>NW_026137874.1:2711753-4067630 GCF_019393585.1 Leptopilina boulardi | reverse complement strand
AAAATTTTCAAAACAATTCAATTTTTCTTAGGCACACTATTTTATTGCATTTTCTTGCACAAAATACACCTAAAAGTGTAGAAAAAAATTGACAGCCCGATCCGAGTAGAGGAACACCAATTTTATGACCATTTAAGCGATTTTCGTCAAAAAAAAATTTTCAAAAAATTCAATTTTTCTTAGGCACACTATTTTATTGCATTTTCTTGCACAAAATACACCTAAAAGTGTAGAAAAAAATTGACAGCCCGATCCGAGTAGAGGAACACCAATTTTATGACCATTTAAGCGATTTTCGAAAAACAAAATTTTTCAAAAAAATTCAATTTTTCTTAGGCACACTATTTTATTGCATTTTCTTGCACAAAATACACCTAAAAGTGTAGAAAAAAATTGACAGCCCGATCCGAGTAGAGGAACACCAATTTTATGACCATTTAAGCGATTTTCGTCAAAAAAAAATTTTCAAAAAAATTCAATTTTTCTTAGGCACACTATTTTATTGCATTTTCTTGCACAAAATACACCTAAAAGTGTAGAAAAAAATTGACAGCCCGATCCGAGTAGAGGAACACCAATTTTATGACCATTTAAGCGATTTTCGAAAAACAAAATTTTCAAAAAAATTCAATTTTTCTTAGGCACACTATTTTATTGCATTTTCTTGCACAAAATACACCTAAAAGTGTAGAAAAAAATTGACAGCCCGATCCGAGTAGAGGAACACCAATTTTATGACCATTTAAGCGATTTTCGTCAAAAAAAAATTTTCAAAAAAATTCAATTTTTCTTAGGCACACTATTTTATTGCATTTTCTTGCACAAAATACACCTAAAAGTGTAGAAAAAAATTGACAGCCCGATCCGAGTAGAGGAACACCAATTTTATGACCATTTAAGCGATTTTCGTCAAAAAAAAATTTTCAAAACAATTCAATTTTTCTTAGGCACACTATTTTATTGCATTTTCTTGCACAAAATACACCTAAAAGTGTAGAAAAAAATTGACAGCCCGATCCGAGTAGAGGAACACCAATTTTATGACCATTTAAGCGATTTTCGTCAAAAAAAATTTTCAAAAAAATTCAATTTTTCTTAGGCACACTATTTTATTGCATTTTCTTGCACAAAATACACCTAAAAGTGTAGAAAAAAATTGACAGCCCGATCCGAGTAGAGGAACACCAATTTTATGACCATTTAAGCGATTTTCGAAAAACAAAATTTTTCAAAAAAATTCAATTTTTCTTAGGCACACTATTTTATTGCATTTTCTTGCACAAAATACACCTAAAAGTGTAGAAAAAAATTGACAGCCCGATCCGAGTAGAGGAACACCAATTTTATGACCATTTAAGCGATTTTCGTCAAAAAAAAATTTTCAAAACAATTCAATTTTTCTTAGGCACACTATTTTATTGCATTTTCTTGCACAAAATACACCTAAAAGTGTAGAAAAAAATTGACAGCCCGATCCGAGTAGAGGAACACCAATTTTATGACCATTTAAGCGATTTTCGAAAAACAAAATTTTTCAAAAAAATTCAATTTTTCTTAGGCACACTATTTTATTGCATTTTCTTGCACAAAATACACCTAAAAGTGTAGAAAAAAATTGACAGCCCGATCCGAGTAGAGGAACACCAATTTTATGACCATTTAAGCGATTTTCGTCAAAAAAAAATTTTCAAAAAAATTCAATTTTTCTTAGGCACACTATTTTATTGCATTTTCTTGCACAAAATACACCTAAAAGTGTAGAAAAAAATTGACAGCCCGATCCGAGTAGAGGAACACCAATTTTATGACCATTTAAGCGATTTTCGTCAAAAAAAAATTTTCAAAACAATTCAATTTTTCTTAGGCACACTATTTTATTGCATTTTCTTGCACAAAATACACCTAAAAGTGTAGAAAAAAATTGACAGCCCGATCCGAGTAGAGGAACACCAATTTTATGACCATTTAAGCGATTTTCGAAAAACAAAATTTTTCAAAAAAATTCAATTTTTCTTAGGCACACTATTTTATTGCATTTTCTTGCACAAAATACACCTAAAAGTGTAGAAAAAAATTGACAGCCCGATCCGAGTAGAGGAACACCAATTTTATGACCATTTAAGCGATTTTCGTCAAAAAAAAATTTTCAAAACAATTCAATTTTTCTTAGGCACACTATTTTATTGCATTTTCTTGCACAAAATACACCTAAAAGTGTAGAAAAAAATTGACAGCCCGATCCGAGTAGAGGAACACCAATTTTATGACCATTTAAGCGATTTTCGTCAAAAAAAAATTTTTCAAAAAAATTCAATTTTTCTTAGGCACACTATTTTATTGCATTTTCTTGCACAAAATACACCTAAAAGTGTAGAAAAAAATTGACAGCCCGATCCGAGTAGAGGAACACCAATTTTATGACCATTTAAGCGATTTTCGAAAAACAAAATTTTTCAAAAAAATTCAATTTTTCTTAGGCACACTATTTTATTGCATTTTCTTGCACAAAATACACCTAAAAGTGTAGAAAAAAATTGACAGCCCGATCCGAGTAGAGGAACACCAATTTTATGACCATTTAAGCGATTTTCGTCAAAAAAAAATTTTCAAAACAATTCAATTTTTCTTAGGCACACTATTTTATTGCATTTTCTTGCACAAAATACACCTAAAAGTGTAGAAAAAAATTGACAGCCCGATCCGAGTAGAGGAACACCAATTTTATGACCATTTAAGCGATTTTCGTCAAAAAAAAATTTTCAAAAAAATTCAATTTTTCTTAGGCACACTATTTTATTGCATTTTCTTGCACAAAATACACCTAAAAGTGTAGAAAAAAATTGACAGCCCGATCCGAGTAGAGGAACACCAATTTTATGACCATTTAAGCGATTTTCGTCAAAAAAAAATTTTCAAAACAATTCAATTTTTCTTAGGCACACTATTTTATTGCATTTTCTTGCACAAAATACACCTAAAAGTGTAGAAAAAAATTGACAGCCCGATCCGAGTAGAGGAACACCAATTTTATGACCATTTAAGCGATTTTCGAAAAACAAAATTTTTCAAAAAAATTCAATTTTTCTTAGGCACACTATTTTATTGCATTTTCTTGCACAAAATACACCTAAAAGTGTAGAAAAAAATTGACAGCCCGATCCGAGTAGAGGAACACCAATTTTATGACCATTTAAGCGATTTTCGAAAAACAAAATTTTTCAAAAAAATTCAATTTTTCTTAGGCACACTATTTTATTGCATTTTCTTGCACAAAATACACCTAAAAGTGTAGAAAAAAATTGACAGCCCGATCCGAGTAGAGGAACACCAATTTTATGACCATTTAAGCGATTTTCGTCAAAAAAAAATTTTCAAAACAATTCAATTTTTCTTAGGCACACTATTTTATTGCATTTTCTTGCACAAAATACACCTAAAAGTGTAGAAAAAAATTGACAGCCCGATCCGAGTAGAGGAACACCAATTTTATGACCATTTAAGCGATTTTCGAAAAACAAAATTTTTCAAAAAAATTCAATTTTTCTTAGGCACACTATTTTATTGCATTTTCTTGCACAAAATACACCTAAAAGTGTAGAAAAAAATTGACAGCCCGATCCGAGTAGAGGAACACCAATTTTATGACCATTTAAGCGATTTTCGAAAAACAAAATTTTTCAAAAAAATTCAATTTTTCTTAGGCACACTATTTTATTGCATTTTCTTGCACAAAATACACCTAAAAGTGTAGAAAAAAATTGACAGCCCGATCCGAGTAGAGGAACACCAATTTTATGACCATTTAAGCGATTTTCGTCAAAAAAAAATTTTCAAAACAATTCAATTTTTCTTAGGCACACTATTTTATTGCATTTTCTTGCACAAAATACACCTAAAAGTGTAGAAAAAAATTGACAGCCCGATCCGAGTAGAGGAACACCAATTTTATGACCATTTAAGCGATTTTCGAAAAACAAAATTTTTCAAAAAAATTCAATTTTTCTTAGGCACACTATTTTATTGCATTTTCTTGCACAAAATACACCTAAAAGTGTAGAAAAAAATTGACAGCCCGATCCGAGTAGAGGAACACCAATTTTATGACCATTTAAGCGATTTTCGTCAAAAAAAAATTTTCAAAACAATTCAATTTTTCTTAGGCACACTATTTTATTGCATTTTCTTGCACAAAATACACCTAAAAGTGTAGAAAAAAATTGACAGCCCGATCCGAGTAGAGGAACACCAATTTTATGACCATTTAAGCGATTTTCGAAAAACAAAATTTTTCAAAAAAATTCAATTTTTCTTAGGCACACTATTTTATTGCATTTTCTTGCACAAAATACACCTAAAAGTGTAGAAAAAAATTGACAGCCCGATCCGAGTAGAGGAACACCAATTTTATGACCATTTAAGCGATTTTCGTCAAAAAAAAATTTTCAAAACAATTCAATTTTTCTTAGGCACACTATTTTATTGCATTTTCTTGCACAAAATACACCTAAAAGTGTAGAAAAAAATTGACAGCCCGATCCGAGTAGAGGAACACCAATTTTATGACCATTTAAGCGATTTTCGTCAAAAAAAAATTTTCAAAACAATTCAATTTTTCTTAGGCACACTATTTTATTGCATTTTCTTGCACAAAATACACCTAAAAGTGTAGAAAAAAATTGACAGCCCGATCCGAGTAGAGGAACACCAATTTTATGACCATTTAAGCGATTTTCGTCAAAAAAAAATTTTCAAAAAAATTCAATTTTTCTTAGGCACACTATTTTATTGCATTTTCTTGCACAAAATACACCTAAAAGTGTAGAAAAAAATTGACAGCCCGATCCGAGTAGAGGAACACCAATTTTATGACCATTTAAGCGATTTTCGAAAAACAAAATTTTCAAAAAAATTCAATTTTTCTTAGGCACACTATTTTATTGCATTTTCTTGCACAAAATACACCTAAAAGTGTAGAAAAAAATTGACAGCCCGATCCGAGTAGAGGAACACCAATTTTATGACCATTTAAGCGATTTTCGAAAAACAAAATTTTTCAAAAAAATTCAATTTTTCTTAGGCACACTATTTTATTGCATTTTCTTGCACAAAATACACCTAAAAGTGTAGAAAAAAATTGACAGCCCGATCCGAGTAGAGGAACACCAATTTTATGACCATTTAAGCGATTTTCGTCAAAACAAAATTTTTCAAAAAAATTCAATTTTTCTTAGGCACACTATTTTATTGCATTTTCTTGCACAAAATACACCTAAAAGTGTAGAAAAAAATTGACAGCCCGATCCGAGTAGAGGAACACCAATTTTATGACCATTTAAGCGATTTTCGTAAAAAAAAATTTTCAAAAAAATTCAATTTTTCTTAGGCACACTATTTTATTGCATTTTCTTGCACAAAATACACCTAAAAGTGTAGAAAAAAATTGACAGCCCGATCCGAGTAGAGGAACACCAATTTTATGACCATTTAAGCGATTTTCGAAAAACAAAATTTTTCAAAAAAATTCAATTTTTCTTAGGCACACTATTTTATTGCATTTTCTTGCACAAAATACACCTAAAAGTGTAGAAAAAAATTGACAGCCCGATCCGAGTAGAGGAACACCAATTTTATGACCATTTAAGCGATTTTCGAAAAACAAAATTTTTCAAAAAAATTCAATTTTTCTTAGGCACACTATTTTATTGCATTTTCTTGCACAAAATACACCTAAAAGTGTAGAAAAAAATTGACAGCCCGATCCGAGTAGAGGAACACCAATTTTATGACCATTTAAGCGATTTTCGAAAAACAAAATTTTTCAAAAAAATTCAATTTTTCTTAGGCACACTATTTTATTGCATTTTCTTGCACAAAATACACCTAAAAGTGTAGAAAAAAATTGACAGCCCGATCCGAGTAGAGGAACACCAATTTTATGACCATTTAAGCGATTTTCGTCAAAAAAAAATTTTCAAAAAAATTCAATTTTTCTTAGGCACACTATTTTATTGCATTTTCTTGCACAAAATACACCTAAAAGTGTAGAAAAAAATTGACAGCCCGATCCGAGTAGAGGAACACCAATTTTATGACCATTTAAGCGATTTTCGTCAAAAAAAAATTTTCAAAAAATTCAATTTTTCTTAGGCACACTATTTTATTGCATTTTCTTGCACAAAATACACCTAAAAGTGTAGAAAAAAATTGACAGCCCGATCCGAGTAGAGGAACACCAATTTTATGACCATTTAAGCGATTTTCGAAAAAAAAATTTTTCAAAAAAATTCAATTTTTCTTAGGCACACTATTTTATTGCATTTTCTTGCACAAAATACACCTAAAAGTGTAGAAAAAAATTGACAGCCCGATCCGAGTAGAGGAACACCAATTTTATGACCATTTAAGCGATTTTCGTCAAAAAAAAATTTTCAAAACAATTCAATTTTTCTTAGGCACACTATTTTATTGCATTTTCTTGCACAAAATACACCTAAAAGTGTAGAAAAAAATTGACAGCCCGATCCGAGTAGAGGAACACCAATTTTATGACCATTTAAGCGATTTTCGTCAAAAAAAAATTTTCAAAACAATTCAATTTTTCTTAGGCACACTATTTTATTGCATTTTCTTGCACAAAATACACCTAAAAGTGTAGAAAAAAATTGACAGCCCGATCCGAGTAGAGGAACACCAATTTTATGACCATTTAAGCGATTTTCGTCAAAAAAAAATTTTCAAAACAATTCAATTTTTCTTAGGCACACTATTTTATTGCATTTTCTTGCACAAAATACACCTAAAAGTGTAGAAAAAAATTGACAGCCCGATCCGAGTAGAGGAACACCAATTTTATGACCATTTAAGCGATTTTCGAAAAACAAAATTTTTCAAAAAAATTCAATTTTTCTTAGGCACACTATTTTATTGCATTTTCTTGCACAAAATACACCTAAAAGTGTAGAAAAAAATTGACAGCCCGATCCGAGTAGAGGAACACCAATTTTATGACCATTTAAGCGATTTTCGTCAAAAAAAAATTTTCAAAACAATTCAATTTTTCTTAGGCACACTATTTTATTGCATTTTCTTGCACAAAATACACCTAAAAGTGTAGAAAAAAATTGACAGCCCGATCCGAGTAGAGGAACACCAATTTTATGACCATTTAAGCGATTTTCGAAAAACAAAATTTTTCAAAAAAATTCAATTTTTCTTAGGCACACTATTTTATTGCATTTTCTTGCACAAAATACACCTAAAAGTGTAGAAAAAAATTGACAGCCCGATCCGAGTAGAGGAACACCAATTTTATGACCATTTAAGCGATTTTCGTAAAAAAAAATTTTCAAAAAAATTCAATTTTTCTTAGGCACACTATTTTATTGCATTTTCTTGCACAAAATACACCTAAAAGTGTAGAAAAAAATTGACAGCCCGATCCGAGTAGAGGAACACCAATTTTATGACCATTTAAGCGATTTTCGTCAAAAAAAAATTTTCAAAACAATTCAATTTTTCTTAGGCACACTATTTTATTGCATTTTCTTGCACAAAATACACCTAAAAGTGTAGAAAAAAATTGACAGCCCGATCCGAGTAGAGGAACACCAATTTTATGACCATTTAAGCGATTTTCGAAAAACAAAATTTTTCAAAAAAATTCAATTTTTCTTAGGCACACTATTTTATTGCATTTTCTTGCACAAAATACACCTAAAAGTGTAGAAAAAAATTGACAGCCCGATCCGAGTAGAGGAACACCAATTTTATGACCATTTAAGCGATTTTCGAAAAACAAAATTTTTCAAAAAAATTCAATTTTTCTTAGGCACACTATTTTATTGCATTTTCTTGCACAAAATACACCTAAAAGTGTAGAAAAAAATTGACAGCCCGATCCGAGTAGAGGAACACCAATTTTATGACCATTTAAGCGATTTTCGTCAAAAAAAAATTTTCAAAACAATTCAATTTTTCTTAGGCACACTATTTTATTGCATTTTCTTGCACAAAATACACCTAAAAGTGTAGAAAAAAATTGACAGCCCGATCCGAGTAGAGGAACACCAATTTTATGACCATTTAAGCGATTTTCGAAAAACAAAATTTTTCAAAAAAATTCAATTTTTCTTAGGCACACTATTTTATTGCATTTTCTTGCACAAAATACACCTAAAAGTGTAGAAAAAAATTGACAGCCCGATCCGAGTAGAGGAACACCAATTTTATGACCATTTAAGCGATTTTCGAAAAACAAAATTTTTCAAAAAAATTCAATTTTTCTTAGGCACACTATTTTATTGCATTTTCTTGCACAAAATACACCTAAAAGTGTAGAAAAAAATTGACAGCCCGATCCGAGTAGAGGAACACCAATTTTATGACCATTTAAGCGATTTTCGTCAAAAAAAAATTTTCAAAACAATTCAATTTTTCTTAGGCACACTATTTTATTGCATTTTCTTGCACAAAATACACCTAAAAGTGTAGAAAAAAATTGACAGCCCGATCCGAGTAGAGGAACACCAATTTTATGACCATTTAAGCGATTTTCGAAAAACAAAATTTTTCAAAAAAATTCAATTTTTCTTAGGCACACTATTTTATTGCATTTTCTTGCACAAAATACACCTAAAAGTGTAGAAAAAAATTGACAGCCCGATCCGAGTAGAGGAACACCAATTTTATGACCATTTAAGCGATTTTCGTCAAAAAAAAATTTTCAAAAAAATTCAATTTTTCTTAGGCACACTATTTTATTGCATTTTCTTGCACAAAATACACCTAAAAGTGTAGAAAAAAATTGACAGCCCGATCCGAGTAGAGGAACACCAATTTTATGACCATTTAAGCGATTTTCGTCAAAAAAAAATTTTCAAAACAATTCAATTTTTCTTAGGCACACTATTTTATTGCATTTTCTTGCACAAAATACACCTAAAAGTGTAGAAAAAAATTGACAGCCCGATCCGAGTAGAGGAACACCAATTTTATGACCATTTAAGCGATTTTCGAAAAACAAAATTTTCAAAAAAATTCAATTTTTCTTAGGCACACTATTTTATTGCATTTTCTTGCACAAAATACACCTAAAAGTGTAGAAAAAAATTGACAGCCCGATCCGAGTAGAGGAACACCAATTTTATGACCATTTAAGCGATTTTCGTCAAAAAAAAATTTTCAAAAAAATTCAATTTTTCTTAGGCACACTATTTTATTGCATTTTCTTGCACAAAATACACCTAAAAGTGTAGAAAAAAATTGACAGCCCGATCCGAGTAGAGGAACACCAATTTTATGACCATTTAAGCGATTTTCGTCAAAAAAAAATTTTCAAAACAATTCAATTTTTCTTAGGCACACTATTTTATTGCATTTTCTTGCACAAAATACACCTAAAAGTGTAGAAAAAAATTGACAGCCCGATCCGAGTAGAGGAACACCAATTTTATGACCATTTAAGCGATTTTCGAAAAACAAAATTTTTCAAAAAAATTCAATTTTTCTTAGGCACACTATTTTATTGCATTTTCTTGCACAAAATACACCTAAAAGTGTAGAAAAAAATTGACAGCCCGATCCGAGTAGAGGAACACCAATTTTATGACCATTTAAGCGATTTTCGAAAAACAAAATTTTTCAAAAAAATTCAATTTTTCTTAGGCACACTATTTTATTGCATTTTCTTGCACAAAATACACCTAAAAGTGTAGAAAAAAATTGACAGCCCGATCCGAGTAGAGGAACACCAATTTTATGACCATTTAAGCGATTTTCGTCAAAAAAAAATTTTCAAAAAAATTCAATTTTTCTTAGGCACACTATTTTATTGCATTTTCTTGCACAAAATACACCTAAAAGTGTAGAAAAAAATTGACAGCCCGATCCGAGTAGAGGAACACCAATTTTATGACCATTTAAGCGATTTTCGTCAAAAAAAAATTTTCAAAACAATTCAATTTTTCTTAGGCACACTATTTTATTGCATTTTCTTGCACAAAATACACCTAAAAGTGTAGAAAAAAATTGACAGCCCGATCCGAGTAGAGGAACACCAATTTTATGACCATTTAAGCGATTTTCGAAAAACAAAATTTTTCAAAAAAATTCAATTTTTCTTAGGCACACTATTTTATTGCATTTTCTTGCACAAAATACACCTAAAAGTGTAGAAAAAAATTGACAGCCCGATCCGAGTAGAGGAACACCAATTTTATGACCATTTAAGCGATTTTCGAAAAACAAAATTTTCAAAAAAATTCAATTTTTCTTAGGCACACTATTTTATTGCATTTTCTTGCACAAAATACACCTAAAAGTGTAGAAAAAAATTGACAGCCCGATCCGAGTAGAGGAACACCAATTTTATGACCATTTAAGCGATTTTCGTCAAAAAAAAATTTTCAAAACAATTCAATTTTTCTTAGGCACACTATTTTATTGCATTTTCTTGCACAAAATACACCTAAAAGTGTAGAAAAAAATTGACAGCCCGATCCGAGTAGAGGAACACCAATTTTATGACCATTTAAGCGATTTTCGAAAAACAAAATTTTTCAAAAAAATTCAATTTTTCTTAGGCACACTATTTTATTGCATTTTCTTGCACAAAATACACCTAAAAGTGTAGAAAAAAATTGACAGCCCGATCCGAGTAGAGGAACACCAATTTTATGACCATTTAAGCGATTTTCGTCAAAAAAAAATTTTCAAAACAATTCAATTTTTCTTAGGCACACTATTTTATTGCATTTTCTTGCACAAAATACACCTAAAAGTGTAGAAAAAAATTGACAGCCCGATCCGAGTAGAGGAACATCAATTTTATGACCATTTAGCGATTTTCGTCAAAACAAAATTTTTCAAAAAAATTCAATTTTTCTTAGGCACAATATTTTATTGCATTTTCTTGCACAAAATACACCTAAAAGTGTAGAAAAAAATTGACAGCCCGATCCGAGTAGAGGAACACCAATTTTATGACCATTTAAGCGATTTTCGTCAAAACAAAATTTTTCAAAACAATTCAATTTTTCTTAGGCACACTATTTTATTGCATTTTCTTGCACAAAATACACCTAAAAGTGTAGAAAAAAATTGACAGCCCGATCCGAGTAGAGGAACACCAATTTTATGACCATTTAAGCGATTTTCGTCAAAAAAAAATTTTCAAAACAATTCAATTTTTCTTAGGCACACTATTTTATTGCATTTTCTTGCACAAAATACACCTAAAAGTGTAGAAAAAAATTGACAGCCCGATCCGAGTAGAGGAACACCAATTTTATGACCATTTAAGCGATTTTCGTCAAAAAAAAATTTTCAAAACAATTCAATTTTTCTTAGGCACACTATTTTATTGCATTTTCTTGCACAAAATACACCTAAAAGTGTAGAAAAAAATTGACAGCCCGATCCGAGTAGAGGAACACCAATTTTATGACCATTTAAGCGATTTTCGAAAAACAAAATTTTTCAAAAAAATTCAATTTTTCTTAGGCACACTATTTTATTGCATTTTCTTGCACAAAATACACCTAAAAGTGTAGAAAAAAATTGACAGCCCGATCCGAGTAGAGGAACACCAATTTTATGACCATTTAAGCGATTTTCGTCAAAAAAAAATTTTCAAAACAATTCAATTTTTCTTAGGCACACTATTTTATTGCATTTTCTTGCACAAAATACACCTAAAAGTGTAGAAAAAAATTGACAGCCCGATCCGAGTAGAGGAACACCAATTTTATGACCATTTAAGCGATTTTCGTCAAAAAAAATTTTCAAAAAAATTCAATTTTTCTTAGGCACACTATTTTATTGCATTTTCTTGCACAAAATACACCTAAAAGTGTAGAAAAAAATTGACAGCCCGATCCGAGTAGAGGAACACCAATTTTATGACCATTTAAGCGATTTTCGAAAAACAAAATTTTCAAAAAAATTCAATTTTTCTTAGGCACACTATTTTATTGCATTTTCTTGCACAAAATACACCTAAAAGTGTAGAAAAAAATTGACAGCCCGATCCGAGTAGAGGAACACCAATTTTATGACCATTTAAGCGATTTTCGAAAAACAAAATTTTTCAAAAAAATTCAATTTTTCTTAGGCACACTATTTTATTGCATTTTCTTGCACAAAATACACCTAAAAGTGTAGAAAAAAATTGACAGCCCGATCCGAGTAGAGGAACACCAATTTTATGACCATTTAAGCGATTTTCGTCAAAAAAAAATTTTCAAAACAATTCAATTTTTCTTAGGCACACTATTTTATTGCATTTTCTTGCACAAAATACACCTAAAAGTGTAGAAAAAAATTGACAGCCCGATCCGAGTAGAGGAACACCAATTTTATGACCATTTAAGCGATTTTCGAAAAACAAAATTTTTCAAAAAAATTCAATTTTTCTTAGGCACACTATTTTATTGCATTTTCTTGCACAAAATACACCTAAAAGTGTAGAAAAAAATTGACAGCCCGATCCGAGTAGAGGAACACCAATTTTATGACCATTTAAGCGATTTTCGTAAAAAAAAATTTTTCAAAAAAATTCAATTTTTCTTAGGCACACTATTTTATTGCATTTTCTTGCACAAAATACACCTAAAAGTGTAGAAAAAAATTGACAGCCCGATCCGAGTAGAGGAACACCAATTTTATGACCATTTAAGCGATTTTCGTCAAAAAAAAATTTTCAAAACAATTCAATTTTTCTTAGGCACACTATTTTATTGCATTTTCTTGCACAAAATACACCTAAAAGTGTAGAAAAAAATTGACAGCCCGATCCGAGTAGAGGAACACCAATTTTATGACCATTTAAGCGATTTTCGTCAAAAAAAATTTTTCAAAAAAATTCAATTTTTCTTAGGCACACTATTTTATTGCATTTTCTTGCACAAAATACACCTAAAAGTGTAGAAAAAAATTGACAGCCCGATCCGAGTAGAGGAACACCAATTTTATGACCATTTAAGCGATTTTCGCAAAAACAAAATTTTCAAAAAATTCAATTTTTCTTAGGCACACTATTTTATTGCATTTTCTTGCACAAAATACACCTAAAAGTGTAGAAAAAAATTGACAGCCCGATCCGAGTAGAGGAACACCAATTTTATGACCATTTAAGCGATTTTCGCAAAAACAAAATTTTCAAAAAAATTCAATTTTTCTTAGGCACACTATTTTATTGCATTTTCTTGCACAAAATACACCTAAAAGTGTAGAAAAAAATTGACAGCCCGATCCGAGTAGAGGAACACCAATTTTATGACCATTTAAGCGATTTTCGTCAAAAAAAAATTTTCAAAACAATTCAATTTTTCTTAGGCACACTATTTTATTGCATTTTCTTGCACAAAATACACCTAAAAGTGTAGAAAAAAATTGACAGCCCGATCCGAGTAGAGGAACACCAATTTTATGACCATTTAAGCGATTTTCGAAAAACAAAATTTTTCAAAAAAATTCAATTTTTCTTAGGCACACTATTTTATTGCATTTTCTTGCACAAAATACACCTAAAAGTGTAGAAAAAAATTGACAGCCCGATCCGAGTAGAGGAACACCAATTTTATGACCATTTAAGCGATTTTCGTCAAAAAAAAATTTTCAAAACAATTCAATTTTTCTTAGGCACACTATTTTATTGCATTTTCTTGCACAAAATACACCTAAAAGTGTAGAAAAAAATTGACAGCCCGATCCGAGTAGAGGAACACCAATTTTATGACCATTTAAGCGATTTTCGTCAAACAAAATTTTTCAAAAAAATTCAATTTTTCTTAGGCACACTATTTTATTGCATTTTCTTGCACAAAATACACCTAAAAGTGTAGAAAAAAATTGACAGCCCGATCCGAGTAGAGGAACACCAATTTTATGACCATTTAAGCGATTTTCGCAAAAACAAAATTTTTCAAAAAAATTCAATTTTTCTTAGGCACACTATTTTATTGCATTTTCTTGCACAAAATACACCTAAAAGTGTAGAAAAAAATTGACAGCCCGATCCGAGTAGAGGAACACCAATTTTATGACCATTTAAGCGATTTTCGCAAAAACAAAATTTTTCAAAAAATTCAATTTTTCTTAGGCACACTATTTTATTGCATTTTCTTGCACAAAATACACCTAAAAGTGTAGAAAAAAATTGACAGCCCGATCCGAGTAGAGGAACACCAATTTTATGACCATTTAAGCGATTTTCGTCAAAAAAAAATTTTCAAAACAATTCAATTTTTCTTAGGCACACTATTTTATTGCATTTTCTTGCACAAAATACACCTAAAAGTGTAGAAAAAAATTGACAGCCCGATCCGAGTAGAGGAACACCAATTTTATGACCATTTAAGCGATTTTCGTCAAAAAAAAATTTTCAAAACAATTCAATTTTTCTTAGGCACACTATTTTATTGCATTTTCTTGCACAAAATACACCTAAAAGTGTAGAAAAAAATTGACAGCCCGATCCGAGTAGAGGAACACCAATTTTATGACCATTTAAGCGATTTTCGAAAAACAAAATTTTTCAAAAAAATTCAATTTTTCTTAGGCACACTATTTTATTGCATTTTCTTGCACAAAATACACCTAAAAGTGTAGAAAAAAATTGACAGCCCGATCCGAGTAGAGGAACACCAATTTTATGACCATTTAAGCGATTTTCGTCAAAACAAAATTTTTCAAAAAAATTCAATTTTTCTTAGGCACACTATTTTATTGCATTTTCTTGCACAAAATACACCTAAAAGTGTAGAAAAAAATTGACAGCCCGATCCGAGTAGAGGAACACCAATTTTATGACCATTTAAGCGATTTTCGAAAAACAAAATTTTTCAAAAAAATTCAATTTTTCTTAGGCACACTATTTTATTGCATTTTCTTGCACAAAATACACCTAAAAGTGTAGAAAAAAATTGACAGCCCGATCCGAGTAGAGGAACACCAATTTTATGACCATTTAAGCGATTTTCGTCAAAAAAAAATTTTCAAAACAATTCAATTTTTCTTAGGCACACTATTTTATTGCATTTTCTTGCACAAAATACACCTAAAAGTGTAGAAAAAAATTGACAGCCCGATCCGAGTAGAGGAACACCAATTTTATGACCATTTAAGCGATTTTCGTCAAAAAAAAATTTTCAAAACAATTCAATTTTTCTTAGGCACACTATTTTATTGCATTTTCTTGCACAAAATACACCTAAAAGTGTAGAAAAAAATTGACAGCCCGATCCGAGTAGAGGAACACCAATTTTATGACCATTTAAGCGATTTTCGAAAAACAAAATTTTTCAAAAAAATTCAATTTTTCTTAGGCACACTATTTTATTGCATTTTCTTGCACAAAATACACCTAAAAGTGTAGAAAAAAATTGACAGCCCGATCCGAGTAGAGGAACACCAATTTTATGACCATTTAAGCGATTTTCGTCAAAAAAAAATTTTCAAAACAATTCAATTTTTCTTAGGCACACTATTTTATTGCATTTTCTTGCACAAAATACACCTAAAAGTGTAGAAAAAAATTGACAGCCCGATCCGAGTAGAGGAACACCAATTTTATGACCATTTAAGCGATTTTCGTCAAACAAAATTTTTCAAAAAAATTCAATTTTTCTTAGGCACACTATTTTATTGCATTTTCTTGCACAAAATACACCTAAAAGTGTAGAAAAAAATTGACAGCCCGATCCGAGTAGAGGAACACCAATTTTATGACCATTTAAGCGATTTTCGCAAAAAACAAAATTTTTCAAAATAATTCAATTTTTCTTAGGCACACTATTTTATTGCATTTTCTTGCACAAAATACACCTAAAAGTGTAGAAAAAAATTGACAGCCCGATCCGAGTAGAGGAAGACACCAATTATGACCATTAAAAGCGATTTTCGCAAAAAACAAAATTTAAAAAATTCCAAAATAATTCAATTTTTCTTAGGCGGACTATTTTATTGCATTTTCTTGCACAAAATACACCTAAAAGTGTAGAAAAAAATTGACAGCCCGATCCGAGTAGAGGAACACCAATTTTATGACCATTTAAGCGATTTTCGTCAAAAAAAAATTTTCAAAACAATTCAATTTTTCTTAGGCACACTATTTTATTGCATTTTCTTGCACAAAATACACCTAAAAGTGTAGAAAAAAATTGACAGCCCGATCCGAGTAGAGGAACACCAATTTTATGACCATTTAAGCGATTTTCGTCAAAAAAAAATTTTCAAAACAATTCAATTTTTCTTAGGCACACTATTTTATTGCATTTTCTTGCACAAAATACACCTAAAAGTGTAGAAAAAAATTGACAGCCCGATCCGAGTAGAGGAACACCAATTTTATGACCATTTAAGCGATTTTCGAAAAACAAAATTTTTCAAAAAAATTCAATTTTTCTTAGGCACACTATTTTATTGCATTTTCTTGCACAAAATACACCTAAAAGTGTAGAAAAAAATTGACAGCCCGATCCGAGTAGAGGAACACCAATTTTATGACCATTTAAGCGATTTTCGAAAAACAAAATTTTTCAAAAAAATTCAATTTTTCTTAGGCACACTATTTTATTGCATTTTCTTGCACAAAATACACCTAAAAGTGTAGAAAAAAATTGACAGCCCGATCCGAGTAGAGGAACACCAATTTTATGACCATTTAAGCGATTTTCGAAAAACAAAATTTTTCAAAAAAATTCAATTTTTCTTAGGCACACTATTTTATTGCATTTTCTTGCACAAAATACACCTAAAAGTGTAGAAAAAAATTGACAGCCCGATCCGAGTAGAGGAACACCAATTTTATGACCATTTAAGCGATTTTCGTCAAAAAAAAATTTTCAAAACAATTCAATTTTTCTTAGGCACACTATTTTATTGCATTTTCTTGCACAAAATACACCTAAAAGTGTAGAAAAAAATTGACAGCCCGATCCGAGTAGAGGAACACCAATTTTATGACCATTTAAGCGATTTTCGTCAAAAAAAAATTTTCAAAACAATTCAATTTTTCTTAGGCACACTATTTTATTGCATTTTCTTGCACAAAATACACCTAAAAGTGTAGAAAAAAATTGACAGCCCGATCCGAGTAGAGGAACACCAATTTTATGACCATTTAAGCGATTTTCGAAAAACAAAATTTTTCAAAAAAATTCAATTTTTCTTAGGCACACTATTTTATTGCATTTTCTTGCACAAAATACACCTAAAAGTGTAGAAAAAAATTGACAGCCCGATCCGAGTAGAGGAACACCAATTTTATGACCATTTAAGCGATTTTCGAAAAACAAAATTTTTCAAAAAAATTCAATTTTTCTTAGGCACACTATTTTATTGCATTTTCTTGCACAAAATACACCTAAAAGTGTAGAAAAAAATTGACAGCCCGATCCGAGTAGAGGAACACCAATTTTATGACCATTTAAGCGATTTTCGTCAAAAAAAAATTTTCAAAACAATTCAATTTTTCTTAGGCACACTATTTTATTGCATTTTCTTGCACAAAATACACCTAAAAGTGTAGAAAAAAATTGACAGCCCGATCCGAGTAGAGGAACACCAATTTTATGACCATTTAAGCGATTTTCGAAAAACAAAATTTTTCAAAAAAATTCAATTTTTCTTAGGCACACTATTTTATTGCATTTTCTTGCACAAAATACACCTAAAAGTGTAGAAAAAAATTGACAGCCCGATCCGAGTAGAGGAACACCAATTTTATGACCATTTAAGCGATTTTCGTCAAAAAAAAATTTTCAAAACAATTCAATTTTTCTTAGGCACACTATTTTATTGCATTTTCTTGCACAAAATACACCTAAAAGTGTAGAAAAAAATTGACAGCCCGATCCGAGTAGAGGAACACCAATTTTATGACCATTTAAGCGATTTTCGAAAAACAAAATTTTTCAAAAAAATTCAATTTTTCTTAGGCACACTATTTTATTGCATTTTCTTGCACAAAATACACCTAAAAGTGTAGAAAAAAATTGACAGCCCGATCCGAGTAGAGGAACACCAATTTTATGACCATTTAAGCGATTTTCGTCAAACAAAATTTTTCAAAAAAATTCAATTTTTCTTAGGCGGACTATTTTATTGCATTTTCTTGCACAAAATACACCTAAAAGTGTAGAAAAAAATTGACAGCCAAATACGAGTAGAGGAAGACACCATATTACCACCTAAAAGTCATTTTACCAAAAAAACCAAAATTATAAAAAAGTTCCCAATATAATTCAATTTTTCTTAGGCACACTATTTTATTGCATTTTCTTGCACAAAATACACCTAAAAGTGTAGAAAAAAATTGACAGCCCGATCAGAGTAGAGGAACACCAATTTTATGACCATTTAAGCGATTTTCGTCAAAAAAAAATTTTCAAAACAATTCAATTTTTCTTAAGCACAATATTTTATTGCATTTTCTTGCACAAAATACACCTAAAAGTGTAGAAAAAAATTGACAGCCCGATCCGAGTAGAGGAACACCAATTTTATGACCATTTAAGCAATTTTCGTCAAAAAAAAATTTTCAAAACAATTCAATTTTTCTTAGGCACACTATTTTATTGCATTTTCTTGCACAAAATACACCTAAAAGTGTAGAAAAAAATTGACAGCCCGATCCGAGTAGAGGAACACCAATTTTATGACCATTTAAGCGATTTTCGAAAAACAAAATTTTTCAAAAAAATTCAATTTTTCTTAGGCACACTATTTTATTGCATTTTCTTGCACAAAATACACCTAAAAGTGTAGAAAAAAATTGACAGCCCGATCCGAGTAGAGGAACACCAATTTTATGACCATTTAAGCGATTTTCGTCAAAAAAAAATTTTCAAAACAATTCAATTTTTCTTAGGCACACTATTTTATTGCATTTTCTTGCACAAAATACACCTAAAAGTGTAGAAAAAAATTGACAGCCCGATCAGAGTAGAGGAACACCAATTTTATGACCATTTAAGCGATTTTCGTCAAAAAAAAATTTTCAAAACAATTCAATTTTTCTTAGGCACACTATTTTATTGCATTTTCTTGCACAAAATACACCTGAAAGTGTAGAAAAAAATTGACAGCCCGATCCGAGTAGAGGAACACCAATTTTATGACCATTTAAGCGATTTTCGAAAAACAAAATTTTTCAAAAAAATTCAATTTTTCTTAGGCACACTATTTTATTGCATTTTCTTGCACAAAATACACCTAAAAGTGTAGAAAAAAATTGACAGCCCGATCCGAGTAGAGGAACACCAATTTTATGACCATTTAAGCGATTTTCGAAAAACAAAATTTTTCAAAAAAATTCAATTTTTCTTAGGCACACTATTTTATTGCATTTTCTTGCACAAAATACACCTAAAAGTGTAGAAAAAAATTGACAGCCCGATCAGAGTAGAGGAACACCAATTTTATGACCATTTAAGCGATTTTCGTCAAAAAAAAATTTTCAAAACAATTCAATTTTTCTTAGGCACAATATTTTATTGCATTTTCTTGCACAAAATACACCTAAAAGTGTAGAAAAAAATTGACAGCCCGATCCGAGTAGAGGAACACCAATTTTATGACCATTTAAGCGATTTTCGAAAAACAAAATTTTTCAAAAAAATTCAATTTTTCTTAGGCACACTATTTTATTGCATTTTCTTGCACAAAATACACCTAAAAGTGTAGAAAAAAATTGACAGCCCGATCCGAGTAGAGGAACACCAATTTTATGACCATTTAAGCGATTTTCGAAAAACAAAATTTTTCAAAAAAATTCAATTTTTCTTAGGCACACTATTTTATTGCATTTTCTTGCACAAAATACACCTAAAAGTGTAGAAAAAAATTGACAGCCCGATCAGAGTAGAGGAACACCAATTTTATGACCATTTAAGCGATTTTCGTCAAAAAAAAATTTTCAAAACAATTCAATTTTTCTTAGGCACAATATTTTATTGCATTTTCTTGCACAAAATACACCTAAAAGTGTAGAAAAAAATTGACAGCCCGATCCGAGTAGAGGAACACCAATTTTATGACCATTTAAGCGATTTTCGAAAAACAAAATTTTTCAAAAAAATTCAATTTTTCTTAGGCACACTATTTTATTGCATTTTCTTGCACAAAATACACCTAAAAGTGTAGAAAAAAATTGACAGCCCGATCCGAGTAGAGGAAGACACCTATTACCACCTAAAAGTCATTTTACCAAAAAAACCAAAATTATAAAAAAGTTCCCAATATAATTCAATTTTTCTTAGGCACACTATTTTATTGCATTTTCTTGCACAAAATACACCTAAAAGTGTAGAAAAAAATTGACAGCCCGATCAGAGTAGAGGAACACCAATTTTATGACCATTTAAGCGATTTTCGTCAAAAAAAAATTTTCAAAACAATTCAATTTTTCTTAGGCACAATATTTTATTGCATTTTCTTGCACAAAATACACCTAAAAGTGTAGAAAAAAATTGACAGCCCGATCCGAGTAGAGGAACACCAATTTTATGACCATTTAAGCAATTTTCGTCAAAAAAAAATTTTCAAAACAATTCAATTTTTCTTAGGCACACTATTTTATTGCATTTTCTTGCACAAAATACACCTAAAAGTGTAGAAAAAAATTGACAGCCCGATCCGAGTAGAGGAACACCAATTTTATGACCATTTAAGCGATTTTCGAAAAACAAAATTTTTCAAAAAAATTCAATTTTTCTTAGGCACACTATTTTATTGCATTTTCTTGCACAAAATACACCTAAAAGTGTAGAAAAAAATTGACAGCCCGATCCGAGTAGAGGAACACCAATTTTATGACCATTTAAGCGATTTTCGTCAAAAAAAAATTTTCAAAACAATTCAATTTTTCTTAGGCACACTATTTTATTGCATTTTCTTGCACAAAATACACCTAAAAGTGTAGAAAAAAATTGACAGCCCGATCAGAGTAGAGGAACACCAATTTTATGACCATTTAAGCGATTTTCGTCAAAAAAAAATTTTCAAAACAATTCAATTTTTCTTAGGCACACTATTTTATTGCATTTTCTTGCACAAAATACACCTGAAAGTGTAGAAAAAAATTGACAGCCCGATCCGAGTAGAGGAACACCAATTTTATGACCATTTAAGCGATTTTCGAAAAACAAAATTTTTCAAAAAAATTCAATTTTTCTTAGGCACACTATTTTATTGCATTTTCTTGCACAAAATACACCTAAAAGTGTAGAAAAAAATTGACAGCCCGATCCGAGTAGAGGAACACCAATTTTATGACCATTTAAGCAATTTTCGTCAAAAAAAAATTTTCAAAACAATTCAATTTTTCTTAGGCACACTATTTTATTGCATTTTCTTGCACAAAATACACCTAAAAGTGTAGAAAAAAATTGACAGCCCGATCCGAGTAGAGGAACACCAATTTTATGACCATTTAAGCGATTTTCGAAAAACAAAATTTTTCAAAAAAATTCAATTTTTCTTAGGCACACTATTTTATTGCATTTTCTTGCACAAAATACACCTAAAAGTGTAGAAAAAAATTGACAGCCCGATCCGAGTAGAGGAACACCAATTTTATGACCATTTAAGCGATTTTCGTCAAAAAAAAATTTTCAAAACAATTCAATTTTTCTTAGGCACACTATTTTATTGCATTTTCTTGCACAAAATACACCTAAAAGTGTAGAAAAAAATTGACAGCCCGATCAGAGTAGAGGAACACCAATTTTATGACCATTTAAGCGATTTTCGTCAAAAAAAAATTTTCAAAACAATTCAATTTTTCTTAGGCACACTATTTTATTGCATTTTCTTGCACAAAATACACCTGAAAGTGTAGAAAAAAATTGACAGCCCGATCCGAGTAGAGGAACACCAATTTTATGACCATTTAAGCGATTTTCGAAAAACAAAATTTTTCAAAAAAATTCAATTTTTCTTAGGCACACTATTTTATTGCATTTTCTTGCACAAAATACACCTAAAAGTGTAGAAAAAAATTGACAGCCCGATCCGAGTAGAGGAACACCAATTTTATGACCATTTAAGCGATTTTCGTCAAACAAAATTTTTCAAAAAAATTCAATTTTTCTTAGGCGGACTATTTTATTGCATTTTCTTGCATAAAATACACCTAAAAGTGTAGAAAAAAATTGACAGCCAAATACGAGTAGAGGAAGACACCTATTACCACCTAAAAGTCATTTTACCAAAAAAACCAAAATTATAAAAAAGTTCCCAATATAATTCAATTTTTCTTAGGCGGACTATTTTATTGCATTTTCTTGCACAAAATACACCTAAAAGTGTAGAAAAAAATTGACTGCCAAATACGAGTAGAGGAAGACACCTATTACCAGCTAAAAGTCATTTTACCAAAAAAACCAAAATTATAAAAAAGTTCCCAATATAATTCAATTTTTCTTAGGCGGACTATTTTATTGCATTTTCTTGCACAAAATACACCTAAAAGTGTAGAAAAAAATTGACAGCCAAATACGAGTAGAGGAAGACACCTATTACCACCTAAAAGTCATTTTACCAAAAAAACCAAAATTATAAAAAAGTTCCCAATATAATTCAAATTTTCTTAGGCGGACTATTTTATTGCATTTTCTTGCACAAAATACACCTAAAAGTGTATAAAAAAATTGACTGACAAATACGAGTAGAGGAAGACACCTATTACCAGCTAAAAGTCATTTTACCAAAAAAACCAAAATTATAAAAAAGTTCCCAATATAATTCAATTTTTCTTAGGCGGACTATTTTATTGCATTTTCTTGCACAAAATACACCTAAAAGTGTAGAAAAAAATTGATAGCCCGATCCGAGTAGAGGAAGACCCCTATTATGACCTTTAAAGCGTTTTTCGTAAAAAAAAATTTTCAAAAAAATTCAATTTTTCTTAGGCAGACTATTTTATTGCAATACTTTTTGTTAATAATTTAACAAGATTTACTTCGATTTAGATTAATACTAAATACTAACTAAATTGCGCGAAACCAGTTGGCTTTTTTGATTAATTAATAGTTACAGTATTTAAATGAAAAACAATCTCATTAATTAGATAAATTTTACTAATTCAAAAGCAAAATGTGAGTCACCAATTTAGATTAGTTTAAAATTTATCTATTTCGGATTTACAGACAAAAAAATGTGAAAAAAGTGTATTCTACAATTGAAAGTTTTTTAGAACAAAAAAATTGTCTGAAGTTTTGAAAAGTTGAAGAAGACAGACAAAGAGGTGGATGAGGAAATCTAAATGTTTGCTGATAAATTTACAAACAGCAATTTGTATCATTTTATTTTTATTATAAACTTATTTTTATATATATATATATACAAATTTTTATTTCTTTTTAAATTGGTAATTATCGTGTAAAAAACTATGAATAGAAAAAATATAAAACTTTCAACGTTAAGTCAGTAAACATTCAGGAATATTTTCTTTAAGATGTCGTTTAAACTTAGAAAAATGTATTCCTTTTCCATGTTATACTATTATACTTTAGATTTTTTCCTTTAATTTTTGTTGTTATCTACTACAATTTAATTTAATATTCCGAGTATTAATTTCTACAGGGTGTGAGTAAAGTATAGAACCGCTTAATGTATTTTTTAAGCCCAATAAATTTTGTTTTAAAAATTTTGTTCAAAAATGCGTATTTTAAGAAATATTTAAAGGGTTCTATATTTTTGCCGCACCTGTTATACGTAAACTAAGGAATACAAAAACTCATTGATGATCATGATCATGATATAACGATCATATAAAATTTGTAAATACATACAGATATTTTTTTATATTTATAAATACGCTATTACGTTTTAAAGGCGTACATTATTATATTCCATACAATATTGCATACATAATTGATACGGTAAAATTTATCAATGTGTAAAAATATAGAGAATTTTAAAACATCCTTCCTGCACCAATTTTATGAAAAAATTTTCAGTTAACAATTCTATTACAAAAATATTAACTATTGTAGAAAAAGTAATTTTCATTTCCTAAATTAACGCCAAAAAACCATAAAGATGTACAGAATCATATTTTTAAATTAAAATAGATTTCAGGAGGAAGAATAAAGATTTTATAATTTTGTCATGTTATTAAAATTAATAAATAATGTATTTGATATATTTATGTATATATGATAAATGTAAGTTGAAACATGAATTTATCAAAGTTTTCATCGCTGTAAAATGAGAATGTTTAATTTTTGCTTTTCCAATATGTTAACAAAATATTATAAATTTTTTTGTTTTTAAGAAAAAATTTACTAAATTTAGTTCCATCTCAAATGAAAACTATTTATAATTGATAACAAAAGAAAGTAATTGCTGAATTCGATAAAATATTTCTAAATATTTTTAATATAATACTTTTAAATAAATGGCTCCTGACCAAATTGTTTTAACAAGACTCTTAAAATAAATTTTAATCTCGAGTATCGATAAATTTTCGATATACTTATATAATTAAGATAAGTGGCGTTATCAATATTATTTCTCATTTTTAATTAATAATTTTTTGAAATACAAATGTAGAATTATTACCTTTTTGTAAAAGTCGTAAATGTTTCGTCCGAATTTGGTAATTGATAATCAATATTCTTATTTTCGTTTACATAATAGTACACCATTTATTGCCATGTTGTGTATCATTCAAATCCATTTTTACATTAGTTTTGTCCTTTCCAAGATTCAGCTTGTCTGTTTGGAACTTGTAGCCTTCAATATTTGGTGTAGAAACTTGGATTGGCCTGCGAAAACTCTTGAGTAATTCCAGAGATGAATTAAAGAAACTACTTTCAGATTCAGTTTTTAATTTTTTGGACGAGTTCGATTCTTCAGCACACAATTTTCTCTTTCTTTCTGATAAAGTTCCATTGCTTGAAATACTATCAGAAAGGCCAGTACGATGCCGAAGAACTTTAAAATCATCATCTTGGGACATTGCGGAAGTATTAACGAAAAGAGAGTTATTAGGAGATAGTCGGTTATGTTCTCGTAGAGTCACATGACGCAAACGACTTAATGAACGCCTTCCCGAAATGGTTCTCAGAGTCTTTCCAAAAGAAACATCTTTATATATAGATTCAACACTTTGTTCGCGATTCTCTTCTGAGGATTTTGAATTATCTTTTAAACAATCATTAAGTTTTATTTGAACATTCTTTAACGTTATAGAGCTGTCATAAGAAACACATGGAGTTTCTGCAGTCACATCTTCATTCAATTTATCCTTCTCTTTAATATCAAATTGTTGCTCAGATGCTTCGGGTATTTCTGTTGTTGTAGATTCGACAATATTGGTTTCTGTATCCGTGTGAGATTCCTTATGTTGGTCTTTTTTCTCATTCTTGTCATCGAGTTTGTTTACCTCTTCCAATTCTTCGCAGACTGTCAGCTTTATATTTTCATCTTCATGTTTTCCATTTTGAGAACTTTTTAAATCTGAAGACACTTGCAAATCAACGTTTTCATCATGTCCATTTTTGTTTTCATTTTTATATCCGTTTTCAGACAATTTCAGAATCGATGCGTCATCTTGATTGCTTGGTGGATCTAAATTTTTTTGTTTTGGTGAGGTTTCTGATACCTCAAGAACATTTTCAGTATCGTTTGACTTGGATCTGGAAGAAACATCTTCTTTTGGAGATTTTGCTTCTTCTGCTTCGGACTGCATTTTTGATGTTTCAATTCTTATATCTTTGTCAGATGCCGTTAAATTTTTTATTTTTTTTGTAATTTGTAAGGAACGAGTATTAACTTTTGGTGCTGGCAATTTACTCTAAAATTCAAAAACATATACAATATTTAATAAAATTATTTTCAACCAATAAATGTTAAAATAGCATTTTTGCAATATAATTGATTTACTTTGAATTCCTTTTTTAAGACACTTGTTCCTTTATCGACTCCACTCACTTTCGTCCTAAAACAAAAAGAAAATAAATTATTTTTTGAAAAAAAAAAACATTATCCAACATCTACAAATACAATCATTAGCTTGAATCGCAATTATATGTTTTATTTTAAATTAATAATTCACAAACGACTGTTACTGGAGGTGATGAGAGGTTTTACATCAATAAATTACAGGCATAACAAGTTTTATAATTTTATATTAAAAAAAAAAAATAAAAAAAAAATAAAAAAAGACACTTTTTAATTTTACATTTCTGAATAGTTCTTCTCATGTACTCTACAATTATAATACATTCAAGTAGATTACTATTCTAAAATATTTGTGTATTAATACAGTTTATAAGAAAATTATAATAAACATATAATAATACAAAATCTGTAAAATTATTATCATTTTCAATGATAATTGAATGAATTTAATTGAATAATTTTTTCTTAATGTTTTTTTAATGATTGAAACTTCTTTTCAACTTCCATCCAAAATAACTGTTCGTGCACAAAAGACATTATTGAAAATTAAATATTTCTCTCATTGCTTTCAGGTTTTAGTCAATGAGTCAGTTTTAGCCAAAGTTTCAATTGTATTAAAATAATTAAATTCAAAAACAATATTATATTAGTTTATAAAAAAAATTAAACATCTAAAAAATACATAATCTCTGTAAACTTTAGTTCTTTAAAATTAAAAAATTAATTACTGTATAATCAAGTATTTTCTTAGAAAATAATTTTAAAAAAATTACTATTCTAAAGAATTATCACAGTCACTAAATTTAAATGTTTTCGACTTTCAAGACAAAAAAATTTTTTTTTACCTTTATTAAGATTATATTAAAATATTATATTATTCAAGCATGAATAAAAATTTTGACGTTTAAAAGATTACTATAAATTTGAAATTGGTTTAAAATATATGGAAAAATGCTTTAGATTATCTCAAAAGAAAATCTCAACTTATGTATTTTTTTGTTACACTTGTACATAATTATTATTAACAGTAAAATTTAAAGTAAATTTGATAAAAATAAATTTTAATTTAAAAATTATAGTTTCTTTAGGTATTAATTCTTATCTTATAGATTTTAAGTTTTTTACGACCAGACTCATGAAATTACAAACCTGGTCGGTATCTCGGACCCACACTCTTTCTCCTCGCTTGAATTGGAAGATACATTTGTCGCTTTTAACCTTCGAACCTGCACATCGCTCTCATCGCCTCCAGGGGTAGCCTTCTTTGGCGTTTTACCCATTGCACGCATACGATGTAGCTTACAAAACTTTAAAAACTTGTTAATTTTATTTTCCTTTAATTCTTTTTTAATCAATTAATAAAAAACAAGAAAAATGATAAATTCAAATATAATTGATTTGTACCTTGAATATTATTAATTCCTTTTGAAGAAAACTATTTGAAAACGCTTCCTTAATGTCTATAAAAGAACGTAACTAAATCGACGTTTGTCAAAGGTAAAACTTTCGTTTAAGAACGATGAAATCAAATTGATTAAGAAAAAATCTAGGCATTTATTAACACGACGCCATGAAAAATGCTGCCGTTCGTTTTATCGACCAAATACAAACACACGCTTAAAATTTCTATATACCTGTATACATATACTGTTATATCAAGTATTTCTTGTACCACTAAAGTTTCACTGCAAGTTTTCAATGTGAATAGTAATTGAACAATTTTACGTAATCTACAAATAATTAATTACAGATAGATTGACTGAATTGACTGCTCGGCGCACAATGACCATAAACGAACAAGACCAAACAAGAGGAGTATCCAACTCCAATTAGCAGAGGCTTTGCCAAGGATGGGTAGGTAACATACTTCATTTATGTAAAGGTGCATGTACATCTCATTGTTTTTGCACACCTCACAAGTTTTACATATACTGAAAAAAAGGTGCTTTTACACCTCTAGTACTTTGGTCAAGCAATCGGCTGTATTGAATTTTCACTCAGAATCACTGAATTTGATTGGCTCTTACAAAATTCAATTTTCAAATGTTAAAAATGTAACATTTGTCATAGCCAATCAAATTCATTGATACAACCGTGAAAATCCAATCCAGCCAATTGCTTGACCAAAATACTGGAGGTATAAACGCACCTTAAAAAAAACGCTGTCAAGTTTGCGGTATATCGAAAGCTTTTAAGGTGTGCAAATTTAATTTTAATTGGCTTTGATTGGAAAATTTCCAAATTCTCTATGTGCAAATCCATTTAAACTTATTGAAATCTATTACAATTTCCGAGTATATTAGAATTTGTGAGGTGTACAAACGCCTTTAAGGTACTGCCACAACGGCCGAACCCTTATTTTATATATTGTGTGAGGTGCATACTTTTTTCATAATGTTCAAACGCAGTGTTTTACGTTGAACATTCCGTGTAAAATGGATGAAAGTAAATGTTTGTCTTTTTCTTCTCTTATTGTTAAACGCAAAACGCAACGTCCAAACGCAAGCATTTTAAAGGCGTAAAGGCATGAGAACGAAAGAGATGAACATATCTCACTATCTCTTTCGTTCTCATGATTACATTGGTGTTTCACGTTGTCAAGAAACGGCGCCTTAAGGTTGGTTCCACAATGGGCTTGACGCAAGGCAAGCGCAGCGTTTACGCGGCACATCTGTTTTAAGTCGGTTCTACAATGGGCACGTTTGTACGTGAACGTGTGCGTTCCGTGCTGACGTCACTCAATTGCAGAACATTGTGACGTCAGCATGTATACGTTCACGTTCGCTTACAAACGTGCCCATTGTATAACCTACTTTAAGGCCGATTCCAGAATGTAGCCAAACGCAAAGCAGACGCGACGCAGCCCCATTTGCTTAAGGAGCTTTTATACCTCCAGTATTTTGGTAAAGCAATCGGCTGGATTGGATTTTCACGGTTGTATCAATGAATTTGATTGGCTCTGACAAATGTTACATTTTTAAGGTTTGAAAATTGAATTTTGTTAGAGCCAATCAAATTCAGTGATTCTCCGTGAAAATTCAATCCAGCCAACTGCTTGACCAAAATACTGGAGGTATAAAAGCACCCTCTTGGCTGGTTCCACAATGGGCTCGACGTAAGGTAAACGCATCGTTGACGCGACGCATCCCCATTTGATTAAGGCGCTTGTATACCTCACCGATCCCGAGTATACTTCTGTCGTGTACCATTGGAGTAAAAGAGACAAAAAGATATTTCCGTCTCTTTTACTCCAATGATACACGACGCAAGTATACTCGGGATGGGTGAGGTATACAAGCGCCTTTAGCATTGGGATGCGTCGCGTCAACGCTGCGATTACCTTGCGTCGAGCCCATTGTGGAACCAGCGTTTAGCATTGTGATGCGTTTTGTCTGCGTTGCGTTTAGCTCCATTCTAAAACCAACCTAAGGCTGGTTACACAATGGGCTCGACGCAAGGTCAACGCTGCGTTTTCCTTGCGTTGAGCCCATTGTGGAACCAACCTAAAATGGGTGGCTATATATATATATAAAACGTAACGCAAATGCGGACCGCACGCGCAGTTTTAGGTGAGTGTAGAATCAGCATTAAAACTTACAATTTTGTGCTCATTCTTGTCGCCTCGACTCGACAGAGCGACTGGCATAAGTACACGGTGAGTGTAGAATCAGCATTATACGTTACCATGACAACCCTGCTTATGGTGTTTTCGGTAGTTGCTGTGAGTATACTGTCAGTATGTTGTGATTAGCTGATCCATCAGCATGTTTATTCTGATTGGGTAATTTTTAACGGAGCTGTGACCGTACCCTAAGAAATTATTTTGTTTTGACCTTTAGGGTGCAATCACATTAATAAATAAAGAATTTGACTGTATTAACCTTTGAGAGAACATGCCAATAAGCAACAACAACAACTTAAATAAAGTATAAGAAATTTTTTATTGGCATTAAATTATAAACAATAACCTTTTATATATTAAATAGTTTTAATAAATCTGTAAAAGAATGGCAGCAATGAGACATACACTGCAAAGAGAAATCTTTACTCCTAACGATGAAAAAATACTAAGCATTTGCAGTGTAAGAAAAGAATATAAGAAAAAGAAAACTAGTTTTTTGTGTCTAACTACAGTGATCGATACTCCTGACTCTTACTTTTTGCACCTGGTGAAAAAGAGTGACAAAAATGTTTTTAAAAAAAAACAGTCTTGGTCTTTGGCTGATATTCGAACAGTTGATGGTATTGAAGAAAAATCAATGGATTTGGAATTACATATTGATAAAATTTACAAGTGGTCTATTATAACTGCTCAAGAAAAACATAGTTTTGTTATTAATTTATATACGTGTTCTTTTAGTCTTCCACAGAGAGCAGAATTCAAAAATTTGCCTAAAGAATGGCTTCTGAATAGTTCGTATATAAAAGAAGGAACTCTTAATAATAAGGGTATAAAATTGAATGCCGGTAAATAAATTTTTGTTTAAAATTTATTTGAGTATCATGTTGACTCCATTTTTATTATAAAAAAATTATTTCTGATAATAGGGTTATTAGAATCTTCACTGTCATTGGATTATCAACCAATTACTGAAAAGGAGGCAAAAGATCTAGATAAATTAATGGAATCCTGTGATTATGCAGTTTCTAATGCTGAGTATTTTATGGAAACTCTCTCAAAGGATCTTTCTGTTTTGGATGGGGTAAAATATTTCTATTCCTCATGATTATACTTGATTTTATTACTCTGAAATTAAATTAAAATTAATAATGCAATAGGAAAATGTACAGTCGGTGTTGGCATCTGAACCGCAAGTTACACTTTTAATGAATGGAATAGAAGCAGCAATTGCAGAAGCAACTTTAGTTGAAGAACGTTTATGTATTTACGATGAGGCATTAGGAAGAATTAGAGAAGCTATGGCAAGAGTTGGTCAAAAAAATCAAGCTATACATACAGCTAATCTCAATGCAAGACAACTACTGGACCAACTTGATGCAGTAATTGTAGGACTTGTTTTCAAAAAATAATCCCAATAGATCTAAACTTTATAATAATCAAATTTTTCTAGTATATTTGTAATTCCTTTTCAGACTCAATTGAAAATTTCTTCCAACCATCAGATAACCCTAAATGAAGCTGAACTCCCTGGAAATCGAGAGGAACTTCGACTTGCAGGTGTTGCTCTTTTAAAAGCAATAACTGCACCTTTACCACCAGGTCTTGAAAAATTAAGTGCTGTTGTTGAACAGAAAAGGCGTCTAGATAAAATGAAAGCTAAATTTTCTCAGATAGTTGCGAGACATTTAAATAATCTTTTTATTCATTTGGTAAGAAATTTAATTTCGTTTTCTTTTCATAGACAGCTTTTTCAACAGAGCTATAGGCTCAATCATATTACCAAAAACTTAGTGTATATTTATATTAATTTTTATGTCAAAATTAGGGTAATGATATTGGAGAAATGCAAATGAATGTAGAATTAACGCTTCCAACTCATCAAGCAATGCATCATGAATTAGAACCTTATACGGAATTAATGAAATTACTTAGAATTTTAGATAACAAAGCTTTTAATCAATTGACAAAGGTTTACACTGATACGATGAGTAAATTGTATCAAAGGGATTTTAAATATTTTTTCGAAGAAGCAAAAAGTCGATTAATCAGTAAACGATCTCACGGTAAGAAAATAAATAAAAAATATATATTAATTTTATAATAATTAAAAAATGTCAATGTCTAATTTCTAATTTATGTAAAAACTTATTAAATTGAAAAGAGAAATTGAAAGAGAAATTACTACAATTCCAATGAATAATGATTAGTAATTCAAAATTAAATGATCGTGAAACATTTTCATTTCTGATTATACTATAATTGTCATTTAATTTTTTAATTACTAATTGCAATGCTTAGAATACATAACTATATATCATATGTATGCTTTATATAGAAATAGTCTATTTTTTCAGCAAGTACATCAAAATCTAAAGAACAGAAAGCAGAAGATTTGATAAATGCGGCTCCAATTTCTCTTTTAAGCGGTGATACTTGGACACCTCAAGGCGATGGAGCTTTGCTGGATTCTGTTTTAGAAAGTGTCTTATCTCAGTTACAACCAGTTTGCTTTGCTGAACAAGCATTTTGTGTCTCTTTTCTTCAATTACTTGGACAATCAAAAGTATTATTTTCTTCAAGTTGAAAAAAGGAATAAATTATGTATGTTTCCTTTTTGTTTTGTTTTAATAATGATACAATTTTCAGATTTCAGATGTAAATAATAGCGATAGCTTGGGCAACGGAGCTGCCAGTCCTAGTTCTGTGGGTTCAACAGCCAGTAAGAAATTAGAACGACAAGTCAATGAAGAAGTTCGAGCTACAATGACTGTCATTTTTCCTTCTCTGGAAAATGAATTAAATAATTTTATTTCCTTTTTAGACAAAATAGACAGCTTGTAAGTACCCTTCTATAACATATAGCTGTTTATTATAAGTGAATTGTTTAAAAAAATTACAAATTTCTAATATTTTTTCTAAGCATCTATAATTGAAATAATTATTTGCAGCTGGTGTATGTATGTTTTGGTTCGCCTGTCACAGCACGTAATGTCAGCTCAAGATACAGGATCATTTCTTTCAATGACTTTTGCTTCAGCCCTCGTTCAAGTAAAGCGAGCATTTGACAAATTTATGCAAGCTCAACAACAATCAATTATTCGCGATACTAAAGTAACACGCAAACATAAGTGCGGCATCTTGCCTTATGTCGAGAATTTTAATCCTTTTGCTAAAATTGCAGAAGGCATTTTTCGTAATTCGGATAGAAAGGTAGATTTGGAAAAATGGTACACAAAATTAATAAGTACAATGTTTGAAGCAATTATTGTACACAGTGGTGAACACCATAAAACACCACAAGAAGTTATTAAAATGGGTATATCTTATAATTTTTTTCTATTGTAATTGTAAATTATTTACTTTTAACAATACTAAAATTGCAGAAAACTTTCATCATCTGTATGATCTTCTCTCGCAATTAAAAATTTCCGTTTTGGATCATGAACGTAAAGAAGCGAAACAGAAATATCAAGACGCTCTCAGAGCATATGTTGTTCAATACTTTGGTAGACCTCTAGAAAAGCTTAATGTAATAATGCTACATTATTAAAATGAAATATTAGTTACTTGAATGTTACATAACCATTGTACATTTTTTCAGTTTTTTTTTGAAGGAGTTCAGGCAAAAGTAAGCACAGGAATCAAAGAATCTGAAATTAGTTACCAAATGGCATTTAGTAAACAAGAATTAAAACGAGTTTTAAAGGAATATCCAGCACGTGAAGTAAAAAAAGGACTAGAGCACCTTTATCGAAAAGTGGAAAAGCATCTTTGCGAGGAAGAAAATTTACTTCAGGTAAAATAAGGAAAAAAAAATAGATTTACAATACATATTTTTTTTGAGATATGTGATTCCTATTTACTCAGATAAACCATCGAGTTTATTTAAGTAAAGTTAGTACTTTTTAAAAACTGTTTTATTTGCATCTAGGTTGTTTGGCGAGAAATGCAAGGCGAGTTTATAGCACAATATATTTATATTGAAGAATTGATTCAACGATGTTACCCTGATAGTATGGTGACGTTAGAATTCACAGTACAAGATATATTAGACTTTTTTTCAGAAATAGCACAGTCTCATTAATGTTATGTACAGTAAATAGCATAATAAAGAGCAATAAACCAAAATAATTATTTTGTGACAAGTCAATTTTTTTATGTAAAAGTTTTTACTTCTTTTTTGCATTACACATTTTATTCAATAAAATAATATAGATTGCTGAAATTATAGATAATCTATAAATCATTAAAAGGTATATCAAAGTAAATCGTTTCCTTCTAAGTTTAAAAATAAGCATTATGCACTTAAAAAATATGATCAATTAAACAAAACATGAAAGTATTGATATTGAGATTATTGTTAATTTTGAAGCAACATTTTGGTTCTCCTGACTGTGCCTGTTTTACAGTTATTTACATTGCTGGCAAATCGCAATGAATTTAGAGTTTCGTTGTAACATTCGTCTAGAGGAGAAATGTTAAGAAGCATCAACGTCTTGGAATTACCTCCTAGAGATGGCATTAGAAGATGTGTTAGCTTGGAATTTCTGTAGGGTATGTGATCCTGCTTTTTTAAAAGCGCTAGAATAACGTTACCAAGATTAGAGAGCGATTTATTGATATTTTTTGTTTCCGTTGTTCGGGCAGCTTCCTCTCCTTTCAATCTCTCAGAGCCAGCCAAATCAACCAAATTGAGATTGCCTATTGACATTTCATCTTTTCTAGTGTGTTTACCAATCAAACGAATTCGAGCGACAGAGTGAGACCGTGACGATCTGAAGAAAAAAAATTATTCTTAAGTTACAATTAATTTTAATGAAAATATTAAAAAGATTCAACAATTAGGGAAGGAGAATTTTAATTATGCAAAAGTCAAAAATGCTCTTTTGTGTGTGTATGTGTGTCAAAAACTCGCCAGTGTTAATTTGTTTATGTACCTCTCATTGGCTTGTGTAGCTGCAACGGCACGATTTTGTTGAGCAATTAAGAGACAATTGTGTAATTCTTCGGGGCTATGAATTTCCTCAACTCGCAAATTGCTGACATATAAGTCGTTTCCCTTGCTGTCAGCCATTCGTATCTCAAGCAATTTATGTTGAGAGTCCAGTAAATCAACTATATGTTCATTATAAATTTCAAGAAAACTTGCTTCGATTCTATATTCCCAACCGAGCAATTCAAACTGTTTCATTTCATGGAAAATGTGTCTCACCTGTAAAGAAGAAGAAAAAAAATGAAAGATGAGATGTACACTAAAAGCTACATTTAAAAAAAACTTACAGTTCTTGGTATCATTCCTTCACTATTGTCTCCAGGATAACCTTCCATTGTGTATGTTTTTCCTGAACCTGTTTGTCCGTAGGCAAAAACGCAAACATTATATCCATCTAACGCTGATTGAACTAGAAGCGACAATTCTTCAAATACATCTGACTGAGTTGAGTTAGGAGTGAAGACCTTATCAAATTGAAAATCTTGCCGGGATTGACGTAACTTTCCTCCACAACCAATCTCACCACCTTCTCCTCGTCCAACTTCTATGGTACATTCATCGACATAGTTAATATGACATAAACTGCAAGTAAAAGTAAATTATTAGCACAATTAAGTAATTCATTCATTGAAAAAACATCTAGACAATCATATTTGTACCTTTTAGAAGATTCTTTTGCAATTGCAGGCCTCACTCGACAAAACACTCGAATATTGCCCTTCATTTCTTGCATGGTATTGTGAAGAATTCTTCTTTCCTTATCCATATTGTGTACTAATATTTGTAAATCTTCACTTGTTGAAGTCAATTTGGCATTTTTGATTTTCTCGCTTTTCAGTTCCTCTTCGCATTCGTCTAGTCTGAGTTTTTGTTCATTTAGAATTTTCTCCTGTTTACTGCATCTATCTTTATACTCAATTAAAGACTCTGTGACAGAATTATATGAAGTCTCTAAACTTTTAAGCGTTTCTTTTAAATTTTTAATTTCATTTAAATATTCTTCATGTTTCGCCTTTGTTTGTGATAATTCTTCATTCAACTTGGCATTTGAGCATTCTAATTTTTCAACTTTTACTTTAAAGATATTTTCAGTTTCTTGGAGATTCTGAAGAGTTTCTTCCATCTCAGTAAATTTACTAGACATTTCTTTATTTTTATTTTTAAATGTTGATAATTCTTCTGTAGCAAATGCTAATCTTCCTTTAAGATCCCACTTTGCTGGAGGTTTGGTCACTGGTTTCACCGTTGGTTTTGTTACCGGTTTTCCTGTCGATTTAACATTTGTTGTAACTGAAGTTTTAGGTGGTTGAACAGGTCGCTGAGAAATATTCTGCCGTTTGACTTCAATGGCATTTATAGCATTTCCTAGTCGTTTCAAGGGTGCTTTTTGCTGTGTAGGTCTTTGTCGCAATATCGTTGACATTGTTTGAGAACGAATTAATCCTGTTTCTTTTGGTGGATTATTTTCGGTACTAGTCTTGCCGTTCAAGTTTGTTGTTTTGGATGAATTTTTCATATTGTCTCCCATTCTCGTCGAATTCGTTATATTTGATGTACTTTGAGAAGCGATTGCCTTCGAATGCTGTGAGCTTCCTGCTGTCGATAATGTACTTTTGGCTTTTACTAATTTTATCTTTGGCTGTGGAAGACGAGATTCCATCTATTTCAAAATAAAACAATGTATCAAGTTTTTTTTAATTAGATCAATTCTTTTTGCTCGAAATTTAAAAAAAATCAATTTTCTTTTTTAATAAAATAAAAAATTTATAATTAACTACTTTTTCTTTTACAAACAAAAAAATAAATAAAACTCTTAAGTCAAAAATAAAAATTTCTCATTAAAGGAATATTTTATAGTATATTTTTTAGTATGTATTATAACAACATATAACTTTTGATATACAATTAAAATTAAAAACAAAATTAAAAAGATGACATTCATGTGATTTGTTACAGAATGTCATACTAGAATTATTATTATTAACTTTTCAGTTTTTGCTAATACAAACAATTCAATTAATGAATTAAAATGTTTAAAAAAGATCTCTATTTTCATTGTAATGCAAAAAACTTAAAAGATTTTATTGACATTACCTTAATTAGTTTGAAGAGAAACACGTTATTCCTTATATAGAATCACAACAAAGTATCAAAAGTTCCAGACTAATATTTTATGTCTATCACAATCTGTAATAAAAGGCACTATATATATATATCTATTATTTAAATCACATATCAGAAGTGAAACAAAATTACACCGAAACAAATTTTACATCTCGCGAATGAGTGTAAAGCAGGAGATAAAATAACGATCATTTTTTAAACTTAAAGTATGTATCATTAATTGAGCGTCTGTGGTAACCACTTCTGCCAACATGTAGAAAATAAATATAAAGAACTCTGAGGGTACGGCCATAACTCAGCTATCATCTAAGTAGGGTCATCATGGTAACGTATTAGAGTGAGAGAAATAAAAAATTTTCTTATTTCTCTCACTCTTATATGTTACCATAACAACCCTACTTAGATAGCCGAGTTTTTGTTCATTGTCCCCACCTGCCATTTGTCATAATTCTTGTCAACTACCGCACCCTGCTCTAGTAAAAATGTAGTAACTTTTAATTTTAACAAAAAAGTCGCTAAAATTTTACTAGAGTGGTGAGACCTGATGGAAACCAACTAAATTTGACGCTTACCTTATGCTGATTCTACACTTACCGAGTCGCTCCGCTTACCTTGGCGCTTTGTGTGAGACAGACAAGGACGAAGATAGTATATCTGTCTCACGCAAAGCTTCTAATAACAAAATTTGATTCTTTATGGCGCACTCACACGTTTTTGACTGCCTGCCTGCAGGTTACCATGGCAACGCACGAGTGTGAGTGAGACAGAAAATTTGAATATGTATTCCAATTTTATAAATTGTCTGTCGCCACTCACTCTCATGCGTTGCCATGGTAACCTGCAGGCAGCTAAAAAGGTGTGAGAGGGCCTTTACACTTCACATATGTTGTGTTATTGTTTGACAGATAAATAATTTTTTATAATGGGTGATAGACAAATGGATATTTGAGTGCATTTTTTTTCTATTATTTAATAATTTTACTAATTTTTTGTATAATCTTAATAGGATGGATCTCATAAAAAATGAAACAAACAATGAAATTTTATTTGAAAAAGCTGTAATAGAAGTATTTAAAAGAATTGCAGAATCTGTAAAGTAAACATTTATTCTCTAAAATCAATCTTATTTACGTTGCAAATTTTAAAAAAATGTTTTTTTTCTTCCTAGCGAAGAAGATTTTCGGAGAATTTTAACAATTCCTTCTTCAATTAATTCAAAATCAAGGAAGTTTTCAAGGATATTCACTGATGAATTAAACCGTAGTATGAATGTAACATTGAAAGATATTAAAAGCAAAGAAGGAAATTTAACTGAGGGATTTAAAAACCTCAGTAATTTAGCTGAAGGAATTGATACAACTATAAATTCTAAAGTTTGGTAAGCTTCAATATTACAAATAAAACATTATTATTGATTTTTTTTATAAATCCATAATACCTACAACGTTAAATCCATTATTGTTTTCTTGAGTTCATACAAACTTCTTTATTAAGTAAATAATTTAATACGACATATAGTTTCTAAAAACTCATATTCTTACAATTGGTATAAAACGGAATTTAAAAAAATTTAGATAGATTTGCTAATCGGTCTTAAAATGCTCTCATTTTTTGTCTACCTATATGAGACCTGCATTTAAAAAAATTTAATCTCTTCCTCTTTTTTATAAAACATTGAGGTCCTGAAGTCATTGATGAGTAGTGGAGTCAGTTTTTTTCAAAAACAGAAAATTAATCGCTGGGATTAAAAAATTTGGATTTTTATTCTTTGAAATGATTTTAATATAAATAAAATTTGTATTTGTATCAATAGGCAACCTCAATAAAATTATTTACTAATTATAACTCTTTTGCAGGAGACCTCCAGGTGATGTAAAATTACATCTAAGATCTCACAGTTCGGAAAAAATAGTTGCTGAATGTCAAATATTGGAAAGACAAATTTCCGAAATGAAAATGAAAAATGATGGGAAAATTAAAAAAATTTTACAAAGCCGAAAAGAAATATACTCTGTTAAAAAAAAAACAACTTATTGGTTGAATGAAAGTAAATTAACTGTACCAAATCTGCAAGAAATTGTTAACATGTTAGATGAATATATCAGTTGTATTGATGGATTAGAATAAAATTTTGCTTAAACCCTTAACTAAAGTTTGAACCCTATCCCATGTATTTTATTTTTTAATCCAAATTATATATTTCACATAAATACCCGAAATTAGATTGTAATACTTGCGAGAAAGATTACAACAAAATGAAGATGTGTTTCTTTATTATTAACCTTATGTAATATCATTTCAAATTTTCAATTATAATATTATATATAATAATATGAGATACATTTTTTCTTTTTTTTGTGGAGTTCTTTGTTTATTACCTTTTTAATAAGTCAATTTTTCAGTTCCTTAATTCAACTTTCTTCCACATTCATTCCTCTTATTATTTTGCTTCAAGAACGACGTTTAATCAATAATCGAGTTATTGTTACTAATTTTGTTTGTGTGTGATGTACCTCGATAGTTGTTTAAAAGCCATCTTACAAGCATTTCAGTCGTATTGTATATATTTTTTGAACACAATGTTTTTACATTTGTTAGGAAACTTACATTATTCTAGACGCGACACGTTCCACATCTACAAGTCTCTTTGTCTTGTGCAAAGTAAGTCTTTAGGAACTTTTCTTTACCTTAAAATATACAGGGCTGAAGAAGGCTAATAGTGCTCTATAACCCCTTTTAGGGGTTTCTCTTTTCTTGGAGAGCTCTAAAAAATAATATTTCATACGAGTTATTAATAATAAATTCTGAATAAATAAAAAACAACAAAGTTAATTCGTTGTAACAAAGATAAATCTCGCTTTCAGATGGTAGACGGAAAATAATAAATTCTTTTAAATTCGATATTTACAATTTAATATTTCTCCCAACATATTTTCACGTGTTTAAAAATCGTCCGTTTTACGGAGCATTTTTCAAAATATCGAAATCCAAAAAGTATGACTATCATATATTGCAAAATTTGTAATATAATACTGTAAGATCTACAATATTATTTATTTTCGATCATGACACCGCATTTCAGATTTTGTTAGATATTTTTTCTAAGACAAACATACCTCGCTTGGAAATGGGACGACGATTTTAAAAAAAGTGTCCGTGTTGTGAGAAAATAAATTTTCATAAAATTATTACCAATTTTTAAAGGAAAATTCAGATGTGCTCTTTATATATCAACTTTTGATTATTATATATATGAGTAAAAAATCAGGGTATTTTCATTTACAACAAAATTTTTTTTTACTATTCGGAGCAATGCAAATTCTTAGTAATTATGTATTTTATAAACTAAAAGAGTAGGTATTTTATAATTTATTAAATTCGGTATGGCTTTTTTATAAGTGAAAAAAATATTGTTATAAGATTTAAAAAATTTGACTATTATACATAGGTAATACAAATTGAAAAAATTACATCAAAGTCTTTTTATCTCTCATAGGGTATGAAATAAAAGTATTTGGAAATATTTCCCAAAAACTCCTTCAAATTTTCTAAATTTCTTCCAAACACATTATTTGTTTTAATTCAACAGTCAAACTATTTTAACGTAAAAATGAACTATTTAGAGTACTCGAATTACAATTGATAAATATAGGTACATTTCGTTTAATAATTTTACTTTTGGAGGTGTACTATTTGGAATTATTGTTTTTTAGAAAGTTATAATTCAATAGAAACATATAGTAAACATTAAATTGTTAGTTTAGTTTTTCAACTTTTTTTTATCTTAATTTTTCTGCTTTTTTTTACTCATACACTAGTATTTGTTGATTACCTAGTGCAGTTACTAGCATAGACGTAATGAAAAATAATTAATCGCAAATAATGCACTATTAGAAAAAGTATATATTGAAGAATTAATAAATATACTAGTGAATATATATATATATATATATATATATAAAGATGGTGAATGGTGCTATAGTATATTTGTTAATTCTTAAACATTTCCTTTTACTCAGAGTGTTCATATGTATTTGTATGACAATTCACTTATATGAGTAATTAAAAGTCAAAGTCTTTTTAAAAAAATGAAGTATATGCATATATGTATATTAATATTCATTGTCTGAATGAAAAAAATTATTATTAAATTAGTAAATTGCAATTAAATTAGATTCTTTAATATTTACACTGTAGATTTCTTTTTGAAAGATTTATTCTTTTCAAATAAAATTGTCAAGATCTTTAGTTTGTTATGTATCCAGTTTGTATTTTACTCACATTTTACTCTAAATTTTTAATGCACTGTAAACTTTTAAAAACAATTACTTTAAAAATTATGATTTCGAATTTGGAACGTGTCTTGCCTAGTCTTTATAATAATTTCCGTTGTTTGCTAATTGGCTTAATACTTTGCATTTCGCGGCAACTGTTGAATGGCAAATTGCATTGCAATAATGACGATTATAAACGACATTTATTTCAGGAATGAGTAAATAAAAATTGATTTTATTAACATGCGGAAAAAAGGATTGTTATACACTTTAATGCACTTCTTGATATTTACTATCAACGAATGTTTATGTTTTTCAAAAAGAAATATAGGAATTCGTGATTGCTGATTTCAGTACATAGCATGGTTGCACCTTCCTTAGACTATTTGACATATTTGCATAAGCTCTGTCAAGGGAGTTTTAGTTATAAAAAGAAAAAAATTTAAACAAATTTTTTGTTGACAATTTCTTGATATTAGCAGTGATATAAAGGTCTCACAAAAATTCAAATAGCTCATTAATACTTTTCAATTAAACAAACAATACATTTTTAAAATCAATATTAACTGTATGAATAATATTGTTTTTAAATTGAATATATAATTTTGTACCAAAATTTCTCTTTGGATATTAAATATAAATGTATAATTGAATTTATATAAATTTAAGTACATTGGAAAAAATAAAATTATTATTATTATTATAAAATTATTAATCAATAAATTTCATTGAAAAATAATAATAAAAATATATAAGCATATACTTTCTTTTAATTGTCTTAAGTTATTGTATCTATTTATGGTAGTTTTTTTATGCTTTTTTTAAATCAATCAATTAAAATATATATAATATCAAAAGTTGTTTTTGTATCACACAATTTCATATTAATTCCAGTACCTAATGAAAATGACCTATTTACGCGCAAAAAAAAATTTGTATTTTATAAAATACTAAATTTTGGATCTCTTGGAGCACAAAATTATATATTCTTAAAAAATATTATACGAAATTGCATTCTTTTAAATTAATATACATATTGATTTTTGCCGTTCTGAGACCTTCTGAATGTCAGATATTATCACAGAAACTCTTCACATCATGTTTCAGAACTTTTGCTCTTTACACATGAAGACATTTATCGTTCCCTTTAAATATTTTTTTCTCCTTTAAATTAAATTAGAAATATAGATAGTATTTATTGACATAGAAATGACATATTGCATGACTCGCATAACACAATTAAAGGTCTCACTGCAATAATAAGGCACTCGAAAACGAGTAAATTTATCCTAAATTTTTGAAATTAAAAAATTTAATATTTATAAAAGATATATGTATATATATATATGAAAGTTTACTCTTTTTCTAAAATGGAATTTCTCTCTACAGTGTTTATTTTTTTAAGAAAAAAATAAAAAATTCAAATGAGATTATATTTTAAGCCTTAAAGAGTTAAAATAGACATGGACCTCGGGTTAAATATTTTAATCAGTTTTTTAAATATACTAAAAGTTTTTATATTCAGTTTTTTTAACATATCAGAAATATTACTTTATAACTTGTATTGAAATATACTATTATTATTTTAACGAAGGTTATTGAAATTATTGAAATTTAAAAAAAGATTTCTTCAATCTTTTCATGTAAATATTTTATAAATATTAAATTTTTGAATTTTGAAAATTTTGGGTAAATTAAAAAGAGGCCGAGTCCCTCAAATGTTAATTTCATTATTTAGTACATTTGTTTAAAAATTTTTTTATACATTTTTTGAAAATTCATAAATAATCAACTGTACATCTCTTGTGCGTTATTCTCAGTCAACAACCTACAATTAGAAAAAAAAAATGTTCAAGATGATTGAATTTAAAACTACAACTTTTTCAGATTACTTTTGAAAATGTTTGATAAACAATTTATTCTTACTACATACTAGAAATGACTTTACATTACATCTAAAATTAAAAGGAATTATTTCATTTTAATTATTTTTAAATTTAATAACTATTTAAAATGTACGAGTTTTTAAAACGTATAATAGATAAAAGTTTTTACTCAAATTGCATTTTAGATTATTTTATATATGAACTTTAATATTATGCATATAAATATTATCCTCATTTATTAATGAAAGTATGTTCTAATTTACAAGATAATTATGTACACATCCATAAAAGGGCAGTCAACAAAATGAATGGATATGGTATCCATAGAAATGAATGAATAAATAAAGTTAAAATTAAAGTTAAACTGATTAAAGGTGTATATTGTTGTGGTTAAAGAATATGGTTTATGTCACCTAGTTGAAGTAATTTAAAAAATTATAATTACCTTCAAATAATATCTGAAATAATTCAGTTGAGCATTTTCCATATAAATTTTTTTTTTTTAAATAAGAGGAAATTATACCTATAGAATTTGTAGATGACAATATGATAAAATACTTATGTTTTTTTTTCTAAAAGTTATTTTTGAGAGACGAAGAGAAATATTGTCTTTTATAATCAGATAATTTTATTAGCATAGATCTCACATTATGAGAGACTCTGGCGTATTATCATTTTTTAAACTTTTATTTAAAATTTGTTTATTAAAAAAATAAAATTTCACATTATAATCTGTTAGTGCACTTTGAGTAACATAATTGCATAATTATTGTTTCATCTTTATAGTAGAAATACGAAATTATAATTATCCTTAACAATTATTTCTTATACGTTTTTTTTTTTACATTTTTTTAATAATCCTTTTCGAAAGGTTAAAATAAATAAATCTTTCTGTCAAAAAACTTATCAACAAAATAATATTTTCAGAATAATTCCCAAAGAAAATTAAATTAATGAAATAAATCAAGTATAAATAAACACCTGTACTTACTTGAAGTTAATAAAAGCTATAAGCATATGAAAAATTCTTTTTAAATGAACCAATTTTGTTAGGCATGTGAGTTGCTCATAATAACTGGTACTCTATATTATACCACGATGATGTTTTGCGTGTATTATAAAGTGAGGTTGCCAAACAAGTTATTTGTTTATAAGAAATTTCAGTGTTCTTACTAAACATTTAAATCGTACACTCTTCTAATGTAAAAGTATAACGCAAAATGACACGTAGCATAATGAGTTTTCAGTTTATGTATACTATTGTTTGTTACGGACAATCTCAGGAATCGGGCATTGTTGATAGTTGACGGGTATTTTCATCAACATTAATAAAAATTTTTAATTCTTTGTCAATGTTGTTTAACATCAGAAAATTATTTGTCGTAGATTTAATATTTATTATTATTTAAAATAATAAATAAATAAATAAAGTATTCACTACTACAAAATCTTATTTTTTTATTATATCTATATTTTAGTTTATTCCAACAAGTCATTTAATTTCCAAAGTTGATTAGAAATTAATCATGATATAAATTTTTTTTATATTATTGTGTGATTCACTTTCGATAGTTAATTGCAAACTAAACACCATAAAATAAAAAGTTGTAAGTATCTTTGGTCTAATTATCCGTTAAGCCAAAGATACTTACGATATCTTATTTTTATTACATATTCTGGCTATTAAATAAAGTAAAACTTTTATCTTAAATTACTCTCTAAATTTGAATCAGCGATAAGTATACCAATGTTATCAATTAGCGTATATACGCTGAAAAATCAGTGAATTTTCACTAATTTATCAGTGCATATGCGCTGATTGGAATCAGTGGTATACTTATAGCTGAGAATCAGCGAGATTTCGCTGATTCTTTAGAGAGTATATAAACTATATTTTTATTTCATAATGACTTTAGCTACACTGTAAAAAGAAAGTACTAAAACAGTACCGATTTTAGGTACCAAATGACAATTTAGTACCTGAAGTCGGTATTAAATTAATATCTTTATTTTTAAAGTGTAGATCGAGTATTAATGACATTACTTATGCGGAACAAATGATTAAAAAGAATATTTTTAGTCATTGCCCAAAATTGATGGTCAATATCGACAACGCACAATGACTTTGCGTAAAGTTAATATTGCCCGATTCCGTATATTGCCCGTATCATATAACCCTATTTTAGCAAATGCTGTTTAATGATAAAAGAATTATATCTAATTAAATTATTTCTTTGTTTAAAATTATTATAATTATTATTTTAAACATGATTTTCTAATCATATTTTTTATTGTATATTAAAAAACGATATATAATTCAGTTTTTCAATTAATAATAAATACCTAGTAATATATAAAAAAGAAAAATATAAAAAAACATAATGAAATAAACAATAAATATGCTTTTATGATACTTAATGATTTTTATAATTCAATTCCTACCTAGATTTAGTTAATATTTTATATTTTGTATTGTTACTTACGTAACTATTAGAATTTAGGAGTACTTTTGTACGAAAGGGCATGTCCCGTTAATAAATGAAATTGAAATTGAAATATATAAAAAAGAAAAATATAAAAAAACATAATGAAATAAACAATAAATATGCTTTTATGATACTTAATGATTTTTATAATTAAGTAATTTTCTTGTTTTTACAAAGTTAAGGTATTATTTTATTTATAAAATTTCATTAAACAAAATTGAGTTCTAAAGCAGTTATGACTAGTTATATAGTAGTTTTACGAAACTTTGAATGCAATTTTTCATCAATGAGATCTAAGTGTTTCATCTTCAATATGAAGGTATCCTAGTATTTTTTTATGATGACCCAGGAATTTACTGTTAAACAAAAATTAACCAGGTCACCTCAAATTACTTTTGTTTCTGAAATAAAACTTATCAAATATACTGTGCAGTCTTTAGTATTTATAAATGTTAACTGCGCATATTTCAATTTCACGGAATTCTACTGCGCAATCATAAATAACTCAGCTGCCTCTAAAAATAGTTGGATGTTTAACTTTAAAAATGAATAATAATTTTAAAATTCCTTTAAAATAAATTAATTGCATTTTTGTCTAATGTATAGAGAACAAAAGTCATAAATGCTGAATCATTTCTTAATTTCTAAATACAAAATAATTGTAGACAGTTTTAACGAATTTTATGTTGTTTTCATTATAAAGAAAAAATGATTTTGTCTTTACTGAAAAGACTGGAGAAAATAGTTTGCATGAGATTTATAGTAAGAAAAAATAGTGGAATCGAACAAACAGAATAAACGGCAAAAATCAATAACGTTTTATTGGGAATATAGGTAGATAAATCATAAAATACCTATCCCGTTTGTTAATGACTACATCATTCTTGATTGACCTTACACATATATTTTTCAACTTTTTTTTTTTTTTTTCTTTTTTTTTATCGATGCTTTCTGTTTATTTTTATAAATATGTATCAAGCCGCGCAAACGTTGTTTGTTCAAAGTCTTGTGAGTAACAAAGCAAGTTTGTACACGACACCGGTGTTTCGCATTAAACAAAACTCAAGTTTACATATTCTCTCTTATCTTCTTCCATACTTAAAAGCTAGGACTTAAATCTGCACTCTGGTCATTCATCTAATTATATTGTACAAATTGCTATCATTCGACCGATTTCATCATATACTCGCGTCATTTGTCACATATCGTATAAAACTCTCACCAGAGGGCATGATTACAGTAGAGTCTCGCAAATTGTTCAGTCCTACGGATACGAAATTAATAGGGGGAAACATCCCCTTGCACAGTGGGTCAACTCTGGTAACACTCGTTTTCTGAACGACTGAAGGGTAACACGTTAGTAAAGCGTCATGTTGCCAATTGGAGTCATACACTGTAAAACAAAAACATCAGTTGCCAATATCACGCTACTAATGGGTTACTTACACGACAGTAGTTCATAAAAACACCTATTGAGGACACTGCCTTGGTTAAGGAAATGAAAAACGAGAGCGAGACACTCACTAAATTTCAAAGTCGGTCAGTTTGCGAGACTCTGCTGTACATCGTCACCGATTTTTTACGATTAGTAATATTTTTATCACTTTGTTTGCTCTCTAGGCCACTCAGATCGCATCGAGTCTTTATTAAGCGTGGATCGACTAAATTCAATATTATTTTAATCTGATAGGACTTTCCCTGGCCAGTTCGGTTCATCCTTACTAGGCCATGAATGACATATTCTCGCTTAAAAATTGAATAATCCTATTTTTCTGCACTTACTTGCAAAATATAAAAAAGTATTCCGATGTAGTTTTCTTTCTCATTGCATGCTTCATACTGTCCTTAATTTGTCAAAGATGCTTCTCCAAAATTATTCGGTGTCCTTATCATTGACCTGTTTATTATTATTATTATTATTATTATTATTATCATCATCATCATCATCATCATCATCATCACCACCACCACCACTATCTTCATCGTCGTCGCCGTCATCGTCATCATCATTTTAATCGCCATCTTTTTCTTTCCTCTCACTTAAACATTTTCGATGCACCGATGGCCTTAATCTTTGGCGTTTTCCATTCGACAGTGAGGCGATAACAATTGAAGCATATTTGATCGTAGCTGATGACGCTAAAGTATACACTTGTCCTTCATTACTGTAGATCAGTGAATGGCAACAGGGCTCTGTTGAACGCAGACCCCGACCATTGGACTGTCCTCTCTTTCAGAGTCTCTTTGTTTTCCGGCAGTGACTGTCGATGGCTGTCGGGCCATCGTATGAGCGTCCGTGCTAGGATAACCATAATTGTAAAAATTTTGCTGTTGGATCATTGGAGAAGTCATCATTGCTGGGAGGTGAGAAATGCCAGGGAGAATGAGACTGTTGTATGAGCCAAGGGAGTTTTGCAATAGAGAGCTATCCACGGATTGCATAGACGTTGGAGCTGATGCCGTTGTACCAGCGACTGAAGTAGACGGGTAATTGGTGATGATGGCACGTCTGCTGCAGGAGTGACGAGGCGAAGAATCACACTCCATTGGTTGATAGCCGCCAGGAACGCTTGGCTGTACTGGCATTAAACTGCTACTTCCTTGTCCTTGTCCGGATACCGATACCAGTCCTATGACATTGTAAAAATTACATTAGTATTTTACATTTCATTCAAGTCTTTTAGTCAATTTTGCTTTTTGTATGTGCCCTGCCGAAATCCATAAAGACTCTTATAAATATAATTTTTGCACTTAAATATGTTTAAATTTACACATATATGTATATAGTATCAGTCTGCCTTGTTTTCTTTAATTAAGACAAGAGAGCAACATTATAAAACATTTTAAAAAACGGTAACCTATAAGATAAATCTAACATGTAATAGTTATTATTATGATTCCTGCATGGCTCTTGTTTGTCTGCATTAAAAGGGTCAAGTTTGCTTTCTCGTTAAAAAAAATTTGAAACTGATATATGATTTTGTTGAAATTCTAGTTAATTCATAGAAATTCTTATGTTATAAAAAAACAAAAGAGACCACTTTAAAAAATTATCCTTATTTTCGAAATGGAACATCAAAAAATTTGATTCCTATTCTATCAATCCCGAAAGTATTTGCACGTGGATTGAATTAATTTTATTAGATTGAAGAAAAACATTGATTACTTAAATATTGAAACAATTTTAAAACATAAAAATGATAAAATATAATTACATAATTATTTTGTCAAAATTTCAGCAGAACAATACTTTATGCCTGATCTTTAGAGAGAAAATAATAGTATAGGCTATACTATTTTAAAAGAATTTTACAGGCTAGTTTTGATTACTGTCTTTAAAAACATTTAAAATTCTAACTTTTCATTGAGCACTAATCTTTAAAAATCCTCAACATAAAATAACAAAGTGTAAACTACTTACAACAACAAGAAGAATAATAATAATATCAAGCATAAAAAGTTTGATTTTTTTAATTGCTTCTTTATCGTATGAAGGTTACTCCTTTCAACTCATATTATTTTGTTTTGTGTAACAAAATGTTCAATTTACTGTTACTAATGAGTTAAAATAGTTAGTCAATTTTTTATTTGTACCTATTTGTTCTTAAAACTAGCATGACATTTTTATGTATACTTAATATTTTCCAGAATGTAATTTATATTTACAACAATTTGAAAAACACTGTTTACACTGTTTAAAGAAATTGATGTTTCATTAGAATGTTAATTTTAAAAATACGAATTTATAAAACCTAAGATATACGATTTCTTCGACAACTGTACATAATAATAATATTTTACATTGTCGACTTGGAAAATATAAATTAAGTAATATGCTAATGCAATAATTTATTGTTTGCAGATTCGATATATGTTTCATCGCATTGAGTCAATCATAAGGATATTTCCAATTTTTCTTAATGCTCTTTGCGATTATTCGCATGTAGATATGACTTCCGAGTATTAAAATTATTAATGCTGCACTATTTAATAAATGTGCTATTTTAAGATTAATTTTTTAGATAGATCGTTCACAAGTGGGATATGAATAACAGTTATTTATAAATTTATTTATATATGTCATATTTATTCGAATTTAGAGAGAAGCTTCATGATATAGGTATACATCCCACGTACGACGATATATTGTAATCACACTAGAGGTACATGAATTGCAAGCAACTATGGCATGCATGAGAGGTAAATGACATAATACGTATTTACGAAAACACATAGAATATGTTCATAATTGAATTGTGTTTTGAGATGAGAAACATCCACGATCTTTTTAAAGTTTTCCACTTTCAGAAAATAAGGAACATATTCTAAGAGCTTATTATTGAAGGAAACATACTGATAGAAGAATAATGAATGTTTAGAATAATGTAGTTTAAAACATTGGATGACAATCAGAATAGCGATTAGAGAAATTGTTAAAAACTATGGGCTTGCAAAAATAATCCATAGTTATTAACATTATTTAAGTAAACAAGCAAGGGTTCACGCAATAACATCCTAGGTAAGGAAATTGGTTGTCTAAGAGAATGTTAGTCTTTCAGCTTGTAGGATTGTTTGTTAGATAGAACTTACTTATGTTAGTAAGTAAAATTAAGGTTGGGGCCTAGGACAGGTCGTCGCCGCCCCGCGGATACGACAGTCATCGAGCCACGTACTGTCCCCCCATCATATCTACGGGCAACAACAAGTATTTTTAATTTGTGCAAAAAATAAAATACGTAATTCTTTCTAAATATTTAACATAATAATTAAGTGTTGATGATTTCCATCTTTTACTTTTTTTTTATTTTCTCTCCTTCTCTTAAATATCAATACATATATAACACCACTTCTACTCAATATCTTTGAAAAAACATACATCAATAATTTTTTAGTCAAAATTTCTCCATAAGTGAGGCAACATTTTTTTAATAGTCCAAAGATTTTCATGCAATACATGTTATTCTGTTCAAAACAATAAATAAAACATACAAGTTGACTGTTATAAACATTTTTTGCGTGAATTTACAAATTAATATTTTTCTATCGATCTATACAATAAATCATTCCGATTTTTAATATTATTATTTGAAATTAATATTGTTTTAATAAAAATTTATCATTTTAAAAAATTACCTAATTTATTAAAAATATAAACAATTTATCTACATTCAGGCCAAAAAAGGATTATACATGAAAAAAAATATAAAGTAACATTTACTATATTTACAAAGTAAGTCATAAACTGTCCGGAAGTTGTGGGCATTTCTAGTAAATTTTGCTCCAGAAATAGAAAAAATTACTATTGAAATAATAGTTTTTACTATTTACGGAGCAAAAGTTGCCAAAAATGCACAGAAATTTCGGGCAGCTCAGAATTTACTATGAAAGTAGTAAAAGTTACTTTGTTTATATTTATTTTCCATTTTCCTCCATGTAACAATAACTTGTATAAACTTGTCAAAACTATTCAAATGGTATGTTTTATTTATTGTTTTAAACAAAATAGCGTGTATTACATGAAAAACTTTCAACCATTAAAAAAATGTACACCCACTTTACAAATTTTGACTCATTTTATAAAAGCGCTTACTTTCTGCACAAAATCAAAATCCTATAAATTTAATAATTTCAGTAAACTATGTATATAGAACCCTAATAAATTCCTCTTCCATATTTTTCCTTTTTTTAAACTGTGGAAATAAGTTTACGAATGAAAATGTTTTAATTCTGAAATGAAAATTTTATAGAACATGTTAATAAAGAATAATGTCCTATGAATCTAAATTTTATGCATATCGTGCAAATTAAAAAAATTATATTTCTGTATTAATATAATAATAAAAGCAAAAGTTACTTTCTTAGAATAAGTGGGTACTTGAAGTTTATTTCACTAAAACTTTAATGCTTTATAGTATCAATTCATTATTTTTATAAACGATGCAGACAATAATAAAATTAAAAACAAATTTTATAAAAAAAAAAAAAAAATTAAAATTAAATAAAAATTAAATTAAATAAAAAAAAAATTTAAAAACTGTATGTAAATGGAAGTTTCATAAAATGTTATTTTAAAACATTAGAAATTTTTTTTAAAAACTCCATAGGACAATTTATTTCAGGGATACAAGTTTGTTTTTAAAAAATCCTAGGATTAACTAAAGTAAGACAGAAACAAATTATTCATAAAAAAATTGACAGTGAGTAGAGAATTTTGAATTATTTAATAGGTATACATATGTATGAAAAAAAAATAGGCTAAAATTTACCTAAATCTTATTACTATGACTGAGTTTTTATTAACTACCAAGTATTGTTATCCAAACCTATAGGGTAAATGGTGGGAGTATATTTTTTTAATAAGTCATAGTTACTACATTCTACACCAACAAAATTTTTAATTGTGAATTTTTTAAAGATTTTTTCTTGATATTTTAAATACTTGGTAGTTGAAATATCAAACTTTGGAAAAACGTTAACCTGAGCCGAGACAATTTTTTAAACACATTTTGAAAATACTCATATTATTAATATTTGTCCTTAGTTTAAATATGTAAATGATAATTTCATTTTTTAATATTGAATCTGTGTACTCGCGTCTTATTCATAAAACAATTACACATAGAGGTAAAAAATTGTTGAAAGTAAAATTGAGTCTGCACTTAAGGGATATTAAAATAGAACATTATAAGAAAAACACTTACCATGATCCTGATTCATTAACACAACTGCAGGACTGGTATTTGCACTATTTGCTGCGGCGATATTTGTGTTGGTCCCTTCATCCGCTGTTCTTTTGAAAAAGTTATGTTGAAGCGCATAGTAAGGCGTTACTCTTGTTTTCGGATCAAAATCCAACATTCTTAAGATAAGATCTTTGAACTTGAGATAATCAGATATCGAATGTCCAGGTTCTCCTAATCTTCTTCCTCCAGGACCACCGCTTTCAACTCCTAAGATATCTTGTAACCGCCTAGTACCAGGTTGCTTATACTTTTTTCCGTCCTTAGACTTTTTCAATATATACGAGCCGTCCGTGGGAACTTTGTCAAAGTATTTTCGCGCCTTATGCGCTTGGTCCAATATGTGCTTTGGTGGCATACCCAATACTTCTACAATCTTATTCATTTGATCCACCTGTAGAAAAATATTCCATATATAAATAAATATTGCACTTTGTTCAACACCAATTCAGAGAAAACACTTATTATTAAGTGAATAACAAGCTACAACTAATGTGTTTATTTATAAGCAAAAATATTTATCAAATTCATAAAATATGTAATAATTTATATATAATTATTTTTGTACACAAATTTAACTGTCAATAGCGAGCTAAAGTCAAAGTCAAAATCGCTTAATTAGAACCAAAGTTACATAACTTTAAAAAAAAAATGTGCAAAAATTTGAAAAAAAAAAATCAATATTTAATGTAGCCATTTAATGTACACAATTTATAATGTATCCTACTAATACTCTTTACGAATGGGCTTTCGCCCGTATATTTTTCAATAAATAAATAAAATTCAAAATCCAAAAATCAAAAATATTTGGTGGTATTGTTTATCACTATGTACTAAAGTAATAAATTTACAAAAGTACAGGCAAATCCCAATCAGTCTCTAAAATTAATGTGATGAACTGACGTGGAATTCACCATTTTCAAAAAAATTTTTGATCATGAAAAAAGCATTAAGAAATTAATATACATATAGTAGTCATATATACATATTTGAAACAAGTCTTACCTCATTGGAACCACTAAATAGTGGTTCTCCCGTATGCATTTCTACTAAAATACATCCTAAGCTCCACATGTCTATAGCGAGATCATATGGTATTCCTAGTAACACTTCTGGTGATCGATAAAACCTAGACTGTATGTATTGGTATATCTAAAAGACAATTGGAAAATATATATTACTCTTCTTCATAAATTGTTAAAATAATGAATAAAATTTATCAAAATTAACACTAACCCTCTGTCCCAATTGACATGAACTGCCAAAATCTACTATTTTAATCGCACTACGTTTGGGATTGCACAAGAGAATATTTTCGGGTTTTAGATCACAGTGAATGATGTTCAATTCCGGCGTAGATAAAAACAAAAGAGCAGTACACAATTGTTGGGCAAATTTTCTTGTTAAATTCAATGAAACACCTCGAAAATTTGTGTTTCTAAGTAAATCATAAAGATTATAAGACAGTAGCTCAAATACCAAACATAAATGATTTCGCCACATAAAATGCCTTTTGAGTTTAACTGAAATGAAAAAATATATTAGTTAATATTGGTATAATTAATATGTTTAGAAATGTTGTTTCAAATAAAGAGCAAAGATTAGTGGGTCATTATGTTTAGAAAAAGAAATAAGTAGATGCTATTCATCTTATTATAAATTTTGTCTTCAAATGTAATGAAACTTGGAAAAATTAAAATTTATTATTTAAATAAGAAGAAAGTAGATTATCAAAGATGAGGGTTGAGAACAATACAGAAAATCGGGACTCACTGTTTACAATATTATTAAGTAGTACATACCTATATAATACTTGTTATCAGTATCCGCTTTATTCATCATTTCAAGCAACCTAACTTCGATTTGGGCTTGATTTAGGAAAGGTTTTTTGTTTTTAATAATTTTTATTGCCACTTGTGTTTGTTCCTCGTGATCAAATGCCTTGACTACTTGACCAAAACTGCCTTTACCTAAAATTAGTGAAAAAAAATAAATAAAATTAGATCCTTTACATTCATTACAGATTTATCAATCTTTTTTACAGTTTTTGAAATGAAATATGACTTGAATTATAGTTTATTATATATTATTAGTTTTTCTATTGAAAATAATCTTAATAATGTTTTTATGCTGCTTACATACACTTAAATGATTTTTATTATTTTCTTAAGTAATTCACAACGAGGAAAATGATCTACAATTATTCGATTAAATCTACTTGATAGATTTTGAGTAATCAGCGAAGAAAGATTATATAGGTATTTCGCATCTGTTCTTTTTTTTTAAACGTCTTTTATTTAGGAATATTTTAAATTTCAAAGGAAATGTTTTATTTTATTATAAAGAAGAACCAAATCTCTCTAAAACTATAATTTCCTAGAAAAATATCTATATAGTATAAATAAATAAAATATTATGAAATAGAAATTTCTGACAGTGATAGCTCATTAAATAAAAGTATGTATATATATAGCAGAAAAAATTTGTTCTAAAGGTATTCAGAAACTTTCAACTTAAGTCTGAGATGCATGAGAAATTCCTTAATATACTTGATCGCACTTCTACGAGAATGAATGAGAAGTAATAACTAATAAATTTGAAAGCAGTTGTAATTATAAAATTTACTAATTATAACGTGGTTCTGAAACACCATTGAGATTTTTAAATGGATAAGAGATTATTATGTACTTTTACAGTTTGCTCAAACAGTCAACAAAAATTTAGAAGAGATTATTTTCCCCGCTATCTAAGATTAAGGCCTTAATACAAAATAATAACAATATTACCTTTATTTAAAGATAGTCTTAAAAAATTACTTGTTATTTAATTGGAATCACTATTGAACTATCTGTAATATATGTACATTGAATTAACCCTTAGCTGGCTTATAAATGTCGCAAGGATACCAGTGAAATTTGTCTCTTTTCTGCCACTTCCAAAATTCTTGTATTCTTTTCATTAACAGTGACATCTAAAGAGTAGCAGTTTAAAATTTTTAAGTTTTATTTTTAAAATTATAAAAATTATTAAGTACATGGCACGCGTATAAAAGTATGGGCTACATTTAACAGTGTGCCAGCTGAGGGTTAATTAAATTTTTAATTCTTAAATTTATTATAAATTCATATAGTATTTTACCAACCTATTAAAGAATCGATTTCATACCGATCGAGGAACTTTTCCCCATTTTTGATAATATAATCATGATTATCATCATCCCACCCATCATTGTACAGTTTTCTCTCCTTTTTATGAGACCCATCCTCGCCTTGTATCTGCTGTGCTCTTCTCTTCTTTTTGGCATAATATACCTGAAAAAAATAATAAATAAATAATAATAATAATTATTGTTATTAAAAAAATACAGAACAATTATATATAAATAAAAAATTTTTAGGAATTTAAAATCTGCGTAACTAATTATTGAATTTTTTTTTTTATGTATTGAAAAAATTATGTTTGAAAATGACATTCTATGGATGTGCCCACCATAGAAAATAGTTATGTATCTTGTATTTACTAATGTACATGAATAGTCTAATTATTCTTCTTAGGTTTAATTAGTTAAACTTGAACATTTTATGGCTTTTGCAATATCTAATGTTTATGAAACTAAAAAGAAGAAAAGAAGAGGAACAAAGGAAAGGGCGCAGAATCCGATCAGTTCTTGGATTGGTTCCGATCGATATCGTCGCAACCACGTGAAAAGCATGCCGCATTTGAACATTATGATGCTCTAACTCAATGTAATATTTTATAAAATTATAACTAAGAGTAATTCCTATTTATGTTAATATTAAGAAATTTAATTTCTCAAGAGTGAGTGCTTCGCATTTGAATGAAAATTAATTTCAAAATAGGGGAGAGTAGGGCAAAACCGGGTACCCCCAGTTTTCCATGATAGGTATTTCCATTTGTGTCGCCTATTACATATATCTTTTATATTACAACCAACATCATTTTAATTATATAACCACTATATTATAAAAATTTATTTATTATATTTTATGCGACTTTTAAATTTTAGGTCAAAAGAAAATCCATTTTTTATCGAAAGTAAATCACTTATAAAACTTTTTGTGTCGAAATATTCGTTTCGGCAAGTATAACATCTTTTTCAGCATTTATTTACGAATAATTTTCATTAAAAGTAATTGTTAAATTATTAACAATAAGCTGAGAATTTTACATTTTGTTCAAAAATGCAGTGCGGGGCAAAACCGGATATAGTATATAAATATATTACACTATGCATATTTAAATTTTTTCTCCAAAGAATCGACATGTATGTTCCGAGATCGATGTTTAACTTTCGATATATCAGTTATTTACCATATCGATAAATAAATGATAAAAAATTAATAAAAATATGAAAAATTTAGTTTTAAAAGATTTAACTGCTGTTATTCATTATTAATATAATATATTTTGATTTTTATTGAATATTAATTATTTTCTATAATTTAAGTGATATATAATAATAATTGAAAAAAAAGTTAAAGAATATTCAATGTTTATATATTTCCTTGACAGTACCCGGTTTTGCCCCACCATCGGGGCAAAAACGGGTACTTTGCATTTTTTTGAAAAACCTGGTTTAAATTGATCAAAAAAATTTTTTTCATGGAATTGACCTTATTTTCTCATTCTCTAATGTTCAAGGAAGAATTTTCAACGAGATTTGAACTAATTTATTTGATAGATTCTTTGTAATCCGAGAATCCCAAAAAGGTACCCGGTTTTGCCCCACTCTCCCCTATTGCTTTTAATTTTTAAATTACTCTTGTTCCATAATAATTAAAACTACATTGTAATAAAAACTTTTAAATTCATCACAATGGATTAAGAATTTAATTTTTAAAAATATGTAGATAAATTTGACTTAATGTTTTCAACATATCTTTTATCATGTCACTAAAGAAGTGACACTATAAACATCTAAAATCATTTCTACAAAATGTATTGAATATATTTTTTTAATTAACTACATTAAAAACAATTAGATATATCTCGAAAACATTTTTTTTTAGGATTTGTGAGTTGTTTATATAAGTTAATTAATAATTCCCTATAGTTTGGAGTATACTTTTAAAAAATACAGTAATATCAAAGTTTTATAAATAAAAAAATTCGCCAACTATTACAAGTTCAGAGTGCGAGTTCCCTTGAGTGTAAGTAACAAGGTATCATTTTCTGCCTATGTCTTACCTTTTATTTAATTGATCAGACCAAGTTAGAATAATTGCCACCTTTACGTGCAAACTATCTCTATCTAAACTGATAACGCGTTTACAGTGCTTTTGCGCACTCTATTCATATAATAAGGAAGGGACGCATGAATATTCCCTGCACTGATAACTCAAGAATTTTTGTGGGTCGAATTCCAATTCATAAAATTTCTATTTAGCAGAATTTTATTTTACATTGAACTGAGTTTTCATTTCACTGAATTTAAATAAATTTCTATTTACATAGTCAAGTGACAATTAGTACAAATGAAGAATCGATAAAATGGAAACTTTGCCATACTTAAAAATTCGACTAATTATAAGTAGAAATTTTAGAAAATGAGAATTCTGCTATAAATAGTTTTAAATATTTCTGCATTGAAATAAAAATAATATTTAACAAAAATTCGGTTAAATATCAGTAAAGATAAATTAGAATACTCGGATATATTCGAATGTAAAAAATTTCTGTTTACATTTATTGTAGTTTATTTACGCCAATTATCAGTATCCACTCAAAGTATTCCAAATGTTTTCTTTTTTCAGGGAAGACTAGTACCAAAACAGATAATCATAGAGATGTGGGTCCAATGAAAAGTAAAATTAGTTACCATGCGCGAACCTGTTGCGACATTGTGAGTTTATAAAAACTCCCAAGTTACGCGCAACCTTGCCTAAATCTTAGAAGCTATATTATATTGGTTATATTTTTATTTAAAAAATGTACACGGAAAAAACAAACTAACTATTTTAGCACCAAATTGCTTTATCCTTTATTAGTATACAATTTCGTTTACCTATTAAAGTATGAAATAATGCTTTTTTAGTTTAAAGTAAGTCCATACTAAATAAGTATAATGGTTATACTCTTATAGTAATATTGATGTACTTTAACAGCATAAAATTGATGCCCGCGAAGTACGACATGGTCTACCTAAAATAGCAAGAGCTTCTTCCTTTTTGGTGGATAAATTCTTGCAACCTGCGTTTTGGCCTATATCGATGGTTGGAAAGGGAGGGAGGCGTGGCCAAAACGCAGGTTGCAAGAATTTATCCACCAAAAAGGAAGAAGCTCTTGCTATTTTAGGTAGACTATATGTCGTACTTCGCGGACATCAATTTTATGCTTTTAAAGTACGTCACTATTACTATAAGAGTATAACCACTATACTTATTTAGTATGGACTTACTTTAACCTAAAAATTCATTATTACATACTTTAATAGGTAAACGAAATTATTTACTATTAAAGGATAAAGCAGTTTGGTGCTAAAATAGTCAGTTTGTTTTTTCCGTGTAGGTCACATAATTTTTAACTTACTTCGTTGATGTGTTTATAAGTCTTGATAAGATCAACGCTTAATTTTCGTAGTGGAGCTGTACTGGGATCTCGAAACCTATGGGGTATTCGAGCTTGCATAGCATGGATATCAGCAGGGGTTTCTTGAGGAACCCCGCCGGAACCTACGCCACTGCCAACTCCACCCCCGCAAACTGCTGCCGGTAGAGGTTCTTCAGCAACTAGGCGACCGTAAAGAGGTGCACCCCCTGTAGCCGTCCTCACACTGCTCACTGTAATCAAAATAAAGATGTTACGAATGTGGTATTTTTAAATTCTATCAAATAACATATCCTTTATTTTTACACTGAGAAAAAAAATTTAGTGTTTGCAACAAAATTGTTTGGTTAGGCAATTTTGGTTCTTGTAACCAAATTTTTTATGGCTGAAACAAAGTCGTAGAGTTATCTCAACCAAACATTTGATTAGGCCAACAAAATTATTTGGTTGAACATTTTTAAATTCCAACCAAAATTTGGTTACGACAACAAAATAATTTGGTTAACACAACTAAATAATTTGGTTAACACAACTAAATAATTTGATTCGCTTTCAGCTCATAGCTTAAGAGAACAGTTAGTTTAAATCTTTCACAAGGATGGATAGTACAGTGGTCAGAGCTCCCGATCTTCAGTTTTAAAACAGAGGTTCGATTCCAGGCGGAGATGAGATTTTTCAAAGTCCACAAATATTTCAATTGAATAAATATAAATTCAATGTTAAATTGATAATAAATAAATAATGAAATAAATAAAAAAGATAAGAAAAAAATAAGGTAGAATAAAATTTTTAATTTTACAAAAAAACTGTATGTTTGATCAACCAAACATTTTTATTGACCTAACAAAAAAAATTTGGTTGAGCTAACCAAACATTTTTGTTATGCTAACAAAAAACACTCAACCAAATTTTTTGGTTGACTCAAATAAATAGTTTGTTTGCTTAAATACCAACAAAATGTTTTTGTTGGCCCAACCAAATTTTGGTTACTCAGACTAAACATTTTTCTCAGTATACTTTTTTATTTTTATTAAATTATTTTTTTAATACCTTCTATTAAAAAATCGACAGTTTATTTTTTTGTTTTTTCATAATTTTAATTTGGGCCATAGCCACAGATATACTAATGATGCTGTAGACCACATGACGTTTATGATTAATTAATAGAAATGAAAATTTTTTTAAACAGAAATTTATAAAATTGTTTTTCTATAATATTTCTTATAATTTTTTGTTCAATAAACATTACAAAAAACATCTTTAAAACAAAAATTCATATAATTTTTCTTTTAAAAAAAATATTTCTTTAAAAATCGTTAATCATAAACATCATTTATGCATTCTTGTCTTATACTAAACCTTATTAATCTTTTTGGTAAAGTGTTTCAAGGTGATTTTTGCCTAAATACAGCTATACGTGATGGTTATTTTAACAAAAAATGAAAAATCTAAACAGCGAATATAACTGATGGCTAAAAAGGCCTGCTCATCATTGTGAATTAACCTTATATACTTTGACATATTTTCGTGGCAGGATCCACAAACCTGTTTCTATCAGTGTCATCCCTTAAACGGTTAAATTTTCTCGGTGCGTCTGAACATCTTCAATGATTTAAAAGATATGTCACATTAAGTCATTAGTTGCTTAGATTAATTTACGCACATAGTTTTTAAACTTTACTTGGTTACTTGTAAAGTTTATGTCAAAAAGTTAGACCTAATTTTCTCCTAGAAAATAGAGCTTAATCTGCTCTACAATGTTGCATTAAAAAATGACACCAGTTCGCTGAAAATTTGTTGTGCAAACTTACGAACGTTACATTGTATATAATTACATATGTTATATTTCATGCACCGTACGGCACTGAGTATTTATATATACATACTTTCTGGTATCAAGGTATCCATACTTAGAACTTGAACACCAAAACCGAATAGTGTATAGTTCGGAGGTTCTAGTGTATTGTTCTATTTCTTCTGACATTAAAAGTTATTTTTTTTATTTGCACGGTTAAACTGATTAAATCAATATTTACAAGTCACTGCTATAAAAAACTCGATACATGTATTACGAAACAATGATTGATTCAAAATTATTCGTGATTTCAAATTTTTGTCTAAAGAAACATGATTTTTAATAAATAGATTTATCTGAAGGCAAAAGCTACTGAACTAATTAGTACGATACTTAAAACTTATAAAGATAAGAAAAAGAGCTAAAAAGTACTTTTCTTTAACTTTTATTATTTTTAAATTAGTTAATTTTAACTCAATATTTTGAATAGTTAAATATTTATGGAATAAATAAATAGCTTAAATATTACATGTTTTTCGTAAGATTAATTGTTGTAAATGAAACAATAAGGAATTTGATAGTTCCAGTCTGCTGTAGATTCTGTCTTAAGTTTTTCATTTTCACTCATAGTGAGAATCGTTACTTTAAAAGTTGATGTATAGTTCATAAAGAGGAACTATTTTGGTTTTGGTCATTTATGATTGATTTCATCAATTCCGAATTGTTCCAGGTATATAATATAATAATAATGAATATTTAAAAATGATTGTGTACATTATAACTATATTTATTTTTCAAGACTACCAGTAAAAGTTATTACTTCAATGCTAGTTTGTTGAATAGAAAAAGTTATTATAAATATAAATAAAAATATATATAAAAAAAAAAGAATTGAAAATGAAATTCAGGTGTAAGATTGTAGCATCTAGCATCTACCTTTTAAGTTAACGACTGTCTCGCTGGCACACGTAGAAATGTGTGCAGAGAAGCTCGATAGAAAAGCAAAGTGGAGATAGGAAGAGAGTGAGGGTACAAGGGAGAGTGAAATGGCAGGAGGAACCAGCATAGCAACAGAGAGACCGCTTCGAAATGAGCTACCAACCAGCCAGCCGGAGTAGCGTAACCCAGCGTAGTGCAAAGTAAAGCGCAGCAAAGAGCGCTTTCAAGCGCTTTACTCCTGCTGGCTGCTGTACCGACTGCAAGAGTTGTGGGCGCTTATAACTTTATATGTACAATGCGCTGCAGAGCGCATGAGAGAGAGCGCATGAGAGAGAGAGAGAGAGAGAAGGGTTTGCCTATGCAAGAGAGTTAGACGGCGAGATGTAGACTAGGAGAAAGACAGGAGTCGCGTATTGATCGTGTCGCACGGGGGTGGAGCAACCACCAACCGACTAGCTGGTCTGCTTGCCTGCCACGTGAGCTCAACAGTAAGAGAAGTCTACTAAAAGAGACGAAGAAGTAAAGAAAAACCACCTGAAAGGGAAAGAGAAGTTGTTTAAAAGAGTAGCAAAGAAAAAATTAGGAAAAGATAAAAGTAGAAAATTTTATACATTCGAAAAGATTTTTTTTTTTTTTTTTTTTTTTTTTTATATTAATTTCTTTATGATTTCTTATATCTAATTCTATTTTTTGGCACTCTCACTTTCCCTACATGGTAATTCAAAGCCCGATAGATCTTTCAAAAATAAAATGGAAACTTTTGTTCTATTTATGTGCAGCATGAAATCTCAATTAGTAGGTCAGAGAACTCTGTCGGGTGTTCGGTTACTATGTAGCTTCCATTGAAACCCAACGAATTTTATGACATGTAGGTGTATGTATATATAATTCCAATTATCACTGTAAAAATCTGAATCTTATTATAAAAGAAAATTAAGTTAAGTGCCTGTAGTATGATTACACGCATAGAAGAAGTTTGCTATAATTTTCATTTTCCGTTGCCATAACAAACTGTCCTCATTGAAATAGGGACAGCGATCAAGTTTGCTTTGGTAACCAACTTTTCGCTGCCATAGCAAATTTTTTTGCTGTACTAGCAAATATTTGTATTTGCTGTTGAAAATATTGACTGCAAAAATCAATTCAGCGAATTCAGTTCTTTCCAAGTAAGATGCTTCAAAACATTTACCAAAATGAGTTAAATGACTATTAAGATGCTTGTTTTTGTAGTTTTTAAACCAAGGTAAATACTAAGAGTTTACGTGTAACCGTGAACGCAAAGTATTAAGCAAAGTACACGAAAATGAATTAATTAGCTGCAGTTGCTAACTGTTTTTTGCAGTCAAATAGTGGTAAAGACAACTGTACCTAATCTGACAAATGCAAAAAAGAGTTTCAAACGTCTTTTGTAAATAAGTGTTTTATGATATAATAATGCGAATTCTAACCTCCAAATGTTAAAACTATACACCAAAATAATGTATATTAAAGGTGCATTTCAAATCCAATTTCTCAAATAAAGATAAGCACTCATTTTTAGTGTCGTTAAATGATTTACAGTTTTCTGAGGATCTCAAATTGAGACCATAAAGTGTATCAAATTATTGATAATGCAACGTTTTGATGCTGTTTATGGTCTAAATTTGAGAGCCTCAGAAAACTGTGTTCAAATAAAAACTTAAAAATGGATATTGTTTTGACTAACAACGTAGAGAGTGTTTTCAATTACATAACGTTTATATAGAAGTTAACGTAAAATTTAGACTTTAGTTTTATCCCGATACATCATTAACTTTCTTCCCAAGAGCAGCTGATGACATAGCAGGAGAAAAATATGTCGAATGCTTTGAAATACATACATATTTCCCAGGAATTTCTCAGCTACAAATTTTTTCCATGCAAATTCACGCGTATCTCCTTCTTGCAGCCAGCTCTTCAATTGTAAGTCGTTGCATAATACTTTTAGAGCTTTTTTTAATATTGATTTCTCAAATAAGCACGGAGAAAAGAGTGTATAGTGAATATCACTACGAGCTGACTAACAATTACCTACTAAACAACTTCGTAGTATTTTGTAAAAACTAAACATTATTATAGTCAAATGAACCTCTACTCTCAGTAATATTTTTTAGGAAACTTAATTGAGTTCATTTAGCGCAACTTAACAATAAATATATAAGAATATACGCAGAACAAAATAGCTGCGGTTGCTAACTCCAATTCTCCTATACGGAACGTTTACATATGACCCCCTATATCATGATTTGACAAGACTCCTCTTTGCTAATGGTATAGGTGTATATATGTAACATTGGTAACAATATGTATGACTAAAGTAACATCGGTATGACTCAAACAACTAAATCGTATGTCAGTAATCATTTCTTTCCACATGCACAGTATTTTCTTCTGTATAAAGCAAGTGCTAATAGAGTTAGATAATTCATTAAATCATTTTACTTGCATTAGTTTTATTGAAATGAGAAATTTCTTTGATGCATTTATAGATATATTTTCTACTCTCTAAATTTAAATCAGCGAAATGTCGCTGATTCTCAGCTATAAGTATACCACTGATTCCAATCAGCGTATATGAACTGATAAATTAGTGAAAATTCACTGATTTTTCAGCGTATATACGCTAATTGGTAACAGTGGTATACTTATCGCTGATTCAAATTTAGAGAGTAGACCTATGCAAAACCAAAAAATAATTTTAAAAAATATTCATAATTACTTGAAATTCTCAGTAAACTTACTAATTTGAAAAAAAAATTGGAACTTATAAATTTTCTGAACCTAATGTTTATATACGCACACATACTTGATCAATGAGCAAAGGATGATTGTTTAGTCAAATTGAATGATGAGTTCCCGATTTTTTCAAGTTCAAGAACTGTAGTTTTCCATGTCAAGCAATCGCATAAAAAGTTGAGAACACTAATGGAAATACTCATTCGAAATTTTGTAAGATGTTGAGAACTTTTCAGAAAATACATATCAACTCATTTTGAGAAAGTAATGAAAAAAATCTACTAAATTAGTTTTAACCTTTTTTCAGCGTTCCTGAGTTTCTCCTAAATATTCTTTCAATATTCACTAAACTTGTTGAAGAACTAATAAATTTGCATTCGTATCTAGGACATGGAAAATAATTCCTGCCTTTTTCATGAATTATTTGTTTATATTAATGATACAGTGGAACCTCTATTATCCGAACCGAATAACATTTTATCCGAACTTCTATTATCCGAACTATTTTTTGGTCTCCTGAATTTTCTGAGTTTTTAATATATTATTAATTAATATATATTTACATATATGTATATACTTATGTATATTTAAAAACATATGTATTAAGTTAAATATATAGTTCAACTGTACATTTTTTTACTTTAATTATAAAAAAAAAAATTAAAATCCCGATTATCCGAACCCGGCCTTGCCTAGATTAGTTCGGATAATCGAGGTTCCACTGTAATACTTAAATTAAACTTATTAAAAATATATTTTAAGTTTGATTCAAATGTATCGTTTTTTCAATGCATTGCATTGAACTAAAAATTAAATTTACATTAAATGAGGCATATAAATAAGAAGTACTAATATGTTTGTTGCTTACATTGCTGTTTATGCCTCGATTCCATGAGCTTCAATTGTTCATGTTTGAGCCAGGCAGCATCAGTAGTATCCGATCCAGCCATACTTCTTGCACTTACAGGGGGAGGTTGTACACCCCCTCGACTACCGCCATACTCCATCCCACAGTCCCCCCACCTGCCTAGGGCAGTCCTCGACAGTTCATAACATGGGGCACGTGGACCCTTAATACCACTTGTTTATTTTTACGATCAAACAGTTTAAACGCTTTATATCACTATATATCAATTTCGATTTATCACTTTTAAAAAATTTGTAACTATGTAATTGTATTCGGTTTCCTCGTTCCTCCTCTCCCGTCCAGAAAAGAACACTTTTCTTAGTTTGCATACGAAACCGTACTTTTTTTTACATAGATAAGCTGCTTTTTTAGGCGTCAACAAAGACGGTAGTCTTTGATTACTTTATATCAATTTGGCGTTTTCAAGTACTTCTCATATCTTCTTCTGTATGTCATAGTAATTCTCCTTTTGTTATAAGTTCTGAAAAAAATAAGCATCTGTTTATTATATCACAAAAAATACATTTTCATTCATGTTGATTCCACAATAATGGACCATGATTTTTTGGGCGATGTAAAATCTCTAAAACTTTAAAATTAATTTAAATTTAGCTATTTTTTTTATTATATTATGATTTTTGATAAATATATTGGATGTAACTATTTTTTTTATATACTCTCAAGCGCTATTCAATAAAATAGATGGCTGAGATAATTTTAATGGATTTCATAGAGTAAGAATATAGTTGTCTTTTAAATATGTTTAATTATTAATCAGTTCATTTTTTTCTTTAATAAAGTCACCAATTTTAAAGAAAAATATTTTTAAAAAAATAAAAAAAACATTTTCTCCCTAATTCACTCAGATACTAAATAAAATTGAAATATTCAAGATACCTGTCTACACACGTAGAGAAGTGCATATAATAGAGGCTATACTCCCATGAAAGTAGAGTCTACTAAACAGAATCGTTAATTTGAATTAATTAAACAAGTGGTACTAAAGTTCATTATAATTATATCAGATATAAGTATATTAAACGAATAATGTTTGTTTCAGAAATTTCAATCAGTACCTGACTTTTTATTATGAACTTCGATATTTTAATTTTAATTAATTCAGATTTAGAGAAAATTAGGATTACAGTTTGTGCCTCTCATACGGTATTGGTGCTACTCGCAAACATATTAATGAAATTTTGTGGAATGCCAACCTAGTCTATGGCTTAAACACCAATATTGTATTATTGATACGAACACAAGCCACAATTTTACTATTTATTATTATTTTATTTACTTTTTTTTTATTTAGATTTCCTGCGTACACCTTTTTAAGGTTTTTACGCTCTCTATCCCCCATCTTTAACCTCACACCATAATTTTACTAATTATTGACAATTAAAATCTAAGGCAGATTTTCAAATTACAAAAATATGTATTAGAGTTTAGATTGACCACAGTTATAAATCATGAAAAGTATGTCCATGTTTTTAATACTATGTTAAATAATTTAAATTTGAATAATTAAATTAATAATAGTCGAAATGTTTATATTTAATTTCATTCTTTTTTTTTTTTTTTTTATTTTATCTTTATAGATACGCATTACAATTCATTTTTTTCACTACTTTTGTATGTACGTAGTCATTACTATACTTTTTATATCTAATTGAAATAAAAAAGGTTATTTGGGAATAAAATTTAAAAAATATTTTGACAATTATGAATGTTTGTAAAGAATTTGTGTTATTAACAGAAATTAAAATTAAATTTATACATAATCAACTTTATAATAAAATGAAAAATAAATTATTCTTTTTAATTTTTTACTTGTATTTTAGATTAAATAAATATATATGTATTTGGATTTAACTATAAGTGGTCTGTTTAATTAAAACATTAGTAGAACAAAAATACATTTTTGTCTTTTGAAGGCTAAAAGACTAAATCATTACTAATTTATTAATAATAATTTGAAACATTTACCTGTTTAAAAAATCTTGATGAAGACAACAATTATTCATATCCTTGAAAAGAAAACGTTTTATTGAACTGATTATGTCGGTCGTTGAAAAAACACACTTGAAAATTTCACTTAGAACAATAAGATAGAAATGAATACTGAATCATCAATTAACCATCAAGACGAGGAGCGATGACGATAATATATCGACCAACGACCTTCGTCGTTGAGAAATTTTAGCTGCAGGTTTCGTTGAATTCTTAAATATATATTTACTTAGTGCTTTTCTTCTCTTTCTTTCTTTCACATATTTCTTTATAGAATGCTGCCACTTTTCAGTCTTTAGATCTACTGAAATTCATTTAATTATTTGATTTTGAGCTAAAAAAAATTTGACGTTCCAACGATCAACGAAATGGGCGGTAATCAGAAGGAGGTGTCCTACATTTTGAACGCAGTCGCTAGGCACGTGTAAGCTTCATTTTTCATCGAAACAAAAGCCACAATCATCTTGTTGTATCTAAATACATAAATGATTATTTAACTTTAAAATTTATCGACTGTCCAATCGACATTTTTGGAGTTGCGTATATGAAATAAAGCAACTTGTAAGAAAATTGGTTATTGTCGTTAATATTGTAGATTATTTGGTGAATTTGTGTTGTCAATTGTATCAGTTACACATGTTGACAAAAAGTAATTGGATTATTTAGTTGCAAATGTCAATGACAACGACAAGAATGACGGCAAAGGAATCAGGTTATGACCATTGAACAGCGGTGCATACGGTCGTAACTATGTGGTTTGACAACGAAGATCACGTGTTCCACAACGCGTCCACTTCTTACGACCTCACTATTCTCTCTCTTGTACTCTATTTTTCTTTTCCGAATTAGGTAATGAATACCAACGTCGACGGTAAAAGCGGCTTTTCTTTAATAACGGGACATTTCTGAGCGATTTCTAGTCACAAACGAAAAACAGACGATCTCGAGGAATTAGATGAATGCTTTAAGATATTGGTGCAGAATGTAAGTATCGCTAGCGCCACTGCAGAACAGATATATAAAAACACACTGGACACCCCTCTGATAACTGCGCAATGAACTCGTCCACTTTAGGGTCAAAAGCACCGCGGCAAAATAATAACAAAAGCTATGTGTTGCGAAGACGTGGAAAAAAGACGATTCCCAACTCAATTGCAGCAACTAAATATAAGAAAATATTCAGTATTCGAATTTTAGTATTCGTACGCATCACTTTTCACATTACTGGAACATTCTTCGATTCGTGCACACAACACTGCTATCACGGACATTCACCTTACAGCTCGCGTCGCCGACACGCTCTGACGAACTTCCACTTTATGTTACCACCCAAAAAAAAGAACGATTTAATTTAATACCAATAAATTTAGCCACTGATTTCTGCTGTTAAGCAGCACTATTTGTCTGATCTATTTTTTACTACTATTGTTGTTTGTCGACAAAAACCTTAAACACGAGCACTGCACGCCCTAAGCGACCATGGGGTAAACAGCGATACTGAGAAAGAGAACATGAACATGAAGCAAGAAAGTTAATATCACAGTTGTAAAAAAAGGTCTTAAAACTCTAATAGAGGGGATGACTCGTATATTGAAGCAAACTCTAGAGAGCGCAACGTGTTTCAATTCGAAAGTTGTTGTTGGTCGTTAAGGTGCTTTATACGCTTATCCTTCTCGCACTCATAGTCTAGTTACAAAATTTGATGCTTTAAGGTACGGTCACAACTCAGTTTCTAAAGTAACGTTGCCAACGTATAAGATTGAAAAAAATAAAGAATATTCTTATTTCTCTCCCTCTTATATGTTACCATTTGTCATAATCCTCGTCAACTACCTATTGGAAATTTAGTGACTGTATTGTTAAAATTAAAAGTTACTATAAAATTACTACAATTTCACTAGAGCAGGGTGCGGTAGTTGAAGAGATTTATGACAACAAATGGCGAGTGGTGGGGACAATGGAAACCAACCTGAGCTGTGGCCGTACCCTTACGCCCCCATGTGATTTCACCTTTACATATCCCGACTTGCGTCATTCGGGAATCTTCTCTACTTTGGTCTTAAATCATAATGAATGAAATATCCCGGCCCTTACTTAACATTCTCCTCTGATAATACTGTAGGACCGTTTCAACTTTTTACTACTTTTACATCTTCATAAATGTCTAATCATTAAATATGTTATTCAAGTACTTTATGTTATTACAAAGTGTTCATATTTACGTACAAGCCCGTGACGAATTTGTAAACACTAAAATAAGGTATAATGTTGTTTATATTTCAAATATTGTTTTCATATAGTAAACAATTTTTAAATAAAAGAGTTTATGGTATTCATTTGTATTTTGGATTATTTAATATTTCTGAGTGTAATTTTAAAGATAAGGCACGACTTCTAATAAAGTAACATGCTTACAAGATTTTTTGTGTAATTAATTTTCTTTTTTTTCTGTTAAACAGGACTGAAAAGGAGAATTTAAAATCGTCTAATGATAAGAATAATTTTAATTATACTGAACTTAACAATTTAAGTAATTTAAATGCAACATTAAATTGGCCGAATAATTTAATTATAAGCCCAAAATATCAGGAAGGAAAGTGTGAGGTAGGTAATATTAAAATTGCTGTTGAAAAATAGTCATTATAATTATGTAGTTCTTCAGCTAGAACGTATAACAATTTACATTTTAAATAATTATAGCTTTACTTTTCATCGATTTTTTTCGCAGATATATAAAGGAAAAATATGTTTAGAATTTGTTAAAAAAAATTTTGTTTTCATTCCTGATTCCATGACACAAGACTCTTTGGAAAATAAACTTGAACAAGCTTTCAGCGTTATTAAATTTTCAAAGTAAGTTTTTTTTTTCTATTTTCTGAACGTTTGTCGTTATCGTTGATAATGTAAAATTTTTTAATAAAATGTTTATCTCTGCAGTGAAGTTTCAACTAATTGTCAAGGATATGCAAAACCATCTCTCTGTTATTCTGTGTTTCCCATTTGTCGTGATAAGACGATTGATAGTGAGCATCAAAATTCTCGAATTAGCAGTCGGTTATTTAATTTATTAAACTCCAATAAACAAAAATTACAAGATAAATCTGAAAAAATCGACAGTACAGATGAATTAAGAGAATCTCCAATTACAATTGAAATGTTTTCTTCGTCCGACAACAAAATAAATAATTATAAAGATAATTTACATTCTCAAAACGAAATTGTTTTAAGCCATTCAATGCAGTCAAAAACAAATAATTTAAATACTAGAGTGCGTAGAATTTGTCGTGAAGAATGTGAAATGTTAGAAAATGAATTATGTCGTCAGGAGTATGCAATTGCAAAGCGTCATCCGCAAATTGGGCAGCAAGTTCCTTTGGTAGAATGTTCGGATTTACCTTTAAACGGTACAGATGAAGCTGTTGACTGTTTATCTTTAGGTATTTCAACAGAAATTCACATTCATAAAGGTAAGTGTTGGAAAATTTTGTTAAATTGATTAATATAAATAAATTCGAATGTACTGTTTTAACATATTGTTCCTTTTTTTCAGAAGACAATTGTTATTGGGGTACTGGCCAATCATATCGTGGAATTGTAAAAACAAGCATTTCTGGTCGCATGTGTCTTAGATGGTCACATCAGTTTAATCTTCAAATATCTGATTATTTGGAACTGGCTGGAAGTCATTCTTATTGTAGAAATCCTGGTGGAAAAGAACTGCATCCATGGTGTTACGTTGATGTAAATAAACGAACACACATTGAATTTTGTAAAATTCCAAAATGTAGTAAGTTTCTTGAACAAATTACTTATATAATTAATTTGTAAATGGTGACCTTTTTAAAAACCAGATAAGATAATTTTGTATATATTTTATTTATAAGAATTAATATGCAAAAATGATTTTTTAGTTGACAGTTTTTGGACTTACACCATTATTGGATTCATAATAACGGGGGTGCTTGTAATAATATCTTTTTACACTTATTGCTACAAAATTAAGAATTCATTAAGATCGATAGATCATTTACCATCAAGCAAGGTATGGGTAGAAGAAGCATAATTTTCTACTTACTTAAAAGATATTGAAGAACTTAATTGTTTATATTGCAGATGTTAACGAATTTACATTGTGATAGAAATATTTATAATGGATGTCAAAACACAACTCAAATAGTAGAAATGAATTCTCTTTTGTCAGAACGAGAAAATATAACGTCATGTACTGGGACACTTGGGAGTAAAAATGTAAAAACTTGTGCTAATTCAGTACCTCAATTTTCAATTACTAATGTAATGTTTTTACAAGAATTGGGAGAAGGTGCATTTGGTAATTTTCAATTTATAATTATTTATTATAATTCAATAATGAACAATTTATTTTTCATAATAAAATTATTTTAGGAAAAGTTTACAAAGGAAAATTACAGACTGAACAATCAGCAGATCCTATTTATGTAGCAGTCAAAACTTTAAAAGTAGATGCAAGTTCAAAAACTCTAAATGATTTTAAAAGAGAAGTAGATCTCATGATAGATCTCAGGCATCCTAATATTATTTGTTTATTAGGTGTGATTTTAAAAGGAGATCCTATGTGCATGCTTTTTGAATATATGACTCAAGGAGATTTACATGAATTTCTCATTAGTCAATCTCCAAAATCCGATACATATTTTAATGACAATAAAAATGTGTTTAAACAATCCGAGTTTTTGCATGTTGCTCTTCAAATTGCCGCAGGTAAAGTGATTATGCTAGAAAAAACAAATGTAAAATGAAATATAGCTATATTATTTATCGGCTATCTCTTTAATTTTTATTAGTTTTTAATGATTCATACACACATAATTTTAATTATATTTCTTTTGTCAATTTATATTTTCAGGCATGGAATATCTTGCTAATAATCATTATGTTCATCGTGATCTAGCAGCTAGAAATTGTTTGGTTGGAGATAATTTGACGGTGAAAATTTCCGATTTTGGTTTATCCCGAGATATATATAGCAGTGATTACTATAGAGTACAATCGAAGAGCTTACTTCCTGTCCGATGGATGCCACCGGAATCAATTCTTTATGGAAAATTTACAACTGAATCTGATGTATGGAGTTTTGGAGTTGTTCTATGGGAAATTTATAGTTATGGTTTACAGGTATTAAATTTTTCCAATTTGCAAGATTTAATCATATTTATTCATTAAATTAAATTTACATTTTGTTTATTTTAGCCATATTATGGATATAATAACCAAGAAGTAATCGATATGATACGTTCACGTCAATTATTACCATGCCCTGAAGAATGTCCTGCAGTGATATACAGTCTAATGCTCGAATGTTGGTCAACAAACCGTAGACCACAATTTTCTGAGATACATCAACGGCTACACAATTGGTCAAGTAAACTTTGTTAAAAATTATGTTTTCTTTTCATTTCTTCACGCAAATAAGAAGAAAATAAACATTCTTCCTAACTTCAATATTTTTTAAGAAAAAAAAATCAATTACTAGTCATATTAATTTATTTAATTACGATAAGATAAAAATTTGTTAGTAAAGTATCAATCTGAGAATATTTACAACTATTTGTAAAATGTTGTGTATAGCAATATTATATATTTATATTTAAAATTTTTATACCAGTGAATATGAAATGTAGATGTACATAATATTAGGTATATAAGACATCTTAATTGTATTCTATCTAAGACTTGTGTATGTTTGTGAGGTTGTTTTGTACTCCAAAGAATTTTATAATTTTAAACTTTATTTGTAATTTTTTACAATACATTTTTTAAAAGTCTGAAATGAGTGGTCTTATTTTTTTTAACATATCCTACATAGATTTATATATATATATATATGTATGGCTTTTTACACTAGTAGATATATATATGTATATATATATATATATATCTACTAGTGTACATGTAGATGTATATGTACTAGTGTACTAGCCATGAGTTGTACATGGAAATATTTTTTTCATTATTTATAAAACTAATAATAAAATACAATAAACAAAATTAGGTAATTTTGTAGAAGAATATTAACTTAATTATAAAGCATTATCAACAGTATGCTACCTATCTGCAAAGTAAATGAAAAATCATAAATTGTTAATATATAATAAATTTAAGCTTTTGTAATTAGAAATAATATAGGTGTAATTTTAATATTTTAAATATCTAAATAAATATTTAAATGAAAACAGTTTAACAATTATTGAAAATTTATTATGTACTTATCAATATACATAAGGAATTGTTTATTAAATTTAATGTTTACTGTTTTTTATTATATGTTAATAATACAGAAGTAAGTGGAATTTACATGAAAGCTTATTATTGAAATTGAAATTGGAAATTACATTAAAAAAAAAATCAATCAACACTAAAGCTTTCTGGTTAGAAAATATACAAATATGTATTTCTGGTAAGAGGTCATAAAATCATAACTTGAACATACTGATTGCTTCAAATTTTTAATCAGAAAGCTGTACTCGACAAGAGTTTACAAAGTGTAGAGTTTACAATCATGTATAACAAATTTCCAAGACTTAAGCTGAACATATAATGGCTTTGGTGGTTAAATTTAGTTACTAATAAAGACTGTATGACTTAAAGTAGAAAAATGGTTTTTTTAATGGCAAATATTTCAAGTGATCTTTTTTTACTAGAGTTTTTACCAATATTTGCCGCGAAAATTTCCTCTTGCTGGTGGTCGTCCTCCCATCGGTATTTCACGGGGTGCACGAGATTTAAAGAAAAGCGCTGCTTTACTTGATCCAATAGATTCTCTCGAGAAATTTTCGTGTTCCAAATCTAAATCTTCAGGTGGATCATCCGTAGTCATGGGACTTGAGCCTCGTATTTCATCAGACATCTCTTCACGAAAGTTAACTCTTTCTTCTCGATAATTAATTCTTTCATCGAAATTGCGATTCAAAGTATGAGCATAATTTCCGGATCTCATGTGGTCAGATCCTCTATTACCTGTAAAAGATTCTCTAGGGGGCAATTCTGAATTAAAGTTTCGAGAATGTTCAATAGATGGATTTATATTTGCGGTCAAACTAGAACTTTGACCTAAGTTATGCTCATTTAAAGATTTAAATGGTCGTTCAGGGGAAATTGTGCGTCCCCAAGGAGTTCGCTTTTGAGAGCTACTTAAGCTCCATCTTAAGTCCTCTGAATCTCTCATCTTATTGGAGTAATCATATGTTTCTCTCATACTCCAATCCAAACGATCAGTAAGTGGTCTCTTTTCTTGTTGAGTAAACGGTTGCTGTATGTCCGTGGAATACACTTGAATCCCAATGTGGGCAACGCTCACACTTGCTTGAACGCCCATTGATGCTGTTTCTAATTCGTCCGTTTGACAGATTTTCTGGTGCATTTGAATAGATGATTTAGATGCAGACTGAGTCTCTTCCAAATCTTCCCAATCAATTTTATTTTTACCCTTACGAAGAAGAATGGAATTTGAAGTTTCTTCAGCAGTTTCATTTGGCGTGAGTTCTTTAGTAGGATCAAAGAAAAATCTGCCCTTCATCTTTAAACGTGGATCTTCCGATGGTAAATCTCGCAACGCATACTCACAATGACGGAGAATTTCTGGTCGGAATCCTATTTAATAAAATTATAAATTAAAAATCACTGTTTAAATTAAAAAAATATATATGTATATATACGGAAAATTTATTTTTTTTTTGAAACAAAAGTGTCTTTTCTTCTTTCTCTACATTTAATCAAAAACCTATTCATTAGACGAACGCTATTATTAGTTGAATAACATAATTAAAAAAACAAATCAACTCACCTGGATATAAGACAGAAGAATTTTTTGAATCTAAAGAAAACAAATAAAAATGTTGTAAGAATACATACGTGGTTAAAATTTCTTAATAGATATTCAATAGTTAAAATTAATGGATTAAAAAATTATTTCGAACCTTTTGTAGAGACTGATGCTTCCAAGAGACTAGATAAGCTGGTTTTTTCAAAACGCTGAAAAAATGAAACAATTTAATTATGAATAATTTTTAATTAATAATAATAAAGTAGAAGACATCGTTAGAATTGAAGTGAGTTACTACAAGCACTAAAAAATATTTTCATTGTAATTTTTATATTATGTAATGGTTTCATTTGAGGAAATATAATTTTGACAACAAAAATATTAATTATAACTCATTAACAATTGAATTAATGTTTATATATCTTAATGAATACATGTTATAAAATAATTTTGAACCAAGTAGCAGGATAATTACTTTGGAATTGGAAATAACAGGTGGCTCTGGTGTTTTTAAGCGTTCATCCTGGGTCATCTCCTGAATATTATAAGGTGATGATGATCTGCAATCGTGGTACGTTGTTTGCTGTGAAGAATTGACATTTTTATTGGTTTCCAATAGATTGTGATTTGGAGATATTTGAGATATAGGCTGTCGTAATGAATTGTAGACTGAAGATGGCTCCGAAATCCCAGGAGCCGGAACAGGTTGTGGTGAAGGAACAGGTAATGGTAGACCCGGGGGACCCAAAATAAGTTGTCCAGTCGGTGGTCCTGGTGCAAGTATTGGAACAGGTACAGGAAGAGGTCCAGTTCTGTGTACAGGATTCGGTTGTCCGAACACTGGTGGTGCTGGTGAAAAGTCGGGTGGACCTAAATGCACTGGCATCTGTTCAAAGTTCATCACTTGTCCTTGCGGCAGTATGTCGAAGTTGATGAATGGCGCTGGTCCCGACATTCGAGGTGCTCCAGAAGGCACGTTCATACCTGGTGGTCCAATAGCACTTGACATTGACGAAGGTCCAGCAATTACTGGCCCCTGTGGTGTAAAATTTGGATTTGGCAACAAAGGTAGTCTTGGTTGAGAATCAATGTGAAAAGATGAAGATGACACATTTACCGGTCCTGAATATCTGTTTAGAGTAGATGCAACTTCCATTTCGTTTCTTAACTGCCTAGCAATTTCATTGATAAATGGAGAGCGTTTTCTGCGTCGATCTGGAGATCTGCTGCGGCTGGGGCTTCGACGTCGTGGTGATCGGCTGTACCTTTTGCGTCGTTCAATGCTGGAACTACGGTGACGATCGCGAGATCGGCTCCTTCTACTCGACACCTTGAATTCACTAATAACATATTTCCTCACTCAGGTTTTTCCTTTCTAAATAACTTATTGCTAATTTTAACACATTTCAAATAAAATACTATTCACAAAATAATAATATTCAGGCACTTTTCTATTATTATGACTTTTTCCAAACATTCTCACCCCACATAGCACTATAGTTATGAAAATATTAAATGTGTAAATATTATTCGTAAATTTATTTATATAAATATATTAATGGCATAATATATTTATAAACAAGTTATTAGTATATAATCAAACTCGTTGTACCTTATATCTCATAAAACTTGTATTCAATCAACAAAATTGTTTTACAATTATTATATATACATGCAAATACAAATAAAATGAAACGTTCATGACGCTATAATATAAAATATTATTTAGTAATAATTATCCAATTATTACAGGTTTTTTCTAAATATGTATTATTAACACTTGATTACGTAAGTTTCATGTACAAAAAATACAATAAATTCATGAGTAAATAAACTAATAAACTGAATCTTTGTTTGGAAAAAGATTAATGAATGTAAAATATTATAAATGATTAATTATAGGATCGGATGTATTTTTATTTTGTATCTTACCGATCACGTTGTTCCAATCTTCGTTTTTGCCTTTCGATGCTCCATCTTCTTTCAGTACTGTTTCTACGATCCCAACTTGATTTTCTACGCCTATCGGGACTTCTGCGACGATCAGGACTGAGAATAAGTGGACTTCTACGATGTTGTGAGTTTCTTCTTCTTTCAGGGGTCATTTGATAAGGACTTCTTCGATTTCTGTATGGACTTACTCTTCTTCTCCTCGAAGGACTAATTTTATATCTTTCCAAGCTCTTTCGACGTTGACTTGTTTCTTGTTGTGTTTGCTTCTCAACTATACTTTCAATAGCATCTTCTTCTGTTCCAGGTGGAACAACTTCATCGGAATCTAAAATATGCTTTATGGCTCTTTCTTTCTCTGCCAAAAGTTTACTCTCAGAGTCCTTTTTCGCACGGATTTTGTCTCGTTCAATATCTTTATTGCTTTTTAATGGATCACGACGGATTGGTTCTCGCTTCTTTTCTTCTTTCCTAAGTCTTTCTCTTTCTCGACTCTCGGCTCTTCTTTCAAGTCTACGTCGTTCCCTATAAGTACGCTTATCTTCATTCGTTTTCAACATGAATTTTCAAATTTTTATATTAACTTTTTACATTAAAATATTAATAAAATTAATTAAATAAATAAAAAATTAAAGAGATATTGAATATTTAAAATAAAAAGTTAATCGTTAATATATGTAAACATAGTTTAAAGAATTTTCTCACACATTCATTTATATATATATTTTTAACTTTTTTGGTACCTAATAATATATTTTCTTTTATACCTTTAACTTAAACTCGATCAAGTAACACATTACGTACTACATATTTTAAGAAAAGATGTTAATTCTGTTAATGTATGTAAAGAAAAAAAAAAAAAAAAAAAAAATCAACAGTATAGTTTTTATTTAAAAAATATCAAAGTACTCGAAAATACTTAAAAAAAATTGAAATTATTCCAGTACTTGAAAAATTTCTATCTGTTGAAATCATGCTTGACCGCTGACTCAACACAAAGATCAAAAAACTTGACTTGACCTACTTATAAATATCGAGTTTCAAGCCTTTTTTGTACAATCATAACTGCATGAAAAATTATGTTATTTTTAGTCGGAGTTCCTATTAAATCTACTGATTTAATATATGATTAATTATTCTAACTTGGACAATAAAGAGAATTCTAAACTATATGTAACATTTATATTAAATTTTTCTATTTAAAAAGAACTAAAGAAAACGTTATAGAAAGGAAATTTTTGACAGTGCTTTTTCCCTTCAAAATATCCTTTCATAATCAGTGTAATATTCTTTTAGTTATTTGAAATAGTTGTACAAAGATATTCTCTCTGAGAAATCGGTGACTACTACATTCAATTTATATGATTCTCAACAAATATTCATTTAAAAATTATGTTTTTCATTCTTGTTTCAAACGGAAATATCATCTACAAATTAATTAAAAACTTATGAGTGAGAAAAGCATCACAAAATTTCCTGACTCAAAAATTAGTGTTTCTTGTCAATAAATTTTTTAAAATAATTTAATTTAAATTAAAAATTTCATAAAAAAACATTAAAATATTTTGATGTTGAATTACATACTTCCATCTAATGAAATTAACTCTTGAATTACACAGATTTTCAAATAAAAAAAATTTGTAAAGAATCAAAATAATATATCAAATATGAATTCAAATATATTGATTATATAATATGTATTGTTTCGATACACGGTGAAAAATAGAAAACAAAAATAAAGTACATTTTACTACTTCCGTATTAAATCCTAAGCAGCCCGTTATTTCTGCTTATTTCTGCCAACTTTTGCTGAGTAAATAGTAAAAACTACTATTTCCGGAGTAAACTTTAATATTTCAGTAGTAATTTTTTCTATTTCCGGAGCAAAAGTTGTCAGAAATACACACAAGTTCCGGACAGTTTAAATTTTACTTTGTAAATAATAAAAGTTACTTTATATTTTTTTCTGTGTACTATTGCAATTATCATAACAAATTTATATTTCAGTTAATCTATCATATTTTTAAATGTTCTGACATGTTTAAAAATATGCCAATTAATAAAGCAATATGTAATATGTAGTAAATTATTTAAGAGATTTTACGTGTGCAAAATATTTGCATATTTAATAGAACAAAGTACTATTTGAGCAATAAATTAATGGTTTGAGAAATTGTAACTTAAAAACCAGATGTGTTTAAAATTTCCGGATTGAGCAATATTTTTAGAAAATTTTCTATAAAGAAACTGCTACCTAGATGTAAGTCTTTTTTCACGTTCCCTTGGATGATTCCCTCGTCTTGTGTCTTCATTTAAACGATCTTCTTCACCTTCCCAAGCATCAACCACGTCCATTTCTTTCATAAAGTCTTCATCATTGACATCTTCAGTTTCCTCATCTTGATTCTCTCGAAGTTTACTGACATGTAGATTGATTTTGTCCTTATCCCCACCTCTTAAATTAGATTTTTCACGACTTTCGATATTAGATTCGTCAACTACACTCATACCATTTTCCTCTTTACCCTCCATTCTGGTCAAAAATATAGAAAGATCTGCTTATTCAATTATATTTTATAATATAGATATACAAACACGAATGATTTCAACTAAACTTCAAATTATATATTTAAATTGTGTAAAATTCATGCACACATATTTACGTCATTAATTAATACATTACAGCTTCATTATAATGAGATACTTATTTTAATTGCAATGCAGGACACAAGAGTCGGCATGCATATTTTTGATTATGTTGTAGTACGTAGATTCATTATTTTACATAAATTATACAGAGTTAATTAGGAATATTAAAAGAAAGAAAAATGCCTACTGAAATTTAATTACAAAAAACATTTGATACCTGTTTATATAAAAAATTGACTAAGAGATCAAAGATGAAAACAAAATTGGTATAAATTATTATTACAATCTTGTTAATCGAATCGTTTCCAAACTTAAACTTAATAATTTAAAGATAAGAGCATATTTGTAAGATATTCATGTACTGTATGTACACAGTTTAATTCTAAAGGCCTGAGCAGAATAGAACGTAACCAGAATTGTAACCGTAAACGCAACCGGAATAATGAGTTAGAGAAGGACAAACAATATGTCTATCCTTCTCTAACTCATTCTTCCGGTTGAGTTTGCAATTACGATTCCGGTTACGTTTCTATTCTGCTCAGGCCTTAACTATTAACCAGGCTTAAAGGTCTTTCTCCAATAGCATGCGTTAAGGTGCTTTTATACGAGTGTCGAAGAACTGCGCAGGCGTAGTACAATACGTTCCAAAAATTTACTGATAACTGTCTTATGTCATGTTCACGTATATATACTGTTAAATATTTTCTAATGGACCTGTACCACCGATAAAGAAGGGAACACAGGAATCAGACATCTCTCTCGGCTCGCGACTTTCAATGGCAGACAGCATTCCAAATATATAGAGTTCAGTGCATACGTTAGTTTCACATTTCAGATATTGTACATACTTTGTAAAAATGGTTGAAGCTTGTAGAATGGGATTGAGTGACTATTTTTGTATGTATGTGACGAGAAGCCTTCTTAGTTGGATTATGGTAACATGACATGCAGATCTTTTTCCAAATTTCTGACTGATGTATATTAATATCACGGGAACTACTTTGTAATATTAAATAATTGAAATAACAGAAATTTTGGTAAACTTATATTTTATAATTCATCATGACACTTATTAATAAGGTAAATTACTTTTTAATTGAAGTTTATAGTTATTGTATAATGATAAATATTCATAATCAAAGGATTAACGTAACTACGTATTTTAGATGGAAATAGATGAAAAAACTGCCAAGGGGGAAGGATTTAAACCATATTATATTACAAAAATTGAAGAGCTTCAATTAATAGTAGCAGAAAAAAGTCAAAACCTTAGACGACTACAAGCACAAAGAAACGAACTAAATGCAAAAGGTTTATTTAATTTTTCTTTTTTATTTTCATGGCTTGTCAAAAATTTTTATAACCCGGCAAATGTTATTGTTTCTGAACACTAAAACAATGAATGCTATTTTACATAAGTACTAAGTATGTGAGGAAATAAATCACTATTCAAAAGCATAAATTTCCAACAGTTATTGAATATTTACATTATAATTGAAAGTTGTTTTAAATACTGGATACCTACTTTAAATTTACATTATCATGTACTTCTAACCTTAAAACGATTATTATGACATTACAGTAAAATGATGAAATTAATTAAAAAATTCATTATCTTTTTTACAATTTGTGATTTTTAGTACGTATGCTGCGAGAGGAGTTGCAACTTCTTCAAGAACAAGGTTCCTATGTTGGAGAGGTTGTAAAACCAATGGATAAAAAAAAAGTGTTAGTAAAAGTTCATCCTGAAGGAAAATTTGTGGTAGATTTGGATAAAAATATTGATATTAATGACGTAACTCCAAATTCACGAGTAGCTCTTCGAAATGAAAGTTATACCCTTCATAAAATTTTACCTAATAAAGTGGATCCTCTTGTCTCTTTGATGATGGTTGAAAAAGTACCAGATTCAACTTACGAAATGGTTGGTGGTTTAGACAAGCAAATTAAAGAAATTAAAGAAGTCATTGAATTACCTGTTAAACATCCTGAATTATTTGATGCGCTTGGAATAGCACAACCAAAAGGAGTACTCCTTTATGGACCTCCAGGCAAGTGTTGTTTATTTATTGTTAAATTGCAAAATCTTTGAGAGCCATTGTATATTAAATGCAATTTGCATTTTACAGGTACTGGAAAGACTTTATTGGCAAGAGCCGTTGCTCACCATACAGAATGCACTTTTATTCGAGTGTCTGGATCTGAACTGGTTCAAAAGTTTATTGGAGAAGGATCGCGAATGGTTCGAGAATTATTCGTAATGGCTAGAGAACATGCACCATCTATCATTTTTATGGATGAAATTGATTCCATTGGAAGTTCTCGCATCGAATCTGGTTCAGGAGGTGATAGCGAGGTAATATTTGAAAGAAAAAAAATATAATGTATTTATTTTATCTTCCCATATTTTATGAATTATTATACATTCTAAATCTTCTTTTTCACAATTCAAAAATGAAAACACTTGAGCTGTCATTGACTTTATTATTAGAAATTTAAATTACTTGGATACGTTCAATTGTAGGTACAACGTACAATGCTTGAGCTCTTAAATCAATTGGATGGTTTTGAAGCTACTAAGAACATAAAAGTTATCATGGCAACTAATCGCATTGACATTTTGGATCCAGCTTTATTGCGCCCTGGACGCATTGATCGAAAGATTGAGTTCCCTCCACCAAATGAAGAGGCTAGACTGGATATTTTGAAAATTCATTCCAGAAAAATGAATCTAACTCGTGGTATAAATTTAAGAAAAATAGCGGAATCGATGCCGGGGGCTTCTGGTGCAGAAGTGAAGGTAAAATTAATATATTTTTAATTGATATATAGAAACCGGACTGAAGCAAGCCACGCTGAAAAAAATTTTGGTACGTTGAGGTTTCAGCGTTGATGGCGTCGCGTCATCTTACAAAAGAAGCACTGATATTTGATGTGGTATAATAGAGGTAAGCAGATGTCCCACGACAAATAAAGCAGTAAGTTGTGCTCACAAAACGGGATCGTTGCTTCATCGCCGTGGGTCACCTGTACTCCTACAACAAAATCTCAGCCGCCCAAATTTTTTTCAGTGCTGCTTTGTCGGCTTACTCAAAACTAGACTCTATTGATATATATATATGTATATATAGATGTGTTTATTATTTTTTAATAATTTTAATAATTTTTCCAAAACAGGGAGTATGCACAGAAGCTGGTATGTATGCTCTTCGTGAAAGACGTGTTCATGTTACTCAAGAAGATTTTGAAATGGCAGTAGCTAAAGTTATGCAAAAAGACTCAGAGAAAAATATGTCCATCAAGAAATTGTGGAAATAAATTTATTTACTTATTATCAAAACTAACTTTATATATTACTAAACATTTTTTCATTATAAACAATAAAATGAAATTAAACATTTTTTCTTATATGTACAAAACTATTCAAGTTATTATCTTACATCCAAGTCCTTAAAAAAAACTCTTTTGTAAATATCCTTTATCTGTAGTGTATATATATTATTTTTAAATATTGCCCAATAGATTTTATCGACTATTTATAGGGTAGGTACAAATTTCCATTTCTACAATGATAAGCTTGCATTACTGTCTGGCAGCTTCTTATCTTTGCGCCCGACTTCTTTTTCTATCAGTCAATTTTGATTTCAGTGTGTGTTTCTTTATACAAAAAAAACAAATTTATAATTCATTTTCATTTCTTTTATTCAACTTTTCATAACTTACAATATTGCTAAAAGAAAATAACAGTTAAATCTAAAATCATTATCTGTTACTGTAAGGTAAGTGTGGATATTTTTACAGATTTTATCAAATGACTTTTATTTGAGAGTATATTAAATTGATTAACTTTACACCTTAATGAGATTTCAAAAATTCTGCAGAAAACTGACACTCATCCTATAGTAAGCGGTGTGCATTCTCGAGTTCGTGGGCTGATCCATAGCCAGTTGTTTTAACTCTATAATAATGATGAATAACTGTCTAATCAAATTATATAATCGTTTATTTTAATGTCATGAAATTTAATTTTACGCTTACGAGCTTATTCCTGTAAGGAAGTAATGTGTTATTCTTAAAATGAAAACTTTTGCGCCATGATGTTTATACCTTCACTGGCGGTAATTGCTTATTTCGCATCTGCTTTAAATGCACAAAATGATAAAATTTCCAGGCAGATAGAAGAAAAAAGATTTTACACACTATAATGATCACACGAGTATAAATTGGCAACTGTATTCTCAGTTAATTACTCTATATACATTCATTATGTCTTTATGCGGAGTACATATATTTTCATATCCTTCAGTGTTTACCGTCTATTACATATTTATTATATGTATATATAAATATTATAATTGAAAATTTAAACATTAGCTAAACAACATTTAATAAAATTTCTTATTACATGCATTTAAATATTTATTCGTTGTTGCGTAGAATTTTGTATTTTTATTCAATATAACGATTTTTGTAAAAATTTTTCATCAAATTAACGATAAACAGAAATGTATTTTTTACTTAAAAAAATGACTGGATCATTCACATATTACGTGATACATATTTGAGGTAATTTACACCCCCTCCCTCCCTTAAATATATCATGTAATATGTTGTTGCTGACATTGTGAAAAGGGATTTTTCATAGAATTTGATACATAAGTTAAGTTATATTTATGTACATGAGAAAAAATTATAAAAGCTCTTAAAAAAGGTGAGCAATGAAATAAAGTATTATTTTTATTATTATTATTATTTAAGTACTTTATTTGAATTGCACTAAACGTAGATTTTTTAGAAATTGTTTTATGATTTTCTGTAATTATGCAACTAAAAAACGTATTAAACCCATGTATAATGAAAACTTCCTAAAAATATTTACATTTTGATTTTCATAATTTTTCCAATTATTATGCTCATGTTACGAAGTAGAATATTAATTTGGGAGATGTTATATTTTATGTGAATTTAAATATTTTTTTTATTTACCTGACATTGTAATTTTTGAATATCTTATTCTATTCCAAAGGTACAAGTTTCCTCTACTGCCAGCAATAATTTTTCATATAAAATTTCTGGAGTCGGATAAGGTGGAAGATCCAAACGATTGAAACAAGTGTGAGCTCTGTTTTTTCATCAAGAAATAAGTTATTACTTAAGTACATACTAATGAATAGCGATTTTTGAAATAAAAATGTTACTTTTTACCTTGGTAGACTGTTTGGTTTCCCCCATTTCTCAATGCAGAATTTTCTAGGTCCTGTAGATCCACGTAAAGCTGAAAATCCTTCATAAGGAATACTAGACGTTCCAGTGACAAACTGCAATAGTCTTAGTCTTTGTTCGTTTGTAAAATGAGTAATACTGCTCCAAAACCATTCCACTACAGGGTGAGTATCATGATAACCACTTCTGTACTCAGTATGGGCTCTCCAGTCATTTAGATCTATTTCGGCAGCACCAGCTATTACTAGTTCTAATTCTCGTGCATCAAATACTGAAACTAAACGAGGATCAACAACTTCATAAAAACCTCTAACCAAAGACTCTGTTTGCTCAGCAACTCCTCTTTCTAAACGCCAACGCAAAATACGTTCCAAATATTCTTTCTTATTCTTTTCAGTTACTGAAATATTTCTGCCACCAGGTTTTAGTTCTCGCTCTGTTACTTTTCCTAGTAATTCTTCAGTCACAGAAAAAGTTAACTCTAAAGGCTCTATGCTTATATCTTTTTCCTTAATCCACAATAAACTTTGGTGAAATTCCTGATCCAAGCTTTCTAAATCACTTAAACTTGCTGATATTTTCAAGAGTGCTTTATAAAAAGGTCTTGTGAAAAAAGCATCAAGTAAGTACTGATGAACTAATGCCAATCCTAAAACTCTTCCTGAAAATCTAAACCAGTCATGGTAATTATCTACAAAGGCAGACATCGGTGACACTTGAACCGTGTAAGTATCATTAGCTGAATACTCAAATAAACCATAATAAGGATTAAAGAGTTCACGTGATAAATGAAAAAAAAATTCTCTAGACGGTCCTCCGTAATCCAAGCCTTCTTCATGATCAAAAATTACAACAAGTTTTCCCTTTTGCAGATCTTTTTTTGATACTGCCATTATATGAGTAAAAGCGTCTTCCAATAAGTGTTCTCGTCTGATGTGCAATCTGTATAAAATATATCGTAGATGAGATCAATTTTCCGCTGGCTTAATAACTATTGACGTATGAAATTGTCTCAGGGCAAAAATAAGTTGAAAGACTTACTTCAATTTACCGGGACCTTGACCATAACCTTTGCTTTCTAGTTTTCTGTAAAAAGTGCGGAGTTTTGCTTCAAAATCTCTCCGATACGGAGCAGGTGCTCTGGCTGAAGCTCTAGCTAAACCAGGAGAGGCATGGGGACTGCTGAGAGGAGATCTTCCAATACCAGGAATATATGACATAATTTCTTGCTCAAATAAACTAAAAATGAAGAAAAGATTTTTAATAAATGCTTAAAAACATTTCATTCACATTTCGAGAAGTGCAATTCTTAATACATAATAGTACCTTAAAAGTAATGCCAAAGGGACATCATGCCCTAAACGTTGCAAAGATGTGGATCCTTCAACTCGAATTGTATTAATTTTTTCTTTCAAAGCAACATTTTGACTAAAAGCTGAATGTCGTTCTTTGAGAATGTCCATTATGTTTGGTTGGCGTAAAAAAGCTACAACCTTATCATTATATGCTACGGGAATGTCGGGTTGAGCAGTCGTAACTGCAGTTGCCGAAATCACTGGTTGCTGTGTTCTTGGTGGAGGAAGTGGTACTTCTTCAGCACTTGTTCTCGGATGTGTTGCTTCCGTCGGTAATCTTGGGTCAATAAATGATGTTGTTTTTCTCATATGATTAATAAAAAATCTCTGAAAGATTATATTGTAAATGAATATTCTGATTGGGTGAAATTTGATAACTATTGTTACTAAATTGAAGGGAAAACTTACTTTGCCATTTCGATCTAGTTTTGATTCATAACCAACTGGTAAATCTTTATTTACGTCTGCGAACAAATTGACTAATACTACCAAATCTCTGTTGTGTTCATATCGTGGAAACACCGTGGAATCTCTTCTAATTCTATTGATTATATGTTTTAGGCTTGAATTGCGATTATACAATTCCATAGCGTCTGCATTAGTATGGAGAACTGTAAAAAAGTCTGGTCTACTTAAAAATAAGACTGCGGGTATTGTGATTACACCAGAAGAATCAAATTCACTTCTATTGTTAGTGTTTCTTTCAGTTGGCCTATCACTGTTGGTTTCAAATTGACTAGGATTAATATTCGAGGAACTGGGTTCTTGATCAATGTCTTGTCGTGAAATAGTCAGACGCACACTTTGATATCGCCTGTCAAGTTGTTGTCGACGCAGGTCACAGCCTAAATTGCGCGAGGTTAATCCAGGACTTTGCCAGGTTGTTGTGCGATTAACATGATCTATGTAAAATACTCGACCGTGACTATCAATACGAGCTTCCCAAGCTATAAAATAAATAATTCATCATAAAGTAATAAAGATAGATATTAAATAAATATTTGGTCGTAAATCTTACATGCAGGCAAAGGTTCTTCAGATGTTAAAGTTGACTTGGGAGAAGGACAAATTGGTAATGGACGTAATGGTTTTGGTCGATGTGTTGGAGTAGGCGGACATTCAATTTGGCTGCTTGTTCCAGGTTCAGGTCTTGTCAATTGTCTATGAGATCTAGGTGAACTTAAAAGTGCTATACTTTTGGTAACAGCCGTTCTAGTCTGTGAATAAAGAAATTCAAGAAAATAACTTTCAACAATGTTATTCAATTTTTAAATAAAAATGAATGACACACTTACCTGCTTTAAATTAGGACCTTCATCAACATCTACAATTTCAAATCCAAAGCAATCTTCGGGTCGCATTGGAGTCTTAAGATTGCATTTCTTAGGTAACTCGGGTGGCGTACTCAATATAGCTGTTGTCCTATAAAGAGGTTTATGAGCTGATCTAGGTGGTAATGGAGGAGGATTCGGATATAAAGTTTCATACAATGATTCAGGCGTTGAAAGACCTGCTGTGCTTCGCCACAGTTGATAATATTCCACTCCTTCCTTCCTTGTTATTTTATTTATATTATATGATTTCTATAATTATTTATTTATATTATACTTTTTCATTTTTAAACCTCATAGATTACATGAAATTACTATCAGTGTTTAGAAAATTAAAAAAGCAATAAATTTCTAAGCACATACAACACACCGAATTTACCTGAAGCTCGTTACTAGGAGGTTTTAGGGGTCGTTGATTACGAATCTGGTGCATACACAGAAACCTCCGAGGCTTGGACGTCTCCTATTTGCAATAAGTTGACGGTGAAGATGGAAAAGGCAGAGAGTCAAATCAAAGGAAAGTGATAAGCGTCAATACTAAATGTTGACATATAATCTTGCCCTTGCTATAAATGTATTGTTTGTAATTTTTCAATTATACAATACACCGTACTTTCCTTTCGGCGACGTTATCTCCATACTTTGGACACCATGCCAGAGCAGTCCAATCCTTGGAGATTCCAATGTATTCAAAGATTTATCAAAGCTATCGAAACCTTGCATTTTGGCGTTTTCAGGAGTAATGCCATTAAGCAATATGGAATTCTGCAACCAGATTCGTAATCTTTGCTCATATCTAAAACATAATTGTTTTGATGGATTTGCATGAAAATTAATCGGTATAAACACAATTCTACTTGCTTAATTATTCTTGTATTTTACTTAACATAAAATGTTACCTTCCTACACCTGCCATGTTTACTTGAAGCTTGTTGAGATTCAGTTTCAGAATTACTTCCATCACTACTATTAGACGAATGAATTGATCCTTCGATACCTTCAAACTGATGGACGTGATTTGAGGACAAATCAGAAACGACTCCTGCATTTTCTTCCAATTCTTCTCTTTGAGCCTTAGCTACTTCAAATAAATTCACTAAACTTGGTAATTTAAATGGCTTATTACAATCTATTTTTATATTTTCATCATCTTCTGTCATCGTTTTAGGAATTATTGCTGAGGTGCATAAAGGTAAAGATATCGCACCTTCCATGCAATCATAATCATTATGCACATTTAAATTAACAAAACTCTTCGTTTTTGTAAAATTATGAGAGTCGCACTTTGCAACGTTCAAACTGATATTGCTATTTGCATCATCTACATTCGGAATACAATTTATATCAAATAAAAAATTTTCTTCATTATCAGGATGTGTTGATTCTATATTTTTCTTGTATTCATTTTCTACCATATTTAACAATCTTTGTTTTCTTCGAGTATTTCCGTGACACTGAGTATTAGTTTGTAAATAAGTATTATTTACCATTTCTGTAGATGTACTTTCTACATCTTGCACTGATGATGGATTACATTTTACATTTTTTTCTAAAGGTGTAATAGAATTTTCTATTACTTTTTCTCTTGAATCAGAAGCACATCTTGAAGCTTCTGCTTTATTTAGCCTAACTTCTTTTATATGTTCTTCTTCTATCTCTTCTTGTTTAATTCTTTGAGAATCTCTACTTTCCACTGCTTGACTTGTAGAGACCAAAATGTTATTATGCTGTAAGAACACTTTTTCGTCACTTACCGATTCTAATGAATTAAGGTCTAATCCGTAAGCATTATCTTGCATATTTTCTGAAGCACAAGATCTACTAACAGATATAGAGGAATCTAATATTGTATCTGATTTTTCTTGATGAGCATCTTCTCCATGTTCATTTCCCTGCTCAGAGACCATTATGATGATTTTTAGTTTATAATTTTTAAATTCGAAGAACGCAACTCTCGATACCTAATTTAATTAAAAATTATTAACATTAAAATAAATATACAATATGCTTTAATTTTGATAATCAAAATTTATTTTAAAAATTATTATTATATAAATGTATACTAAATATTAACATCATTATTAACACTTTCCACATTCTTTTCTAAACTATATTGTATTTGAATACTTAAATTTTACTTCATTCTATTAACAGAAATATTAATAAAATTTTATTAAATATTTAGAAATCATTTTCTGTCAAATATAAAATAATTCAAAATATACTTTATTAATATTGTGTACATACAGTTCATAAATTTTTAGTGATTTGTTGGTTATAGTTATACTACATTTACAGAAAATTTTAATTTTATTTATATAAAATTAATAAAATAATAGAAAAATGAATCAACAATTAATATTGTAAACTTATTTATAAGTAACTAATAAAAACCAATACTTTTGATTAACATTAAATTTCCAAGTGTTTCCAAGAGATTTATTTTTTTTTAAACTTACTATTTAAAAATGATTTGCAACTGTTTTAATTTTAGTCATGGCAACATTTTTGATCTCTTAAATGTACTAAAAAATTATTCCGTCATTCAACTACAGAATTAAAAAAATTATATCTTAAACTACTAATCACTTTTTTTATGTTGCTTTGTAAAACACTGGTGTGAAAATACAGTTACATTAAATGGAAATAAATTTATTCCAATATATATATATATATATATATATATATATGGGTTAGGCCCAGTTAACCATACCTATAGGTGAAATTACATATGGACACGTAAGTAGAAAACTATGAGTCCAAGAGATGTAGACATATATCCCTATCTCTTTCACTCTAATAATTTTCCGCTTATCACTTTCTGTCTCCATGTGATTTCACCCTAAGGCTGCAGTCCCATGGCAGCGTTTTGCGTTGCGTTTTGTCACTAGATCATGAGTGTAAAAGAGATGCAGATATATGTTTGCTATGTTTACACTCAGAGTCTAGTGACAAAACGCAACGCAAAACGCTGCCATGGGACTGCAGCCTAAGGAGTACCTTACGGAAGCGCCTATGCGCAAGCCCCGGCAAGTGTGCTTGCTGAGATTTTTGTTTAATAATGGAGAGAGAAAGAGGCATATACTTTCATCCTTGTTACACTCATTGGTATCTGAAATAAGGCCTGAGCAGAATAGAACGTAACCGCAATCGCAATCGTAAACGGATGAATGAGTTAGAGAAGGATAGTCATACATTGTTATTCTTCTCTTACTAATTCTTCCGTTTGCGATTCCGGTTACGTTTCTATTGTGCTTAGGACTATACTGCGTCACGCCATCTAGTGAGTCTTATTGTGGCGGACATGTTTTCATTCCGTCTTTCTCTAACATATGTTTAAGAAAGAGATACAAAACCAAGATGGTTGTCACAAGAAGGCTCAGGCGTGGGTCAGTTTCACGTGATTTCTGATCCCAATTATTCAACGCAAAAGCAGCGTTCAAACGCAATCAAGTACGACCCATATTTTTCAGCTTCGATTTTTGACTTTGTGTACATACAATTCTTCAAGGCGGTTCTAGAATAGGTGCAAAAGCCAAGTACAAGTGCAAGTCCAAATGCAAATCTTATGAGTGCAAGAGAGATAGATAGACTGCCTATCTCTCTTGCACCTATTCTGGAACCGCCTTCATGTGATTTCGCCTTAACGTAATTTGGTAAACACACAGTGCACTAGTGCAGTGATAATAATCAACAACTATTGTAGACTCAACTTAAAAATTAGTGAAAGCGAACACGTTGTAACACGTGTGTATCGTACAATACAACATACGCATCTTTAACAGTCACCAGTTTTCCTTATATGCATTATTTAATTTAAATACTCTTCTAACTGTTTTATAATGAAAGTAATGAATTTGTTACAATAACTATTATCAAATACAAAGTAATAGTTATGGAGAAATTAGTGAAACCAATAACCGAAAGAAATACTGAATCTCAGTTTTTTGGAATTATAGTAGCTGTATTTTGTGTAATATTAACACTATGTAAGTATGATGTTTATATATATATATATATATATAATTTTTATTTACTTATAATAAATTAAAAACTTGAACAAATTTATTAATAGTTTTAGTTACTTTATGGCGGAGAAGAAAGTCTGCCGGGAATAGTATTCTTATTACAGGCCTTAGTGATGCTGGAAAAACGATACTTTTTTCACGATTATTGGATTCTAAATTAATTTCTACTTATACGTCTGTTAAAGAGAACACAGGTGACATCGTTATAAATAATGTAAGGCAAATTTACACGTTTATGAAATATGTATACTTTTTCTGCAACATCTGTCTGTAAAGATGATTTTGAAAAAATAGCAGCAATTTATAAAGTGATATACACTGTTATTTGGATTTTTATTACAAATGACTAATTTGGATCAAATGTGTTAAATATATATTTTTTATATACCAATAATTTAATTTATTTTTCAGCATTCTTTGCGTATTGTAGATATTCCTGGTCATGAAAGATTAAGATACAAATATTTTGACAAGTATAAATCTTCTGCCCGTGCTTTGGTATATGTAATTGATGCCGTAACATTGCAAAAAGATATTCGTGATGTTGCAGAGTAAGTAACGAATATATGTTATAATTATATTTTTATTTATTTTTTTTTTATTTTAGATTTCCCGTGTACACTTTTTTCTAGATTTTTACGCATTCTATTTTATAATTATATTTACGAGTACTTTAAAATTTGTATTTTTTAGGTTCTTGTACAGTTTGTTATCAATTATAAATATTAATAGACATATTCCTATACTTATATTGTGTAATAAACAAGATCAAACGATGGCTAAGGGGTGGAGAGTTATTAAAACTCTCCTGGAAAAAGAAATAAATTTGCTTCGCTTAACTAAGTCCAGTCAATTGGAATCGATTGATGATTCATCTTCAAATGCTTTTCTTGGAAAAATTGGAATTGATTTCGAATTTATTCATCTTAATATGAACGTTCAATTTGCTGAATGTTGTGCATTCAACAAAGATTCAGATTCAATTGCCGATATTCAAGAGTTAAATATGTGGTTAAAGAAAATTATTTAAATTATTTATGTAAATTATATAATAAAATTTATTTTATAATAAATTATAGTTAAAATAAAATAAATACTGTGTTCAACTTGCAAGTAATTTTATAAAGTTGTTTGGACAATAAGTAATTTCATGAAGGAGGAAGAAGAAAGACGTAATAGTATATCAAACTATAATGATTATTTATTCTATTTGGGAATAACTTACAAAAATCTCATTATCAATAATTAATACCTAACATTCAATGTTGCGAAATAAAAATTTTATTTTTTGACATTGTAAACATATTTAAAAGTAGATTAACAAAATTTTTTATAAATATTATCAAAGTATTTTAACTTGTGTTTTCAATTGGTTCTTTAAGAACCAAAGTCACAGAGTTGTTGATTAATATTGCTGCTACAATTGCTTATGTTTGTTCAAATCTTTTGTTTCTGGCCCTCAAATTCTATAATGAAATTTTTCTTTACTTTATTAGTGTAGTAGACATTCTGACAATGTCGAAATTGATATTGTTTTTAAATGTAATTGAAATAAGTATAAACAGAAAAGAAAGATATTGTAGACAACAATTAATAATTTGAGGGACATAAAATGAAATGGTTTTATGAACTATAAGCAGTTAGTACTTACATTAAAGTTCATTGTAGTTATGCTCATCTATTATTTTTAAATGTGACAAATGTTCTTAACATCCTTCTAATGCTGTACTTGGGGTGGTTTCTTATAATTTCATCCATGTTGACAGGAATGATAATAATAATAATGATGATGATGATGATGATGATTGGTATATGAGAATAAAAAAATAAAGATTAAAAATTATTATAGATTATGGCATTTAAATTAATTGTTTAACCTGTAAAATGTGAATTGTACTAAAAATGAAAGGCATTATTTCTTTAATGATTTTATAATATTCGTATCTTATATTTAGCTACAGTTTAGACCATGATCTTTCGCATTATAGTATATGTTCAAAAGTGAAACACCTTTTAATAACATTAGCTCGAAATTATTTAATTATTCATTACAATGTTGTGCATGTAATAAATAGAAAGAAAAGTTTGTAACACATTAGATCAGTCATTGACGTTCAAGGTGTCTGTCTAAGAATAGGTGTGAATCCAGTACAAGAATGCTTTAATACATCACCGAGACACTTATTACCACGATTGTCACTATCCGCAGACAAATTGTTAACTGCATATCTATTATTTGTCGAGTCTACAGGATAAATGCAAGGTTTGGGACAAAATTTGCCAGTTGAAAATGACCGTGAAAAACTGGTTTCTGGCTCTGAATAGTCCATGGGATCTTTATTTTCATCAGTGGATATGCGTTTACTCGAACTTTCTTCTTCATCGGAAGAACAAAGATCAACAACCATGATCGCACTAGTGGATTTTGAATGCTTTACTTTAGTTCGGTGTCTTTTGACAGTAATACTCGCAGGTCGTACGGAATAATTGTTTGATCGACTGTGGACGATTCCAGAAACTCTTCCAATTGGAGTCAAAGTAGCCATAGCCATTTCCTCTGGCACTATTTCTTCATCGTCAATGACTATAACTTCTTCCCCATGGTCCATTGGATGTCCAAATGTAAATTGGCCTTGGTTGGAATTAATTGCCGCCTGCTGCCTTTTCAAACTACGTAATCTTGGTCGTGGCACTTGACGAACGGGACTTTTATATTTAGATGGATCATGCTGCAGTTCCTGTATTTGTTCCTGATTTAGTGAGGTCATACTTACGTAAATGGGTTGACAGGCTACGTACAACAACTGGGACCGTATATTGAGCACTGTAAAAGTTATAAAAAAAATTATAAAACTTGATAATAGAATTTTCATTTTTGTTTGGATTCGATCAAAAAGTTATTGATTAAGAAGGCAACAAAACTGAAAAAATCATACCAGGTTTGTTTTTAAAATTGTTGAATTTATATTCATGAGAATAAACGTCCTTTCCCAGTTTCTCACGATGAGTTTTGTATGTGATATTCCATCTATCTCCATCTATCATTCTGTCCAGCCATTTCGGACGAGATGAACAAGAAAGTAGTGGAGGTGCTGTCAGATGTCTTTCTATCCTTTCTAGTCGCTCTTGTTGTATTCCTTCGGTCATCATTTTTGACTTTTTAGCCATAGCGATACCAGCTGGTGAGGAAAAAGGAATTGTTGGACACCTTGTCATGTTTACCGCTCCTCGAATTCGACGCGATGATCGGATTGGGTTATTCTGATTAATAAAAATTTCTTTCGACGAATTTGAACATATATTTGTTGATTGGGGTGGAAGTAAATGAAAATATGCTAAAAATTGATTTTGCTCCATTTCCGGCTGAATGCACAAGATATCCGGTGTCGAAGGCCTTGAATTACTGCCACTCTGTTCTTGATCACAGCATATCCTTTCGTGTTCCTACAGTATTCATTTATCAAAAGTAATGTACGAACAACACAAAAATGAATTGTGCTATATATGTATGTATTGATCGTTACAAATACCTTCATTTGATCGAAACCTATCAGTTCCGCGTCACAATTATCACATAAATATATATCATCGTTTGGTGGTTGCACCACAACTAACGAAAGTTGATGTTGTGCTTTCGTTTTACTGGGAAAAGCAGATGTGACTCCATTAAAGGGTAACAACATTTTTCGAGGACTTTCAATTTTCTTATCATAGTTCTGCAAAATAAAAGTTTAATCTTTGTAAAAACTTTTTCCAAAATCATAAACAAATATTTAACGACATGCAAGTACAACACACCATATTCTCATTGCGGAATGTCACCAAAAGTCTTCGGGTACTCTTCAGGTAGAGACTGGTTGTTGAATCCCAGTTGTTAACATATTCAAGGTTTTCTCGTGGATACTGTGTCAAATACGAACAGAAGCGTAATAAATATTCGCTTCTGTGATACGTATAGCACCTAAATACGAGTTTCTTTAAACTCCCAATCCAGTTCTGAAATTCCGTATATTTCATTTTATTATTTAAAATCAATATCTCACTTTAAAACCTTTAAAACTAGAGCAACAAAACTTATGAATTTTCCCTGAAACTTGTTGGATCAGACCCGACGGAATATTTTTTCCAAATGTAAAGTTGTTAACATGATGAGTTTTATTACCATTTCATTAAAACCACGCGCTGGTATAATATGAAAAATTATTGTCAAATATTTTCAGAAACATAGTTGCAAATTATTAGAAAAAATTTAGTTTTGCTCAAGATCATGTAGCATTTCTTTTCTTCATAGTATTATGATACTTGATACTTTATAATGATACACCAAAATAGTGGTATTTACTATTCTTGAGCTCGAATATCAACGTTCAGAATATTACATTCACCTTGAGAAAAATTTTTCTTTAAAGGGCACTTAATGAATTGAGACAAATAAACGAAACTTCTTTCTTCTGTACAATTTTACAGCTTTAATGCAAATTACTAAATACTTACATCGTTAACTGTCTTAGGTCTGACAAAAGGATTTGAAAATTTTACTTCTTTAGGCCACCACTGAGGTTGACGGATTACTTCAGCGGTATCATGCCCCAAAGAACATTGCACCATAAATGTAATAAATCGCTCTAGTTCCAACTGAAATTTAAGAAAATTATTACGATGCATTTAGATCAAATTTCATTGTACTTAAATTATTTACTAAGGATTTATTCCTCGCTCGCTTGATCGTAATTATACTTATTATAATTGTTATATTTAAATATTCAAAACTATATGACTGTGAACCTGAAACACCTCTATTTCGTCCATCATTTGAAAAATATCTAATTTATATATAATATAACAGAGGAAAATAGACTTAATTTATGCTTATACTTTTATATAAATAACCAATACTTTGTCTACGATATAAATTTGTTTTTTTATAACAGCAATGGTTTCTTGTAGAATAAGATATTTACCAGGGTGATTTTTTCTAATGATGTTGGATATCCATTTGCGAATAAAAGGGGGAGATTCGATGTCATAGAACCCTTTTCTGGTGGTCCACCACCATCTGGATCCATATCACCAGTGGCAGCCATCATACTTTCGTCAACATCATTAGGGAATCGGTCTTGTCCCAAGCCAAGCCCGTATCCGTCCTCTTGTAAAGCGGAAAACCTCATTTTATCTAACTCAGCAACATGATGATCTTTCTAATGTTCCTTCTTCAAATTCGTGCATTATATTATCTTGTCAGCAATAATTCTCTAACTGCCTGACGTAAAACTGAAAATAAATAAATGTTTTAATAAATAATATCATCAAATATAATACTACAATTAATTATCATGTTTAATGGTGTTTTCTGTCAACATCAATACTGTATTATATGGATGTTGACAGAAAACAAATAAGTATTTGAATTCATCTTTTGAATAAACCATTTCTAATTAAACAAAACGTCAAAAAATGAAGTCATTATTGCTCACAATTTAAATAGAAATTAATTGCACTTGCTGTATAAGCAGTAGACTGGGTGTCTAACAAGGATTGAGAAAAAAATTCCCTGACTTTTCCTTGACTCCTCCCTGACATTTTTTTATTTTTCCCTGACTTTTTAATAACCTTATTTCTGCTTTCTTTGGACAAAAATATGGTTACTGACATATGTAAAAATAAATTAATTTCTAATGGTAGTGACAAATGGTAATAAAAACCATTCAAGTTTTTTTAGATTAAAAAATTTTAATTTTTGTAGAAATTTACAGAAATTTCCCTGACTTTGAATAAAATTTTGTGAAATTCCCTGACTTTTCCCTGACCGTTAGAAACCCTGAATATTTCTTACTCAGCCAGCTTTTGTCTTTCATTTATTTTTTATGAAGAAGACTATTATTAAATATTTTAAAATACTTTCAAAACTATTATTTTTAAACTGATACATAATAATCTTTACAAATGATTAGTATTTGTCTATTTATTAATTTAATAAGAATTTTTCCAAAGAAGCAACTAATTTTAATTATTATTGAACAGTTCAAATAAATTTAAAATTCCTTTACTTAAGCATTAAAAGCATATCAGTAAAAATAATTATTACTTAAAGTTACAATTTACGTTAAAGATTTCACCTTCCAGCACATTCAGTATTATTTAAATTCTCTAAAACTGTATTTTAAAAATATCAGATTGACCAAATAATTCTTTTCACTTGTTTGGCTAGTAAACTGGACAAATGATCTCTTTTTTTTATTTGAACACATAAGATTGATTTGAAAATATTTAACATATAATTTAAATCACCTAATTACACACACACACACACACACACATATATATATATAACATCAGACCCTTTTTCCTTTGAGCTGACATATTTACTTCCAGAAAAAAATAAATTTGCCGCGCACCTGATGTTTTTATATTAATGGTTTAAGCCGCTTCATTATAAAAAAAAAGAATCTAAAACTTTATTTTACTATTTTACAAAAAAAATTAATTTACAAATTTAATATTTTTTCATAAAGTCTATTAAGAAGTTACAAAAATTATCTATGTTATTTTACTTAGTACGGTATAAACAGCTACGTGCTATTTCATAATGGTAATGGTGGAAATGTCCTTTCGTTCTGAGCGCGATTATGAGCTACACTGACCAAATTGGAACACATTAAAATTAATATAGTTTATGCAAATTACAATACTGAATGTGCATTCTAAAAATGCTTCTTTAAATTTTCAATCAATATTCAATACATTAAGAACAATAAACTAATTATTATACGTTTATTATTATAATAAAACAGTGACGGACGAACTGACAGTTCCCTACCACGATTCGACACTGCACAATAACCTAAGATGGCGGAAAGAGAATTAGACTTTTGGTATTAATAGAATCAAATGAATGTTATCATTATAATGTAAAGTATGAAGATGTAAAAACTAGAATTAGAAAAGAATAATAAAAATCTTACCTTGCTCATAACTTTGTTTTTAACAATAAACATGACGAATCGTTGAAATTGCAATACAAGAGTTTTTTAATAAGAAAAAAATTATATTTCTGAAAAGAACTACCCACAATCACATTAATATATCAGCGCTCCTAGTGGGAAAGCGACGTGTCATGTCTTAGGGTACGGTCACACGGTCTCATTTGTGCACAATGTTTGCATGCAGAAGCATTTGGTCATTATTTTTCTTTTGATTAAACGGCTTTTTGCATAGACGCATTTGGCCATTCACACCTCTATGAAATCACATGGAGTCCTAAAGCGTCAAATTGAGTGAGTGAAAAAAAAAAAAATTGACTATGAGTGCGAGAGAGACAAACATATTTCTTTATCTCTATCATATTTAGGGTACGGTCACAGCCACTGAACTCTATATATCTGGAATGCTGTCTGCCATTGATAATCGCGAGCCGCGAGAGAGGTCTGATTCCTGCATTCCTCTTTATCGGTACAGGTCCATTAGAAAATATTTAACAGTACATATACGTGAACATGACATAAAGACCTGAGCAGAATAGAAATGTACCGAAATCGTAAACGTTAACGCAACCGGAAGAATAAGTTAGAGAAAGACAAACAATCTATATATATCCTTCTCTAATTCATTCTTCCGGTTGCCTTTGCTATTCACGATTCCGGTTACGTTTCTATTCTGCTCAGGCCTTAACACAGTTAACAGTAAACTTTTGAAATGCATTGTACTACGCCTGCGCAGTTTAGCAAGAGAAGAAAAGGGAACGGAATCAGACCTCTCTCTCGATTCGCGACCATCAATGGCAGACAGCATTCCAGATATATGTATAGAGTTCACTGGTCACAGCTCAGCTATCTGTGTAGAGTCGTCATAGTAACGTATAAGAGTAACAGAAATATGAAAATTCTTCATCTCTCTCTCTCTTATACGTTACTATGACGACCCTACTTAGCTGAGCTGTGGCCGTACTCTTATGATCTCTTTCACCCTAAGGGTGAAATTACATGGAGGCGTCAAGTTTCGCCTTCTGTAACGCCTATGATCTTATAGATCATGAGTGGAAAAAGGTTAAACATATATCTCTTTGGCACTCATTGTCTAGTTATAAAATTTGACACTTACGTCTCAATGTGATTTCACCTTAAACATATGGATACGGCCACAGTTCAGCGTTGTCATGACAACACGTACGTAAGACAAGGACAGAAAAGTATTGGGATCTGAAATACTGCGATACGCCATCTGGTGAGAGCCTTCTTGTGGTGGCCATGTTTTCATTCCGTGTTTCTCTAACATACACAAAAGAAAGAGATAAAAAACCAAGATGGTTGTCACAAGAAGGCTCAGGGGTGGGTCAGTTTCGCGTGATTTCTGATCCCAATAGGAATAAACGGCCAAAAGAATTTGTATAATGGCCTAAGCACAACTGAGTTGGGTACGCAAGTCGGATACGAGATATGTAAGTTCCCGCAACCGTCTTTAATTATGCGTTGAAAAACGGTCCGCCAATGTTTCGCTCAACCGTTTTTCAATGCATAATTAAAGACGGTTGCGGGAACTTACACATCCCGTATCCGATCAGTTGTGCTTAGGCCTCAACACTATACTGTACATTGTAGAAGCAGCTTTCAGTTGTGCTCATGGAAATTCATAGGAATGTATGTTTCCAAACAAATCATGTAAACACAAGAACCATGATCCATTTGAGATATCTGTAAAATCAGTATCTTGAATTTATATTTTTACAATTGCGTTTCCATAAATAAATATTTGTTTTATTAAGAACTTGACATGTCTTGTGAAGATTGGTTAAAATGCATCAAAGATGCAAAAAAGACTGCTATTATTCAAAATGGTAACGTTTATACTTTATTATTGTTTTTTGATAATGTATAACTATTGTCATGAAAAGTATGAGTTGAATATTTTCTTTAGGATGTAGAAAAGTCCATTATTTATTAAAAGATAATAAAGAAATGGTAGAAGAATATCACTTAAATACGGGTGTTCTTATTCGAAGAATTTGGAAAGAAAAAGGGAAACTTGGACAAGAAATTGGTTGGAAAGTAGAGATTGGTGATCCTGAACCTAAATTTCAAGAAAATATAGAAATCAGTGGAATTCGAGAAAGTGTAACTGCTGTATGTATACATTGGTTGTGAGATCCATTGATGTCTTCCTTTAAAATTCAGGTCAATATCTATAATGGTTTTAAGGGAAGATTTATGCGTTTCATTGTAAAAGGATTTAATAAATTATTTTTTTTCGATTAAAGTCATTTTAAAAATTTTAATAGCCATCGGTGTCAAGAAGAATGACAAAAAGTGCATTAGAATGGAGAATAAGAAATTTATCATATCCGAAAGACGTTTATTCTGTGACTGCTGAAGAAGATGAAACAATTACAGTGAGGACGAGTAATAAAAAGTACTTCAAAAAGATAGTAGTTCCAGATTTGGAACGCATTGGATTAAAACCAAAACAAGAAAATATTTCTTTTTCTCATCGATTTGACACGTTAATAATATTGGTAATGTTTTACAGTAAAAAATCATTTCAACATTTATGTGTATTTAAAGTATTAATTAGTTCTGTCACAGCACACAGATATCCTGAATATCCAAGTGACGTGAAAAAAGTTTATAGCCATTAAAATAAGTATATTATTTATATAAATCTTTTTTACAGTACAAGAAACCTGCATTGCTTCTTGAAGTGGAAAATAAAATATTAAACGAAGTTGTACAAATAAAAACTAGAAACGAAGATGTCCAGTGCCCTACTAGCTGATTTATATAGTACATTTTTACGTGATTTATTATTACATATTTTAAACCTTTATTTATGTTCAATATTTTATAACACATTTGTATACAAATATAAGTACTTGATTTAAAAATGTTGTTTTCAAAACACCTGAAAATGTTTTAAACAATTTTAGGTCAGTACATTTTAATATTTCAGTCAAAGCCGTTGCCACCTATTTTTCAAACAGAATGTGGGCGTCATGTCCTATTCCCATTTTATATGACAGCGTTTTGCGTTGTGTTTTAGAACTAGTCTGTATGCGAAATCAGGTGACAAATATCCTTAAACAAGCTTTATTCTATCTTAACCTAATAGTGACTAATGTATATGTATAGAAAGTAAAAAATGATAACTAAAGAACCTGTGAATTAAGATAAATTAATAATTTCAACTTATTCATGAAATGTATTAATGATAAATAGAAGATTGTATATATATATTAACACCAGTTGTTTATTATGGAAATTTTCAGTCACAATCTTGCAGGTGTATATATATTCTTGTAGGGTGTTTTCAAACTTATGCTCTAAGTCAAAATAATAATAATTATTATTCGAGTTTTCATTTATAATGCAATTCGCTTAAATTAATTACAGAATATACCTAGTATAATTGGAGCATTTGTCGAAAACGCTAATAATTTATATTATATTTATTACTAATTTTCTGAAAGTAACCTATTTGCATTTTGCAGATATGCGAATTAAATATAAAGATAAAAATGAAACATTTACAGAAGATCAGTTGAACAGTAAAGAGCCATTTGGTCAGTTTAAGGCTTGGTTTGAAATAGCTTGCAATACACCATCTATTTTGGAACCAAATGCTATGCTTTTAGGCACAGCTACAAAGTTTGTGAAAGTTTCTCTTTAATAAAATATTAATTTTATTCTTGTCAGATTCAACTACATAAATGTATAAAAACTTTACTTAATTATATTATTTTTAGAGACGGAATCCCATCTGTAAGGCCAGTGTTACTTAAAGGATATGGTTCTGAGGGTTTCAAGTTTTATACCAATTATGAAAGTCGGAAAGGAAAAGATCTGGTAAGTCTTTAGTTCTTAAATTTTTTTTTAATATTCATTTAAAAAAAAAAAAACTTACGAAATATTTATTTCAGGAAGAAAATCCAAATGCTGCACTTACCTTCTTTTGGGAATCATTAAGGCGCACGGTTACTATTATTTTAAAATAATCATTTCCTATAAAAAAAATTATTAGATAGTAGGGTTAATGGATTAATTTTTTAAAATGTTTTTTTTTTAACAATGCAGTAACATTTTTTCATTCTTAAAAAGTCTACTTTTGTATAATTTATAACAATTAAATATGCTGTATCCGCAATGTAATTTCTTGAGTAACGTTAGACACAACTAATGTTGCATTCACTATACAATATAATGTATGATAACGTATGAAGTGACCGCAAAATGAATACGTAAATCCTACTTCTTTAATTAATTTTATTAAATAATTTTAAGATTCGCATTGAGGGCACTGTCGTGAAGACATCGTCTGAGGATTCGAATACATATTTTCAGAGTAGGCCATTTCCTAGTCAAATTGGTGCATGGGCTAGTAAGCAAAGTACACCAATTGCTGGAAGAGAAATTCTGATGATTCGAGAACGAGAATATTTGTCTCAATTTTCAGATAAAAATGTTCCACGACCAAATTATTGGTATGTTAGATTTCTGTAAACAGAATCACATTTACACATATTTACTTTCTTTCTATTATAGGGGAGGTTATACTCTTGTTCCTAAAGCTGTAGAATTCTGGCAAGGACAAAGTGATCGTTTACACGACAGAATCCGGTTTAGACGTCCTGTATCTGGAGAAAAAATTGATAATATTTTACTCCATCAGGGAGAGAATGGATGGGTGTATGAAAGATTGTCTCCATAACAATTTAATACATATTAAAAAGAATATATATATATATATATATTTAACAAAAAAAATATATTATATGCAAATAGTACAAATTATAATAGAAGTATTACTGCACAAAATGGTGTAATGTATTAACGGTGTGATAATGCGATTATTTCTTTTTGTAGTCCTGAAATAAAAATTTAATTGCATATTTCTTTAAATATTGAAAATATAAAATTTTTATTTACTTGCCTTCATTACTTTTCCAAACTGTTTGTACATTAAATATTTCATCCTTTATTACAAGATCTTGAAATTCTCTCATACTTCCTCCAACGCCGAAGTAATGAGTTTTTCCAGCTACTAAACTAAAATACGTTTAATATGATTTACTTTTCATAACATTTAAATACAACTTAAAAATTTTGTGTTGCAAAAATATAATTGCATCTGTGAAATTTTTTATTTTTTTTAAAACTTTTATTAACTTACCCAAGACCACCAAATTTTAATTTCTGTTTAAAAACTTCATAAAGCTTTTTATGGTTATCTGAATTATAAATAGTTTCACTTGTGAAAATGAAATCATATTTTTCATTTTCATTATTCGAATTCTTAAGCAAGAGAGAAAGAAAAGATTTCCAATCTCCACAATAAAATTTTGTTCTTCCATTATTAATGACTGCATTGCCCAAATTCAAAATAACATTCGGTATAGTGATATATGTAATTACTTCATTATTCTATTGAAACCACCGTGATTAATTCACATTTGTCTATAGTTAATTCAATTTCAATGTGTAATTTTAAAGTTAGAAAATAAAACTTACATAGTCTTGAAAATGAACTGTTGATCCTTTTATTAAGCATAAAATTCCTATTATACCTGATCCACATCCTAAATCCAATACTTGTTTGTTATTTAAATAATAATTTTGCTGGAGTAAATAATTAGCTAAATCATTAGTACACTCCCAAATTTTTAAACCACCTATAAAAATATACATATAAGGACTATCATTTTTCAACTGATCCAACCTTTTAAGGTCTTAAGATAAACTAAAAATTATATCTATATACAGATATTATACGTTTTTTACAATTTCAAATTTTCTAAAATCAACTTACATGCATAATGTTAACTACTCTAACCTTCATATTTAGCAGTAATGAGATCCGAATGTCGAGATTCTGCTTCAACAATTGCTTTATAATTTTCATCTTTTAATTTGGTAACAACCTTGTCTGTTTGTACTAATTTTAATGATATATCAAAAAAACATTTATTTTCATCGTACTCAATACATTTATACCTGCTAGCAACTTCTTCTGGATAAATATGTACTTCAGATGCAATAATCCATTTAATGTTATCATCTGTCATGTTTTCTCCATCTTCTTTTATATTTCGATTTTCATACAACAAATTATTCAATTAATTATTTTCTTAAAATTTGATAAATAAAAATCTTATTTCACATATCAAATAAAATATTGCATATTATTTAAATGTATTAAACGTAATTGATAATTTCAATTACTATTTAGAATTTTGATTTACTACAAATATTTTAATACCTTTTACATTTAACCATTTATTACAAAAAACTACAAAATAATGATTGATTTTTTCAAAGTTCTTTTTCTTTAAATTTTGTTTATCTTCTTATTTTTAATATTTAGGTAAAAAACAAATATATTTATTCAAATGAAATAAATTTTGTTTACAATTGCTAAAATGGTGCTTTTTAAAAAAAAAATATATTCATTTGAATAAATTTTCAATAGAATATTTAAAGATTTTAATTAAAAAAAATATATTTTTTGATTACAATTTAATGGTTAGGTATGTACTTATTTACAAAAATTAGAGAATAAACATTTTTTTAATATAAAACTTGAAAATAATGCAAGTACCTTGAATTGAACAGTCATTTGAGAATCCAAATTTAAACATATTTGTTTAATTATATTTACTTAACAAAAATTATTGTCAGATTTTTGTTTATCTTTTTATTGCTTCAAAAATTCAACAAACTTTCTTGTTTTTATAATTATAATTTATAATCAAAATCATAACCAACATTTTAAAGGTGAATTCACATGGAGGAGGAACGATGGATTGTGTTTCCACTCTCCAAATTCACAACTCGCCATCATTTTGTCGTCTCATAATTCTAGATCAACTACCGCACCCTGTTATAGTGAAAATTTAAGACCATCACACAATAAATTCACGAACGAGATGCATGAGATAGAAAAGGATACATATATATATATATATTTCTGTTCTTTTCTAACTCATGTTTCACGCAGAGTTGCCAATGACCCTACCTAAACGCTACTGCGCTTGCGCTACGACAACTCTCTTATAGGTAAAAAAAAGCGCGCTTATATAAAATGCTTAATAATAAGAAAACGTTAATAAAGCAATATAAAACTATTTTCACTATTGAATTTATTTTTTTTGTTAATTATATTGCTTCTTAATAAAAAAATATTAATTTACTTAATGTACTTAAGTATGTAAAAATAATAATAATAATTATAATATTAATAATTTTATTACATTTATATCATTATTGTTATTATTTTTTTTTAAATATATAATCTATTATTATTATTATCAATTTAATATTTATTATTTAATTATCTATGATGTATACATATATATTTTTTGAAAACTTTAGCGAAATTTTTTTGTACCTTTTTTTGAGGAAAATTTGAATTGGGAAAAAAGTACAAAAAAAATTCGATTCATTTTTATGAAATATATAGATGTAATACATTCATAGATATTTAATAATAATTTATTGAAAATATTGATAATAATAATAAATATTATATTGATGATAATAATAATAGATTATGAATATTTTATTTCAAAAATAATTACAATAATGATATAAATATAATAAAATTATTATTATTATTATTATTATATACTTAAGTAAATTAAGGAAATTAGTATTTTTTTTTATTAGGAAGCAATATAATTACCAAAAAAAAAATCAATAGTGAAAATATTTTTATATTGCTTTATTAAAGTTTTCTTATTAAGCATTTTATATAAGCGCGCTTTTTTTGACCTATAAGAGAGTTGTTGTAGCGCAAGCGCAGTAGCGTTTAGGTAGGGTCATTGGCAATTCTGGTTTCACGTTCGTGAACCTCCTTTGCGAAGCTATTCTGCTTTGGCCTTTAGTGATATTCTAGTTAAAATTAAAAGTTACTATAAAGTCACAAAATTTTCACTAGAGCAGAGTACGGTAGTTGACTGAGAATTATGACAAAGACCATTGGCATGAGTTAGAAAAAGACAGAAATAATGTCTGTCCCAAGTTCAACGTGAAACGCGCAGCAGTCGAACGCAGTCATGTAAACACAGCCTAAGCAAAGGAACAACAAGAAGAGGACAGAGATATTATTAGTTTTTGCTTAGGCTTGCTTGTAAACGGTCAATTTTTATAAGAAATTATAACTTGTAATTAATGTCATGTTTATAAATAGGAATTATGGCAGGTACTAGGTATGAAATGGATATTGACAATCAAAGTGAAGATGGAGAAATTAAAAAGAGTCCAAAAAAAGATACAGACAATTTTAGGTAAATTATGCTTTTAATTTTTGTATATTAAGAGGTTAGTTATTTAATATGTCGTTGATTTAGTGGAGGATCATAATATTCCAGATGACATTTAAAAATGTTGAGAACTATATAACATTCCTGATGATATTTAAATAACGTTTAATCTGTTAATCTTTTTCACAATTTTAGGTTAAAAAATTATTAATTAACTTTTTACTTTATACACAGTTTTTCTGAAGAAGAAGGAGCTGATACGACAGATTCACTTGACATTAAACCGCCACAAGCTGTTAAAAGGCATCATAAAATTAATGTGTCAAGAAGACGTGACAAACATGGCGAAAAAAGAGATCGCAAAGATGAAAAAGAACGAAAGTCTCGGCATCATGATCGAGTAGAGGAAAAACATCGTGATAAGCATAGGCATAGAAGACACGATGTAGAATCTTTAGAACGGGGGGAGCGTTCTGAAGGTTCAAAACGAGAACGTGAAAGAATGGATCGAATGGAAAGAATTGATGGACATTCTAGAGATAGGGAATCTTCTAGACATGATAGGAAAGATAGAACTACTGGAGATCGGGTATTGGAAGATTTGCGAGAAAGGTATTACGGTCGAAATAAAATTATTTATATTAGTGTTTATATAGAAAGATTATTATGTAAAATTAAGTAAAAATGAATTCTTATACAATGTTTCTAGACTATTGGATAAAAGAAGGGAAAGGCGGGAAGATCCCCGCGAAATTCGAGAATCTAGACGAGATGTTCGCTTAGAAGAATCTCGTGAAATGAAAGAATCACGTGATCGTCGTGACATTCGAATTGATGAAATACGCGACCGTCATGAACTCCGTTCGATTGATGATGGACGTGATCGACGTGAATTAAGAATAGATGATCGTCGACATATTCGTATGATCGAAGAGCAATATCCAGAATCTGATTTGATCGATCGACCTGAGAAACGTCACAAAAGATCTCACAAACATGATAGAACACGAGATAGAGAAAAAGTTGATCGAGAAAAGCATATGAAAAACATAATAGAGATGTCGAATAATGAAGATCAAGAAGGTATGGAAGTTTCAGAAATTCTATTAATGCCCAAAGATCCAAAAGAAATGACCGAGCAAGAACTTCGAAAAGAAAGGTAAAGTTTATTATTTTATTCACATGTACATAATTTATACAATTGTAATTTTAAAAAAAATTTATTTAGACTTTTAGAAGCTGACAGAGAAATGGCTAGGCGAAAAGAAGTATCTCGATTAGAACTCGAAGCAAGAAGATTAAAAAGAGGAGAGAAGAGGGCATTGAGTCCTGATTTGAATCCTGATCCATCTGTAGTTGAATTATCAGATGAAAGTCCCAATTCCATACATTCTGATATTGCGAGATCTAGATCTATAGAGTACGTATTTATATATACATAAAAGTTTTATGGTTTTTAAATACTTTTACATATACAATTTCAAATAGGGAATAGCCTACTTTTGATTTCTAGGATCTACTATATTCTCTTTTATCTCTAGGCGATCATCTGAAGAACGCAGAAGCCTTCAAGAAAGATCCGCAGACAGACATTCGTCAGATTCTTCTAATTCAAGTAGTGATGACGACGAGGACGATGAGGATGATGATGATGATGATGATGATGACGATGATGATGATGATGATGATGATTCAAATGAATCGAATAAAGGTAGTAATGATGAATCGAATGACGGCTCAGATTACAATAATCCAAGTCCTTTATCAGTGGAAAGATTGACAAAGTCAGATCATTCTGAAGGCGGTTCACCAGGACATGTTGATTCAAATGGAACAGCTAAAGGTGACGAAACTGAAGAAACAGTTAATGAAGCACCTGAATTGCCACCTTATTTGCCAGCCATTCAAGGTAATAAAAATTAATTTGAAATTTTTTATAATAGGTACCTAATAATATTTTGGAAATAAATTTTTTTTCTTATTTTAGGTTGTAGAAGTGTAGAAGAATTCCAATGTCTTAATCGCATAGAAGAAGGTACTTACGGAGTTGTTTACAGAGCTAGAGATAAAAGAACCGAAGAGATAGTGGCATTAAAAAGACTCAAAATGGAAAAAGAAAAAGAAGGATTTCCTATAACAAGTTTAAGGGAAATAAACACATTACTCAAAGCTCAACATCCAAATATAGTTACTGTTCGTGAAATAGTTGTTGGCAGTAATATGGACAAAATATTTATAGTGATGGACTATGTTGAACATGACTTAAAGTCATTAATGGAAACAATGAAACAAAAGAAACAGGTTTTTATACCTGGTAGGCTTTATAAAATAATTATTATAATTAAATTGTTCGAATTTATATTAGAATACAATGTATATATTAAAAATTTAATCTCTTTTTATCTTAGGTGAAGTTAAGTGTCTCATGCAACAATTACTACGAGCTGTAGCACATTTACATGATAATTGGATATTACACCGTGATTTAAAAACTTCAAATTTGTTATTGAGTCATCGAGGTATATTGAAGGTCGGAGACTTTGGCTTAGCACGAGAATATGGTTCTCCTTTACGACAATATACCCCAATAGTTGTAACTTTATGGTATCGAGCACCTGAACTTCTTTTAGGTGGAAAAGAATACAGTACCCCAATCGATATGTGGTCCGTCGGGTAAGTTTGATACAAACATGAAAAACGCCTACTACTTTCAGTACCATTTTTTGTCTCTCTTTGTTTATTGCAGTTGCATTTTTGCCGAATTCCTCAGAATGGAAGCTCTCTTTCCGGGTAAATCTGAAATGGATCAATTAAATAAAATTTTCAAAGAACTAGGTTCACCAAGTGATCGAATATGGCCTGGTTATAGTAAATTACCAATGGTGCAAAAAATACCATTTTCACACTATCCTGTTAATAATCTTAGACAACGGTTTAGTTTGTCATTAACTGATCTGGGAATTGAACTATTAAATAAGTAAGTATACCATATAAAAAATATGATTTGTAATTAAAGTTTTTAAAATTATAAATGTGTGTTTTAAATTATTGCAGATTTTTAACATATGATCCTCAACAGCGAATAACAGCAGAAGATGCATTAAAGTATGGTTACTTTAATGAGCCTCCATTACCTATTGATCCGAAAATGTTTCCAACTTGGCCAGCAAAATCAGAATTGGGAGCGAGAACAGCTAACAATGCATCACCTAAGCCTCCCAGCGGTGGTAAAGAATATAAACAATTAAATGATGGGGATGAAGCAGATATTAATTCCTCTGGATTTCATATGGGTCTCTTGGAAGGTGGAAGACCTCCTCCTATCGGTGGTGGTTTTCATCTTAAATTTTAAAACACTATATTTTTCAAAACTTTATAAAAAATAAATAAATTAATAAAAATTATAAAAAACAAGTTGAATAATTTTTAATACATTTATTGAACAAGTTGATATAATCTTAATAATTGTAGCTTATAATTCAATCAGGATATAACAAGGAAAATATAATTAATAGTAAATTTTACATTTTTTACTATGCTAAAGACATTTATTTTTATTTCTAGACAAAACAGGTTAGAAACAGAAAAAATCTTTATTCTTTATTTCTAATTTTTATTTGCACTTAAATATTTCTTAAATTGATTTAAAAAAAAGGAATTATAATTAATGTTAACTTTATAATAGATATAATTTTTTTTTTTTTTATACAATAAAAGCGTTTGATATATAATCTTTTAAATATTGTGAAGAAGATTTTAATTTAAAATACTGATAAATATTTATTTACCATTGGTTGATTGTATAGAAAATTTGTCATAATGATGTTTCTTAGTGCCTCGTCAATTATGATATCGAAATACAAGATTCTATTCCAATTAGTAAAATGATTGCAATTAAACAGTAGTTCATCATCAACTGCATTTTCAAGGTATTCTTTCAAGAACTGTGAATAGCTGTAAAAATTAAAGGACAAATTTAAATTGTAAAATTATAATCTCCATTCATATTATTATAGTACTTATTCTAAATATGTTATATATCGATCTATCAATATACTTTATGGATAAAACTTACCAAGGTAGGTTCGTCTCGTAAAAGCATGAGTTCTTGCTGGATCTTTATCTTTTATATGTGAAAGATTTTCACTATCAACGTTTTCCATTATCAAATGGTTTCATGCAATAAGTGACATGTCTATAAGTGAAAAGCAGAATAATAAATTTCACAGGAATATAATTATTGATTTATTTTACTTCTCATTAATAGATGTATACTTGAATAATGAAATAGTTTTGAAATATCATAAAATTATGTATTTTGCATTGTTCTACCAAATAACAAATAAAACTATGAAATAAATAAATAATTATATATATTATATCGTAATTTAAAATTTACATTTAATTTATGAATTATTAAGTAGAAAGAAAATGATATAATCTCTTTTGAAAAATTTAGTAAATAAAAAATTTTTTTGTAATAATTTGATATTTTATCACTGTAATTTTGAAATCATCTAATTACATATATCGATCATGAGAAAGGTCAACGATCTAAAAGATGAACATATGCAGGTGCAGTAAAAATACACTTGGTCGCGACCAAACAAGCAACACTGGTTCCAATTCAGCAGGTAGCAAATCTGAGAACCTGATCTTGACGCCAAAATCAAGGTGACCCCCCTATCCTATTCCAAGCTGACTCTAACAACAGTCCTGCCTGCTTGTATACATATACATATGCACCAACGCAAATGGAAACAAGTCCTGACAATGAAGCAAATAATGACGACGAAATTTACTGTGAAGGAAATGAAATATTCAAATATTTCAAGTTATTATTTCTATGCATATACCTATATAAAATATTTTAATAACAAATATATCTTTTTTCAATTAGTTTTAAATATGAAATATAAAAAACTATATAATTTTATAGTACACAGGCTTGGTCATATGAATATTTATAGGTATCTTGATACAATATAGCAGCAGAATGTGTCTGCATTTGTATATGTATAAGTACATATGTATATTAGGCGAAGAGGAAAATAATAAAACTGACAAGTTCTCTCAAATCAAGTTAAAAAAAATTAACATTAAACAAGATATATCTAAAAATGTATACTATAACACATAAAAACTAAATTACATATTTTCATTATTATTGTTTATTATTGAAGCTTCAAAAACCTGATAAACTAATATATTCGTATAAAAACATTCATTCAAAATTTGGTTAAAAATATTCATGATTAGAATAATGTGGCCGATATTAATGATATATTTATCACATAAAAATAGATAATGTGAAGTGTAATTTCGTGTAACGTTTTAAAGAAATTATAATATTGAAACAGAATTTCAAATATTACTTCGGTTTACTCTGGAAAAGGAGGTTTCAAGTTTTTTTATATTTTTTAAAATTATTTAAAATATTTTTGTTAATTTTCATATATTATACACATTATTTAAATAAAGAAAATGTTGTGTTGTTCGTGCATATCTTCTTTAAAAAGCAGATTAAGACTCTTGTCAACTGTCGGAACTATGAGCTATGTGTGAATATACATATAAAAGCATGGAATGATGGATTTGAACATCATCTGACAAAAATGTTAGCTATACATGTCACTTGTTTTCAACTGTTGTTGAAATATTTTACAGAGGTGGGAGGAATTAGTAATTCCATTAACAGGTTTGCTTCATCTTTGCAAACTATACGGTAACTGTGGTGCCAATGACCTTCTTTAATGAGAAGAACTTATGTGATGATGTCGATTGAACTCATTAAAATAAAAACCAGATCTTATCAAATCGGAATTTTAAAAAGCGAGAATAAATTTTCCTTTTACATGTGCTATTTATTGGCCATTAATTGGTATAAACCTTAAATTCTATAAAGGTATAAGAAATTCTGATTCTTACAATATATTACTCCTCACCTTTGACTTGATTTTTTTGGCTATTTTATTTATTTATTAACACAATGGTCCATATATATTATTCCTGAATTTAACAATAAAAGACGAATAAAGGCATTTTCAAACTTTGCCGATGAATAAAAATAAGTTTCTTCTATAGTCAATTTTTTTATGCCATCAATGCAAAGGTAAATTCATTAATTTATTTGATATAGTCACAGCTTGTAAATACAGCTTGTACAATACAACTTGTCGAGGTTGAAATATATTAGACATTTTTAATGTCTCTCTAAAGCAAAGACCTTCGTCAATCAATGCGTGCGTGCAGAGAATCCTTATCTTGGCATGAAAAGCGAAACATTATAGAGCATCAATACATAAAGAAAATAATAGAATTTGTAAAATATAATAATACTGCAATTTATATTAATTAATTTCAAATGTTGTGCAAGGTTGAAAATCTATCATATGTATAAATAAATAAAATTAAATAAACATATTTTCTCCAGTGTATCTATTAATTTATTCCTGACAATGAACATATCCATAAATAATTTTAAAATTTAATTTTAATAAAAATTGTTTGTCGCACTCGAAATTTCAAATAACATGCGGGACGGAACAAAACGATTTCAAGAGCTCGAGTGTGTCCAGTGCCTTCTTTCGACTTTTGCATTCGCGTGCACATTGGCATGCTTGGGTGCTTCAACTTTTAAAATTCAATCATAATAGGATGTATTTTATACTCTCGACTATTTGAAAAGAGATTTTAATCTATTATATTTCACTGACAAGATCACTGCAAATCTTATTATATGAGACACTTTACACTGAAAACAAAACATTTATTTGATTACTTATTATACGATTATTAAATAAATATTTACTAGAGCATAATAGATATCGTTTGAATTAAATAAACTCTATTCAATGTAAGTAACTTAAGTTTCAAATAAATATTAAGATGCTCTTTTCAATTAAAAGTTGACTGCTACCTAGGTATAATAATTTGAATACAATTTTGCAAAGTTTCATCCATAGCGTGTTTGAAAATTTGTTGAAATCTTTCGCGGAATGGCAAGCCGAGGCAAGGAACGAACAAGATTTCGACGCGGGTCGCGGGGTCCGAAGAGTATATATGGGCCCTATACGCGTTCAGAATACCACATTTGTCGTTCTCCCTACTTGCAAGGTAGGGATCTTATGAATAAGCAGAATAGTATAAATAAGTGTTCTTCGCTCATCGGAAGAATTCTCTTGACAAGGATAAATTAAATGTGTAAATTATTAAACATTTTCAAAATCACCATTTTATATTTCCTTTCTTATTGTTGTCCGTTAAAATTTTAAAAATGCATGGAACTTTAATACATTTATAATAAAATAATTAGTGCAAAAGATTTGAGTAGGTATATAATATGTAATATGAAAATCAAATGTGGTGATTTTTCCAAGTGAACTCTCAGTATATTGTATATTCCTGAATTGTGATAAGTGATTTTTCATACATTATAAAGTTTTAAGAAGTAGAAATCTCGAATAAAATCAAAAATTTTAAATATAATAAGTTTTTATTTTTAGCCATGAGTTGGCTTATTTTTGCCTTTTTGGGTTTAACTACATGCTCTTCAGTAACATTATATCGCCTTCAGCAACGCAGTTTGCTCACTGAAAATGATACTTTTCCTAAAACGTTAAATATTTTAAATTTTCAACGTGATTCCGTGGAAAGTTTTCCACAAGATGTACTTCTCAATGTTGAACTGGAGAAAAATAAAAAAATTAACTATTCAGAATTCGGATCTAAAGTTTTACCACTTAGAGATGCAGTGGAAGCCCGTCCAAATATATTTAATTTACAAGATTCAAACGGGAACTATTTCAATTTCGGTAGACAAAAGTAAGTGGGAGAATAATATTTTTGTCTAATCATTAATCTAGTTTTAAATAATTTTAAATTGAGTGTTTAGTAAATTAATTGTTTTCTCTTCAGAGATGAGAGGATACCATTGCGAGATGCTGTAGAACATCGTGTAGAACCATACTTTGAAAATACTTTAGATCATGAATCAATTTGGCTTGAACAGTTATCACCACCAGCAGTTCGTAAGATGGAAAATGAATTTAAAGTTGTTTGTCATTTGGATGCAGGAGCAATATATAGAATGGAACCGTTTTCTCTTCTTCCGCAAGCAATACCGACTCGAAAATGTACACATTTAATATATAACTCAGCATCCATAGGTTAGTTGTTTTTATTATTTTGCTCTCTCATATTAAAAAACCGCACAATTTTTTAATTATTAATCATATTAACTAACTTTAAAATTATAGATCCACACGAATTAACGGTCACTGTACGAGATCCAGAATATGATTTAATTAAAGGTAAAATAGAGATATAGTTATTTGCTCTTATATATATTTGATTGAAAATGTTTTTAAAAAACCTTTCTTATTTGTAGGTGGTTATAAATCAGCTGTAGGTCTTCGACAAAGTGATCCTGGATTACGAGTGTTAATTTCAATTAATTCACCCGATAATGGAAGAATGTTCAAAGAGCTATTTAATGGCTTTGATCGTACACAAAAGTTTATTGAGTCCGTCATGAATTTTCTGAAGGAATACGAATTCGATGGAGTAGAGATTGATTGGGAAAACAAATCAAATGCGGAACTTAGAATCCTTTTACGAAAACTTTATACACTTTTTGTAGAGAAAGGATACAGTTTAGCACTTTCCATAAAACCTCAAGATACAGTGGATCCAGAAATTGCATCAATGACTCATCTTTTGCTCTTTAAAGCTTGGAGAAATTCAGATGACAGTGAATATGCTCAACATTCAGCTCCTCTTAGCTTTGTATCTAATTTGGTTAATAAATGGATTAGTAGAGGTGTAGAACCTCGCAAAATAATATTGGGAATTCCACTCTTTGGAAAATCATTTACTCTGAAATCTAGTAATTCTACTTCAGCTGGATCAGCAGTAACTGGTCCCGGTCTTGGAGGAATCTATACGAATCATCGTGGGACATTAGCTTACTATGAGGTGCACATGATAATATTAGCTATTTTTATTTTAATATAATAATTATAATATTCTGTTATATGTTTATGTTACGCAATCATCTTTATGTTTAGATTTGTGAAAATTTAGGAAATGTATGGACTTCTGGAAGAGATGAAGAAGGGCCTTTTTTAAAACTTGGAGACCAGTGGATTGGATATGATGATCCTATATCGGTTAAAATAAAATCGGCGTACGTCAGATTCACTGAATTAGGAGGCGTTTCTTTATGGTTTTTGGACTTGGATGATTTTCAGGTATATTTTATAAAATTAATTAAAATATTTTCCTTTGTGTAAACATTTCAACTAATAAAATTGTGTACTCTTTTATAGGGAATTTGTGGCAATCCTTGGCCAATGTTGAATGCTGCTCTAAACGGATTAAGCTATTCTGATGTTCCTGTTAAAAAATGTTCAAAAGAGGGACTGTTTAGTGATCCCGATAACTGTTCAGGATATGTATCATGCAGCAAAGGTATAAATATAAAATAATAATAATAATAATTTTAAAATTTACATATTCTATAAAATGAACTTTAAGGGTTGCAATACCATGGTAGCTGTGGTTACGGCAGATTCTACAATTCTGACAATGGAATGTGTATCAAAGCAAGACCTGACATATGTGATCCAGGACATAGTAATCGGGCTACTTCAATAACAAAGTTGGAAGAATTACGCGATAAACAACAATTAGAACAACTGGAATTACACCAAGAAAATAAAAAAGTTGTTTGTTATGTTACTTCGTGGGCATTTTATAGGAGAGGAGAAGGGAAATTTGTGCCGGAACATTTAGATTCACGTTTATGTACGCATATTGTATATGCTTTTGCTGGACTTAATCCTGACACACTACTCATTCATCCTTTTGATCCTTGGGCGGACATAGAGAACAGTTAGTCTATATTTTTAATGTAGTATCTAGACATTTTTATTTTAAACGACTCATTTAACTCATTAACTTGTTTTAGATTTGTATCAACGCATAACTTCTATAAAAGGTCCTATCGTAATGCTTGCATTAGGTGGTTGGACTGACAGTTCCGGTGACAAATATTCACGTTTAGTGAAAAGTGCATCATCTCGAAAAAAATTTGTAACTTCAACATTAAATTTCTTAAAAAAACATAACTTTAAAGGATTATCTGTTGAATGGAATTATCCAAAGTGTTGGCAAAGTGATTGCAAGAGAGGACCAGACTCAGATAAACCAAATTTCACAAAACTTTTAAAGGAACTACGTAAAGCGTTTGATGAAGAAGAATCCGGATTGATATTATCTGTCGCTCTGTCAGGCTATAAGGAAGTAATTGACAAAGCCTATCAAGTGGATGAAATTTCAAAACTTGTTGATTTTATATCCGTTATGACTTACGATTACCACGGAGCTTGGGAATCTAAAACTGGTCATTTAGCACCTCTCTACTCAAAGAATAATACAAGTTCTAATATTAATTACAATGTGGTACGAAAAGTTTGTTTAATGTTGTAAACACTTAAAAATGTACATAAAAAATAATTTCAATTTCATTTATCATAGAATTTCACTATGAAGTATTTATTTGCTCTTGGTGCATCAAAAGAAAAATTGTTAATGGGTGTGCCCATGTATGGACAATCATACAGACTTTCTTCAACTTCCCATTATGAATTGGATAATCCAGCTGCAGGACCGGGTACTCCAGGAGAATACACCAGACAACCAGGAATGTTGGCTTATCATGAAATTTGTAATAGAATTAAGAAAAAAAATTGGAAAACTGGTCCAGGTAAATAATAATTCATGTAAAATTATACACAACAAAAGTATGACATAATTAATTAATTTTCCTTTATAGCTCCAAATGCATATTTTAAAGATCAATGGGTAGCTTACGATAATTCCAAGAGCATTATGGAAAAAGGACAATATATTCTTGACAATGGTTTCGGGGGAGCGACTGCATGGACAGTTGATCTTGACGATTTTACAAATCGCTGTTGTAGAGAACCTTTTCCACTATTGCGCACCTTAAATCGAGCGATAGGTAATAATTTGTACTTTAAAAAAGAAGAAAAAAATTTATTGTCATTAGCGAAAAAAACTCTTCTTTTCCGTCAGGTCGATTGTTAACGCCATTGCCCTCCGAAGGGAGCTGCCAAAAACCAAATGAACCTGTTACGCCTCAAGCACCAACTCTAACAACACATACTGACGCCCTTGATGGAAGGCCACGACCAACTAAACCAATGGATTCAAGTACAACTACTCCAACTACAACTTGGCCAACATGGACTGAAAAACCATTTTCAACTATAATTACAAGTACTCCAACTACAACTTGGCCCACATGGACTGAAAAAACATCTTCAACTACAGAGCGAACGTTACCTACAAGGTAAACAAGTAACAACAATTAATAACATAGTCATTGTCGCAAAGAAATAATTATATTAATTTTTTTATTTGTAGGAAAACAACTATTATGAGTACAACAGATACTATAAAAGAAACAACAACAATAATATGTAATTCTGGGGAATTTATGGCAGATCCTAAAAATTGTGGATCATATTATAGATGTATCCTGGGCGAATTAAGACGTGAACAATGTGCACCAGGATTACACTGGGATAGTCATCGGGGTCTTTGTGATTGGCCATCTTCAGTGAAATGCCAACAAGGATTAGGTATTGCATAGAGAGACATTAAGATATATCATTCAAGTATAATATATGGACTTTACAAAGATGAATATCTGTTTTCTTATTAATTGTCTATTATAAGGAACCTGTTTTCATTATTCAAATCATGTCTAGTTTTATTTGATATGTCTTAACTATTCTTTAGTTTATAATGACTTTATAATATATGTATGTTCAAAATTTCTTTGTATACAGTCAGGATAATAGTAGTCAATTTATTGTTGTATTTTTAAAAATTTCTGCAAAATTAAACGTAATAAGCACCTATACAGATTTATCAAGATTTTTAAAAATAGAAACAAATAAAGTCACAGACTATTATTATCCTTACTGCATACGTAGTGCTTATATTATTAAAAAAAAAAAAGAATAAATTTAAAGAGAAATGTCTAATTATCGTTTAAAAGTTTTGCTATGTTCCTGTTTATTATTGTTGCAAATAGAAGAATTCTTATCAAAAATATGCATTAAAAGAGGTATTTTTAATAAAGTTATATATTATTATTCTCGAAAAATTTTGAAATATTATTTTCATTTCAGCAACATCTTTAAAGCCGCCAACACACAAGTTCGATTCAAGTACAACTCGTCGACCGACGACAACAACAATAAAATCTAGTACGAAATATATGATTGCAAAACCCACAGAAAAACCAGAGAAAGACTGTGAACATGGACAGTATTACTCGTACCCAAGTTCATGCGAGCAATTCCTGATATGTGTAAATGGAGATCTTATACCACAACAATGTGGTCCAGGCCTCAACTGGAACGAAGAAAAAAATATGTGCGATTGGGCCTTCATGAGTCCATGCAATAATGCTTTGAATAAAAAAGCCCCTTTAAAAATAAAGGATCTAAGTGAAAAGGTATGAATAATTTGTAAATTTTTCACTCAATTATAAAGGTAATTAATAAATAGTTGAATTGGAAATTAATAATTCCTCATCTTTTTGTAGAACTGTTCTCCAGGTAGCTATTCGAGTGTACCAGGCGACTGTCAAAGTTACAGAGCTTGTTTGTGGGGACGACACGAAATATTTCAATGTGCACCTGGTCTTCACTTTAATGCTGAAACTCACATTTGTGATTGGCCAGTACGAGCCAAATGTCAAGACGAACATTTTTTACCTGACAATATTTTAACAACTGAAGCCAGTTCAACATCTACTACTTTAAAACCAACTTCAATAGCAGAAAATCCATGGACATGGACAGAACCTCCAAAACCAACCCCCACCCCAGCAATTGATGCTGAGAAAAAATCTCCTTTATCAGGATATTTTAAAGTAATATATAAAGAAATATAAATCATTTTTTCAATTCTCTTTTTATATATATTCATGTATTGCAGGTGGTTTGCTATTTTACTAATTGGGCTTGGTACCGAAGAGGAATTGGACGTTATTTGCCTGAACATATAGATCATACTTTATGTACACACATAATTTACGGTTTTGCCGTTTTAGACTATTCAGACTTGACAATCAAGGCTCATGATTCATGGGCGGACTTTGATAATCGTAAGTTTAATACATTGTAGAAAAAAGAAAAAAAATTTTATTTGGAACAGCGATATATTTCTCTATAAAATAGCGTCAAGTATAAATTAAACTGTTGTTGGATCAATTTTTAATTTTTTAGAATTTTACGAAAGGGTACTGAAATATAAAAAAAGAGGTCTTAAAATAAGCTTAGCATTGGGAGGATGGAACGATTCAGCCGGAGATAAGTACAGTAGGTTGGTTAACAATCAGGCCGCAAGGAAGAAATTTATTGAACACGCAATAAGATTTTTAGAAAAATTCGGGTTTGATGGTTTGGATTTAGACTGGGAGTATCCTGTTTGTTGGCAGGTAAATATATTGACGAATAATTTTTCACAATATAGACATTCTAATTATAATAAAATATAAAAATCATTTTAGGTGGATTGCAGAAAAGGACCAGTATCTGACAAACAAGGTTTCGCATCTCTAATAGAAGAATTAAGTATAAAAATGAAACCTAAGGGACTTTTATTATCGGCAGCGGTTTCACCTAGTAAAACAGTTATTGATAAAGGATATGACGTTCCGGCATTAGCGAAATATTTAGATTGGATAGCAGTAATGACTTACGACTATCATGGACAATGGGATAAGAAAACTGGTCATGTCGCACCCTTGTATTATCATGATGACGATGAATTTTATTACTTTAATGCCAATTACTCTATTAATTATTGGATTTCAAAAGGAGCACCGGCAAGAAATATAGTAATGGGTGGGTAACTTTTTTGTTGGATTTTGTGATTCCTCTGTAACATATATTGTTTGTCACAGGAATGCCTTTGTATGGTCAATCATTTGCCATTAATGATCCAAAAGTAGGAAGTGGTTTAAATGCGGCGGCTAGTGCAGGAAATGCGGGTGAATTTACACGTGCAGCCGGCTTTTTGGCGTATTATGAAATATGCGATAGAATTGTGAATCGTAACTGGACAGTTGTACAAGACCCCCAGCGTAGAATGGGCCCTTATGCATTTAAAGGAAATCAGTGGGTTAGTTTTGACGATTCCGATATGATAAGACAAAAGGCTCAATTTGTTAGAGATATGGGTCTTGGCGGTGGAATGATTTGGGCCTTGGATTTAGATGATTTCAAGGGACGGTGTGGAGAGGGCCCTCATCCACTTATGCATACTTTACAGCAAGTTTTGTCAGAACCACCCAACAAACACGATAAACGTAAATATTATTTTTTATTTCAAACTTTTTCTTAAATTGAAAATTTTCTTATTTTAAAACTGTTTATGATTGGTAGCTATAAAACTGCCAGAAGTTGGTCAAGAAATAGAATGGAAACTTCCAAGTGCGGAATCAACGAAACCAATGAATTTTAAAGCGGACACTATTATTGATGATGAATTTAAATTAGTTTGCTATTTTACAAATTGGGCTTGGTATAGGCAAGAAGGTGGAAGATTTCTCCCAGAAGACTTAGATCCGGAATTATGTACTCACATTCTCTACGGTTTTGCTGTTTTGGATTCTAATAGTTTAACAATAAAGTCACACGACCCATGGGCCGATATAGACAATAGTAAGTTTTATTCTCTCTTTAAATTATTATTTTATTCACTGACTATACTTCTAAATGTTGATATTTCTAGAATTTTACGAGAGAGTTGTAGCTTTTAAATCAAAAGGAAAGAAGGTATTGATAGCATTAGGTGGATGGAATGACTCACAAGGAGATAAATATAGTCGTCTGGTAAATTCACCAGAATCTAGAAAGAAATTTATATCACATGCAGTTCAATTTATAGAAAAGTACAATTTTGATGGTCTAGATTTGGATTGGGAATATCCTGTATGTTGGCAAGTAAGTAATATAATTCAGAAATAATATAATATTTTTGGTTCAAATATAATAGAATTTTTTGTTACTTTCAGGTAGATTGCACTAAGGGTCCTAAGGCAGACAAGGAAGGTTTTACAAATTTAGTGAAAGAATTAAGTCAAGTTCTTAAACCAAAAGGACTTCTCTTATCGACTGCAGTATCTCCAAGTAAAAAAATTATAAATGAAGGATATGACGTTTCAGAAATATCAAAATATTTTGATTGGATTTCTATTATGACTTATGATTTTCATGGACAGTGGGACAAAAAGACTGGTCATGTGGCACCTTTGTTCACATTGCCTGACGACTGGGAACCGACTTTTAATGCCGTAACTATTTCTTAATTTTCTATTGCTTCGAAAAATTATTCAAATTCATTTAAAATTTCTCATAAAGGTTTTGATTGTAGAATTTTTCAATTCATTACTGGATGGAGAGAGGAGCACCTGCTAAGAAATTAATTATGGGTGCACCACTCTATGGACAGTCATTTTCTCTTGCAGAAAGGAATAAAAGAGGATTGAATGAACCAACTTATGGAGGTGGAGAAGCTGGTGAGGCTACTCGAGCTAGAGGATTTTTGTCTTACTATGAGGTTGGTGGATTTGCAACAATTATTTTCTTTTTAACATTTTTCTTAAATAAATAATAATATTAAAATAACGTATTGCAGATTTGTGAAAGAACACTCAAGTTGGGGTGGACTGTGGTACAAGATCCAGAAAGACGAATAGGCCCATTTGCTTACAGAGGGGATCAGTGGGTTAGTTTTGATGATGCAGCACAAATCAAATTAAAAGCAGAGTTAATAAAGAAATTGGGTCTTGGGGGCGGAATGGTATGGGCTCTTGATTTAGACGATTTTCAAAATAGATGTGAATGTGAATCATATCCATTGCTAAAAACTATGAATCGCGTGTTAAGAAATTATCCAACAGGACCTACATGTTCTATAACAGGTTAGTTAAAAATATTCATTCTTTTTCAAACTGAAACGTAACAAATATTTTATCTTGTATATGTACATATTTAATGAAATGTAAAAATATTATATATTATTAAGGTAAAGTAAAACATTATTTTTAGGACCATCAACTGAACCTTTCAATCCTTTGACAACAACTGTAAGGCCAATTACTAATAAACCAATTAGTACTGCTAGCATGATCTCACCTACTTTAGATGTAACGCCAGACTTGGATGATGCAGTTGAAGTAGTAGCAGCTGGCAAACCTACAACGACAACTATTTTTCCCATTCAGGACTGTAATGGTCGATTATTCATGGCCCACGAAAAGGATTGTTCCAAGTATTTATTGTGCAATTTTGGCCAACTTTCTGAACAATCTTGTCCCCATGGTTTATTATGGAATGAAGACCGATGTGATTGGCCTGAAAACACCAAATGTCAAAATAAAATATAAAATTGAGGGTGTTTTCTATTATAAAATACTTTTTAACAGTAAAAAGAATTCAAAAATAAAAAATTACATCCAATTTTATTCTGAAAATAACAATGAACATTCTTTCTTGTATTTTAAAGAGATTGGTTAAACTGCGATATGCATCACCTATACTTTTTGTGAAAATAAAAATTCTCCTCTGTAAATATAAGTAGAAATGCAATATAGAAAATGTATAATTTCAAAATATTAAATGCTTAAAAAACAATTATCAAAATATTACTAAATTAAAGATTTCTGTTATTATAACTTTCAAGATACATTCTGTTGAGGAATTTAAACTCTAACTGAACTTTAATTTAGTTTTAATGATGTGTATATTTCAAAATTAGTATAGCCAGTTTTAAGTCTGAATATTTTATAAAGAAAATAAAAAAGGTTAGTGAATGAAGCTATTGTATCTTTATAATGATAAGTTCTCGAAGGTCAAATCGCACGTGTACAAATGAGTAAGTAATATTCTGGTGATATTTCAGTAGAAGATCATAAGTATATAGAAAGATAAGTTTCTTATACAAAAATTTTAGTTCACTTAAAACTGCTTGCGTGTTAAAAAGAATATCACAAGTTTAAATTAGAATTTCTTTTATTGCTTTAAATCAAATAGTAAAATCTTATTCACTCTAAACATAATATTACGTACTATAAATTAATAAAACATAAATAAAATATTTTTTTATGTTTTAAAGCCAACAAAGAAAGTTTCTTTCAACAATGGAAATCAAAAAGAAAGGTTTGTTTCTATTTTTAAAATGATAAATTCTTAGTTTCACATGTTAAAACTTTTGATTGTTGTTGATTGAGTTACTTTACTTTCATTTTTGCTTATTGTGTTTATAACAGTGAAAATTTTAAACAATTGTTTTGTTGTTATTTAAGCAAGAAAAGTTATACATTTTCGCGTAAAAGTGTTTCTTTATTTTCTGTAAGATAAAAATTTGTTAGAGATAATACAACTTTGAAGATTTTTTGCCAAGTTTTAAACATATCTTCTCTTTTTTTATTCAATTTTATAGTGGGATATATTTTTTAATTTTTGTAAATAGACCTTACTAACTGGGATCTTCTCTCTATTTTTATTAATACTTTTTAAATCTATAATGAGTAATTCAATTGAAATATTATCTTGAGAAAAAGTTTTTAGAATCATCTTCTCTGTATTTCCCAAATAATAGAAAGTTTGTTCCAATACATATAAGATTATTTTAATTTGAACTTTTAAATTGGTTATAATTTTTGACATAATTCAAATACATTTAAGTGCACAAAATCTATCAAATTTTGCACTTTTATTTTTATGATTGAATGCATTAAACACGGGATACTTACTTTATTAGTGTCAATTGTATCAATTCTCATTCATAAGGATTAGAATAATTTTTCCAATTATTTTGACATTATTTACATATTCTTAAATAATTAATATTTATTATACATATAATAATAATATAAAAATTAAAAATACCACCAATGCATTACCGTGGCCAGGGTTGTGTAATTATGAATATTTATGAAAAAAAAAAAAAAAAAGATAGATACAAAAAATAGTACAAATTACAATCGAACGTTGCGTTTTGCGTTGAACAGTGAGAGAAAGAATGACAAACAATACTTACGTCCATCCTTGTTACACGCATTACTAAACGCAAAACGTAGCATTCTAAAAATATGTATATGAAAAGGACAATGCGATTTGCCTATTTCTCTTGCACTCATAATTGTGTCTGTTTTACTCGCATTTTCCCAACCCTGGTGTTGTGGGTTAGGTGAGAAAATAAAAAAAGTAAGAAAAATATAAAAAACTATATATTCTACTGTAGTGCTCTTATATCATTTTAACAATAATCTTAATAAAAGAGTTAAAATATTATAACTGAAAGTATAACAATATGACATCAGGTGAATTAATAGCATTATACGTATGTGCTAAATTATGCACAAGTTTCCATTTATAGTAACACGTGTATAAGACAATTTCAGATAAATGAATGCATGTATTTTTATTGTGTTTGGCCTTTAACGTATACCTATATGTAATATAAATTTAAATACCTACCTAGTTTTACATTAAAATTAATATGAGATATTAAATAATATAGGTATAGTATTTTCAGCAATGAAATAAACAAATAAAAGAAGATTTAACCTAAAAATGTTAGAGAAATTTAATAAAGTAATCCAATAAGGATTACTGTTATAATAATAATAATAATAATTATTATTATTATTATTGTTATTGTTCCACATTTTGTATTTTTCTTCATCTTGATAAATAATTTTATATTTCATCCATTTTTAATAAATAATAACTCAATTTGTTTATTACGATATTCTATACAATTCTGTTTATTAAATTTTGTTGAAAATAATTTGTTTAAAAAATATTAAATAAAAACAAAATATTGAATAATTATTATAACAATAATTTTAAAATTAATTAGGGCCTCAAATTAATTAATGTTACTGTTCTATTTTCTGATATTTAGAAGCGTTTTTAGTTTAAGTTTACATCTGGTATATATTTAAAAATGTTTGTTTTTTCCTTCTTTTCATTAGATTCTGAAGTTCCTACTTTATTTACTGAAACTTCAAGAATTATAGGATTAACTGATTTAAATGTAGACGTAAGTTACATTTTTTATATATTGTATTTCAATTCGCAGTCATTAATGTGTATTTATATATTTCCAAAACAAGTATTATTTAATAATTTCAAAATTATTAATAAATATACGATATTTCAGAGAGATGACGATGAAGAAAGAGAAAAATCTGATAAATGGAGCCCTTTGCTTATTCTGTCAGGAGCAACATGTTGTTTGGGTTCAGCAGTACCTGCAGGATTTAACATAGGAGTAATCAATACGCCTGAAAATGTGAGCATATTTTATAAAAATTTTAATTATTTATATTGATGGTAAAGATTTGTTATGTTGAATTTCTTATATTGCAGTTAATGAAAGCTTTTTGCAATGAAAGTGTAAGACAACATTATGGAATGCAGATTTCTGATGATGGATTAAATATTTTGTGGTCAGCAGTAGTTTCAATTTTTTTAATTGGGGGAGTCTCAGGATCTTTAACATCAAGTATTTTTGCTAATAAACTGGGTAGAAAAGGAACTCTTGTAATAGGAAATATATGTGGGATATTAGGAGCTGTTGTGTTTCTTCTAGCACCAACATTAATATCTGTTGAGCTCCTGTTAATCGGGCGTTTATTAGTCGGTCTGTATTTATGATCTGTAATACTTTAATATACAAGGTAATTGCTTAAAAACTTGTAAAAAGTATAGCATTTTGTACTTTTGAACTATGTATATGTATAATACTTTAAAGTTGAAGTTTCAAGTTTATAATTTGACATAATGATAGTAATAATAGTATAATATTTTCTTTAAATAAATGTAAAATAATAATTTAAAAAAATTGTATTTTCAGGTTTATCGGGGGGTCTTGCTACAAGCTTATTGCCAATGTATCTGAGTGAATTATCGCCTCTGAAATTAAGAGGTACACTCGGTGTTCTATGTCAATTGGGTATTACCATTGGAGTGCTATTAGGTCAAATTGTTAGTTTGGATACAGTATTAGGCACCGAAAATCACTGGTCCTACATGTTGGCCATTTTTTCACCGTTATGTATTCTTTCATTGCTTTTAACACCAATTTTGCCTGAAAGTCCAAAGTTTTTGTACGTAATAAAAGAATCGCACGATAAAGCAATTAATGGTTAGTATTAATGGTTAAAAATATGTTGAAACTATTTTGAAGCTGTGTTATGTCACTAAATTAAAAAATATTTTTTATCTTTTTTAGAATTAAAACGTTTACGTAATCAGGATATGAATAAATTACGCCACGAGATAGCATTATTGGATCAAGAACGAGCAATTAGAGCAGGCGTTAATGATTGGAATATTCATCGAGTTGTTAGTGATCCGTGTTTGAGATTACCACTTCTTTTAGTAATTTTTTCACAATTTGGTCAGCAATTGAGTGGCATTAATGCTGTTTTCTATTATTCAAATTCAATATTTAAAACAGCAGGATTAGGAAAAGCAATTTCTCAATATGCAACTATTGGAACAGGATTGGGAAACGTTTTCATGGCTTTAATTTCAGCATTATTAATGTCTCGTATTGGTAGAAGACCATTACTCCTTAACAGCTGTTACTTAAGTGCATGCTGCTTATTAGTTCTTTGTTTTACAATATTATTCTCAGTAAGGTTTTTGCAATATACATATATATTATTTTTAAAACTATTTATTGGTTCTACAAATTTATACTTGTTTTTGTTTTAATAGAACACTGTCAACTTTATGATGTGGTTGTCTATATTAGCAATACAAGCTTATGTGATATTTTACGGGCTGGGACTTGGTCCAATACCATATTTCATTGGATCTGAATTATTCGATGTTGGACCTAGACCAGTTGCAATGGCCCTTGGAAGTGTTGCTAATTGGGGTGGAAACTTTATAGTTGGAATGACTTTTCCTCTTTTACAAAAATCAATTGGTCCTTTTACATTTCTTATATTTATTGCTTGCACTTTGACTTTGTCTGTCTTTATAAGGTAAGTACAATATATGTATATGTACATACATATAAAATTATATTTTGATTCGCATGTAAACAATAGAAATAAAAATAATAATGATAATTATTCTAGACTGTATTTACCTGAAACTCGAGGAAAAACTACTGTTGAAATAGCCTCCTCTATGACGCTTGGATTTAAATCTCGAGTCATCAACAACAGTAATTAAATATACTTAAAAAAACTCATTTAGATTGTAATTAAAAAAGTAAGATAACATTGTATAAAAGTAAATATAAAAATCCAACATGGGTAAAAATCTTGAAAATAAAAAGTGTGGCAACAAAAGGAAAAATGATGAATATTTTTAAGAAATTTTATAATCTCTGTGTATATTAAATTACTATGAATTATATTTGTAGCGCACAATAACATTTAAGAGTAATATAATGAATCTCAGTAAATTAGCTATTTTTATAAACAATTTCTATCAATTTAATATTATTATCTTTACATTAATTACACATTTATTTAAAATGGTTTTATCAAGAGTTGGATGAAATTCTTTGTTATTTACAAAATACATAGATGCAGGTATACATTCCTCTTAAGTACATAAGTACTTGAATAATAATTTTTTGTTAATTTTTGAAAAAATGTCGCTATTCATTTTCTTATGTTAGTTACGGTAATTTTAAAATAATTGAACTAATTTCTCATAAAATACTAAACATAAAACTGTATGTGGAGCAATTCGCATCCACGTTGGAAATACCCCTTTATAAAAGCCGATTACTCCTTCAGTCTTAAATATTTTGAAAAATGCATCACCAAGTCCGCTGTACAACAAACCTTTTCCTTTAACATCAACACCTGTTAAAAAAAATGGTATATATTTATACATATTTCATAAATATATTTAAATATTATAAAGTTTGAAATTAATTATGTAATTACTTCTTACCTTGATTATAAAGCCTTGTGGCTAATACATCAAATGGTTGCATTGTCAAAGCAACACAACTTCCTCCAATCAAGGAAGCTGTAAAAGTTAATAAAATTGGCCGATCTGTAAATATCTATAAGAAAATAAAAATTTTTTTAACCACAGCATTGCTTTTTCATTCGCTATGTTTATAATAATAATAATAATAATAATTATTATTATTATTATTATTATTATACGGTTTGGAAAAGTATAATTACATTAGTAAAGAAGAAGATGATACAACATATTTTACTCACTTGATAGGTTTTTAGAATATCTGATACAAGACCAAATGTAGTTAATTGAGTTGCTGAACCAACAAATACTCTTGGAATATTGGCATACCATCCTCTATATAAACTTGAAAAACCTCCTTCTTTCCATAAAGATTTAAATGCTGCCCATGTTCCAGAATAAGTGTGTTGATGACCAACAGCGATGCATTGAGCAGATTGAGCTTGAAGTTGAGTTTTCACCTACTCAAATAATATAATATAATAAATCAAAACACCAAGAAAATTAAGTTTTCATTTCATTTATTAGGTAGTATTTTTGATTATACCATAAATAAAGGACTCCCTAACACTGCACCTAAAGAACCAGATACTCCAGTGACCAAAATAGTTTTTAAAATATCTGTATTCCCTTCTGTATTCAAAATTAATTTGCTATTTTTTGCAGAGTTATACATTCCTAATCTAATTCCATTTAAAACTACTTGAAATGCCAGTGCAGGTACCAATCCTGCTTGAAGAGCAAATATTCCTTCATATTTTGTTATAATTAATGCTGCGTGAAAACTATTTTTATAAATTTTTTTGTAAGATCCACGAGCTGCTAATTCTCCCTGGAGTTGGAGGCGTATTTTAATAACTTCCGCTGGATTTGTGAAAAATCCAGCTCCTACTGCAGCCAATGCTCCAAATGTAAACTCATTTCCAGGACTGAAAAATTTATAAAACCAATTATGTGAAAATCAATTTTTCATAATTTAGCGCCATTCTATAACTTCAAGATGGAACTATTAATGGAAATTATTTTAACAACTTTCTACAAATTATTGAATGAAGCGTTAGTATCATTAATAATTTCTTTTAAATATATTTTTATTATAGAAACTATTTAAAGTCCAACAACATAAGTGTACATAAAGAAAAAAAAAAGATAAAATTGATTGTCCTCCAATATTTGGCCATTTTGGAAAATATCGTCTCATTATTATAAATTTACATGTTATAGCTTTTTTCTCAAAAAAAAAAAAAAAAATTAGAATAGTAACTTGTATAAAATTTTAATGAATTCCCAGATATGAATATATAATAATATATCTTACGATTTTTTAATGTCTGCGTCATTATTAGCAAGTGTCGCCATTATTGAAATTGGATACAAAAATGAGCAGATGATAGATGATGCTCATAACTATAACAGTTAAGACTGAACTAATTTGTATGTCATACTATGTTTACTCAAGGCCATGATAAGAAGTATTTCAATCTTTTATTTATAATGTACAAAAATGTTCTCTTCAATGTCAACTGAAAGCTGAAAATTGTTTACGTTATAGGATAAAAGTTACTAAAATGGAGAAAAATTTAGAAAGACAATTTTTACTAGACGGGGTAATATGTCATTTTTAAATCCTGATTACCCTGTAATTAAAAGAAAAATTTCAATCGACAAATTGATTACTATTAATTACTAGGTGTATTATTATAAATTTTTGTTAACAATATTTGTTTATACATATGATAAATAATTACAAGTCTTTAATTTTTGCATTTACTATTATTAAATTTAAAAAATACAAAGATTATAATAAAGTTGAACATTTAAAACTGGATTGATAACAGACTGTTAAAATTTTAACAATCAACTTTTTTAGAATGCGTGTAAAAATACGCGCGTGTACAATTTTTAACAGATTTTTTAACTTAAAATTAAAAATTTTATGCATTAAATTCTTTGTGAAATAAAATATTGTGCCTTGGTATCGTAAGGATGAAAATATGTTCTAATCGAATATTTTTCTTAAGTTATAATCATTTTTAATATAAACTAATTCATCCAGTTCATATTTATTACAAAAAATTAATGTAAATACTATGTAATTTAAATGCTGAATTTGATCACTTCCCTTATATACTAATATATTTATTTTCTATGTAATTAATTTTGCACAGAGGCAATTGCCGTTTTCTTTTCTTTCTCATCTTTGTTTGTTATAAGGATTATAAAATTTCAAAAAAATTATAATCACATCTTTTCACTTGTGACTTTTACAACGTTCTTCATATTGTTTGTTATATAATTTATCAATAAATGATGATTAAGTGTTTTTATGAATTGTTACAAATTAATTTATAAAGAATATTATTTTCTTTAAATTTATTAAGATTCGTAGCATCCTAATTTTTTTAAAACATTCAACCCCTTTTCTTCATATTCCTCTCGAAGCATCCAAACGGCATCGCGATCTTTAGTTATTTCTGCTAATACTGCTCCGCCCATGAATACCATATCCTTTCTTCTGGGAGAATCCTCAATCTTAATCTTGAATTTCTATTGTTTGAGAAATTTAAAACAAATTAAAATTTACTTGGTGAATAAATTCTTTAAAAGTGAAAGAGAATGTAATTCTTACATTAAGTGTCGATGTATCATTTTTCAATACACGCTCAAGATAAAGTTGTTTTATTTCACGTTCAAGCCTAGATGGTAAACCAGGATACATGGTGCTTCCTCCACTTAAGACTATATGCTTATACAATTCACTCCGCATATCTATATCTGCTGCTTGAATTGTACTAAAAACAAGTTCAGCAATACCCTGTGCCTCAACGTTTATAAGATGTGGTTGAAAAAGTGCTTCTGGGGCAGCAAATCTTTCTCCGCCAACTTTTATAACTCTACCATCAGGCAGCTAAAGAAAATGAATGAGTAGATTATTTATTTAATTTTAAAGCTACGTTTGTTTCTTACTCACTGTATATGATTCAACCAAAACTGTCGTTTCAAGCGCTAGTTTCTCTTCTGTTTCCAGATTATAACTTATGTAACATAATTTCTCCTTCATCATTCTCACTGTTTCAAAATCAGCAGAATGATTAAACGCATAACCACGCAAAAGCAACAATTTAATAAGGTACATTGTGATATCCCGTCCTGCTATGTCCAATCTTCTTGTTAAATGAGGTAAAGCATATTCTTCATAGACAGGACATATATGAGTTACACCGTCTCCTGAATCTACTACAACTCCGCTAATTAATCCTTGAGCATATAATGTTAGCACAGCTTGAATAGCAATGTACGTTCCAGCAAAGCCGTATTTTTCAAACATCACCTAATATTTAAAAAAAAAATTTATACAATTTTAAATTAAATTCAACCAAAATATTTGTTTCTAAACTTGAATAATTAAAATTACTTCAATCATCTTTTCTCGATTAGTAGTAGGATTCATCGGCGGTTCAGTAAGTAGAATTTTACACTCCCTGGGATTGATATTCATTTTTTCTTTTCCGAACGTGTAATCCCAAACATGGCACATGTCTTCCCAATTTCTATTAAATTAAAAAAGAATAATATTAATTCTACCATATACCTAAATAAAATAAGTCTATAAATTGGTTTCGCTTCAATTTTTTATTTATTATAATTAGTATTACTATTACATAGTACCAACTGCCTTATCCATTAATTGAAATACCTACCTAACGATGCCATTTTGCATCGGGTAACTGATTTCTAACATTGATCGAAGTTTACTTGCCTCATCACCAACCATTAAATCCTGTTAAACAAACACAATTATTTTATCAATGATTCACAGATTAAAAGAAAGGAAACGTATGAATTATTGAAAAAAAACAATTTTTGTTACGATTTCTTAACTTACGTAATTACCTTTCATTCTTATTTTGAAAATTAATCAAATTTATTTAGTACTCTATTAAAAACAAATAAATAAATTTTAATATCAGAAAATGGTTAAAATAGTATGCCTCAATAGTTACTGGTAGTTTACTTTAAGCCATTGTATGCATATACTTTGTAGCCCTATAATTGGTATTATTACTGTTGGGCTTTGTTTTATTCAAATAAATAAACATTCATATATTTGTATCATGTATTTTTTTAACATTCTAAAAGCCTTTAAACTCTCAAGCAGCAACGTATAGATAATTTTTTTTTCAACTTCATTTAATTAAATATTAACAAAATATAAATAAATTAAACATATTTTTTAGCAGTTTATATATATATATATATATATATAGCCACTGTACATATCAAGTACAAACAATAATGCAAAATCAAACTTACAGACATGTTAAGCACATCCTACGAGAGCAATTCCAAGCATACAAACATAAACATTATTATTATGGCAGAGAAATATGTAATATTTTATTTTAAATCTGCATCTTTATAAATATGTGCGATATTTTTTCGTATTATTGAAATAAATTTGATGTTTAATATTCATATAAATAAAACTTGATTAATTAGTAAACAAACTCATAAAACGTAAAATTATTTTTTTAAAAATTGAACCCTCTAGGTACTGGAGGAACAAAATAAATTAAATTAAATTAAATTAAACAATAGTTATTTTTAGACTTTGCAAAATTATTTTATAACATAATATATATATATAATAAAAGTAAAATCATTTTTCATGATGAAAAGAGTACTAACAACAAAATTTTATTTTTTACATTCATGAAATGTATTGAGCTGTTCCTTCAAATTCAATGCAAAATTACATAGTAAGCCCGTGTAAAAACTCGAAAAATAATTCAAAAAAATGTACATGTTTATATTTAAAATTGCAAACATTTTATAATAACTTTGATACACCTACGCACGTAGAGGGTTATACATGTTAATTGTAGTATACAAACTGTTTTAAAAAAGAAAAGATTTCAGTTAATGGTAAGTGTTATTACTTGTTAGAATGTGTGCCAAAATACGCACTTTCAAACAGCTAGGTAATTATATTTATTACATTTTTTTCATACATTTCATCAAAAACACACTAAAGTTTCAAAAAAAGAGACTTACATGAATGCTATGATCTTGCTGAAAATATATTTTGAAAATTAAATCTTTATTGTTAAAAGTGTAAAATAATAAATAAATCTATAAAATAACTAAGATCTGTTGACAATAAATAAATTATCCAACTTCTTAGTAACCTAAATTATTTTACACAAGTATACATTGTGTAATAAGCATCAATTAATTACGTTTTAAAATTCGTTGTAGCTGATAAAAATATTTAAATTCTACTGAAACATTGCATGCAACAATGCTTCAAAATTACAGTTATATACATTCTTGTATAATAAAATATTAATTTTCTTAATTAATATAATTTTATTTTATTTTATCTAAACTACCGTTGAAATATAATTACAGTGGCTAACATGGTTACTATCAAACAATACATATTTTTTTTAATCATGATAACTCAATCAAAACATAAGCTATAGAATTAAAACAAAAAACATTAGAAAGTTGATAAAATTATCCGTTTGATGGCTGAGATATCATGGTTCAATAACATGTACTTTTTAATAGTGCTCGCGTTAGCCTTCCTGATAATTTTCGTTGATAGAGTATGTATCTACAATTATTGATGCATGCCAATATAATCCCTACATAATTAATCTGAATTAAAAAAATAATTATTATTACAAACAAATCTCAAGATTCTGAATCACGTATAACATTTTTGAAAAAAGTTGTCTAAAAATAAATTGTTTACTTTATTTAACTTTGATTTTCAGTAAAAAATAAAGCTCCTAATGATGAAACTAACGTTAATGTCGAGACGTGATTTGGAATTTTCATTTTGTCAAAATAAATTTTAATTCACAATCCTGATAAATTATTCCTAATGTATTGACAATGTTGTATGAATTATAAATTAAAATTTGTCTAAACAATTAAATTTCGAACAAAATATAATATATTACAAAATCAGTGACAATAAAGCAATTCACATAAATGTATTATATTTTTAAAAAGAATTTTAAATACCATTGCATACCAAACAATGACGTTAATTTAAAGTTAAATAAATTATTCTTAAATATTAACTAACCTTTACATCAATATCACCGATTTTATTAGTGGCCCTAATAATTGGTCGCCCTACTATTGAAGGAAATATGTGAGCTGGGAAATTTGCACCTGCATATCCACATTTTACAAACTGTAAAAAATTAACCTCATACAGTAAGTAATAATAAACATATATAATTACGAATGCTTATACTGCAATTATAAGAGTAAATAAATAGGTATATATAGAAACAGTATATTATAATTTATATGTAAACATTTTTAACATAACCTTACCCCTGTTCCATTGTCGCAAACAATGACTTTTCGACCTTTACTGTCCATTTTAACAAATCTCCAATAGCATTTAAATAGAAGATAAGGTTCTTAATTTGTATTTAGATAAAAATAATTTTCATATAATGTAAAGAGAAATTACATTTGAATAAAGTAATTGGTAAAGGGCGTAACCGGTTAAGGACTATTTAGTTCACTTTTAAACATCATTAAACCCCACTAGAGTAAAATAATTATTGATAATCTTTTACAGTTTAATATGTCTAGTTTTATAAAAACCTTATTTAATTTTTGTACTTGTATTTGAAAATACTATTCTTTTTTATTCAATAATTTACATTGTATGGGGTGAATCAGTTTTTGTCATGACACGAATTATAAGATTATAACCTAAGTATAAAGGTGCTTCTACAACAATTTGTTATTTTCTTTACATTTGGTGACTGCCTGTCTCAGTCTGTCTAATGGAGCGGTCACACCTCGGCTGCAGGAGCAGTTGCCCATGGCAACCGTGTAAGAGTAAGAGAGATAGAAGATTTTCCATCTCTCTTACTCTTACATGGTTGCCATTGGCAACTGCTCCTGCAGGCGAGGTGTGACCGCTCCATAAAGGAGCACAAATAGCAAAGTGCAAGTCCAAGAAAACCATGAGTGCAAGAGAGATAACTAGACAACCCATCTCTCTTGCACTCATTAAACTTGCACGTACCTTTTGTGTTTTAATTTAAAAATAAGGAGCAATGTATTTTTGGGTTATGTTCAACGTACTTCTAATTTTTCCCACTGTTTACATATTTCCCACGAGAGCGCTTGTGTTCCATCACGTATTTTCATGACACTAAGCGATTACCAAAATTTGGTCCACTTTCAATGTACGTCGTTCGGTCTCCTTAGGCTGCAGTCCCATGGCAGCGTTTTGCGTTGCGTTTTGTCACTAGACCCTGAGTGTAAACATAGCAAACATATATCTGCATCTCTTTTACACTCATGGTCTAGTGACAAAACGCTGCCATGGGACTGCAGCCTTATACTACTCCATGACTTGGCTTTTGCACCTATTGTAGAACATCCATTACGATTCCTGTACGTTATTATTCTGCGTTGGCCTTAAGAATATAATCATGAGAGTGAAAAGGACAGTGACATACTATGTTTATTTCTCTCTCTCTCTCTCTCATTATTCAACGCCCAAAAAAAACAATGCAACGTTCGAAAAAGGAGACAAGTCATGTAAACACTGCCTAAAATATGATGCTTTCGGCCTCCATGTGATATCAATCTTAGACGTCTGCTTTTGGATTTTGGAAGGAGTTACATAAGCTGGTATGCTTCAAAATTTTTAATGATTCTAAATAAAATAAGTAGTTATTGTAATTTTTTTTTCATTTAGAAGATAAAATGTCTGCCGTCAATTTTATTTACAAGGCTGTTTTTAAACGTACTTCCACCTTTGTATTCTCCATTGTCGTTGCCAGCTTCCTTTTCGAACGAACAATAGATGCTACAACTGATGCTATTTTCGAATCAAGAAACAGAGGGGTATGTTTCATTTAAAAATTATGATAAAATTTCTATATGAAATTATATTGAAAAAAATAAAAAATTTTTAATAAAATTATATATAAATTAAGAACATATCTTCTTTTAGAAACTGTGGAAGGACATCAAGCATAAATATGAGTAGTAAACGATTCAAGAAAAAAAATGTAATTATTATTATGTCATAAAATAGTCAATATTATATTTACTTTTCTTGAAATCCAAAGAATTAATGATTTATATAAAAACTAAATAAAACTTTATGTTAAGATATTTTTAATGTAGAAAAGTGTTTATTATATTAACACATTATAATTAATAAATTCTATTGGTTCACTCTATTATTTATATTTTGACAGTCAGATAAATTCAATAAAACACAATTACCATATAAATTGAGTTTTCTTTTCCTAACTGTCAAAAAATTGTTATTCAAAATGAATTTTATGATTAAAAAAGTATTCTATGGAGATAGAGATATATGTATGCATAAAACAAATTTTAAATAAATAGTGGTGCATGTGTAATTTTATTTTAAAAAAATATTTCGTTCTCCAAGGTAAAAAATTTATTTTTCTATTTTTTTTTAGTGAGGATTGTTTAGAATATTCGAAATTTTCTAAAAATATTTAATATAGAAAGTAAAATTTTTATATTACAAACGTTTTAGAAAATTATAATTAAAAGTTACTCAATAATAAAATTAATATAATATAAATGTAACAAAACTATTATTATTATTAATTTGGACATTTTACAGATAAATTTAAAAATCAATGTTTACCTAATATTTTGGTCTTTTTGAAACAATAATCAATTAATATTAGTAAATTAGATTGTTGTGAATAGTAACAAATGACAAAATTTTTATTTTCGAAATTATTTCAGTGTCTTTCATTAAATTTAGCCAACTGTCGAAATAATCTTTTATCCTTAATTGACAAAAATGTGTTATAAGATCATCATTCCTATAAAATATAGAAAAATATTATATATAATATAGAGTGATTGTATTTTATTTAGTCTTCTAAGGAAATATCAATTTTTCCCAAAGAATAATAAGAGGGACCACAGTGTACAATTTTTGCGCTTCCTAGACATTCTTCTCCTTTGTAAAAGACAGCGTACTGAAATATTAAAAATATATTTAATTATAATGAATAAAATAATTTAAAAATAGATAAAATTTAATTATTAATAATTTCAGACCTGGCCTTGAGTTAAAGCTCGAAGTGGTTTCGATAGAAGGACTATCAAATTTTCATTTTTTGTTTTGAATATGGAACATGTTATTAAAGGTTTTCTGTGCTGAAATCGAAATCCACACTGAAGTACAGATTTACTTTTGTTTAATTGATCAGGTTCTTCACAAATCCAATGTGGTTTAGATGCTATTAATAAATCTGAGTATAACGTTGGATGGTTAGTACCTGGGACCTGAGTTGATTGAAATTTTTTCAGATTGCGAATAAAAAAATTTACAATTTAGTACACATAAATATGTATAATGGTATATACGATTGGGATAAATCTTAAGAAATGCGACTAATATTTGTTAGTGAAGCTATGAATTTATTATTATATATAAATTAATTTTGTCAAAATGTTTTACTAATTGTTGGTAAAATTAATAAATATATTTATTTATGTCTGAAAGTAAAAATTTTGGACTTTAGTTGTTTAGTTTTATGTAGGAATGTTGTTAAATATTTTAATATTAATTTTGATATTTTCACAAAAAAACTTTCAAATACCAAACTGTCCCATGGGTACCCACATTCTTTTAATTGATTTAATGCTTCTATAGTATTAAAATAAAATGAATACTTACTACCCATATATCATTTGTCTCAATATTTTTGTAAAATACCATGAGCCGATCGTTACATCCTCCAACTTTACATCTTTGTCCGACAGTCCAATAATGAAAACCATTATGAGAGCCTACTATTTTACCTTTAGTAATGTCGAGGAAATTTCCCGATTTATTTTCTACATACTGTAAAAAACAACATAATAATTAAAATTTTTAATGCGATAGTAAAAAAGTGCAAATTAAATATTAATTATATGAATTAGATGATACAACTTTGAGAATTCTTCTCATGTACCTCTGTAATGAATTTTTGAAAATTTCGACTACCAATAAAACATATTCCCATGCTCTCCTTTTTATGTAATACAGAAGTTAATTGTGCCTCTTTAGCTATTCTCTTTATATCTATTTTATTGTATTCTCCGACCGGAAACATACATTTTTTCAAAGACTTTTGGGGAACTTGAGACAAGAAGAATGACTGATCTTTAGAAAAATCTTTTCCCCTCAAAAGTTTTACATCTAAAAATTCATATTTAATAAGTTATACATATAAATTCACAAGATATGTAATTATATTATATGATGATATGAAAACGAACTAGCATTTTCTGAGTAGTTTTCTAAATATTGACCAAAACTAGTCCTCACATAGTGACCAGTGGCAATAGCATCTGCTTTAAGTTCATTGCGTGCAAAGCAATAAAATTTATCAAACTTTATCTTTTTATTGCATTTTATGTCTGGATTTGGTGTCATGCCATTTTGATAACTTTCTAAAAGATAGCTAAAATAATAAAAATTAAATTAAAGTGTAACAAATAGTTGTTTCAATCATTGCAAAATTGTACACAACTCATTTTTTTGATTTACTTTTTTACTCAAGATTTATCCTTGAGAGTCGCCTCTAAATCTGAGAAAAAAATTGCATAATGTTAAAAAATTTTATCCTCATCAACAGGACAAATTATAATATATGTATATTAATTCCTTAGCAATTATAATTATCTGACTTGTGTATTTTTTACAACAATCGGTTCAGTTATAAAAATTGTATTATAAATTTAAATTATGAGACCTGAAAACATCATTCCAATATTCCTTTACAAAGTCAATACGAAAAAGAGGAATGTTTAATTTTTTACAAACCAAGTCTGCATCAGCGAATTCTTTATCGGCTGTACATTGACCTATCTCATCTACGATATCCCAATTTTTCATAAAAACTGCTTGAACATTAAAACCTATAATAATATTAAATGTTTTAAAAATATTTCTTCTATATTTTAACACATAATTCTTTTGCCTTTTATCAAGGAGATACTCACCTTTGTTTTTTAATAGAAAAGCAGCCACTGCACTATCCACGCCACCAGACATACCAACAACTATATTTCTAAACATTTTTTAATGTTTTGATTTAATTGTTTAAACAAAAATAAAAGTATTTCTAATAAAATGTAATTCTTAATCTTATAAACATTTGAACGGGTATAGCAGAATTACATAAACACATTAGTCATGTTTGTTTGAATGGCCTCTTACATTAGCCATGATCATATAAACAATCAGGCATGGTTAGAGGTTAGGTCGCAATAGATGTTAGGCTAGGTTAATACATTAAAAAAAAAAAAAAAAAATTAATGTATCACTCTTTGCAGGGAATTTAAGAAAGATTTAATAAATTATCTCATTTTTAATTATTTTGTAAGTTTATTAAATTACATATGAAAATAAATATTCTATTCTGCTTTCTCTTTCCAAAAAAAGTTAATGTATTTATTATTTTTCCACCAAGATTTTTGAATACGTTTCAAAACAAGTTTCTTTGTTGAAATGTTATGTAAAGGGCCAAAAGCTAATGCCACAGCCGTACAAGCTAGACAAATTACATTATACGGCATACTAAAGTCTGGAGTTGGAAGACTAATTAATAAAATGTCAGTTCTCAGCTGGATTATATAGTTTTCCCGCGATGCATTAAAACTAAAAATTCGAATGAAAATATTATCAATAAAATTTGATTGTCTGAAATACATATACATATAGTATCAAAAGTATATTACCTGGAAGAAATCGTGCTACCATCCATAGGTAACGCTGTATAATTTCTGGCAATTGGTAGAGATGCCGTAATAATGGCTGGCCCTGCATAAAAACCATGATTGGCATCAGGTGGATATTCTTGCCATTTTAAAAATAAATAATCGAAATCTATCGAAAGTTTCGTTATTGAATGTGGTGGTAACTGTAAAACAAGTTCCAGATAGTAAGGCCTTTTTCTTTCTTTGCCAGGTATATAACGCTGAATAGCTGAAAAATATATTATATTATAATTTTCAAGTCTGGAAAGCATAAAAGAATTATCTTTAAAAAAAAAGTTCTTACACGGAAGAATGGGCTTTCCTTTACAGTTGATTTTAACAGTATGCAAGTATAATGACAAATACCAAGGAATATTTTCTAAAAGAATAATATCTAAAGGTTGCCAATGATTATTCTGCAACTTTGTCACTAAAGTTCCTTTTTGTTGACCGTAACCTGTAATCAAAGTAATTTTCATTTAACAAAACTTATTCAAAATTATTGGTATTTAAATAATTAATTTAAAGATAAATGATACCGTTTATATATCTTGTAGCTAATAAAATGGGAAGGAAGCCTTTATTATCAAAGTTTGGTAAAGTATAGTGAGCAGCAATATTGAACATTCCTTTAGAAGTGAAAGATTTAATGTCGTATATTGCAATTATATTTTTCTGTCCACCTCTCAAACTGGTTGTTTTGATACTTGCCTCTGGCATTAATTTATATGAATGAATGGTTTTATTGGTAGTGACGTCTACATAGATGTTACTCATAGTTGCCAGTGTACAAGCATCTTTAAGACCAGTACCAAATAATTTTCGAATGGACCAATCCTATTAAAAATTTTAAAAAAGTAAACTAATATCTAACGCAGAAACGGATACAGATATTAAATCAGAATAAAAAAATTTCTTACATAAGTGTCACCTGACAAAATATCATAAATCAATGAAACAGTTTGACGAAGTTCAAGAGAAGTTTTCGTACACTCAGAATTTCGACAAACTGAACGAAAATGTATTCCTATAGAATGATAATTAGTGTTATGAATATATGCTGAATTCATTAGCGTTGCTAATCCTCTCTAGAAAGAAATTAAGAGTACAATTAGTATCTACTTTAGAGAAATTTTAAATTTATTAATTCAATTATTTCTTCACCTTTGAATCGCAAGGTAGTAATTTTTTAAAAGGTGTTAAATTTTCAGTACAAGCAGTTTCTCTGGGTAACGTTGAGTAACGAAAATAATTTGAATTTGGTTTGTAATTTAACGCACTAGTTGGTTGCATACTAAATTCTGGCGACAAACTATTGGAAGAATCTATAAAATTTAAAGAAGCACATAATAATCCAGCTAATGAACTCGTTAAACTTGTCCATTCTTTGTCAACACTGTAAAAAGGGATAAATATTATAAGTTGAAAATAGTATTTGTCAACTTGCGAAAAAAATTAAATCCAATATTTAATTCTTTACTTTGAAACATTTTCTTTGAACCAAGCTGAAATCTCTGCACCTGGTCCTGCATTTTGAAATGGATATCCCCATTTTTTATGCCGCCAAAGTCCTTCAGTTAAAGTAAAATGTAATTCATCTACTTGGTGACGACCTAAAATTTCTCCTAGTCCTCTTGGGAATAAATGTGAATGTTGCACTGGAACAATGATTTAACTATAAAATCTTTTGAAATAAAGTTAAATTTATTTTAATTGTTTAATTAGTGTTTTAATTGTAAACATAGAAAGTTGACATACGTGTACGCAAATTGTTTGAACCCTCCCAAAGAGTTGTAAATTGAAAAAATGCATAAATATATCCACTAGGAAGTGGCTTTAACATTAACTCCTCATCATAGGTATCAGTCTGTGCACTTGCATAAAAAGTACAAAAAGTTATTAATATAATACAGAACTTTTGATACAAAAAGTTTCCCATTGTCACATTCGGTATAAAAAATTGTTTCAAATATATAAATTACAATATATTTTAAAATGTTCAGAATTTAGATTAATTTCATTCTAAAAATCTGTATTTATATTATAATTTAGTTGTATCATTTTAAATAGATTTTTTTAAATTAAAAATCAACTGTATAAATCACGATGCATTACGACAAATTTGTTAAACTCAGTTAAACTAAACAAATTGGATGGTTCGATCATTCCTTCTTATTATTTCTCAAAGCTATTGTGCACTGGCCCTAAGATTAAGCTCGACTCATAGTTACGATTGCGATTTCGGTTACGTTTCTATTCTGCTCAGGCCTTATCTCTTTCCACAGTTAAAGACCTGAGCAGAAAAGAAACGTAACCGGAATCGTAATCGTAAACGCAACTGGAAGAATGAGTTAGAGAAGAATAGATAGATTGTTTGTCCTTCTCTAACTTATTCTTCCGGTTGCGTTTACGATTACGATTCTGGTTTCTTTTTTATTGTGCTTAGGCCTTTAGATGTACAGCTTGCAAGTTGTTGTAGAAGTACCTTCATCGTGATGTAAACGGACAATTTTTTTGTGCATGTATCAACCATTCTTGCTTTACGAGGTGTGATCGTACCCTTATCATTCAGAGAATTGCATTCTAGAAACACCTTTAAATTAGTATAACGTGTTTAAAATTTTGACATACCTATTGGCCTACATTTATTTTATCATACTTTTATAAACTTGGGATCGTAAGTCAAATTGATGGTGAATTATTAAGTAATATTTTTTGTCGTTAGTTTATGGGATGATTGCGTTAAATAAAATTAAAGATGCCTTACTTATTATTTCTATCTTATGAATTCAAAGTTTGTTCGTATAATACTGTTTGAACTTTAAAGACGGCCATCTTGGTGGTTAATAGGCTTGTTTGATAGCTTAAAAACTCAATTCTAAATTTTTTTATGTGTCGAACTTGGGCAAACTTAAGCATAATTTAATCGAGATTTTAAGTTGTCTGTAACTAAGTGTTGAAAAAAATGGCTATGGAGACTCCAAGAGAAAGAGAAATTGCTGCAGAAGACAGCATTAGAGTAGTATGTAGATTTCGGCCGCTGAATCATTCTGAAGAAAAGGCTGGCTCCAAATTTATAGTTAAATTTCCTGCTGGAGGAGACGAAAATTGTATTTCAATTGGGGTATGTAGTTGTCAGCTTTAAAGTTTTTTTTTATTTCAATATACAGACATTAAATAGACAATCTCAATCACAGCTGACAGTTGTACGTACATGCTATTATTGTGTCTGACAAGAATATCATTTTTAATAATTTTAATATACATACTTATAATTGAATAGAAAAAAGTTTACTTTCATATAATATACTATATATATATATATATTCCTTTATTTATTTACAGTATATGTATATGGGTCATTCTGTTAAAATTCAAATTTTTAGTTTTAGAACATCTTTCACATAAGAAAATAATGATAATTTTACTCGATTCCATTTGCGTGATTTAAAAAAAAAATAATCGAGATGAGTTCAAAACTCGATTTTATATTAAATAAAATAAAATTTAATATTTTTATTTCTAGTCGTCTAGTTATGATTGAATTAAGTTTCAAATTGAATAATACAAATTGTTATTGTTTTTATAGGGGAAAGTTTATCTTTTTGATAAAGTGTTCAAGCCAAATGCTACACAAGATAAAGTATACAACGAAGCCGCCAAATCTATTGTCACTGATGTTTTGGCAGGCTACAATGGGACGATATTTGCTTATGGACAAACTTCTTCTGGTATTTTGATTATTTTAAAAGCAATAATAGGTATGATATATAATTTTTATTTTCTGTTCACAATGTGAATCTTATGTTAATAAAGGTAAAACTCATACAATGGAGGGAGTTATTGGAGATCCTAACAAGCAGGGCATTATTCCACGCATTGTTAATGATATTTTCACTCATATATATGGCATGGAAGAGAATTTGGAATTTCATATTAAAGTTTCATATTTTGAGATTTATATGGATAAAATTAGGGATTTGCTTGATGGTAAGATTTTTTTAGAAAGTTTTTTTTAAAACCGAATGATCATTAATTAATTAATTTATTTGAATTATTTAACAGTATCAAAAATAAATCTCAGCGTTCACGAGGATAAAAATCGAGTACCATTTGTGAAAGGAGCTACAGAAAGATTTGTATCTAGTCCTGATGAAGTGTTTGAAGTTATAGAAGAAGGGAAATCTAATCGTCATATTGCCGTGACTAATATGAATGAACACAGCTCTCGTTCGCATTCAGTATTCTTGATAAATGTGAAACAAGAAAACTTAGAAAATCAAAAAAAGTTATCTGGTAAATTGTACCTTGTTGATTTGGCAGGTTCTGAAAAGGTAATTGGAATGTTTTTAGAAATACGTAGAGCATAACTTGCTATTTAAAAAGTTGATGTTAATTACAAATAATTACAAAAGGTTTCAAAAACTGGAGCAGAAGGAACCGTTCTGGATGAAGCAAAAAATATAAATAAATCTTTATCGGCACTCGGGAATGTCATTTCAGCTTTGGCTGATGGAAACAAAACTCATATACCATACCGTGATTCTAAATTAACTAGAATTTTACAAGAATCCTTAGGAGGAAATGCAAGAACAACAATCATCATATGCTGTTCACCGGCAAGTTTCAATGAGTCCGAGACTAAATCTACGCTTGATTTTGGTAATACTTTTAATAATTTGATATTACGTATGAATTTTAATAAGATTCTAATAGTACGTACTAAATTATGTGTATTTCAGGAAAACGTGCAAAGACTATCAAGAATGTTGTTTGTGTCAATGAAGAGTTAACAGCTGAAGAATGGAAACGTCGTTATGAACGAGAAAAAGAGAAAGCTGCTAGATATAAAGGTAGATTGGAAAAGCTGGAAGCTGAATTATCACGATGGCGCCAAGGTGAAACTGTCAAACCTGAAGAACAGGTCAATCTACAGGAAGTTGCTGATGTTGTTACACCCATCATGGCAACGGTTGAAAGTAATAATAATTTTAATACAAATAATTTATGTTAATATTATTCATTTGCAGTAACTTCAAATTTATCATTTTTAAGGTAAACTTGACGATGGACCAATGCCAGCAACGCCTGGAGGAGGTCTTATGGCTGGTTCTCTTTCTAATGAAGAGAGGCAAAAACTTGAAGAGGAACGCGAAAGGCTTTATCAACAATTGGACGACAAAGACGAAGAAATCAATCAGCAATCTCAGTATGTGGAAACTCTGAAGGAGCAAATGGAAGAACAAGAAGAATTAATTGCAAGTACTAGGCGAGACTATGAACTCTTACAACAAGAAATGATAAGAATTCAACAAGAAAACGAGAGTGCTAAAGAAGAAGTTAAAGAAGTATTACAAGCTCTTGAAGAGTTGGCTGTAAATTATGATCAAAAGTCACAGGAGGTATAACACATTTTTTAAATTTGTTTTTGCCTTTATTATTTTTTCTTTTTACTTGTACATTTTCTCCATTTTTATTTTCTAGGTGGAGATGAAAAATAAAGAACACGAGGCTTTAAGCGAAGAGTTGCTTTCAAAGCAAACAACTCTAAACACAACTGCTTCAGAATTGCAACAACTTCGTGATATGTCGGCTCATCAACGTAAACGTATTGCAGAAATGTTAACAAATTTATTAAAGGATTTAGGAGAATTCGGTGTAGCAATTGGTGGCGATGAAAATTTAAAGGTTTAAATCTCTTTAATTAAAAAAAAAAAATCAATATTATAAGATATTGCTTTTTATAAAATTAAAGAAACCACAAATATTTATTCTTAATTTAATTAATATTTTTAAAAACAGATGACACCAGATAATAATGGCAAATTGGAGGAGGAATTTACCGTGGCTAGACTTTACATAAGTAAAATGAAATCAGAAGTTAAGAACTTGGTGCAACGCTGTCAAGGACTGGAAAGTTATCAAGCAGATTGTAATAAGAAAGTAAGAATTGTTGATTTTTTCAAATATTAATTATTCGTTGTAAATTATTTTCAATAATTAACTTTATGCATTGCTAGGTTTCAGAATATGAAAAAGATTTGGGCGAATGTCGTCTATTAATATCTCAGCACGAAGCTAAAATGCAATCACTTCAAGAAGCTATGAAGGAAGCTGAATTACGAAAACGAACTTTAGAGGAAGATGTGGATGCCCTACGAGAAGAATGTGCAAAGTGGAAAGCTGCCGAACAAGTACAAGCTGTGAGTAATAAAGAGAAAGCTGAAGAAAAAGAAGCGGCTACTAAAATGAGAGTCGCTTTAGAAGAACAAATGGATCAGTTACGTGATGTGCATCAAAAGCAGGTTGCTACCCTTAGAGATGAAATTTCTGAGAAGCAACAACTTGTCAACGAACTTAAAGATTTAAACCAAAAGTTCACATTAGCCCATCAACAAATGCAAACAGATTACGAACGATTGAAGCAGGAGGAAGCGGACAAATCAGTCAAATTACAAGACTTACTTTTACTTAATGAACGTAGAGAACAGGTATGTATATACCTACACTTTATTTAATAATGTGTATTGATTATAATAGATTTAAAACTATATGATACTATAAAAATTTCAATTTTTATATTACGTTAGGCAAGAAAAGATTTGAAAGGATTGGAAGAAACAGTTGCGAAAGAGTTGCAGACTTTGCACAATTTACGAAAACTATTTGTTCAAGATCTTCAGTGTCGAATCAAAAAGTCTATGAACTCTGAAGAAAACGAAGACGATGGTGGTTCACTTGCTCAAAAGCAAAAAATTTCTTTCCTGGAGAACAATTTGGACCAACTTACAAAGGTATAGTTAATAATTATGCCAAATCTTGTAATTCATGGGTAATGATTATATTTTGGTTATTTAGGTTCATAAACAATTAGTAAGAGATAATGCAGATCTTCGTTGTGAACTTCCTAAACTTGAGAAGAGACTGCGAGCAACAATGGAGAGAGTTAAGGCTTTAGAAACTGCTTTACGAGATGCCAAAGAAGGTGCAATGCGTGATCGTAAACGCTATCAATATGAAGTTGACAGAATTAAAGAAGCTGTAAGACAAAAGAACCTTGCTCGACGTGGACCTAGTGCTCTCATTGCAAAACCGATTCGAGCAGGCCAGCATCATGTTACTGGAGTTAATGCAATTAAAACTGGAAATCGAGGTAAAACTTTTAATCATATCTTCCTTTAATTTTGAGTTTCCATGCCCTATACAACTTGGATAATTTAAACAATTTTTCTCTATTTCCTTGTATTAATATTGTTTTAATATTCGCTTTTCCATGTATATCAATAGATGCGGATGTCATTGCTCAACGGTCGTGAACGTAATTCGAAATTCTCCACTTTTACAAAAAGCAAGAGCAAGAGTACTTTTACAGATGAAAAGGAACTCTGACGTCAAATTTATTTATGATGCATACGCATAAATAGCTATATAATATTATTTAATAAGATAAGCCACAAAAATATATTCACAACCAGCACTCACGGTTTTGTTTATTACATATATTGAGAAAGAAGCACGTCACTAAAAATATTATTGCAATAGGTAAATTAAGTTATTATAAGAAGTCTGCATGTCTTATCAATTTGTAAATAGTTGATTTTATAAATTATTATTTAGTATAAATTAACTTGCAAGGCTTGGCAATGAATTTATTATTATTATTATTATTATTATTATTATTATTATTATTATTATTAATCCCTTAAATGTGGAATTACACGTATAGACGTACTTGTTTTCTTATAACTCCACACTCAAATGTGATTAGTAATTAAACGATAGCACCAATATTTTGTGATCCAGAAATACGAATATTTTGTTGTTATTTTGTACATCACGACCACGACAAATTCGTGAAAAATAATTGTCACTTTTGTAATTGATATATTTGATTAGACATGCAGTTTATGTAAAATTGTACGAATGATTGCGAATCGAGTATTTGTAATTATACATATTTTTTCAAATTAACTGCATCGATCAATCTTAACTGTTTTCTGAAGGCATTAACAGATTTATTTTCATTAGGAGGGCTCATTTAATGTAAATTAAATGCACAAGCTTTTCCTTTAAGATTTATTAATTACAAATGCTGCTTCTGTTTTAAGAAAACATCTAAACATAAAAGAGAAATGCCTTACTCGTCATATTTTGTTCTACTTTTTAGCATGTTAGTAATTTATTAATCAAATTCATTGATTCAAATATGAGGCTTTAACTATAAATAAAATGCATAGATTCAAATTAAAACTCACGTGACAAATGGATAATTATTCTTTTTTCTTCATTTTACTTTAATTTCGTTTAATAATGTACTTTTTAGTGATTAAATCAATTACCGCGTTGGTTTCCCTTAAAATGATCGATTCACTATTTCTTTTTACTTTGTTTCCCTCAAACAATAAGATTGATTTGTTTTCTAATTTATTGTTTCAATTATTAATTTTTGTGATAATAGAAAAAAAAACGCATTAACATAGAACTACAGTGCAATTAAAGAAATACTCTTATTGTCATTCGTGATTAAATATACGCATACACATAATAATTATACTTATACATAATAAATTAGCACGCTTAAGTTTAAGCGTAACGCCTTAAATAACTTGAATTTCTGCCATAGATGTATGCAATTCTGTGCAACTTTAAAAACTTTTTGAAAAGTAAATTGGGCTAAACTGTAAGAAATATTTTTTTTATGATTCCGAAAGTTTAGACCTAATATATTTTAATTTTAAAATCTCAATATTTTTAATATACAGTAAATCATGTTACATGTAGTATATGATATGTAAATGCAAAATATACTACACATGCATATAGTATATAATATTTTACCAGATTCATGAGTCATTATGTGCTTTTTTTTAAACATATATACTATACATATGTATATATGTAATGAATGTCATTTTCGGTGTCTATTGAAATGTAATTTTTATTAAGTACAGTTTCATATTTATAATTGAAGCAAGTATTTTCAAATTTTGCTAATTATTTTAGTTAACGTTCATTTTAATGTAGTAAATTTAATTTAACAAGTTTTTTAATCAAAAAGGATAAAAATTGTTTCTTAATTGTCAGGAGAATATAAATTATATATCGAACAAGATTTAGTACACAATTTTGGTAATCAGAAAGGCTTTATTAATTTAATTCTACACAAAAGAGACGTAGTAACAATAGATATAGTTAGTTAAAATGAGATTTATTTCATATTTGGATTATCTATATTAACTTTTGTGTACTATAGTACATATACATATAAACAGTAAACTCGGCTATCACCTATAACCTGGAAAGACTTTATTTAAACTATATGTATATTATACCTACATTTTGTACATGTTTTTATTTTAAAAGTTTACTATTTAATATTAAACTCATAATGTATGTTCCTATCAATATTCAGGGCAGTATTAATATTAACAGAAACTTATTATTGTTTCTTATTATAACATTACAAGAACTTAAAGTGTAAAACTTAGATTTAATTAATTGGGTTGAAATAAGTTTAGATCATTTAAGAAGGATTTGTTTACTGTTACATTGCTTTCAAATTAGACATGAAAATCTCAATGTCCTAAATCATTATTACATATTGTTAAATAACTTAAAGGAATAAAATCTCAATAATAATTAAGAAACAAAACTATATTTGTATAAAACCTAGAACCTCAGTATAGAGGTAACTCGTTTAACAATCTAGTTACTGAAAACATACTTTAAGTTCAAAAAAAAATTATTTTTTTTTTTAATTAAGCCAAACTTAGTTAAATTGGTCTTTAAAATAAAGACTTAAAAATTTTGTACTAAATTTATTGGTACATAAAAGTGTATTTTAATTTTTAATAACCGACATATTTTAAAACCACAAATATATTTTTCCCTCTCTTTAATTTAGTTGTCAACATACTGGTATTCTAAATTAGTCACATAAATTTTGTTGTAGGTATAACATAATAGTAAAGTTATAAAAGAAAAATTAAATTATAAATTTTTAAAAATAACAATGAAACTGTTTTTAAATAAGTATGTCAAACCAACTTGAACTTTAATTTTTTCTTTCTTTAATGGAAAAGCGATAAATTTGAGCTATTTTTTAGTGACTTACCAAAAACCGGTAATCACATAGAAAGTCAACAATCTTTACAAAATAAATCGTTTTGTTATCATACGTATATTGTTATTAAAGGTGTGCAAATTGACAAAATTCGGTCATTTGCACACCTCTAATATTGACACTTTTTTATTTTAATAATAAAAATTAATAATATTGACAATGTACTTCCATTCTAATTTTGAGAAACGAAAAATGGAAATTTAACGTTAACGTAATAAAACTACACACAATAATATAATATTAACTATCAAGGTACAGTAACACAGAAGTAATGGTAACCAAAATGGACTAGTTATCACAGTAGTATGCCCCGAATAAACTGGTGGTTGTTGCATGTGGTTAATTACATTTTCTGAAAGCTTCATGTATTGATCGTGAACTGGGGAATTGTTTACTTGCAAATGCATCAACGGCAAAGAATTATTGAATGAAGTTTGATTATGTGTAAAATCAGTTAATTGGTTGTAAATATGACTTGCTGGTCGATTAAATGAAGAATTGTAACGACAATTGGTATTTAAAGCAACTTGACTCAGTTTATGAGAAGAGCAACAACATTGCATCGTACCTGAGGCAATGGAGCATTGATCAAAGTCATTATAAACAGGTGTCTCCCTTGAGGATTCAACATTGAATCCTGTAGATCCAAGGCAGGAACTTTGACTTGATGATCTTGATAACAATGACGGATCAATTCCATCTTGCCAGTATCCATCCGCCATCCAAGATCCGGCTATAGATTTTAATTTAGAAGGTGTTAAAATAGATTTTTTACTGCTCTTATTGACCATATTATATTTACTAAATAATTCTGAGCTGGATGTACTGTATGTTTTCGTTTCAAATATATTTGATGTCTTCACCAACTTTTCCGGATAATCTTGGTTTAATGATAGTGTACTTAAATTGTTTATACTATCACTAAATGCTAAATTTTCCACTTCATTACAATTAGCAATTGAGAATTGATTGAAATAAGATCTACAAGGAAAAAAATGATTTAACTAAATTGAAATGTGTGAAAATAAGAAAAAAAAACATTTTATAATATTTATCAAGATATTTACGGATTATTTTTTAGTATTTGTGAAGAATTAGTAGGCACTGTAGATTCTGACAAATTTTCAGATTCATTAGACACTTTTAATGCTTTCAAAGATGATGATGATGATGATGATGATGATGACGATATAGTAAAAGATGAAAGTCCAGATGATATAAAATGTGCCTCTGACTCGGAATTATTTGGAGAAGTGTCCAACTTTTTAAATGTTAAATTTTTCCTTGACATTCTAAATGACTTTGTTTTTACATTCATAAATCCTATAATCGATCCCAGTGCAATAATCTGAAATTATTGATTTTCTTAAAATACATCCAATGAAAGATTATGATTATTAAAAGTTGCGAAATCTTACAAAATGTTTAAGGATACAATTTAATGATATGCATAAAATAATTAAATCAGTCTTTGAAAAGTATTCATTGAAGGTTGTCAAAACACTTATCCATATCCACAATATTATTAGAAATATTTCTTGTTTATCATATTGAGATTCAATTAAACAAATTCCTAATTGCAACAATATACCAAAAGTAGACAATGGCCAAAGTGTATGATTATATATGATTGCAATGACTATAATTATCAAAAGAATTCGAGAAACCTTTGCAATTCTGTATCTATTCTGTAACATATAAAGAAAAATACAAAACTCTTTTGAAATTAAATGAAAAGAGCATTAAAAAACAACAGGTCGGAGGTGAGAATCCCGATTAAAAGTAACACTTACATGTAAAATTAATTTTACAGGTTTTTGTTTGAATACCATCATTTTATAACGCGTAAGCCATAATGATTGCTTATGTAAAACATTATTTACAATTTGTTTACATCTGAAACATAATGGATACTTCTCTTCAATATTTTGTTTAAAGTCCTGTATTTCATTTTCTGATCGTTTTGAATTTATTTCCTCAAATTTACGAAATTCTAATAATTTGAGTTCCTCATTGCTATTACAAAAAGTACAGAGGTAATTTTTGTAAGCCATTGTTTTAGAAGGTTTGCGAATAGCGTAAAATTTAGGAGTGTGAGGCATTTTTCTTTGTTCTGGAATGATATATTTATAATCTCCATCCTGAAAATATTACTTTATTACCTATTTATATAATTATACTTTGTTAAAAAAAAAAAAAAAAAAAATGTCAGTGTACTTAACAAGCATATGAATTTATAATTTAAATTAAAAATAAATTAAAAAAATAGAAACCTTTGAAAAACCATTGTACTGTGTACAAAATGGACAAAGCCACCAATTCACTTCGTCTCTCCAAATTTTTACATTATAATTGCAAAACCAACAGTTCACTTTAATAGGACGCCGAATTCTATATATAATAAAAATTAAATTATATATATATATATATATATATTATTTGAAAAAGATATTATGAAGAAAAAATATAAAATTATATTTTTCAGGATATTTAACGTGAATTAAAAAATATAAAAAATGAAGATATAGTTTACAAAAAAATGTCTTAATACTTACTTAATAAGTTTATAAAATATAGTCAACAATATAGCAATCGTGAAAACAAATATTAAAAGAATTGGCGCGAAATTTATCAACAATTCTTGATCCAAGTCCATAATTGAAAATAATGCAAAAATGTAAATAACATATATATGTATATATATAATGTTAATAATAAACTCTATTTGCAGAAAATTAGCTACGATTCTTTATTTTTAGACATTTCGTATATATGTATATAGTTATTACTATCTTCCTAAATATATACAAATTTTAAGAATTAAAAATAACCTATATTTATGGTAATTTTACTCTTGACTGACAAACACAAAATAAAGCAAAATAGATTTAGAAAACTCGTAAGAATTCGCAAACGTGAAGAATGAGATATATAAATGACCTTTTCTATCTCACGTTTCGTTGCCGTAACTATTCTTCAGTGAGATTGTATATCTCCATCTTTTATGCTTTATGGTCATATGGTGTTAATACTTGCAGACTCGGCAAGCAACTGACCACATGTCTGCCACATACATATAGCATCACTAGTGTTGTTTTGATGTCTTTGTTGTTTTATGTTGAAAAATTATTTAAATAAAATGATTACAGATAAAGAAGAGAATAATGATTCCAATGATGGTGATAAAATTAATCAAGAAACCGCAAATATACAAAAAATTCTTCCTGGCTTTGATACTTTTGATGACTACATGAAAGTAAGATATATTCTATTCATATAACTTATATATATAATATTTTCTTGAATTGTGTATATATTTACTTGTATTAAATGTATTTCCTTAGTTGTGATTGCATATTATATCATAAATATTGACTAATTGTAGTATATAATTATATACACGTGCAATTCGTTTTTTCTAACCTATAAACTTATATTAGAAGTAAAAATATGATTCTTTTAACTGTGAGTTACACGACTTTACTTAATATTATGTATGTGAATAGTACTATATTAAAAACAATTGTTTGTTTTTCATTTTAGGCTGGTTTTAATGCCATGAAAGAAGGAATTAAAATCACCAACAGTCTGCCATCTGAAGATAACTTTAAATATTATTCATGTTTTCCAAGTTTCAATAATGCAAGGCATTATCAAAGTGAAAGAATTTTAAAGTTGATACAGGGTATTATAAATTTAACAGGTGCAGCAACCGATGTTAATCGACGAAGTATTGAAGAAAAACTTGATCTTTTGGTGGAAGCTAATGATATATTTTTAGACCGAGCTGTAAGAATAAATTCAATACCTACCATAAATAGTAGAATAAATTAATAGTACATATCAAGTATCTGAAAGAAATATTTAAATAATTATATTGTGTTTTTAGAATGTCTATATGAACGAAGAATGCGGTATAAAGCCAAATGCGGAAGTACAATTGATTGTAGCTCAGACTAAAAAATCTGTTAATATTAATGGAAGTTGGAATACTGTAAACCGAGACTCATCCGCTACTTCTAGCACTGGCAATGCTCCATCTGTACGATTGTTGGGTGCAAAAAATGTTCAGAGACCACAATTAACTTTTAAGGATAAAGTTGATAATAGTTCAAAAGCCTGGATACCACGAATTAAAGAGAAGCCTAATGCTTTAAAACCACTTTCTATATATTTAAAAAAAGGAACGGATGTTTGCCATCCTTACGAATATGAACTAAATACATTTCAAGTGCCCATTAATCAATTGGAGGAAAATTCACCATTGAAATACAAATTATTAGAGGAAACACCTATAATTATGATAGAGAAAGAGTCTGATTTATCAATTTTATTAAATGACTTGGAGAATTATAATGAAATAGCTGTTGATTTAGAGCATCATTCTTATAGAAGTTTTCAAGGAATTACATGTCTTATGCAAATATCCACACGAGATACAGATTACTTGATTGATACTTTATCTTTACGATCAGAATTATACAAACTTAATCAAGTTTTCACAAAACCAACAGTCTTGAAAGTATTTCATGGAGCTGAATTTGATATTCAGTGGCTTCAGAGGGATTTATCACTATACGTGGTAAATATGTTTGACACCTATCAAGCGGCCAAACAACTAGAATTACCTTATCTAAGTTTAGCATATTTATTGAAAACTTATTGCGGAATAGAACCTAATAAACACTTTCAATTGGCCGATTGGCGTATAAGGCCACTACCTCAAGAGCTTATAAAGTATGCGAGAGAAGATACACATTACTTATTATATATAAAAGATGTGTTAAGGAATGCTTTGATACAAGTCTCAAATGGTAAAACAAATGTCTTGAAAGCTATTTATGATCGCAGTACCCAAGTTTGTAAAAAAATGTACGTAAAATCTATTTGGACTGAAGAAACTTGTTTAAACATGTATAGAAAAAGTCAAAAAATGTTTAATAACCGACAACTATATGCACTTAAAGAACTTCACAAATGGAGAGATGAAACCGCAAGAGAAGAAGATGATAGTGTTAGTTATGTTTTACCTAACCATATGATGTTAAATATTGCCGAAACTCTTCCAAGAGAAATGCAAGGCATATTAGCTTGTTGTAATCCTATTCCACCATTGGTGAGACAAAATTTACTAAGATTACATAAAATAATATTGAAAGCACGAGAACAACCACTTATAAAGCCAGTTTTGGAAGATGACATCAGACAACGCATGACTCAAAGAAGTCACGTCGCTCAATCAGAGACGTGGATTTATTCTCCTCACGATACACCGCAAGGAACAGAACCCAGAGCCAACTTGACATGTCTTCTAAATTCCAAAAGCACAAATGAAACAATTATTTTCAAGAAGGTAGAGGATCACGACATAACAGTATTTGATAATGCTTCAGATGTATGTATAAACAATGTTAATTAATTTAAAAAATTATAATCCATTAGAAAGTATTTATTTGCAACTTTTCTTTATGTTTTAATGAAATAAATCACATCCTACTTGAAAATTATTTTTAATAAACATTAATATTGTCGTTTAATAAACTCTTGTATTCTGCAATTTAAATTCCATTTTGAACATTATTTTAGGATGAAGAAGTAGGGATATCAAAACAAACATTATCTGATAACAAAAAATTACCTTTTGTAAGTCCCTTTGAAAGGTACAAACGTGTCATGCCAATGATAGCTGAACAAGAAGCTAAAGAAAGAGAAAAACAAGAGGTTGAGATGAACATTTTAACAAATAAAGATAAAAATGAAAGCATTCAAAGAGTACAAGAACATTTTAATCAAATTGTAAAAAGTAAATGTTCATCAATTAGTGTCAGCACTCCTTTAAGTCAAATGCATAATAAGAAAAGAAAAATGCACTCTATTAATGACAAAAGTGAAAAATATGTAAAAGAAAATTCTACATATGACATTAGTGCGCAAGCTGAAATTTTCAACAAAAATAAAATTATTAAAGAGAATGTGAAAACTGATAAAGAGGAGAATATTCCTGAAAAATTCAATGATGAAACACATTCAAAGATTGGAATAGTCCAAGATTTACAATCACTGAGGTAATTATCTATCAGACTATATTGCAGTTTCATAACCAGTTGTTTATTTAAATTATTAATTTTTAATATGATACATTTTCAGACCGAAGAAAAAAGGTGTTAAACAAGAAACTGTAAAAATATTAAATGCCAAGGGAATGCTCCCATCAAAAAATTTTAATTATAGTGCTGTTGACTTTAGCAGTTTTCAAGGAGGTAGTAATATTGGTAAACAAAATAATATAGAAACAGTCTTTAAACAAAATAAGGTAAGACTTTTTTATGTGTTGGTAATTAATAAATATTTGTTGCATAATAACTTTTTCATTATAATTAAGATCTATAAAATAATCAATATTTTTTCAGGAAAAACACAAGAGAATAGGACAACGGAAACGAAGAAAAATTTAGAGTATCTACAGGGAAAACATGAGTTATTAAATACTTTATATACTTTGTTTATTATTTAAAAATTTAAAGATTTAGTTTACATGATTAATAATACAGGAGATAATTTTTACAATCTAACTTTTATTTGTATCCTCAGAACAAACAATTTGTCGGCCCAAAATATCATACTTCATTTTCTTTTTATCATGTTCCTCGTCTGTATCAGAACTATATTCGCTATCACTAGAATTTGCATAAAATCCTAAACCAGGTAATATTCCAATACATTGCATATTTTTATTACTGACATCAATTTCACTTTGAATGCATTTTGTAAAATTATCTTCCACACTAATTGTACTTACATTGGTGGAAGGTATTTGTTCGATTTTATTTTTTGTGTCACTTTCCACGTCTAATTGTTTTTCATCCTTTACATTTTGCTTAGTTTTTACTTCGGTGTCTGTAAATTTATATACAATATTATTTAGAAAAAATACTAAAATTCATATTGCCAGATATTGCACCCTAATCACAATAAAACTTACCAACATTTGATTTATTAGCTTTCTTTACAATTCCAGATAATATTTTCAGTCGTACGCTTTTTGCACTAAAAATAATATTAGTATTAAAACTTCCAAAATAGTATTTTATAAACTAATTAACTTTTTACATCAATCTGATGAGTACAAATTATAAAATACCTCTGTGAAGAAATTTTGCTAGCATGCTGTGGTTCTTGTAATTCTTGCATTAATTTATGATGTAAAGTTTCTTCATGTAAGGAAGAAACGGCTGCTTTAAAATCACGCATTTCTTTCTCTTCTTCCAAATTTTTTTTGCGTTCTTCTTCAAATTTCGTTCTGTCAACTAAATCCAAAAATTCAACTTCATCGTCATCTAAACCTTTTATCATATTTTCTGGAAACATAATTCTTTGATAATTAAAAAGAGCTTTCTTTATAATAATAAAAATATTAATATGTAATACGTTTCTGTAACTATAATTTAAAAAAGGACTGAGATTTAAACGTTATTAGCTTCAATGAAAATCTTACTACTTTTTCTAATATTTATAATTTTAGGACAACTAATTTATTACTTACTGAATTTGTGAGCTTCTTCATACTCAATATCTCGTTCATTACGGCGTTCTTGTAAACGTTCATATAAAGATTTTGAGTCGTAGGGTTCTTCTGGAGGAACTAAAAAAAAATTACAACTGTTAAAATGTAAACGCGTCAATTATATTACACTATTAAATATCCTTAAAATTAATAATATTCATATAGCAGTCCTTGCAAATAGTTGACGCATTCACTGTAAGCAGGTAATAATTTATTACCTAAAAATGATAAATTATTAGAAAGCTATTTACCAAATTACCAAAACGTTATTTTAAAAGTATTTTAAACATGTAGTTCTATACATATTATTGTTTACTAACCTAATGGTTGATCAACAGTTCGGATCTTATTCCACTCTTCCTGACGAACCTTTCGTTGTTCAGCAATTTCAGCTTCAGAAATAAAACCCGAACTCATTTCGATTATTTGTGATTTTAATATTTCTTATAGTATAGTAGTTATTTATAAATTAAAATTTTACACTGCTGACATTTTTATTGCTGACATACATTATATCACTACAAGAAACAGAACTCTTGGGTAGAACAGAACTTTTGGGTACAGTCTACCTTTATGTAATGGCGTTCACGAAATTATTGTGCTTACGCCCTTCGCCAAAGACTTTACCGAACATATTGTGTTTAAGGCCTTAAAATTAGATCATGGACAACACAATTTGTGTTAGTTGTTTCAAGTTGTTTTTTTATTCTGACTATGTTAATATGTGTCAAAATATTTTTTTTCCTTAGTTTATTAAACCATTAAAATCTTCCATTATTCATGTAACTATTACTTATCTATTTCGGAAGACGAATTATCATTTACGTAAACAGTTGTTTTGTACAAAATAAAAAAATGAGTTTCATGGTAAAAAAGACGGGTGGCAGAATGTGGCATGAAGCTCGCAAACAAGAGAAAAAAATTCGAGGGATGTTAGTAGATTATCGCCGACGAGCTGAACGTCGTCGGGATTACTATGAGAAAATTGTAAGAACATTCTTTTTTTTATTTAATTAAAAAAAAGTTGTTAATAAAAGTGAATTATTAAATAGAATAATTACAAAAATTCATATTTGGATTATGTCATTTAACATTTCTTGTTTAGAAATCAGATCCTACTCAATTTCTTCAGCTACACGGAAGACCATGTAAAATTCACTTGGATGCTGCAGTTGCTACTGCTGCTGATAGTCCAGCAAATATGTAAGTACACGTAAATTGATTGATTTTATTTGATTGCCAATTCAAATGTGTAATATTTTATTTTTCATGCAACTTAATTTGAAAATGAAAATTCCAAAATAGATAAATAAAGAATATTTAACATTAATATTAAAAATATTCACCTTTTTTTTAAAGAAATTAGTCGTAAAAATGTTTGTTAACAATAATTAGGATGCCGTGGCAAGGAAACGAAGATAATCTTATTGATCGATTTGATGTAAGGGCACATCTTGATTGGATACCAGATGCATCTCAGTCTTTAGAAGTCGACATTGCTCTTACAAGTGAAGACAGACATATTAATTATGAACGATATCGTATAATAGTCCAAAATGAATTTTTGGGAGGTAATATTAAAATATGTTACAATTTGAAATTATAGTTAATTTAAAATTAAACAATTGAATAAATGTTTTGTTGTAGTAACTGAAGAAAAATTTTTACATCAAATTCATCTAGAAGAACAATTTGGTTCTTCGACAAAACCAGATTCCGTAAAAGATAAAAAACGTTCTACTAATAATGCAGCAATTGGTTACAATTATGAAACAGATGAACCTATTTTAGAACCTTCTAAAGTATCTGATTCAATTACAAATGATGATAAACAAGAAGATGAAGATAGCGACATTGATTTAGGTTGATATTTACTATTCAAATGAAATATTTTAAATAATTTTTTGAAATAGTCAAAACCCTTTTTTTCTTGTTTTATTTATTTATTTTTTGTTTTAGATATTTGCGTCGATGTATCACAAATAGAACCTTCACAAGCTCATGAAATGAATCAAGTTGCGCAAAAATATGGACTTTTAGGTGCTGATTATTTCAGTTTTCTAACACAAGACTTTGAAGAAGCGGAAACGCTTAGACAAGCCCGCAAACAGGAAGAAGAAAAGGCCATGTATTCCGTAAGTAATTCGTAGTATGTATTAACTTTTGTTTTGATACATAGATGTGATCTATCAACAGGGTAGAAGATCGAGAAGAGAAAGACGAGCTTTCAGAGAGAAAAAAATGATTGGTCGTGTTATGAGTCCGCCTAGGTAAGTTATTTAAGAATAAATTGATGAATTTAGTTTTCTGCTTATGAATGCTGTATATAAAGATTTTTATGTGGTCTAAAATTTTTATTACAAAATATATTTCAGTTATGCTGCAAGAGAAAGCCCAGAGTATAATCCTTATCGAAAGTCTTCTTCCAAATCTCGATCACGTTCCACATCACCAGTGAACACGGGTCAAATTACGTACATTACTAGCTTTGGTGACGAAGAAGAAGCGCATAGTAGTACTTCCCATAATACATCTTTGAATTCTAAGCGGATTAATTATTCATTTTTTAAAAAAAGAAGATCAGATAGTCCAGTATTTACTGAAAGAATTATAAGTAAAAGGACTTCAAGATCAAGAAGTAATTCCCGATCAAGACACTACAATTATTACAAATTTTATGACAGAAAGCGAAACACCTCTAGAACTAGGTAATTATAATTTTTTAATGCTGATTATACTTTAAAAAGTTTTATGTATTTTCATAATCAACTGATTACATTAGATTTATTTTAAGAAAGTAACATTAAAAACTAATAAAATTTTGGATTTTAAAATCAAGGATTAGACAAACAAACTCAAGGTCAGATAAATATTCTCGCTCTAGAAGCTATTCAAGATGGTCTCGATCACGCTCACGATGCAGAAACAGGTTAAGCAAGAGTAGATCACGTTCAAAATCAAGATCGATATCAAGTTCTACTTGCAAAACACGGTCGCGTTCTCGCCAAAGGAGATCTAGATCATCTAATTCTATCAACTCGAAAAGATCACACTCACAATCAACATTTAAAACTAGATCTCGCTCAAGATCAAAGTCAAATTTAAGATCTCATAATAGAAGTCGATCTCGAGATAGTTTTCGCAGAAGACGCTATTCTGAGTCGAGATCAAGGTCTCGATCTAGATCTAGGACTCGATCAAGATCAAGATCAAGAAGCAAATCACGATCTAGGTCCAGAAGCCACTCAAGTAACCGGTCAAAAAGTATTGATAACAAAATTCCTGCCTTACCAAGGTTATTTGAATAGACTATAAATATTCATCATATAACTTTAGCACATAGATGTTAACAAATTTATTTACTTTTTATATTTTTTAATACATAGGTACTATGGTCGTCGTGGCAAATCCTCTAGCCTAGAATTAGAGCTTTCTGGTAATGAAGAGAAATTATCCTTAGTGGCTAAAAATTCTTCTATTAACACAAGCATGTAATTGTTTTTTAAAATTCTTAATTTTCTATTTATGAATATCAGTTTCAAAAAAAATTATAGAACAATTTTTATTTTGTAGGATCAAACCAAAGGCCGGGTTAAGTACAAATTCTGGTGGCGGACACAAAGTCAGTAAGAACCGTAACGTTTTATTAGTCTTTTAATTGCATTTTTAAAACATTTAATTAATTTATGTCAATAATGTTCCAGTTTTGTTTAATAATCTAACTATCAAAATTGGCTGCCACTTTGTATAGTTTATTGTGAAAGGAATTTTATTTGACATTAAGCCATTTATCAAAAAATCGCCAAAAACATGTAGCACATATACTTAATTTTTATGAAGCCGTCAACAAAGCATGTAATACATGATTTCAAAAATGCAACCCCCCCCCCCCTCCTAATCGTGTTACTTTTCTCATGCTTTTTTAATTTTTATTTAATCATGTAAAGTAATATTTTGCTGACATCACATACTGAAAAATACAAGGCAAAATGTATAAATTGGCGGACATTTTAGACAACCAGATTCTAAGACAACTCAGGAATATTATTAATTCGCAAAATTCATACTATTTAAGTGTTTGACAATCAATGAAACTATTGAGTTGGTGTAAAACTTCGTCCCGTTTTTATTATACTCTGAAAAGCTGAAATTGCTGCACGAATTTTTCACCGACTCAATACATTATGATATAATCTCTCTAATATTGGTTTTGTTTTTTATTATTCTATTATCTAACATAAATGCAATAACTTGATACATAGTATAGGTTGGAATTTTTCTATTCATCAATAGAATGGTAAAATTTGTTGTTAAATAAATTACATAAACAACTTTAAGATAAAAATTTAATGAGTGATATAAAAAAAAATCAATATTTTCTCTTATTGAATACGAAAATATAATGTTTTTATTATTATTATTTATTTATACATACCTTTCGGTTTCGGACGAACTTCCGGCTTACATCTTCACGTTATAATGTTTCTAATCAAGTTAAATTTAATCAGAATTATATAATCATAACAATCTCTATTTCAGGTGGTGAAAATTACTCCTCAAGAACGACTTAAGAAGAAGATGCAAGTTTTATTGAATAGACAGTGTAAGGTTTAAATCATCTTTATTTACATATATAATATGGTTTAACTTATCATTGGCAAAGAAGAGCTATTTGAATAACTATTTATTTAATCCAAAGTACCACAAAATTACAAACTTTTTCATTTCTAATAGGGAGTTCATTAGGTAAACCCTGTATTGTCCATATATTCTTGCACACTTTTTAAAACTGTATAACAAAAGGTTAAAGAATAAATCTTAACCATCCATCACTCGCATGATGAAATTTTTTTTTTATTTCTCTTAAAATATATAAAATTAAATTAATTACGTTACACTTGTTCTCTCATAGATAAAGCTGACAAGAAGGCAGAACAATTAAGAATTGAAAAGATGGAACAACAGAGGCAGGATCGTGAAGATGAGATTCGTGAAATGTCTCTAAAACTTCGTCGAAAGTAAGTAGACAAAAATAACTTTTAATATTTTAATTCCTTGCATAGGTACTGATTAATAGAATTTAATAAAAGTTAAAACTATATATTAACAAGTTTTTTTTTTTTTTTTATCAAAGCAAACAAATTGAATTGTTAATAAATTTTGTTACATGTTGTCGATTGAGTAAAGAAACGTATATTACATTTTAAACTAGTCTTGGAAATATCTTAATGCTATTATCCAGATCTAGATCATCTATTTCATTCCTTTCATCGTTTACTACTAAAGAAAATTTTGAATAAAATCAGAATACATACACATAAGAGTATAAAAACAATTTATACTCTTCTAAAATGTTTGTCATATTATAAAAATCACAAATTTTCCGAACTATATTCAAACTTACAGTTAAAAACGAAGAAAATTTAAAGAGTTTGTTATTAAAAATCCAAATTTTATCAATTTTAAAATGTTAATAAACTTAACAATTTTGTAGACAACGAGAAAGACGTCATCGCTACGAGGGGGGACATACATCCGATTCCAATTCATCTGACTCAACAACTCCTAGTCCAGGACGTAGTCCTCGAAATAAGGGTACAAGTCGGGATAGAAGAAATCGTGATCATAAAGACAGTGAATTTGAAGTAGATAAGGATAAACAGAGAGATCGTGAAGATAGGGATAAGAATAGGCAAAACTATCGTAGACGACATCGGTGAGCAAAATATTGTAATGAAAGAGAAAAAGAATAAGAATAATACAGTCTCAATATATTCAGTACAACTGTAATTAAAAATACAATTTTTTTTATATAAAAAGTACTTGTCAATTTATCGCAAAGTTTTTATTAACAAAATTTTGTGATTAAAACAGTTTGAATAAAAATTAGTATCTACTAATAGAAAAATAGATTTATGAAAATTTTAATTAAATTTAAGGAAGAAGTGATTAAGTACTCCAATTAAAATTAATTCTTAAAAGACTTTCGACTTAAATTATTTTATTCGTAAAATCTTGATTATTACAGAAATTTAGTCGATTACTGACAGCTGTGGACTGTACGAAATCTTCCAAAAGTGAATTAAACTATAAAAGACTTTGTTAAAAGTTTACTTGGAATCATCGTTGAATTTTATGTATTATACGTCAATTATTACTTAATATGTTAATGAAATAAAAAATTTCCGACATGTTCTGTGTTATCAAATTTTAATTTTACAAAAAATACAATATTAATAATTTTTCTAATATACATATTTCTCCACCACCTTTATACCTATAATATAAGCTATAAGAAATAATAAATTCTAAAATGTTAAAAATTAATATTGAAATTTTTTATTGTTAGATGTAAATTAATTCTATTCATTATAATATGCCATAAATTAAAAAAAAAAGAAAAAAAAGTATATAGATACTATCTGTGATTAAATATTTTTCATTCCTTTATATTATATGAATCTATAAGAATAATTTTTCAATTACTACTTGAACTTATTTTTTGGGATTTCCATTCAAATATTAATAAAGGACGTAAAAATGAAGAAAATAAATTCTTTACCTACAATGTAATAGCATATTTATTATTCAAGAATACATTGATTGATGTTTAATAACATGGCTTTTACTAAATCTCCTTTTTTAATCAGCATTATTTCTTCAGTTTTGCCGGGAAGCAATAACAATGCATTTGCACTTTTGCAATTCAACAACCTACTACTAGTTTGATTTCCAGTATTGTAAGCTTGAGGATAAGGATCAGAATCATTCCACTGTAAAATAACTCTCAAATATTCTGGCCTAACATCTAACTGATGTGAGAAAGTTATCTGTGAAATTATTATGAAATAATTTTAAAAACATTCAATTGATGTAATAAAAAAAATAGCACATAATTGTTTAATTACTTTTGACGAAATGATTATAGGCTTAGAATTATTTCCATTTAATCGATTAATTATCGGTTGTAAAAATAGATAAGCAGTAACCACTGCTGAGACAGGATTTCCAGGTAAACATACAATAAATTTTTTCTTGTTATGAAAATTACAAGTTGCAAAAGTCATCGGCTTCCCAGGTTTCATATTGAGACGTCCTATTAAGACATAGAGAAAAAAATCTTTTAAATAAATGCATTCTTAATAAGAACATGTCAATTATTAACTTGATCAATTGATTAAAAATAAAATAAATACATCTTTACCAAAATGCACAACTGCGTGAAAATTTTGTTCAAGAACTGGTTTTAAAAAGTCTTTATCGCCCATTGACACGGAGCCACTAGTCACCAAAATATCAACTTCATTTAATGCTCTTTGAAGAGCATGTATTATTTCTGTTTTACTAAAAGAAAAAAAATTATACTTATATTATTTTATGAAAATATTTAATCCTATAAAATAAAGCTAAATATTTACTTATCCACAACAATCCCGAAATCAATTGGAACACAAGTAAAGTTCTTTAACATAGACATCAAAGTAATTTTGTTACTGTCATATATATGACCTGATTTTAACGATTCTCCCATAGATTGCAATTCATTTCCAGTGGATAATACACCTATCATTGGAAGTTTTGACACCTTTACATGCAAGCAGCCACAAGAAATTAAAAGTCCAATTTCAACTTCACAAATTTTTGTGTTTGCATTTAAAACTAATGCTCCTTCTTGTAAATCACTACCGACAGATCTTGAAAATGCATTAAAATTTTTAATATGCATACACAGATATTTCAATTTATTTCACTAATACTCGAATAACTTTTTTTTACCTAATATCTTGTCCTGCTGTAGGCTGAATAAGAATTTCAATTTCAATTTCTTTTCCATTAGAATTATATTCTTTTACTATCGTATCCTCTACTTGTACTACAGCTGTCGCATCTAGTTATTAAAGAAAAAAAATTGTAATTTTATTGTACAGTAGTGTTGATTGATACCTTCCTCGGATATATACATATAAATATAAAAATCTTGTTATCTCTATCAAATATAATATTTTTTTATAATAACTATAGTATTAATCTCTGTCCTGGATTAATTTAATGTTAAATGGTATTCAAGTAACATTTATTATTTTACAGACGTTAGAGAAGGCCCAAATAATTTTAAATGAAAATTTTTCAATATAAATTTGTCCACAGCTTACTATTTGGTACAGGTGCTCCAGTATTTACCCATACACAAGTTCCAGAATTCAAATGTAAAAGGTTTGGCTGAAAATATAAGTCCATGCAAATAAATAAAATAACGTAAAAATTTAATCTCTTAAATATGATATCGAATAAAATTAAATATTTCTTCTTTTAATTAAAGTTGAGCTAAAATCAATAATTGGTGTCCCACAAAAAATTATAAATAAATAATAAATATTTACAGCGTCACCAGCGTCTGAACTTCCTATAACTTTACGAAGTCCTTTGCCATCAGTATCTAAAACTGCATAACCGTCTTTGACTGAAGCTCTGAAAGGTGGTAAGTTGACGACTGAAAATACATTTTCGCGTAATATTCTACCAAATGCATTCCATGCACTGATAATTTCAATTTCACCCATGGTTACGTTTTCTTCAATTAATTTAAATGCAGATTCAACAGATATCATCGGATACGGAGATTGTCTTATCCTTCTTTCTTCTATTTGCTAAGAAACGAGCGAAAAAAGGATTCATATCTACATCAAGCATTAAGTTTTAAAAATACTTGTTGAGAGAGTTCTAAAAAGAAAAGATTTCAAGTTATGACTTTTATATTCACTTACTGAATAAAGAATTTCCGTCTTATGAACACAAGTATGTTGCTGTGTAGTTTGAATCATTTTATGCACATGAGTGATTTCTGAATTATTATTTAAAATTAAATCCACTGCATGAGGTATTGCAATCGCAATTGCTTCCAAACATTCTGTGACAGCTTTCGGTGATCCTGGTAGATTAATAATAAGTGTTTTGTTCCGAATTCCGCTAGTAAGCCTTAAATAGACCATATTTATACATATTGAATATGAATATTTAAAAAATGAAAAACATTCATCTTACTATGATGAGTAAAACTTGCGATACCTTGTAAGCATAGCCATCTGTGTAACTTTTAAACTAGCATTTAACATTGCGAATGAAATTCCTGGAGTTTCCTTTTCTATTACATTTTTTGTTGCTTCTGGGGTTACATCGCGATCAGAGAACCCTGTACCACCACTCGTTAAAATTACATTTACGTTCGGTAATGAGGTCCATGTTTTTAATATATTCTGTATAATTAAAAAATTATCATTATATAACTAAATAAGAAAATTTCAGGTAGCACACAAATAACAAAATTTTATTAATACTTCTATCTTCTGCTTATCATCAGGAACAATTGCTTTATAGGAAACATGACCTTTCAATATTTGCCCAGTTTTCGATTCTGCATTAGTTACTAGTCGAACTAAAGTTGGTCCGCTTATATCTTTAGATTGGTCTACACTACAACTATCACTGACTGAAATAAATTAAAGATAATTAAAAAACAAGAAGGGGTGGACATTTATATTACATAAAGGTGATGTTCATTTCACGAACATTATGCTTCCTCGCAGAAAATATTTAATTTAATTTACATTAGAAAAAAAAATTTTTTAATACTTTTAATTTAATTTATTTCAATTTTGCATTTCCTGAAGAAGTTTTTGTTAATTCTTAAATTTTTCTTTTTTTTTTAAGTTCTTTCGAATTTATTTATGTTTTGTTGACGTTAAAAATAACGATTAATTTTATAAATTTAGATAAAATATGAACTTAATATAGGTTAAAAAATTCGTTTTAACGCAAACAATACGTTTTTAGAATAAATAAAGTGAAATTTTTATAATAAAAAGCTTTTTTATCAAAAAATGTATTTTTAATTTTTTGAAAAAATGGTCCCAAAAAAAATTGTGTGGATATTTTTGGAAATCCTTATGTCCGATTTTTGAAATTAGTAAGTAGAATTAACATGCAAAATTTCAGGGCGATCCGTCAACATTTGTTTGAGATAATTTGTACACAAGAAGTGGTGCCATCCACACACACACACACACACACACACACATCCGGACATTTGTTCCTCATGTCGCAATATAACCATATCAGTTAAAAATTTATTAAAATAATTAATTTTAGGAAGTTCGAAAATTGTCATCACTATAAAGCTTCCTACGAGGAAGAAAAAAAATACATTTCATATTCCTATTAAGCAAATCAGATAAAGAAATTTAAAACTTGTGTATTCAAATTAAATAATAACAATAAAAAATAGAGTTATATATACACATTTAATATAAAAAATTTACAATTTTTACTTAATAAAAAAGAAATTACAATGTGAAAAATAGTAAAATATAAACAAATAAAACTTAACTAATAAAAAACATAAATTCAAATGAAAACATCTCACCAGTTAAAATTGCAAATTGAATTAACGTCATTTCTTCTTTATGAATTTATTGACTCATTAAACGGCATAAATAAGTAATTTTATTTTATTTATTTATGTATAAATTTTCATTATCAATGAATTTTTTTCAAATATAAATTATGAGGGTACAGTCACAGCATAAATGGCGAGTGGCGACAATGGAAATTGTTGTGACAGTACCCTTAAGCAGGATTGCGCAGTTACATATCCTGTTCCCGACTTAGTTGTGCTTAGGCTTTAAGTCGAGCAATTAGATAAAAAAAAAGTTGTTGTAGAATCAGCACTACGTCTACATGTGATTTCACCTTAACAGAAATGCTACTATGTTCAGAATGTTTGAAAAAAAGACGATTACCAAATATCAATTGCAACTAACTTCATTCTAATTAATTTAGTTTCCTTCAAGAAAGTTTTGAGATCTTCTGAAATAAATATCCTCACTTTTTTAAAGAAAAAAATGGCTTTACACGTTCCAAAGGCCCCTGGCATGGCACAAATGTTGAAAGACGGTGCCAGAGTAAGTATTGTTTAAATAATTAACAATTTAGTGAATTAAATGTTATTAAATATTATTTTTGTCAGTAGTTAGGTTATATATTTTGAGACGCGACCATGCCTCTTGGTACATTTCCTTATAAGGGCATAAATGAAAAAAAGTTGATGAATTATTATATTCTTCTAAATTAAAATTTTTCAAGTAAATGAATAAATAATAAGAAATTCTCAAAGTGAATTGTCGCATTAAAAAAAGTTTTAAATTCATAAAAAATTATTAATGAATACAATTATTTTGATTATCAAAGTATAAGAATTAACAATTTAAATTTGTTTTAGTATTTCACTGGGCTTGAAGAAGCAATATTTAGAAATATAAACGCTTGCAAACAATTCGCTCAATCTGTGCGTACTGCTTACGGACCGAATGGAATGAATAAAATGATAATAAATCATATCGAAAAACTTATTGTCACGAGTGATGCTGCCACAATTATAAAAGAATTAGAAGTTGAACATCCAGCTGCAAAACTGATGGTGCTTGCTTCAGAAATGCAGGAAGCAGAGGTTGGAGATGGTACAAATTTTGTCATAATCTTTGCTGGTGCACTTCTCGAAGCTGCTGAAGATCTTTTACGTTTGGTACGTTTAAACTATCTTTTAAATTAGATATTCAAATTAAGTGAATTTCTTGTATGTTCCAGGGTATCACAACTTCTGAAATCGTTGAGGGTTATGAAACTGCCCTTGAAAAGTCCCTTGAAATTCTTCTTCAACAAGTTGTTTTTGAAGTGAAAGATCTACGTGACCTTGAACAAATTAAGGGGGGAATTAGAACCTCTGTTATGAGTAAACAATATGGACGAGAAGATTTTCTTACTTCCCTTATTTCACAAGCTTGCGTTTCTATTCTGACAGAAAATTCCCATTTTAATGTGGATAATGTTAGAGTTTGCAAAATTATTGGTTGTGGAATTCAGTCATCTCAGATAGTCCAAGGAATGGTTTTCAAACGTCAAGTTGAAGGCGATGTCACAAAAAAAATGAATTGCAAAGTAGTAGTATATACCTGCCCTGTTGATATCACACCTACTGAAACAAAAGGAACTGTTCTAATAAAATCAGCCGATGAACTTTTAAATTTCTCCAGAGGAGAAGAGTCAATGCTTGAAGCTCAGATCAAGTCAATTGCAGATGCCGGAGCTGAAGTAATTGTTTCTGGTGGAAAATTTGGTGATATGGCTCTTCATTATATTAACAAGTACAATTTGATGGCTGTACGACTTCCAAGTAAATTTGATATTAGAAGACTTTGCAAAGCAGTCGGTGCCACAGCACTTACAAAATTAGTAAGTGTAACAATTTCTATGGATTTATGAAACGAAATATCAAGTAATTTACTAATTTCAATATTAATTTTGTTTCAGGCGCCACCTACTTCGGAAGAAATGGGATTTGCAAGCAGTGTTCACATTGATGAATTAGGCGATACAGCTGTTGTTGTCTTCAGTATGGAAGGAAAGGACAGTCGAATTAGCACAGTTGTAATTCGTGGATCTACTGAAAATTATATGGACGACATTGAACGTGCTATTGACGATGGGGTTAACACTTATAAGGGAATGACTCGAGACGGACGTTTTGTTTCTGGTGGAGGTGCTACCGAAGTTGAATTGGCATTTCAAATAGCTGAATTTGCAAATACATTACCCGGTCTTGAACAATATGCTGTGCGTAAATTTGCTTTGGCTTTAGAAGTTTTTCCCAAAATTTTGGCTGAAAATAACGGTAGCCAACCATCAGAACTTCTCTCAAAACTGTATGCTTCTCACAAGGAGGGAAATAAAACTTATGGTTTTGATAGTAGTGTATGTATTTAAAATGAATCTTAAAAAAATGTGTTTTTTCTTTACAGATAATCAAATATAATTTAATTTCAAATTACAGGAAGGAAGTGGGGAAATGGTTGACTCTGTTAAAGCTGGAATTTTAGACTTGTTTTTGACAAAGCAATGGGCCTTAAAATATGCTGTGAATGCAGCCTGCACCATTCTTAAAGTCGATCAGATAATAATGGCAAAACGAGCAGGAGGACCAAAACCCAGAAGTGGAGGCCATAACAGTGATGACGAGTAAAAATCTCCAAATGAAAAGTACTTTAATTTTCAAACGTTTAGTATAATTTTTTTATATGTAATGTTTAAGATTAATTTAAAATTTCTTGAGTGTTTACATTGTTTCTTCAAGAAACAGTTTGGCATTTAATTTTTTATATAGTTATCTTTAAAATCAAATAATAAAAAATTAAACCCTTTTCAATTTAATACGCTAACATTGATTTAAACTGCTGATAATGAAATCAAAATTTTACAAAATGAAATTTTTTTAAAAAACTGTGTTACTTTTTTTATTTAATCTTGAAATACCTTTTTTGTTTACCACTGAAAAAAATTGTTTTCATAAGAGGAAGAAGAAGCACTTGTTAAAAAGTAAAAAAAAGAAAGAAAATTTTCTATTAAAAATTATATTTAATTATAATGTGAAACATGGTAAATGTGTTTTTCTTTAAAAATGACATAAAAAATATTTAAGTACTAGTTGTCAAAAAATCCTGTGGCAAATGACCAGCATCTCCAAGGCATTTTATATGTACCTTTCCAGTTGGATGAATTGTTAACCAAGTAATACTAGCATGTTTAAGAGAAATACGTAACCAAGCTTCTGGTGGAAATTGTAATGCTCTGAAAAAAAATTGGCTTATTATTACAATTTGATTTCAATTTATAATTAATAAGTAACAATTACAGACCTGCAAACAAAATATCGAATCACATTAGCATGACAAACAAGAACTGTATAAGAATCATCTGTTTGATTTTCATGTGCTCTATGAAAATACTTTCGGAACGCTGATTCTATTCGTGAACCATCTTGAAAAATCTATAAAAAAATTTTTAATCATCTTAAAATGATATTGATGCCTACAAAATTTTTGGTTCTATATGTTTAATTATATATAAATAAAGTCTTACAGAAACTTCAGGTTTCCAGGAACTTATTGGAGGTTCTGGAGGTATTGGATAACCTTCCACAATCATACTGTCACTAGCAGTTTTTACATTTGGAAGAAATTGTTCAATAATCGACGAAGTCTCTTGTGCTCTTTTCATTGTCGATTTTACGATTAAGGAATAAGGCAAACCTAATTCGGCTAAGCGTTTACCAGTCAGTTCAGCTTGCTTTCTACCTTTAAAAACATTTTATAAATAATTTTTAAGTCTAGATCAATAAAATTTTGTACAATTCTATAATTTAAAAAAAATTATAATTACCAAGTATTGTAAGAATTTTTTCTTCATCTGTATTTCCTTGACGATTATATTGACCGTGTCTAATGAGTATTAAATGTCGAACAGCCTTTGATTTTTTAGCTTCACATTTTTTATTATATTCATTTTCACCTTCTGGGGTTGTTAATTTTACTGGTTTTACTAAACTTTTTGGGTCTCGCCTAAAAGACATTTATTAAAATCATAGAAATAAAATAAAAATTAAATAAGACATTTATTTCGGTACATACATGTAAAACAAATCGCTCTTAATTATTGTACAGCTCATTTGTCATTAACACTTATTTGTTATTAATGTAAAAATTAATTAATTAACTACCTACTTTTGTATAGAGTATTTTCTAATTTAAAAACTCACTCAATTTAATTTAATTGTAAAACAATAAAAAAATATTTACCTATCCCAATTGTAGTCCCAATTTACTGAATTACTTATAGCAGTAGAACTTTTATACAATTTATTATTAATTTTTCCTGAATCTAATGCATAATAAACAAATGCAAAACCACTTAAAGCACCAATACTGGATAATGCATACTTCTGTAAACGAGATAATGTACTCATCTTCCTTTGTTGAAAAAATAACAACAAATTTTAAATTTTAAGCATAAATATTTATATACAATGTATATTATAAATAGAAAAATGTGGAAAATATAACATCTGAAATGTGAAACGTCTATTAGGTGAAATTTTAGGGTACAGTCACAGCTCAGTTACTTGAGAAGGGTCGTCATGGTAACGTATAAGAGTGAGAGAAATAAAAGCATTCTTTATTTCTCTCACTCACTCTTATACGTCACCATGAAGACCCTGAGTTAGAAAATGCCAGACATATATTTGTGTCCTTTTTTATATCATGCATCTTGTTACCGAATGCCTTCAAGATACTAGTGTGCATTAGCCTTTACTTCTTCAATAAACTGTAACATTAGAGAGGTTCCTCTTTAAAAAAAAAAATCCCCAGCAGTATACTGGGATAATAAGTAAATTACCTTTACAACCCTGCCTATTTGTGGAGGGGATCATTGGACATGTGCCTTGCACGCAAATGAAAATGTAAATATTGTAAATATTTGTGTTGTGGAGTTCGAAAATGTCGGTGGTAGTGAATAGACGCTAGCGTCTCCGTCTCCGTCCACCTATTTCATCTCACTTTAGTGTTATTCAAAAATTAAGTGTTTATTTAATTTAATTAAGATGAAGAATTAACTTCATCCAATTTTTAAAGTGTTATTTTGTGCGAATTGTTCAACTGATTAAATAACGAACTTAGGCTACTATTAACCACGAGGCTATACGTCATCCTAACCTCACAATCATTACTGCTTAATATAAATTAAATCCATACGCATCGATTTGAAGAGGATTCTATTATCCTTATAATTATTGAAAAAGAGAATCTAAGATTTCTATACTAATGGGGAAGTGATGTATTTTCTACAAAATTATAGACAAAAAGGAATACCTCTCTACAAAACACGAGGCAACATAACCCCATAACGTCTATCTACAACAACTTACATTACTTGTGCATTTAATGGATATTCATGGTACAGACTTATTAGATTTACGCTCTATATTGCTTTGGATAATTCTGGACCTAGTTGCTTGCTTTGGAATTTTTGCTGAATTTTGTTGCCTTTCCATTATTTAAACCTACAATTCTCATACCTTTCCCTTTCTTAATTCTGCATCCACACATGCTTGATTTAGTCATATTGCTTTAAAAAAAAAAAAAAAAAAGAAAAAAGGGGAAAAAAAGAAAAAAAAAAAGAAAAAATTTTACATTTTGCTTTAATTGCTATATACATAAATTTTCTACGGTTAACACTCTATGCAAGTAAGTTTTGAATTTGTTTTCTCACTCTTTCTTTTTCTCACCAAACGCATTATCGCTTTTTTTTTATGAATTAATTATTTTATTATCAGCAATAGTTATGCAAATGCACAGTCACTTTGTTCTCTAGTTGGCTTATGTTATTTTAATTCAGTTGCTTAATCTTAACGTTTCTATTTTGTGGTGTGAGTTGATTTTTGGATTATTACATATTATGCCTAAAGTTCACGCTTAAATCGATGAGCGGTCGGTCTTCGGCTTCAAATCATACTATTATTATTTGAATTGGTTGATTTAACTAATTATTGTTGGATCTGTATATAGTTTACTAAATTTATATTAAGAAATATTAATCTTATGAAAATATTAAAGTTAATAAATTATTTTTAGATTTCCGTCTAACTAATAAATATGGACAACCAGGAGGAATGTGTTTTGGTGAACGGAGAAGTGATGCGGGATCCAACTCGGCCTAGTCACTCGATGAGAGGTGATACTGATTTGTCTCAACGAGAAAGAGTTCAGTCAGCAGCTGATGACCGGACCCATGGTCTACCTAATGAATCGGCTTTTAATTTAAATTTTGATCTTTCTACCGGTGGCAACCCACAGTTATTACCTCAACAAGACACTTCCACACCCCAATCCTCGGTAAATCCAAGTGGTAAAAGACTGAGAAATTCACCCGGTTCTGATTCTTCTTCTAACGGTTCCTTTTTCCACGCTCCAAAAAAGACTACTTTGGTGGATAACGATTCTCTTCTTTCTCTCCAACTCGAATCAGTGATTCAAATTGATAAACATAACATTGATGCAGTTCCCAAGATCAATGAAGAGGCTACCTTATGGGACAAAAATGACCTCGAATGGTACAATGAATCTGTACCATCTCTATACACTTCCAATAGTCCAGCCCCCTTTGTAGTTCTGGTTGAAAGTACTATTAGGGGCAGAAATATAGGTAAATTAGATCCAATTTGTGTTATTGACCTTCTTACCCCCCTAATTCACGGTAAAAAACTCATTACTAGAAATGGCCAAAATCAAGTCAAGGTGGTATGCGACTTTTGGCAGAGTGCCAACGACCTTGCCCAATCGCGTGATCTTGTTACTGCTGGATATAGAGCAATAATCCCTGACTCCTTCCTACGAAAAAAGGGATTTACCACCTGGTTCCCTTGGGACAGATCTGTCAAGGACATAGTTAGAGTGTGCTCCTCAAAGGACTTGGAGAGCATTGCAAGTATTAGAAGATTAGTAAATGAGGATAATACTATCCAGGACAAAATTGAATTCACTTTCGAATCTCCTACAGTCCCACGATATATCCAATTGGGGGAATTTATGATTCAAATCACCCCTTCAATTCAACGCCCTCGCCGATGCTTCCGTTGTCAGCGATTTTGTCATGATATGAATCAATGTAGGTCAACTTACCCTAGCTGTGAATTTTGTGCTGGTAGACACTTGACTAGATTTTGTCCAAACGGTCATCTCCCACCGAAATGCAAGAATTGCAAAGGTCTTCATCTAGCTTCCTCTTCCGAATGCCCTGTCTATAAATTTGAATTTGGTATTCTCAAACATAGATACAGTACTAACTGCAATAGGGATGAAGCTAAGTTATTGTTCTTCTCTGAGAACCCAGATCTGACCAACAGAGTAACAGCGAGAGAGGAATCTTTCTCAAATTCCTCAAATGATTTACCTGCTAATTTGAATATTGATGTTCCCAAACCCACATTCTCGAAAAACTTCCAAATTGATGAAGTGACTAACACAGATCAAGATCAAGTCATCCAAATCTCTAAGGATATGAGTGCATATAAAATTGACGAAAAACTTCAAGCTGTTAACTCATTGATTGATCTCAATGATTCACGTTCAGCCTTAATAGACTCTTTGCAAGAGAACTTGATCTCTCCGCTAAAGGAGACCCACGGAGCATCTTTTGCTTTTCTCAGAAAGTAAAACGATCACATTCTTATCATCTTGATTCTTTAGATTAAGTTAGTTAAATTTTATTTTTTCGGCTTTAAGCTAATTTTAATACTCTATATGAATTTATTCTTGAGACCGACTGCTCATGACGTCTTCAAGTCACTCGTTCTCAACACAAATAATTAAATAATTAAATAATTTTGTAGTACTATTTTTTTTGTTCTTTGCTTGAGTTACGTGTTTTGTTTTGTTCTTTTTTTGCCATTTTGGTTTTTGTTTTTTTTTTTTTTTTGTTCTTTTTTGTTCTTCTCATTGATTGATTTAGTTGTTGATCACAAGATGTCTCTCAACACTAAATATATTAAGTATGGCACATGGAATGCCCACAGCGTTATCAATAAACGTGCTGAAGTTGAGTCATTATTACACATATACGATCTTGATGTGCTATCGATAACCGAAACCTGGTTGACTCCTGCAACTAGTACCTGGCAGTTGCCTGGTTATTTGACCTATAGATGCGATCGATCTAATGCACAACATGGAGGTGGTACTCTACTCCTAGTTAAGAGAAACCTCACAGTTTGTCCCTTTCAGGTTCCCGTCTCTATCCGGTCATTTGTTGACGCGGTTGGCATTTCCATCTCTACCAATCTTGGAAAATCCAATTTCTTTCGACCTATGCTCCACCCTCAACGAAAATTCCCCCTCTAATTTGGAAACGGTTGATCGACTGTTGTTCCCCGGATGATCCTCTCGTTTTTCTGGGAGACTTTAATGCCCATTCATTGATGTGGGGATCTAGTTTCTGTAATACCAGAGGCAACCACCTGTCTGATGTAATTGAGGAATCAGATATGATTCCTATCAACGACTGCGAACCTACGTTCGTGAATAGAAATGGTAGAACGGGAGGCAATATCGATTTAATATTTGTCTCGGACTCTTTGAGCAACATAACAACTGTTGAGGTTACAATAGACACCTTTTCCTCAGATCACTTTTTGGTTATTGCCTGCACAGATGCAACTGCTAAGTTTCAGAAAGCATCAGTCAAGCGATTGAATACCAAAAAGGTTGACTGGTCTGGGTTTTCGGTACAATTAGATTCTCGTCTAGATCCTCTATATCGACGAATTGAATCGAATGATTTGCTAACAGAAGTGTATGAAGAATTTCTAATCACCATAAAAGAAGAACTTCAATCTGCCGGGGCTTTCTATCCCACTGACCTCCCGGGTAAAAGAAAAGCCAAACCCCTATGGTGGGATCAGGATTGTGAGGAGGCTCTAAATCGACGAAGATTGGCTAGGAAGGAGTTTTTAAGAACTCAAATACCTTCAACTAGATCTAAGTTTGATGAGACAGATAATGAGGTTAAATGGTTTCTTAGAAACAAAAAAAAGGTTTCCTTTGAAAATTTCTGCAATTCGGTTGAACCTTCAATGGGTTCCAAACAGATTTGGTCCAAGGTTAAGGCCTTCGCTACTTCATCTCAACCTCTACGCACTAACATATGTAATGATCCAAATTCCGAAATTTTTCAGAATTTACAGAAAAATTTGGTTAAAGAAAATATACCCCCAACTCACCTACCATTGATGGAAGGGATTAACGTTGATGATCGAATGAATTGCCCCTTCTCTATCACTGAACTCAATATTGCATTAATGAGTAACAAAAAAGACTCAGCTCCGGGCCTAGATTCCATCTCTAATTCAATCTTACGTCATTTACCTCCACGCGCCCGGAATTTGTTCCTTACCATTTTTAATGGTTTTTTTCTCTCGTCTGTTTACCCAGCGACCTGGAGAAATTCCAGAGTCGTCTTTATCCCGAAACCCGAGGGAAAAGGTTATCGACCAATCTCCTTGACATCGGCCGTAAGTAAATTATTTGAAAGAATGGTCCAGAAAAGACTCGAACACTATATTGAGTCGGTTGGAGGTGTGCCATTGATGCAGTATGGTTTCCGCAAGGGACGTTCCACCACTGACTGTGTCTCTGTTTTTGTCACCGATATACAGGATAGTTTTTTAAAGGGAAAACATACGGTCGCCTTGGCTGTCGATTTGGTTGGAGCTTTTAGTAATATTTTGCCATTGGCCATTTACAATCGATTAGTAGAGCTTAGAGTTCCTGACAGGATAGTTAATTTTGTATCATTTCTTATAGCTTCAAAAAATTTGTTTTTCGCCTCAGACAATTCCAACTACAAAGTCTCCTATATAGGTGTACCACAGGGAGGTGTCTTGTCTCCTCTTCTTTTCAATTTGGCAATCAGTAAAATTGACAATGTTCTACCTAAATCAATCAATCGCCTGATGTTTGCTGACGATTTACTTTTGTACGTCAGTTCGGATAATATTCAAGACGCAGTAGATACCCTTGAAATTGCAGTTGCTACCTTGTCTCCATGGCTTGCTGAAGTAGGCCTGTCCATCGCTCCTAATAAATCACAACTTGCACTTTTCTCTAAATCTCGAGAAAAAAGTAATAACGTTTTTCTTAAAATCGATAATAACAAAATCAAAATGCAGGACGAGCTGGTCTACCTCGGAATCCACTTGGACCGACGACTGACTTGGTCCTTGCATATCCACGATCTTGTCAAAAAGGCTACTAAAGCAATCAACATAATTAAAGCAATGTCTAGGATATCATGGGGAGCGAACCCAACTGTTATGTTGATGGTCTATAGGGGACTGGTTAGATCGCATCTGGAATGGGGCTGTCAGCTGTTTTCTTCTGCCTCTCAGTCTAATTTAGAAAAGCTTGACAAAGTACAATCACTAGCCCTCCGAACAATATTGGGATGCATGAGGTCAACCCCTATCAGTATCTTAATGTCCGAATCGGATGAGCCTCCGCTACATTTAAGACGTTCCACCTTGTGTCGGAAACACATGATAAGGAATTTTTCTTGGTCTTTGAACCCCCTGATTCCTAAGTTACAATTGCTTTCTGAGAAATGTATATTAGACAAACGGTACCGAAATAATATCTCCTCATTGAAATTTTCACTATTGGATTCATTTCGCGAGTTGAATAACATGACTCACAGATGTACTAGATCAATTAAGCCTTCTACTTTCGATTTTACATGGGAGGAGCTGACTATCCCGATTCTCGTAGATATTGATTCGGGTCTGGAAATAAGGGTTGATTCTAATCCGGGCGGAGCATTTGAGACATTTGTCGAACGTGAATACCCGGATTACATACAAATCTTCACTGACGGTTCGAATGACCCGAAAAGAGGACTTTCTGGAGCCAGCTACGTCATACCCCTTTTGAATGTTAAGTTTGGAGTTCGCTTGAGTGGTCTGATGTCCATTGAATCGGCTGAATTATATGCAATTTTCTCGGCATTAAAGTATTCCCTTCAAACAAGCCTTGACAATGTGCTTGTCATTTCTGATTCTCGAGGATCTCTGCGAGATTTAAAGGAAAGAATGTTTGTCTCTAACCCTCACCCATTTATAATCAAGATCACTAGAATGATTGTTCAACTGATGGCAACCGGTTGCCAAATTCGTTTTCTCTGGATACCTTCTCATGTCGGAATTAAGGGCAATAATATAGCAGACAGACTAGCGAAAGAAACATTGGATTTCCAATTTGGTAAATTTTCCGGTGTACCCCCCCGTGACCTATTACCTGTTTTTAAAAAAGACCTTGATTCCTGAAAGAGAATGATTTGGCCATACACCGACTGTACACAATCACGAAACAAATACTACCTGAGAGTGGGCTACAAAAGTAAAAGACCTTGGTTCCGGGGCATTGATGCGGCTAGGAGATACATCAACACTGTGACTAGGCTGAGGACTTCCCACATCTGTACTGATGATCACTTCAATAGGATGGGATGGAACATTCCTCCTGGTTGCGATTGTGGGGCCGAACATAAAGATCTCAAACATTTATTGAGTTTCTGCCCCATATTGTCTTCTGGCAGACCTAACTTTTTCACATTCTTAGCACTTAAAATTCCAGACTTTAATCCACATGACATAAATTTGGATGAATTGATTTTTAATCCTAATCAAGAAGTTACAATGGAAATTGGTAGATTCTTCGCCTTGGGTAAAGTGATTGTGTAGTTAAGTGAACAATTAAATTTCTATTAAGTAAATATATAGTTGCGATAAATTAACTAATTTAAGTAAGGTGAGGAAGAGAGGAGGGAGGTGAAAGGAAAAAGAAAATAAAACAGTTTAACAAATAATAAATTTAAATATAAGTTACTGTCTACTGAATTGAATCTAAGTCATGTAAACTCAAAATTCAAATTCAAACCTTATCCCATCCGTACAATCCTAAACCTGAGCAACTTTTAAATTCAATTCACAACTCAAGATATCATACCATTATATAGACTGGGAAGTGAGGAGACCAAATTTGAAATGAACCCACCCTAAAGCTGAACTACGACAACAACAATATATTTACGTTTGACTACGTAACTATACCCGGATTAACATTTTGTACTGGCTACCTGTTAATACAAGAGGCCATTTAAACAGAAAGAAAGAGAGATTTGTGTTGTGAATTTTAATAATGTCAAGCATTGAGTTTTTACCTCTTTTAGAGGGTACAAAATTTATAATAATAGATGAAGGTAAAAAAAAGTTAAAAAGAAAAAAAAATAAGAGTATTGTATGTGAATATTTAAATGAAATACTTGAAAATAAAAAATTTTTATTTAATTTTTAGGTTTGGATGCACCTTTTGCTGAAACGTTAATTACAGGGTGGTTAAAAATGTTTGAGAAGCGAAGATGTGATTGTGAAATTGACGTAATTTCATTTGCAAATCCAAAGTACCTTTATGTTAATCATTTTAATTTATTAACATTGAATAACATAAATGTGACTGATTTTTATTCTATAAATTCAAATAAAACAAATTCTTTTATAGAAAGAATGGAATATTATCTTCAAACTGCTGGACATGATACAGTTATTATAAACTGTCTGAGTACTCTCAGTTTATCTGTTGGTTTTGAAAAAGCAATATGGTTTATTGAGAAAGTCAAAGAAAACTCAAAACAATTAATTTGTATATATCGAAGAGATTTTGGAAAACTTAATTTACCAAATGTAGAAACTATGGGAACAACTTATGTGAAATTAGAAGGACACTTAAAAAGTACACAGATTAATAATTATGTTTATGAGGGATATTTTACTCATAAAAAACTTGGAGGAAGTATTTTACATCAAACTGAAATAGTGACCCAAGATGTTAAAACATATGAAATTATATCAACAGAGATTTTAAAAGATTCAATTAAGAAAATAAAAAAACCTATTCAAGAATCGACGAAAGAAATTAAAGCATCTTTTCGAATAGAAACAAATGACCAGGAAATGACGCAAAAAAGAGATACTCCTTTACCTTATATAGAAGCTAAAAATCAAAATAACCAAACAGCTATTTTTTATGAACCTGAGGATTTATATGATGGCGAGGATGAGGATCTTGATGATGATTTAGGAATTTAAAAGTATGTAAGAACCGAATCATCATGTTTTAAATTTGTTACATTTTTCTATAAAATGACACTCAACAAACTTTATCTTATATTATATTTTAAATAAAAAAATTATTCAAATTGTATTCACTTTCTTAGAATTTGAAAAACTAAATACATATATATATATATACATTATACTAAACTAATATTTTAAATTGTGATTAAAGTTAAATTTTTATTAATGACCTTGTCAAGTGTTAAACACAGATACCAGTCTGTATATTTTTTTTGTGCTTCAAACAGTATCGATAAAATTGTTCAACTTTCATTTCAATACAAGAAGTTGACAATTTTTATACACGATGATGAGATAAGAAATGTCTCGAAATGTTTAATACAAAAAATATCCGACAGGCACAAAAAATTTCCTAATTTTATTTATTACTTGTCCCTATATAATATAAATAAATTTTCAACTTGTGCAAAAAAGAAAGTTGAGCAATTCAATACCAGATATTATTTTAAATATTGCAATAATAACTTAGCGATTTGCAAGGAAATTCATTTGAAGAGAAATTTTACAAACTTCTAAAACATAGCTTTACATGATTTTAAAAATAATTATAGAACTGGGTCCAAACACAATAAAACAACTAAATTTTCAAACAAAAGTAATGTTAATACGTTCGTGACTTTTCTTTTTGTATATTTACATGTTCTTATTTTAAACTATTAAATCAGATCTTTAATGTTTTTTTAAGTCTCAATATAGATTAGTTGTAACGTTCAAAGACAGCTTATAACATTCACTCTTTATGTACAGGTATAAAATATTTATCATTCTAATGTTTTTTGAACTATTAATCATATATAATATATGATCAACCTAGACGTTCTTTTTTATAAAAGTGTATATATATATATTATTCGTTTGCAGATTTTATATTTAAGTATTTTTACAAAAAAATTATCAAACTGGTCAATAATTAAAAACTCAATAAACACAGTGACAGACCCAGGAAGTGGCCATGAGGGCTTTGCTCTTTACAAAATCTTTAAATTTATATCCTAAAGGTTTAAATTTTCTAAAGTGTTTGTTCATCTCCCTAAACAGTATTGTCTGGATCTAACTTTGTAGATAAACAAAATGTAAATTTGAATTGACCTTTGGACTTGAAAATTCATTGACACAAAAAATTAAGGTCTTCGTTATGTCTTCCCTGAAATATCCATAATAAAACCGATAAAATAAGATGCTAATTTTTTTTAAATTCGACACAATTTTTTTGTAAAACTTGTTTAGTTACGTTATTTTAAACGTTTAGCATATTTTTTAACCAAATTAATTTTACATATACATTCATGTGATTAAAACGAAATTGTAAATGGAAAACAAATAAGTTCTTATCAATATTATATAAAACATTTTTCTTAAATTATATATTCTAACTTTGGAAATTTTGCATATTAATCAATATTAGTCTTGTAGATTTGTAGGCTATTATTTACTCATGAATGTTTTAAAAAGAAACTGCGACATTTCTTGTATTTGTTTACATTTATATAACTATTTTTTTTATTTTATATTATATTTCTTATCCAAAACATGAATCAACAAAAGACAAAAAATCAATGTTTTTTAGTCATTGTATGTCTTTTGTTAGATGAACTATTTTATAAAAAAATTTTACTTTCAAAGAAGTAGAAAAATCTGAATCTCTTTTAATAAAGAGATCATGAAACTTATTACTCACAGATTTATTATAATTTAACATTTTATTGCCCCTGAATAACAGGATAATCAAAATTCAGGCCCATCCTGTAATACCTAATTAAAAGTTATGCGACCAATATCCTATCGGATGTCACTACTAATACTATTGAAGATAAAATAATAAAATAATTTAATTTTTTTATACAATTGCAGAATATTTAACCAAGTAATTTTCGTTAAAATTGTTTCTTATTGTTTAAACAAGTATTGTTATTTTTATTTAATGCGTGACGCACTGTAGAATAGGGGTTGTTTAACTTGTAAACAGCTGTATTGGCATGAATTTTTGTTTACCTGTTAATCAAGAGCACATTCATTGTAACTGTATAGTCTCATTCAATGAGACACGTGTCTAAATAAAAGAATTAAAATTAATGAAAAAATAAATATGGAAGTAGAATTGGACATGAGATATTTCACTAGCAAAAGCCTATTGCTTGTAGAACATTTTTCATAACGATTAAATTTAAATAAAACTATATTAAATATAAGATGTAGTCAATGATTTTGAATCTTTGTAGTATTAAATTTAATATTTACTTTTTTTTAAATACTGTAGATGAAATTGATAATTTTTTACTACAAGCATCTACCATCTCAAAGTTGAAGTATACCGTTTCAAAACCAATAATTACATTTAATATAGTTTTAAAAAATAAAATTTGTTTGAAAAACGCTTTGCAGATCAGTCTTTTGCAAATGGAACGGTTTTAAAACAATATCCCATACAGCCTTACAACATTAATATTTTTACAATAGGTAAAAAAACACCATTCAACAACATCAGTGTACAATAAGAAAAATATAGTATCAATTCTAGAAATACAATACTCGAATGACAATGCCTGCACGGCAAAAGTATGACTAAAAAATGTCACAGAATTTTTAGAAAACATATATTATTGCCATGGAGCAATATATATATAATTGTCCTTCATGTTTGAGCATTAATGAAATAGTCAAAATTTCTCATTTTTAAAATAAAAGATAATATTGTCTGAAGAATAGCTTCTTGGTCGATACTCGATTGTGTTGTTGAGATATGTTAATATAGTCGCTTACGATTTTGTTCAGATCGTTTCTGATAAATCATAATTCCAACAACAACGACAGCTATTAAAACTAAGGCACATAAAAGCATCATAAAGAAGGTTTTAATTCCACTTGATACTTGAGGTTTTGGATCATCCACGTGTTCTGAAATGTCATCACATATTAAATAAATTTATAATTGATAAGAAGCAATTATTTCTAAAAAAAAAATTTTAAGATATAATATTGAATTAAACCAAAAAACAAACAATGATTAAAATTATGAAGAAAATTGCATCACAAAAAATGAGCAATTGCGTTGAAAATTAATTTTTCTCACCTCTTGGAGACTCAAAGAATGTTGCAGAAGGAAGAATGCTCGCCCTATCTTCATCGTCTTTAGACTAAAAAGTGAATTATTAAAATTGCATCTAAACAAATAGGTATGTTGTATTTTATTTTATTGCAAAAATTTTTAAAAGAAACTTACTTCATTCGGCAAATCCAGCTCAAATAGACGAATTGATAAAATATCGTGATTATCAGAAAGATCACCAGTAGTCGCAGTCATACCAAAAAAGTATCCTGTTGGTAATTTAACTCCTTTCACCGAAAAGCATTCCTTCCATGCTCCTTTGTTTGCAATATCCGTTGAAACTACAACAAATAAAATTGAATTTAACAAAATTTTACAATACTGATAAGTAAAAAGAAATTGTCACACTGTCTAACATATTACATTCCACATACCTGTTAATGTATCTTTTTCATATCGCACAGTAATGTGAGTATCAAATTCAAGATTTCTAAATTTTGCTTCACATCCTGCAAGTTGAGTATGAGTTCCATCTCTATCATGGTCATAGTGAAGCGTTCCATTATTAATCATTGCCGATATGTAAGGATGTTGGTGCTATTAAAAAATGTATTAAAATAAAAAAATAGAATATATGAAAATTGATTCTAAATCAATATCACTACGTCTTTGCTTTATGTGCAACTATAATAAAAAAAAAATGTAATTAATTAAATTTTTAGATTCATTTTAATTTAATATAAGTGCATTAAAACTTTTTTTGTTTAAATTTCTTCAAGTAATATTGATACGAACATTATGTGGACCATTGTGGTTACTATAAGTATCAAGAATCACTGCCAATCCGTGAAAGTGGTCTTTATTTCCAAAAACTGGACCTGTTTGCATTCTATCTTTTGCGTACCATATTACAAATCCATCTCCGAATAATTCTCGTCCTTTTCCATGAACTTTAAAATGTACCTTGAGCTCCCAGTTTTTTAAATTACATGGCTAAAAATATAATTACAAATTAATGCATAAATCATTTTATCATTTTATTTAGTAAAAATTAAATAAGATTTTATTTTATTTCAAAAGCATTATATCAAATTAATATTCATCGTAACAAATACTACAAAAGTATTAAAATATACTATGCATATATGTATGTACAAACATTTAAATTTTGCTCCACATTTTAACTTATACGCAAGCGTACATATTATGCTCTGTGTGTATACATGATTGGTTAACGAAAATAGATAAGAATCGTCTAATCTTTTCGATTCCTATGATAATTTTAATAATTTTACATTTGAGTGATGAAAAATTAAAAAAAAAATTAACAGTAATTGTATTAAAATTTTATTATGAATAAAAAAATTGTAATTATTTCACAAAAATTAAATATAAAGATTATAACTTTAATAGCAATTACATATTTATAAATAAAATATCAACTTACAACTGAATTCCAAAGTGCTCCTTGTGTACTTTGTAAATCAGGCGTTAACCTAATATAATTATTTGTTACCATCGTACTGCCTATAAAATCCCAATAAGGTACTGTCATACCTAACCCTAAATAAAAAAAAAAAATTTCATATAAAGAAAACATATTTAACTTATGTATGTTGATTGAATCATATAAAAATGAGTTTCTGATAAATTCATTTTAATTTCAATAATTAAAACAATTAATAATATCATGTATATACACTTATTTTCACTAATAATTAAACTTGAAAACTGGTATTTGACATAATTAACCTCAAATTAATCCTTATGTGTACAAACTTTACTTTTACATAAATATATTAAGAAAATGATTATAACTGGAATAGATTATTATTTGTAATTTTACTATATTTATTTTTAAATTTAAAGAATAAAACAAACAGACATGCATAAAAAATAATAAAATAAAATATTACCTTGATAAGGACGAACAAGAGAATGTTCTCGTTTCATATAATCGTTTGAGATCCATTCTGAAGTTACAATGTTAAAGATATTAAATAATAATGTATAGTACCATATCCATTCCATTATAATTTATATTAAAAGTAAATTTTTCGATGTATTATAATTGTAACGTACAGATGACGTCTAGAAATGACAACTGACAACTGGTAATAGCAGGATTAGCAGTAATAGCCAACTAAACTTTTTATTTACATATATATATATATATATATATAGTATAGTTTAGAGTATTATATATAATATTAGAGTTTCTTTAAGGCCTGAGCAGAATGGATTCTTGAACGGGAACGCAATCGTAAACGCAACCGAAAGAATAAGTTAGAGAAGGACAAACAATCTATCTATCCTTCTCTAACTCATTCTTCTGGTTGCGTTTGCGATTACAATGTCGTAAATACAGGTCCGGAATCTCTTCAATGCCTACAATGGTATGGTGGGGTCTCGCGGTGAAGTCCGCCGATAGGTGGATACGTGTCGAAAAGTCTACTCTATCTTCGTTTTTCTTTCTTGGTGGAAAAAATATAGAGATTACTTTACGACACGTAGCCACCTATCGGCGGGCTTCACCGGGAGACCCCACCTAAACAAACAAGATTCCGAACCTGTATATACGACCGTGCTGCAAACGTAACCTGAATGATGAGTTAGAGAAGGATAAACAATATGTCTACCCTTCTCTAACTCATTCTTGCGTTTGCGATTCCAGTTACGTTCTTTTCTGCTCAGGCCTTTACGCGTAACTCGATGTTTTCTACGTGTAATGGAGCATTTACACCTTCGGCAAAAAATGTTCTTCACCTTGCATTTTCCAAAATACACTTACCTGATTGGTTGTCCACAATGAATCAGATTCTAGACAATTAATCAGGTAAGCGTATTTCGGAAAATGCAAAGTGAAGAAAAATTTTTTGCCGAAGGTGTAAGTGCCATTATGACGACAAATAGTGAGTGGGGATTTTGGCGCATATTCACGTATAATACTACGTCACGTATTATACGTTCCCATCTCTGCGAGTCGCCCCCCGACTCGATGAGTGTGGAATCAGTATAAAGTCGTATCTACAATAATTGTTGATTGTTTCTTTTATTGGTTCTTTGAAAAGAATATAATTTAGTGCATTTAGTGGTAGTTCAAGGTTCCAAGTTGCTGGTTCAACTTCTAGTGTCCCATACCTTGATTTATACAAAAATTGGGTAGATATTCATTTAAATTCAAACAATAGAAATGCTAGTGACAGTGAAATAATTAAAGATTAATTGTTAAAAATTATATTACATATAATTCAGACCGTTGTAAACAAACAAAGAAACAAAGGAAGACGAAGAAAATAACCTGTAGAAACTCACAAACACGTTTTTATTATAAATTGAAATTGGTGTAATAATCCAAGCCAAAAGTCACGCTTTGCTTAAGTTTAGTATATTACACACACACATATATATATATAGTAATAGAAAAAAGTCTTCGTCTTTCTTTTTTATTATCGGATTTCGTGATTCGATATAGAAAAGTTTGTGCACAACGGTCTCATTTCATATTACACGCGATCGCAAGTGTTCTTTTTTTGAGAGAGAGAAAGAGAGATTAGGTTAGTTCGCGTCCGGAAAAACAGCAGAAGGCGCTGCGGACTTTCGTGCGCGAGAATAATCAAAATCAATGCAATAGTGCAGTGTTCCTTGATCGTCTTGCAGGTGTTTTTTTGAAAAGTATTTTTTTCCTCCCCAATAAAAATTCATCATGTCGAATGGACTAGCAGTGTTAAACAATAGCAAAGCAGTTCAAAATTTGAGTAAGTTTGATGATTTTCTGTCATAATTTCATCTAAATTTTACGCGTCGAAATTTTATACACAATACATTTACTCTGTTACTTTGTATATGTATACATATACCTATATATAAAATATACATTTACATTTCCAGCCTGTAACGCTTCGCCAATTGTCTCCACAACACAAGGACAAGGAAAACACTCGGCGAGGGTGAGTTTTTGACTAATTAGTGCTATTTTTAGATGACGTCTTTTGTTTTTCTTTTCGCTTACAATGAAAAGCTCCTCTTTTTTTCTTATTTTGCATTTCAGATGGAACAATCGAATACCTCGCACGCTGCTGTTAAAAGAAACGCTGATATTGCTCTAGAAGGTTTGTTTTAAAAATTATAGTTGAGATAAAACTTGACTTAAAATAGCTGATAATTCATATTATTTTCGTCTTTGTCAATTCTTTCTTTTAAGAAGATATATTTTATCACAAGAATAATTAAACTTGTCATTAATTTTAAAAACTTGTTAACTTTTGAAAAAAATTTGGCAAACTAATTTCATTTGTTTTTTTAAATATCTACAGTTTCAAAGAGATTTTTATTTTATATTTTTTATTTTCAAATTAAATTTCAATAAGAACTTGGAAATTGTTTTAAATTTATTTTGTTTTTTTTTGTCATAAATGTTAATCATTTTTTTTTTACATCTTTATTCTATAGAATTATCATCTCCTGTTTCATCAGGTTCGCCGTGTTCAAAGAAACGTCACAAGAATCCTCAACCAAAGAATGCAGTGTGCGCTTTAAATGAATTAAAAGCGGGTGCTGTTTATAAAGTTGTCTCACAAACTGGTCCAACACACGCTCCAATATTTACTATAGCGGTGCAGGTTGATGGACAAACATATGAAGGAAAGGGACGTACTAAAAAATTGGCAAAGCACGCAGCTGCCGAATTGGCATTGAGAAATATTGTACAATTTAGAAATGCACCTGAAATTGTTCGTGTAATTAATACAAATAATTGTCAAGCAACACCATTGGAGCCAGACTTCACGAGCGATGTAACCGAACGTGATAATCATTTGGTGAATGCATTTAAAACTCTCGCACAAGAGCCAAAGAGCGCCAGTAAATTTTTAGACAAAGGCCCAGTAGCATTAATCAATGAATTATATCCGGGCGTTACTTATAAATGTATTTCTGACACGGGCGAGAGTTATGCAAAATTCACCATTGCAGTGACAATTGATGGCGAAACATTTGAGGGTACAGGTCCGAGTAAAAAATTAGCAAAAGCCGCAGCAAGTAAAGCGGCATTGGCGAAATTAAGAAATGTTCATAGTTCATCATTTTGCATTCCATTACCAGTACGTGTATTGCCGAGTTATGCTAATTCGGGACACTGGCAGGAACAAATGAGTCTACCACAAATGTTGGCCGATCGAATAGGAAAAATGGTCAATCAAAAATTTACCGAACTCGTGCAAAATAAACCACAACATGCGAGACGCAAAGTTTTGGCAGGAATAGTTCAAACAAGAGGGAACGAAGCGGAATTAATTTGCGTTTCAACTGGTATTTTTTTTTTTTTAATTTCAAATTTGTTCTCAAAATTGATAAATTAATTTTTCTTTTTTCTTCTAGGCACTAAATGTGTTTCGGGAGAACATTTAAGTGTAAGTGGTGGAGCGGTAAACGACTGTCATGCGGAAGTTGTTGCACGACGTTGTCTATGCGAATATTTGTATAAACAATTGGAATTACATACAGATAATCGTGGTGATGACTCAATTTTAGAAGAATCAAAACAAGGATTTAAACTCAAGCAAGGTATTCAATTTCATCTCTATATTAATACTGCTCCTTGTGGTGATGCCAGGATTTTTTCGCCTCACGAAGAAAATGAATCGGTCGATAAGCATCCAAATCGAAGAGCCCGCGGTCAATTGAGAACGAAAATTGAATCGGGTGAAGGAACAATTCCCGTGAAAAGTAGCGAGGGAATTCAAACCTGGGACGGCGTTCTCATGGCAAGATTTTTTTTTTTTGTAAAATGTTTAGAAAACACGATATTTTATTCAAGGTTGAAATTTTCAGATATAAGTGAATTTTTCTTTTTAGGGATTAATTATTTTGTTTTGGAAAATTTTCACAGGGACAAAGGCTGCTGACGATGTCGTGTTCGGATAAAATAGCTCGCTGGAACGTTCTAGGAGTGCAAGGAGCACTCCTGAGCCATTTCATAGAGCCAATTTACTTCCACAGCATCGTTCTTGGCAGCTTGCTAAATCCTAGCCACATGTATCGAGCGGTTTGTGGGCGCATCGAGAACACAATACAAGGTTTACCGCCTCCATACAGGCTCAACAAACCACTGATGAGTTTGATTACATCTTCCGAAGTTAGACAACCTGGTAAAGCACCTAATTACAGTGTCAACTGGACAATTGGTACGTATAACATTAATCTTCACCTCTGCCAAGTTTTAATATATAATTTTATTTTTATTTATATTACATCGCTTTTTTATAGAGATTTTTTTTATCATTTCATTTTTATTCAATATAAGTCATAAACCAATTACAGAATTATGAGTAATACATAAAAGATAATATAAATTATATTTTTAGAATATGAAACACGTAATAATCAATAAAGAGTAATTTTGTATCTATTTGAAATGGAAGAATATAAAATATGTAAATTATTGTCTTTCATATAGTAACGATATATTAGTGTTTAAATAAAGTTTAAATATTAAATCATTTGAGAAACCCTTTTTTTATTATGAATTTTTAAAAAACTTTCTTAATTGTTAGATTATAAAAATAAGTTTTAAAAGTAGGTCAATCGGTGCGTTTTTATAGCGTCTATAAATTAGTTATAAAATTATATATTTTCAATTTTGAATTTATAGGTCAAGTCGAAGCGGAAGTAATAAATTGCACGACTGGGAAAGATGAACTTGGGAAACCGTCCAGAATATCAAAACAGGGACTCTTCAAAAAATTCTACAACCTTTTGGGAAAACTTGATACGATTGATGATGCCGATCAGAATCAGTGTCGTCATTATTTAGAAGCAAAGTCATCTGTCCAGAATTATTCGGTAAGAAATTCTAATTTTATTTTTGTTGAAAATGTTAAAACAATTTTATTAAATTTCAATTAAAGATAGTTGAATTATTTAAAAAATATATATATATGTAATTTAAAATGTATATCATTAACGAATTCTTATGTGTGTTTTTTTTTATAATTTGTTTAAAAAAAAATAGCTCGCTAAACGTCAGCTGAAGGATGCATTCGTCCGCGCTCAACTTGGCAGTTGGGTTAAAAAACCAATTGAACAAGACATGTTTGATGTTGACATCTGACTAAGCAATGATAATAATGTTTCTCGATTGGGTTCGAAGAAACGTGTTTCCGAGTACGTTGTACCTCGCGTAAATTAGATCGATCGTTCAGTGTGTCACGGAACGGTGGATTTTGGTATTAGTAAAGCATAAATTTTAGGATCTCAAAAAACGTCTCTTATTATTATTATTACTTGATTGAATGCAAGATAGAAGAAAAAAAATGATTTAAATGTATACAAGAATGTCGATAATTCGCATGAGTGTATGTATGTGTGTAGGAAAAAACAAAGTGTGAGACAAAATACGTTTTTCTGTTTGATTATAAGAGTTAACTTGAATATTCAACTCTCAGTAAACTATCACCTAAATTTAATATGACTTCAAGTGTTAAAATTATATTTAAGTAATCAATATTCTCTATTTATATAAAATTTTTCACTTGAAGTATATTTCATTTTTAAGAATTTAAGAGTTGAAAAGTGTCCACACAAAAAACTATTTCAAGTTCATTCTTTAATAGACAGTAAATTAATATAAATATATATATATATATATATATATATATATATATATATATATATATCGCGTCGTTTTTTGACAATTCCATAGACTGTTAGGAAATTAAGAAAGAACTTAATTAATCTCGCGTATATTGTAAGAATCAACATTTATTTTTTTTCTTTTTTTAGATAAATCCGTGATTTTATTTAGTAGATATAAAAATTTGCTTATCCTTATTCGAGGTGAATTTTCATAATAATGATAAGCAAGCCGGTACATATCTTTTATTCGGTCTCTTCTAAGATAATATATTTCTCGCACGTATATAAAAAAAGAATGTTCTTTAACACAAAACTAGAACGTAGTCATCCGAATTAAATATATAGTTAAGTCAAATATTATTCGATTCAATCTCGTTAATATATTTTATAGAATTTAGGCGCGTTCACCAATTCATTCTTTTGAAAAGAAAAAGGGGGTGGAAAAAGAAGTAGTGAATTGGAATTTTTTTAAAATGTCGAAACATAGAGACTGCCGCGTCCTTCTTATTTGATATCCTAAAAGGCTGTGAGCGAATCTCGCATTGAGGTAGTGAGCAAGACGCGGTAATTAATGTTATTTAATAAGTGAGAAAAAGTTGATCAAAATAATTCCCACAATTGCTCAGTTTCCTTGAATCGGGGAAAAGAATGAAAATATTGATAAGATTGTTTTTAAATTATTGATAATTGCGTTAATTTTCGCACACGTTTTACAATCACTTCCCTTTCACGCATTATAATTAATTAATTTTAAACAATCTTATTTATATTTTTTTTTTATCAATTTATTCACCCTCCTACTGTGGTGACGTGCAGTCATTTTTTATTATTATGTATTTAGCTTGTGACTCCATTAGAATTTTAACAATATTATTGTTGTAGTAAATTTTTCCTCTTTATCAAATAGAATGGTCAGTATTTAAAGAATTTACTTGAAAAAATTTAAATTTAACATTTTCATTCAAAACTACATTTTAAACATTTGAATTAAAAAAAAAACTTATATTAAACGTTTTTCAATGGAAAACTACATTTCAACACTGTCCTTTAAAAACATCAAATAAAGTTTTGCAGTGTACACTTAATAATAAATATTAAAATAATTACAGTGAACGATTTGCAATAAATGATTTAAAAAAATTAAAAAAAAATACTGTTGACAAATGAAAAGACAGTTGCATGTAAAATGTAGATGTAAAAATAAAACATGCAAACATTTTTTCAAATCGGACAAGAGAAATTTTTTGATTAAGGCCTAAATACAACATTTTTTCCGTAATCTGCTTTTTACACTTCGTGTAGGAGGGAATTTAGCGATAATATTAGAGTAAACAATCAATTTAGAGATTTCTAAGATTAATTGCCTCACTATGCCAGTAAATTGTCATTTTATAAATAAGAAAAAAAAATAGTTCTGCCGTAGTGACACACTATTCAACACCGATCCAGTTTGATGCGAAAGACACAAAAAAATTAATTTGGAAATAATTACCACAAACGTACTCTGAAATAGTTTAAAAAATACTAATAACAAATAATTATACACTTCAAACCACAATGGTATTATCAAGTGTGTATTATATAAAAATTTCGTTTTTAAATCTCTTAGTAATCAAGTTCAATTATTGAAGATCATTTGCTTCTTAAAATTAATGAAAAAAAATCGGCTCGAGTATTTTTTTTTCATTTCAGTCACAATTTTTCATCTTAAGGAAATACTTGTGCCAATTTAAATAATATGTTCAGATTTGCACACGAAATCTGTCAAAAAAAAAAAATAAAACAAAAGTGTGCTTCAATTTGACTTATATCGCTGTGCAAATGTTGGGCAAGAAATTTTTTTTTTCCACACTCATTGGTTAACTATCATGTAACAAACAAATTGTATTCTTAATAATTATAATAATCTTATAATTATTGGACTTAGCTCGTAAAAATAATTGTAAGTTAATCTGAAAAAACCTGTAAACTACAAATGCATAATATAAAGAACGTGAAAAACGAAAACAATAAATGAAAGTAGAATTGAAGAAAAAAAACTAGTAAACGAAAAATAAATAAAAAATAGAGAAAAGAAAGTAGGAAAAAAAGAAACGAAACTAAAAAAAATAAAAGTAAAATAGTTTTTACTAAAAAGAAAAAAAATGTTCTTTATATTGAAAGTAAATGAAAAAACAATTAATTTCTTGCCTGGCATATGGAACACCAAAGATTTCAATTATTTCTGATATAGATATTTTCATATTTCTCAATTGCTCTGTCGCAATTAACTATATAGTGTAATAGTGTAATATTATTTGTTTTTTTCTATGCTTTTAACAATTTTATTTTAATAATAATTTCTAGCGTAAGATAAGAATTTAAAGAAACAAATTTAAAACCTCCATAAACTTGCTATATATAAATTTTGCAAATTTTAAAACATTTTTTGTTTGTTATTTACAATATCTGATGAAAGTCATCAATTTATGATGATTTAAATTGATTTTAATTTTGTGTTTTCTTTTTTTTTTTTTGTTATTTTTATTTTTTTGTTCTGTCAGATTAAAAAATTTTTTTGTTATTTTAGCTCAGCGATATATCTTTTATTACTTTATTATAAAATATAGTGAACGAGTGAAATTTCTATATTTATTTTCTTATTTTTATGTTCGTTGTTGATTAATGAACATTTATAATTTTGTATTCTTTTTTTTGGAATGTGAGTTCTTTTTTGTATTTTTTAAAATGCACTTAAAAGCATATAAAAGAAACTATTTAATAAACAAAGAAAAAAACTAATAATAATAATAATCAAGTATTCAACATCGAGAATTACAAGTATTCTTGTTAGTCAGCTAGAACTTAAGCATGACTAGTGCCTCTAGTTGTAAAATCTTTAAAAAAAACAAATTAATGAGAAATGATTCGTCAATAAACTGTTATTTACCGAAACATTTCTTCAGGCTTTTAATTATTAACAACCACATTTTTTATTTGTTTCCATTTTCAATCCCTGAAAATTGTTTTCTTTGGATAATTTTTTTTTGGAAATGCTCGGATAATGAAGAAGTATTTAAAGTGATGATGAATGAGGATGGCAAAAAAAAATGGGAAAATAAAAAAGCAATGCTTAGTGACAATTTATGTTTCCTTGAAATTTTATATGCCTCCGACGTGTACATGTATATATTTTTGTTTGATAATAGTTTTCTGCGATAACAATTTGTCATTGATTTTATATTATATATATATATATGATACAACTAGTAAAATAATTGCACTTCCCACGCGAATTTTTGCTTATCTTTTGATAAATTTTTCTTGAAAGTAGAGTTTTTATCCGAATTTTATAGCAAATTTGAATAAATTTCCTCTAGGATATATAATATGAAAATTCATTGCATGTGAAGTACAGGATGAACTTAACAGACTTCTTAAATCTACGCTGATATGTATCGATTTTAATATATGCTTTCTTCCCTGATCCCTTAATTTGAAATTTACAACTTTTAAAAATGGAAAAAAATCCAATAAAGGTAATAAATTATAATGGCAATGATAATTAATAGATAAATATTTCATAATTTAAATTTAAATTTCTAGAAAACAATTTTTGCTATAAGAGAAAATAACGTTTTCAATTTTATTTTGTTCGATTTTTAAAGGTTTGTAAATTTTCTTTTCTGTCAAAATTGTCTTCAAGTGAGGGTCATTATACATATAATGGGAAAATTTTAAAATAATTTTTATTTTCTATACTTATATATACCTATGGAGAAAGTAATTATTTTAATCGCTTCTAAATTAAAGGGAAAAAAAATTTTAATAAAATATTGAAACTTGATGATATAATGTAGAAATGGATTAAATATATATGAATCGCTTTGAAAAAAAATTCTTTTTAATAGTAACCTCAGTTTATTTGACGAATTGTTACATCAACAAGAAATTCCTCTTGTAACAGAATATTTAATTAATGATTAATTATTTCGTAATTTCCAATTTTCTTTATACACATTGAGAGAAAAATTTAATGAATTGTTATCAGTTAATTTAAAATTTTAAGATATTAATAATATTATTTTAGAAAATGTCATTGGATTTTTTAAATTATTAATTTAATGAATGAAATTTATTCTTAATGTAATAATTTTTAATTTTTTCATGAGTTTAAAATTTTATTTATTTATTTTTTTTATCATATATTCAATAAATTTTTTTCCCAGTGTAATATAAATATTATGTAAAATTTGTAACACTGTGCGCTTTTTTATTCCAAAAATCTAGTTTTCTGAATTTTTTTTGTTGAACAACATTTGTTACTTTTACAAGAAATAATTCACTACAATAACAATTTACGAATGAATGTAATTAATTGGATGTTTTTTCTATTCATGAGATTAATGTTTTTTTCAACTTTTTGTTTCATGTATTTCTACAACTGTACATAAATTCGAATACGAACTTGATCGTCAAAAAAATGATTTTTTTTCGATATTTTCTTACATTCACGAATGTCAATTATATTCAGAGTGACTAAAAAATTTTTATTTCTGAAATCACAGTTTCTTGAATGCCTTTTTTTATTGAAACCTTAGTATACATTTTGGTTTTAGAATTTTTCGCAATTTATTTTTAAAGAGAATTCTTTTTTTGTTAAAGTAAAATTAATCCAAAAATCCTTAATTTGAAATTATTATAAAGTTTTTCTTTAGTTCTGCTTTAGAGAATAATTAATAAATTCCAATTTTCAAGCCCCTCTGACTTAGCGTTTAAATACATATTCTTTTTCTTAAGCATTATTTATCTCTGAAACGTAGTACAATAGGCTTAAGTATTTCTTGTAATAATCTAATTCTCTTGTGCCTCGATGAGGGGTTTATATATTTTATATCCATTCTCGTATCTTATCAAACACAGGGAAAATTTTATTATAATCAATTTTTCTTATCTAATTAAAATATTATAGCAATTAATTTCCGGTTTATAAAAATATATTCACCAGAAGAAAAAATGTGTTAGTTAATTGAAATTAAAAAAAAAATTTAACAAACAAAATTTGTATACTATAAACCAAAAGAAACAAATGTTGAATATAAATTTAAAAAGTCAATTGAAGATTATGAATAATATTTCCTTGTGCCTGAAAGATCCTCTTCATACTTTGCATTATCTTACGCGACACTTATTATATTTTGGGAATTAACATTATTTTATAATACACACAACACGTGGAACATTTTATATAAAAAGAAATGAATCTAATATACATGATATTATCAATACACGTAGGTATTCTAACAGCGAGCATTTTTTTTTTGCATATAATTTTTAATAATACGTTGCTCTCTAATACTTTATAATAGAATTTTCTACGCGAAAAACGAACGATCTGTAAAGCAAGAGCCTCATTAAATTAGATAATAATATTTACATAGAAGCATTTTACTATCATTAGATTCATTCCAGTATTCTGATTTTCATTCTTTTTTAATATCATAATATTAATTATATTTTCCTGTCAAGAAATCACGCATTTCTTTCCTCATTTAAAAATTAGCATTCATAACATGTTCTTTCTTTTCCAAATAATTGGAAAGTGCATTATATATATACATACATACATTCATACGTATATAATTTATTACAATAGTAATTATATGTATATGTATTATTTTTCATTAGGCAGAGAAAAAGAGAGAGATAGAGGCAGAGATTAAATTAAAATTTTCTAAACGATCAAATTCCAAGATCTTTCAAACGTCACATTTCGCTGTAAGTAATTCGCGTTTTATAAAAAGCAAACGTCTTAAACTATAATATGGTAAACATTTTCTAAAAGTTTTTCAGGCTTTATGTGTATATAATAGCTATATAATATATATTACTAAATATTCTTCACTTTACAAACTTTTACATAAAATCTTTTTAAAACTAATAACTGGATATAAAATCATTTTTATTTTTTTTTGGCAGAGATTTCTGATATATGTGTAACTCCAAAAGATCTTGTGTTCTCTTACGAAAAAATATATATTCGATTTACATAATTTTTTATTTACTTTTATATTATAAATATATTTATTTTAACATATATTATTATTTTAAATAAATAATTTGTTAATTCTATTTGAATCGAGATTATTTTTCTATTTCAAATATATTTTATTTTATTTTATCTTTCGAATTAGATGTAAAAAAAATCGTAATTTTAATTCTATTAATTATATTTTTTTCGTAAGAGTTATTTGCCGATAAGTGTAAGTATTGTCGAAAAAAAATGTTCGTTTCTTAATTATTATAGTGTTTACAATTCCTCTAAAATCATTTAAATTTTTGTTCAAAAATGCGTGTCCTTTTTTTTTTTGCTAAATCTATAAGTAAGATCAACAATCTATAATGTTAGTAGATTCGAAATTTCATGATAATGAAAATAGTGTGATTTTGAACGATAGCGTTACACTAATACTGCTATTTTATATATACAACATCGCTGTTATATGCGGGATATGCATGAAGGGTGATTTTTTTAGCAACATTGACTAGATTCGAGAAAATAGGTCCCTATAAGAATTATTTTAATCCTAGTGAGTGTTTATAATCTAAAAATTAAAAATTTATTTTACTAATTAACTAATCATCCAACGACAAAAATGAGGGTTTTTCCCCACTTTCATTATGAAAATTACAAATATTTATAATGAATTAAAATTAAAATTTGATAGACAATCATTTTTTGTTTAAAAAACTAACAAAGGTATGGAAAATTAATTTGATTCGATTTTAAAATTAATTTAAATAATTAAATAAATGTATAATCGATAAACATGTGATTTTATTAGATAAAGAATCTCCAGTGCAACTAAGGTATTTAAATATTTTTTCTATATTGTTTTTCTGTTTTAAAATGTGTAAGTCAAATAAATATTATTTTCATATTTCTATATAATAATTATTCTCTTGTCATATTTTCAATTTATTTATTTATCTTTCATTCCATTTTAAAAATGATTTTCATGATTTAACAAAAAAAAAAAAAAAAAAAGAACTGATATGTAATATTAAAGCATATTATTGATATATTTATATACATATTTGAAGAAATAAAATTTATTTCTTTGTCTATAAAAAATTTATTTCATATTTCTCAGTTTCCTTTTAAAATCCTATTAACTTAAGTTTTTTTAAACTGCGATTTTTCAAAACTCAATTTAAATAACTTGATTTTCATTTGTAAAATGTTTATTGTTATTGTTATTATTTTATATTTTCACGTTTATTTACGTTTCATTGTGTTTTTACTTTTTATTATTTATTATTCTCCCTTAGTTAATTGTATTGTATTCTTTTTTCATTTTTAATATTTTTTGTTTTATGTTAATATGATATCTTATCGTTTTTTTTTCATTAATTTTCATTACTTATCAGATTGTTATTATCATTATACAATAAGAATATTATTAATTTTTTTAAAGGGAGAATTTAATTGAAAGTTAATTATTTTCTTTGTGAAGATATTTCTTTGAATCAAAATAACAAATTGATCGATAAATTCGTTGCTTTTGACTCAATAAGAATAATAAAAAAGTTGAGATTATTACTCACCCTTGTAATAAATGTATGAATCATGATAAAATTGTGAAATAATTTTTTTCACATCCTTCTACGTATACACATTTGCAAGTGCTGATGATACACATTCATACACAGCATTTTTTTTTGTAGCACTTACGGTCCACACGCTATTTCTCTATATCTCGATCATTTTTTTTTTCCTGTAATTACGTAATTGTAAACAAGGGGGTTTTTTGCTATGTGAGTTGTTACCAGTCATAGTTGTGTTGATGGAAGGGATTGGTACATGGTTGTTGAGCGTGAAGATGAGTTTCTACCGGTGGTGGTTTGGAAATTTCGAATTCTGTTCCCACTACTTCACTGTATATCTGTCTCGTGTGAAAAAAAAATTAACGAATTAGTTTTTTCAAAACATTTTTTTTAATACTAAATTTAATTAAATTATTAACTACATTAAAATTGAATAAAAATTCACCTGGAAGCTCCTACGAATAAATTCATCCTCTCCTTTGCCTGAGATACTGTAGTTGTAACCGCCGCCTCCACCTCCTCCCCCACCACCATTTAAGAATGGATTATTGGGATTGACAGAACCTAAAAAGAAAATTTTAATTTCCAATTATTTTATGCATTTTTCATTAAATTATTAATTTTTTTAATGTTATTTAAATATGTTTTTTCAGCCAATAAAAACGGGGAATTAAATCTTGATATCAATTAACTGAAATTGGGACAAATCAATGCTTTTGCATAATTTTCTCTGTCTACCGTAAAAGAGGGGGTTATTGATTTTATCAATATTATAATATTTTGACACATATTTGCGAGATATAATGAAAAAAAAGATAATAATTGATTACCTCCATTGTTACCGGGTACACCTAAATTACCACCACTTGTTTGATAAGTTGCACCATAACCGGGATCTTGATTGGCTAATTCGTGAAGACGACTTGAACTTAAAGCACGTGGAATTGCATTACTTGGCACGCCATGTGGAGCCAAATGAGTTGCTTCGGCAACTTGATGGGGATCTTCTGTTGGTGGCAAATCGGAAACAAATCCAGTGTCGACACGATAGAAATTAATGAAAATAAATCCACCCAACACCAATAGACAAACAAAACCATAAGCTCGAAACACCGTTGTTGTACCTGAAAATTAAATTATTAATTAATAATTTTAATTTACATGAAATATTATTTTATAATATTTATTATAAAATAATTAAATAACTTGCCATAACTAGCGACTAGCATTCCACCGATAATAGCTCCGCAACCACGTCCAAGACCATGGTGAAGACCCTGCAAGACACCTTGTGCGCTAGAACGTAATTGTGGTGGTGTATTGTGAGCTATGTAACTGCAGCAAGCAGCCCAAACGGCAGCGTGAGTTATTCCTTGAATGAATTCAAAAGGCAACACCCACCATGGATTTCTTAAAGCGGAAATATAAAGGAAACGCAGTACATTTCCTCCGAGACCAAGGCACAATACCTGTAAACAATAAAAAAAACAATAAAATAAATAATTATAATTTTATTAATATAATAAAATCCTCAAGATACCTTGACATGACCCATTTGACGAATGAGTCGAAAGCTGAAGAAATAAGCGAAAATTTCGGAAATATGATTAATAACGGAAGCAACACCAAAAAGTGTTGGTGAACCTCCATAATCTTGAAGATGCCAAAAAAGAAAAGTGAAAATAAGTCCAATGCCAAAGCCCATAAACCAAGCAACAAAAAGAAATGATGCACATTTAATGTCCTTGAACTGTTTTATCACAGTCACCCATTCAGGTATTTCCCTCGTTGTTTGAGCGAATATTTTACTCTAAAACAAAGGAATAATAAACAAAAAATTGATTTTAAAATTTGAATTAAAAAATCCAGTTTTTAAATTATAGCAGATTTTGTAACTTTTTATACTTTAGTTGAGAATTTATTATAAATTAATAAAATAAGTATTTACGGTCTTTTCTGCCGGTGGTGGTTGAGGTGGTAATGCACTTGACGATGAATCCTGCAAGCCAGGTAAATTCAATTGCTGTGACAATTGATTTTGAAGTTCTTCCTCTCTAGTTAATTCAGCAGGTGGCTTGGAGACTTCCTTTTAAAAACAATGCACAAAGATTTCGATATTATATAATAATCAAAAATTTAAGAATAAAAAAAGTTCTTTATTTTATATATTACCGGCTCAGAGGCGATGAAGTCATATTTGAAATTAATTTGCGTGGCAGTAATTAAAGCACCACCCATTAGTACACTGAAAATAGCAAAACAAATTGTGTAATTTTTCTCTCTTGCATCTGGACCACAGGGATGATCTGGAAATGCTGTACTATGATCGAGGGCAATTCCAACGAAAAACATAGCCAAACCCCAACCTAAACTTCCAAACATACGTTGATGTCCATATCTGTAATTAAACAATAATTATTTGTTTTTTTTTCTTTCACTTAAACCATCAACATTTTTTTTTCTTTTATTTCATTATTCAAACCTGTCAGCATCTTCACCAAGAAGAGTAATTACAGCAGAATCAGCCAAAGTAATTGCAGGAGCAGCAAAAAATTCACCAACAATCACCAATAGTAAGAGAAGAAAAAAGGTTTTTTGAATATCCTGAAAGACGTATGTCAATTAAGTATATATATAAACAAATCTAAAATATTAAAAATTATAATGAAAAATTAATATATAATACTTACAGACAAATTGTAGACGATGAAACTGAAATAAGGTTTAACTAAATTTTTATGCTTCTCATAATCATAGTTACTGGCATAGTTGACAGATATAGGACTTTGACCCGCGGAAGCTCGAGGATAAATATTAACACCACGACGTTTTCTTACATAACGTCTATTTTCATGTTTATCCTTATCCTCCATATCATCTTCTGCTTCAGACTCGTCTTCAAATGCTTCAATTTCATCAGTATCGACATCATTATCTTCCTCGTCCTCAAGTTTTTCTATTTCCTCTTCCTCCTCCTCCTCTTCTTCATCTTCTTCTTCCTCCGCCTCTTCATCATCGTCATCATCATCAATTTGTTCAGCTCTTAAATACTTCAATTTTCGTGGATAAATTTCCTTTGATTCTGAATCTTGAATACTGGATTCGAAATCTTTTGCAAAGTGTAAATTATCAATATTACGTTTTACCATTATTTTTTGTGGTGGAGGTTTCACTCGTGTTTTTAATGGTCGACTATAAGCCTTTTTCGGTGGTCTTCCATCATTTAGAGGTTCGTTCTATTGAAACAAATAACAATAAAATAATTACTTATTGTTAATTACATATATATATTTTAGATCTTTTGCTATGATTATTTTTATTATTTCTTTTGTTTTGTTAAATTTTAGGTTATGTTTACTAATTAATATTTCTGGACTAAAATTTAAAAACTATAGGAGGCTTCCTATTGGTCGAATAATTAGTATTTGGAATTTCTCGCAACGGAAATTTTTTTCCTCAGTCACGTGATGTATAGTGTTTTGTGAACCAGCCTTTATTTCCGTTTTGAAAAACCGTTAACATATCGACAAGAATTTTACTCTCGTGATTTATTCGTATTCTCATAGAAGTAATTAATAATTATTAGAGAGTTATTTAATGAAATAATTTAATTTATACTCACTTTCAAGAAGCGTTTATACTCTAAAACATCTGCAGGTCTATTCTTTCGAACAATCGCATCGATATCAATCCTGTGCGAAGTATCATTTTGTTTCATTGCATCTGAAGAGAAAGGTATATATATGAGAAAATATTAAAATTTTATAAAGGACTTTCTTTTTTTTAATGTCCTTGTGTTCTATTTTGTGAAATTTTCATTAAATACCTGTAATAGCCGCAATAGGTAATGAGTGATTAACAACGAAGAAATCGTCCACATTGCGTCGTAACCTCTCAAAGACCACGTTTGCTGCAATTTCCAAGTAATCCGAATCAGTGGCTGTTGAATATTTATTATCAATAGATCTTTTAACGATTCTTGGTCCCTTCAAATTTGTGGGTGCTGCTAATACAAATGTAAAATTTTTTTCAAGCATACAAGTTGTTACAGGTGGTTGAATGAATCCCAAAGGCAATGTGAAGATGATCCAACAGGACAGAGAAGCTAGCAGCATCAATTTGCCCTTTTGATACCTGTTTTATTACAAAAGGTAAATTTTTATTTTATATTTCTTATTATTTTAAAAATTAAATTGTTTAACAATTTATATTTATAAAAATTTAGATTTTTTTTTTAAGTGAAACTACTTAAAAGATGTGACGTCAGGGTAAAGTAGCCAGAGGCATTTTAATGTTTTTGACAGCCTTTTTGAGGAAAAAATCGATATTTGTTCCAACTATGCTAGAACTTGTATATAAAAATATAAAATACACTTTATATAGATCATAAAGATATAAATATAATATTTAATATAATTGTCCCGTCAAGTATTTTTTAAAACTTTTATTTAACTTGAGTTATAAAAAATTTAATAATTGCAAGTGTAATGTGTGTCAATTGTCTCTGAACGACACTATTGAAGAAACTAGAGACCTTTTTTAGTATTGAAAACTTTTTTTTAAAAAGAAATTACAACTTTGCTAAAGTAAACTAAAAACAGTTTTAATAATAAAAAAACCCTTAGAATAATTTTCAGTTCATTGACATTTTTCAGCCTTTATGCTAACAAAATGTTTCATGTTCCAAATATATATCAGAACAATTGAGAGAATACAACGCAGTTTTCCTTTGAGACAGTATAAGTGTCAGTGACCTAATTTCTTTCAATATGGGAAAAAAGAGGAACAAATAGAAAAATATGGACTGGAGAGAAAAATTCTGGGAAAAGACACAAAAATTAAATATCAGGTAATATATTTTTGTACATTCACCTGTCAGCGAGAGATCCCCAAAAGGGTGCGCTGAAAAATTCGATGAATGGCCTAAGACCAACGAGTAATCCACATTGACCTGCGTTCATTCCCATTTGCTTGAAGTAGACCCCCATAAGTGGAAATAATGATCCAAAGGCCGAATAGAAAAAGAAATAAAATGTCTTGACGATAAGCATTTCTTGATCTACTGAGCCAAAAAGATATTCGAGAACATCGGTTTTGCCACGAATTTTATGTGTCGCCTCCTTTGGCTCGGGATAGAGATTTGGATCGACTTCACCTTGGGCCTGTGGATCAACCATTGGTCTTGCTCCTGGTGCCATTGGAAGATTTCGACCAACTCCCGTGTTTGGTTCACCTTCTGCCCCATAATTATAATCCTCGTGGCCGTAGTTTTGCATTGTGATGTCTTTTTTTTGTTTTTTTTTCGAAGAAAGGACAGGTTAGTCCTTTGATTTTTTTCTTTCTTTATATCTTTTTCTTCTTTTTTTTCCTTTATTACCGAAAAACTAATCTCACAAAATTAACGAAACACGTAATAGAACACTACTCGGATCACTTTTGTGTGAAAATTTCTCTAAATCATGCGCCGAATCGATGTCCAACATACAGTGGTGATACCATTTCACCCTCACTGTTAATCGATAAACAACATTCTGCGCTCGCGCAACACTTATATATGTATTATATGCACCCCCGTATTTCTAACACCCCTCTTTTCAAATTTTGGCATTAATCGGGGCCGGCCTTAATTATAAAACAGTTAATTAAAGTTAATAAAATTCAATAACTGATTTTTATATTTTTATATCAGTCATGATTTTCTACTTATATACGGAAGTTTGATTTATATATGGTTTTTTTCGATAGGATCAGCAAAAAACATTTGATTTTTCTTCGATACATTTTCAATTAAATTGTTGATTTATATACAAATTTAATTTTATTGAGTATTAATATATTTTTGACCTTAAAAAAAAATTTATTCATAGAGAAATTTTTTTTTTTTTATTTTCGATTTAAACTTTCATTAGTTTGATTTTCTATAAATATAATCGTTTTTTTTTCTATTTAGTAAATATAGCCTTCGAAAGCTTAAATAGTTATCAGCAACTATACTGATAGACCAAGTCTCATATAATTAAAGTTCAAAAGATCAAATCATACAATAATGTAACTAATTCAATATTGGAATATACATATAATTAAATCTTTATTGTTCTCGACTTGTAATAAAAAGCTATAAAGGGCTCAATAACCTCCGTGTTATTTTTTTTCATCTATCGCGCTTTGCTGATAAAAAATCATATAAGAAAAATAATTATTGTGCAAAACGTCCTTGTGATAATGAGCTTATGAATAAATTGCCTCTCTGATGCAAAAACGATATTAAAGTTCGTTTAAAAAAAAACTTTTTTTTAACCAATGAAATCCATCAGTTTGATGCAATATAAAGAAGCAAATTTAAAAATTTTTATTTTCTTAACTAGAGCTTCTCAATTTAAAAAAATATATAATTCAATAAAAGTTTTAAAGGCAATATTTTGTTTGTAATTAACTTACATAATTTTTAATCTTTACAAATATATTATGTCAATGATTTAATTTTTATAAAATTTATTTTTTGGATTTAATTTATACATTAAGTATCAGAGTAATGTAATTTCTATGTATAGAGTTTTATTCTATTTGCAATATCTCAGTAGATATACATATAATTTATTTTATTCTTTGTCAATATTTGCATATATGTATAAAGCTTTCAAGAAGAGAATGATAGAGATTCAGAGTGGCTTGCAAAAGATGAATATCAATTCACCTGAACATAAAAACGTGACGAAACCATTATAGTGCTACGCGAATGACCTTGACATAGTTATTTAATCTTCATTTTCTTCCTTCTCCATTTCGTCAAGTACTCTCTATAATCTAATACGTATTTGCTTTCACACTATCACTATACTAGTGAATGACAAAAGTTCAATGACCGATTAGAAATTGTCCTTTTATATTCACACTTGTAAACAATTAAAAAATTTTTAAACATTAATTTTGAATTTATCAATTCTTAACAATAAATTATTCAAAATGGAAATCTCATTCGATTAGAAATAAATTTGTTGTGCAATTTAAGTGGAAAAAATTTTTCTTATTTACTTTTTTATTTTAATTTTATTATAGAATAATTTCGAAAGGAAGGATTGTTAAAATAATGAAATCCGTATGATTTGAAAATAAATACTTTTTTATTTCAGTGTCATGCCATTAAATTTGAAATGGTTTTTCTTTTTTAAATATAAATGTGTTCACTTTGAATAAATAATTATGATGTTATTTACAGTGTTCCTTTTTTTAAATCTAAACAACGATTATTTACAATTTTCGAATGGTTTCAGGAATTTGGTCCATTCTTGAAGTGAGTGGAAAGGATGAAGCGGACGTTGAAGACGGTGCTGGTTTCGGTGGCCCTTCAAATAAACATGTTTTAGCTGTTTTCAAAAGACGTCCATTATTTCCCGTTCTCCAATAAACGGTGCGAATCGCTTGCTTACCAGCTACAAAACTTACAGATCCACCAATCAACATCTGAAAAATTACACGAAAAAAATGGAACATCAAATTGCGAAGTGAAAAATAATTTCCCTCAACTTCGTCGTTAATGGTGAGTAAATTGAAAATTTTAACAATAATTAAAAAAAAAAGCTTTAGAAATAATAAGTAAATTTTGGGTATTCTCGAAAAATGTGTTATTTATTAAATTTAAAGAATAATTAAAATTAAACAATTCAAATTCAAACAATTCAAATTCAAATTGCACATCAAAAGAAAAAAATTCGAAAATAAAATTACTATATACTTTACTTTTAAAATTAAGAAAAAATAAAATGCAATAGGAATGAGAAAAATGGCAAAGAGAATATAAAGAAAATTTACCTTTGTTAATTTGTAAATTAATTGATACTGCACGAAATGACTAGACTTGTTCGAAAATATAACTTGCAAAAAGTTATATTCAGAGTGTGCAAGCTTCTGGTCAAGAAATCTTTTCTGCTTTCTTCATTCGCACTCGTTATTGTCGACGAGAGCATTAACACTGATCTCGAGCGTTCGATGTCGATAATTTATACCCGATACAAAATTTACGTCATAACTTTTAGATAAGAAATATTATTGTCATTCAAACAACGTGTGATCGCTCGCAAGAGTGAAAAAAGTATATACAAAAGAGACTAAGTAAAAGGAAGAAGAGATGGGTGAGTGCAAAGATCTTTGGAACACACCTATAAGGAGTATAATATTGATAAGCATTGCAAATGGGATTCTTTGTACATATCTCTTCCTGTTGGCTTATTTTAAAAAAAAGATAGAAGTCTCCAATAAGATTTGTTACCAGAAATAATAATAATATTGTTGATTAAATATTACGTCTTACATAAAATCTAATTATTAACAAATATATCAGCGAATATTTTCCATATACAACGCAAATTTGTCATTTTACCGTTATTTCAAATGACGCAAATAATGATGAAATTTGTTTTGTGTTTAATTATTATTATTGTTGTTTTGTACCGAAAGCGCAATGACTTCTTGTAATCGTTTTATTTACATATTCTTTTTTATTCCAACAATATATATTTAAGTGTGTGACAATTTTCTCACTTCTTGATTTTCATCATACGTCAGAAAATTCTTCCGTTTGCGTAACAAAACTTTTCCACGTTAAATGACAATAGGGAAAATTACAGTATTTTCAATTAAAAGTTCTGGAATCTTCCTGAAAAATTTGTTTGAAACTTTTTTGTTTATTATCGTATTCTTAATTGGGAAAATTCTTTTCAATTTAATGTAGATAGTTTTGATTATTTCCGAGTGTTTTCTGTTTTTTTTATTACTAATTTTTGTTTCTTCATTAAAAACAATTTTTAATTTTTCTCATTTTTGTTTTTTTAATTTTATTTCTTAAAATTTTAATTCCTAATTTTTATTTTGATTTTGTATTTACAAAATTTGTTTAGAATGGTGATTCTTTAATTTTATTCTTTCTAAGTGCCTTAAAATTGGGTATTTCATAATATATTTAGCGGGCAAAGTTGAACAGAAAATTCCTCAAAAATTATTTTCCTTTCATATAATATAGTTGACATTTCTGTTATCAATGAAGAGGTTTTTCTTGAGATTTAATCTATACGGTAGCAGTAGATGTCGATTTTTTTTTTAATATCGTGTTTAACTATCTACATTGCAATGTTTTTATTTTTTTTTAAATCTTAACGAGTTCCTTTTTGAAAAATAATAAAAATTTAATGAATCAGCAGATTTACATGCGCGAGATATATATCAAGAAGTAGTATGAACCTTTTTTAAATAAATAATTTCTTACTTTATACCTATAATATATAATTTATATATTTCAATACAACAATACAAAATTTGTTTCATTACGTCACTCATTACATTTTTTTATATTTGATGTTATTTTTTTGTATTCAGTTAAGCATTTGTTTGCATAAACCAACAAATATTTATATAGATATATATTTTCAGAATTTTCAATCGTTTTATCAAAAATATGTTTGCTTGATTCAAATAATTGATTTTACTAGGTAAATTTATTTATATGATAATAGCTTGGGGGAGGAAATAAGGCTATTATTTTAGTTCAAAGTTTTCCATAAAATAATAGGGAAATAATGAAAGAGAGAGACACACACACAATTAATAAAATCGTGGCAACATTATTACATTTTCATGCACGTGAAATCCTCATGGCTTGATAATGAGAACACTATTGTAAGCTACAATAATAATAAAAGGTGATTCCGGGTGATTCTTCTTATTGTTAGTCACGCATTTCTATATACTGTATTGTTATTTTTTTAAATAAATATAAAATTAAAATTTAGAATTGTCAGTTGTTAATTGGAACAAAAAAGAAAAAAATTAAAATAAATAATGAATTAATAAAGAAGTATCTAATTGACAAAAATGAATTAATTTATTGCTTTCTCATAGCGGAAGTATTAAGTTTATAAAATATTTAATCATTTACATTAAAGAGGTCATGACCCTCGCGGATAAAGAAGATAAAAAACTTGATAATAATTTATCTTTGTCTGAATACATCTTTTTTTTGCAATTTGTTAATGTAATAAAAAGTCAATGTTTAACCTGTTGCGATTATATACTAAAAAAAATTTCAGAAAGAAGCACTTTTAAATATATATATATAACATTTTTGTTTAGTACAAATAATGAGAGAAAAAGAGATAATAATATTATATATGTACAAAATAATCCAAAAAATGCAATTATTATATCAAAATTAAATATATCAATCAAAAGAGTATATAACTTTATAAATGAGTTAAATATTAAAAGGAAATTTAAGTCTTTCAGAGAACTATATACGTAATGACGATGCAGTTATTCAGAATTTATAATTATTGATGAAATTTAATAAATATAATATGAAAAATTTTTATTAAGGAATATTTATAGAAATTAATATTCTGCAAAGAAACTGTAATAAGTGTGTTTCTAAAAAAAATTCAAAATTTAGGAAAATTGATGAAATATAATCAAATATAAAGCAAGATGAGATGGCAAAAGATAAATAATTAAATAACAGTGAATTAAGGAATTCAAAGAATTGTTAATTACAAACTGATTAGAATAGAAAATCAACCGGTGCCAATGAGTCTGTTGCGGTTGTAGCTTGTTTTCTTATCATCTTTATAGTCTTAGTCATATGCACGCGTTTTATATCAAAGCTTATCATTTATACAACCTCGCTACCATTTTTTTAAATCTTAACGAAAATTTCATTGATTTCCCCGCAAGTTTCATGGAAAAAACACATCAAGATAATTTTTTTTTATTTTATGTATAAAAATTTTGTTCATACTTTTTATGATGACTATTGGTCAGAATTATAATTTATTATAACATTTGCAATTGATAATAAAATAGTAAATGTGAAGGGAAGGCACCTGTAAAATTTCAACTATTTATATAAATTTCCATTGATTATGCAATTTTGTTTCTTTTTAGAATTTACAATAATTTTATTCTCTTAAATTTGTTCTTTTTTCCTTTTAAGTATATATTATTAGAAAAAAATTAATTGCATATTTTAATTATTTATTATTTTTTTAGTCTATGCTCAAATAACAGTCAGAAGGACAGGATCGATGTGGAGAAAGGGCAATGTAAGGGCAATCGGTGAGTCATTTCTTTTCTTTCCCTATTTTTTTTATCGTAAAAAGAATTCGGAAAATTCTTTTTAGTTTAAAGTAGACTTAAATGTAGTTCTTAATCATTTTTTTTTAATTTACACAAGAATTTATTTTTTCTTTTGCAAAATGTTTTCAAAATAAGACAAACTTATTTTATTTACGTTAAAAAAATATATTTGAAAAGACAAGACATTTTTAATTACCATTTTTAATAAATGTCAGTTTTTTTTATTTTTTTAAAAATTTAATTACAAAGGTCTAAAAGTTTTTACAGAATATATTTCAAATTTGAAGCAATCTGAACAATTTTTTGATCCCCGTTTTTTTTTTGTTTTCTATTATCATGAGTTAGAAGTTGTTTCTAATTTATCGAAATCATTAAAAAATTATCGGAATAGTATTCAATTTTCTATTTCATTGTAGTCCTCCATTAAAGCTGTTATGTCATCTCGAGCTTCTTTAAAAACACTTTGTTCCATTCCTTCGGCAAGATAGTGATGTACAAAGGCTTTTTTTTTGTACATTGTATCAAATTTAGACGCAATTCGCTTCCATGAATGTCTGATAGATGTATTATTGCTTAATATTGTAAGAGATCTGTCCGTCTGTGGCAAATCCCCTTGAGGGACAATAATCGGTGGTTGATAGTTGATACCAACCTATAATTAGAGAAATTCATTAATTATTTCTTCATTTACGATAGTGTTCATCTTTGAAAATATATTCTCTCTCAAAGAGATAAAGATTTTAAAGAACACTTTATTTTGTACTTTAAAATTATTTTTGTCTAATTTCAATTATTTTAATTAATAATTATTGATTTTGTCAATAATTATAAATTGATAACCTTAAATCCTGTGGGATTCCATTCGCAAAACCTGATGGATTTATTTCCTTTTAATGTATGTATGGCATGATTAATTTTCGTTGGATTAACATCCCCGCGATAAAGTAAACAGCAACTCATGTAAGCACCAGTTCTTGTATCACATTTTACCATCTGAAATTTATTAAAAATTTACCGAGATTAATGGAAAATATTGTTTTACAATCAGTATGAAAGAAGAAAAAAATTATATATTTAATTTTCATTTAATAAATCGGAAACTGAAACATTAACATTAAATTGATAAAAACAGTAACAATAATCGATTATGTAGTGTGAATGTTTATAATGAAATTGAAAACACAAGTCCAAAGAGTAAAGTTAATGAATTTATAAAAATTGAAAATTCTTTCAATTTTACTGACAAACAAATCAGAAGATGCAAATTGAGTGCATTCAAGTTTGAGTTTATAGATTATTTAAAAGTGATCTTAAAAAATAAGAAAAATATTTGTCGATAAAAAAGTGATAAGAAATTTGGTACTTTTTGTATACCGATCTTAAATTTTTTTTATCGAAATTATTTAGCAAATTTAAAATTAATCTTTATTATTATATAGTTTAATAATTTAAAATATAATTTTATAAAAAAATAAAACATTTATATTATTTACCTGATTGGATGGATCGAAACAATCATGAGTAATTTGATTTTCTGAAATGTCTGCCAGCCTGGCCTTCTCCTTATTGAGAATCGGTGCAAATGACATTATTGGAAAATGAATTCTAGGATATGGTACTAAATTAGTTTGAAATTCTTGTAGATCCACATTTATAGCTCCGTCAAATCTCAATGATGCAGTAATTGCCGAAACTACTTGTGCTTCAAGACGATTCAAATTTGTGAAATTTGGTCTATCTAGTTTCAATCTTCTGTGAAAGAATAAAATTCTTCTTTACAAAGTTCCATTCTTTCAAAATATAAACTAATTAAATATATTAATTTATCAAATTAAATAAATAATACTTGGAGCAAATATCGTAGAGCGCTTCATTGTCCACAAGAAAGCAAACATCTTCATAATCCAATGTACCGTGGGTTGTAAAAACCGAATTATACGGTTCAACAATTACTGTCGAAAGATTAGGAGATGGGTAAATTGCAAATTCGACTTTCGTCTTCTTTCCATAATCTTCGAGAAGCCCTTCCAATAATAGAGTTGTGAAACCACTTCCAGTTCCTCCTCCAAAAGATCTATAAGAGAATTTAAAAAGAAGAATTTTTTTTTGAAAGCTCAAATTTTACAATATTATCAAAAATGTAATATTGTCTGTACCTAAAGATTATGAAACCCGCGGGTCTTGATGCATTCTCAACTTCCCGACGAAGCCTGTCTAAAACAGATCCGATTGCTTCACGGCCAACGGTGTAATATCCTCTTGCAAAATTATTTGCCGCATCTTCCTTTCCATTTAGAAGAGAATTTGGATTAAATAAATTCTTATAGGGCCCTGTTCGAACTTCATCTATAACATTCGGTTCCAAATCCACCAATAATGTTCTCGGTGATAATTTTCCTGTCTGCAATTTTAATTTGAATTTTTTTTCTTATTTTAAAATTCAGTTCTTTTTATTTTTACATTAATTTTAATTAAAATCCAATTTCACTAAATTTTAAATTCTTTTTCTTTTATTAAATTTATATCATATTATGTACACAATTTACGATTATTAAATATTTAAATAATTGTGTATGAAATTTATATATTACCTGTGCTGTTGAGAAAAATACTTGATGCGCTTTTTCATTTGCATCATATCCAGAATGCATAAATCCATCAGGTTTTATTCCGTGTTCCAAGCAAAATAATTCCCAACAGGCCGAAGCAACTTGTACTCCTGCTTGACCAACAAAAATAGTTACAATTTCCCCGGATTTATTCATTATTTTTTCTTATTACAATTACTTAGAATTTTCTGATAAATTGGAAATTTTTGTATTTTTTGATGGAGAACACAAAACGAAATGGAAAATTGAATATTAAAAATTATATTTTTGTTAGTTATTGAACAGCATTATAGAAAAAAAAGATATTTTTTTTTTACACTTAAAATTTTTTGTAAAATTTAGGTTTTTTCGGGGGACATTTTGTTTGACACATCTGTCGCCTGATTTTGAACTGTGCTTTGTTTTTTTTCTGAAACCTTAAAAAAAAGAATAAAGCATTTATCTTTACTTTGTTTTTTCACATTCGAAGTTATAAACTTAATTTCATTATTATTTTTGATTTATACATTTTTATCATGAAAAATTGCTTTAAAAAATTTTTTTTTAAGTATTTTACTTTCAAATATTATTCGATTTATTTTAACGAATCTTGATGAAACATTCATTATAAATTATTTTTCATAATTTTTATATTATTGAATGAATACATAAAAAAATAGTATTTTAATGCTAAAATTTATTCATATTTTTCGACAATGAATAAATTTAACGAATTATAATTAATTAAAATTTCATTTAACTTATTATGGTATATTGTATAAATAATTACAATTCACTTTTTATTTTACTTTAGTTTAATATTTATTTTTAACTTTTCATATATATGTATATATAATAATTAATTTTATTTTAATTTTTACTCGAAGCGAGTATAATTTTGTTTAACAAACTTTAAAATCAACACTAAATTTTCTTTAAAGTATTTTAACTTTAAAGACAAAAATAAATATTTACCCAACTACATGTAATTACATTAACTGGTTCTCGTAATTAATGAAACTTTTATCTTTGTTGATAAATTAATAATATTATTGACACGAAGGAAAAATAAACGATTTCTTTAGAAACAAAAAATTGTTTAACGTTTATATTCATTTAAGTTTATTTAAAATCGAAACGTGGCATTTCAAGTGGCGTTAACGGTGGAAGTGGTGCTAATCGTAAAGAATGAGATTCATCGGCATGAATTTCTTCACTTGTGTCGACTGAGATTTCATGTAAACGCTCAGTAAGTTGTCGAACTTGATCTTCTTTCTCCTCTAATTGACTAAGTAAACTGCCGACCAATGATCTCAACTGTGTATTAACAGTTCGTAATTCTTCAATGACAGTTCCTGTATCCTTTGGATGCTTGTATTTTTTACTGTCTTGACCTTTTTCCGATTGTGATGATGGTAATTCAAGTACATTTAATAGACTATCATGTTCATCTATAGTTCGATAAATTGCTTGCTTTAATGAACATTCACACTTATCTAAAACTCCATTCACATTGTCATCAAATCTTTTATTGATTTCTTGCTTACTGTACAAATCTCGCCTTTGAGCTTCTAATGTTGCTTTATATTCTTCATATCGAGCCTGTTTCATTCTGCAAAACAGAATTTCCATTTAATAGAATTCATAATTTAAAAACGAAATAGTTTTTAATATAAATATGTTTACCTAACTATGCTAGCTTGTCTAGTATGATAATCTCGTTGAAGAGCGAGAGATTCAAGTGTTGCTAATGATTGAATCGAGGGTTTTATATACATGGAACCCTGATTATCCGAATTACAGGAATTTGATTCTAATTGTCGAGTTTCTAATTTTGAATGAGCTTCTGTTAATAGATTTGCAACTCTTTCATGGCACTTTGCTGCTTCCTCAAATTTTCCTTCACGCAAAAACGCTTCCGCTCTTCTTTCGCTTTCATGTGCCTTAAAAAATTTATATTATCATTCACTGCAATTTCTATTTCAGTCAAAAATTAATTAAAAATTAATTTATATTTATATATACTATATAACTTAAAATTCATTTATAATTTAAAATCATTTGTTTTTAATTAAATTTTTATATTTATCAAAAATTTAAACGATAGCCCTAAATAATAATTTTTATTAACAAACGGATAATAATTTACCATATTGTTAATTACAATTCAAATTTTTTTTTACTAATTTGACAATGAATTTTTCGTAATAAAATAATGAGAGTGAATGCTATTTGTTGTGTATAACAATACGATAATTATAAAAATAATACAATAACATATTTTTACTGCGTAAATAAGTTTTCCTTTAACACTATGCAACAAAATAAAAGACTATGTTAAAATTAAAGGAAAAACAGTTTCAAGTAGGTACTTACAGCATTTAAAGCAGACGTCTCCATAACAGATTTGTCAATTACTTTTTATGTATCATTTCATGAATTCGCGAAATATATAAACGTCACTTCAGAAGTTTACAATAATTAATAGAAATGATGACAATTAAATATAAATGATCTATGTCCCCACATTGTTGATGTTTACAATTTAGTAACTTGTCAGGTTGTCATTTATATTCGTTTACATGTATCTGTTTTCAGGGATAGGTTAGTAAAAATAAGTTATCTTTCGTTACGTTAATTCTTTTATTTACGTAATGATGTGTAAAAAAATTAGCCCTAATGATTTCGACCAATGAGAGGAATTTGTCTAATAGCCATTGACCAGTCACAATGTTCGATGAATGGCGTTGTCGGAAAATGCAGTGAATACTTGCGGTTATTCACGATAGATGGCGTCAAGTTGCTGAAAAAATGTAAAAAAATATCGTTACAATAATTCTATTTGAATAATTTGATAAATTTGCCTATTTTTCTTTTAAATTATCGTAATTTTATAGACAAAATAATAAATTAATTGATTTTATATTTCTATATTACATTGGAATTTTTTTCGCAGGGTGAATCAAGAGGAAAGAATTTAAATTTACCGCGCGAAGGGCGTAACAATATCGGTGGCGCGCGCGCTGGCTACATGGAGCCGGGAGCCGCCATTTTCCTCCAGTGTGGGAGACAGTCGCTTGTCGAACGATTGTTGGCCGCTTTTTTTCCCAAGGATTGAGCAAATTTCACCAAGTGTGGGGCGTCGGGCGGACGCGCGTGACCCCGAAGAAAGGAATATTCTAATAAGAAAAACGCTGACTTTAATAACAGAAAAGTCAAAGGATCGCGAGTGAATTTTTGGTGGTGATTGCAGTGCTCGCCCGGTGAAAAAGACGTCGAGGACGAGTAAGGGATACAGCAAAAAAAAATATCTTACATCCGACAGGTTAGTGATTTTGTTTTCTTTTTAGTTTGTGGGTTTTCTTTTCTTTTGGTTTTTTTCTCTGTTTTTTAATCTCGAGGACGATGTTATCCTGACTTTCCCCCCCGGTGTGCACACGCACCGGAGAAATTTTCCCCCCCACACACACATGTGTGCGCGCCCGGTCTGCGAATTGTGATATGGCGGGAGACCACGACGCACTGCCCTCCAAGCCGATTATCGCGTCGAGTCCATGACAGAATCCCGATTATTCGAAAATTTCATACGTCCTTTTATTATTCAAGGTTAAAGTTTCCAAGATTTTTTCTTACACAAGGAATGAAAACATTTTTTTTTCTTTTATTTCAATTATGCTTTCAATAAAGCATAATATTTGAATTTTTGTGATGGTAATTTGTTTAAATAATTTTTTATTTACAACAATTTATAGGTTAAGGTTCATTGTGTTGATTTCATTGAATTTGATAGGATAAAATTTTACATCTTTTGTTTGTCGAAAATGTGTTGTAGTTTTGTTCTTTGAATTTTTTTGCTGTTTGAATCTGTGTGTTTCTTTTTTTTGAGAAAGTTGTTATGTATATATGTCTCTTTAAAATGTAACCTCTCATTCTTTATTACACTTTCTCTCTCGCTCTGGATGCACTGTGGGGTACTATTACAAGGACACCTTGTCTATCTACTTCTCAACTCAGTTTACACATTCATATAATCAACACGTGATAAACATGTAATTCCTGATTAATCATTCATTACTGTTTCCTGGCTATCAGTTACAAGTAAATTAATTTTTTTTAGACTATTTCTGATAATCGGTTCCTTCTTCAGTGTTTCGTATTTAATAATCGACTTTATTAAAATTGAATTTTTAAATTGATTCCTCTATTATGAAATTCAGTAATTTAAAAATACTCTGTACTTATGTAATTAATTAAAAAACAGGAAAAAGTTATTATAGATCTGAGAAAAATATGTATTAAAAACTAACAAAAGAGTATTCCAATTTGTCAAACATTGAGAAAGTTTATAAATTTAAAAAAAAAAAATTTTAAAAGTAGACGCTCATATTGAATGAAAAATATGAAAATTACATTTTGTTATACAATTTATTAAGAGTAGCAAGTAAAGTAAACTGGTCATTAAATTTTAAAACGGGTTATGTGTATATAAATTCAGTGATAATGATAAGTGTTTGGTGTGCAACGTGAATAGAAACGATAAATATATATGTGACGCTCCACGACAAAAGGTACCTAAGCTCCAAAAAACTTTAGGTTATAGTATTGATTTTTTAAATGAAAATACATAAAGAGAATTCAACTTTTTATAAAAGCTATTAATGTTTAAGTCTATTACATCAAAAATATTCAATAAAATTTATTTTTGATTTTGCCAAATTAAAAAAGAACTTTATATTGAGGTAAAACTGTCACTAAATATAACCTAAGATTTTTGAGAGCTTAGGTAAGTTTTGTCGCGGAGCGTCACATATATAGTCAACAAAAGTTATAGAAATTAATTCCTTGGATAAAATTGAGGATAGAAATATTTTTTTAGTCTAAATCGGAGTGTTTTATTTAGAAAGTTCGTAAAAAAATAATTAATGATTATATTTTCACCCAGTATATTGTCTAATTGAAAAATTCTCGATTACGTGATATATGTAGTTTTAGGCTTCAGTAAACATAGTATATAATAAAAGTGAAGGTTTTCTTCTGTAATATTAATTGGCATTCAGGAACAATGACTCGCAATAAGTACCAATCTCTAATTGTTTGCAACAATTGAAGTGCATAAGAAGTTACTATCATCTGATTAGCATTGGTTCAATGTGATCCACCAGTTAAACTAGGTTGATGCAATTATCTTGTTAGAAATGAAGCTCATGGAAGCTTCCACAAATTATTATTATCATTAAAAAATATATTTTTCTTCAACTATTCTTTATTCTTTTTTTTATCAATTTTTGAGATTCTAATTGATGTTTTATTAGTTATTAACTAAAATTTTAAACTTGTTTTTATTGCACAATCTTATGTATTGAAATTGTAAAAATTGTCAAGACTGTATGCACTAAAAAAAAACTTGATGCGAAGTTAATGTATCGAAAGAAATGAAATTGTGATTTAGCGGGGGAACAGAAAAAAAATGAGTACACTTTAAATCATATTTATTAAGCCGAGTGTGCGTCTATAGAGACGACCGCCATTTGGTCGGACGCTTCGAGAATATCATTCATTTTATATCTCCTTCTCTCTTGTAGCACTGCACTTGAGTGTATATCATTTGTCTCTGTTCTTTTTTCACGGGCGTCCAAACCATTGTGACACATTCTTTGCGGGAACAGTAACCAGGCTGTCTCTTAATACAGGAGTCGTTAGAATACCTCTATATTCCTCTGACGCACACACCGCGAATGATGTCTCTCCCTTGCGCCCCCCCCCCCACTCTCATATTCACTCATACCCCCCTCCCTCCCCTTCCACGTGTTTCAAATTATCGCTTACACAAACCCCACTTCCACCAACAGTACAGCATCTCAGACAGATAATTTTTCAAAGGCCTTCGCTCAGAATCTTCTTGACCTGCTCTAAAAAGCCCCCATCAACTTTTATCGCTATTTCCTTTTCTTTCCAAGAGATTCTTTATTTTTTTTTTTTTCAGTTATTAGTTTCTTATAATTACTATATTGAAATATTCTTTCACTTACAACTTTGTTTTTCATCTTAAACAAAAATTCTGGAATTTGTTTTCATCTTAGAAAAATTAAATTAAATTTTTTTACCATTTTGAAATTTTATTTATTGTCGAGGAGAAATTTTGAAAAAAAAATTTCAGTTTTAATCTCATTCATTGTTAAAGCCATATGCGACCTCTTTTATGGGGAACGATGATGCGCCCATTTCTTAAATAAGATTTACATAATTGCATGTGGTATAGTATTGCATCGCTCACTGCGCAACGATTTACGCTTGATGACCAGAGTGATTTCATTCTAGAAAATTGCTACATGACTTATATCCAACTATTATTTGCTATTAAATATAGAACGGTTAAATTTAATAACATTATTTTAATATATAATACAGGAATACATATATATATATATATATATATATACTTTTACATTTTTTATACATTACATTTTGGTAAAATAGTAAGATTTTATATTATGTACTTGATTTAATAGAAAATGATCTAAAAACAAAATTTACACAAATGATTTTAATTTTTTACACTTTGTAATAACATGTATAAAGGGAATGTAAATATTCTTGAGAGAATCGCGTGTTATCGTATCGATCAGTCGCAATTTATAATCGAAGCGTAAATCGTGATCATGCTCCATGATACTGACCAGTTGCATTATTTGCAAACGCAATCATGCATATAGGCAGTCATGTGATTCGGTAAATTCATCAAAAATAAATTTCTTATTAATTTATTCATATATATATATTTTTTAATTATTATAAATTTTTTTATGTTCTATCGATTGTAATTAACTTTTAATTAACTTTCAGTAAAAAAAGACTATTAACCTTAAATGAGGATTTTTGGAAAGAATTAAAGCATTTAGTGGTTTTAACGAGGAAATTTATTTCCAATTGTCTTTTAGAGTTATTACATAGTAAATTATTTTTTCTGTTTATCTTTTTTCGTGTGGAAATGTTCTGGCAACGCATATAGAATTCTTCTAAAATATAATAATAATAGTAATATACTCAGTGAGTCGAAAATTCGTCATTTCGAAGCCGAGAGCACGCGCGTTTGATAAATACAAAACGCATTCGATGAAAGGAAGGAAAAAAATAGTCGCGAATCTTTTGCATTATTCATTGCGCCTTTGGATCGTGTCTTTCCATTTGAATTCAAGATTAAAAATACAACGTGACAGTTGACACTATATTAGTCCAATTGTTATCAATTCATTAAACAATGAGTTACATTGTTCTTATTTTCTTTCTTTCATTTTGAAAATTAATTTCCACTCTCTGAGGAATAATAATTATTATTTTCTGTTTCATTTCGTTAGGTCTCAAAATAAGCTTGAAATAATTTTTCCATTGTTGAGAGAGAAAGAGAGAGAGAGAGAGAATATAGACGCATAGAGAGGCGAAGAATCAGTGAGCTAATTCGACTTAGCCTCTCGTCAAGGAAGCCAGTAATTGTTTGACTGACATCTAATTGCGGTTTAATGTCTGGCCGTGAAACGGGCTCTTGATTTCCAGTTTTCCTCAGATTTTCCTTCTTTCTATCTTCGCGGTAAAAATAAAATGTTGAGGAAATTTAATTCTGTTTGCAATTTTCTTTTATTATTTTAGAGTAATAATTAAACTATTACTACTATTAATAATTACTATTACTTTATGAAAAAAAAATTATTAATATAGTTATGACAATTAATAAAAATTTGTAATTATATAATTCGTATGTCAATTATCATAGGATCGAATTTTATTGAATAATAAGACAATGAGCAAGAAGAACTATTTATTGAAAACTGGTTTAGAAATAGGTTATGCACTCGATGAGATTATGCATTCTAATGAAACTTGATAGAACGAAAACGTTGCCTCGCAATCAGGAACTTGTTAGTCGCTCTCCACACACGTATATTAATACAAACACACAGATAGAAATTTATAATACTCAGACTCATATACTTCACAGTAGCTCGTAATTCACACACTCTCTCATAATTCACTCGCACCCATAGTTCACATATATTCAGCTGTATATTATCATTTTAGTATAGAAAACACATATCCTTCAATCGTTGTATATATGACACAACCAACACATACGAGAAATCGAGTCCAGTTTGCGTAACTTTCGCCAAATTTAACGCAAATGCAGAATGAGTCTCATCTCGTCATTTTCTCTCCTTCTCTCTCTTTTGGTGAATGTATATTCAATTATAAATGTGAATACTCTCGTCATTTATGTATGTATGTGCGATTAATATTTAAGTCGATATTTAAACGAGTTCTCTCTGTCCTTACGTAATTTGTTCAACACGAAGAGCCGGCTTATTCAGCGATGTGATGACCCGTATTCATATACTTCTGCGACACTTTTTTTTTTTTTTTTTTACCGATTTATTTATATATATACATATTTCTCGTGCCGACTTCTTTTATAGATATACTACCTGCTTGAGAAAGTTAACTCGTCGCTCCAGTAACAATGGAAACTCGTTGCTGCTGCACGAAAGCGGAAAACGCGCTCGAGTGCCTTTTCTTACATTTTTTCCGTTTCTCTCTCTCTCTCCCCCTTTACCCACCAATCGTGTCCTACGATCTCTGTGTCTCGAGTTACAAAACAAAGCAAGAGTCATTTCATTTCTTTGTTTTTAGTTATTTTTTTTTCACGTCGCATCTTCTCTCTCTCTCTCTCTCAAGTTTTCATCGAGTTCGCCACTGTCATGGTCCGAGCTCTTCTTTCTTTTTTTTCATTTTTTCTCCGAGCGATAAACTCTTGCCTCTCTTGTCATCGTTCATCATTTATTATATAGCCGGAAAGTCGCAAGAGAGAGGTGCTCACATTGACGTAAATTCCAAACGATGAATACATGATTTAATGACATTTCGAACTTGCACAATTTTATAATTGTGTGTGCGGAAAAGTAATTTATAATTGTAAAAATATTTGAGAATTTGGGTCGGCGATAGGTTTTTAAAATTATTTTTTCTGAGAAGAGAATACTAATGTATAAAAAATTGCAATCGAAATAATTGACGATGATTCGATTTCTTTTCTTGTCCAACAGAATTTTAATTTAGAATTTTCATTTGTCGCAGAACTTTTATTTAGTCGAATTTTTCATTGGGAAAAAAAGATTACTGGAATCGCTAGAATAGTAAAATTTTATTTTAAATATCTTTTCTTATTAGATAATAAGTTGCACATTCGTTACAATTTTTTCTGAATATTAGTTTCTTTATTTTATTAAAATTATTAAATGTATATAACAGATTGATGGTTTTGTAAATTTTTTTAGGTAATTTAAAGGAATGTACATTATAGTGAGGCTTTGCGAGTGAAATGATGTAAATCGGAATGGTTGGAGAAAAGTAGGGAGAGAGAAAGAGAGAAAAGTGGATATTTAGATTTTCAAGGCACGAAAACTCGGAAAGCATCTTCTTATCGTTGCCTCTTCTCGTTCAGATCCGCACAGCATATTATTATACTTGGAAATTTGGAATTCCCCTGAATACCGACAATGACTAAATCCCGTATGGCGAATATTTTCTTCCCATACACTTTTTAAATCGATACGTTTATGAACAAATGAATGTGACATCTATTTTTCTCTATATTTTCAATTCATAAAAATTTATATTTTTTTCTATTTTAAAAATATGTTTCCTAATAACGCAATAAATAAAACTGTAATTAATTTTAATAAAAAGTAAAGAAAGAAATCAGGACGGAGAAATTTATATGAAAAGCTCAGGGGTCGAGGAATCGTGAAGGAAAGAGCTAACTTAGGTCGTCTTAGACAACGACTTTGGACTTACGCCAATCGATTCGTCTCTGAAAAATGTTCTCGGCACACACGTGTTTCAAAATTCTTCTTCATCGCTTTCGACAGTACCTGGAAAAACAATTTTCGTAAAGTGTTGCTTTTTTCAAGTAATCTGCTCTCTCTCTCTCTCTCTCTCTCTCTCTCTCTCTCTCTCTCTCTCTCTCTCTCTCTCTCTCTATATGTATATATATATATTGTTTCATTAAGAATATTGTTAATTCAGCAGTTGTGCCAAATGAAATGCAAAACAAAAGGCGAATTGTCGCGAGAGCCGACTGTTAAAATAAAAGCACCATCCATATTATATAAAAACGAAATGAGTCTCAGTTATTCGACTCTTAATTGGCAAAAAATGAAATAGCGGAAATAGTCGTTGGACCAAAGCCGATCAATAGAAAAAAATGTGTTGCGTGAAATTGCGATTTTTTTGTCAATATATGGTCTCGTGGCGCTAAAGTCATTCCGAAAAAAAGGATAAACATAGTTGAATGCGATACTTGGCTTTTGCGATAGCATATAGAAACCGAGTGGACAAATACCACGGGCGTGTCCGCGAGGAAATAATAATCGACTTAACCAATGGACTTCACACAACAGCCATTTCGGAGCGTTTCGAATGTGTACGACTCGCTCGTAAAACTGGTTTGTCTTGAATTGTCTGGATTATCCTTCTTCCACGAAAAAGAGGTTAATCGAGAGAACACTCCAGGGATGATTGACGATCAACTTCTCTCTTTCTTTCTCTCAATATGAAAACTCTTTTTCAAAAAATTCCTCAATATTGTAATTTTTTGTTAAAATTTTTATTTTTAAAAGGATAAATCATATTTTACTAATAAAGCTGTTTCTGGTGAAAGTGTATAAAAAAATGTTGGGAAATATTTGTAGGTCGCGATTAAAATGTGTTCTCGGCCCGACGACGTGAAAGTGGTACGAATCTTTTTAGGAATGACGAATATGTACTCGATTTGGGGAAGTATAAAGTGTCTCCCTAGTGAAACACACACACACACACACATTCTTCGATTCACACATATATGTGGCCTCGCTCGATTTGGCTGATGCGAACACGAAAGCATCGATCCGGCCTCATATATACAGTTTACATTGTACCTATCACCAACTCCGGAACTGGACTTTAGCCGAGTCGCTCGTTGCGAAAGCAGTTTTACGAGCACTCTCGTTCTTCCCTGCGCGACGCGCTCTCTGATTGCTCTACTTAATTGCGATGCGTAACGGGTCGCGAGGCGAGCTGCTGCTTTTTTTTATTGCAAACTATACGTAAATCAATAGCACGTTTCTTGCCTCGAAATCTTTCCTAGAATCGCATTTCCAGGGAATATACATATTCGCCCCTTTTCAATTGAAAATGAATTTTTTAATTGAGAAAATATTCTTTCTATAATCTAGTCTTAATGATATTAATCGATATTTTAATGATACGATGGGTCATGTTTCAGTTTCTAGAAAGAATAATAATGAAAAAAATACAAGTATTGACTTACAGGTTTAAATCGACCTGTAGTTGCACTTGTGTCCTCGATAACGAGCAATTCCTAACGAGTCGTAAAGTAGCTATAGTTTCAATTTAACAATAAACACGTTAAACAATTTTTACTATAACGCTATTATTGTATTATATATTAAGTTAGGTTTTTAAAATTTAACAATGTTTTTACGGATATATAATGATCTCACAGAATACAATTCCTCGATTATTTAATTTGTAATTACTTCCCAGTGGATTATATGTCTAGTGACGAGTTTGTTGTTACGTAAGATGAAGTTGCAAAGATAACTGAATAATAGAAATGACAATTCGCTTTCTGAAAATAAAAATATATATAGGTAAATATTTTTATTGATTCACCTATATTCGATCAAACAGGCCTCAAATTATACGACTTTTTCAAACTTTTTTTACATTTTTTTCCAAATTTTTTAACAAAATACAATTTTTCTCTAAATTAATTATTTTATTATTGTTTTCAGAATTTTTTTTTAGAAATTTGTCCTACTTAATTAAAATTAAGGAATTAATACACATAATAACAAAGTAAAATAGTATTTATTAATCAAATTTAATTAAAATAAAAAAATCGACTTTTTCGACTTTTTTTGAGCCTTAAAGTCGATCCGATGCCTGATTATAGAATTATTTACAATTAGACTTGGAATTAGTATGTCGTTTATATATTGAAGATTGTCCATGGCACATGTCATTTTATGATTTCAATTTGCATTTGCTCAAGAGCTCTTTCAATTATTCCCTTCCCCTCTCTCGACTATATTTTCTTTTGGTGTGTTCAATTGGAAAAGAACAAAAGTTTAAATCCTCCTTTCTTGACTGATGATGAGTCAGGAAATGAATTTTCTCGCAAGAAAGAAGCAATCGGTTGTAAATAATATTTAACGCGCGCGTGCGCAGAAAACCCATTTAGCTTATTAAAATTGTATTCTTGATTCTTCTTTTGAAAGTAACATCTCTTCTCTCTTCGTCATATAATAACCAACTCTCTCGGTTGCGATTCTTATACCCTTTTGCGCGACTGATTTATTACTCGTATTTTACTCGAAGGCTCGTCCAACATTTCACGACGTTGCGGGAAAAGAGAGCTGACTCTCCACCATAACAACGCGGGGGAATTGATGTACAGAAAGAAAAAGCGAAGAGAGAAATATCGTAGGAGTAACCGGTTGCCTTGTCTCTTTTAGATCGTTCTGTATAAATTTCAGTTCAGTAACGGCTTAAGTGACGCTTTAATAGAGTAGCAGTGTGTATGTGTATGTAGCAGGTGCCCCCTACTATTTTGTACACCGGCAGGTTTTCTCTCCCACTTCGCGATAAATTGCGATACACTCACATCTATGTATGTAATTTTATAACATTCGCTGTTATCCCCACTTATTTTCTCTTATAGCCTCTTTTATATAAGCCTAGCAAACTGACCTCTCTCAACTATCAAACACACGACTTCTCTCATTTTCTGAATTCGTCTCTCTGTTTTTCTTCACAAGGTCAAAACTTTTCACACAGGTCAGAATGATCAGTTATTTTTCATACTTCATAAATCAAATATCAAGCATAACGAAAAGCTTTCTGTAAAACGAATGACAAAAAGAAAGAAAAGTTGAGAGACTAGAAAAGTCAGTGACATTCGAGAAATAACGTGATTCGCTTCTTGGTTTTCATATGTGCACTCACTCGCACGTGTATACTCAGAAGAGTTTTCCAGAGGTCCTATTTCCCGAGTTAAAAAGTTTTTCCAGTGTGTGGTCTCGCGTTCTCCTCCTTTTTCTTTTTTTATATACACTCAACACTGCGGTCATTTGCAGACTTATTTCTTCTTTTTTGACTCCATTCCACACATTGAAAAAATACATATCTTGATTCTTAATTTGAATAAATGCTTTTTTTACCGATTATAAAATAAATAGGAAGCAATAGAAAGGTCGTTGAAAATTGTCCTATTTATTAACCATGGAACTTGTAATTTATGTTTGTTATACTCATAAATTCCCAACTTATCAATATATTGACGATATATAAACGAGAATATAAATACAATAAGTGCGTCATGAATGTATAAAGTGTTGTAATTAGTATATACTAGGAATAATATAAATCAGAAACAAGACGATAATGAAAGATTATTCAGTATTTGATTCAGCATTTTTTTACCCCCCTATATATAAAGATTCGTAAGAATTTCAAAATCTTCTGTCGAATCAGCCAAAGCTTAAAGTCCTCTGATGCAAACGTAATCTCTTTCAGTGTGTGTATTTGCATTCCAACGAAATTCGACTTTCAAGTAAATTTGCAATTGTAAATAAACAGTGAATTTCAAAATAAAAAAAAAAAAAGAAAAACAAGAACAATTATAATTTTAAGAAAAGTTGGTATAAATATGAAAAAATATGATATAAATAAGAAAAATTATATTGTTTATAAAAAAAATTATTAGATAATAACAAATGATTTGTTGCAGTAGTCATTGTTTCTTCCCTCTTCTATTAAAATGATTTTATATACTCGATTAAATAGCAAATAATCACGAGAATTGTGTGAACAAATACACAACACAATTTGTATAGTTTGATTGACGTAGCCGGAGGCACACACGAGGCAGGTCATAAATGACCCAATAATTGCTATTGTGTTCCCTCAAACTCTCCCATAAAATACACACAGAATTACTCTAACTAGTACTTTTTTTATATTAGTTATTCTTGGAGGGAATTATTGATTTTTTTTACAATGTTTGACACTGAGCAAAATATTTCTGTTGAATAAACATTTCCGCTGAAAGCATAAAAATTATTGATTCAAAAATATGTGTGATATAAATTTTATATTGTATTGCTATATTACCTGAGTTAATTTAGGACTTTTTTTTGAATCTCCATTTAGAGAAACAGAAGAGTTTTGTTCAAACCTTACTACCTTAAGGAAAAATGTCTTGATATAAAGTATTGAAGGAAAGAAAACGACATCGAAAATTGTCAACTAAAATGTTTCAAAAGTACAACTATACTCTGAAAGTTTTCTCCCGTAACTACGTTACTTATAAGTTACTGTATACGACACTCTTTCGCTCGTTTATCTCTCGATTTTGAGTGATTTATCTATGTCATTCTATTGATTATCGCTCCTATTTTGACTGATGTGAATTTCAAAAGTGTCACACAGCATTTATGACTCAATTTCCTGATTCTTGTTATTCTTCTTTTGCCCTCTCCCCTATTTCTTTTAGTCGTTGTCGTCACTGAAGGTTAAGTACGAGCCAGGGATAATGGGGGTAGCGCATCGTCATTGTAAACAGACTCGAGCAGTAAGCAGCTCCGGGATTTAGTTCTGGGTACAGAAGGAGGAGTAAAAGCGGGTAAAAGAGAGAGAGAGAGAGATGTGAGTTGGTGGCTGGAGCAGACGTAGGGCTAAAAGGAGGATAGAGGGGAAAGGAAGAGTGGGGAAGACGACTGTCGAGGGTGGGAAGTTGCCATCGATCGGGTTGCTACTCCACTACTATAGGAGTCAAGATGCCATCCCACTACACTGAGAACTAAACTCCATGAAACTACTCCCGCCACGCAGTTGTCTTGCCACACGCATACACATATATACACCAAGCTCGCGAATCTACCTGCGTGCACAAACTCGCGTTCACGCGTTTCTGTAGAGAAAAGAGAGAGAGAGAGAGAAATACTCAACAAGATAGGAGAAGAAGCCCTTTATTAGTTTCCCAATGTGAAGTATAAAATGCTGCAAAAAACCCGGTAAAGGAGATTTAAATTCTTTGAATTTCGTTCTTAATGAACGTTGAAAAGGTTATTTTTACTTTTTTGGTACGCGAATTCAATTTTTGTTCCTATTTCCTAATGATTCACATTTTTGTTTTTATTAGACATTTCTGAAAGGTTTACATAATTGATAATAATTTATTGAAACCTTGCCGAAATTTGCTAGAGTTTACTACTGGCGCGGTACTAGTACCAGTATAGCGGCAGATACTGGCTGGAATTTCAGATTTCTAGGTTGGCATCATTTGCAGAGTAATTTTATTGTATTTTACCTTTTTTTTTTTTTTTTTTTTTTTTTTTTAATATTTCAACAATACCAGAAATATTATTTTTACCAGTACGAATATTTCCAAGTTTTTAATTAAAAAGTATTAATTATTATTTATTTAGATAATACAGTACAATTTCGGTAAGTGTCGGGTGGGCATCATGGACTCTTTCGTTTCATCAAAGTTTCTGCCCCGAATTTCAATATTCATAATTTCTCGCCCAGGGAATCACTAGAAAGACTAATGACAAATTTTGATTAATACACAAGGTCGTAACAGAGGGTTATTCGGTTTGGAATGGTTGCCAAGTATTTTTGTATTGAACGATGAATGAAATGTTAACTCCTAAAATCGTAATACATTTCTGAGTATTTACTACTCAGGTTGAGTGTACTGGACTGTATAGTAAGGAAAAGGGGGAAGAGTAGAGAGAGAGAATTAAGAGGAGGAGGTACGAAGCAACAAAGTCAGCAATTGCACTGTAACTTGTGAGTTTGTACGGAAACCAAGCGGTATGTATACAGAGAATGAGAGAGGGACTTTTGACGTCGTTCGCTTCGTTGGAAAAGGGGCCGGGGCAGTCTTCTAGAAGTCGGTATGACAGGGCTCCTTTTTTACCTTCGTGTGTTCAACTTAACCCACGCCACTTTGATCCATCCTCTCTCGCAAAACACCAATCTACCAGCCAAGGGCACAGTATGCGCTTCCTCAGTATTCTTGGTTTCGTTTGGTAATGGCGACAAAACGTTTCTTCCTTTTCACTAAACATGCCCCAGTATGATTTTTAAAATATTCTTTTATTTATTCTTGAAATTACATAAAAAATTACGATATTTGCAATAATCGATTTTCCACTAATCAACTTTATAAAATTTGCATTTTTAGATGAATTAGAGGATCTCTAAGGTGAATTATGCGTCGCGTCGGTAAATTAATCGAATACAAGTAGCTGGAGCCTGAACTCTCTCGATGAGAGATTAGCATTTTATTGTATGCGCGAGATTCACTCGAGAGAAGCGACTTGAACGGAGCAATGAAGAGAAAGAGAGAAGTCCATTGGCCATTACACGCGTGCATGGCATGTGTGACGAGAATCGCGCACAGTGCATATTCAAGGCCGATTCTGATGCGCGCTGAATGTACCCCCCCTCTCTCTCTCTCGATCACTGCTTTCGAATTGAGAACGTTTAAAAGTGCCATTTCCACTCGGAAATGAACAATTATCGAGTTGAAACTAATTTACTTGATAATGTACTTGTATAAATAATAATCATTGAATATTTAATTTTATTGCGTATGCAATCGGCAATTTTACTCATTATATCTGAGAAAAATTATTTTATTTATAAACTGAAAGTTTATTTCTCATCGCTTATATTTGCTGTTTAAAATTATAGTTGTCTCTAATTTTAATTTCCAAAAAATTCGTATGTTTTCTTAAAATCTATATTTAAATTTGAAACCCCTTATGGTTAATGTTTCAATATATGCATACAATGTTGAGAAAATGAGGGAGCATTTTGTCTTTTCTTCTCGGTTTTGTCTGTCCTTTTCTTTCACTTGAGAAAGAGAGGCGCAAGTATCGACGAAGGGCCATTTTTTAAATTCGCCCGACGCGTCCCTCGCAATTACTCGACCGGTTCCTTTCGGTTCTCTCTCTCCCCTCGACGAAACGGTACTTGGAAACACTGAGGTATTTCGCGATGCCTCTTTCACGTATTGCACATCGCATAGCAGGTACGATAAGCTTGACTGCCGATACGATCCTCTCTCTGCAAAAATATACAGGAAAAGCGAGAGATATATATAGTGATAGAGAAGAGAGAGAGATTTCAAATAGAGGAAAAGAATAGACTGTTTCTTGTTCGATCGAATTCCATCAATATTTTCATTAATTGAGGAGGGAAATGCTTCAATAATAAATCAATATAGACGCAAGAGCAATTTATGCCAACGTGCATTATGTCCCATAGTTTATTCCAAGTGTTTGTAACGTAACGTTTATTACCTTGTTTGTATGCACATACATTAATTGTGAGAAATATGTTCGCTCGGCACGTGATGATAGTTTTTATTTTTTAGAAGAATCGAATGTTTTCATACATTTCATATATATATATATGTGCGATTCCAAGTGAGATTTTGACTTTTTCGGAGTAGGTTAACCGATTGCAATGAAACTTTGGAATTTTGTTATATATAGTAAGACTAATCTTTAACGTAAATTTCAGCCTAAAATATTTGTTAGTTTACGAGATTTGCAATAATAACAAAAAATTTAAAACTGCTATATCTTCCGTTCTAATAATCGGATTGAGGTCTACTTTTTTTTAAAATGTCAAGGAAAATGAGAGGAATAAATCTCTTTCAGAACATTTTTTTATAATTTTACAACTAAAAAAATTATTAAATAATAATTGAATAACTTTCGCGCGACTAACTAAAATTCAATCACTTAAACGCTAAAATGATCTTACCTGTGTTTTCTTTAATGTTCCAAAGGATTTTTATTGTAAATGTAAGTTTAACTTAAGAAATTTTATTAATTTATTAGTATAAACAATTGAGATTTCTGCTAGTTGACGTGCAGACGACATTGCGCACGCAGCATTCTCACATAGCCAACTGACGTGATTCGTGGACTAAATTGGCTATGTGAGAATGCTGCGTGCGCAATGTCGTCTGCACGTCAACTAGCAGAAATCTCAATTGTTTATACTAATAAATTAATAAAATTTCTTAAGTTAAACTTACATTTACAATAAAAATCCTTTGGAACATTAAAGAAAACACAGGTAAGATCATTTTAGCGTTTAAGTGATTGAATTTTAGTTAGTCGCGCGAAAGTTATTCAATTATTATTTAATAATTTTTTTAGTTGTAAAATTATAAAAAAATGTTCTGAAAGAGATTTATTCCTCTCATTTTCCTTGACATTTTAAAAAAAAGTAGACCTCAATCCGATTATTAGAACGGAAGATATAGCAGTTTTAAATTTTTTGTTATTATTGCAAATCTCGTAAACTAACAAATATTTTAGGCTGAAATTTACGTTAAAGATTAGTCTTACTATATATAACAAAATTCCAAAGTTTCATTGCAATCGGTTAACCTACTCCGAAAAAGTCAAAATCTCACTTGGAATCGCACATATATATACATTCGAAACGCTAAAATCATGATTACTCGAAATATAACTATATTAGTTTTTTTTCGTTATTTTCTATTCTATCTCTATTTCAGTGGCAAAGCTGCTTTTTTCTAAATGCCGATAAAAACTTGGTCCTGATTCACATTCTGAGCTTTTTTCTCTTTAAGGCTGGCTCCTAAAGCCAAAAGTTCCATTTGCAATAAATCATGCAAAGTTCGCTCTCGTACAATTTTTTGATTCTTATCCAACATATGCATCGTCGGAATTGAAAGAGTATAATAGGAAAGAGAGCCTATGAGAGAGGAAAAAAGAACGATATATACTTGTCCAACTTACCGTATTCAAGTAATTTCGCACACCAACTTACTGGCCAAAAAAACTAAGATAAAAAAAAGTATCAAAACCTTATTCTTGAGGAACAGAGTATATATGCACAAGACAAAGACCTCGACGGCAAGAGAAAAAGAAAGTTCCAAGATTTGAAAAGTTAGAGGGGTTTGAAGAAGCAAGAGTACTTTTGACGATTCAATTGTAAATTATTTATGCGGACACCCGAAATGCCCGCTGGAGGAGCGTGTAAAAGTGGTAATCCCAAAACACACTACTCACCCTGCGGGGGTCGAAGCGCGAGTTTGGGGCGAAAGGGGTTGGTGGGGGAGGGGGTGGCTTGGAGAACCAAAGTTTCGCTTCAGGAGCGGAGAACTTAACTGAGTTAACTTTGCTGCCGAACCAAACTTTCCGCCAACTTTAAGTAGTCGCCTCAAACCCAGCTTTTCTCTCCTCTGCCTCCCAGTCTTCCTTTCGTCTCCTCTTGTTCAGATCTCGTTCAGAAGAGCAATGAAGACAGACCTAGAGAGAAGAGATAGATAGATATATACACACATATACATGTGTAATACACACAAGTGTCTCGCACCGATTCATCTGCGAAATCCTCGCCCAAAGCCTAAATGTCCCGAACTCTCCACTTAATCGACTTCTATATTTGAGAACGTTGTTGCAATTATATATATAAAATATTTAGATGTGGAAAAGCATTCCGGAAATTAAAAAAACATTTTTTTAAAGTTTCAAGGTTGAACGAATAACCCAGGTGTATATAGTGAAGTTGGCAAGTTTAAGGTAGCCTTCTAACTTGGAAGCTTTCAAAACGGAAATGCTCGAGATTAACACTTTCAAGTTTTCGACTATCCCAAAACTTGAACGGTTTTCAAATTGAAAGCGTTTTAACTTTTTTAAAGACTTGTTTATGATTTTTCTAGTTTGTTTTTCAATTACTGAGATTTGCTTTTCTTTCGCATAAACTTTTCGATAACAATATAATAATATTCAGAATTTGATTTTATAATAGTTTAAAAATAGTACAAATAATAGTAATAATAATGATAATAATAATAAGATGATTAATACTCTAGGCTTAGATAATCTCTAATTACTGAGTTAGCTTAAATAGATGGAATGCTTTAGCAGAGATTTCATCTTTGGTTATGGTCTCTCTCTCTCTCTCTCTCTTGGTGACTAGACTCTCTAATTTCCTCGATAAAACGTTATCGCGTATTCAAAGTTACTATGTTCCCAAACCTAACGGTATTTTGTATAGCGGAAGTGTTTGCGCGAGAGTATATGAAACCTTTAACACGCGTGATTTTTTCTTTTTTTTTTTTTTGGTCAGAGAATGAAACGACGACACAGAGACTAAACTTGAAGTACGGGTGTTAACTGTTCCTCAGATAATATGGGCGCACTTGGAATTGCTAATGAGAAGTGTGTCGCTTGACTAACGAGAAACCCAAGTGCACCACACGAATGAAAAGCCCCCCAAGCTTCCACACTGGCCCCATGCACAAACTTACAAAGAGAAGTTAATGCCATACGACTCTCAAACATCAAGAGCGGGAAATGCTTTACGTGGCAGCGTCTCTCAACTTCCGCCTCGAGAAATTATTTTTGTTTCAGGCTAATAAAAATCTAATGAGCAAAAGTGTAAATAATTTCAATGTTACTATAAACTCTCTAGTATAATTTTTAAAAAAATCCAAAAGATTAAAAATGCTATAAAAAAATAGATGAAATCCTGTTATATCCCTTCAATAAAAAGAAAGTTGACTATATGAACGTCCATTCATGAATTCATGACACTTGGATATCGGTGTTTCGATACAATATTAAACGATGCCATAACCGTTTTTCATGATACCGAAAAAGCTTATACTGTGTGTGGAGGTATTAAGTTTATCCATCCTCGGACCGTAACGCACGCAAGCGCGGATATACTTGTTCCGTACAAGAGAGAAGGGAAAAAAAAGTTGACAGTCTCCTATAGATTGTTAACTCTTATCAGTACGCTAGTTTCTTTACCTTATTTTTACAGACACTGTTAATGGATCTTTTATTATTTTTTCAGCTCACCCGAAAATTGTCATTGCGATAAAAAAATGAAAATGAACTTCGCAGTCACGCAATTGAATTAGGATAAATCATCATCTTCATCACTTTTTATATTAATATAGCTGTGCTTTCTTTTCTTCGCAACGAACAATAATATCAGTGTGGTCTTGGAAAAAAATTGGATGCGAAATGCAGGAAACAAACTGTTATCGACTCGATTGAATGGCTCTATCAGCGGGTCGTAAAAGCGAGATCGAAGATGGGATTGTTGGTGAATTCCTGAACCGTTTCTCAGGCTCCTTGCTGCCTCAGTTTTATGAAGTTTCTGTCGATGCAGTGAGTCGACGCATTTCGATACCCCTTTTTTTCTCTTTCTCTCTCTTTCTCGTTGTCGTTTGAATTTCGCGTGTCGCCAATAAAAAGCAAGCCACCTTCGTGAGCCAAGTTTAGAAACAAACTTTACTTTATCGTGGCTCGATTGGAAGTTGAGGGCGCGGGAAATACGCGAGAGAGGGATAGAGAATGGGGGGGAAGCTTTGTCCCCACTCACACTCTTACTCGAAGTAAAGTTGCTTTCAGGTTAGACAATAATTGGATAACTTCGCCCTCATAGCATCCCCCTACCCAATCTTACCGGTCTCTCTCTCTCTCCCGACTCTTCCCTTCTCTCTCACTTTCTCACTCTTCATCTCAATTTCTGAGTTTCTGTCTTTCTTGCACCCTTATTCTTTTTTTTGTCTTCTTTTTCTTTAACTCGAAAAACTCTGTTGCGCACTGAGATTAAGCTAAAGGGGTTGAATTCAACCACTGATTCTGAAACGCGTTCGCCTTTTTAAAAGTGCAACCATTTCTTCTCATTTTGCGTTTCCTTTTTATTTAAAGAAAAACTATCTTCGAATTTCCTTTTACTTTTGCAACTCATTCTTTCTTCCTCGAGTTGATTGAAAACGTAAAAAGCGTTTACCGAACATTTTACCTGAAAGGAACTATTCTAAACAGTTTGATACAAAAAATTGTCTATTTTTGAAAAAAATGTCGATTTCAGTAGAAAAACAATTAATTGATATATTTATCTCTATTGGAAAAAACAGTGAATCTTGTCGAGTCGGTAAATATGTATTTCGTGTTGAGGATCGATGGGATATACCTCTGGGTGATATCTAAAGAGATAGATTTTATATATACACGTATGTAGATACAGTGCAGGTCATGATTGCAGCCAGCTGTCGAACACAAGCATAATCTCTCCCCTTTCGCTTCTCTTCCTTTTGACGATATGAGAGCCTGCGTTTTCGCTGAGTTGACACAACATGTGCCCAAGTCAAAGTGCTTCGGTTTGCACTTCGCGTCCTGGCTTTCGCTGAGGGCAGCAGCGATCTTCGTTTTATAGCCTCCGCAGGCTATATTTCTGATTACATGTGTGAATCACGATCAATCAAATCCTACCTTTGTCAATCTTCATACAAACTGACAATATCCTATTAAACAAATCAATATCAATCTTCATATTGTTAATTTAATTAACCTAGTCAGCAAAAGTGTCCATTGACCTTCCGAAACAAACACTTTCGAGAAAACTATGTTTTAGTTTTCTAATTTTTTTCCCAAAAATTTTACTTTAAAAACATTTAATATTGTAATTTTGCAATTACTTTTATAACAGTAAAATTAATCAAAATTTACAAAGAAAAATAGTTTTCAATGAAATTAGTCTATTCCTGTTTTTGTAATTAATATTTTTATGTTAAGTTGAATGTTCAAAAAATATGCCCTTCTTTCTAATTTGAATTTAAACAATCTTTTAAGGTTATATATTTTTTGACAACTAACAAGTAGTTTCTTTATCAAGAAATATAACTAGCTGCAGGGTTCCTACGCTTTCTGGAAACCTGGAAAAGTCAGGGAATTTTATTTGGTATGGAAAAGTCATGGAAAAAGTGTAAAACACCTGGAAAAAAAATTAAATCATTTTAAAATTTCATCTAAATACATTAGGGTCATGTGATTGTTGTTTAATGAATTTTGTATATTTAATAACTATTTTTATATAAACCATACTTTTATGCAGTATGGAAAAATCATAGAATTTTGTTCGAGAGAAATCGTAGCATATTTTTTGTATATTTAATTTAACATAAAAATATTAATTACACACACAAGAATACTAGACTAATTTCATAAAAAACTATTTCTTTGGTTTTGAAGTATAACTTAAAAAACTTATTAAAATGCATAAAAATAATTTAAAGAATTTTACCAATTAAAATAATGTGTAGCTTTTATGTACGTCTTTTTAATAAAAAAGAAAAAAAAACTTGACGTTTGTAAAAACTGAAAGATTGTACGTCAATTATAAGTAATAATAAACATCTGGGACAATTGTTTGATATCGAACACGTGGAATAAATTTTGTGTATATACATAGTTTTAGATCTCATTCAAAGTTGAGTTTGTGAGTGAAATAAACGTAAACGATTTAACTCTTTATATTGTATATGAATTGTATATATATATATATATGTGTGTGTGTGTGTGTGTGTGTGGAATAGTTCATGCATGGGAGGGCGCCACGTGTCGTGCCACCTGCATTTCTATTATATATACGGGAAAATAGCAAATCTAGAAATTGTACTTTCATCTTAAACTTGAAAATTTCGTATTATTCTCTTAATTGTGAATGTTGACAGTTTTCTCTTTAAGAAAATTTTTTTTAATAAATTTTAGTATGCATTTGTATACGAGAAGTGAAACATGCATCACTCAAATCAGTGGTGTTGAATTGGGTATAGACATGGTGCTAAAAACGTCGACCCACTGACCAACGCCAGTTTCATGAACTCATTTCAAAAACATCAGCCCCAGCCAGTGCAAGCCAGTGTGTGTCTTCCTGTAGAATCTTCGCCAATCTTTCGTCAATTTTCATAAACGGTATGTCATTTTCCCGTAGTGATTTTCATTCTCTTCGATTCATTTGAATCTCGTGTATTATGCACAAAGTTTTTCCCGATGGTGAATACGGTAAATGAGACACGAAAAGCCGGTGCGCTCGAAGGTAACCTAAAAAGTAAAACTCGCTACGAAGCTAACGACCGCTCCTGCCTCTCGTACATCCAGATTTTCACAATTTCATAACTATTTTTGAGTTAAAAAATAAATCAGAGTGAAAAGCAGTGTGACTTTAATGGTGTGCATGAAATTTCTTTTGGTGTTTTGTGCTTTCGAGATGAAAAATTTGGTGGATATATCTGTGATCTTGGCTTCATGACAAAAGCTGTCACGATGCTTCGATTTCCGTAGAAAGTACTGTTGAAAATCAAACCCGAGAATCAATGAATCCATGAACCCTATGTCGAATTTATTTATGTGAATTTTATCCCGACTTGTTATATTTTTCTGTTTAGTGATAAATTTTGAAATTGACTACGAGAGTTAATTGGATTTTTTTCCTCATTAATAATATGAATATAATTTTCTCAATAAATAAATATTAAATATCGTTATCTAATTAAAAAATTTTGTTTTATTTTTAAAATAGATCTTAATTAAACTTAACCTTAAAAGGGTAATTGTATAAACTTTTATGTTATAAGATTTTGTTTTATTGACAAAGAAACATAACCTAAAAAATAAGTCGTTAAATTTTTTTTTGTATTAAATATGTGTTAATTTATTTGTTTCAGGTGTCGGTGTTTAAGGAGTCGTGATGCATTGGAGGTTCGGCGGACCTTGTTCAAAAACCGACCAAAAATCAATGTTGCAGAATCAGTTTGTGTGACACAAAGCGACTCAATTTAAAAAGAAAGAAAATTTTGAATTTATAAATAGTGAGTGACAAATATTTTAGACTATAGGAGGGGTTTTATTTTTCATTTAAAAAAAAATAAATAACCCCGTTGTGTGAGTGAGCTGAAAGTCGATCTTTTCCAAAAAAAAGTTCGCAGAGTGCAAATTTTTAAAATAGGGGGGGCTATCTGACCGATGGACAAACGGAAGATGATGCCCAAACGCCCTCGAATGGATAACCTGAGAGGTCCGATCGCTAACGGGCCGATTCAGGCAAGACCACTGGTGGCTCTTCTCGATGGACGGGATTGCTCCATCGAAATGCCAATTCTCAAGGATGTAGCGACAGTCGCCTTCTGCGACGCACAATCAACTTCTGAAATTCACGAGAAGGTATTAATCTCAAAATTCCCAAATATTATTTTTTTTTTAAATTCTGACATTAATTTTTATATTTTTGTTAATTCATTTAGATATCGAGTATTTAATAATTGACTCAAGTTATGTAGTTTGCAATTTCATGTTTTTTCTCTAAATTATTATTAATTTGTGATTTTCTCAACAGGTATTGAATGAAGCTGTTGGTGCATTGATGTGGCACACAATTATATTAACCAAGGAGGATCTCGAGAAATTCAAAACATTAAGAATCATTGTACGAATTGGATCGGGGGTGGATAACATTGATGTCAAAGCTGCTGGTGAACTTGGCATCGCTGTGTGCAATGTGCCTGGCTATGGAGTTGAAGAAGTAGCTGACACCACACTCTGCCTCATTCTCAATCTTTATCGACGTACATACTGGCTAGCGAATATGGTTCGCGAAGGCAAAAAATTCACAGGACCCGAACAGGTGTGAAGAAATTTTATTAACTTGAAAAAAAATTGTAGATTCATTTTTTTCGATTATTGGAAGAGTGAAATGTAAAAGACTAGTTACACTAGTTAGCAAAGTTTCAGTATCTTTTTCACTCATCCAATAATTGAAAAAACTGTTTTTCAATTTGAGATTTCAAGAAAATTTTTTTTATGAAACAAGAAAAACATAGTTAAAATTTAATTAAAACAAATTTTTAATTAGCTTAATTTTTATTTAAACGGATTTTAACTTATGTGAAATATTTATTTAACAGAATTGCTATTTCGATATATTTTTTGTGGAATCTTCATTAATATCATCGAAATGAAAGTATAAAAAACATGAAAGAATTTTTTGAAATTAAAATTTCAAAATTATATATAAATAGATGAAATTTTGAATTTATTTAAGGTAAGGGAAGCAGCACAAGGCTGTGCAAGGATACGGGGCGACACTCTTGGTATTGTAGGATTAGGCAGAATCGGATCGGCAGTTGCTCTTCGTGCAAAGGCCTTCGGTTTCAACGTTATCTTTTATGATCCATACCTTCCTGACGGAATCGAAAAATCGCTGGGTCTTACCAGGGTTTACACATTACAGGTAAATACGATATTGCAATTAATTGGTTGTGCCAATATATTTCCATTTTTGTAATTTTCAAATATTTTACATTTTTGAGTGAAAATATTAATGAGGACATATTTTTTAGGACTTGTTATTCCAATCAGACTGTGTATCCCTACATTGTACCTTGAACGAGCACAATCATCACCTAATTAATGAATTCACCATCAAACAGGTAAAAATTTTTTAGAATATTTGTTTCTATCCTTTCTATTTATCTACACATGTAGTAATCACAAGTTAATTTATTTTCTTTACCCTATTCGCTTTTTTGCACTTATTTTGAAAGTTTTAATTTATTTTGACAATTTGTTACCTATTTAATTTATTCTAAAAGATCTTAAAGATCCTTATTTATAATAAAAAAAAAAAAAATTAAATTTAGATGAGACCTGGAGCATTTCTAGTAAATACAGCACGTGGAGGATTGGTTGACGATGACGCACTTGCTGCGGCTTTGAAACAGGGTAGAATTCGTGCAGCGGCACTTGATGTTCATGAAAATGAACCCTATAACGTATTTCAGGGCCAATCTGCCCAATGTAAGTCCCATTATCTTAATTTACCTTCGTTCTTTCATATTATATAATTATTTTTTCAATTTTTGACTTTTCTTTTTTGTTTCTTAGTTTATTTTTTGTAAATTAGATGTTTTATGATTTTATTTTTCTTGACAGGTCCTTTGAAAGATGCTCCCAATCTTCTTTGCACACCACATGCTGCATTCTATAGTGACGCGAGCTGCACGGAACTTCGCGAAATGGCAGCGAGTGAGATACGACGAGCCATCGTCGGTCGTATTCCTGATTGCTTAAGAAATTGTGTCAACAAAGAATACTTCCTGTCCTCATCTGGGTGAGAATTCTTAAAAACCTTTTTTTTCATAATACGAGCTAAAAAAAAATTAAGAATGTTCACCCTTCCACTACACATGATCTAAATCTCTAATTTTCGATACGGTATTTTTTCTTTTCTTTTTTAATTTATTCGGAATATAAATAGGGAAAAAAGAAAGAATTTTTATAATTTTCTAAAGTAAAATCTTTTTATTTTATCTATGTTTAATTTAGTTAAATACATTGTTCAATTAGATGAGAAATTGAAACAATTAAAGGTTGGAGAATTTTGAATAATCATTATTTTCACTACCTTTTTTTAATTAGCTAGTATAATAATAATAACGTGGTTATTTTGTTATTATATATTTTTTAAGAATGTTGACTTAATGAAACAGAAGTTTAGAACATGTGTATCCTTTTTACGATCTTGTTTCTTTCATTCTTTTCAAAAAATCTTTTCTTTTCGGTTTTATGTATTTTTAAGTTTAGTACAATTAATGTTTGAAAGTCCATTTATTTTTTTTATCATTTATACTTCAAGTAAACTTGAAAAGTAAATTTTGGAAATAAAATTTTTTTTAAAAAATTGCAAATATAGCGAAGTAAATAAAAATATTTTTACATTAAAAAAGAGGATTTTCAAACATTAAATTTATGTCATCGGACATCTTTTGTATTTAAATTTTATGTTTGGAGTTTGAGCTCCTCATTGTTTCTTCGTGACTCATTTTCTAATATAGTAGGAAGTTTTGTAGAGAAGTACATCATTTTTATTAAAAAAATTTTTATTTGAAATTTTTACAAAAAAAAAAAAAAAAAAGTTAACGATATTTTTTTTATTGGAATCGCCACAATGATTTCATAATCTACCAGTTAAATTTTTGCCTGTAAGTCATCTTTTCTTTTTGTTTTTTTTAATCAGTAAAATGAATTAATATTTACCAGGTTAGTTTATTCTGTAGAAATGTTATTGATAAAGTAGAATTTACTTCATCCTTGACGTAAGGATGAAAAATTTTCTACTTTTGTTTTTATTTTATATATTTAAGGAAGAAACATAGTTTATAATCCGTTTTGTGTTGGCTGTTTGTGTTGAACTATTTAATTATTATTATTATTTCTTTTGTTTGTTAATTGCTTTTTGTTTTCGTTGAGTTGGATATTTTTTCATTCTATTTATTATTTCAAAATTTTGGAAGGGAAAACATTCATGTATTGTTTTTAAAAATGTAAATTTTGTGTCTTTATAAGGAAATGAAGCATATTTTACTTAAACTCATCTTAACTAAAAGTTAAAACAAGTTGAATTGATACTTAACACTTAAATTTTTTAATTAAAAGAAACAGATTAATAATTTATTTAAACAACAAAGATAATAATATTTGAACATAAAGTCATAAAATTGACACATTTTCAATTACTTGAAACAAAAATTTTAATAATTAAATACATTTTTCTCAAATTATTTAAACGATAATTTTGTGTAAAGTAAATATTAATCAACTTTTTAAATTATTAATAATAATAATCAATAAAAATATAATAATTTTAAAAACAAGGAAGATAATTTTTTCCGTTTCTCATAATGAAGAAATTGAAGAAGAATTGAAGAAGACTTTTGAATATAATGCTACGGATTGGAAATTGAAAATGTGCAATTAATCAAAAAATTTTGTGCATGATGAATTTAATATATGTGTAAATTTTTGAAAATTTTTTCTCAATACAGCACTTACCCTGAGGGTATCAACGGGGGATACTATGCAGGAGCTTTGCCTGTTCAACAGGCGCACTCGACAACTCCTCATGACTCGGCGCCACCACCTCCAGGTGGTCATTCTGTTGTTGGCGGCGGGGGTGGCGGTGGACCAAATTCGTCGGCGGGCGGCGGTGGAGCTGGTGGTCCAACTGGACCGTCGGGTCCAACAGTAGGCGGCGGTGGTGCCGGTGGTCCCACTGCGGCTCCACCTTCTGCTGGAATGCCTGGATTACCACATAGCATAGTGAGCGAGCCTGATCCACGGCCCAGCCCACCAGCACCAAGTCCCCGTTGACCTTAAACCCCCCCAAGATCTCCAAATCCAACGCCACCCCTCCGTTCTAACCTAACCCTAGCCATTTACACACAAGTTCCGACGACGACTAAAAACAAAATAAAAATAAATAATAACATAAACACGGCCGATTCACTAGCGCACGACGTACAACCAAAAATATCTGTCCGCTGCTTCCGATATATTACTCGAGAGGATCCTTTCCTTGAGAGCGAATGAAAATAAAAAAAAAAAAAAATTTCCGTTTTAAAATTAAATGAGAATGGGAGAAAAGTTTTTTTGCGAGTGAGAAAGAAACGAGCGAAAGAGGAATAGGTTTTTATTTTCTTTTGTTGGTTTAATATTTCCTTTTTTGGAACCTTTCGGGTAGCGCAGTCTTCAGTGCCGTAAAAAAAAACAAAACAAAAACAGACGCCAAATACAGTTGGATAAAATAAATTTATTCCTGATGCGACGAATTATCAAAACGACGCGCTACAAGATTGTAACGTTTGTGTAACTATACTTCCCAATTTTTTTCAAGTTCACAACGTTTATATTTTGCTTCTTAATCGCAGTGTGTAGGGTTTTTTTTTCTTTCCAATTTTTTAATAGTATGGTAGTTAATCTAGGAATTGTTTTTAAAAACTTGACTCTGTTAATTTTAATTTCTACCCCCTCTTATAAATGACATGAAAATAGATTTAAATATGAAATCTAAGTTTATTTTAAGAAATTTTTATTTTACTATTATAATAAGAATAACGGAGTTGAGCTTTTAAAATTAAAGCCTTGTCAGTTCTTCCTTCCACGTCGTAAGAAAATTCATCGCCTAGTCATTTATTCCCCCTTTGTTACGATATTTTATTCCTTTATGAAGAAAAATGCGGACTTGAAAATATATCAGCTGAGATTTGTCAATTTTTTCCTTCTGTATTTGGATTCCGTCTGTCTCCTCGCTAGTGCTTTCAATATTGTTTACGAATAACGTGAGAGTCATCAGCGATCTTGATGTTGTAGAAAAAAAGAACTCTAGCTGAATTTTCGCCGGGGGGGTTTTTTTTAATAATTCAAATCCTTATTATCAAAAATATCTAAATACATTCTTTTCTCTTTTTTTTATAACTGCAAATCTATAAATAGAAAGTCCCTCAAACGATTGTAGACTGCTTCTTGAGAAAAACACCTCTTGAAAGCAAATTAAAAAATGAAAATAATACACTCTTGATTGAATTCTCGTCTTTTTCGTTTAGTCACATGTTCGTGATAAAGTGTAGAGGTAAATTTTTAACTTTCCTTTACACTCAGCAATGTACAGTTGAAAAATTCTTTAAAGTATTCGTAGTTGAATCGAACATTTGACAAAATTGAATAGTTCGAGTTGTCGAAAATTTTGTGTCTTATTTCATTTTTTTTACTTCCTTGTTTTCATAATAATATAAAAATGCGAAGGGGGTGAAAGAAAAAAAAATAATTAAGATTTGTGCTTCTTTTGCAAATCGAATAAATCTTTCAAATTGTCCGTCGTGATTAAGGGGCGCGAGTATCTCCCATGTTTAGAGCATTCTTGTGTTTCTAATAAATTAGGATGACGGAACAAAATAAGAAAAGAAAGAAAAAAAAGAAACAAGAAAAGCAAATTGTGTTTTTTCAATGAAATAACACATAAAACACAGACACACATCCTATCGTTTTAACGGTTTGTAAGCAAGCGAGACTGTGAGATAGAAAGATTGAGAGAGAAAGAAAAGGTGGTCGTGAGAAAGATAGATAGAGTGCGCGTGCATGAAAACATTATTGGCGACAGAAAGATTAGAAACAAGTTTTATTAATTGATAATTACGATACGATTAATTATTGTATTAAGTGAAGTTGTGTGACGTTGCGTACACTTGACTATGTATTTCACTTATTTATAGTCAAGGGTTAATGAAAAAAAAAAAAAAAAAACATTGTAAAACAAAGGGAAACGATTAATGAACTTTTTCTTTTCTTTAATTTGCGGGGAAAAATTAAAAAAAAAGGTAGTAGATTATAACGAGAGTTTCTGGAAATGAAAGAGAAAAAGAGAGCAACTTTGTTTATAAATCTATTGTAGAGAAAGAGAGAGAGAAAGAGAGAGAGAGAGAGAGACAGACAGACACACACATATCTATTCAGTTTTAAAAAACGTTCTTTGATAAAATTTAAAATTATCGACAATTTTTATTTTAAAAGTTGAATTTTTTTTTGAAAAATTAACCAAATATTAATTTCAAAGAAAAACTTGTTGTTTAACCAACTTCTCAAAGTATACTTTTTTTTAAACGTGAATCGAAATCGTACTTGTTTAAAGAAAAAAAGAAGAAGAACAATTAAAAGATGATAAACACGAGAGATTAATGGAGTAAAAAAAAAAGTCCAAATTCGACGAATGTTAAAACGTCGTGAAAAATAATGACAGACAAAAAAAATAAAATGTATCACAGAGATGACAGACACACACAAACACACACTTCTTTTAATAGAAATAACTACGCAACGTACATAAAAAAGGAAAACAAAAAATCATTATACGAATGTTGCACGACAAGATGGTCCAAAAAATCTTAATTAGAAGGACTAGATTAAAAAAAAGAAAACTAAGGAGGGAAAAATAAAGAAGAATTAAGGAAAATATTTTGAAAGGGCCATTTCGTTTCTGCAAACTCGTATGATCTACATAACGTAGCGACATTATACATACTTTTTTTCAAGAATATTATTACTTATAAACACATCATTATCTATACATAGAGCAAGAATGTGTGAGAGAATGTGAAAATGAACGAATATCCCTGCAAAGAGACTTTTTTTTTTGTTTCTGACAAGGTGAAGAGAAAAAATGCTGCGCAAACAACAATGAAGTTTTTTTAAAAATAGTTTTTAAAATGAAGAATGTTGGAGGTAAAATAATTATAATAAAAAAAAATCGAAATTGAATTGTGTGCAAATTCAGCCAAACTGTGAGCCTCCTGTATAATTTTCTCCACCTTTGTGCGTAAGGATAGCCGAAAAGAAACTCCAATTAGTCTATTTATTATGACTTTTTCTTCTTTTTGTTTTTTTTTTTTTAAATCGCTCCTTTCCTCTTTGATATAAAACACATTATGACTCCGTTTTTATTCGACGAAAATAAAATAATTTTATTTTACAATTACAAAAAAAAGAGAGTGAGAGAAAAAGAGAGCAAGAGAGAGAGAGAAAGAAAGGGCAAAATGAGGAATCTGATAAAGAATGAGAAATAAATTTTAAAAAAAAGAAAAACCACGCGATAAGGAAAGTAAACGTGGTGAAAACGGCAACATTAATATTAATTATAATTAATAATAATTATAATAAATACAATATTTGTACAATAATCAACGGTGCTGTGGTGTGAATGCTGCAGGCATTTAAATACGATACCCTCGTTCACCTATCCTGATATTTTTCTTTTTTTTTGTGACTATCATTGTTAATCAAAAGATAGTTTTAAAGAAAAATCATTGTTTAGTATAACTAATTTAAATCTAGTTTTCTAATTTTATCTAATTCTTAGAATTAGATTGTCATTTTTGACCTTTGGTTTTAATTACCTTTGGCTTGTCAAACTTTGGTTTTTTTTCACAATTTAAATGATTTTTTCTTTTTGAGACTTTTTTGTAGAAAAAAATACGATCGAATTTGTAGTATTAAAATATATAATTTATGAGGTTTTTTCGGGGCATCGTAATAAAATACCGCAGAATGTACATCTATTGTTTTCGTTGTAAGCTCGTTCCGAGTCGAATCACAGGTATCCGACAACACTGGGGTAACATGCCACTGTCTAACGGAGGATAATCAGAGTTGTGTCACGTTAAGGAACCACCATGGACCCTCATATGTCTGTTGAGATTGCCACTTTGGCTGAACCTTAGTAAACACAATTTGCACTGATATGGTTTTTCACCTGAGTGAATTCGTAGATGTTTGGTGAGGGTGGAACTATCGGAAAATGCCTTCTTGCAAAATCGACATCTGTAACAATGATTATTTTTTCGTTTATTATATTGTGTTTGATTAGAAAAAAATTAATATACTTTTTTAATAATAATTTTTAATTCAAAGTTGTTGCATACTGTTTATAGAAAATTTAATTACTTTGTATAGAAATGATCTTAAAATATATTTTTGACAATGGTTTAAAATTTGTCTGCTATTCAGCATTTTAATGAGTTGTAAAATTATAAAAACAAGCCAATGAAATAACATTTCTATTAAAAATTGGCAGAATTTTCTAAACACAGGTGGCAACGACTTTTGAATGAAATGATGATTATTTTTCTGTTTATTTTGTATATTTTTAATTTTTAAATGTCAATTTGTAGAGATGAGAAAAAGGGACGATTTTACCGGTAAGGTCGTTCTCCAGAATGTGTTCTCATATGCGTGGTGACAGAACTGCTTTGGGAAAATCGTCTATCACAAACAGGACATCGAAAAGGTTTTTCACCCGAGTGCGTTCTTGCGTGAGCCGTTAAATTTGCAGCTTGACTAAAGGCTTTGGAGCACGCATGGCATCTGTAAACAAAATTATATTTTTTGAAATGAAAAATTTTCAAAAAAGTACGAAAAATATATTTTTTTTCAAAGGAACCTTTTTTTTATTTATCCTAAATATATATATTTTTTTAATAATCAAAAATCATTACTCTACCGTAAAACATTTTTTTGTATAAAAAAATCTTTATTCGGTATGTCGGAAGATTATGATTTTATTTTTTTACTGATTTTTTTGTTTGTATTCCTGTTTTTTCAGAATTCCCCCTTCGAAATGATAATTTAAAGAAAGAATAAAGAAGAGAAGTGATGAAATGGAGTTTTTTTGATTGAAAAAAAAGAAAAGTTACCTAAATGGTTTCTCCCCCGAATGAGTTCGAAGATGTGTTTTGAGGGTGCTCGGTCGGGCATACGTTTTTCCACATATTCGACAAAGATTTGGTCTTCCATTATCATCCTGAGTTACGGCAGGTCCCGCACTACCAATGCAGAGGGAATGTTCCCCCGACTGAAGCCTCGTATGAGGGTGCGGATGAGGGTGAGAATGTGGGTGTACACCAATGAGGCTATTGGCCGGAACTTGATTCACCCTCGTCTGAGTTTCCACTGGATTGTATTGAGGGGCGGGACTCAATAAGGGTTCCATACCCCAGGGCGACGAATAGCTCTGCTCGTACCTGTTTGAAAAAAAATGCTTTTAGCAACCCCTATACGAGACGAACCAAAATGGTGTGTGCAAGGCCATTTTATATCAATAACGCAATAATTATTATACTTTTTGTTTAAAAAATTTTTTTTTTATTTCAACATTTTTTAATGGTTTTTGGTTTCTCTTTATAAAATGTTAATATATTTTTTTGAATGACCTACCCAGGATGCATGTTCATGTTCATGGTCATGTTCATGGAGACATTGACGGACATGGCAGGACCAGGAGTATAATGAGACTGTGGAATGGGAGGTCCAATATTTTGTCCATAATCCTGTGAATAATGATGAGACGATCCACCAGTGGAATAATATCCGCTAGTTGGACTTCCAGGATGGACCACTGCGTGTTTCAAGGATAATAGAACGTCCGCGACACCTTCGCCGTTTGGATTTCCGGTTCTTGGCACACAATCGCCCCTTGTGCATCCCCAACTACAAAAAGAATGAATTTATTAACGCGAAATCAAATTATTGTTTTTCAAAATTTTCCTCACGTCAATAATAAGTAAGTGTGGAGAAATTTTTTTTTTATTTCTAAAAATGATTTTCGGTTTGTCAATTATGAATTAACTCACTTGTAGCTTCCGGAACATGGACTAAAGAGTCCCGGCGGAAGTGGATCCAAATCCAAAGGCGGTAGAGGAAAGCCAGCCATATCGTCGACCCAAAAACTCGCACCAAATTCGGTGACTACTTGATTTTGATTGGAATTTTGAACGTGTTGACTTTGATCAACGTTTATGTCCTCAGGTGAATTCTGAAGGTCCTGCAATCGCAGTGTACCTTGCAGAGCACCTAGAGCCTCTTCATTTTGATTATCAGCTAGACCATCGTCACCGCCTAGGACTCCCAATGTTCCCGAACAAAGGCCAGAAGATATTGTTGCCTCAATACTCCCCACCGCACCTATTGTTTTTTTATTTTTATTCTAATTAGAATACCTTTATATTATGATAATCGGAAAATTAGGAAAAACTATAGATAATAGCCGGGAAATTATCCTAATTTAAAATCCGCCGCTAATTAAATGGAATTTTTCTTTAAACGGAGAATTTAATTTAATACTGTCACTGTCAGTAACATTTCTATTAATTATAATTAGTAGAATTTAGTTTATTTTTGACTGATAATTAATCATCATTTACGAATAGTTATTATTAATTAATTCAAATGAAAAAAGTTTAAACCACTAACTTTATTAATGCATATAGAAAGAATCGGGGGAAAAAACGCAAAATTTGATCCATGGAAAATATAGTGGACATCACATTTCATATAGTGAAATTCATAGTTAAACCGGGTATTTTTCAGATACTCTAAAAATTTATATCGTCTATTACATCTTGCTGCGCATTAATTTCTCATTTTTTGCGTGAAAGAGTTAAATTATTTACAAAATTATGACCGAGAATTTATAATCATCATTATTTTCATTAGGACTTTAAAATTAGATGTAATAATTAATTAATATAATTATGGTGGCTGCACTGATCGGGAATACTTTGAATTTTCTTGACTGGGAAAAGACAGGAATCTTGATAAAGGCTGTGAATTTTAATTATACATTTACTTTAAAAATCAAGTTCTATTAGAAATCTTTTTACAAGAAAGTTAAGAATGGACTTTCTATATTTCAAAACGTACCACTAAGAATTTATTTTCTTGTATAACTAATATTATTCTAAATCACCACTGTTAAAAAATTATTTTTCTTATTAATAATTAACAAAACTATCACTTTTATAATTTATGTTTATACAGGGATTTTATTACTCTGATACTTGCGTCTCGAGCTTTAGAAAGTATTTTATTTCTTAATTTAAAAACATGGTTTCCGAAGTGTTTGAATTATTTTAAATCGCGTGTATTTCCGGTACATTTTATGTTTCGAAATATTATACAGGGGTTGCAGGCGAAGGTTAGATATATTTTTAATAAATAATAACATGTAATTATTTTTCTATTTAAAAATTAAAAATAACTTATTAATTTTTTTTTACCTGCTTTTTTAACCTCACGAAATTTACTTTTTATACATATATTTAAAATACAATTTAATAAAATAAATTATGTATTAAAAGTGTTTTACAAGCTATAGTTTTTTATTAGTGGTACATTTTGAAATAAAATTCACCGGCCCATATCAATAATTTTGTATAAAGATTGTTTCATATGAAATAATTAAAATGTTCCCATAAAGTAATTAAATTTCTTTTTCAATTTATGGTAAATTGTATTTATAATATTTCAATTTCAATGTAAATTCTTTTTGTAATTATAATCTTGTGAAGTAAATTCAGTCTGTTAATGTCAGACGTAGAAAGTGACTTAACTCTGCGCGTCTGACTAATGCAATATTTTACTACTGCAGTCTGGGACAATTTTCTCAATTTAGTCGAGTTTCAATAAAATTTCGCTCAAAATAAAACTAAAATTCAATACTAGAAAAGCTTTCATAGAACATAGTTTATAAATTCAAATATTTCATGCCACAAAACATATTAATTTCTAAACAAATTATTATGATAATTTTATGATTACTACTAAACGTAGTAAAATTGCACGAATTTTTTTTCTTATTACACTTTTTAAAATTAAACAAATATGTGAGGAAAAATGATTGTGAAAATTGTGTCGGTAAAATCGAAAAAAAAATGGAAAATTTTTATTGCGAGCAGAAGAAAAGGGAAAAATTTTTCTGATTAAAATAATATATATTTTGGGGAAAACTTACCTGTGCCAAGAGTGTACGGTGAGTCGGTGGTATTGGCCGAATGATGGTTCTGCAGAAACTCCATCTCTGCAAATTTTCCACCGACAAGTTTCCCTTAGAAACACCCCCTTTCAAAAACCCCTGTTCAGAAGTAGCCACCAGCCTCCCGTCTCTATAGAGATGTGGTCCAGCCCCTCCGGTTGTCCTAGCAACCAGACGTTCCGCTTTGAAATTCTCAGCTAAAATAGTAATTTTATGTGATGTTATGAACATTTTTTCACATGGAGACATTTTTTTTTAAATTCATTTTTAATTCAATTTTTTTTCTAAATCAATTTTTACTTTGCAAAAAGAATATTTTAACGACTTTATACATTTTCGCGAGTAAACAAATATTTTTAGCTTTGTTTTATTTATTAATTGCAAAAATATTCTCTTTGTTTAATTTTTCATTCCTTGACAACTTTTTACTTATTAGTAATTTCAAAAAAGGTATTCCTTTTTTTAGTTAAACTTTGAAATATACTTTTTAGCAACTTTCTATTCATTAATTTTAAAATATTTTAATTTCTTTTTTACTTTTTATAAAGCTTTTAATTAATATTTAGGATCAATTAATTAAATTTTCATTTTTGATAACTTAACTGAAATTCAAATGTAAATATCGGTTAATTTTTCTGTGTATTTTCAAAATGAAATTACAATATTATTCAATCAATCAGAATCCATTTAAATTTAATATCGTTTTAATTAAATTGACTGAAAATTGTAGTTTATATCGGTTGATGTTATTTAATCATATCAATGCTTTTAATTGGTAAAAAAAAGAAATATTTTAAACTCGAGAGCATAAATTTAACTCAATTTGAGAAATCATTATTTAATTAACTGTAGTTTTATAAGTAGCTTTACTTTGCGATTGTTTTTTCAATTCTTTCACAAAATCAGATCGAAACAAATCGTAATCTAATTATCCATTTTTTTCAGTGAATTCGTTTTAAGTGAACTTCTTTTTCGAATAATAATCCTGATAATTTAAATTTATTTTGATTGATAACAATGATTTTAGATCATTTTTGTTTTATATTGTTATAGTTGAATAATAATTATTAAATTAATTAATTATTGAATTACAATCGTATTGTGCCATTTTTAAAAATGTTTATCTTAAAAAAAGGCAAAAAGAATGATGTTGAGAGATGTTGACTTTAATCAAAGGTTTTGTTAATCATAAAACAAGGATCTGTAAGTGATAGTTACAGGTTTGTGAGTGACAATATCATAATTTTTTTTTTAATTGCAGAAATTCTTTTGCGATATTGTATATGGAAGATGAAGGAGGGATGAAACTGATAAGGACTGATCAGATTCGAGGACTTTTCATGAATGACTAAAAGAGAAAAGCACGTGCGTATGGGCCAAGCGAATGGAAGTAGTACCTTTATGGCTTGGAAGACCTGCCGGTCTCTTCTAAGGGCTTCTGCGGGAAACCTGCGATATATTTCCATTCATAGATTTAAAACCATGTGCATCTCTCTCCACGTGACGTTGTATCCACGTGATATATTCCGTCATCTCGTGAGAGAGAAGCACTTTTCCATAAACACTATTCTTTGAAGTTCATCCATCATCAATATTCACAATTTAAATTTATCATTTTTTCCCCTCTATTTCGCACACTTGACAATTTTTTGTACGATAAAAAGAATTTCTTTTAATCACTTTATTCGCCCCCCTCGAATATAATAATTAGGTCACATTTTCAATTTTTATTAGATTATATCACTTCACTTGTCAATCTCTCTTATTCGATTATCACTTCACTGACTCTTCTTAAAAATTTGACAATAATTTGAAATTCAAATATTTATTATTTTTTAAAGAAATATGTATTTGCCAACGCAGTTTCTATTTATTAAAATAAGTTGTTTTGAACTTTTTTGAAAATGATTTTTTATTTTACTGGAAGTCACTTTAAATGTTTTAACGTGGTACCAAAGTCAAAGTGTCGCGTCCTAAGGGCTACTGCCATGCTGGCACGATGGCCTGTCAATGTGTCTTGGCTAACTAAGCACCTACCACCTTCTACCCTCTCTCTCACTCTGTCTCACCCCTTACCCAGCTAACTACAACCCCACTACTCTCTTTCTCACATGAGTCTTTCTTGTATGCAAGCTCATCATGTTGACGTATCATCTCACATCTGCATGTGGATCCTTGTTCATCCACATGTGTGCATGTGTAGGTGCTAGTCTGTGAGGCGAAAAAAGATATTCGAGTCCTTTTTTTTAAACTCGGCGAAAAATCTCAGGTGAACGAACCAATAACAATTTTCCTTCAAATTATCCATTTCATCTCAATTCAAAAATATTTTCCTATTTTTATTTAAAATTCTGAATACATATTTGTGTATTTCTTACGCCCAGATGAATGTTCCCTAACATTCATTAGTTCCGAATTTTTATAGTCACCTATAAATATATTTAAACCATTGGAAAGAAAATTTTTTCTTTCAAGTAAATATTGGGATAAATAAATTTTTTTGATAAAACTTGAGATAGAAGATAGAAATATAAATGAAGTTTAAAAAAAGATGATAAAAATAAAGTTGACTAGATAATAATATTATGTTTCTTTTTTTTCTAGTGAGAAGACATCGGTTGGTGAAGCTATGTTATATCCACACACATATAATGTATGTTGCTCACTGTCGTTGACGACATGAGATACTAATCGTTCATTCAACGATCGTCAGTCTACTCACCGCCTCGATCTTTGGAGGATATTATATTTTCTCCAGATACCATTACCACGCTGTCACGGTGGTCCTGCATAGCAGTTTGTGCCCTCGATACTCAGGATACTCGCAGGATCACTGGCTCGTAATGCCTTCCCTTTCGCATATTATTGACCAGTCAACAGTGAGCCCGGCCATCCAGAATCCAATTTTTTGTTTTATTGAAAAATTCTCTAACAATCAAATCTAGCAGTAAATTATTTTCTTTCCTTTATTCTATTTGAACGCTAAATATATTCTTGGTAGCGGAGAATAATAATAATAAAGAACTAAGTTAGCATTTTTTACAATTTTTACAAAGAATTAAAAGTACAGTGGAACCTTGATTATCCGAACCGAAAAACATTTTATCCGAACTATTTTTTGGTCTCTCGAATTTTAAATTTTATTTTCTCTATTTATTTTATCATTCATTCATTTCTGAGAAGAACGCGTGATTTGACATCTAAAAAACAAATAGATGCTATCTTTCAAAGCAAAATAACCAAATTTATACCAAAATTTTTTTTTAAATTTCCGAATTTTCTGAGTGTTTAATATATTATTAAGTAATATATATTTACATATATGTATATACTTATGTATATTTAAAAACATATGTATTAAGTTAAATATATAGTTCAACTATACATTTTTTTACTTTAATTATAAAAAAAAATTAAAATCTCTATTATCCGAACCCGGCCATGCCTAGATTAGTTCGGATAATCGAGGTTCCACTGTAGTACTAAACATTTTAATTAAAACTGCAAAATATATTTCTAATTTTGGAAATTTTAAATTATGGTTAATAGTAATTTAAATACTATTTTTTGTTTCTAATTTGAAAAGAAATGAAAAAAAATTTAGGGATTTGAAAAGTGTAACGGGGAAAGATATTTTTTTGAGGGCAGATCGACTGTCCTAGCTTGAAATTTATCGAATATATCAAATATCGTAGGCTCAACACCTGACAACTAGCAGTTCCGACCAGGACACAGGAAGAGGAAGTCAAGTACACGTATTCCGGACACATTGGTTCTCCAACCGGTGGTGGATGTAACCGGCTAGGGATCAAGTTCTCTCTCTCAATTCGTATCCAGTCGAATTGTTCGCAGAACGGTATACACAAAAAGGTATATGTTTTTACAAATTTTTCAAAACTATTTGTTTTTTTTCAAATTGTGTAATTTTTTCTTAGTTATTATATTATTATTGTAGAATATAAAATATTTCTTTTTTTTGTCATTATTATTAATTTATTAGCATTGTCTTCCAGGAGTGTGTTTCTAAATGACTGATGTATTTCTCTCACAAGTTTTACATCAATATAACATATCCCAATATAAAAATAATATAAGGCACTTTTCGTCTAGAGTGAATAAAGGGTATCTTCTTACACTTCCAACCGATTGAGTCTTTGGTATTTACGTAGGACCCCAAAGAAAACTTCTCAGTCCCCCTCAAGTTTTTTCTAATGAGCAAAAAATAATTATATTTAACGGTCATTTTTGAGCAATTTTTTTTTATTTACAATTTTTTTTTTTTTGCTTTGGAAAAATCATTTTTTTTTATCAAAAGTAAATTTATCAAATATTAACATTAAAAATTGTATTTTGAAAAAAATATTACTTTTATTTACAATTTTTTGAAAAATAATAATTTTTTTGTTATTTTATCTTTTATATATTTTGGATTTGATTTTCTTACAAAAAATAATAATAAGTTTTTTAAGAACAGATTTTACATAACTTTTTTTTGCAGAATGGATTTCTATAAAAATCATCACCAGCAAAATTAAAGCACCCGAGAGAGAAGATGTGGAGCGCGACTGCAACACCTGTGTTTGCTTACACCTGAAAGTACAATATAAACGAAGAGTGAGAGATAGGATCAAGCAGGCATTAATGAATTGTGTAAACACCGCAAAACTCTCTGTGATGTATATTGCGGTTTGTTGTTGTCCATTCTTTTTTGGCTTTACTTATACGAGGATGAAAATACACACACATTCCGTTTTATGAATGCACAACAACCGACTCCTATCTCTCTCAATGCGCATATGATTGAGTGATTGGCTTGCACGATGAGATGACAGTATCCGTATTGTCCATGGTTAAGGTCCCGCTACTCATATAAGTGATTGCTGTTGGGATAATCTTCCACGTGATAAATGGAGACTTTATTATACAAGTAAGTCTCATCATCAATTGATAGAACCCTAAATTACATTCATTCATCCCTAAATTGATACGCGTGCCACCAAATCCAAAATTAGTTGATAATATCTTTGATCTTGAAATGTATCTATTTTGTTTAACTTAATATATTTTGACTAATCTTCCGTTTTGGTTCTCTTTTTCATTCCTTGTGGTATTTCTTCATACATTATTATTAATTTTCACCATCGTAGAATTTTTATTAAAGCGAACTTTTATTTAACAAAATATCTACTTATCTGAATTTTTGATATTAGATCCTCTGTTTTAGAAAATTTTTATTTATCCGAATTATTATTTAATAGAATTTTCAAATCGAACAATTATTGCTTATAAAAATCCAGTTTTAAAAAAAGTATTGTTAAATAAGAATTCAGTTTAATAAAAATTCTGCTAAATAAGAATTAAGTTATACAAATTTGTTTCAATAAAATTTCTCGGTTATTTTTTATTCAGTCATCATCGTATTGTGAACGTGTCAATAAAAAACTTGTTCAATCCGAGAAAATCCCAAAGCGTTAGAAATGATACTGATCAAAAGAAAAAAAACGTGGCTTATTATACATATATATATATGTATAGGTTCTTGATGCTTTGCGTTTTGCGGTGGCCGAGTGGCACGCGCTCAGCCCTCTCTTGTAATTCAATCGGGTTATTTAGACAAAGAACGGCACATTGAAACGAAGAGGGATCTCCTCGATGGAAAGATATACTTTCTCTTTCTCTCTGTTCTTAATCCTCGAAAAACTGTTACAAATGAACGGTAACCGTACATGAAGCTAATCTTGGCCACGAATTATATTTTCATAGCCGGCCCTCTCTTGCTTCTTAAAAGAGAACGCAGATGCAAAAGAAAAGAACAACCCTTTTTCAAAAATGTGAAATTCGATATCAAAGATCAGATATTTGAGTCCTTGTATTTTCTTCACACGTGTTCACTAAAATGAACGGTGAATTTTTAATTAGTTAATTTAATTAATTATTACTAGTTTGCTTCTGGAAATTAAAAAAATCTTAATTCTACTTTTGACATTGTAAAATAATATTTTTCAAATTGTTTTTGTTTTTAAATATTGTTTACTTTGAATTGATTGACTAATTCGAAAAAGATTTAAAGCATGTTTATAATTTATCTTTATCTAAAATTTATTTATTAATTATTCTCCCCTTTAGGAATAATAAAAGTGAAGAGGGCAATGTTCGGAGGGAAAGTTAAACGACATTGCAGTTGAAAGAGGAGTCATGAAAACTGTCTCGAGTTGTGCTGAAGCATTAATTTCGATGTCGAGTTGAGAGCGAGAGAGGTACACAACCCCCAAGATGGCTGCTGCCGGGCGTATCGACGTTTAGCTTTTGCAAGGTTTCCCAGAGGTAAGCTCATCGGATATTGAGGGTCTTCCCTCCCCTGAAATTGCCCCTCCTTGTTCACTTTTCACTCTCTTTTCAAAACAAAGAAACATACGTAATTAAATTCTCCCTCCCCACCTTTTTAAATTAATCATCTAACTGGAACCAGAGGGATTCACACTTTGCTCTCCTCTCATTTACATCCCTCAACTCTTTCTATTTTTTTTCGTCCCACCCCTTTATTTCAAGCCTTCGAATTCTCAAGTTTACAAGTTTTGAACCAAAATACGCGAAAGATCATTTTACAAAAATTATTAACTAAATTCTCAAATTCCAATTATTATTTTTTAATCTCTTGTCAAATTTAAATATTTAAAAAAAAACTTGATTTATAATTAAAATTTTAAAAGAAAGAATAAAATCAAAATCATTTTATTATTATAATGAAATATAATACTAAATTAATTATTAATTAATTTAAAATAATTTAAATAATTATTATTCAGTTATCAATTGCAGCGAAAGAATTCTAGTAAAATAACTTTAAAATAAAAATACACAATTTTCTTTTCAAGATTCAAAGAGAATTTTTAAATATATATTTATTTCTTTTTTAAATCTTTACATAAATTTTGCCGATAATATCATTGAGCAACATGAAATATTTGCAAATGTTTGTTGTGTTTTAAATTATAATATAATCACAATATTAACTAAAAAAGAAAGTTTGCTATTTAAATACGAATTTAAAAAAAAAGAAACATCTATTTTTATTTTTTTTTTCTTTTTCAAAAGTTTCCGAACGCAGGAAACATTTTTTATTTTTTTATAAGATTGCAATTGCATCATTGTTAGAAAAATATTTCCTTGTTTTAATCTCAGCCATTCAGTTTTTTTTTGTACATTTTTATCTAAATTTATCCAAGTCCAAATAATATTTATATATATGTACATTTCACGCGAAATAAAATAAATATCGCAAGAATTTGCACACGATGAGAGAAAGCCACATTGACAGGTACTCTCAACTGATTCCAATGTGCGTATCTTCTTTGAGCATCCCACGAACTTCCTGCAATTTTTAATTTCAGAATTATTTTATAGTTGATAAAATTTGATATTATTTTCTTCGATCAAAAAATCATATCCGATTATTTCAGACAGTAAAAAATTTGTACTTTTTCTCCACAAATTGAAATTAATTTTTTATATTTTGTTACCTGTAGTCTTCGATAGTGCCCCTCCTTTCTGTCAATTTCCTCTTGATCACGATTTATCGCGATCATTTCCGAATTTGGATCCAATGGACCTAAATTCCATTTGCCCTCGCCATCAAATTCCAATAGTAAACGATGATATTTCGCGAGTGATGAGACACGATGTGTAATTGTTAAGAGAGTAATGCCACGTTGTTTTGCAGTCTCGTACAATGCCCCTTCAGCCTCAAGACTAACGGCACTTGTACATTCATCCAACAAAGCATATTGTGGAGCATGATAGAATAATCTTGTCATTGCTAATCTCTGTTTCTCACCACCCGATAATGTTGAATCCCAATCACCGTGTGCGTCTAGGCCCTCAACTTCTCTTTCCACAAGTCCCTTTAAATCTACAAGATCTAAAAGTTTCAATAATTCCCCATCTGAATATTCATCTTTTTTACATTCTGCTGGGTATGTGATTTGATCACGTAAACAACCCACAGTCATGTAAGGTTTTTGAGGTATATAAAATAATGCTGGCCTGCCATTTCGTATCGAACATGTTTCCGATGGACGAATTAATGTTCCATTATATACCGGCCACAAACCGGATATCACTCGAAAGAGGGAACTTTTCCCACATCCGTTTGGTCCGGTGATTATTAAATGATCGCCCGGTCGTATCTGTGGATTCCAAATTCAAATTTTAAAAAAAGTTACACTAATAAAAATTTCATTTTATTTAATACTAATTAATAATTTAATTTCGTAAAAAAAATAACAGAAAACAATTCATAAATAGAAAAAAATTAAATTAAAAGGAAATAATTTATAATTTAATATTTACATTTTTTTTTAATCACATACCTGAATATTGATTTTTGACACAATAACTTCACAGTTGGGTGTAACAATTGGCACGTCCTTGAGAGTGATGCTACCATCAGAGCTTTCTCGAACGATACCTAAGGAAATGAGATATCTAATTAAATTGAAGTTAAATACAAAAAAATGATCTAACTGTATTATTGAGCAAGAAAAGAAAAAAGTCTTATATACCTTTAATAACAGGAGTGCCATCTTGGAATTCAATAATTTTTTCTACCGACATCGACACGCTCCCATTACTCATTCTAGATTGACCACTTGTCACGACGTTTCTGCAATATTTGCACAAAGCCGCATCCTTAAAGACATCCAACATTTCACTAACTCTGGCTACATATCCTGCCAGAGCAACTAATTCCTAAAAAATAACAAAATATTAATTTTAATAAATTCGAAAAAAATAACTCATTTGCACAAAATTTAAACTCAATTTTTATCAAAAGTAAATCATAAATAAAATGCTTAAACAAATTATTTTTTAAATAAAAAGTTATAATAAAAAAATAATTTAAAAATTACAATTTACCTTATAAGAAGACATAAGCCTCTCAGCAGCATCCGCACCGGATGATAAGAGATTTTTTGACGTTGTTAAATATCCTGTTCTTTCACTCACACCTGTAAAAAATTTTTTTGCATAAAAAACTTATATTAAACACTGATTTACTAATAAAAAAAGTATATAAGAAAAAATATTAAACTAAAAATTAATTATTCAAAGTATTTTACTTTTATATATATATTTTTTTTCATTTAAGTCTTTTTTCATTAATAATTATTTTTCTAATTTACGATTAATATTCGATTATAATAAAATTGAATTATTTTTCAGCTAATGATTTTTCAATAGTCTCTCTTTCATACACACACACACACACACACTATCTCTCTCACCATCGCCGTTATTTTCTTGCATAAGACTTGAAGATTTGGTCTGCGAGGTGTACAGGATGGGAAGGGCAATTACGAGAAGTCCAGTTCCCGACCACACGTATTTCATGAGAAGTTGCTCGAGCATCACGTACCATAATTTAAGGGCAAGAATTCTTCGTAAATGAGCTGTGAGCGATTTATATGCTGTACTAAGATATCGATGCTCGGCCTGATGTCCATTATAAAATGCAATCTCTTCAGCATGTGCACTAATTCGTGCATGTGCCTCCCTCAAATGTCCACGACGTGAAGCCTCTTCAGCGACTAGCTGACCAAACCGAGGTGAAGCCAAACGCAACACCTGACCAGTTACACCAATTACGATTAGTGACAGTAATGGACCTGCACAAAAAAAATCAACAGGTAAATCCAATAGAATTATTGATTTAATTATTTGATTTAATATTTGAAAATATTTAAAATTTGAAGATAATTTCAATTATTAAATCAACTTTACAAAATATAAAAAAAAAGTAAAAAAGTTGATTAAAAAAAAAAATTTTATTACCATCATAATAACTACTGTAAAAAAATTTGAAAATCAACTCTAAAAATAGCGGTATATTTTTTTTTAGAAAATTTCGAGTCAAAATAAATTATTCAAAAGTAGATATGCAAACAAAAAATTGAGATAAAGAATTTTAGCATTTTAATTGTAACCTTGAATCACAATCTTTATAATTGATTGGCATTTATGTCATCGACCAAGAGAATAAAATTAAAAAAGAGAGAAAAAACACGGTATCAATGACCTTTGGAGCCTTTGAAACGGCGTGTTGTCAATTTATCGACAATTATATTTTGATTGAGTAATACCGTTATTTAGTTCATTGTAAAATTTTATGCTGTAATATTATTATTTTTCAAATTGATTTTAATTTAGGTACTAAAAAAAAACAATCGAAATAATTTTGATCCTTTTTTTCTCACCTGGCACTGTTCTCGCTCCCATTCGTGCCGAAAATGAAATAAGAGCAATTCCCACGAGAGCACAGTCCAATAAGGGTTTAGTTAAACTAGAATAAAGATGTGCGACGGATCCTGCTAATTCTGAGAGATCGTCCGTCAGTCTTTGTTCAGCACCTCCCAAACGAGTATCAAGAGCAGATACTCGATAGTAGGTTTGCTGACTGAGATACATCTTGTAAGCATACTCCACTAGTCGTTCCCTTTAAAATTATTTCTTCTTAAATAAAATTTAATTTATTGAAAAGAAATCAATCGATTTTTCCAATAAATTGAATTTAATTTCGATTTAATCAAAACAAAAGGAATATTTGTCGCATTTTAACAAAATCATAAATATTGCAAAAAGAGGATTAAAAATATTAATATTATATATATTATTATTTATACATATTAATACACAAAAATTTTAAAAAACAATTAATTTAAATAAAATATTTGTCTTTGAAAATAAATGTCATTAACGAGATATATTTGGAACATAAAAAAGTATATATGTAAAAAAATATATTCGTAGACATTTTTAAGGACATTAACTGAATAAAATTATATTTCAAAGGTCAATAATTTATCCTTATTCTATTCTTTTTGTGCGTGAATTATAAGTTCAAGATTATGTAATGTGTCTGAAATCATAGGAAGAAATGATTCATATATTCGTTTATTATTCCACTTAATTAACGTTAAATTAGTGATGATTAATTTTCTGTAGTACATTCGAGAATTTGAATTCGAACATTTTTTTTTAATTAATTAATTTTTCTAAGACAAAGCAAATAAAATGCGTTAAAAAATATTCCTTGAGTTTTTAAAATAAAACAAAAATCTTACCTAAAACTAAGAGCTAGACGTCCCTCTAAATATCTGATCGCGGAATTAATAAAAGTTGCCGGAAATGCAATTGCAAACCATCTAGCCATCATAAAAAAGAAACCCTTAACATCTTTAAGGACAATTCTTTTGACAATTTGTCCCTCGAGTGTGGCAACATAAACAGAGAGAAAAGTCCTAGTGAGTAGAGCCAAGGTGGCACAGGTCAGCAAACCTGCTTCTCTCGTTCTCCATCCTGGGATCATAATTCTCAGAAGTGCAATCAGCTGTTTAAAAAATACTCTATCTAATCCCACAGCCGGTTTCTTGCCATTCTTTGTCTTTGAATCATTATTTTCTTCAATTTCTTCACATCGTCGTAGATGTCTCTCATTTTTTTTATCATTCTCATCATTGTTTTTCTTTATCTTCCTCTTCTTTTTATCACCCGACACCTTTGCTTGACTCCATTTTGCACCAGCTGCAATATAAGGATAACCAATTTTCAATAGATAAAGGGCTGTCAATGTACCTACGACACCCTTTGTTAAATATTCCTGTCGAATTCCACATTTTGCGGAAGTTTTGTCGATTAACTTTGAAAAAACCGAGGACATTGTTATTGCTGTTTATTCGTCAAGCAGGAGATGTTTCATCGATGAATGACAACACAGTCTTCCTGGTGAAACATTAATGACAATGAACATAAAACACATGCCATTAATGTGTCATAGAGACGCATTTTCTGCGGATGATGCGCACTTAACCTCAAAATAAAAAACAATTCTTTCCTCTATATGTATAAATCAATAATAATAATTACAATAAAATTGAAACATTTTCCATGTTTATTTGCACTGAACACTATTTTAATTATTATTGTTGGTTTAGTATATTATTCATGTGGAGAAAACGCCGCTTTGCGAGCGAACGTTCCACAGCGAACTGAATAATCGAGAGTGGAGGAATCACTGCTGCCTCTTCCTCCACGAGTAGCCATTCTCCCCCACGTAATGCTCTGATAGTTTGATATTCTACTTGATAGGAGTTGCGAGCTCTTTCATACAAACACGTTTCTTGTTAAAATATAATTAAAAAGAAGACATTATATAAAACCAATTTGGTTTCTGACAATGCACAGAATTGACAGCTTTATGTCAATATTGACATTTTATTTTTGTTTTCTCGCTAAATTTTCTATTTTCTTGTTTATTCACCAGAACCTTTGTTATATACACTCAAACATACTAATTTAATTTACTGTCTTTCTTGACGGCTTTGTGTTTTTATCTCCATCTTTATTCTTTGAAATCAGCTGATCAGTTGACCATGACGTGACCAAGAACCCGTTGTCATTAGGGAAAATAATATTATTTTCTTTTAAAAATAAAAACATGAGTTTTAATTTTGAAAATATTTTATTAGTCTTCTATTTTTCTCTTATATTTGTAATTCACTTAATCTTGCAAATCTTGAAATGTATAGAAGCAAAAAATTTTTTTTTATTTTTATATATGGCAATTCTAACCTCACTTTTTTTGTTTACTTTTTTTTGTTTGATCAGTCACATGTGTCAGAATTTTTTTAAAAACGTGAAAGTTTCTCAAAAGTTTATTTATAGAATTTAAAAATTGTCTTCTAAGATCGTGTTTTTTATACAAATATTTTGAATTTATTATTGATAATTATTAAAAATTTGAAATATTAAACTAATATTTTGTAATAATAACTTTGCTATAATTTTGTCAATGAACATTTTTCTGCTCTTGTTAAATTAGCAAAATTTGTTTTTCCATATTAAAATATTCATATATTTTTTTATTACTTGTTGATTTCCAATTCTAGTATTTAAATTCGATGGTAATAAGTAAAGCAGTACCTGAATATTCAAATGGATATGCATTGTAATTTATTGTCACTTTTCATTTAAATATTACTTTTATGGTGATAAAGTAAAATAAAAATTACTCAAGTATAGATTACTTTACATAATCTATATTATATTTCAAATAAAAACTGTTTTATTTTTCTGTATAATAATTAACAAGAAATGCTTTTTTTCCAGAAATATATTAAATAGAGAAAGGTGTTCAATGAAAAGGAAAAAAAATGTCTTGTATGAAATTGAAATCTAATGGAGTTCTGTTGTCATGTTAAAGAATAAAAAGACATACTATTGTGCAATCTTCAAGAGCACGTGGAAGAAAATGCAATAGGTTTGGATTAATATGTGTTAAGTTAAGTTGCAACGTCATAAGTGGTCGAGTCAGAGATCAAGCGGGATGATAGGGAAAGTGGTCTTCTTTTGGATTATTTCACATGATGCAGTTTCACGTTTTACATTGGAACAGAGAAAGTAAAAGGCATTCATCCATTGCGGGTAAGTTTTCTTCCTTACAGGAAATTTAACACTTTCGTTCTTATTTTTAACTTGTATAGTCAAATCAATTAAATTTTATAGTCCACAGTCGTTAAAAACAACTAATATAATTTTTAACACTTAATGCATCGGAAAAGAACTTTATGATTTCTACAAGTCAATGGACTCTCACGATTTATAATTGATGATTTATAATAATAGCCAACAATGATAGAAACGAAATTTATTTTTGTATATTGAATAATTATTAATAATTTAATTTAGTTAAATTAATTACTTTAATTTTCAAATAATTTGAGAAAATTTGAGTTTAACATTTTTTTTTTAAATTAAATTTTGTATCATTGATAACGATTATTGTCGTTACTATGACTCACCTATAGGCATTTATTGTTTCCGGAAACAATAAAATACTATAACAATAGTTACGTTATATTCCAAAAATGTTTGAAAAATCGATAGATGTACATATATGTATTTTGTTTTTCTATTGTAAATGACAAATTATTTTTCACAACAAATTTTTATTTAAATAGAATATTCTCCAAATGAAAATAATTATATTTTTTAAAAATTCATCAATTTTTATTAAAAATTATTTTTTAAATTATAAAGTAATTAAATTTTTAACATAACTAGTTTTTATTGTTAATAAATTAATTTTCAAATTTATTTAAACATTTTTAAAAAATTTTAAATCTAATTATTGGAAGAACATTGATTTTAATTAAAATCTAATTAAAAATGAAGTTTTTCATCAACTTAAATTAAGAAAATAAATTATTCATATTCGTGTAATGTTAATTATCATTATTTATTCATTTACGGGTTTTTTTAAGCTATAATTTTATTTGATAATAATTTTTACCAAGTTTTTTGTGTTGTTTCTTTTTTTTTGTAAATGACACAAAAATTGACCTTTTGGTGTCTTAATAATAGTTTAAGAAAATATTATAATTATAATTTTTTCATTCTAATGAATAGTAAATAAGAATTAAAAAAAAACAAATGTTTGTTTGAGGTTCATCATTTTTGTGTGGAAAATAATTTTTTTTATTACAAAATGTGGTTTTAGAGAGTCAAAGTTCGGAATAAGGCAATTTGCAAAATGTATGCATCAGGTCTTATACCGCAATGTAATTACAAAGTATGTACATACATAAATTCGATAGATTGTAGTTTGCTTTATACCGTTATAGTGTTGAATAGTAGGTAACATTTTCTGTTTTTTATAGAAGAAAAAAAGGAAGAAAAGATTTTTTTTAGCCTACGGTTAATATAAGTGGCTATTTTGATAATAAGAAAACATTCTTGAGTAACGTTTTATCCATAAACAGTCAATTTAATCAAAAAAAGAATCGTAAGGAAAAACAACTCACAGTGAATACGACCTAGAAATGGGAAAATGTTGCTTGCATTGGCTCTTATAGGGAACAGTTACTTCTTTAGATACCATACTAGAAGACGAGAATTATGTAGTTTGCAATAAGTTTTGTAAGAAAATTCAGTTTAAGTGATTTTTTTAAATTTAATTTTTAAATATTTACATTCTTAATATTTAATTAAATTATTTTAAAAAAATTGCAAAATCCAAAAATAGGAAGGAGATATTTTATTTAATATATATTTAAAATTTATTTTTGCTTTATATTAATTTTTTAAAATTAAATAAAAACTAATTTGATTATTAAATTAAAAGCACTTTAATAAACATTAATAAGTTTTTTTTATATACATAATCAATATTTTTTTAAAGATAACAATTGTCAATGTACAAATTTCACATTTACATAAAAATACATATCGCTTCCATGGTCCATTATTTATTTCTATATTGCTTAATTAAGGCACCTTGTCAAATGTTTGACTTGAATAGTTTTAATTTTAAATTGCAACAAATTTAAATAATTTAAAAGATAACGTGTTTTTAAAAAATTTTAAATTACTTTAAACTATTCGTTCACAAAAATTATTTTATTTAGAATATAATTTAAATAGTCAGTTAATTTAGGAAATCGTTATTATTATTTTTTTTTTGCAAAGACATACACTTATAATTTTTATTTTTATTAAAGAAAAAAATGTTTCCTTCTTTTGAAAGTAGAGATAAATTATACGTTTGTCATAATTGTCCATAAGACTTTTTGCGATTGCAAAAATATTATTAACAAGGAAAAATAAAATAGTTACAAGTCATTCGAATTTTCTGGAATTCTTATGAGAAACACAAAAAATAGTCGAGAAATAATTATTTTTCATTTGAATTACATTTTTAAAGTCTATGTGTGTCTTAAATGTATAGTTAAAGACATTAACTCACAGCCACTGCAAATTCTTGAAAGAATCTTTTTAATTTATATTAGAAATTGTAAAATTTGAATATATTTATCTATATTTCTTTTTTCAACAAAAAAATCACTATTTTTCGATCATTATAGTTTTTTTTTTTCAAGACGATGAACTCTGTAATTTACTGTACAATCAGGTCACACGATAGTCATCGTAACGACTGAGAAATACACATTTCATGATCTTTATTGAATTTTAAGCGATAGAATCATAACATATTTACCTTTATAAAGAGACAAGTAAAATATTTGTTAAAAAATTATTAAATATTATTCAAAAATATTTTTAATAAATTAAAATATAAAAAATAATTATTTAATATTTTTTGAAAATATAAATTTTGATTTGATCATGAAATGTAAAATTAACGCTAGTATGTTGGTGACGGTGATTGATAATTGTCTTCCGGAGACAATGACGAGGAAACACTTCGATCTTTAAGATGTGAAGGTAACGCGAAAGAATTTCCAAGAGGGTAAGAAGGCAGAGCCTCGAGAATTCTGGGTGGATGTTTTTTTATTATCGGTACGCTTGAGTATGTTGGCAATTTACTGACATTGTCATCACTAGCCAACCAACCGGTTGGTCGGACAATTGGAAGTCGTTGAGTTTTGAAATTTGTTTCCGAACTCGCCGATACACTAGTCTGTAAATTTAAAGAACCTATTTGAGCATGGACACTTCCTCCTATATTTGGAATTAATTCATCTGAACCACCTGATTTACTGATTCTCGTTCCAGAATCTGTAAAACGGAAAAAAAATTAATCCAATTTTTTCAACAAAAATTATTTTAACCAATAAAAAAAAATAAATTAATTATTTAGAAATTTATAAAAAAAAATTTCTTTAGGTATATTATATTAAAAAAATTATAGATTTATTTAAATTCAATTTGTTTTTATTTAATTTGAATCAAAAAGTTTCATGTGATAAAATAAGTTTAAACTTTCACATTGCACTGTGAGGCAAGCGAATCAAGTAAATACTTGATATTTTTTTCTCAACATGTTTTTACTTTCAATTCAAGCACGTATATTCAGATATAAATTTGTTGGTTCCTCGCCTTTTGTAATTGACGTTTAAATGGATAAATTCACAAAACTGGTTGACCGTGAACCATAAATATTCTTTTTTAAAATGTTAATTGCACATTGTATATATAGAAAAAGATTCGTTACAATATATATTATATAGACATTGAAAGCATATTTCTTCGCTGTGGTAAATTATAACTATTGATTGGAAAAATTTTACGAAACCAAAAATGAATGGAAAAAAAGCAGTTATACAAAAAAGAAAAGAATTATAATAAAGAAAAATAAATTCAAGACAAAAAAATACAAAAAGAAATATTAAAAAAAGAAAAAGAAAATACAAGTAAAAAAATACCTTGAAGTGGAAAAAAATATTTATATAGATTAGATTAGATATCTAATTGGTATCGGAATAATAAAGGTTTAATGCATTCAAATACATAAATCCATATTCATGAACGTTGAGATTGAAAGTATTTTGCAATTTCTTAAATTAATTGTGAAAAAAAATCCACTCTGCCTTGACATAGAAGGTGACAAGAAATTTTATGACTGTTATATTCAACTGATCGATTATATATCATAAATTGCAATTCTAAAAATTAGACGATGCTACTTAAAGATGTTTTTAACTATATCTAAAAACCGCTAATAATCATTGGTAGTAGATGAGGCATTTCATTTTTTTTCAACTGTTACAACTTTTTATTCAAAAAAAAAAAAAAAAAAAAACCGGTTTGGAATTAATTAAAAATATTGTTATGATTAATTGCCGCGCGATTTTAAATTTACTTGACAAATTTCTTTTCATATTATGTAATACTTAAAAATTGCAATAAAGAAAATATAAGGAACATTTATAAGTGTCGAATAAATTCTTGATAAAAATAACTTCATTGAATTGATTGTAGAAAAATTTTCTGGCTTTGCTTTAAAATTGAATTTTTTGAAGATAATTACAATTATTGATTTAAAAAAAATAATAATAAATGAAGATAGTTTTTATTAATTATTCGAAAATATTTTCTCAAATAATTAATTAATTCATTTTTAAAAAAATGTTTAAAAAGTTGAAACTTACCGAATGTTTTGGCCTCGCGTGCATGTGCTAATAGTTCATCGATTCTGTTTCTACGAAAATAAGCGTCGGCGATGTCTTTCCACCTGGAGACTTTTGGTTCACTTTCGCCAATTTCATCTCCACTGTCTCGTTCTTCATCATTACCACTATTACTATTATTACTACTGCTACTATTATTATTATTGTTATTGTTATTATTGTTTTGATCTGATTTAGAGTCGATGTCAAAGCAATTGGTCACCAATTCACGTGATTGAGCAGGTGGAGGAAGAGCAATTCGTAGAGATACCATGGAAACGTTTGGTAAACGCCAACGATTTAATTCTTCACTCCATGTGGCTGTGTTTCTGATAGCCTCCAAATCACGAAATGGACAACCAGGTCGAAGGTGAGGGAGCATTGCGTCACATAATTGTGATGCCAACAATTCTCGTCGCAGAAGTTCTCTTCTTTCTGCGTCCCACGATGCCTGAAATTAAATTAATTCAATTTTTTAAATATTTTCAATATTACAAATTAATTTAATTTATTTGTAATATTTTTTTTATTTATTAAATGTAAGAGATTAAAAAATATGAGAACCTGAAGATCGGCGGCCTCGATTTCGAGTTGCCTTGCTCTTTTTGCCATTCTTTTGAGCGCTTCTTCGGCGGTTTTTAACTGACCATAAACTTGAAATGCCGCGCCAGTTCCCTCCTGCGAATCAGTCTCTAAAGCAGTTGCCAAAATTTCTAATCGTTTTCGTCGTCTCTCGCGTCGACGTCTAAGTTCATCATTACTTCGTGCTTCACCGCCTATTGTTAATTTTTCCAATCTTTTTAAAACTTCCAATCGTGCAGCTTCTCTTTTTCGTCTTTTTCTCTCATCAAGTAGATCAATTTCTTCATTATTTTCCTTACGCTGATTTTTATTATCACTAATTGATACTGTCGATTTTTCATCATCTAAATTTAAATAATTATTCATTTCTTTAACATTAGGTTCTAATTCATAACGCGATCTCAGTGCCGATAGTTCATCTTTTAATTTTTGTGCCGAAATATTGGAATTTTCACATTCTCTTCGTAAATTTTCAATTTCGTCATTATTTTTATTGTCCGTCTCATCTTTATCAGGGGAATTCATTAAATCTAATCGTGGATTATCACTTGATTCAAGAAGTTTTCGCAGTCTTTGTAATTCAATTTGATATTGTCGTAATAAAGCGTCTTTTGGATCTTCATTAACAATTGGCTTATTTTTTATGCATCGTGCACGTGCCGCGTAACGTAATGTACTTAGGGTTTCGTCTCCATCAGCATTTGAGGGACTCACGCATGCGATCATTAATGTTCTCGCATTTCCACCTAGACTATCTCTGAGAAGTCGTGTCAATTTGCTGTCTCTAAAAATGTTTTTTTTTTAAATTAAAAAAATTAGAAATTAACAAAAAAAATATTTATAAAGTTAAAAAATGTTTATTTTTTATAAGAATTTTTTACCTTGACTTTGACTTGTTGCGTGGTCCATCAAAGTTATAGAGAAAAAATTGTAAGCTTTATTATTGATTCTAAGAATAAGAAATGTTGTCATTTTCTGGAAAAATTAAATAAATTATCCCTACAAATTCACTATTTCTCCCTTACACGCACTGTTTATTTAATTTTTCAAGAACTTGGCAATATTTTTTTTTTATTTTTCTTAGAATCAATATTGCAAAGAACAATTTTTTTTTCTATAATTTTTCTGGATCATACAAAGAGTGAAAGTCAAAAGATTCGGAAAAAAGTAGAATTATTTTTTTTACCTATATTAAATTTAAAATTTCAAATATTATTACAGGGTTGCTACGCTTTCTGGAAATCTGTAAAACCTGGAAAAGTCAGAAAAAAAAACACCTGGAAAAAAAATTAAATCATAAAATTCATCAAAATTCATTAAGGTCATGGAATTTTGTTCGAGCGAAATCGTAGCAACCCTGTAATTAATAATTTTTTGTTTAAATAATTTTAAATTAAGATTTAATTTTCAGATATATTGTGATCACGAACCTGTAAGGAACATGACGACCGTTACCAGCGGCAAGGGCGCTAATAACATTGCCAAGCGCCGAGAGGCTGAGATTTATACTTGCAGCCTCCTTGAGTCGATCACCTGTTGCTCCGGTTCGTGTTTGACGTTCAGAACCAGCGAGATCAACGAGATGTAATCGACCACGTCTCACGGCACTGCTACGTTTATTGTCGTCGTCGTCGTCATCATCATTGATGGCAATTGCTTCCAACGAAAGAGTTAATACCGCATGACTTCTGGAGCTTGCTTGATTCATTTTTGTTGCCGCTGCTATTCTTCGACGATTACCTTGTTCCACGAGGCGTCCGCATTCGATGGCATTTTTAACAGTTGTCTCCCTAAGGCCACCAGCAACATAAGTACCACGCGATGGATCTTCCTTCAATTGAAGAAGATTCTCACCACCACTGTCCTGCAGTAGATCGCGAAGTTTCTCATTATAAATTTCCAAATAGCTGAGCAACGCTAAATATCTCGTGTTTTGACTACTTGTCGATGTAGCTTCAAAAAGATGCTCAAGTGCACGTTCAATGAATCCCTGCATTGTAAAGGATTTTCCACAACCGGTTTGTCCATACGCAAAAACAGTTGCTACAACAGTAAATAATTTTTATTTTTAGAGAAATTTTTCAGATTCTTTTTCCTTTTTTTTAAGTATTTTGAGATTGGAAATATATTATTTCTGCACATTTAAATTCAAATCCTAATTTAAAAAAATAAATATTTACGAAATTATTAATATTTTTCGAATTTTGTACCATTGTAGCCTTCCAATACTGCTTCGACAACAACAGATCCAACAGCCTCGTAAACAGATTCAGTTGAAGACTCTGAGCCAAATGCAGCATCGAATTGATAAACTTTTCCACTATCAGTACCGTCAAGAGTGCAAGTTTTGCCAATTGGATCAATTGTGATGACATTCTATAAAAAAAAAGGATTTAAAATAAATGGAAAATTATGTTAACATCATAAACGAAAGGGGAAATAATGGTAAAATTATTACATTATTATTACAATTATCTCCAAATTTTGTTTTCGACAGCTTTGCAAAAAAAAAAAAAAAATATTGCTAAAAGTTCTCGAAAAAAATACTGAATATCTTAGAAAAAAGTGCAATTAATTAAAATATAAATGAGAAATTATTTCTTGAAAATATGGAAACAATAGTTTCTTGATTACAATATGGCTATAATGATAAATGAAGTAAAATTGGAAAGCCTATTGTTAAAAAGACTTTATTATAATGTTTCTAAAAATTAATGCGAAAATTGTAAGGTGTAATAATAATTAGAGATTCAACATATAATACATAACGCAATATCGCTCAACATGCACATTTCAACTTTATATACATATGTATATCCAGTCAAGCAAGTGTTCATTTTATTATTTGTTTTTTTTGTTCATTCAATATTGATCACCGTGAGAATACAGTGCATAATCACATTTTTATATCGCTTTTTTTCCTTTGTTAATTACATTTCATCTTTTGTTAGTCATATGTCGCAACATTCTTACATATACTAATGAAAATAATTTTCATCAATTTATAAAAATTTTGCCTCTGAAATTTTTTTTTTTTAATTTGAATTCTATTTTTGTCATATATTTCTGATAAAAAAATTTATTTACCTAAAGCTTTATTGTTGATAATGATAAAAAAATGAATTGTAGAAGGTTAATGAAAGTCTTTAGATTGTGTCTATAAACAATTTAATGATAAGAGAACTCGAATTGTTTTTATATCAATCGTTAATTTGATGCTAGGCGGGTATTTGAGACATGCAACGACCTGCTTCTATATCGATGCAAATGAAGAGAGTGAAATATGTGCCGAATCGATATCACCTGGACGCTAGTTTTCTACATTTTTTCATCATATATATTGTATATAAAAATAACGATAGTCATATAAGACACGTGCGTATCGATAAAACTACTATTCACACAACATAAAAGTACATTGGATTTACAGAAAGTAAATAGTACACTAGACTATTATTATGTTTATGGAAACTTTTTAAATTAAACATTTCCATGACGCCTCGTTAAGAAAGTAAAAGAAATGATACAATAATTTTTAAATAGTAAATTAAAATTAATAAATAAATAAAATAAATTTAACATAATAAATTTAGTAAATATAAAAATGCAGTGACTAATAGAAAAAAAACCCTATGTTTTGATGTAGTTGCTAAGCTACATACGCTCGATATATAACGTTCAAGTACTTGAGTAAATTGATAAGAACTAAAAAAAAAATTGCACACGCACAAAACGTTAATTGGGCTACGCAAGGGGTTCGACAATTTCATTAATTTACCGAGATTTTATTGTGTTACATTCTCATTCAGAATAAATCAATTTGTCGCAAAATTTTGTTATTATTTTTGTTACAGTAAATCATTTTCAATTTAGATAATTTATTAATTTTTTTCTTATATTTTCTTTGAAAGAAAAATTTAGTTTTATCAAATTTATATTTATGAGTTTAATTTAAAGAAAACATTAATTCTAATTTCAGACATAAAATTTTAAAAAAATGTTTACGCTTTTGAAAAAAAATTTCGATTTAAAAAAAATTGTACAACTTTCATAATGCAATAAATCAAAAGGTTTTAATCGTTATTTAGTTCCTTCGCGGAATCTAGATTACACTATGCCCTAGATGCATTTCATAATAATAATTATCGAGTTTAACGAGGTGAAATTGCATTTAATCGAAGCGCACTTCTTACTATATATATACAAAGTCATGATTTTAGTATAAATAGTAAATTATTTAATGTATTTGTCTACATTATTTTATAAATTTAAAAAATCTCAAAGTAATTAAAATTTATTCCTTAATCAAGAGTGAAAAAATATTTTAAAAAATTATAAATTAGAGAAATTGCATATTTATTGGTTGATTTTATTGGAACGTAAAAAACAATTAGTGAAAAATGTAAAAGAAAATTATGTAAAGAATGTAAAATAAGTTTTTTTACAAAAAAAAAAAAAAAAATAAATGTTAGAGTTTTTATTATTTCATTTCTTAAATTAAATTTGTTAATGATCAAATAGTAATTAGAATATTAAATATAAGAGTATTTATGTAAAAATCATGACTTTGATAAAGTATTAAATATATTTTTTATTTTCAATTAATTTTATCTTTTGAATCGTGTATATTTATTAATTCTATGCATGTCATTAAGTTGATTGACAATTTTCAGTTGATTTCAAAATTTCTAAATTTTCATATACCTTGCATCTTTGTTGCAGTTCACGTTGGGACATTGGCCGGCATCGTACAGCTACTTTCACAGACTCACTCATCTGTTCAACAGAAAGATATAGAATGATTTAAGAAAGTTGAGAAAGTGATGATTTTCTTTTTGCTTATTACGCTCACAGTAGTTTAATAACAATTCTGACAATTTTCCTTTATTTTTTGTTACAATGCTTTGTAACAAGAAAATGAAAGTGATTTCGTTACTTAATCATTTTTCACAATGGTTTACAAAAATTTTATTCAAAGATTTATTACTTTATTCTCTTAATCATATTCCTAAAGTTCTAATATCATTGAAATTAATCTTTATTATAAACGAGATATAAACTTATTTTTACTATAAACATTTTTTTTAGAAATCTATATTTAAAGTACTTTTTTAAAATTATTTGTGACAAAATAATATTCTAAATTATTAATCATTACTTTTTTTTATTTAATTAATGAGTAGTGTGTTATCAAATGAAATAAAATGCGGTAATAACTATTGTCATATTTTTATTGTAAATAATAAATGATCAATTCGATTACACGCGAATAACATTTTAACAGAGGGTGAGAAAAATATATATTTGTATATATTTAGAAATTTGATAGAAAATGGAGAAAAACACCACGTGGCAATGAAGTTTTCTATTTAATTGACTAAAAATGAACATTATTATTTGGCCTTGAACTCAAAGCATTGAACTTCAATCTAAACGATTAAAATAAATGACATAAAAAATTACGACTTATAAATGTCAATTCTGTTTTAGAAACGTAATAAATTAAATTGTTTTTACACATATAAAATTTAATATAGTGACAAAAAAAAGAAAATAAACTACTTTCTTTTCCAATATATGTAAATATACTGTGTCCACGACACAAGAGTTTAACTTTTACCTAAAAAGAAAATATCAGTAATTTTTTATTTTAGTCAATACAATTATATACTTTTTATGGAATTGACCTTCAAAGTTTTTCAAATATATATAAAAAAAAAAAAAAAAAAAAAAAAAACCTTTTCAAAGTTCAAAAATTTAATTTTTTCCATAACACTAAACATAATTACTTATTAAAAAAAGAAATTAATGAAAAAAAATTACATTAAACTAATTAAATTTTAAAATTCATTTTCTAAATAAAACTTTAATAATTTAGTTTATTATTAAATGAATAATGATTAATTAAATTTTTATTTATTTTATAACATTTTAATGTCAAAGATTTTTGCAAAAGATTTTCAATGTACCCCTTAAGAATACTATTTGTCGAACACGTGTGTAAAGAGGGTTATCTATAAATTATTTTTCATTTGAAAAATAAATTACTACTTTGTTAGAGATTTTCATACAAAAATTAATATGTAAATTTTAAAATATAATTTTAAACTGTCTTTAAAAGTATTTTAATATTTACAACTAAACGGAGTGAAAATAGAATAATCAATATTTATATATACTACAATATTACGCATCAATGGCAATAACAAACGATTGAAAATCAATGACCATATAAAGAAAACTGTTTATTTATTGCCTTTTCAAACACCGGTTAAGTTTAAACAAAAATATTGTTCAAAAAACATTTTAATTTTTTTGTTCTTTTAAATAGAAGAATTACTTATATACCACAATAAAATAGTTTTTCTTACATTGAAAATGTTGTCAAAAAGCAACGTTTATAGGTTAGGTTATTTACATTATTATTAATTAAACGAAAGAATATTCCAGAAATAATAAAAAAAAAACCGATAATTGATTTCAATATTTTGCAGAATCTAAGAAAATGATTTAAAATACAAGAATTGACTCACCTTTATCAAGTTAGTTTTATCTTTTGATATAAATTAAAATTATTGATACATAATTTAAAAACCACATTTTTCATTTCTTAGTTTTTTTTCAGCGTCCAGCGCGTACCGACTATTAGTCAGAAACTGTCGGGAATATTTTATCTTGGAAAAAGTATTTTTTCTTTTGACCTGCGCTTCGAAGTGGATTCGAAAATTGTGAAATGCGCGCGCTTAAAAGTTTACGCATGCGCATTTTTAGTAGCGCCCTCTTAATAACTGTTAGGTTAGTGAACTAAAAACTGTCAAAATATCGCTATCTTTTTTAATAATGTAAACAACTTATTTTTTATATTATTATTAAAATTACAGTGATTTTTCCCCTTATTAAATCAATTCCTTTTTTTTAATAACGAAAACTAATAATTTCCAAAAAGATGATACGTAACTATGAAAGAGTAAGATATGCTGAAAAACCAGTTGTTGTTTTCGATATTGGCAATGCTTATACAAAGTAATTTTTTTACAATTTTTAATCAATTGTTTATAAATTATTATATAATTTATGTATTCAATGATTTTTTTTTATTGTAGATTTGGATTCGCGGGAGAACCAAGTCCTCGAGGAATTGTAAAATCAGAGGTTAAGTGTCCAGAGGCGAAAGAAATACGAAGAATTTTCAGTTATAAAGACTCTGAAGATTTATATCAACTTCTTGTGGAATTTTTACAAAATTTGTTTTTCAAGTAAGTTATTATTTAATTTAAAGAAAACATTAATTCTAATTTCAGACATAAAATTTTAAAAAAATGTTTAGGTACGCTTTTGAAAAAAAAATTTGTAAATTGAAACTCTATTACTGGCAATTGTTTATTATAAAAAGTATTTTGTTTTGTAATTTTTATTAAAAGAAACTTGAATTTTTTCAGACAAATAGTAATTAGTCCAAAAGATGTGAAAGTTGTAGTATTGGAATCACTTTTAACAACAACACAATTTCGTGATACTCTCGCTAAAGTTTTCTTTCGTCACTTTGAAATTGGTTCATTAATGATTTTATCGTCACATCTTGTCAGTATCAGTACTTTAGGTACTGAAACTGCACTAGTTCTCGATGTTGGTTACGAGGAGGCGATTTTAATTCCCATTTTTGAGGGCATACCCGTCTTAAAAGCCTGGCAGGCACTTCCTCTTGCCAGTCGAGCTGTTCATGAGTAATTATTTATTCGCTTATTCAAAGATTTTAAATTGTAAAAATATTAAGGAAAAATACTCATATTATTTTCAGTTGTATCAGAAAAGAAATGAAGGACACTATTCCGGATTTAGAATTATCAGAGAGAATAATAGAAGACATTAAAGTGAGAACATGTTTTATTACAACGAGGGAAAGATCAGTGAAATTAAATGATGAAAATGAATTATCACCACCGCCAGCTGTTAAATATCCGGGTGTACAAAATTTTGAAATTCCTGGATTTGTGAGGGAAAAAGCATATGAAGTATTATGGGATCGAGACAATGATAATCTTAGTGTTCCTACAATGATTTTGGATGCTATTATAAAAGTAAGTTTTCTAATATTAAAAAAATTGATTTTTTTTAAAACAAAAAATTTTTTTCTAGTGTCCAGTCGATATGAGACGAGTATTGGCGGAAAATATTCTTCTAGTTGGAGGTACAACAATGGCCACTGGATTCGTGAGTCGTCTCAAAAGTGAATTATTATATTTAGTGAATAGTAATCTTTATTCGGAGAAATTAAAGGTGAGAACGTTTAAATTTCATACGACACCGAGTTTTGCTAATTATACAGCCTGGTTGGGTGGTGCTATCTTTGGTGTTGCCGATTTACCATTGAGATGCATTAGCAAAGAACATTATTTAAAAACAAATCGAGTTCCTGATTGGGCTAATCTCATGGATAATCAAAAAATACTTACAAATTGTGGCCTCTAGTTCCTTTTTTTCTTTTCTAAGCTTACATTAAAAACCCAAAAATTGTGTAAAATAAGATTTTCAGCTTTGAGCATCTAATTAATAATGACGTGTATTTATTAAGCTTGTTAATTTTTGTATAAAATAAAAAAAAAAAAAAAGTAAAATATGAATTAGAATTTATACATGTTAGAAATTGAAATCTTAAAATTATTTAAACATTTTTTAATGAAATTAAAAAGCTGAAGAATTAACAGTCAATTTTAAAAATCTAGGATTAAATTAACAATAATTTATATTAATTTTAAATATTTTTATTTAAAGATTTGTACAAAATACTTAAGCCTGTTCACCTGTAGGCATCGATTTGATAATATCAGAATTACCTGGATCGGTAATGGATAAAGTACACACTCTAAAGTACTTTCCACAAGCAGTTCCGAGTTCAATATTATTCCCCGTGTAATGATGGACACCGGTTTTGGCCAACATTGCGTAGTACTCGATTTCAGACTTTCTGCAATTACAAAAAAGAAAGAGTGAACAATTTTTTTTTTAATTTCTCAAAAAGAAAACCTACTGCACTTACTAGCAGTAGTAAGAGACTACTCCGTAGGACTCCTTTTGTGAAAGGAAACGTGAAGGAAATTAAATTACTAATTTACTATGAATAAATAAAAAATAATGTTTTTTAAACGAATTTTAGGAAATTAGGCTCTTTTTGTAGAAAGGAGTACTACATCTCAGTCTCACCTTAATGGGGGTGTATTATTAGCAATAATAACGAGCTTAGCTTTTCCCTGTCGAAGAGATTTTAATGTCTGCTTATAACCCAGAACGTATTTTCCAGACTTCATCACTAATGCAAGTCTAGAATTGATGCTCTCCATCGCCTTTTTCTATAAAAAAAATTCATACGATTCTTTGAAAATTTTTCTAAATATTATTCATGAATTCTGCATAATTTTTGGGAATTTCTTAGCAAATTCCAAAAAAACTTGACAAAAATTATAACCTACAATAACACGTGGTAAATAAAAATTTCTTACCTGTTTCTTTTGAGCAACCATTTTGACTGGTTTTTTTTGGGTTTTTCAAGCCGGGAAAGCTGTAAAGATTAAATTAAATTATTATAAACACAAATCGAAAGTTAATTGTTAATATTAATTAGTAAAATTATGGAGATATTTTTTAACACTACACACCTCTCTGACGCGTCTTGGAGAAAAGAAGGGAAACTAAAGTTACTTCCGGCTCACAGAAAACTTGTCCAATTCTAAAGCCTTGTTCATATGTTTCGTCAATTGCGATCAGGGTTGAGAATGTAATTCATAATTTTTTTTTGAATTCGCCTTAAAAATTATATTCCCCGCCTTGCAATTCTATTGTTCAGCATTTCGCGCTGATTTCGCGCCGAACGCAAGCCAATGTGGGAAAAAAAGTTTTATTTGCGGCATTCCTCAACTTACGTTCGTGTTGTTTTTTCCTGCTCTAATAAACATTTCTCGTCTAATTAAATTTATAACAAACAATTTTATCAAGAGATTTTAAGAAAAAACAATTATTGTGTGGTGAATTTGATTAAAAGATCAAATACAACGATTGCTTAGAAGTGAGACGCCTGAAGTGTGCAAACGCGTAAGCCTCCTAGGCTTTTAGTCTTTTGCGTTCCTTTTTGAAAAGTGTTTTTTTTTCAGTTACATACATAAATTGATATAAATAAAATGGGTTACATAAAAAATGTGACAAATTTACAATAATTATATCAGAATCCTGATTATTTTGTGTGCAATATCAAAAAATTTATCACGAATAATTGGGAATGTGATGATCAGCAAAATTTCTATATAAAGAAAAATGGCTTATACAATATCAGAATTAATAAAAATCCTTCACGGAAACAAAACTTTTGAGGAAAAATGTTCTGCATTGAAACAACTTGGCAGGTAAGATATTTTTCTGCTAGCACTATTGTTGATTCTCTGAATATCGATTTTGTAAAGTTTTTTTTTTTGAAATTGGGTGGAGGGAGTGTAAATTGAAAATATATAAAATCGGAAGCAGAACTTTGCATCTATACAATGAATAGAAATAAAATTATTATTAAGTTTAGAATGTTTATTTATTATATAAGGTTGCCTACTATAGTTCAACGACCTTAGCTTCAATATATGTATAGTGTATTATATACTTTAGATTTAGAAGAATTCAAACTCCTATTACGTTAAATTTAATTAGATGAAGTTGAAATTAAAAAAAAAATGTTATGGTTTATTATACTCAAATTTTGTTAATATGTGACAAATTATATTACAGTATATTTAACACATAAATTCTTTTCATAGTTATTTTACAAAAGACAAATTATCGGAAAGTATAACGGATGATGATTTCATTACATTATACAAAATATTAATTACTTGTGACGATACAATACAGCAGGAAGCATGTTGTACACTCGGCATCATTATTTCAGACCAAAAGTTAACAAAACCAAATTTTATACAATCTGTTCTGCAGATTACTTCAAGAGAAAGCAGGTAAGAAAATTAAAAATCGTTTATTGACAAGTGCAAATTGGAATATGTTAAACATTTTTATTATTATAACAGGATTAGATTACTTTCAATTTTGGATAAATTGGATGACAAAGCGATGACGATACTTGTCAACGATGCGCAAGTAATTAATTTAATTAATGATTGCTTAAAATTCGTTCAAGTTGAAACGATGACTTGGCTTTCACCTGCTGCCAATGGCGATAATTTGGAAAAATTAATAGAAAGTGAAAACAAACCGCTCAGTGAAGATGAAGAATTGGAATCAAAAATTATTTCCATGTCATTTGATTTTTTATCGAATATTTATAAAAATGTTCAAGTTATTTCTCAAAAGCAAATTCAGATGGTATAATAATTATTAAAAGTAATGAAATATTTTTTGTGATTTGATTTGTTAATATTTTAATATTTTCTTTTAGTACGATTCAATTATTATGGAAAAGATTGTAAATATGGCTTACATGGGTCTAAAACATCAAAGACTATCAGCATCAAAAGTATTTTACCAAGCAATTGAATCTGATTTAGGGTTCAGAGTACGTCAAGTATTGCCAAACAGTTGGATTAATTATAAAAAATCATTGCAAGATATATACTGGAATCGAATGTGTCTACTCGTTTCAGCTTGTTATCTCGATTGGGCAACATTGTGGAATTATAGTATTCAATTTTTAGGAAAAGATCTTCATCGAGGAGCGGGCTTGATTAATAATTTGTTGAGTGTTGAAGAAAAAGCCTTTAAATCATCTGATACTAATATTAGAAAACAAGCTTTTTATTCATGGAAATTATTGGTGGACAATTTTGCACTTGATCCACAAGAACTTGCGAGTGCAAGACGTATTAAATTGCTTTGTATACCGCTTATTGCTAAGAATAGCAAAACAGAATTGATAGCATTCGCAAAATTTGAAGTCTGGTGGCATTTAATTGTGAAAATTTATAACGATCTTCCAAAAGTCATAAATGCTGTATTGATTCCATTTTTAAATTTTTGTTTTGGACCACTTGGCGATACGCCACTTTTATCATCTAAATTGGATATTTGCGCATCACCTGGCAAAAGATTTCATAAAACAAAATTAGCATCTCTTGATGCTTTATTACAATTTTTATTAGGCACAGAATCATCAGTAAATGGTGTATTCGCATCTGTTTTAGAAGAACGAATTCCTCATGCAGTGACAACACAAGTTTTTCAAGATAGTTACAAAACATTTACACATAGTGTTTTTGAAGCTTTTCTTATAATTGGTCAATTTGAAGAAACTGAAATATCGAATAGATATTTAGTCAGCACAACGTTATGGAAAAATTTAATTACCAAGCTCGATGAATGTGAATCCAAGGTAATTATAATAATAATACTTAGAATATTATCTAGAAAGTAGGAAATAATACAACTTTTTATTTTTAATTTTTAGGATGGAATTTACAAAGATTTATTAATGGTCATTACTGAAATGACACATCATATTTCGAATAATTTGTTAATGGAAAATCTTTTGTATGATGTGATTTTGATCAATATTGCTGAAATGACAGAAAAATTTGTTTTTTCTGATGATACTTTGTCAAATTTAATAATTGCCCTATTGAAGGAAATGAATTTGAATGATCATAAAAAGTAAGCAGTTTTTTTCTCTTATTTATTTAATTGTTTAAAATAAATTTTTATATTTTTCAATAATTTCCTTATAGAGATGTTTGTGAAGCGATAAGGAAGCTTCTTTTGCATTTTATAAGTGATAATAACATTGTTCATGTTCAACAAAATAAACTAAAATTACTTAATTCTGTATTGGAGAAATCATTAAGTGCAAAACCTGAAACAAGTAATGTGTAAGTCAGCATTTTTATAATTTTATTTATACACTTTTATTTTCTTTGGAATAATTTTAATAAGAGTCGTTTTTTTTCAGAAATATGTTGGTTGATATGTGGTGTGTCCTGGTGGAAGGCCTTTCTAAATGGCTTGAAAGTTGTCATACATTAAATGATGGAGACACAACTGGGAATAATTTTTCTGCAATATATGCCATTTTAATGTACCCTTTTTCTCATCTATTTGTAAATGATATGAAACAGGTTTGTTGTTTATTAATTTTTTGATTGATTAATGTCAAAATTCGAAGTAAAATTTTTCTTACATTTTTATAGGTACAAAAAATTACTTCGCATTGGTGGGATGCCTATAAGCAATTTGATTTACAAGTTGATTTGGAGACATCAATAAAATCTAATGAAGTGATAATGACAACAGCAGATAAACTTCGAAATTGTCTGAAAAAAGAAAAAGGCTGTCTTCTTCTTTACGCTGCTTGTTTAAATTCTCTAATTACTAACATCAACTATGAGTCTTTGCTTGGTAAATTATTATTATTATTATTATTATTACTACTTTACTTACTTAAAAAGTAGTGGAATATATTTTTTAAATTTAATTTTCAGGTATTGAACAAGTTCCAACAATCGTTCATCTAATAAATGATCTTGTACTACGTGTATTCAAAGAATCTGATTATAATGCAGCTGAAATGATTTTAAGATCATTGTCCGCGTTCATGATAACAGTTTATGGTCAAGATCGAAAAAAATCAATTCAATATTTACAAGTTATTCGACCTTCTATTGAATTTATTTTAGCTCAAAAAGGTGATGAGAATTTAATGAAAGAAATTGCAAGCACTTGGGATACAGTTGTTACAATTTTTAAAGGATTAAGCAATAATCTTAGTTACGATTTACTTTCATCATTTCAAAAAAGTATTGTTCTTGCTTTATGTCATACATGTCAGGAGATTATTTCCCAGGCTTTAGTGATTTTAACTCTCGCTGATAATGTCGATGAAAAATCAAAAAAATTATTAGGAGAATTGGGAAATTTAACGAAAGCATCGATTAACATTGATACAAAAGTAGAGAACAAATCAAAACCCACAAAAATAGCTGGTAGCTTTTTAAACAGAAAATCAGTGGATAATTTTGTCAGTCCATCTACTTTTAAAGTTAATGATACATCTTTAAAGAAAAGTATCAACGTTTCATTGGATCTTGATTCTCAGGTATATTTCTAAAATAATTGGTTATTATAATTTTTATTGAAAAAGAATTTTAATTTAATTAAAAATTATTTTTCATTTTAGGATTACGTTGTAATTAAGTCTGATGTTAAATTCGATGTTAATCGTCTAACGGACCATCAAAAGGAAATTTTAAAAAAGAGACGCGACGACATTCCTGCATTATATAACGATCTTTCACAATCAGGTTCACAAGATTCACAGGAATTACAAAAATGGTTTGAAAAGAAACAATTGAAGACAATTTCAAGCAAGGAGTTGTGTGATTCAAATAAAGAAAATAAAGAAACTTTATTGAAGGAGCCAGTTGAAGTGGAGCAAGTTAATTCCGAATCAGTTGGACAACTTGAATCAAAAGAAGAAATCGAAGCCAAACAAGTGGATATTTCCTCTGCAGATGATTTTGAAAATCAACAAGATTGTCCAGAAAATAAAAAAATTGAAATTCAAACATCCTCATCAAATCGAACGGACAGTAAAAAGAGTGAACAATTTTTGCCACAACCAAGAACGAAAAAAAAATTAAAATCTGTCACTTCAAATTTAGAAATTGGCAAAAAAGGCAAACGAAAAGCTGATGAAGAAGTTACTGGAAATCCAAAACGAAAGAAATTACATTCGTCTGAATCGTCTGATAATGAAAGTATTAAATCGTCTGAAAATGAAGAGGTACTCAATAAACGAGTTAAATCTGAAATTTCTCGCTTACAAATTGATATGGTACGTTCAGTTTTTGAACCTTTACCAAATAGACGTCGTTCTAAATTGGCTGATTGCACTTGCAAGGATCTTAGTTGCAAAAAAAATCATTCACCAGGAAGATTGAGATCGGAAATGAAACCAGATTCTGCGAAGAAAGCATCATCATCATCATCATCATCATCATTGAACAAATCAACAGATTCAGTTAAAAGACGTTCGAGAAAAAATCCAAAGGTAGAGAGCGCTGAAGACGAAAAGCAAAAATTAATTGGAAAAGTTAAATTGGATACCACAAATTCTCAAATTTTAGATGATAAATTAACAACTAAGAAAGAAGACAGTCCAGTAGTTGAATCAAGTGTCATTGAAAATTCACAAGATATGGAAGTTGATATTGTTGAAGGTACTCAAGATATTATTTCTAAACCAAAATTATCAAATCGTGTTAGTGATAAAGAATTGCTTATTAAATTAAGTAAAATGAATTCGTCACAAAAAACAAATGATCAAGGAAAACAAATAGACGAAGATGAAAATTGTATGCAAATTGTTGAAAATCAAATAATTTCTGACGAGAAAAAACCTATTGCTTCATGTTCTACATTATCTTCATCATCTGTAAAATATACAACAGTTCATATATCATCACCAAAAGGTATTGTCAAGAAAACAAAATTAAAAGCCTATCCTCTTCAAGGACGTGCCGCTCAAATGTTGGGCTTAGTTACAAAACAAGGTTTAATGGAAAAGGACTCAAAGATTGATGACGAAGTAAAAAAATCATTACAAAAGGCAAAAAATCATGAATCTGAAAATATCGTGAAAAAAGGAAAAGAATCGGAAAAATTAGGAAATCAACTTGGAAGTCGTCAGGTGAAAATATTTAGTAATATGAAAGTTGATTATTGTTCATCACCACCTGGAAAATTATTTGGTGGCTTAAAGAACGACGGTGAGAAAATTTCACCAAAAATGAAAAATGCTATTGATTCGGAGAAACTTGCCGAGAAACTTGTTGTTACAAATGAAAAGGAAATTGAACTCTCACCAATAAAAGATAAGGATCTTCCAATTCTCGAATGGTCGAGTGCAAATCCTCCCTCGCTAACAGCATCTCCAAGTGCTGGAATTTTAAAAAGACAATCATTAATTGATATCCTTACCGGTGATGAGACAACACCAAATAAAAGAAAGCGTGTGAGTTTTGCCGATCCACCAGTTTCTCAAAAAATGGGTTACGAAGTTGCCACCGGAGAATCACCTCATAAAATAAGTAGACCATCACGTCATTCAACACGACGAGATACACCGCTGAAATCAAGACAAAATAGAATAAGAATGTTTCAAATTGACGTTGTTGATGCAGGTGAAAAAATTGAAATTCCAATTGAAACATCTACGAATGGAATTCAAGTTATTGGAGGAGGAAAATCAGAAGAATTGCTAACTGAAAATTTGGAATTTGCCGAAGAGGCCACAGTAAAAATCGACGGTGATGAGAATGAAAACGAGAATATTAAAGTCGATTGTCCTGAAAGTAGTACACCGGTTAGAGTTTTAAATATTACAAATTCAAAACAAGAAATGAAAATTCATGATTCAATGCACGAGAAAAGAGATCATATTGAATCGTCAAGTCTCGTTGAGGAAATATTTGGAACACAGGAAGATATGTTTGCAGGTAACGATACAAGTGATGAAAGTTTAAAAATGTCAAATCAATCCATGTCCAATAAGAATAAAGCCGATATTTCCTATCAAATGATGACACCTGATTCTGTCAAGTTGAATGACTCATTATCAGAAACAGCAAATTTAACGAAAAATGAATCTTTAGAAAATACAGTCGATGTTCAAAATGTTTCTAGTTTTGAATCAACGGATGACGGTGGTTTTTGTGAAAAACCAATAAGATGCAGTACAAGAACAATTGCCGATGCAGAACAGGATACCCTACCAGTTACTGATTCTGTTTTCGAAAGTATTAGTCAAGAGACACAAAATTCTGTCGCAAGTATTATTAATCTTCCAAAACCTGAAGCATTCGATTCAACATATCCAATTTTCCCCACACTTTCTGATTGTAAAGATTCTATTAAATTGATTGTCGATAGTCTCGCTAATCCAATGTGGGTGAATCATTTGGAAGCATTTTTAGCGAGTCGAGAAATTCATACAGTTGGTGATTTAGCCAAATTATCAGAGAGAGAAATTAATAGGATACCTGTTAAAGGTAATCCCAAGGTGTCGTTTGTTAAGAAGGTTTTAAGTAAATTTGAAAATGACAAAATAACAGTTGATCATCACTTGGAAAAAGTAAGTAAAACGTAATAAAAATTATTTTATTTTTTTTCCCCTATATATTTTCTTAATATTCTTTTTATATTTTAGACGTCTTCAGTAAAAACAGAAGAATCGTTGATAATTTCTCCATTATTATCAAATATTAACACCTGTAAAACCCAAGATGGATCATCATCGTCATCAATGAATCAATTGCCAAAAACCGCATCCAAATCAGTTGCCATTCAAATGGAATTGGGAGATCTTTTAGATGAAATTGACGTTAATCTTGTACTTGAAAGTGCAGCAAGAAGATGTTCTCCCGAAAGTCTTCTCGCTCAATTTAAGGTAAAAAAAATTATTAATTTAAATTATTAGTCTTTATTTAATTTTAAACTATACATTTATTTTATTTCTTTTCAGTTGAAAATGCGTAATATGCCTGAAACTGAACTAGAATCAGAAACTTTAAGATTACTTGGTATCAATTCAAAACCAAGTCAAAGTGAAATGACATTAAGATCTGCTTGCAAAGCGTGTGGTATAAATAAAGTTCTTTTGAAGCTTCCAGATATATTTAGCGGTGACAAGCAATTTTTTGTCAAAGTTCTTAGTGCCTATAAGAAAAAATTTCAAATCAGCGATTGCCTCAGTGCATTCGATTTAAATGAATTGAAAGATGCTCTCTGTCAAAAATGTAAATCATCAGAACTCGCTGAAATGCTATCAAAATGTTTGAAAGAAGAAGAAGAAAAGGGAATCAGTGAATCAATGGGTGATCTTTCGGATTTTACACGAATTTTAAAACGTGTTCCAGCTGATGTTTTAATAAGTCACACGGTAGCAAATGATGAATTAATTCCCTCGCATATTGTTCTTGATATTGCCCTTCAAAATAGTACAGATGATGCTATTGCACAAACACTGAAAGCACAATCGGAAGTAAAAAAAGAGAGTGTCTTCCATAAAATTTGGACTTTATCTTCGGCACTCAGTCACGTGGAAAAAGAAGCATCGGAAACGGAAGTATTAGAAATAATACGAGCTATTGGACAACGTTTAAGGCCAGAAAAGCTTCTCGAAGCTTTTAGAGATTCAATGAAAGATGATAATGATTCAAGTGAAAAAGTTCTTTTAGGACTTTTCAAAGTTATCAGCACAAAATTAAAACCAGATAAACTATTGGACATTTTCTATGAATGCATGAAGAACAAAATTCCATTAACTGATAGTTAATTTTCGATTTGTATGGTATAAAAAAACTCATCAAGAATTAACAAATCCCAAGAGAATAGAGCAGGAAAAATTGTAAAATTATCTTGTCATCATTTTATAAAATGCCAGAGAAATGTTTTGACTTTATAGACCAAAATTAAGAAAGGTTATTTTTTTTATTCATAGTTATTTTTTGGGACTTTTAATAATCAATTATTTCTCTTATAGTATTAGATATATAGTTTATATACTTGTAGTAAAATCTAAAACAGAAAAATTTTAGAAAATTCGTTTTTCATTAAAATTAGTGTTCTCTCTTTTCTAAGAATTTAAAAATTGATTTACTTTAAATGGAATGACTGTTTGATTGTTTCATTATTATTATTATTATTATTATTATTATTATTATTATTATTAAAATAAATTATTAATATCTTATTAGTTTACGAACTAAATATGTGTGCGATTGTTTTTCGAAATTGAAGAAAATATAGAAGTAGAATTTATTTTTTAAAAAAACTAAAAAAAACCCATTAATTTATCATTGTAAGTGAATTTTTGACGCATCGTGAATGAATAGTGTCTCTTATTAAGTATTTTTAAGTTTATAAAACCTAAAATTAGTTCTCTGTAAATATTTTCACAATCAGCACTTTCAAAAATGTTAACATTTAGAGATACAATGCTATTATAAACACTTTGTTTTATTTTAAAGTGAAATATCACTTATTTCTTAACATTATTTAGGTATTATTTAATGTCTTTTAATAAATAAAAAAAAAGCAAAGATTTAATTTTGTACATGAGCATGAACAATAAAAAGTAAAATAAATCAATCATGGAATAAAGTCTTGCGTAACTTTTGTAAGTAGATTTTAACATACAAGTTAAACTAATTTGCTGAAAAAATACTGTATTTCATTGTTTTATTGTTTTCAATTTCGTAAATTTTCTAATATAAATAATTCCAGTTTTGATAATTTCAAAGTAATTGTCTATAATTAATCTGATATTTTATTTATCTTCTTCTTGTTTTATCTTTCTTGTGATATTTATCTTTATGAGAAGTTTTATAATAATTTTCTCTATCTCTACTTCTGCTTCTACTTCTTCTGTAATTTTTACGATCTTTCTTTTCTGATGATCGACTGTGAGAATAATAACTCTTATGAGTTTGAATCGATTTGTGATCAGATTTTCTCTCTTTTTCTTGTTTATATTCGCGTCTGTTTTGATGTTCTTTGTAACGATTAGAAATGGGACTTCTATCATTATCTTGATTTGAATTATATTTTTCTCTTCCCTTGTGCCTGGATGAATGTTGTTTATAATTTTCATTATTTTTTTCAGGTGTCTCTGTAACATAATGAAATCCTTTTCCTTTTCCACGCCAACGAACTTTTGCAACTGATTGTGAGAAATCAACATGAATTCGTCGATCGTCAATTAATACATTATTCATTTTTAAATATGCTTCTTCACAACTTTTTCGATTGCCAAATTCAATGAAAGCATATTGAAGAGAATCACCAGTTTGACGGTCCCTTATTACTTCACATCTGAAAATATATAAAGAAGGTATATTTAAAATTGCAAAATATTTTCATTATAAAAATTCCTTTCAAAACGTACCCTACTATTTCTCCAAATCTACTGAAAATAATTTCCAAATCATCATCGTTTGTAACGGGATTTAATTTACAAACAAATAAAACATTTTCCGGTGGTGCCATATCAGCATCGGGTAAATCACCAACAATTTCTAATATTGTTGCTCGTGCTTTTGCTTCTTTTTCTTTTTGCATTTCAATAATTTCATCTGTAGTCATTCCTTCCATGTCGTCAATATTTTCATCGGCACCGATTCGATCACTCTGAAATCAAATTAATAACTGTAATGATAATAATAATAATTGTTTTATATATATATATATATATATATAAAGAATTACCTTTAAAACTTGCTGATTAGGATCAGGACTTCTGTCAGGTATTACAAGACCCAAGGGATCATCATATGGATCCACTAAAATAACAGTGTGAGTTATTCGAATATCTTGATATGGTCTATCTTTTACATCACAAATTGTTTCATTTAATTTTAAAATGATTTCTAATCCTTCAGAAATTTCACCAAAAACACAATGCTGTCCATCCAAAGATTGTAGATTGGGAGCTAATGTAATGAAAAATTGTGAACCTAACATGCTATTACCACAATCAACCATTGATAAAAGTCCAATTCTATCGTGCTTAATTTTAGGCATTTTTTCAGCTTCAAAATATCGTGCTTTTTCACCCAAAATCATTCCATATATACTTTCTCCTCCTGTTCCAGTGGAAGTTGGATCTCCGGTTTGAGCAATGAAATTACTTTGTACAGAGTGGAATAAATTCCAATTGTAGTATTTTATTTTGCATAGTTTTAAAAAATTTTTACAAGCTGGAAAAAATGATTTTTTATTCAATAAATTGTGATTTGTTTTCTATTTTACATACATAGAGGTTAAAAAACGTATATCACTTACTTTGTGGTCGTTCGTTTATGAATAAATCAACTGTAAAATCTCCTATTGTTGTCTCGATGACAATGGCCATTTTCGTAATAAAAATATGTTTTTTTTATTTAATTCATTAAATTAATTTCCTTTTTAATGAATATTTTTCACAAAACTAACATTTGTGACATCGGTGACATCTTTTAAGTTAAAACAACATAAAGGTTTTTCTGTTTTTTTTTTCTGACCAAATCGATATGAACCGTACCTAAAAATGTCACATTTCGAACGTTCTACTTTACAGATTGGTACTACTGACCATCTGCAAATAGTTTCACACTTTCTACCTGCGTGCAAGGGATTTAAGAGGTTATACTTTTTTTAAAAAAGGTAAACATTCTATTGTTTTTAAATTCTAATATTTATTTATTTGAAACTCATGAATTTTTGGATTGAATTAATATTATTGAGCAGTGTTGACCATGGTTAAAATCGCTCTTCAAATAAAAGCTACACTTGAAAACATTGAGGAATTAAAACCAAATGGTTCAGACTTTCGTTGGTATTTCAAATTTTCCTGTAACAATTGCGGTGAGGTTTCTGAAAAATGGAATTACGCTTCTTTAGATGAATCAACACCTGCACAACGTGGAAACGCTATTAATCACTTTATCAGTAAATGCAAACTTTGTTCACGGGAGAATTCGATGACAATTATTGAGGATTCCATAAAGTCTTATAATTCGGATGACCAAGGTAAATTCAAAATAATTGTCTGTTTGGAATGTCGAGGAATTGAGCCATGTGATTATTCTCCAAGAGAAGGATGGATTGCTAAAGCATGTAACAATGGAAATGTATTTACAGACATTGATCTCAGTGACGGTGAGTGGGTTGAATATTGTGATAAAATTAATAGTTCTGTAGGAATCTATGAAATAGAAAGTCGTTTTGAAAGAATTAAATAAATTGATTGATTTAAAATAATGGATAATTTTTTAATATAATTTATTTATATCATCAGATACATAAAAAATTATTGATATATAAATGATATTGCTTGCAACAATAGTACCATTTTAATACACCTTTTTAACTGTGTTTAGTCATTATTGACTAGAACGATAATAATATTCGTAGTAGAATATATATCGTAAAATTCTCGTCGTACTTGTTTACATTTATGAAAATATGACACGAAAATTGATGACAGGTCAGTTATTTTTATTAATTGTCATTTTTTTTCATGTCCTGTTATCAAATTATGTTTGTGATACAAAAACAAACAATAATAATTCCATGTCAACGTTATTTTTTTCAAAAAGTAACTCGTTACCATTATTTTGAAAAATAATTTTTATTAATGTTTTCCATAGTGTAATTATTATGAAAAATGTTTTATAGTTAAATAAACTACAATTAACAATTATTTCTGTAAGTAGTTATCTTTATTGTACTTTTAAAAAGACAATAAAAGATATCTGCAAATAGATCAAATATACTTATTTTATAAGCATAGTCGATTGATAATATAAAAAAAATTGTATTGCAATTGTTAATAGTAACGCGTTACTCTGAATAAAAAAATACTTGAAGGGGACGTCTTTTAAAAGTAACGTTCCCAAAAAGTGAATAATATAGTAATAATAAATACATACATACATACAATGTATATTGCTGCAGTGAAAATTTTTTAAATTTCAATATTTAACAAACTTTCAACTAAACTTAGTCGATATGTACATAAATACAATATTTAAAAAGTCTCGATAAAAATTTTCGAGAAATATTTACTTTTAAACCATAAAGGATTCACAGCAAACTTCTTTGATCGTGTACAAGTTTTCATCATTTACTAAAATATCATAATAACATCTAAAAGACTACTAGGTATTTCTTGTTACTTTTTATCTATTTCTATAAGAACTACTTAACTATATCCTTAATGGAGCTATGGAATATTTTTGAAAGTATTCCATGTTTTATTAATTGCTACACTGTCCTAAAGTTTAATGTAAAGAGTACCTAAAGAGTATCTATATTGGGAAAATTCCAAATGAATCTAATTTTTTTTCATATTTCCCTTATAATTTAATAAGTTTTATAATGATGTAAGTTAGAAATAAAATTAATGAAAATAGAATGTAAAATTAATTCTACTTTTTAAATTTATAATACTATCAGTCTATTCTCTTAAATATCACTTTCTTTGCCTCTCTATAAGAATTATCTTAAGCCATCAATTATGTTTTCTTATTTTTTTTCTTTGACAAATTTGATAAATTTCTATAAATAATAAAATAAAATTCAGAACAAAATATTCAACTAAAGAAAATTTAAGGTGAAGCTTGACTTTTGTTTCAGATTCGAAAGAGTAAAAAGAAATAAATATTTTATAAAAATAAAAATGAAAAATAGTATAGAAGATACATTAACTACTAATACAATTTCTACTGTTTAAAGAGGATTAATTATGCGTGTAAAATACGTTCCTAAAAATCTCTATTGACTATTAAAAGCCAAATCTACTTTTTCTTTAGTTTTTTGACAAAAAAAAAGTTTATAACTTTATATCAAAAACGTTATCATTAAGAAGAAAAAATAATTTTTTTGTTAATATAGGAAGAATGTCAGTTGTAACATTTTGTTCTTGGCATCACTTAATGTTTATGTGAATTAATATTATATGAAATAAAAAGTAGATCATAGATTTCATGGTGAAACTCTATAACGGAAGACGTTTTATAAAAAAAAAATTAATCCTTATTTCAATTAGTAGAGCAAGTATGAGAACTAACACCTGAGGTTTTATGTTAAATATTCATTCAGGAACTATGAACATAATTTTCCTATAATAATTATGTATTAAATAATTTTCAAAAAGGGCTACAATTAGCATGCCTATTTAGTTGCCTTTAAATAATTATGAATAATTATATTTTGTAAATGGAGATTACTTGAGATTATTTCTATTTACTAGTTGGAATTTTCAATAAACTGCAGATACTTGTAAGTTTATTGCGAATATAAAAAGAACTCCTAATATTTATTTGGAAATATTTCAAAAGTTTTGCTCTTTTATTGCCAATAACTGTCAATGAAACTAAATTACTTGATTATTTTTTTCAAAAGTAGATATTGAAACATGTTTCATTCAATCACTTTATCAAACGAACGAAACATTCTTATAAAATATGGTCATCTTTTCTTCTCTTTCTCTCTCTCTTTTTCTTGTTTTTATTAGAAGATTAATGAGAAACACACCCAGAAAATATCTTGTATTTGCAGTTTCGATATTTCATATCGTTTATACTCAGAAAAATATACATAGCATGTTTCTACCTGGCTGTGTTTAGTGCGCGCATTTAGTTTTTCATCAAAAATTTTGTTAGAATCAATATGAGATTTATAAAATTTTTATTAACAATATTTGAGAATATTTATCTTCATAGTACCATATTTTGTAATGTTGGAAATATTGCTACAAAATTTTGTGTTATGAAGGTAATATTTTTCATAAAATAGAAAAAAATTAATTTTTCAGTCCCACTTTAAAATATAATTTATCCTCCCCCCCCCCAATTCTTGAAATTAGCCAAGTATAAAGACACTGTTTTTTTATATGTAATTTTTTCAAGTATTTTGAATACTTTTAATTTACATCAATCGCAGTAAACACAGAGAAAAAATATTTTTAAAATAAATAAAATAATAATATTAATTATAAAATGAAAGAATATTGTTAAAAACTAATAAATTCATTTCAATGTTAAATAGTATTCTTTTTTAATAGTAATAATCATTATATTGAATAATTGAGCTCCTAGCATCTATTTAAAGACCAGGAAAGGCATCACTGTCTGTATAATTTTTCATGACACTGAACATGAATTTCAAAGATATCTACCATTTTTATAACAGCTTTTTTTATTGATATATTTATAGTATTGAACAAAATTATTAGTGGAAAAAAAGTCACGTAAAAATACATGATTTTCTTTCTTAGTGAACTAACAATTTTGATCAATACGATATATGCTCGTTTGTAGAATCATTGTAAATAATTTATTGATTATTGCCTACCTTGATATATCCTTCAAAGCTCATATTGCTTTCTAATTCTAATTTTTGACCAGAAATATGAAAGCCTTTCTTCTTTTTTTCTTTGATAGTTTCCGTCAATCAGTGGTAACTTGTCTCTTATTAAAGAATTAAGAGAAAATTTTTTCTCTTAAGAAAAATTATCATTCAAAATTGATGATTCCAGACATGTTTGCTTTAATGTTGCTGATTGATCTTCCAAACTACGTTTTAATCCCTCAATTGTTTGCATAAGCATTTGTCGTCGTATTTGCGATAATTGTTGTTGAAAAACACGATTTTCTTGTACATTCAATTCTGCCACCAATCGTTCTTGACGAAGACGTGCAACTTTTTCACGAAGTGATCTTCTTGAGCCATCTGTTAAATGAAAAATATTTAGAGAGAATTTTAATAAATTTCTATTTTTGTAATTATAATATATTTGCCTGTGTCTTCATTCGTTGTATCGCCATCAGAATTTCTAAGAAGCACATTATGTTCACCTAGGGTTTTTTTAATTCTTCCAAAAGTCACACTTCCTGCATAAACTTTTCTCTTTACTGGTTCACTTTGTGGACAATAGGATGCACTTTCCTTAATAGGATCCATATCTATTGATCTATAAAAGAATAATTTAGTTAAATTTCTATGGGAAATGTTTTTTTTTCCTTTTTTACTGACCTGAAATTAAGAAGAGGCTCTCTATCAATATCTTCACAACGTTCTTCAGAATCAGATGAACTCGATGTGTTACTCTCAATTTTCAATGGTGTAGAAATTTTCGAATTACTTTTCTCTAGAATATTATTATTTTTCATAGCTTCTATATTAGATTTTATTGATTCAGCTCTTTTATTAAGATTTGGTGAACCTTGTTCATAATAATTAGAAGAAAAATTTTGTGCCCTTGATAAATTATCATTGACAATGCGTATTTTATTTTGCAATAGTCCTTTAATGAGTGATTCGTGTGAATCTTTTCTTGACATTAAAGGAGAATCTGAGGATTTAATTTGATGATTTTCCTTCGACAGTCCTATATTCCTTTGTGTTGGAAATTGTCGTTTAGGACTAATGTGTTCTAAATCTTTGATACTTCCACTTTGAAGTTCAGGTTGTGAATTTCTACTTTTTGATAGGGCAAGTTCAATATTTAATTCTGTATTTTTTATCAGTTCTACTCGTTTATTTGTTAAGCCATTGTGAAATTTTCTTGTTGGCGATGGTACAACTGGCGATGTATTATGATTTCTTTGCATATTTACAAGAATATTTTCTGCTTCCATTATTAATTCTCGATATTTTCGATCGGCTTCTTTATCGGCTTCAATGAGAGCGATTTCTGATGCAAATGTTGTCATATAACTTTTTCCGTTTACATAGCTTACCTGCGAATATTATTTATTTATTTATTAATATATTTATTATTCTGTAAATATTATATAAAAAACATTTCTTACTGAATTAGATCTGCGTTTTACAATTTCGGCTGCTTTTTTTTCGACTAGAAATTGTCGAGGAGAGATTAAATTGTCTGCACCGGATGTTTGTTTTATTGGTGAAAAATTATTTTTATTGACATCGTGCTTTTTCCTTCTGAGACAAATAGGAGTGCCTCCAACACTTCGACTTCCTTGATTGAAACCAGAATTTTTCAATAACATTCTCTCAACTAGTACTCTATTTATATTTGCAGTTTCATCATCCCATTTGCGTCGTTGAGAAATTCTCTTCTTTCTTTTCTCATTAGTTCTTTCACTATCAATTTTCTTCAATTGTATATTTTGTCGTTTTACAACATTTCCAATGTTAATAGACCTGTGAAATTAGATATTAAATAAAATTATTTGTAAATAAATTATTTAAATTATCTTTTTTTTCATACCGATGATTTGTTTTTTCCTCTTTATTTCGTCTTTTTATGAATGTTAATCTAGGATCATGCCGTGTTAATGGATTGTTCATGGAGAAAAATGTACATTGTTTATTATTATACAAATGTCCAGATGGATCGAGTTTTTCTAATTCTAGAAAAGAAGTGGCATTATCGATGTAATCAAAATCTTTTTCAAATGGATCATTCTCATCTCCTCCGTCTTGTCCTGTGTCAACATCAGAAAGTGAATCGATATGATCATCACAATCAGTTGGATCACTGTCTGACAATATATCAGTTTCTTTTTCGTAGACATAGCTTTCATCGAATTTACCTAACATTTCGTTTAGTGTTAAATCTTCATCCGATGTGTGAACACTTCTTGTTGTTGAAGATGCTGAACAAGTGCTATTACTACTGGTACTACAGCTGCTTGTACTGACTCTTCCTCCAATTTTAGAACGTTTTTGCATCGCTAGAGAATTATTCATATCACGAATATTCATTCCTGATGTTATTCTCCAGTTCTGATTTATTCTGAATGAAAAAAGAAATTAATAATGTAAAAAAGTAAACTAATAATAATAATAATAATAATAATAGAACTTACGGACTGCGTCCTGCGCTAAGACTTTCCTGTCTATATTCTCGTCTTTTTTTATTTTCTTGAAAAATACTGACATTAATGTCACTAACGCTGCCTGAAGATTCCATTAATTTCAAACCTGAACTAATACTGCTTTCATCTAGAGTAAGTCTTGACTTGTAGCCCGATGTGCTGGCAGAACTGGAAGAATTGGCTGACAGCCATGGATTCGTTCGAATACGTGATCGTTGCCTTGGGGATTGCAGTGGACCCGAAACTAGAGGCGGTGGTATAGAAGATGGAATCGACAGACTATTTATTGATGAATTCACTGAAAACGATTCTGTTCTCTGATGCGAAACTTGTGTATGACAACGGCGCTCTTCTTGTTGAGGACTATAGTTCTGATGGTAGTGTGATGAATAATGATTTTTTGATGCTTCAATAAACTAGTCAAATTGAAATAAGAAAAGGTATTTTTAATTTATTTTTTTCTATAATAACATTATTTAACTAAATTTTTTAATTTAATAATTATTTATACAGACCTTGTTAAATGTATTGCCATGAGAATTTCTTGGCTTATTAATTGATTGATTTGCTGATGAATTTTCACCTTTATCCTGATGTACTCTTCCTTTAATTGGCGCAATTGGCAAGCAATTAACATCGCAATTTTTCTTTCCCCTTGGTGTATTTTTTCTATTTTGAAAATAATGTTTTCCTGTTCTGATATTGATGTAATATTCAGGTGGAAAACTGGCACCAGGCGATGTACCATCTGTCGAATATCCTGTACTATAGGCACTTTCTGGTGATGAGAGATTTACACTTCCAACACCGATGGAAGTACCTGAGGAACCCGTCATCGTCTGTTGATGGATACCGTCCAAGTTCTTCGTCAGTATAGGTGAAACCAATGGATGTACCTTGAAAAATTCGATAAAGCTTTTATGGAAGATATATATATTTTTTTTGGCACAGTTACAAAAGCATGTCTATATGCATTGCTGCTGAAATGCTGTAAATTTCATTTCTATTTTTTTCTACAAATCTTATAATTTGCATTTAAATCGATGATATTTTTATATAAAAAAAATCACATTTAAATAATTACGAGAGTAATTATATAAAAAAAATTAAAAATTCCAATTTAGATTAAAAAAAATATATACATCTTATATTAAGTACGAATTTTTAAAAAAGTAAATGAAGCATTAAACCCTACAGACTATTTATATTCTCTTTTTTTCACATGACAGAAGTTCAAAGTAAACGCCAATATAGTGTTAATGACCTGTCTGTCGTTTACCGATGCATCCACTTTTCAAGCGTGCTCCTATTAGAACATTTCTCAAATGGAAGGAAAAGGTATGTACTTCAATTAGGAAGGTCTGACAAAGCATTGTACTATACCTGTATTATTTTCTTTGCCAGGAATGTCTCATTCATTGTGATCACACAATCTTGAGAATACGTGATAATATTTTATATAGAACATCCCCAACCCTTTTTCCATTACAATTGAAATATCGTATATGGGATGGAAAAAAATTCCACATATGAATACAAAAGTGTATTTTCAATAAACAAAAGATTTGTTTGAAACAAAAGTTAATATTAGAAAAAATGTTCAATTTCCGAGAAAGTAGAAACAGATTTTATATACATTGCATTATATATAAAAATGTTAAGAATTTTCCAATAATAAAATAAAATATTTAATTTAATTAATTAAAAGTAGAAATACTCTGTTATATTTGAATATAAATAGTCTAAATTCTTTTGTATAAATTATAAACTAATTGATTATTTTTATTATATTATTTTAAATTAATTTTAATATAAATTAAAAAGTTATTTTTGAAATGAATAGAAAAAATTGGTGATACTAACTTGGCAAGGAGCAGACAATCTTGTATAATATTTATTTGGTGAATTGCAATTAGATTCAAATCCTTTTTCACCTTCCTTTAAATCTTTCTTTTTCTTTTTCTTTGGACGTACAATGTGTGCTTCCATCCATGTCCTCAATTTGGATCCAAACATTTTTAAACTTCTTTAATCAATTAAAGTGATACAAAATATGTATTTTCAAAGATAAATTGTATTGAATATTTGGAAAAAGACTTTTTTTAATTCAAAAATTCACATTTTAGAAACATTCCCGTTATACAATTAAGGTCATGGAATTAATTTAATATCCTTTAGTGGCACATCTATTTTCATTTCTTCTTATTAATATTAAGGAAATCTCTTGCATATTAAATTACTTTTACTAATTTAAAGGATATTTTTGATAACTAATTGAAAATGAGAGCGATATAATATTATACTATTCCAATAACAATCACTATACAATATTGAGGGTTAAAACACTGTTCTCGATAATATTGAAATTAAGAGATAAGGGACAACAGTAATAATGTGTAATACAATAACACTGGAAATTATTTTCTTAATTTTCGAATTAGTAAGAAAATCAGTGAAGGCGAGTCTTGTACACGAGGAATCGACCAAGTAACATGAAATTACAAACTTGCTCGAGTGAATGTCCGGCAAAAGAGAGGGATGAGCACACGCGTACGACGCATGTCTTTACGAAGGGGTGCAGCTTGCACACTTTGTTTTTATACATATATAAATTCAAGTTTCAATTCAAATCATTTAAAAAAGAATCCATCTAATTTAGAAATTTTATATTAATAATAATTATAATCCGGTTTGAAATGAAAAATCGAATTGAATTTTATAAAAAAATGATTATGTGAAATATAAATTTGGAGTACACAACATAATCATGTTCACAAAATCGCATACATATAACGTAAAAGGGCTAATTGTAGTCTTATATCATAGGATGTTAACTGCGCAGGTTGTGAAAGAGGAGAGGCGCCTGCGAACAGTGAAATTTTGTAAGGGTAGTTGTCTGTAAATTCCGTTACTTCGATTGAACTCATGACTCTTCTTTAAGTGCCAACACACATACAATTGAATAAACTATTTCAAAATATTTCACCAAATATTTAAAATATAGGAAATTAAGTAGAATAGTATATGCTTAGTCAGACCATATAATCTTGAAAATTTTAATATTTAACGTTATGGGAAATTAAGTAGAATAAGTATATGCTTAGTCAGACTATATTGTCTTTCTACTAGAGAAAAGTATTGTACAAAAAGTTATAAATTTTAATTTTAAATAATATACATTTCATTAAAGTAAACAAATTTAAACAATGTAAAAAATATATTTATTAAATTTTAACTACAAAAATTAAAACATAAAAAAGTCTTAGATTAATTTAATTATAGTTACACACAATTAGACATAATATGCAAATAAGTTTAACCAAGTTAAATAATTATTTGACAATTTGTAAATTAATTAAAAATTTTAATTATAATTCTTTTATAAACAGTTCGAAAAATATTGAATATCACATAATTTTTAACTCCCCATGAGTTTTATTTATTACAAACACCATAGATAAATTTTAAATCAGAAGAAACATACCTTTTATTTGCTTCCTTATATTACATCTTTTAAAAAAGAACATGGACTTTTATATATGATTATAAAAAATATAGATCAACAATTTGTATATATATATATAAATATTGTCATTATCGATAAATACCTATTTAAAGTAATAAATCAAAACTTTTTATATTTGATTAATAAATTGTTAGTAAAGTTCTTTAAAGTTTTGACTTTAAATTTACCATTAGTTTCTCTAATTTAATTGCTTTTTGAATATTGCCCGTAATTTTTAATTTACCAGTCATAAAAGCAGAGGCAGGTTTTATTTTACCAGTAAACATGGCAAAGAAATTTTGCGAATCCATAGTGAGAACTGCATCTGCTGGTTGATTTGGTTCACCTCTACCAGTTGCACCTTTTCCATTTTTTAAATCTATGAACCAAACACCCTCTTCTTCTCCTTTCACATTAAATTGATATATTGCTCCAACTTTATCGACAAGCTCTGAATTTAAATTACCATCAATAACTGAAAATAAATTAGCTATTTTAGTAGCACAATTATTATTTTCAGTCTTATTTTCATTTTGTTGTGAATTTATCGATTCATCCAGAAAAAAATCTAACATTAAACTTTGTTCATTTCCTGGGACACATGAATATTGAGTGAAGTCTGTAATTCCTTCTTTTCTTAATAAATCCTCATCAACGAAAAAGTTTCCAGTAACTGATTTACTATTTTTACAAACTAAGGCATAAACGGCATCTGCCATAATTTCAGGTTTTCTACTATAATTTGCTGAGTCGCCACCTTGTAACATTTCAATAGCAGCTGTTTGAATAGCTGTTTTAGGCCATACAGCATTTACTGCAACTCCTTCATCTTTAAATTCCTCTGCCATACCAAGAACACACATTGACATTCCATATTTTGCCATTGTATAGGCAACATGATTTTTAAACCAAATTGGATTCATATTTAATGGTGGACTTATGTTAACAATGTGAGGATTTTTACTCTTTAACAAATGTGGCAAACACATTTTCGACACAAGAAAAGTTCCTCTCGCATTAATATTGTTCATTAAATCATATCGTTTCATATCAGTGGCAAGTGTACTTGTTAATGAAATTGCACTAGCATTATTTACAAGAATATCAATACCACCAAATTTTTTAATTGCATTGTCTACCGCTGTTTTAATTTGTCCTTCATCTCTAACATCAACAATACATGGAAGTGCACGTCCACCATTCTTTTCAATTTCCTCCGCAGCCGTATAAATTGTTCCTGGTAATTTTGGATGAACTTGAGCAGTTTTTGCAGCAATTACAACATTTGCTCCATCTTTCGCGGCTTTCAATGCAATACTTTTTCCAATACCTCTCGATGCTCCTGTTATAAAAACAGTACAACCTGCTAATTTCCCAGTGTTAATCATTGTTGACACCTAAAATCAATGTTTTCATGTAAAAAAAATAATTCAATTAGTAAAGACAAAATGAATAAGAATATTTTATAGAAAGACCAATTGTGATGTTCTGTTGACAAATTTTTTATTAAGAAATAGTAATTTAATTCTAAACTTTTAAATAATTTTACAGGTATTATAAAATGAAAATAAGGTTATTATCAAACAAGAGATCTTAAATTACACTCCTTTCAACTCGATTAAACGCAAGTTACTCTTTCCTATTCATGAATTCCATGTTATTGTTATAATAAATTCAATTGTTAAAAATATTGTTATTATAAAAAAATGTGAAACATTTCTTACGTTAATTTTTAATGGAAAAATTTGTTGATATTATAAGAAATCTACTGTTCTGTTTATACGGTTCCATGGACTTTAACCTTATAAGTGACTTAACTTTCTTTTATATATACATACCTATATATACACAATAATCATGTATATTATCATTAATTCAAAGTTCAATTGGTGAGGAATTTAAAAATAAAATTTTTTTTATAATATTCATCATGAGTTTCACTTTTAAATATGTATTACTATCGTTAATACTTATAATAACAATATTCTACATAAATAAAAAACAAATAAATGGTGTAAAAATTTACCTGAATAATCACTTTTTAAATTTTATTATTCTTTATATATGTGTGTATATTTCACTAGATGACGTGGTTTGCAATAATTTTAAGGTTATGTGTTGCAAAAAATAATATGGCGGCGATTCGTTTTCCTTAAATTATTTTCATTTCATTTTATTGTTATCTGTGAACTTAAATTTGTAATAAAAAAAGATCACATAACATTTTTTTTAATATTAGAATATTAAGCATATATGTAAAATGTGTGGAATTATTAGTATTTTAAATTTTAATCAATTAATTTGTATTTTCAATATTTTTAAAATTTCCCTCTGTACAAGTAGCGCCCTCGCGTAAGTAATCATTAAGGTGGTTTCATAATAAAATGATGACGTCATTGCTCAAAGTTTCATATTTCGGACGTTCTATTGTGTGTAGTGCTTGAAAATTGTTGAAAGAAAATTAATCATTTTTTTGCGTCTAGAAAAACTCTAATAATCTCTAATATAATAATAATAATAATAATAATAATAATAATAATAATAATAATAAAATATGCATTGTTTTTGGAAAATCTAGCAGTAATTTTCAAATATAGGTATGTATCTGTTATAAATATTTATGAAAAGTTAGTATACTGGAACTTTTCTTGGTTTTTATATTTTGCAACCAATGGATTTCTCAATTGCGCATGCGCTGCTCATTGTCTAGAATTTTTATGTAGAGAATAGAAATAGAAGTTCTAAGAATTAAACAATTAGTATACTATAGTTTTTATCGTTTTTATGTTTAGAAAATATTGGAAATATAATCATTATCCTATATTATAGGTATATAGTCTGTGTTATTGACAAATTTACAAGAAATTAACTTTTTTTTGTTAGAATTTTCTATAATAACTTTGTGCGGTTCAAACATGAATTACGAACATAACCTCACAAAAATACAATTTTCATATTATTGCGCGAAAATAATATGAAAAAGATATACATTAAATTCATAATAATGTTTTTTATTTTCACATTAATTTGATTAATACTGTCTTTATTTTTTGTACTTTATTGGTAATGTAAAGAAACCCAATTCTTTTGCATTAATTTTTAATTATTTGGAGAATAAAAAAGATACCCAAAATATCCTTAAATCATACCAATTTGAATTAATATATAATTAAATTTTTTTTTTTCAGATTCAGTAACGAAAATGGCTTCTGCATGTTTGATTATAAGTCGAGGAATTTCTACTTCATGTGCTAACTATGGAAAACGTAATTTCCGAAAGTTTTTACTTTACGGCAAAAGAGGAACAAAACTTCAAAAACAACGTGAAGCAGGTCCAGATCGAGAACTTCCAGCTCACAGTAAGTTATTTTTTTAAATTTTAAATAAATTTTTCCGAAAATAAACATTATTAAGGATCATTTTTACAAAATTTAATCGCTGATTCAACTTTTTTCCAAAAGAGATAACAAAATATCTCAATTTTCGATTATAATTATAATTATAAAATAATATAATTATTGAAATATTTTCTCCAAAAATTTGGATAAAAAAGGGAATAAAATATACATAAAAAATTTACCATCGGGTATATAAAAATAGCAAATAGCTTTAAAAAAATACGCAATTTAATTAACAAAATGTTTATAGCACGGGGAGTAAGAAGTATTGGATATGAAAGTGGGAAAGACTTTGTTGTAATACCAGAAATGATACCTGAAATTATTGTTCCTGATTTAAAGGATTGCAAATTAAAACCATATGTCACATATGAATCTGAAGATGTATATCAGAGCGAATTTACAGCTCAGGATTTATTTAATGCAGTCTATTCAGAAAAGATCGTAAACGATTATAATAATAAACAGTTAGATCCTGATGGTCAATCTTTAAAACCAAGCAAAGAGGAAAATCTTACAGCAGAGGAAGCAACAATTAATAGTTTAAAAACTGGTAGCGACATATTTCAAGTTGATAAAGAGGAAGTTATTGGGCTTTACAAAAAAAAGGTTGCAGACAGTATGCAAAAGGCAAAAGAGTTGGGCAAAGATTGGTTTAATTAATATTTAACGCTTTTAGTAAGACGTAACATAACAATAAGAAATTAACGACAAATAGAGGTACTTTTAAAAAAATTTAAAGAAATTTTCTTTAATTCCTAATAAATAATGAAAGCGATTATTTTAATTCATACAGATTTTTATTTATTATTCTATATCCACTTGTATATATCATTGACAGCCCTATAATTTACAAATAGTATTTATTTACTATCATTCAGCGATCATTGAGTCGATTCCTCATTTTTTACATTCTGATATGATCATAAAATTTGACCCCATTTTTTTTCTTGTTCATATTTTTTTAACGTTGATAGCAAATAATCACTTTAAAAAATACATATGTGCTATTGACTACGCAATTTTATGTGTTAAGAAAAAAAATTCTTTTTCTTACACATATCATTTACAAAAAAAACATGTGATTTAAAATAACAAATGCACCATGAAATTTGAACTTTTCGCCTAGTTGAAAAAAAAACAAAAGGAATAATTAAACATTTTTTTTTATTATTTAAAGAAAACAACATCAATTTAAATTATTCTAAAAAGGCAACGAAGGTTTGATTTTCTCTTACAAGTAAAATTTATATATAACATTCTTTTTGAAGTGACAAAAATTAAATTGAGATTAATTTTAATTATTTGAAATTTTTGCTTCTAAATTGTTTGAAAATTTTTGAAATCTCGATGGAAATTTCGTTTCTTCTTTTGAAAATACAAAAATCTAATATCTAAATGGTATTGAAAAATTTGAATGGTCAAAAAAAATTTGATATTGATTTTATTTTCATTAGTAAACAAATTTTTAAGAACATTTTTTTCTTCATCATGATAATAGAAATTTTCTATTATTTTATTATCTTGTAAAAATATTTCTCATAGTATTGTCCAAGTATAGAGTAAAAAAGTTTATTCCAAAAAGAAAAAATTTTGCAAATTAGCTCTTTAGAAAAATTATTTTTGCTTGCAGTGAGAATGATAGATTCATCGAGATTTAAAAGCTAAAACTTAATATCTATTGATGCGTTTATCAAAAAGATTCTTGAGCGAAGTTTGATTGTTTTTTCGTTTTTATTTATTTTTTTTTTCATGATGGGTAAAAAATGATGAAGAATTCGAATATGGGTAGTCGTTGTCAGTTATGGTTTTTATGTGGTCGGAAAATTGCTTTTCTAAATACAACTATATCGACCTACATTTTACAATTTAATATTTTATTCAACTATATAATATTCGTTATATAGAAAGAAGTGACGTCTTCAGTGTTCAGAGTTTGATCGTAAATTCTGACACTGCAAAATGTTTGTTTTTTTCCAATTTTCGATTGTCCGTCTTCTATAAACATTTTTCTTTATAGTTGTTAAGAGTAAAAGGTTTTGTAATTTAAAAAGTCAACGATTTTTTTATTGTTCTCACTGTTTTAACCAACTAGGGCCGGCTCAATTCCATAAGGCAGCGAGTTTTTTTTATTTTTTGTATAAACTTTTCAATCGGGCAGATATTTTTTATATAAAAAAGATTTAAAAATTCAAATTCTATTAATTATCGTTTGTTCTAAATTTGTTTCAAAACTTGCAAAAAATGGCTACTACTATTTTATTTTTCTTAATTTGCTTCCATATTTTTTATTAATGTTCCTACTTTTTTTGGAAATAATTCTGTTTTTTAAATTGTTTTGTATTTCAATGAATTCTATATTTAAATATTAATTGATTTCTACTTTTATTAATTTCTATATTTCTATTAATTGTTCTTTTATTCCCATATTTTCTTTGCTCTAAATTTTTATAGTCGTACTGTTATAATTGACTATTTTATAATTATTTCGGATTAATTCTTAACTCACGTAATTGATCAAAACTGATTGTAAAATTAGTTGCTTTCTAGATTTTTTTGTCAAATTATTGTTAGAAAATTCGATTTATCTATTCACACTTGGCTTCAAGTAGATTTAGGTTTTGCAAAAATGGTGACGAAATCGGGAAGTGGCATGTTATTCTTTCTTATTTAAAGGTTTAAAAAACGTAAAGACCAAAATCTTAGCTGATCCTTTTCTCAAGTTATTGTCAAATTAAAATTTTTTTAACGAAATTTATATAAGATAATAAGAGAATAATTATTGCACATTAGTTTAATTAAAAAATTTAATGTTTTTAGTAACAATTAACTATCTTAAAAATAACAACGAAGATATTTTTCTTAATTATTTTAGTTTTAATTAACAAATTTAACACATTGGAATCATCGACAATTTTCTCAAAGGTGTTTAGAAGAGAACTCGATTACTGCTTTTTTGAATCGATTTAAATAGGTAGGATCGTCAATCAAATTAATTTTGTAACGCTCCCAAAACATTAAAAATTCTCGGTGATTTGATTCACCAGCCTGTTCTGACCACAAACGTAAACCACGATTTCCTAAAAAACTCAAACTTTCTTGAATGTGTGTTACTGCGACATGGATTTTTAAAGTTTCGGTAGCTTCCGTACCTCTAAGCACACTTGGCTTCAAGTAGATTTAGGTTTTGCAAAAACATCACACATTCAAGAAAGTTTGAGTTTTTTAGGAAATCGTGGTTTACGTTTGTGGTCAGAACAGGCTGGTGAATCAATTCACCGAGAATTTTTAATGTTTTGGGAGCGTTACAAAATTAATTTGATTGACGATCCTACCTATTTAAATCGATTCAAAAAAGCAGTAATCGAGTTCTCTTCTAAACACCTTTGAGAAAATTGTCGATGATTCCAATGTGTTAAATTTGTTAATTAAAACTAAAATAATTAAGAAAAATATCTTCGTTGTTATTTTTAAGATAGTTAATTGTTACTAAAAACATTAAATTTTTTAATTAAACTAATGTGCAATAATTATTCTCTTATTATCTTATATAAATTTCGTTAAAAAAATTTTAATTTGACAATAACTTGAGAAAAGGATCAGCTAAGATTTTGGTCTTTACGTTTTTTAAACCTTTAAATAAAGAAGAATAACATGCCACTTCCCGATTTCGTCACCATTTTTGCAAAACCTAAATCTACTTGAAGCCAAGTGTGTATTAGTCCTTATTCTCGCTCTTTTTAAGTCTTGTATTCGTTTTTTTTCTCTTTACTCAAAGAAAAAAACACATTATTCTATTTTACATTATCAAAAAGTGGCAATTTTTTTTTGAGCCGGCTCTATATATTTTCTTTTCTAATAGACATGATGTTTGTATTTTCAGATTTTTTTTTATTCTAAAATTACGTTCTAAATTTTATTTTATTAGTAAACATTTATATCTAGTAAAACGGGGTTTTAAAAAAAATTGTATATTTTATTGATTGATCTATGAAGAACGCAACACTTCTTCCTTCTTCGCTATAATATTATTTTAATAAAATCAAATAGTGATGAATAATTCGTGAAAAAAATTATTTTATCTCTTTAAATTTTATAATTTTATATAAAGTTATATATTCGATTATTTAACTTTATATATATATTTGTATATTATAAACTACTTTCACTATCTGATTTTATTAAAAAAGACTCAGTTTTTAAAATCTTTTTTATATTTTGCATCAACTACTTTTTTTTTATTTTCTAATTGCAACTTTTATTATCATCATTAAATGTTTTTTTTTTTTTTCTTTTTTTTTTTTTTTTTTGGACACTATTATATTAAGAGTGGAAGAGAGACACGACAAATTTTCTTTTTGTACGTATCGTGTTAGGCAATCGATGTATATTTTATCGTTCTTTAACATTCTTTTACTTTTAATAACATTTTTTTCCACTCTTTTGTCATCTTTCAAAAGAGACATTCATGGCGTGAGTTTCATATATACCTTTTTTTAAGATCCTACATTCGCAGCCAGCATCACTGCTGATAACTTTTTCTTTTGAAACATCTACTCCATAACAATTAATATCTTTGAGCACAAATTTCTATTATTTACATATATTCTGGCAGTTGAGAAAAATTGGAGATGAGCAAAACTTTTTTTTTGCATTTTTGCAAAATATCATAATTATTTGCGAAATCATTTTCTCTCAATGCTCATCTTCGTATATGTTAATTGAAAAAAAGCAGAGATTGACTACAGAATGTTGGACTTTATCTGAACTTAATTCTCGTTTATCGAGATCAACCCTTACAATTCCACGTTCGTATTTATAACACTATGATTAAAAGTGCAATAATAATAGAAAATAGAACAGTATAAAAAAATGAGACTCACGTCACTTTTGTTCTTTCGTACGATTTTTTTTTTTTTAATAGTTATGGTGTTGCTTAATTTACTTTTATCAGTCTATCAATAAAACTGGTATTCGATAGAGATATAATATATATATATCAGTCGTATAATAAGGCGTACGTGCTACCTTCGAAACGCTGGACTATTCTTAATTATGATTATTGTTTTCCTTATTAATTATATAATGAACGTCGATAAACAACACAATTTAATCGCGAACCAATGTCGGACGACTTTTTTTTGAAAATTTTCTCATTTAATTTAATAACAAAAAAATATTAAAAAAAAGAAAAAATTTAATTTTAAAAATTTATAATTTGAGTCTACTGTGAAATATTTGTTTTTAATTTAGAAAGATATTCAACTTTGTTTGCAAAATATGATAGTTTTTGTAAGAGAAAAAGATTAAATTTTTTGTTGATTTTTTTTTGAGAAAATTGATAAAAGCCGACTGACGTCGCATCGCGACTATATCGCCGCGATAAATTCAAGAAAGCACAGTTTGATGACCATGCCCTACATGAATGCGTTGTAGAGACTCTAAGAGACCCTAAGATTGAACTAAGTTATATATATTTTTTTTTTGTAGCGATAACATTTTGGTAGCACGTGCCATCAGCCGTTCGCAATTTCTTTATCATATAATTTAAAAGCTAACGATATTATAGTTATTTCGCATATCATTTTCTAGATAAAAAAAAATTTGTAAAATTTAATAAGTAATCAACATCTGGCAAGACGATATTGAATTTATTGGAATAATATAAATGATGAAAAATCTATTTTTTAATTATATATAAATTAGAAGAGAAAAAATATATATAATATAAATGTTTCTGGTCGATGTGAAAAAATGGAATGTAGAAAATTGATTAATCTCATATTGCTGTGGAATGAAAAAAAAACTAGAAATAGTTATTGACCACAGTTCAGCCTGGATATTGGCTTTCTTCTTGTTTTAAAAAATCTTTGTAAATTTCATCATTTGTCTTTTATTTCTTTTGATGTAAAGTAGATTTTTAATCACTCCATTGAATCGTTGACATTTTCAAAAATCGTTGAGTGAGGACTGCTTCCAGGAGGCCATAAGAAACCACCCACACTTCCGGGTGGTAAGTAAGATGCGCCTCCTCCCAAACCCACCTAATATCAATTTGTCCATCATTTAATTTGCCACTTATTTTGAAAAAAATTACAATTTTATTTGGTTATTCGTGAGAATTGTTTTTAAATTTCCGAGTAATTTCAATCGCATTTCAAAAATTTTCTAAATTGTGAAAAAAATTCAAAAAATTTGTATTAATTGTAATTAATTCATCATTGTATGTTGGTTAAGTTAATTATAACGTTATTATATTATTTATTTATTAATATATTAGTTGAATACTTTTTGTTTGGGAATTTTTGAAATGTGTTGAAATTTTATTTGCGAATTGACTTTAAAAAATATCTACAATTTCAATAATAATAATAATAAAAGCTTTTGTCAAGTAAGGTAATTTTTTTACAATAGGAGCAATTATAAAATAAGTGAATCTGTAAATGAAAAACAACATTTAGGGCTCAAAACTAATCACATCCTTTTGCAAAATATAAAGAAAATCAACTGACGAAATTCGGATATTTGTTTTTATTTTTTGTACTTTTAAAAATATTTTTAAAAATTTTACTTTTAAATGAGTTTAAAAAATGTTAATAATTTTTTTAATAAGTAAATTATCACATTAATCTTTTTAGACTCAATTATATAACAAGTTGGTTATTCAATTGATTAACAGTTGATTTTCAGTATACATATTTTCTCAAGGGTGTGATATCGGGCAAAGGAATATTTAAAGGCAAATAAGAATAATTTATAACGCATAAAGAAAAATAATCATTTATTCAAAACAAACAAATCGCTTTTAGGAACAGAATGCAGGTACTAACTATAAATGGTGATCATTACAAATAGTGTAAAATATTCGTATCTATTTTTTCGTACAATAAAAGTCGCCAAGTCATAACTCTCACTCATTATATTTACGTGCTTTATTTATTTATTTATTTATTTTTTTTTTTTTGAAAAAAAGAACTTAAACTTAAATATATAATAAAAGCAAATTAGAAAAAAATGCGTTTGTGTTGGATATGTAGTTTGTGATAGGTATTTAATAGTTTCTTGTGAAGAAGAAATTAAAACACATGCTACATAACTACTACTTTTTCTAATTAAAACTGAAAAGTATTACTTATAAATATTAATGAATATATGTATATATTGAACAATTCGTTGTCTAAAGTGTGTTGTAACAGAATAAGATTAATTTACAACTAATTTTCTTCTATAATCTAATTTTCTCATGATGATAATGAAAACAGAAGTTAGAAAATTCAGGAATAGAATTTTATTTCTGATGTGAGAATTTTTTTGACAATATTAGTCGTATTGATCTTTTTTTTGTATTTTTTACAATAATAACGAGTAATAAAAGATGATTAAATAAAAAGTGGATTCCATCTCAACACATAATAATAATAATAATTTTATGTGCTTTTATGTTATTGTATTTATTTATTTTGTATATACCTTTTAGTAGATTTTTACATTGCATTTATATTTTTATATTTTAATTTTATTTCATTTTTTATTTGCTTTTTTAAAAACTTTCGATAAAATTCTTTTCTATTTTTAATTTATTATTAAAGTACATATTTTGAAATAAAGCAATTGCAAATTAAAATTAAAAATCGAATAATTAGTATTCAAATTCAGCGTTTTGATAAAAAAACAATTATTTCTATTTTGATAATTTTCAAAAAATACTTGGCGACATCTATGAGTTGAGGTGGAATTCAACGAAGGAAAAATCAATGAAAGAATAAAAATAAATTAAGAAAAATAATTTTTCCAGAATATCAATAAAAATTCAGAAAATTTAACACTTAGTGAATTTTATAAGAATATAGTTAAACTAAAAATTTAAACAGTTCGTTTCTATTATTAAATTTTACTAAATTTTATGTCATTAAATTTTTACAATATTTTTGTTCAATTATTATTATTAAAAAATAGTGAATGAAATAAAATTTAGTGAAATAAACTCTTTGGGGTAATAAAATGAAATGAATCGAGAGATAAACTATAATAGAAATAATACAATAATAGAACTTGCAATAACATAGAATAAAATAGAAATAAAAATATTAAAATTCATCTATTTATGAATGAGAAATTGAAAGAAAATATTATTATTTCTTCCTGAGTATTTTAACTTCCACATGAATATAAAGGGGTAACTTGAAGCTCACTATGAGATTACCTGATGACTCCATAGGAGTGTTCTTTCAGCTAATTGACAATCTGCCGCTAATCGTGACGGCAAACTCTTCCACCTTTCTTCCTCGCGTTCTCTTTTTCGAGCAAAATCATCGTCTCCATGCTCTTGTGATAATGTTGGCATAATTTGCATTCTTTGAGCAAATTTGTAACTATCTTGACGTGGGACATTTTCACCTCCTAATCGTGAAAATCCACTCAATGGCACAGGAATTGGTGTTGGACTACCTCCACCTCTGTGTCTATGATACAAATTTCTCTTCTGCTGAAGTACTCTCTGCTGAACCAATAATTGCAATTGAGTTCCAGATTCTGCGCGTATTTTAAAATGTGATTGATGATTTTGCGGTGGTGTTGAGGGTGATCTCAAATGGACAAGATCCAAATGACCTCTTGCCTTTCCTGAGTCTGAAAAAATTACAGAATCTCTCTTTAGGAAAAAAGAAATTCAATTTTCTACCATAAAATGACAAGTGGTTCTTTGAATTGATTTGCAAAATTATTTTTCTTTGTAAAATGCGATTTTTAGGGTTTAGGATTTCGATTTCGGAATTTGTGACAGAGATTAATGATTTACAAATTATTTCAACATTTGGATATTTTTATAGTAAGTAAATATTTCAGTTGTTTTTCCTTTTTTTGAAAAACTACAAATTTTGTAGAATCATACAAGTACTGCGGGTTTTAAAACTACAGAGATACTTTTAATTATTATACTGTCTAAAAAATGGGTTAATTTTACCTTGAATGCTTCGCTGCTTAACTGGCCTATCACCTCCACCTTGTTGACTAAATAATAATCGTGGACCACCGTCAGATGCTCGTCTTCCTTGTGAGGCTCTCGATATTCTAGCTACAGGAGATGGACTTTGTGGTATTGGAGGCGTGCAGGATGGCAAACTGCTCGTGAAACATGCACTTGTTACTGAATAATCAGGTGGGCAGCCAGAGTCAAAACTGGATTCAAATAATTCTGATGATGAACTACCACGACTGCAACCAGTCGCAAAAAGTACAGCTCTACTTGATGATTCCACCGAGTCCAATATTGGACCATCAAAATGATGTTGCTGATAATCACTCAACCTTTTATTCACAATTTGACTATCAATTCTTTGACTGATATCTTGATCCAGACCCAATCTATGTTCCTCCAATTTTATTTGTGCTTCTCTTAATTCATCGCCACTTGGACCCTCTTCTAAATCACCCTCAGCACTGCAACATCCCTCATCTGTTGATGAACTCGTTGAACTGAATCTTTTTCCTGCTCTACCCATTTCTTCTCTTCTGTAACGTGAATCAGTGATGAAAATTTTTTTATATCGCAGTTTTTACTATTTTTTATTATTTTTTTTTAATTACACTTGATGTGTACATTTATCTTTTAGACTTTTCGGTAGAGAATTTTTAGTCTTAGTTAAGTTTAGGAATTTAATAATTTTTTTTAGAAAAATTTAATTTATTTTAATTATTTCTCAGATAATTTACATATTTATTTTTTTTAAAATAGGAATTTTTATTTTTCTTATTTTCTTGAATTAAGAAAATTAGTTGATCAAATACGGACAAGTCAATGAATTTCTTGAATCAATGATACTTTTTTTCAGTGCAGTCTAACCTAAACTAAAATGAAAATTTTTTAATGATTCATATACCGAAGCTTATTTTTAAAAAAATTTTCTCAAACTTTTATTCACGAATCATCGATATTTTTATAATAATTAAAAAATTTTTTTTATTGATTTAATTAATTAAATTATGTTTTTATTAATTTAAATATATTTTTTAATTTATCTATTTTAATTATGGTTATTGTATAATATACCTAAACAATTTTCAAACGACACCCAAAAAATGGAATTAAAATTTCATTATAAATATGTAGATAATGAATATTATAGATCATCGATTGGCTATAGATGAATTAAATTGGATAAAAAAAATTAGGAAAGAAACAAAAAAATGGTTAAATTTATTAAATCAATATATATAGAGAGAGAGATAACGAAAACAAAATTTTGAATAGGAATAATTTAGGGAAGGAAAATAAATTACCAAAAAACAGAAAAAGACAGCCATTGACCTTCCAATCCAACCTGTCTTGAAAAATGTTCCAATTTCTGCATCATCATTTTACGTTCAACGTCCCACTAAGCTATCGCTGGAAATAAATAAATCAATAAATAAAATAATTGTTAAATGTACATCAGGTGTTGGTCGATTGTTCTTGGCAGGCAGGATTGGAAGTTTTTTTTTGTCTTGATACATTCAATTCTTTTACACATTGTTTTTTCTTAATTTTGTTTTAATTTTTTTTAAAAAAAGAAAAAAATAATTTTTTTTATTACCTTATTTCGATGATTAAAACATTTTTTTTATTATTTTGTTATAACAATTTTATTTGTTTATTAATGCGGTTTATGTTTAGTTGTTTTATTCTTTGGAATTAATTTTTTATTTAATAAAAATTGTGCAAGGTTGCAAAGACGACAAATAAAATACACATTTATTAGAAAAATACGTGAAAATTGTGAATTTTTGTGCAAAAGAATCGAAGTAAGAAAATTAGATAAGTGCTTTGGCAAAAAAAAAAGAAATATATATATATTCATACCTTGATTTGTATTTGTCCTCTTTTTGTCTTGTCGCAGAAGACCAACAACTGTTGTTGGAATTACTGGTCCGATGTTGTTTAACTCGCTCCAATAGTAAAAAGTATATTGCCGCGTGATGATCGTAACTATTATTTCTCAGCGACTGTAAACAATTTTACAAAAAAATTATTTTAAATATTAATTAAAAATTAAAATTAATTATTATTTTTAAAATAAAAATTAATAATTAATTACAAATAAAATTAATTTTTATTTTAAAATATAATAAAATTGCATTTTTGGAATGTAAATGTAATTTTGTTAAATTTTCTTTATTATTGATAAAAAAAAAAGGGGAGAAATATTTATTTATTACCTCTCTTGTACGTGCAACGTCGATTCCCAAACTATGCATAAGTCTGAGAATTTGATCATTGGGTTCTTGTTGTGCACTGGGAATTGTAGAAGCTGTTGTATAAATTGCATCAGCGGCTCCAGCCATCCATCGATGTCTTTTGATTTGGGGAATTGTGTACCGTTTCGATGGCTCCAGAACCAACATTTTTCGAATTAAACTCTCACATTCTGCAAAATTTAATAATTTTTTTCCATCTTTTTCATTTCGAAAGTTTTGTATTTTTTTGAAAATGATTTTTTCTGCATTATTAGATCAGATTTGAATTGATTACATTTTTTTTTCAAATTCTCATAATATTTTTCTTTTTTCGTATTAAAAGTTTTCTTCTTTTAATTTTTAATTAATTAAATTATTAAATTAAATTAAAAATTGAAATATAAATAAAAAATTATATTTTAAAACAATTAAGAAACATACCTGTGCTCATAAAATATGGAATACGAAATCTTCCACTTAAAACGCGATCTCTTAATGATTGTAAAGTTGATCCATCAAATGGCAGTGCTCCACAAACCAAAACATAGAGAACAACTCCTAGACTCTAAAATAAATAAAAATATCTATTTATTCAAAAATTAGAAAAATTCTAAACGAAATTTCAAAATGTAAAAAAGTATAGTTTAATTTTTTAGGAAAAATGATATTCTTTTAAATAATAATTACCCAAACATCAATTTCTGGTCCGGCATAATGTTTACCGCGAAATACTTCCGGTGCAGCATAAGGTGGACTACCACACCAAGTGCTCAAACGTTCTCCAGGCGTAAATCTATTACTAAAACCAAAATCAGCAATTTTCACATTCATTTGAGCATCGAGAAGTAAATTTTCAGCTTTTAAATCACGATGAGCAACACCTGTCGAATGACAATATTCAACCGCTGATAAAATTTGAGCAAACGTTGATCGAGCTCGTGGCTCACCCATTCTGCCATATCTTGCAATATAATCGAAAATTTCACCTCTGCTCGCATATTCACAAACCTAAAAAATAAAACATAAAAAATTAACATTTCAAAACATTATTTTTATTATACGCTGAAAAAAAAATTTATTTGATACAAATAATTGGTTACTTTGTCTATTATCATATATAAATTTGTATTAAATAAAATTATTATTTGAGTCAATTAAATCGTATTTGTTTAAAATACAGAAATTATTAGTTCAAATACAATTTATTGAATTCAAATAAAAATTATTTGGTTCAAGTAAATATTTATTTGATAAGTAACCGATTATTTGAATCAGATAATTTTTTTTCATTGAAAAATTAATCCAAAGATAGGAAATATAAAAAAAAAATTTTTTTTTCTAAAGAATTTTTCTTTTTCATTTGAAAAAATTTTCAAATTGATTTTGAATTGTAGAATTAAATTAATTCGTTTTTATAAAGAAATTCATTTGCTGTAATTTTTCTCTTACCATATATATCATATTTTTCGTTTCCATCACTTGATACAATTTAACAATGTGTGGGTGCTCTAATTGTTTCATAATTTCCACTTCTCTGTAAACTTTTTCGAGATTCGTTGGATCTAGCTGAGTCTTATCGATAATTTTAATAGCTACCTGCGTAGAAATATTTCTCGTATTAATAAAAAATAATTTTTTGTTTTAAAGTAAATATTTTTTCATTTAAAAATTATGTGAAATTATAATAATTATGAAGAATATTTAATAGAAAAAAAATTAAACTTGTGAAGAAAATTTTGACTTATAATATATAGTAAATAGTAATAGTATAATTATTATAATTTAATGGCAAATAGAACATATAGATAGTTTCATGAATTATTGATTAACACGTGTATCAAATGCGTTAAATAAAGGTTCAATGAAAGTATAATGAGATTCATTTAATAATTCGTGGATCTTTTCTTTGAAATTACGTAAATTTGATATTCTATGTACCTGAATGAATGAAATCATTTTTTTGTCCTTAATTTTTTTAAAAAATTACTACAGTAGTGATAAATAATCACGTACATTAATTTAATAAATTATGTATATTTGGATACAGAATGCAATATTTTATAATAAAATTTTCAAGTTAAAAAGTAGTAAATAAATTTTTCGTTAACTTGATCGCTTAGAACTTCAGGTACATGATATTTTTTAATTGTTTATCATATTAATATATTAGTACCTCGGTTTTGGCAATTCGGTGTCTTGCCAATTTAACGACAGCAAAGTTTCCTTTCCCAATGGTACCATCGATGTCATAAAATCCAACTCGGATTTGTTTCTTGTTTGTTCCTCCTCCTGTATCCATTTTTCTTGTCAAATTTTAATTAGCCAGCCTAAAATATTCATATAGACCTCTACCTTTTTTTATCTGAAAAAAAATTGAAAAACACTCTCCAATTATAAAAAGAAAATTATCTGAAAAATTTTTCTCCTAACATATAAAAATTTAATTATAGTATAACAATAGAAAAATAATTAATTTTTAATACTCAAAAAGTTTTGTTGCATTAATTATATTAATATTTATTATAAACTTATTTACTAATGAAATTTCATTTACAAATAGAATTTTATTTTTGGAAAAAATAAATCGTATATAAATAACAATATACGCTATAAATAATAAATGAATAGGTATATATATAAACTGAAAAAATTTTTATTCAAACGAACTCGAGAATAATTATATTTGGAACAATGATAATCTAGAAATATCCAGCTATTCTAAAATTAAATCTCGTAAATCTGTTGATTAACCTATCGATTAATTATTTAGAATACCTATATTTTTTTTTACCAAATTTGAAATACACAAACAGTTATTGATTTTTTTCTCGTACAGTGTATAAAAATAATATTACAATTAAAAATAGTACCTTTTATTTTAAAAGACGTTTTTTACAAAAGGATTAGTAAAAAGTTTTAGCTTTTTTATTTATAATTTTATAATTATTTTACATATAATTAATTAATTTATATATAAAAACATGTTAATTTATAATTAATTTATATTTACAATATTATAAATTAAAATTTATTGAAAAAAACATTATTTATTTTTTTGTTATATATATCATAATTAAGATTTTTATTAAAAATAAATTAAAGAAATGATTAATTTTAAAAAGTATTATGAAATTTTTAATGTAGTTACTAAATTTTTTAATTTTCTTTAAAAAAAAGCTCAAGTTTTCACCTTTAAATACACTTAATTAGTTCTTTTTACCATTTCACTATCAGTAAAATTTAAAGTAACGGTGATTTTAATAACAATATTATTTTCTATGCGTAACTTAAAAATTATAACTGTAATGTAGTGTTAGAAGTTGTTTTTTCTATAATTAACAATAATTTTACGTGGTACTTTATTTAATAAATTAGCTAATAATAATAAAAAAATAATAACATAAAACAATATCAATAATTAAAAGATAAAATAAAAATTATTAAATTCTGACATTAAAATATTATTAGTAATTAATTAAAACTCTAAAACAATTGATTAAATTTAAATTATTAAGAAAATTTTTTCTTCTCAAAAAATAAAATTTACAATACTATTTTTACGAAATGTGTAAAATTAAATCTTTTAAACTATTTTAAAACAATTATTGAATTTTTACATTCAAATTGTTTAATGTTTCGCCCATTCATAAACGTTTTTAAACGTTTTCTAAAAAATTGATTCAAGTTTAGAAAAAATGCATTTTTTTAAAAATCTAAAACAAGTTCTAGTATCAATCAAAGAAAAAAGAAAACGTTTTTTGGTTCCAATTGCTTGATTTAAAGAAGAAAGTTAATATAGTTATTTTTATCGTTACAATTAGAATAAAATAATTTAATTTTAGTGTTATATTTAATTATTTTAATAAAATAATTTTATCGTTACAATTAGATTAGAATTAATTTAACTTTTTTTTATTCTATATAAATGCAACATTGAGTATAAAATGGTAACTTTCACATAAACGTCAGAAAGTGAGAAAATAATAAGTAGGTATTAAATAAAGTAAAAAGGGGAGGAATAATATTGAGTGATTCTTAATGTTAAAACATGAAAGGGAAAAAAAGGAATAAACCTTCAACTTGATTCTCTCCCTTGGATCTTGTTAGTTGACGTTTATAATTGAACTCTGTTTCTCTGTCTCGTTCTCTAGCACCCCCTATATCAACCCTATGAGCGTATCGCTCGAAAAGAATCTTGACCCCATACTTTTTTCCTTAATTTCCAAAAATATTATATAAAAGGGCGGTACTAATAAAAAAAAAAACATCGACTTTGACTTTTTTTTCTTCACAGTGAGAGGTCAATGCATAGAGGCCAATAGCACTCTCTGCAACAAGTACACGATGGGATGCGAATTCACGAGTTGACGTCATTGAACGACGGCCTCTCGACTATTGACTTAGCGGGGTCGTTCGAAGCCGCGAAATCCCCGGTAAAGTGCTTCAAAATCCTCAATGTGCAAACTCCCAATATTTTCGATATTGGCATAGAAAAAAAGAAAGTAAAAGAAAAAGAAAATTCTTATGAAAAAAAATTTTTCCAACCAGGTTCACAAATATACAACCCCAAGTCCAAGAAACTTTATCAGAGATTGAATTTTTTTTCCCCCAACAAAAAAGATTTTCTCTTTTTCCAATGCGAAGTAAAACTAATTTTATTTTCTTCAATATTTGTGAGTATTGTGTACTCTCACCTGGTGTATAAAGAGAAGTTCTCAATGTCCAATTCCATTGGCAATGGTGGATGGCATTTTTTTCTTTTATTATTATTATTATTTTTTTTTTTCTATTTTTCACTTCCCGGATTTTGCCCTCTTATATTATTTAGGGGTCATGTCGGTACTTTACGACTAGGCGGTTCGATACCGACTGACTAGCAGCCATGTTACTAACCCCCGCTACCGTGGGTCTTCCACCCCACTTCCCCCGCCTCCCCACTACGCCTAATTTTACCCCAATAGACCTGTCTTGACGACTCCCACCCTCACTTTTGTACCGCGTGATTCAACGTCGTTCGCGACTTCGTACGCACGCATTACGTCATTGCCTTTCAGGGACGACGATATTTCATTTCAAGACCCGTTAACATTTTAATATGACGTAAAAAAATTTTTTGGCGAAATAAATGATAGTCGAGAGTTGCAATTTTAGAATATGCTTTAAATACCCTTTATAGGAAATTAAAAAATTTTTAAAAATATAAATTTTACTTTCAATAATAACCCTTTTTCAGTGTAACTTTATTGGAGTTGATTTCTAACTCGAAAAATTTTACTCTCCAACAAATTTTTTACTATAATTTCTGGAGTAAAAATATACTCCACTGGAATGAGAATAGAGTCCATAGGAGTTCTTTCATTTCTCTAGATTATCCAGGTTCAATTAAAAATCAAGCCTTTCGGAGTGATAAATTACTCAATTGAAGTAAACTAAGGGGAGTACTTAACGGCAATCGGAAAAAAAATTTTATTTTTAAATTAACTTAAAAATTGAGTTACTAAATGAATTACCTCTTTTATCATTAACATTCTGAGCTGCAACTAAACTTTGCTTTAATTTCTAAAATGTGGACTTTTTAAAATATCCTGTTGGGAGTTAAAATTTAACTTTAACTCCCTTTTTTGCACTTTACAATATAAAAAATTTAAATTTCCAATAATAAATATAAATAATATTATTATTTCTTAAAATAGTCATCATGGAAATTCCTGAATTGACGTTTCTTTCCATTGAGTTGTACTACTTAAATTTTGTATCGTCTGTTAAAACTCTTTCAGTAGAGAAAATGCAATACTTCAAATCAAACAATTTAAATAAATTTATTTTAAATTTATTTCCGCGTTGTACGTTTACTGTAATTAACAATGTTACTTAACAATTCTTCACACATAAAAAGTTTATTACTTGCAACTGTGTTGCAACTTCCCTTTTTTTTCTTTATGTCAAATTAGTATATTATATATAAAAATAAAGTTTTCAACAATGAGGCAAATTACATGGGAGTTAAGAATTGATGTCCGTTATTATTATAGCTTTTGTGTTAGTTAATTTGAAAAGAAACTTTTAACCTTGACGAAAAGGAAAACCAATATTCTCTTTTAAAAAAAAGACTTATCTTTTTTTTAAATAAAATTTTATTATCGCGCAATGTTTTTTTTTCTTTGCTCATATTGAGATAAATTATGACGATGAATGAATTTCGTGTGTAATTTATTGACATTTCGTGTTATACAAAGAACCTACAATACTGTTAGAAATGTCACATATAGGATCGATTTTATTATGCATGCAAAATTTTTCTGATAAAAAAAAAAGTTTTATAGTTATTGCGTTTAAACCGACCATCAATTTCAACTTTACCACTTTAAATGTGAGAAAAATTTTCATTACATGATTAGTTTTTATAAAAAAAATTTTCTTTAAAAATTATTTAATTTTTATTATAAATACTAATAAGAATAATAAAAACCAATATACCTAATGAAGTTAATAAAATAAATAAAGTTTGTTTAAATTACAAATTATAATTAATAATAATAAATAATAAATAAATCATATTAAAAGTCGAATGCAGAAAAATCATTGAATTTGGATTAGAGATAAAAAAAGTGTCTTATTCATACGAACTTGTTCTCCTTGCGCGCTGTCTGACTAGACATTCTGTATCTACTGCAAAAACTAATAAGGCTATAAACTCTCGGTATTTGTTTTTTTTTTTAATTTGACAAAAAATTCTCGTTTAATAATTCTTAAAAAGTTAAAAATTCCAGATAAATGCATATTAAAACGTTGAAATTGAAAATGTTTTATAAATTTTTAATAATTATTAATAATTAGAAGAATGAGATTTAAAAATTTCGTAAAATATCTTTAACATGATTTTTTTCTTTTTATGCAATTTCATGTCTCTTTCATGCGAAAATAGTTATATTACAATAGACAGTGAATATTTATTTTATCTTATCTTTTGAAAAACTAGTTTTTAACATTTATATACACTGAAAAAAGGGTTTGGTATTGACAACCAAACGTTTGGTTGGTATTTAAGCAACCAAAATTTTTTTGTTGAATCAACAAAATTTTAATTGTCTCAATCAAAATTTGTTTGACACAACCAAAATTAGAAAAAAAGGATTTTTGTTGTCCTAACTAAAGTTTGATTGGGACAACCAACATTTTGTTGATTCAACAAAAAAAATTTTGGTTGTTTAAATACCAACCAAATGTTTGGTTGTTAATACGAAACCTTTTTTTCAGTGTATATAAAATAACTGTCTTATTTTTTTTTAACTTGCAGAAAATAATATTGATTTGTAAAATAGTATATAATTTTCCATATATGATAATTGTAAAGAATTTTTAACTTTTTAATTAATGACACATTATCGATTTCTTTTAATGGACTATCGTTCTTACTTTATTTTAAAAAGCGTAAAATATAAATATTTACAAATTAAATACCTATATTATTTTGACGTGACAACGTCTTACTCAGAGGTCTAGGGAGTCAGTCAGAATAATTGACAGTATTTTAATTTTTCTTTTTGCAGATTCTATCCTCAATGGTTTGTGGTGTCACGTACTTCAAAGATAAGGGCTAAAGTAAAAAAGGGTATCTTGAAGGACACCAAATTCTTCATATTCAGACTTTTTAGAACTCGGTCTATTTTTACGGTTATTTTTCAAATTTTCTGAATGGAAATTTAACTTGAAAGTAGGGATCTCCGAGGGCTATTTAGAAGCTGAAAATTCTTTATTAAGGTAAATATTTTAATTTATTTTATTTTTTTTTATTAATAATAATAATAATAAGACTTGAATATAATTTTAATAAATTTTTTATTTGGTCAAAAAAAAAAGTTTAAATAGATATTTAGAAAATTCTTCTATACATATATAAAAGTGATTCATTTTCGTACCAGTCCGTTATTTGACACCTTGTCTCTTGATTTCATATCATCGATTTGATTGTTAAAAATATGTTTCATCTAATCTATTAGGAAATCAAATATAACTATGCATACATTTAGATGTTATTATTAAAAAAACTTATTCATTTTATGAGTCATGACAAGTGTCATACTTGAATAGAATCTAGTCATTAGTAAAAAAAATAATATTTTAACACATATCTAAATATAATTTTGTTAATAAAATCTATATTTATTTTAACTATATTTATATCGTAATTTTTAAATATTAAAATATTCTAGTCTAATAAGTTTCACAAAATTTCCGCATTTAATTTCAAGAATTATTCCAAAAGCAATCTGAAATTTATTTAGAGTCGGATAGAACAAAAATTCCATTTTTTAAAATTCGGTTTCATAAATTTTAATGATAAAATCCAATAATCGCGGGCAATTAATGTGTTTTAGAGAATAATCACGACTCCCTCGGTAAAAATTTATTATTTTTGAAAAAGGTAAAATATATGTATTTAATTTAATTTTTTTTTGTATACAGCTACATAGTAACGAGAGCGTGCGCAACCGTTTCTGATCGTCTTTATAGTTTAAAGCCTTAGCAATTATTGACGTCAATGTTCGTCATTCCTCTTTGTCTGCATTTTCCTCTTCTCTTCATTCCTCACTAATTACCTATTGCAGGGTAAATACATCACGCACATATATGTACAATATACGTATGAAAAATTAATAAATATAAATATGCATTTTTAACGCACGCTCAAGATTTTTGTCCTCAAACTATATTTACATGACTTATTCTCTGCTGTATACATTCATAAAAAAAACAGAAAATGATTGTGCAATGATTTAAGGAAAGAATAATCGGGAATTATATGCCCATTGACGTCAAGAAAAGTTTCATCTCAAATATATGTACGTCCCTGAAAAAAAAAAATTAAAGTGCCCGGTAAAAAGGAATCTTCCCTGCCAACATGAGTATGTCTCAAAGATGTGAATCATCCCGTGGTCTTATTCGAAGATGACAGATAATTGATTTCGTTGCTCTTCACTGCGTCCGTTATCTTTGACAATTGACGTCAGAAATTGTAAAACGTTTTGTCACAACGTGTGACAATTTCTATTATATTTTAACAGTGTGTTGCACTTTTTTTTCTTTTTTTTCCTGGCCTCGGAATTTAATTTTCAATATAAATACAAATATTAGATTTTTTTTGGATCGTAAATATCACCTCGGTGACACGACTGTATTAAATCACAAGAAATCTAACACACATGTTGAAAGTGGCCGCAGAGCGGCGCTGACAGTACTTTGGCCGGTTAAACTGACAGTTTGTATATGTTTACAATCTGTCAAATTAGAAGAATTTTTTAAAACACACATAATTTTAATATTTTTTAATTTATGAATGGTTTATTAGTTTTGTAAAGTTGATGTATTGTTTTAATAATTTATGCGAATTGTGTGAAACATAGAACTAAATAAAAATGGTGAAATGTTTTGCTTTTGCTTGTAAATCTGGCTATGATTGGAAAAAACATGAATCTATTCATGATCTAAATTCAAACGAAAAAATTCACTTTTTTGCTGTTCCAAATGATCTTAAGTCTATAAAATTATGGCAAATAGCAATTCTTAGAGATGATGTTTCGGTGAAAGGCAAATTTGTATGTAGTAAACATTTTAACAAAGAGGACATTCTTTATGAAAGAATATTAACAGCACCTGACGGAACTATTTTAGGAAGGGTATGTATAAAAAATGTACTTTTTTAAAAACGTAAGTAATATAATAAAAATAATTCTTGTTTATATATAATAATAAATATAATTAATTTTATTATTAACTACTTTAATTTAATATTAAAAAATAATGTAAATAATTTTCCTTTAATATGTTAATATTAAAGATTCTCGTGTACAGGTAATATAATTTGTCCTTTAATTGTTTACAATAATCAATAAATTCTACCAGGTAATTACAGATTCATAATTTTAATACCAATATTTTTGTTAAAATTTTACGTTCTTTATTTTACAAGAGTAAGTACCAGAAACCTCAATTGAGAAAAGGAGCTTTGCCGACACTTCTTTTAGGAAGAAATGAGCCTATTAAAGAGCCTCGAAAATTACCAAAAAAGCGAAAATTGGATGAGCCACCAGATAATGATCATAAAAAAGTTAAAATAAATGAAGATGAATGTGAAATGCCTAAAATTATTCAACAAAGCCAAGATGATGTTTCAGATGCTTCGATAGATTCTACGAATTTAGCAATTTTATTTCAGCAAATTTTTGATGAAAAAAATAATATTCGAATGCCCCCATCTTGGATTAAAAGTAAGATTGTTTTAAATAAATGTCGTGGTGTTACTTTTTCCAAACGAGTAGCGAGAATGGTAAAGAATGGCAAAATTGATTCTTATTGCCAAAAGGAAATTACTGTTGGTGAAGACATGCAAATGATTATAAAAGTTAATAGCCAATTTATTAATCACAAAGACTTTGGATTCGAAAGTGATGAAATTCATTCAATCGATGAAATTGAAAACATAATTTCAGTAATTGACAAGCGGCGGATTTGTGAAGGAAGTCCGAAAGAGTTAAATAATAAGGGTGAAAATAATGAAAATCTTTGGAATACATTCAGTTACAAAGATAAACTGGATATCTTACGACATAATAAATGCCCCTTCTTGCTGCCTGAAAATAATGGGTCAAATGAAATTTCGAAACAAAATAATCAGTGCAACTTTTGTAGAAATGTTAAAACCCTAATATATCAAAAACAGATTCGTCGCCAAAGAAATAAAAATTCGAATTATTTGAATTTAAAAAGCCTTAGCCCAAAAAAACAAGAAAAAGTTAAAAAAATAATTCAAAAATTAAGAACTGCAAATCGGACAAAAGTTCGCAATCAAATGACTGTTCATTTACTAAAAGCCTCCATAAAAGCATGTCACACTAAAATGGAGAAAATTAATGAACAATCAATTGATGAATTATTAAGTAAAAACGATAAAATAAGTTCTAATGAACACTTAGCCATTCAAGAAATATTAAAAGCGTCCAAAGTAAAAAATCAAAAAAATCGAAAATATTCTGATGAATGGATTGTTCTGTGTATGCTACTCCACATGAGATCTCCAGTAACGTTTCGAATGATACGCGAAAATGAAATTTTACCTCTACCTTGCGTTCGAACTATTCGAAGGTAATCAATTCAAAATTTTTCGTTATTTAAATATAGTTTTCATAAACATTAAAAGTATAAAAATGATAATGCGAAAAAATAGTAATGGATAATTTAATAAATAATAAAATTAAATTTCTTACATATTATATATGAAAATTTTTTTTTAAAATACAAAATTCATAAACGTAATTAATTTGATTTTAAACAAGAATTCGGCTTTTTTTCGTTGACTGGTAAATTTGATTGTGGATCTATATAGACGCTATTTAACTTTATAACTAAACAAAAATAATTTTCATGCATATAATGACGTGAAAATGAACGATTAGTTTATTAAAATTTAATTTTCAGATATTTATCTGTTCTCGACTGTCCTTGTGGTTTCGATCCTGCATTTTTTGAAATTTTAAAGACTCACTTTTCTGAGAAATCAGAGTTGCAGCTAGATGGCATATTACTAGTAGACGAAATGTCAACTAGAAAAAATTTGCAATTAGATAAAAAAACAATGATGTTTAAAGGAGTCGAAGATTTTGGGGACCATCAGACGAAAAATGTTGAGACAGAGTTAGCTGATCATGGATTAGTGCTAATCTTTCAGCCACTCTATGACAGCTATTCTCAACCTGTAGCAGTTTTTGCCTCTAAAGGTCCCACTTCTGGTGAAAAATTGGCTAAAATATTGATTCAAGCCATATCGCTTCTAGAATCAGCAGGGGCAAAAATTCACGGAGTAGTTGCAGATGGAGGTACTCCAAATAGAAAAGCCTGGTCTTTAATGGGATGCAGTGGCAAAATGGATTCATCTTTCAAAAACTGGTTTGAGAATCCTATAAATCCAGATCGTAAAGTTTTTTTCTTTTCCGATGCGCCGCATTTAATGAAGACCATTCGTAATCGTTTGTTGAATTCGAAAAAACTAAGGGCAAGTATATGTTTATTTATTTAAAAAAGAATAAATATATTATGTTTTACATTAATTTTAGGTCAACCCAAATGAACCAATGGTGGAATGGGACCATTATATTATTTTACACGAAGTGGACAACAGTTTACACCATGGAATAAAATTATGCCCAAAAATTAGTAAAAAGCATGTACACATTGGAAAACATGATAGTTTGGCCAAAATGCGTGTATCTTTAGCATTACAGGTGCGTATTTTTACTAATAAAAATAAATAACAAATACGTTATAAATAAATTAATATAATTAAATAAATTAAAAAAATATATATGTATATAAATAAATAACAATAAAATATAAATAAAATATAAATATATAAATAAATAACAATAAAATATAAATAAGTTAATAAATAAAATAAAATATAAATAAATTAATAAATAAAATAAATTATAAATAAATAAAATATAAATATATAAATAAATAACAATAAAATATAAATAAGTTAATAAATAAAATATAAATAAATTAATAAATAAAATAAATTATAAATAAATAAAATATAAGTAGATTAATAAATACATAAAATAAAAAAAATTTCATTGTTTTGTATACTTATTTAATAGATTTTCAGTGCATCTGCAGCACGTGGATTGCGTTTTTACAAAGCTTATGAGGTGCGTCTTAACACGTGTGAATCTACGGCAAAGTTCAGTGAGACATTAAATGACATGTTTGATGCACTGAATCGAACTTCAGCAGAAACTGCTCTTCGACGTGATTGCAAAGATATTAAGGGGGGAACACCAGTTGTAACTCAAAAAATAATGCTTTTTTCAAGAATATTTTCCAAAAGAACAATGAATCTTTTTAAAGAATACTATTTATTAGTTAAAAGTACATGTAAAAAGCTGTAATTTAAAAGAAAAAAAAAATTTTTTTAACAAAAACTTTTGGAGATATGAGCCATTGAAGTGGCGTCTTAAGAAAAAAGGCGAATTGCGGTGACCAGCATTCTGCAAGTATACTTCGTCTGAAATACAAAAATGAAATTGATTTACATTTATTATAAGATTATCTAGTTCGTGATCGAAGGATTTAAAAAAAAAAAAAAATTTGACAAAATGGCGACCTGTCAAAGTCAAAAGTATGATTTTCGTTAAAAAAATACGGTCGATTTTCAGCTATATAAAAAAAAGTTTTGCATAAAAAAAAAAATCCTTCGATCACGAACTAGACTTATATGTGTAAATGAAGCACACTAAATTTTAAATACATCGGTTTAATGGTATTCGAGTAATCGTGGTCACCGACTTGGAAAATGTCATTTTGAGAAAAACGCATTCAAAGTTTCAACTTACTTTTTTTTGTTCAGAAGAAATTTTGTTTCCAAGTAACAAAGAGTCATCGATTCCTGGACCATATAATAACTCTTCCGCAGTGGTTGCCGTTTCTAAATCATAGGAAAAGGCCATCTGTCGTTAGGGTCAGTTATGGCTGGCCACCTTGTATGAAGCCACGGGACGCGCCGATGCAGTGTTCTGTATATCTCATTTATTTTTCACCGGATCAACTTTGAAATTTACAGACACATTTCTAAATATGTATACTTTAAGAAAATGCACAAAAAAAAAAATTGATTTTTCGAAAGTTACAACTGGTGTTCCCCCCTTAAGGTTTTTAAAAATAATTCCCGCAAAAAATTATTATTTTATTTGATAACAAATTACGTACTATTTCTAGGTTTTGGAAAATAGCCTGAAATGGCTGAACGAATGGGAACAGGCTGTAAAAGATAATTTAATTCAGGAAACAGAATTCCTTACTAATCCTACGGCTCAGGGTCTTCGTATGACATTGCAGTCTACTTTAGATTTAGTTGATTATTTTCTAAATACAAGGAAAGTTGAAATGGTCTTCACTGGGAGAATAAATCAAGATTCTCTAGAGGTTGGTCAAACAAAATATCAATTTCTAGAAAATTTATTTCATATTACTTCCCATTTAAAATATTTTTCATTTACTCAAAACTAAATTTCTAAATTAGTTTTAGAATAATCGTAATATTTTATTTAGAACTGTTGGATCGTCTGGTTCGTATAAAAGTAATTTTTGTTATAAGTTTGTGTATAAATGGTGGAAATAGTTTAAAGATTTTCTGTGTTTGTCTGGAATTTTAGAAGTTGATTGCTTTCAGTGTATGTAGAAATATAAACAGTAGTATATTTTATATAGTGTGTTTATTCGCTTTTTATAGATAGTTACAAATAAAATAAATATTTAATAATTTTTTATTACTGTTTGTTTATATTCAGAGGTTTTTTGGAACAGTTCGTTTGGCAGGAGGAACCAACGACCATCCTGGTACCCCGACTTTCCTACAAATATATAAAATCTTGTCTTTCTACAGCATTCTAAAACCACCCAAAACAGGAAATTGTTCTCTACCTGAAACGTCGAACAAACCTTTAATGAAAATGTCAGAATTGAAAGAAATTTTTAAAAATAATAACAATCGTACAAGACAAGATTTTATTAAAGAAATCAAAGAGAAACTGAACATTGTTATTCAAAAAGAAGATTCTGACTTTTCTGACTTCGTCAACACAACTGACCATGATTATGATTTACCGTATGTTGTTGACTGTCTAATGTATTTCGTCGCTGGAAACGTAGCGAAAAAATTTTGGGATTTTCACAAATGTGAATTGTGCAGATCTGAATTTATATTTTCAAACGAAAATAATAATTCTGCAATTTTGAATAATTCGATTTCTCAGCTGCTGCAATTTGAAGAAAATTACGAAATCACTCACCCTAATCTTCGATTATTTAAATTTTTGTCAGCGATTGAGGAATCTTTTCTGAAGAACTGCAAAGAGAACAATGTTTATTATTCAATTATTGATGAAATTTCTGGAAAAGAGTTTGAATTTCCTTGTGTGGAGCACGCTGAAAATATTTTAGCATACACCCTCCACCTTTATTTAGAATTAAGAATGCGTAAATTTGCCCACACGCAGTTGTGCAATCAAAAGCAGTTGTCAGCTCAACAGAAAAAATTATCGAAATTGCAATCTACTTAAATCTTTCTCTGAAATTCAAATTCATTGTATGCAATTATAATTCTATGTACCTAAAATTTTATATGACATATACCAAAAATAATCTTATTTTTATTACAAATAAATTATTATTGCTAATATTATTAATTAAAAAATAAGTGTAATTAATTAATTAATTAATAAGTGTAATTCATTCATAAATTAATAAAAGATATAGCCCTTATTAATTCTCTTATAATTTGAATTTTCAGGAATATATATATATATATAAAGTGTATATAAATGTACATAAAATGTATATAAAGTAAAATTACGTATATTATGATTAATAAATATAATTTTACACTTCAACAAATTTTTTTACTTTTACTTTATTTCACTTTATTATAGTTATTCTCTTAAACGTTTTAAACTCGGGCCAAAGTACTGCCAGCGCCGCTCTGCGGACACTTTCATCATTTGTGTTACGTTTAATACAGTCGTGTCACCGAGGTGGTAAATATTTAATACAATTTTGACTTTTTTTAAAAACAAATAAAAAGTTATTAGGCTCTGTGAGATAAAAATATATTTTATTTTTTACAATCAAAAAAATTTAATTTAGCACGAACAAAATTTTTATTCAAATTAATTAATAAATAATTTTATAAAGTTCCCTTGAATTAAAAAATTTTTATAAAAAAGTTTTCAATATACAATTTTTTAAGAAAGGGAAATTTCTACTTTCATTTTTTATTAATACATTCCGGCACGTGTTGACCCAGGTCATATATATATATATAGATTTAATTATTATTTCTATTATACAATTTCTTATTTTGAGTGTATATGAAAGCTATATACTATATACTATATATTGGGTCTCTTTTGATAAAATTCTCTGACGGTATGAGCCGCGACACTTTTTCTTTATGAATAAATCATTTAGTGTACCATGAGCTCTCGTTTTCTGATCTTTACTCGAGTTTCTCATTTTTGAACAAGAAATATTTATTTAAATAAACAATATTTCAAAATTAGTGTGCTCTAAAATGAATCGCGAGAGAAAATTACAAAAAAAATTCACCTGGGATAAATTTAAAGTTGAACTTTTTTCTTATTCATTTTTTATCAAATGTTTTTATAATTGTTCAAAAAAGATAAATTTTTCGAAATTTAATTAAAAAAAGAAAAAATAATATAAATAAATATATAAACTGAATATTAATTAAATATAAATATGAATATATGTATAAATAACTTTAAAAATAAAATACCTAATTTATTTATTTTATATAAATAAAAGTCACTATAATTTTTTTCTTTATTCTACGACGTTAAATTATACACCAACATCACTAAATTATTTATATTTTAAAGGGATAATTATAAAAAATTGGCAACTGTATATTATTACTTTATTTAAGTGAAAATTTCTCGACGCTAATATGAAATAAGTTATATGAATATTTAACATGCAAATGAAAAAAATGTTGACTTGTTTTTAAGATGAAACGTGGCGCATTAATCGATGAAAAATTACACATACATACAATGTATATTGCTTTGACGTATTATTCATTTTTTTTTATTAAGAAAAATTCCCAATCTCCAGAATAAAGTTTTATTGTCCTCTCTTTTGAATGAAAAAAAAAGAAAATATTTTTGAAACGAAAAATTATAATGCAAATTGTATATATATTTTTTTCATGAATAGTTTTACAACTAGAACAAGAAATTTAAACACACTTTAATTCGGGATAAAAAAGAAAAAAAAGTATATAATTATTTTTAATCTCATTAAATGAGATTAGATGTAAATGGAATTTTAATCTCGCGTCTTTTGCGAACGTTATAATGTAATTCATTGTAAGAAAAAAAAGAGTTTCTAAAGGATAAAAATAGTAAAATAATATTCATTTTTAAGTTTAAAATTTTTGCCTTGGGACACGTGAATTATAAAGAAATTTTTCGCAAAGTCACAATAATAACCATTAAATAACAATTAATTATTATTTCTTTTTTCCTTTATGAAAAATACTTAAGACGTCATATATATTATTAATCTATAAATTATATTCAATGTAATTTTTTTTATGTAGAAAAAGAAAAATTTCCATATAAGAATTATAAAATTGGTTTTTACCTTCTCATCAAATGAGAAGGTATTTTTTTCAAGCTTATGCGATTGAAAATCATCATTTTTAATCGGATACATACGTGGATTATTTTCTGTTTTGGCAAACATTTGATTTTCAAATTTTAATCCATCGTGGTCGGACCAAAATAGTTAGAATTCAACGAGAGCACTTTTTTTTCTTTAAATTTGTATTGGTTAAAAACCATACAATCATTTTCAAATTTCGCAATACTAAATTATTTTTTTTTCAAAAATTTATGTCGGCCAAAAAGTAGTTTGGAAAAATCCCCCCAAAAATTTGTTTATTTTAATTTGAAGAGGTTGATGTCCCCTAAAAATTGTATTTTCTTTTAAATTTTCTTTTTCTTCTTTTCATTTTTTTAATATAATTTCCAAATTAACGAAAGATTTATAAATTAAAATAGAGGTTACAGAATAACTGAAAATTTAAATATTTATCAATTATTGAAAAATTAATAAATAAATAAAGTAACAATTGAATATGGGAAAATTAGAGAATTGATCAAAACGGTAATAATTTTTTTTCTTCTTATTTTGAATATCAAATGAAAGTAAAAACCATATTTATTGATATTTTCAAAATTGAAAACTTAAATTATGGAATTTAAATTTAAAGACAATATCAGTGTGTATAAAAAAATATGTAAAATTGTTCGATTCGATTTTTCCTACGGGTTCGATATTATTTTGACACGGTTCTGGTTGACGTCAGTAGTTTGACGTCAATCTCAGGGACCCTCCTAGAACTTTGAATCTCCCTTTAGCTTATAGGAAAATCCGCGGTATTATATCGCCCCAACGCGAAAGTTTCGCCCGCACAATATTTGAAAACTTCTATATACATATATATAAAAAAAACCAATAAAATTAATGGAATTTGAAAAATGTCAGAATATACAATTATTATTTGTGATCTATTTGAGAAAATACAATTTACCTCGACCTTTTCACCAATTGCATATATAGACAATTATTTATATATATGTATATAGATCTCGAAATAAAAACCTGTTTTCTCCTCTTCTATACGGGATATAGATCGTAAAGCTATGACGTCTGCCAAGATAATTCAAGATATATATCACATGTAGCTTTTTCAGTCTTTGATACCAAAGATAGTAAAAAAGAAGTTAGAAAAAAAATTTTACAATGTGAAAAAAAAATAATTTTCTTATTTCTACACTGAGAAAAAAAATTTAGTTTTTGCAACAAAATTGTTTGGTTAGGCAATTTTGGTTCTTGTAACCAAATTTTGGTTGGCTGAAGCAAAGTCGTAAAGTTATCTAAACCAAACATTTGGTTGAACATTATTAAATGCCAACCAAAATTTAGTTACAACAAAATAATTTGGTTAACACAACAAAATAGTTTGGTCTAAAAAACCAAATGATCGTTTGTTGTCCTAATCAAAATTTGGTTGCAACCAAATAATTTAATTCGCTCTCAGCTCATAGCTTAAGAGAACAGTTAGTTTAAATTTCTCACAAGGATGGATAGTACAGTAGTCAGAGCTCCCGATCTTCAGTTTTAAAATAGAGGTTCGATCCCAGGCGGAGATGAGATTTTTCAAAGTCCACAAATATTTCAATTGGATAAATATAAATTAAATGTTAAATTGATAATAAATAAATAATTAAATAAATAAAAAGGATAAAAAGAAAAGAGAAAAGGCAGAATAAAATTTTTAATTTTACAAAAAAACTGTTTGTTTGATCAACCAAACATTTTTGTTGACCTAACAAAAAAAAATTGGTTGAGCTAACGAAACATTTTTGTTATGCCAACAAAAAAACACTCAACCAAATTTTTTGGTTGACTCAAACAAATAGTTTGGTTGCTTAAATACCAACAAAATTTTTTTGTTGGCCTAACCAAATTTTGGTTGCTCGGACTAAACATTTTTCTCAGTGTATATTCATGTTCAATATCTTTTGAAACATTAATTGCTTCTTTATATTTAGAAGAGTAATTAAAAGAAAGGAATACATTAAATTAACCCTTTGGGGCTCAATTGATTTATGCAAAAGAAATAATTTTCTTTTCATTATATTATACACATCAGATAGTTCCAAAATATTTTTTGTCGTAAAAATCAGATTTAGTTTTTAATGAAAAAAATGTTATTAAATTTATTTATCAAATGCTTTTTAATAAATATAAAAATATATGCTGTTTAGTAAATTATAAATTTATATATGACAAGGAAAATGTTATAATTCAATTGCAATTTATGGCAAATAGGAAATGATTTAATAAATAAATAAGAATTCATTAAATAAATTAATTATATTAATAATATTAATACCAAAAAAAAATTACGCAGTAATTGAAACATTTTTAAGATTTCCATTGGCTCTAATTTCGGCGGGCAAAGTATCTTTAAAATACACGTCATTTTGGTCACCGAAATTGATACACCGAAACTGATACAAACGCTCCGTAATAGAAAATTACGGTATTAATTTTAATTTCTCATATTTGTTTAAATAATCAATTTTTATAAAGTTAAATTTTTTTTAATATGTAAATAACATAAGCTTTTAGTTTAATAAGTCTTAAATTGAGTTTATACAATAGAAAATGTCGAATTTTCTATTTCAAAGGTGTTTTGACTCGAATCGCGCCGCAATTAGTGCATTTACCCTAAATTTTTTTTTTTAAATGCAAAATTTTTGAAATGAAATAAAATTTCTTATTATTTAAAAACGGAAGTATTTTGTAATTAAACATAAATATGCGCGTGTAATTTAATAATTTGTGGAAAAATTATAATGGCACGAAACGAGCGTAAATAAGCGCGGAAACCGTATAGTGTGTATGTACAATAGTTGAGAGTACCTATTGTTGCGTAATTTTTTTTTACGCTTTATAGTTTCTTGGGGTTTTTTTTATGCGTTCAAAAAAAAGTGTCTGGGAACATTTTATCGGTCGTTGCTTTCAATAATTTAAAAATTATACGCTCAAGAGCAAATTTCTTATCAAAACTTCAAAAAAAAAAAAAAAAAAAAAAAAAATATTACTCATATACTTAAAAAGATATAATAAATAGATAATCAAAGATCATTCACATTTAAACTTATGTTTCTATAAAGATTATCTTGACAAATTTTTTTTCTTTTACATTGACATAGTTTTTTTTTTCTTTATCAAAATCTTTATAAAATATTTTTATTTCAAATTTTTTTTTTTAAATGTACAAACTATATTGGTACAAAATTAAAAAAGGGAAAAAATAAGTTTTTGCAATAAATTGAAGTTATTTGGACTATGACGGATTTCTTTTTTTTATAAATTGTAAAAAAGATTGTAGGAAGATAAATCGATCACTTTGCGGAATTTACAAAATAATTTAATAAGCGTGGGAAGTTAATCAATGTTCTGAAATTTCAATTAAGAAGATGCTCTCTCCCTCTCTCTATCACTGTCTTTCTCTCTCTTTCTTCCTTAAGTGAAACACATTTTCCTGAATATTATATAGATTCGACACACACTCTCTCTCTCTCTCTCTCTCTCTCTGTAAACTTATAAACATGTATATAAGATTAAAAATAAAAACAGAACTAGATAGTGGCTATTAATTCCAAACGTGTGACGCAAAACGCAAATCAAACACTGTTAGATAAAGTATATTAAAATAGCTTTTTGCTGATTCCAGACATTATTCTTGATTTTTTTTATTCGCTGTCTTTGCGGTTCTGAGACATGAAAATTAAAAATTGACTTCGGATTATACCTATATAATACTTTCTGTTGATTCAATGATTTTATTTCGGTCTTTTCATATTTATATACTTCACATGAGCCAAAATATAGATTTGCTTAAAAAATATTATATTTTTCTAAAAATAAAAATAATTTCTTTTGATAAAGTAAAATTTTGAAAGTTTTTAAAAATTATTTTTAAGAAAAAACAAAATTAATATTTTTAGTTGTTTCCGTTTTGAATTATCAAAATAACGACTAACGTAGAAAATTAATATTAATTTTTTAATAGATGATCAATTAAGAAATGAAACGAAAATAATTTTTTTGCTATTTTTTGAAGAAATTAATTTTATTAATAATAATTTCAAAAGCTGCTGCTCTCTAACGGAAATGAAAGGAAGAGATGGAAAAACTTGCTGCTTTAGGTAACTGAAGTTACCTTCAGAGGGAGAATTGAAAATGATTTTATCTACAATAAGTCGTTTTTCGCATGATTATTCATTGACTGTTGTTAACAAATGTTTTTGTTAAGAAATTATCGACTTCAATTTTTGTCAAATTAAATTTTTTTTGAGTTCAATTTAATTGAATTTTTAATTTTTTAAGTCACCTTTTCTTCTTTCATTTTTTTAATTTCTTTGGAAAATTTTTAGAATCAAAGTTAATTTTTTTTTTAATTCTAAAAAAATTACAAAATATGGAAATAAAATTTCGTTTTGTCAAATTAATTAATATAAATTAAATGAAAAGAAATGTTTAAGAATTTTCTGATAGAGATTTTGCAATTCTTTGTATAATTATATAAATTTCTATTGAAGAAACTTTGGTAACATTTTCGTTATAAATTATATACATATAAACAAGATTTAAAGAGCTTTTAGATTCATTAAATGTATAAAGCATAAAAGCATTTTCTCAAGAATTATCATTCCCTTGTTCTTGACATCTTTCATCAGTGACAATAAAATACTGAAAAGCTCGCGAGCTTTTCAACAGCAAAGTACAATATAATAAATGAAACGAAACAATTAGAACATTCTGTAAGATTCATTCCATTATAATTAATGCCTTTGAATATAGTATTATGTGAAAGATTTATTTCATATTAAAAAGAAAAAAAAGATTTCAATTTCCTCTCATTCAAATATTTTAATTTTGTTGGTATTTATTTAATTTTTATTATTATTATTATTACTATATTATTTAATTTATATTAATATTATCATTATTATTATTATTATTGTTACTCAGAAAATAAATGCAAAAATGGAAAGAAGCAGAATAAGAAAATAAAATAAATCTTTTTTTATTTAATCTACAATTTTAATCTTCTATTGATTATAAAGTCACGATATAAAAAGTCGTCCCTTTTTATATACGTAAGCATTTTTTTTTTTTTTTTTGAAGTTAAAGTAACAACCATAAAATATAAGCGGTTATAAGACTGACATAACTGTTCGATACATGCAAAAAATATATATATTTTAGCTAATCGACTTTTTTTTATGTATCGCATATTTTTTCGCGACAACATTAAATTTTATCACGTTTGGAGAAGTTTTTTGTCAATATATATTATACTTGTATATAAGAGAAACAGTTTTGAGATATTGTCACGCGCGCAAGGGAAAACTATATCTTACTGACTTGTCCGTCTTTCATGTTTAACATTATCTTCATCGGCAATGGCTTCCACTTCGTACTAGAGTTTACATTCAATAGCTTGAATTCCCTGTTACCGCCTTATCACACAAAACCCCCTTTCAAAAACCCTCCAATTCTATGAATAAATATATATATGTATGTATTCTGCATTTCAGAAATGGAACTGGATGTCTTTCTTCCTCCGAGTGAAAGATAAATTTTTTTAAGCTGCTTTCCACAAGAATCTACCAATAATTTGCGATACTTCTTACATTTGAAAATTTTAAGGTTAGTATTCAATCATCTTTTTTTTAAATTATTTGGAACACATGAATATTTTCTGTTTTCATTTTGTTAGTGTAATTTTTTTTTGGTGTAGAATTATAAATGATAATAATTAATTAATCTTCCGAGAGGTTAAAGGCAGAATATATTACCTACTGCCTTTAACCTCTCGGAAGATTAAATTTATCCGCAGACGGTGAAAACGGGCTCTATAGTAGAATTTTTAATACACCGATTAAAGCGATCAAAAATTATTGAAACTAGATTTTTCCGACTATTTTTACTTAATTTTAATGTAAAATAATAATTTTTTCAAAAATTATTCATTTTTGAATGAAAATGAAATAAATACGTTTCCAAGATAATAGGATTGATTCAGAATGAACAAAAATTTAATTTAAAAATATTTTCTTTACTTTTTTTTTCTTAAACAATATTTCACATTTATATGAGCAACAAAAACTTCTCAAATTCTAAAAGACCTCGGGAATTGTAATAATTCCAGTAATTATTAAGTGCCCGGAAATATGTGAAACACCAGGTCGTGTACACCAGCTGTTTGTGGCATAAATTCTAGTTCACGAGACATATTCTGCCTCATAGCTTCAAGAATAGTTTATCTGGTAATCGTATACATATATTGACATTTAATTTTTAAAGTGTAAAATTTAAAAATAATAGAAAAATTATATTTTTGTTCTTTTTTTCAATTTTTCAATTTTACTATTTTTTTTTTTTTTTTTACTTCAAATAAATAAAAATAAAGGTATTTGACTTTTTCATTTTTGCTCAATGGATTTATTAAATTGCGTCAAAAGTTCAAATAAAGTGTGTGCAACAAGTTCAACGTCCGCGCAAAATCGACATTTTACTCTCCAGTGAAAATATTGAAGTGGAAACAATAAGATTATTATTGGAAATAGACAAAAAAAAAGAAAAAACCAAATATTATCGAAATATAGGAATAAATAAATATACATATATTTTTATGAAATATTTTATGAAAATATTAGGTATTGAAATAGAAAAATATTATATCGAAAAATAGTAAAATGAAAATTGGAAAAAATAATGTCGAAATGGAAAAATATCTTGGGATGTGAGCACAGAATTTTTCCAAATATTATTTTTTTCACTTGAAAATATACATTTTATTTATAATTTAAACAATAAAAATGCTATCCATTAGATGTTTTGTGACTGGTAACTAATTCAATATTTTTTTCACTGAACATTAGTTAGTTTTTACTAATTGTTATTTTTTCTAAATATTAATTTTACTAATTATTATTTTTACTATTTGCTGAAAAAAATCAGTAATGATTTTACTAACAATTAGTTATTTTTAATTAATTCAGATTTAGAGAGTTCATATCAGAATCGGCTTTAGACATAGTTATTTTCTTTTTTTTCTTATCGTGATTATTCGTCATTTTATAAAGCAATTTTAGGTGATGAAGAGCTTTTCAGCAGTCGATCAATCATGTATTTTCATTTTCTTTTTACGTTCTTGAGTTTAGCGTTTATTTTTCGTTTATTTATTATACATTTAGTCGTACCATCGTTGTTCGTTTAGCAAGTGAAAAATAACTCGCAACTATCACGAAGAAAAAATAATTAACCATTAAGATAAATTAATTTTCTTTAAGGTTTTATTATCAAATAAAACTATAAATAAAATTGATATAATACAATATAGTTAAAACATAACCTCATAATGAAATAAGCTAACATAACCTCAAAATTAGGTCAATGGCCGCTGGGTTTGAGGTTAAAATCAGAGTTGAGATAGTAACAAACTTAAAAACATATATTCTTAAAGCAACGGTGGCGGTGGCGAAATCTTTTTGTAATATAGGTAGATATACAGGGTATTCCAAAAGTATAGAAACTTGCAAATATCTCGAAAAGTACGCATTTTCGTGACACTTCTTTTTTTCACTGTTGGGTCAAGGGAACCAATTTTTTGGCTTTAAAAATGTAAATCTTTTTTTTGGGAACAACTATTGTTTTGAATATTTGTGATTTTTCACGAAAATGCGTACTTTTCTAGATATTTGCAAGTTTCCATACTTTTGGAACACCCTGTATATACCTTGCGAACAAGAATACCTGTCAAGTATATTGACAGGTTTATGATAGATTATTTATTGATACGATTGGAGAGAAATTCTGTATTATATATATAGTGTTTAGATAATATCAAAATATTGATATCTATACAATGTATACTCCTTCGTTTGAAGAATCAAATAACAGATTTATGAGTATTTTTTAACAATGTACAAACAATAGGCATTGCTCTTTTCTTTTTAGGTAACATATATATGTATAGGTATATGTATAGACATAAATTTGCCGCTCGGAATCTTTTGTTTAAAACTTCTCTTTGTCTTTTAATTCAGATCTTCTTCAAATTGAACTTCCAGTTCATATCTTTCTCTCTTTCGCATTTAAAGTTAAACGTCTCTTTATACTTCAAGCCCTTTGAATTGTTCTCTTCCCTTTAAGATCGATTTTCACATTTTTGAAAAATAGAAAATAAATTATTATTATTTTGTTACAAAAAAAGATGTTTGAGTATAAGTAACTATCATTAATGTTTCGTCAATGATTCTGAATCTGATTTATTTTATTGTCACAGAAGGTACTTAATAAAGAAGAAGTGTTAGATAAAAGTCAAATTGTCTGTATGGTCAAAGTACACGGCTCGCGTCCCAAGGGTCCTGGGTTCGATTCCCGATGCGTTTGAGATTTTTCAAAATTATTCCTAAGTGTTTTCTGTTTTATATACTGTTTAAGTTCCCTACTAAGAAAAATTAGGTTAGAAAAACTCAAATTATTCTGTATTGAAACTGAATAGTATACAATATTTAATAGAGAAGTTGGAAATACTTTTTCTGAATTGCTAAAATCTATGTGAGAGGAAAAATAGTGATTAGCATGTTCTGACGAACGAAAGTGGAATGAATGGTTTGTAATTTGTATGCAAGTCGTTCAGAATTTAACAAGGTGCGTAAAAAATTGCGCTTGCAGGTGGTACACTTATATTATATACCTTTTTATAGTAACGTGAACGTGAAGTTTTAACACGAGTAGTCTTAATTGTGGGTTTCGAAAGGTGCATAAGCACACACCCTTATTCGACGTTCTACTTTTGAAAAATCAGACTCCTCGCTCACATATACGTATACACGATTAAAGAGGACTTTCAACACGCTATCCTCTCGTTGACCGAATTTTCCCCCTTACGTGCGCGAATCTTAAATAACCCTCGCACACATTTTAAATGATTTTCTGTTGCATGCATGAAAGTATCTTAATGCATTAGCAAATCTCAACACAATATAAAATTACTGAAACGGATATAGTTTTAAAACAGTTTTCTTTCCTTTAAAATAAGTAATATTGAAATTATGGAATAATTATTTCTACCTTCCATGGATAAAATTTTGCATAATTTTTTATTTTGAAAAAAGATAAAAGTACTTTATCACTAAAGGTCTTCTGCTTTTAAAATAATTTTTAAGATCATTATAACTATATATTTAATATAATAACTATATTTGATGCCAATAAATAGAAATTGATAAAACAAATCAAATTTACAGTTACTTAAAAAAAAAAAAAATTCTCCCTTGAAAATAAACAGTTTATGGAGAATCGCCCATATATACCTAATTGAAAATCAGTTATTTATATAAAGGAGCACAATAATTTGTTATTAATGCTAACACATACACGCGCGCGCTTTTCCAATGCTCTAAAACAAATTTTGAAAGTGCATAAAATTTATGGATATCGTTTTTCAAAAGCTTAAAAAAAGAACTGATATTTATAGGACACTTTTGATATGCATATATATATATAAGTATGTACATGAGTACAGCAAAATGGTTGTATTCACAATGTAAAATAGACAAACAAACGTGTAATCGGTGGTATATTGATTATTTAGAGAAGGGGGGTGGGGGTAAATGAAATTATTTACGCAAACACGGTGTGTCCCCTCTGGGCATTATAGTATTATATCCTCCGAGATCGATTTCCCAGGAACACCATTTTCGATTTCGCTCCATTACCCGATCGTATTTTCTCCAGCACATTAATTACTCATTATTATCGACCATTCGCACGCTCTTCATGCAAATTTATACTCAATTTATATACAGACTTTTTCAATATATTATTATTATTATGATTTGTATACACAAGGAAAATGATGTCTTCATTTTCTTATGAAAAAAGGTTCCCTGGTTCTTCTTATATATCTTACTCTAAATATGAATCAGACAAAATTTAATTAGGATTCATTTTTTCTACCAATCAGAAATTATCAAGAAAATTGTGATTGGTCGTTAATTAAAACTCATGTTTAAATCCTTTTGTAGGTTAGGTTTTTATTCGAACATTTCGCAATTTCGGTCAAATGAAAAATTGTCGTTTTAAGAATTCTACATAGGAAATACGAAAAAAAAAAAATAGTGCAAATAAAAATTCAGTCAAATGAAAATTTATTATAATTTAATTAATACTTATTAACTATAATTTAATTTATGATTATAATTAATTATAATTAATTTAATTTAAAATTCTTCAAAAATATTTAAATAAAATAAATTTTGAATAATATTTATTTTTGATGTAATTTATTTGCATCAAAACAAGGCTCCTAGTTGTGGTCTTCAAATTATTATCTGCATATACATCCCCAGCGGTATGTTTACATTTGGATATAAACAAATATTCATTAGAAATATATTATTTAGTTTTGGATTGTAAATTTACAGAAAATATATATGAACATATTCTAAACTCATCAGTTGCCATTTTGTAAATCGACGAATTGATATTGAAAGTTTTAATTTTTTAAAATTTCCTATTTCACAATAATCATTGCTTTTTTTTATTACAGATGAAAAGTGTCGTGAGTGTGCCGAATTTTCTAAACTCGCGCGATTTATTAATTCTAAAAGTATTGACTAAAACTTTTTAAAGGGTTTTTAAAAAAAGTTATTTTGGGAGTGTTCGAAAATTTTAAATCGCGTGCTTAGCAGATGTCATGATACGAGGTCACTGGTTGAAAGGTTGGAAAATTTTTTAATAATTAAATTACAATTTATTATCGTAATACTTCTTACAAATTCCGTTGTGTTAATTTAGACAAAAAATTTTTTTTATCCATCCCCCAGAGGTAATTTAATTCATATTTCAAAAAAAATTAAAGCTGTCTAGACAAGATGGAGGTTAAATTCTGAAAAAAAGTTTAAACTCCACCTTCTCACAGAAAGCAAATTTTCATTTGCCCTCAGTCCTTTTTATTATTTCCAAATATATTTCTAACGTATTTATCAATAAATTGTAATTCAAAAAATTTTCATATTTCTCTCGTTAAATCATACGGTTTCTTGGATATGCCCATATATACCAAATGCGAATCATTTGAGTGAATCTAATGGAATGAAAAATTGATCTTTTATATCACACTCTTTTTCTTCTTTTACTACTATGTACTAATACATAGCTATCAAAATATTTATAGCATTTCATTAAATATATAACAAACAGACATTTTTTTTTAACTTATACATTTTACTACACTGAAAAAAATTTATTTGATTCAAATAATCCGTTACTTGATTACTAACAAATAAATATTTCCGTGTTGGTTTAAGTAAATATTTATTTGATTAATTGAATTAAATAATTTTTTTTTCAGTGATATTGTTAACTTTCAATAGTGTGAAAAAATCTGCTACATACATTTTCACTCTATATGGGGAATAAAACGGATGGTTCTTAAATGCGTAAATTTTCTTTATTTATATATATGGAACTCAGGGGGAAATGTTATATTCGTAAAATCACGTTTCTAAGAACTTGATATCTCAAGATGGTTTCCTATGTGAAATTTCTAGATCATTGCTTGAGTTGCATCTTCCAAGTTTGACGTTAGTTTGGTCTTGTGCACACACAGTTGAAAACTCTTCCATATGAACATATGTACACTAAACTAATAAGTCTTATAGTAGATAAAGATGCATATATATATATATATATATATATATATTTAAAGGGTTTGAGGAAGTTGAGATAAGCACTGCTTCAGTATTACAAGTAGATAGTACTCATATTATGTCACTATTAATGTATGCTTGTGTAAGATTTCGCAAAGTCAGGTCAAAGGGCAAACAACTATCTTCAGATTAGGAGGATATTGATTATCGAAGGTATCTTAGATACAAGTATAATCAATGAATATACATATATATATATATTGAATCCATGAAATATATATTCATGAAAATTAATTTTCCTTGTTGTTTGCATAAACCAATAGTAATCATAACAACAATAATAACGGAACTAAAGTTCTAAAAATCATTTGTTAGAATTTTCATTTAGTAGAATTTCATTACACACAATTTTATATTTTTATTTGATAATAGTCAATCGATTATTTGAATTAAATAAATTTTTTTTAAGTGTACAATTTATTGTTAAAAAATTAATAGTTTAAGTGATAAAATAGGTCGTAATTTTTTAATCTCGATGAGTAAATTATTTATGTATATATATAAAGTACCGCGATTGTATATCATATTGCGGCTAAATTAATAGTTTCATTTATTAACTTATTGCTATCCAAAGTTTGGCGTAAACTAATATTAATTGCCGCACTTGGTCTTATCGTCTCAGTTTATATTACCTTACACTCAATAATCACTTAGTAAATTGTTTTGAATTTTCACATCTGTTTCTTAATTGTTTTGTTTTTATAAAAAAAAGTTACAACGTATTTTTTCATTCTACGTAAATATAAAAACAACAGTTTCGGTAAAATTAATTTTATTTTGGGTTTTTAAAATTTTAATAGAAAATATACGCAAATAGGCGCCAAGAAGATATTCTTAAATTTAGAATATAATTTTTTCAGTGATAGTCTATAACTTTTTATATTCAGTCCTAATAAACAATTTTTTTCAATTTCTGTTTTTTAGTTTTCTACCTATCGAAATATACTTTTATGATTTTTTGAAGTGGTTGAAATATTCTATAAGGTATATATAAGAACTGATGGACCTCATTTTTCAATTCATAAAAATTTAATATCTACATTTAGAAAAGTTTTGATCGTTTCCTTTCTATTTCTTCAGTTCACAATGGTAAAATAAGTGGTAGTAGCAAGCTTATTTCTGTGAAGCATTTGACTTATCAATATTTCACTCGATACTTTCTTTTTATGGATATATTTGGATATATATGGATTCACACATTTTAAAAATAGTAAGATTTATATATTATATACCTTTCCTTTAAAAACTAATCTTGTTATCTTATACCTTTGAACTTTGTATTTAAAAAAAAAGTTTTTTTTCTTAGTAGTTAAGGGTAATAGTTTTACCTTTATCTTTTATCATTTCATAGCATTTTCCTGTCGGATACATATTTTAACCGAACAATCCTTTTAACATTGAGACACACACGGACATGAATTAGAGAAAGAGGTTGAATAGTTTTCATGAATAGTTTAGTAAAGGTATTTGTCAAAATGCTTCGCTCCTTTATGTAAATTCCACAAATCCTTTCATTGCAAAAAATAATTTTTTACAATAAAAGAATTTGTGCAATTATTTTTACTTAAAAACAATGTTAGAAAACAAAAACAAGTCAAAAAAAAAAACTAAATAGAAAACAAATAATTATATAGTAGTTACAGTATAGTAACTTGAGTAATAGAAAATGATGCTCTACATTTATAAAAAAAATATAGAATTGTAATAAATAATAATTTACTTTCTTTATTTTTCAAATAAAATAATTTTCTATATAAAAAAGGTAATTTAATTAAAATTTTACACAAACATGGCGAATTTAAAAAAAAAAAAAAATTTTTGACATTTATTCTAGTTAGCAGAGAGAAAGATTTTCACAGGGAAATGTTGCGTATGAGAGAAAGAGATTGGCTAAGAACTTTGCTCATGTGGAAAATGAATTCTCCGCTCCTCTTGGAATAAAACGAAAACCTTTATCAAAGATTATTTTCTCTGATATATAACAAATTTCATTTTACACTTGAAATTTTTTTTTTAATTTTAATATTACTTTAAAGAAAATTTTATTTTAAGATGAACTTGGAATTAAATTAGTTTCGAAATGAAACTGTTCTTAAGGGTGCTTAGCCATTATAATAACCTCAAACTAAAAATTTGTTTTTTACAATAAATTAAATTAAAAAAAAATAAATTAAAAAATTTGAAAATGCTTTTAATACAATTTTGAAATACTTTTATAAAAATTTTTTTTTCCGTGTCGTAAATTATTTTATAAAAATTAAAAAGAATATTGCTTTAATTAATATTTATTAATTTTGAATTATTTTCTGGTAAATATTCGATCATTATTTGATTAACTTGGTATTTTGAATTATTTAAATACGTATATCTCGAATTGACGCGTATTTATATCTAATAAAACATATCAATATCTTGTATATTTTATATGCCTTACCACATTTTGCATTTAATCACATCGAGTGATTCTCATGTAATAACAAGAATATAACACTGGGGCAAACGCTGTAACCGTTCACAACAACCAAAATTGATCTGCCACTTTGACGAACCGACAATGAAACCATCATGAACGATGTAAATCCACAGAGGATTTGTACATTGAACACGAATGTGTAATTGAAAAGTACATAGTTGATTGATGACATGAGACATATGAAAAAATTGTCCACAAAATGTTTTTTTTTATTAATTAATAAAAAAATGCTTTTGACAATTTGTTATACCTAAAAAATTAACTTTTTTTTGCAAATAGTTCCAATTGTACAAAAGAAAATCATTTCATTCATTTTAAAGATTAAATAATTAAATCCCATTATGTAGCAAACGTAAGGGTAATTTTTTTTAGTTTCTCTCAAAAAAATAACCTGTGAAATAAATGAACATTTATGAAAAATTAAAGTAAATTAAAAGTTATCCTTTTATCTCTATAGAGTTTTTAAACTCTTTTTTTACAGTTATTTTTCTCGAGAAAATTTATGGAAACTTTTGACGAAAAGCGACTTTAAGTAAAAGAAAGTTTTCAGCCTTCATAGGGGCTCTAAACCATAAGTCGCTTTTGTTGGTCAACTTGAAAAGTTTACGGGTTATAATTGGGTAAATGCTAAAAAAAATTGTCAAAAAATTTTTTTATTAAAGTCTTTATTAAAAAAACTGTTTTGATAACTTCGCTTCGGATAAAATTTCTCTTTTGAATCAATTTTTATTTCAAACAAAAAAAAAAATTTCCAGTTTTTATACACAAACAGAAATAATTAAAAATTACAATGTTAATTTTTATTCAACGAAAGAAAATTTTTTTTCAATCAGAAAAGCAGAGAGAAAATTTTTTTTGATGTGAAAACAAATTGTTTTCTTCAGAAAAGTTTATATTTTAAACACTGAAAAAATAAAAAGAAACGTTTTATATATTTTTCAACGGCCATTATTATCAGAGCACATCCGGTATTTGAATAGCGCCCTCTTGCTTGAGAATAGATACGTGAGCTGCGTCATTAAAATTTAAAAAGAGAAAAAAAAGAGTTTAAAAAAAAAAGGTTTTCCTTCACAATTGTCGCATCGTAAGCCGAGTTTAATTTACCACGAAGAGAGGAAAATCTCGCGTTCTTATATAGGGTGTCTTTGCATAATGGCTGACTCTTCATTGAGATCTACTACTGAAAACTGTAGGATGTCGATGAAACCACTTCCTGCTCGTACTTAATGTTCCTACAAATGTTGTCTTCTTCTTCTTCTTCTGACATGTCTATTTAACTTTCGTATCCATAAAATTTTTCTGACTTTCACAAAATTAAAATCTTTTATTTTGTTCGTTAAAATTCACGTTTTATTGGAATTTAGTGTGATTATATAGCCGATGAGATTTATCTCAAATGATGATTTTAATAGTTATGATTTATTATTATTATTTATGCCAAGTCAGATTTATGTCAAATGAGGGTTTTAACAATTAAGATTTATGAATATAAAATTACGTTTCTAATCTTTTTGTCGAATATTTATTCGGTCATTTGTAATTATAATTACAAATTAATATTTGTCGAATTTGAAATTTCTGTCATTTAAAAATTCAAATCACATAAAATTTGATTGAATGAGAATTATGTCAAATTAAAATTCTTAAAAAAAGTCATGTAAAGAAAATGACAGTAAAATAAAAATTCTGCTAAACAAAAATTCAGTAGCTAAAAATTTTGTTATGTGAAAATTCATATAAAAAGAAAATCTGTAAGATTTTAATTCAAAATTGTAAACTCGTCTAAAAAATAATTATTTCTAATAAAATACTTTCAAATAAAAATTCTAATTAATGATTTTTATGGGAAATAATCTCTTTAGTAATCTCTTTACTAATTTGACAATTTACCGTTGTCTTTTCTGTTAAAAACTTTTCTTTTTTTGTCCCAAGTATATAAATTGTTGAAAATCGATAACAATAATTTTTAATTAAAATAGATGAGTATTCCTGGTTTGGCTACCTGTCTTAATTATGTACACAATTTGCGCGCAGTGTCATTCGATTCCGTGGCACATTAGGAGAGGACTCAGTAGCATCCGTTCACATATTTTGAAAAAAAGAATATTGCAAATAAAATGGAAAAACTCTTTGACGGTGGGAAATAAACCGTGCGCAATGTAGATGCAATAACAGTATATCTTCTGATACATTTATTCTGTTTTTGTATTTTTTTTTGTCTGTCTTTTTTGCATCCATTTTTTTTCCATTGGTCTGTCTACTAGCGTAATATTAGTCACTGTTGCGGTACTTGGTATATGTACTTTGTGATCTATTCACATTTGACATATGATAGATTGATGTTTACATTAAAAAATTTTTATCATTATTACTTAAATGCGCGTCGTGAGAGTGAAAAAATTTACCTCAATTTTAATATATTGTGTGATTTTGTGCACACATTATGCAAACACAAATAATCCATCAATTTATGCCTCTTAAAATATTATATGTAAATAATTTTTAATATACTAGAGATAAATATATAGTTGATTAACCAAAAAGGTGAAAATTTCGAAATATCGTTAGTAATTTTATTGATGATGTGTTTGACGCGTGTAAATTCATTGCGTTAATTGGATTAGTGTGGAGAAGGAAAATTTTCTCGACTAATTATCCAAACTCGACATATATGTGAAAATGAAGAATTTCCTATTTTAATCCAAAAGCTATTTTAATTGAGAGAGAGAGAGAGATTTTTAATTTAAAGAGATAATTCAAGTATTCCTCATTACTATTATTTCATTTTAATTAAAATTATTAGTAGTTTAATTTAGAAGCGTGATTTAATCCAATTAATTGATAATTATACTTGTATAGTTTTTTTTAGAAAAATATTAAAAATAAAAAATAACTTTTTTTCACGGGGTGGAAAAAATATAGTGAGTTAATATTTCTATATATCGCTCGTAAAAAGAAATATATTGGCAGCATTTCACGTTTCCTTTTTCATGGATTTGTTTCCGGTAAAAAATAAATCTTAGATCTGTTCAAGTTTCATTCACATGGATTGGACCAACTTCTTGGAATCACGAAAAATGTTTTTTCGCTGACCAATTTTTTTTTTTTATGTACTGATCTCATGGGAAACTGAACTTTTATGGAGAACTTTTTAAATTTTTAATGTGCCAATATTTTCTTTTTTTCTACTTTTATCTAAATCTTGTTTCCTATGATATTTATGTACCCAATTTTTTTACATATTTATGTTTTTCATCTTGTTTACAGTTTTTTAAACTTTTGATTGTCGTTTAGAATTTAAGTTTACAATTCGTTAAACGTTTCATACGATTTGCACGTGGCGCTTATGTATTTAAAGTATTAAATACATACTACGAAAGCATGTTTCTCAAACCTTTTAAGCATGGACACCAATCATACTAATAACGCATGAATTCTTACTAATATTATTAGAATTTATCTACTATAATAGCATGGAAAAGATTCATGCGTTAAACGTATGCCTTATCATGCTATAAAAGCTAGAGTTTTCTATCCGAAAAAAATGAAAAAAATCCGAAATTTGTTTCACCATTTTCTTTCGCTATTTCTAGAATTTCAATATTAGAAAAAGCATATTTTTCGGAAGATGTAAAACTTTTTCAATGATACGCCAGAGACCTTTTGGTTGATAGTTATAAAGAACTGGAGCAATTTGAGATTAAATTAGAGTATAAAAAGGAGTTCGAATAGGAAAGTTTCTTCAACACTTATTTTCTGATTTCATGCTTTTATTTCTTTTTTTTAAAGAAGAGGGTTGGGTTAGTTAAAATGAAGAGAGTTGGAATACTTTCTTCTTCTTCTTCTTCATCTTCTTAAGTAATCTGAGGTGTCTATCAGTAACCATCCCCCTTTCTATTTTGTCCCTCGAAACTTCTCTATCAGTTTCCAAGTATATCCTCGAGTTTCAGGATTCTTTCCGACAGGTTGCTCCTTGGATATCGAACACACTGACCTCCTGTTCCACTTGTATATTTACACACTAAACATCACTATGTTGACAACACATTGCGCTACTCTTTCTTTCCTCAACTTTTATCAACACACAACGGTCTGGTGTACCATCAAGTAGATTGAATGAATGAGAAGGTTTCATTGCGCCGATGTAGATCCTCTCTCTCTCTCTCTTTCTCTCATCACGTCTATCGTCGCGACGGAGGGCCGAACTAACGTCGACCAACCAGGACCATTTCAAACGACAGAGTGCTCTCAGACTTCTCCGCGTTCACATCTATTTGATATTTGCTTTTTTTTTTAAAACTGCACTAAATTAAAAATAAAAATTAACGAAATAGTAAATTGAAATTTTTTGAAAAAAAAAATCAGTTTCTATATTTAAACAGATAAAAAATATTTCTGAGATTTTAAAAAACTTTTTCTGTTTGGTGAAGAAAAAAAAACGATTGAGTAAAAAAAACGAATAGTTGGTGTTTATAGGTTATTCGATAGTATTTAATAACAGTGTTAGTGTTTTTTTTTTAAATTAGATTTTAAGATTGAACAAAATTTTGTTTTTCAAAAGTGGAAAATAAAATTTCTAAAATTGTTCACAAAAAGTAATAGTGAAAATTTACAAAAGGAAGAGAATAATAATAAAGATAAAGAAGTTATGGTTTTGAATAAATGAAAGAAACAAGAATATAAAGATAAGAAGAAACAATTAAAGAAAGAGGAACGTACTTCAGTAAATGAATCCCAGAAGTCAAGTTTCAAAAGATTCAAAACGAATGAAAAGAAGTAATTTGAAAAATTCAAGAAACTTTCTTGAATTAAAAATTTAAAAAATTCCTAAACAAAAATAAAATTAAGGAACAATATTTTGGCGAAATTTCTAGCCAATAAAAAATAATAAAAGGATTGAATGTTATTCTCGAAAATTGAAGTGTTGCGGCGACGCGAGTGTTGCGCGTGCGGACGTTAAGATTGAAATTGAATAGTCCACACAAGAGGGAGGAAGAGAGAGAGATCTGCTGAAGAGACCTCCAGATTGGATGCTCGAGTGACCCGTGCAATAGTAGTGAGAGAAATTGAACGTTCAAGTTATAATAATAACGTACATGCGGGTTCCATTAAAAGAAGAAAACGGTTTTTATCGGTCTGTTATGTTGAGATAATAGTTAAAGGGAATTATTTCGATAAGACGATTTCTTTGAGAAAAGTGCTTGCGACAAGAAAAAAAAAGAATAAGTGATTTCGATCTAGAATCGAATTGATGCGACGATGAAGTTGTACAGGATCTTTTTTACACTCTTTTTGAGTATCACGTGCTGCTCTGCAAATTCATTAAATTTAATGAATAGAAATCATCATTTTTTGTGCCCTGAATTAAAATCACAGGATTCACTTGATTTTAAAGAGGTTCGTTTCATTTATTTATTTATTTGTTTACTTTATCAAGATCAATCTTATACTTAAGTAATTTTGTACATGATGGAGATTGATCATGATTCACATGTACAGAACAATTAATTAGAAGATCAGTTTAATTGAAGATCGTTCAATTTCAAAAGTTCAAGGGAGAAAATATAAACTGAGGAAATAAGTTTTGTGTGTAAGTGTGTTTGTGTGTGACCTTTCAGAGCTTTTGTGATTGATGATATATATATATATATATATATATATATATATATATATATATATATTTGAATTGAGAATGAGAGGAGCGTAATGTTTCAATTGACATAACGGTCACAATTATCTGTTAAGTTTCTGCTTTATTCTTTTTAATTTTCTTAACTGAAAAAAACGATTGGTATAATATTCTTTTCTTTTTAATATACAATGAATGCGGTATGAAAAATTTAATTTTACTAAAAATCGTTAATAAAATATTGATTTTGTTGTTGAATTTTTAACAGAGAAAAGATATATTTGTCTTAGAGCCAAATAAATATTTAGAATAAAACTCATTTTAAATCCCCTAATAGTAAAACTATTGAGGATTTTCTGTATTAGAAATTAATTAAAGGACTGACAATTAGTTATAAATAATAATAATTATTATTATTAATAGCTATTTTTCGAAGTTTTTTTTATTTATATTTTTTATTTCCTCTTTGAAAAAAATGTATGGTTAAAATAGAAACCAATTTAATCTATATTGCAAAATTTTCTATACTAATTATAATATTATTGACTTTTATAATTATTAATTATAATTATAATTAACTATAATTAGTTTTACAATTCTACCAATGAAATTTTAATGAGCGAGTTTATAAATCTCTCGAAACAAAGATTGACTATAATCTAATTATATTCATTTCCGGAATATTTGATATTTTCTTTAGAATGGTGATTTTTTTTGTGCTGTTTTAGAATTCTTTTTTAAATAATTTTGAAACTATTTTATTTTTATTTTATATAAAATCTAACACATATCATATTTACACATTGACAAAAATCCTAAAAAAATGTCAAAAAAAAATATTTCATATAACTTTTATTCAATCTCAAATAACAAATTTTTTCTCAATATTCTGAAAACTTTCAAACGCATCAAATTTTCAGTTCAATTCATAATGTTCTAAATTAATTTCAATTCAATTCAGTGTATAATATAAAGGAAATAAAAAACTAATGGAATAAAAATATATATTTCGCGCGATCATTCAAAATTCAAAATTTATTTTTATATTTTTATTTATTTTATTTTTCTGTAAAAATAAATAAATATAAAATAAATTTCCCCCTTAAAATAAAAAAAAATGGAAAAAGTAGTTTACATGAAATTTCCCCCTACAATAACTTTGCTACATTCGGAGTATTAATCTTTTGTCAAATAGACTGTCTTGAGACAATTACCTTAGGAGAATTAAAGGATGATGTTGAGGTTGAAGGGGCACTAAAAGAGAACTAATTCAGTCCTATCGAGAATTAAATTAGAGCCTTAGATTTCGACTTGGAATTCAGTTTCTCAGTGTATAAATTACAAATTCAATTAATGCATCCAATTTTACATCGTTTCATTAGTAAATTTTGTGATTTATTTAGATTTTGAGAGCATATCTATACTTTAATAAGTTAGAAAAGTAATCGAAAAAGTCAATTTTTATTGCACCAATGAAAAATCGTTCACACAGAATATTTCCTTTTTTTACCAGAAAAAAATCTTGATGAATCCGTAAACGAAATCCGGTATTATAAATCTGTATTTGAAAAAGTGTGTATGAGTTTCAATTTTTTTTTTTATCAGTTATGTGTAAATGGATATAGAAGTGTATATGTATATATATATATATATATATATCACGAACACAAACAAGAATCTGAAATTTTATGGTTATTGAGTTCAATAAGCACTAAAACCTACGGAGAGTTTACTGAAAATATCTAGAGATTGGATTTTTTTTCAGAGATGGCTCAATTACATTCTCGCTTTGAAGTAGATTTTAGCTTTGTAAAGTTCTCAAATTCAAAGTAGAATTCGTATATATAGGGGAGACCGAGGAGGAAAGTAACAAAAATCAGTTTTTTTATGCTAGCATTAAAGATATTTGTCGGATAAATTTGTCCAATATATTAAATGAAAGCTTGGACATTCACCTTTTAAATAAAATTTGAATTAAACATTTATAATAAATTGACAGTTCACAGTATAACTTTTACGCAAGCTCTTCATCTGTTACTTTCCTCCTCACCCCCGAGGAGGAAAGTAACAAGCTCCTAGGAGGAAAGTAACAGTATAAAATTATGTAAAATTCTTTAGACTAATGACTATTATTAATTAGAAATATTTTTATTAGGAACACATAAAAGTTTAAGTACACTTTATACTTATTTGGCACATATTTGGGACATATTTAGCACATATTTCGAACATTTTATGAATTTAGCTCATTTTTTTTCTTAAACATATTTTATGCTTACCTAGATCACAGGTTTTTCTTAAATAAATCTCTGTTATTCGTAAAATTAAATACGATTTGCTTCAATCATTAGTTAAAACATAGACAATATCGACAACTGGAGAAAAGTAGCGTGTTACTTTCCTCCTCGGTCGCTTTTTTCTTGTATGTCAACAAAAAAGTTAAAACTACACAAATGTTAAATTGTTTGTTTAAGCACAACTTAAAGACAGATAATAAGGCTACAAAATAACGAAAGGCACATTTTGAAAAACAATAAAATTAAAGAAATACGAGACTTTGAAAATTTGAACGAAAACTTACTTTTGACGTTTTTTCTTCACGTCACACCGGAATCAGACCTAACCTTTCCTGTCAGGCTCGGACACACTATGGAGGAGGAAGGGGGAACAGTGCCGACTAAAAATATGTTTGAACCATGTCTATCCGATAATTTGTTTAAAAGTTATAAGCTTTGTTACTTTCCTCCTCTGTTACTTTCCTCCTCGGTCTCCCCTATATTTAATTCGGTCGTTGATAATTAGATTCCTTCATGTACTTTCATTTAATTAAAAAAGATTCTAATTTTCTTTAGTATTTTTATTTTCTCTCAAGATATCGCAATTTTCTAACAAAATATATATAATTATATATTTTTCTTCTAAAATTTAAAAAATGACACTTTTTTTGGGGGGTAATAATTAAATAGTTTTTATGTTTGCAGTTCCTTTTTATTTGCAATGTAAAATTTTCATCATACGAGAAAACGAGAAAATCCCCGCCGAGAGATAATTAAATATAAGTGAACAGCCACAAGTGGGTAACAACTGAGGGTTACTCACTGTGTTGCAGGCTTGAATTCTATACATTTATTTGGTGTGTGTTTGAAACTAAAAATAAACATTTTTTTTTGATAAAATGAGAAAAATGAGAATAATATTTTTTTGCCATTGTACTTTGGATAACAATTTTTTTTCCATTGTACTTTAAACAAATTTTTTTTTTCTATTTAGATAAATTTTTTTTGTATACCTGTATCATGGGTATTTCGTCTTTTTAACATATAAAATTTCTTGGCAACTATATACTAGTATATATATATATATATATATATATATATTCATAAATTAAAACCTATGGAGCTTGCAAATTTTATCGAAATCTCTGCACTTTATTGTAAACGAAATTCGCGTATATATATAATATATACGACGACTAATTAACATACATTAAACGTGTATGTTTATTCATGAAATTTCATTTCACTTTAATAAACATTGAAGTGAAGTTATTTTAATTTAAAATCTTGCCTTTAGTATATTTAAAACAAAAATGAATGCAAATTAAAAAAATGATAAAATAAGTAATTTTTAATTTTGTTTCGTTTCAATAAAATAATGTCTGTGCAAATTGAAACATTCGTTATATTCTAGAGAAGAGAAATTAAACCAAAATTTATTAGTTTTATTATAAATATGATATTTTATATATAAAAGTGATTTATTTTATTAATATTTTTTATAAATAATATAAATAAATAAATATTAATTTAATATTAATAGGTACAATATATAAATATTAAAAGTATTTAATTTGCCCTCAAATAATGGTTTCATTTCTTTCTTCGCACGGAAACAAAAAATAGTTTGTGCTAATCACAAACCTGTTTGGATTTTTTACAAACTGCTTCATAACATAACCTATCTCTAACTAACGCTGTATTTTATTTTTTTTTATTATTATTATTTAATATCATTATTCATATTAATAAAATTTAAATATTTATGACGTCATTTATCGGTAAATAGATCTCGTAAAATCATTACCATCAAGTAATTATTTATAATTTCTCTATTCTGTTTTACATTTAATAAAAGCATTAATAAAAAAACAAATAAAATAAGTTTAGTACGGCTATTTTATATGTTCTAGAAGAAAAAAGAAATCGAAAGTAAAACACAGTTCTAATTAAGAAATTTTGAGGTTACGTTATGAAAGTAGTTTGTAATAAATCCAAATCGGTTTGTGAATAGCACAAATTATATTTTTTTCCTCGACCTTGTCATTAATATAAATTTGAAGACATATATAAGAAAGCGTGTGTTGTTAATGATAAGGATAAAATGAACGAAAGATGCGCGTCGAGAAATATATCCTTTGGCACTCTAGAAAAATGGGAAATGTGAGTTTTCCATGTGTTTTTCAAGTAGAAAATCCAACTTGTTTCAAACCGGTATTTGGGCACGATTAGCATAAGTCGAGTTTTAAATCCATGCACTGAATATAAAGCATCGGTTGCGCTTACTCTCTTCCTCTCTCTCACCGAGTTATGGGCAAGCTGTTGCGGCATTCAGCACGCTGCAATGACGTTAGGATGAAAATCCCCCTTTTGCAATTTATGATGGAAAGATCAAGCATCTGGAAATTTAGTTCTGACGCACTCACTTCAACTACCTTTCGTTTTAACCCTTTCATTATAAACATTTTCCTTAATCTTATATATATATATATGAACTCTAAATATTTTCCTAAAAACGTTAATTAATTATTTAACTATATTTACAATTTTAACAATTTTAATTCAGATTTAATTAATATTTTAATATTATTAATTAAAATTTTACCTCTTAATTAATTATACAGGATAGCCACAAGTCACGGAAGTCAAAAATTTTCACATTTCTCATATACACGGAAAAAAATATTGTGCTAAATTTACATGAAGCACTGCTGTTCTTTTCGCTAGACATTATGTGATGTAAAAATCGTTTTTGAAACAAGAAATTCTTTCATGAAAACGTGTATTCATTACATGAATTTACTTGTTGCGGTAATAGGAAAGGTATATACTAATTCAATCCCATCAGTATACTATAAACATTTAAAACTCATGAAAGAAATGCTCTCCACCTCCATATGTAAAATTTGCTTGAAATCCACCCGCTTTTCGGATGGATTTCTTGCAAATGGGACTAAACCCGTGAGGCATGCACACTTCATTTGTATCTCAATTGCAAGAAGTCCATCCGAAAAGCGCATAGATTTCGAGCAAATTTCATATAGAGTGGTGGGGAGCATTTATAGTATGGTTTTAATGAAATCGGGGTACACGTTTTAACCTTTTTTCACATTAAAGTAAGGGATACTATGAGCGTATGGATTTGTCCAAAAAAAGCACGTCTCACATGATGTAATTAACGGACGATAAATGCTGGTGCGTTATTAGCACCACTTTTTTTCCGTGTATGATTCAATTAATTTGCGGATGAAATTTAAAAAAAATAATTAAATTTACAGTAGAAAAATATTGAAAAAAAAATAATCTAATTTAAATTAGTTTAAAGTACTTATTAATATCCGAATTTTAATATATCTAAATTTTATTTCATTGAAGTTTAAATTTATCTGCATTTCGATTTATCTAAATTTTCCCAAATTATTTTAGAGGAGACAATTTTTTTAAAAATTTTTTAGGTGTACAAAATGATGCAATACAATTAACAATATTAAAAATGTACGATATCTTTTCCAACATGAATTGCGTTTGCATAATAAAGTTTATTTGAATAAAAGAAAAAGTATATGTAGATATTGCTTACTTGTTTATGAGCTTATAAAAAAAGTCCATTGTTTAAGGATATATCATGACACTTGAATGATGAAAAACATTGGTTCATAAAAAATGTAAGAACTGAGCATAAACCAGAATGATGGTTGTAAAACTAAGCCAATATATATTTTCCTTCTTTTTTTACAATGCACGGCACTTCAATATATAAAAATAATCAATTGAAATATACCCAAGTAGAAATATCCGTAGCTCGCCGTAATTAAACACCGGCATGGTACTGATCCAATACTGGCTGTCGGTATTGACTTTCAGTACTGGCAGTGTACTGACTAATACACCGAATCAGTACTATGTCGGAGGTAAAAAAATATTAAAACCAGTACTGGCAGTACACTGTCATTCACACCGAATCAGTACTATGTCGGTGATAAAAAACATTAAATGAAAAAGTCTTTAAATTATTCCAATAGGTAGAAAACGATGATTTTTTATTTAAAAAAATGTATATTAATTTCTTTCGAATACTTTCCCTCAAAATTTTGGATGTAATTGTAATGTATTATTATATACCTATATAAAATATATTTATGTTTTTTTAGTTATTTTAGTACTCATTGAAATATGTGCATTAAGTTATTTATCATGCATACAATAACAATAAGTTGAGAATTTTTTTCTAATAGTTTTAAAAATAAAGCAAATGTAATTTTTTCACTGTAATTTTTAATATTATTAATAATTAAATATTAAATTTAAAAAATTTTTTACCATTCATATTTTACAGTCGTCTTTTATTAACTTATTTTTAATTATGTAATTCATCAATCATTTTTGTCTGTTTTAATATTATTTACGGTAAAAATAATTTATTAAAAATATTTAACTGAAATTGATATCCAGTTTTATTTCATTAAATCTTTGTAAAAATTGAAAAAATTTTGTGAGTTTAAAAAATTTAAGAATAAATTCATTTTATTTTCGTGATCAATAGATAATACAAACTTTGAAATCAAAACTTTTGTATTAGGTGAACTACTTCAAGTCAGCACTTCAAGCCAGCGCGGCTGTGCGGTATGCGTATCTGACTTGCGTTCTAAGGGTTTAGGGTTCGATCCCCCATGCGTGCGAGATTTTTCGTTCTTAGTTTTAAGTGTTATAAGTACAATATTTGTTCATGTGTAATATCAATTATTAAATAATTATTAAATTAAGTATAAGTGCAAAGTAAAAAAAATTAAATATTATGAATTTAAAAAAATAAAAAAATTTACAACACAAATTATTTTTTGTAAAATAATTTATTAAAAATAAAATAATTTAATTAATATAAATGATAATTATTATTTTAATTATTTATTGTTAATAATATTTTATATATTCTAAATAACATTAACTATTATTGGCTTTACATTACCTGTTCGTGGTAAAAATGGGAGTAATAAGCTAATAAGGATGAAATTTGCATTGGAAAGCGTGTTTTAGCATTTTGTAAAAAAGTGTGATTTTAAGTCCGGATGAGTACTTTGCCAGTATTATGCCAGTATTATTCTAGTACTACGTTAGTACTGGTGAGCGGGACAAAATCAGTACTGGACAGCGTTACCAGCCAGGGTTGGTCCACTACTGGCCCAGTACGGCAGTCAGTACTATTATACTGACTGGCAGTGTTGGGTCAGTACTATGCCAGTGGCACATTTCTACTTGGGTACACTTATATTTAATCTTCATACTTGAAATGTGAAATATAAGGAATATCTTCCTTTATCAGGAGTGACTGTGTAGTCAATTTTATATTTGAAAATAAAAATGAATTCATTAATATTAAATAATAAATTATTATTAAATAGTAATGCGATATTCAACATAATTAGTATTCCGCGAATATTGGAGAAAAAGGAAGCTTTACGTGATTTGCATTTGATTTTTTTTTCGTTCCGATAGGACTCGAGACCACTGACTCGCAATAATTATTATGCAAGATAGTACTTTCCTTTTTTTTACAAATTTTCTTGAGATATTGATATCTGGATTTAAAGTAAAACGTGAACGTAATAAAAATTTAGTCACAGGAATTCTATATATTCCCTGCAATTTTACTTTAAGAAATTCCATCACTAAAATTCAATTGCTGAACCCCTATTTGCTCCTGAAAAAAATTCCATTTAGATATATTAAAATTCACTGTTTGTGTCTCGTAAATTTTTTTTCAATATTATAAGAAAAAAGTCTTTTAGGAATTTTTTTTAAATAAACTTTGTAAATATTCTGTTTATCGAAGATTCTCAGAAGAATATTAATTATATTAAAACAGTCGGCGATTTATAATTTTTCATATATAATGCACGCAAATGTTTGTGATATTTCATAAAAAGAAAAGAATCCGCGATGACATTGTTCATTTAATTTGGACTATAAAATATAACTTTAAATCATTTTCATTTAGTTCAATTTTCAGAATATGTGACACATTACCACGTCACTTATTGATTCATTAAAAAATTTTATGCTTTAATTACAATAAATAAAAAAACACATTGAATTTAATTTTATAATTTATATGATGACGTGATAAAGAACTAAAGTAGTATAATAATATCACAATAATAAATATAAAATATTCGTAATATAAAAATTAATTAATTAATTAATATTACACGTTATATTAGTGTAATATTATATTATTAAAAAAATAATAATATTATTGATTTATATACAAAACAAAATTCGGCCTTTCTTTAAGTTAAAGATTTTTTTCAACAAGGGGTGTAATTTTTTTTTATTTTTGGAAAAATATTGTGCCTGTCAGAAAAATATAGTGCGGGTTAAAAAGATACAAATTTCTTTTGAAAATATGTCGAGTTTCATACAAGATAAAGGAGACTAGCAAACAGTCGTGACATGTTATATTTTGAAACTCAGTTTCAGGCAGTTTCAGGATTCTGTTTATGCATGTGTGGGACAGAAAAGGTCGACTGTGCTCAACACTAAAACATATACATATATATATATATATATGTTTGTAATATGTATATCTATATACAGTTGTATAATTCTAACTCAATGTTGAAAGCATTTCATAGTGCTTTTCCCCAGTCGAGCTTTTAACCTCTGATTTCCCCAGTTCCGACTCGAATTGCGCTTTACAATTCTACTTTACATCAAGTGCAATACTATAATAGTAAAATATATACCCAAAAAAAGAATAGAAATTCTATTCTAATACATAAGATCGAGAGAGAAAACGAGACAATGCTATAAAATTTTTTTGGTTTTTTTTTAAATTAATATTTGGAAACATTTGGTTTTCACTTTTCAGAACAAATTAAAGAATACCAATATTAGATAGAGTGCTTTTTTTGTTTCTAACTTAAAATTTGATTACATTTTTTTGTGCAAAAAAAAAAATTAAGATTTTATGTATTCTTTAGTTTGACTAATGCCAAATTATTCATATTCATTTAAATTATATGATTTATTTTTGAATAATTGATAAAAAAAATGAATTAAACAGTAATTTATGTATAAAGAATTCAATGAATGAAATTTTATATTTCAAATTCGTGAAATATTATTTTACTTAAATGAAAGTAACTCTTGTTCCTCGTAAATAATAACTTCAATTATATTTTAATTACCACTGTGCAAATAAACTGGTGATAAAAGAACGCTTGAATGCATTCTGAGTAATATAATATATTTAAATTCTATCATATTTCATCGATGATTTTTAATAATATAATTAAAATATGATTTATTAATTTTTTATTATATTTGTATAAAGTTTTTTTTTTATTTTAACGTATAGAAGAAAAATTTTTTATACGAATAAAGTATAATATGTTTTTTAATTAAATATAAAAATATATTTGTCCCCAAGATAAAAATTAAATATTTGTTTGGTTCAAATTTATTCGCTTCAGATAAATTGTATTTGGTTTCATTTTTTTTGGTTCAATTTTATTTACTTCAAATAAAATTTTATTCACTGAAAATTATTTAAACCAATTAAAATTTATTTAAAACAAATATTTATTTAGTTCTGAGACAAATATATAATTTTATTTTTTCTCAGAGAACAAAAAAGGAGTTTTATTTTTTTTTTACATAATTAAAATCATTAAAATAAAAATAAAGTAGTAAGTTTTTTATCGATAGTTTAAAATCGAATGAATCACTTTACTATCGTTATTGGAGATAAATGTCCATTTGAGAGGCCAACGCATTTGATTGGATCGCGAAATGGTCCATAATTTGAAACTCGTTGCCCACTTAAGTCATTGCAATCATCTCTCGGTCACAAATACACCTAATCGTTATACACTTCATGAGGGTAATTTCTCTAATTGTCGATTGCTTTTATCCGCTAGGTGCGCTTTCCTATATATAAGTGATACTCATTCATTTATCAGGTAATGGAATGTGAAAATTGCAAAAGGTACAATTAAAAACACAATAAACCTATTTTAATAAAAATAAAATTTTTGTCAATGAAAAATTCAAGAGAATTTTGTACAATATACTGTTTTATTATTATTATAAATTATAATATTTGATTCAAATAAAACATTTTTTGTTTGTGAAATAATAAATAATAAAATAAATAATAATTATTAATAATTTGTTTATAAAATTATAAATATTCGAATAATGAAAAAAAGAATTTCATTTATGAAATAATAAACAAATTTTGATTTTTTGTTAAAAAAAGCAATCCATTTGTTCCATTAAATTTCGATTTTATAATGAATTCATTTTTTATTAGTTATACCTCTTTCATCTGAAGAGGTCTCTTGTTGAATATGATGAAAGCTCGCATAGTTTTATAAAACCAAAATTTAAGGGAATAAATAGATTAATTTTCCATTTAAAATCTTTCGCATTATTAAATTTTAATAAGATGCTATTAAAATTTCAAATAAAATTTTTTTCTAAGTATTATATTCAAATAAAAATTATTAATTTATTTTAAAGTAAATTTTGCAGTCTGAAGTTAACTTTAAAAAAAAGGAAAATAATGAATAAAAATATGGATTCAATCTCCACCTTCTCACAGAAAGCAAGGTTTTCATTCGTAACCCTCAAAGACAAAAATGTAGACTGGATTGAGTCTATAAAATAGATTCAAGGAAATTTTGAATTTTATTTTTCATTTCTCGAATTTAATTTCCATTTTATTTTTTCTCGACTTGGGTAACATAAAAATTGGTGCAATATTGCTTTCTAATAGATTGTCAATATTGCTCCTAATATTACGGATATATACGAGTGTTTTGAGTGTTGGCACATTTTTCATATACAAGAATAATGGAAAAATCAAGAAAATGATGGAAATCCAGAACAACGTCGAAGAATTATCGTCAGGAGTGGCTTCTCTCTATATATATTGTTCACGTACATTCTTACATGTATATGAATGAACATGGTGCGAATGTATGTGTATGTGTGTGTATCGAAAAAAGCGAGAGATGTCGATATTTGCCGAGATAAAACCCGAGTTGACAAACAAGTAGCGCGACAGTGTAGGAGTGCGAGGATGTGGGAAGAAATACGAGGCTCAATGGGGTGAGTTAAGGCAAAGAGAGAAAGAGAGTTGTGTGCGTGGTGGTGAGAGAAAGCGTGGATGCTACTCGTTAGAAAGATGGATAAAGAGAAAGTGTAATATACAATGTAGGTGAAAAATATGAGCTTCGTTGCAGTGTAAAGCAGCAGAATATTTCATTCGCTTCACCGAGAGATGCAGGTTTAAAGCTGCGGCTTAGTTAATGGAACCAGCTGAAGTGTGCTGCTTTTTCTTCTCCCCGCAGAATATAATGCATATATAGGGAAATTAAAACCATTTTTACACTTGATATATTTTTTTTCAAATGTTTTCCATTTCGTGTATTTTAGGTTTGGACAAAATGTCATGAAACTGTTATACATTTCACTGTATAGTGTATATCACGTTTCAGATTTATAAACGCGTTATATGAAATTTTTAAAGCCAACAATATGCGTTTTTCATTTTCTATTTGTTGTGTGTATATAAATAAACAAAAAGATCTCAAACGCAAAATAAACATTATTCTTGTTGACAATTTCAAATTTTACTCAGAATTATAACAATTGTTATAAAAAATAATTAATAATTATCAATAATTTATTATTAGTATAATAATAAAATAAATAATTATTATATTATAATTTTTTTTGCAGGTGAGTTATAATTTGGAACAAATATTTGGAATAATTCTCGAGTATTATATGTAAGTAAATATAATTAATGCATTAGTTAATTAATTACTAACTAATTACCGAGAAATAATAGAGAATTGACGAATTTAGTTAATTAAACCAATCGAACAATATTAATTAAATTATATTAATGGAAAATTAAATAATGTAAAATTTAACGTTCTTTTTGTGAGATAGAAAATTTACATCTTTTGAAATATTTATGTATTTTTTTTAAATTCATAATTGCAATACTTTTACATTATTCTTGAAAATAAAAATAATTTTTTATATAATGTTAAAAGATTCAAAAGAAGAAAACTAAATTTAATAAAAAAAAAGAAAAAAACTAGATGAAATTGTTTAAAATTATTAGAAGGAAAAAAAACAGCTCGAGAAACGACGAATAAAATGTTTTGTAACATTTTCTCGTTGAAAATTTTTATTTAACGTTTATCATTTTCTTATTTAAAAGATTTTCTGTACGGAAAATATAATTTCACTTAAAATATAAAGATTTGACTTTTAGCTTTTAAATTCACTTTCAAGTAAAACTGAAATTAATTTTTCAATATAACTATTTTTTAAATTAACTTTGAAATGAAAAATTGTTTATTTTCTTTTAACTATCATACCTTTACTCTGATATTATATTTCTTCAAACAAAACAAATTATTTTGTTTTCAAAAAATAAAATTTTAATTTCAAACTTATCAACTATAATTTACAGTTTATGAAACAAATACCATTTAATTGAGAAAACTAATAATTATTCAATACAAATAAACAATTATTTGAACCAAATAATTTTTTTACAGTACAAAAAATGTTCTGTACACTAAATAAAAAAAGAAAAAAATTGGTGTTAGATTGTAGTACAATGCTTATATATACCCGTGTGGAAAAATTTCGGGGCGCTGGTAGGACGCTGGACAGACTGTCTAACGTCTCTATAGACCCAGGCCAGACGGTCTTGTCGAGCCCCCGATCAGAAATGGAACGAAAGTTCCATGCTACGGTCTAGAGTTAGACAAGCTGGCCAGGTCTTGATACTCGCGTTCAATAATTCTTAATAATAATAGTAATAATAATAATAATCCTATTAATATTACGTATTATTATATTTATAGATAAAATTAAAACAACATTAGTATTCATTAATAATATGATTTTAATTTATTAATAATAAGGAGATAAGTTGTATTGGAATCTTATAAGTCAAGACAACTTATCTCCTCATTTAATTATTATTAGTAATTTCAAAAAAAAATTATTATTATTTATTAATTTAATCCGAAGTTTTTTACTATTTTTGTTTCATCACTTAAGATTAATTAACAACACCTGTGGAAATAACACCTAATCTAATTTGAAAAATCTCGCTCGCACTGGGCACCGAACCCACGACCTAACACTCGCAAACCTACTACGCTAACCACGGGGCCACGCTGGCTACTTGGCGACAATTTGTTAATACCGGTGATGTTTTTGGCGCGCCTTTATGCTAAATTCAAAATGTTTTTATCCTTAAATTACATATATATTTTTAATATAATTATAAAATTATTTCTATTTATATAAAAGCCATATCCATTGCCTTTATTGTTAATAATATTATAATATAATATATATATTAATAATAATATTGTTTTTTACGTTATATTTATGATTTATCATCTCTATAATGTATCAAATAATAATTCTTTAATTATTACAATATTATAGGTATAATTATAATGAATAATATTGAAATAATCCATAATAAAGATGTTTCAATAGACGTAGTCGAGTTCGTCTTATCTAGACCGTTTTTCAAGACTCAGGCCAGCGACTTTACAGCGCTACTTGACAAACGTATCGGTTATGGTCGTTTGCGGTTGTCAGTGTACTTTTATAGTTGTTGCACTTTTGTAAAATACTTTTGTGAAATACTTTTGTGAAATACTTTTGCGAATTACTTTTGTAGTTGTGTACAAATATTTTTAAATAATATATTTTTCACAATTTTTACTAATAACAATTTAATGTATTTTATAATTAGTAATTAATATTATTTAAATTAATATATATTGTACAATTGGATATGTCGAATTTGGGTGTAATAAATTTTAAATATATTTTTAGTTTTGTTAAAAACTACTTTTTAGTTGGAGGTTATGTTAATGGATATATAATATAAAAATAAATAAATTCGTGACAAAGTTTTTTCTTCGATTAAAAAAATAAATTTCAAAAATCTATAAAAAAACAAAGAATATTTTTATTGAAATTAACAGCAATATATAAATATAATTTAAATAATATTAATTACTAATTATAAAATATATTAAATTGTAATTAGTAAAAATTGTAAAAATATTTGTACACAATTACAAAAGTAATTCGCAAAAGTATTTCACAAAAATTTAAAAATATTTGTACACAATTACAAAAGTAATTCGCAAAAGTATTTCACAAAAGTATTTTACAAAAGTATTTTACAAAAGTATTTTACAAAAGTGTTTTACAAAAGTATTTTACAAAAGTATTTTACAAAAGCATTTTACAAAAATATTTTACAAAAAAAAGAATTTCACAAAAGTGCAACAACTATAAAAGTACACTGACAACCGCAAACGACCATAACCCTATACGTTTGTCAAGTAGCGCTGTAAAGTCGCTGGCCTGAGTCTTGAAAAACGGTCTAGATAAGACGAACTCGACTACGTCCATTGAAACGCTTCTTAGCGAATAGCAAGACCGACTAGTTTAGACGGGCTTGCCTATGACTGGAAAGACTATTTCTAGACGCTAGACTTCCACAAGATTTTTCCACACGGGTATAACAAAAAGTTTACAACTGTCGTGTGTAAACATATACTGTTATAACCGAGAAATAATATAGATGTTTGTGTTCCGAAAGCAATATGTTTGACATTGTGTGCAAACTTAACAGCGCGCAAATGCTCCATAATACACAGGAATAGAAATGCATTTTGATCGTGACGTCACGTCCTGTTACACCCTCCCGAGTTTCCAGTTCTAAACGCCCTCAACTCGACTAAACCTTGCACGAACTGATTCTCTTCTCTGATTCTATATAACGCGATGCTATTGAACACCTAAACATTTCAAGCTTCACTTGTCCGCGTAAATATTACACACGCACACAGAGATAAAGACACGAAAATTTCTATATATCCCGTCTTATATATTATCGAAGATGAAAGAAACTTTTATAGTTTATCCAATCTTATTTCTCAATCTGGGGAAAAATGTTGTTGTACAGCGACGTTCAATATAGAAAATATGTGTAGAATGTTGTTGAAATTTTTATATCTTAAGAGAAATTGTTATTGATGTTATATATATATATATATATATAAAGAGAGAGAAAGATTTAAATGATAATAAATAATGTGTATAATTAAAATTGAACTGATTATTTCAATACGCGTTAATAAAAAAAGCGATAAAACTGGACGTAAAAATAGTCATAGAAAGGTCGTATAATAAGACATTCTCCAATCTTAAAGTTGGTTCCAAGTTGATGATAAGGTCGTTGAGTATATGGTGAATAGTATTAAACTGATTAAGTAATTATTAATGAATATAAGGACACAAAATGGGTCATAATAAAACCATAAAAAGTGTAGTATAATAGAAAAAACCCTTATATCTTAAAATTAGATTCTAATTAGTGATAGTTATTAACTAATTGTAAATCATAATTAGAATTAAATAATAAATTATAATACATACAATGGTCAGAAAATGGAACATATTCTAATCTTAAAATTAGTTTCAAATAAGTGTGAAAGTCATTGACTGAATAATAATTAGAATTAAATTGATTATTTAATTATTAATGAAAGACTAATTATAACAAGTGTGAGAAATTTAAAAGTCGTTAAACTTTAATACTAATTTGAATTGTAAATAATTAAGTAAGGGTTCTATAAATACTCTCCAAGAGAACTAATTGAATTACTTGCTTTTACGCTGTAAAATTATTCATTGTATTTTTTTAGTTCCTGATATTCTCAATCAATTTTGATTATGATTTTAAAACAAATTTCCATTGACAATATTCTTATAAGAAATACAACTTTTAATTGAGTTTTCTCGCGCATTGTTTCTAGAGTATATTATATAATAACGAGAAGTAGTGAAATTTGATTTGAAAATAAATTCTTATATCAGCGCTAGGAAAAATTTTCTTCTATAACATTATTTTGCACTCGCTGTTTTCTTTTTTGTCACAAAAAAATGAGGCGAGAACAAAACTTTTAGAGCTAAAGTTTTGTAAACCGTGAAGAACACTATATTCATGCAAATAGATTTACTATACCAACATATTTCTTAGACCGTGTTCATGCTTTCAAAGGACTTTTGCCTTGAAAATTTTAAACTCACAAGTTAGATTTTTACTTTACTAGTACACTTTGCAGCTGAAACACAAGAGTGGATTAAACAAGTGTTTGATCCAAACTTATACTCGGCATACACTGGTGGTGGTGTTACCATGGCTCGAATATATTTATGTTTTTTTTTGTTTGTTGTAAACGAAGACTTCGTCAATTAGGCCAACGTTCAAAATGTTTCTTCCTCCATTAATGTCTCATTCCCAAATAGTATGGCAATTGTATCTCTAGGATATTCTAATCTCCTGCCGACCACCACTTGTATAAATAAAAAAAATGTTCCGCGAGTCCATGTAATTCACTATAATAAACTTCTACCTAATCAGATACTCACTATATTACTTGATAAATTAAAAAATCACGAATTCAAAAAGCTGTAATTATAAATTTTGTCAAATATTAAATCTAACAATCTCGAAACGCAGTTTAAACTTATGAATCTGCTTACGCTTAGTCGTCGCAGGAATAATTGAGAGAATGTGAAAGTGAAAGTGCCCGCGTACAATGATTCTGCGTCTGCGCGAGCGACTAACGAAAATCATGCACGTAGATGAATATAAAAAGAAGAAGCACTTATCTAGTCGGTTTTATATATGATTAGATTATTAAGCGATGAGAAAATAAAAATACATACATACACACATACATCTTCGCATATTATATACTCTCTGACATTACTGTCACTTTTACAAACAAAGTTTTAAACAATATCATCAAAAAATTTTCTTTTTTTCTCGCTTGATATTACGGAATCAAATATTTTGGATCTGAGAAAGTTTTTTTTTAAACTAAAGTGAAAAGCTCAAATTAAATTTAGTGGATTTCGTTGTTGTATAAAGTTTATCTTAATTTATAGTTTGTATATATATATATCTTTATGAAATTTTCCATGTTTTCGATGTCACATTAAGAAACATTCCTTATCCTGACCTATTTCCTTGTACGCAAACTCGAAATTATCCCTCATAACGTGGTGAATATAATCTCCTTGGGTGAAGGCCGTTGGGGTGAGCTCGTTTATTAGCTCTATTGTTCTATACTAAGGAATTCCTTCTCGTATCGAAGCAAATTCATTATTTTATTTCCATCCTTATAAACATACGAAAAACAAACAAATTCTGAAACTTATATATTTACAATTTATATAACATCTTAAGGATAAATTCCAATATAGTAAATTTTTTCTTTTATTTAATTGTAGAAAGTGGAATATTTTTTAATATAAACAAAAGATATATTCTGTTTAAATTACAAAATTTGTTGTATTGTTTGCAAAATGAGGAATAATAAATCACATACAAAAAAATAAATTTTTTAAAAATTATTGCTATAATTTTACAAAGAAATAAAATATGCAAAATTGTTTTAATTTTAGTTAATTCAGTTGTAAGTTATCTGCATTACAATGCAATCTCTTTCTCTATATTGAAAACTCGAAAGCAAAGAAAACAATTGCATATAAAACAAAAAATTTAATTGTTTATTCAATTAAAATTTAACATTGAACGAAATTTTGACTTTTCAAACATGTTGGATTGGCTATAAAATAAATGAAAATTCAAACACTATTCTATACATATTTTACGGTATTATATCGTATGGAGCTTTAATATCTGTGGAAGAAATGCGGGAAACTCAATGCTATTCTATGTGGCTGTTGGTAAATGAAAGTAAAATAAATAGGATGTATATATATAATTATAATAGATGTTGTTTGTGGTTTGGATATGGAAAATAATTATTCTCATAACACATTTCTCATATTTTGCCGCATGAGATTATTATTTCATTCAATAACAGAAAAATGCAAACTTTTCACAATTCTAAAAAGTTGAGAAATGAAAATTTGTTTAACTTCTTTTTTCTGAAAGTTAAAATAATTTCATTAGATAGAATTTTCTTTTAGAAGAATTTTCATTTCTTTAGATTAGCATTTGGCAGAATTTATAGATTATAAAAAATTTATAGATTTCTATAAAATTATTTATTTTTCTTTGCACTTCTTATTATTAAATCAATAAATAAAATAGGGGAACTAAACATAATAACAAATAAATATTATAGAAAAATGTTGCAAACACAAATTTTTTTTCAGTGTATAAAGATATATAAGTTTAATGTAATTTTGTGCACAAAAATGTACGAATTAATATGATCCGTTTGCAATGAAGGATTTACATGATATATATATATATATATATATATGAATGGAGGAAATATTTTCCATTTCAGTTTGCATATATGTCTGTCTATATGTATATATATGCAATATTGCTCTGATGCAGAAGAAGCCATTTGAAACTTCCTGGCAAAATCGGTATACAAAATAGCTGGTCGTGCGTGTGAAGGATTACGCGTGTACATAATGCCTGTATGCACTCTCTATACTATATCGAATATCGATGGCTTAATGTGCTTATCGTGTATACGCTGAACTTGTAGAAGGGACTTGTCGAACCTCACAAAGTAGACTCAACAGAATTTCAAATCAGAGCGCGCGATATTCCAGTTCGCTTAAGTCGAAAATTATGATATCACTATGCATTTACATAAATATATTCATTTTCATGATTGCTGCAGAATTTTTCTATTTTCTTTCAAATGTCTCTGTGAGTCTAAAAGAATATTGATTAACCTCTAAACCACTATATCGAAACATTTTTCGGGGCGCATTCTATAAAAATCATTATTTAGAATTTTCATTTTAAACAATTTTATTAGATATAATTATTTTTTAGACGAATTTTCATTTTTCGAATTAGAATTTGATAGAATTTCTTCTTAAACAAATTTTTACTCATCAGATTTCTTAAAACGCCGTTAATTGTCAGACATGAATTATTTCAAAATAAAAAAACACCGATAGTTAATACGTACGTAATAATACGTACATTAAAATCACTAGAAAAACGTAAAAAAAATAGTTGTCTGACAGACCAGGAAAACACTTAGCGTATAATTTTTTAGCACCTAGCAGTTTAAAGCTTAAGGAAACTTTATCGTTTAGAACTGAAATAACAAACTTTTTAAAAATTTTATTGTAAAAAGAGTATTATTGGAATACATAATTCGTTTTTGACAACTTTTTTTTACATTTTTTGTCAATTTTAAACCAAAAAGTCTCATTAATTTTTCTTTTTTATAAATTTTCGCACAAAATAGTGTAATTTTCTAAATACCATTGTATGATAAAATCGTAATTAGAAAAAGGAGTTAAAAAACGAAACTAAAACCTTGTGGCAGTAAATTGGAGTTTAAAATAAATCCTTTAGAAAATCTTAAAAGGAGACAATTTTTAAAGACGATTAGGTTTTATCTTTGAAGAAACAACTTTACACAACTTGTTCTACTTATACGTGAACGAAATAACTCTATACTCTCTTGGGGTATTACAAAGTTTTGCGAGAGAAGAGCAGGCTGTAAAGCTACTGTGTATGCATCACTAGATGAGGGAAATTAAGGACAAGTATAATATTATAAGGGTTTGAGAAGTAAAATGACAGTAATTAAAAATAAGAACGAGCAACAGGGGAGTTTGAAACCACACACAAAAAAAACGATATATGTCTTTCAAAGGAGTTAAAACGTTTATACTCGCGTGGTGTTTTCAAAAAAGTTATTTTCTTGAAAACTTTACATTCTCGTCCCTCGAACTTTGTGCGCACGAAACAGCGATCAAAGTTCAGTTAAATACAAAATACAATAATGCCACGAGAAGCTAATGGCGGTTCTCTCTCTTGCTTTACTCTCTCGGAAACTTCCACGAGTTTAAATGCTAATCTCCGAGCAGATTTTCCAACTTTCTCTTTTCCCGAGGAGAAAAATTTAATTGAGAGATCAACACAACTGTTCCGAGTAATTATTCAAATTTATGCTACCGTCATTTTCTTTAAAAAAACGAATAATAAGGTAATTGTTTTTAAAAAACTATTAGGAAAAATATTATAATTGTGAGATTCAGTCTTGTATAAAATAGAAATGACGATTTATTAAAAAAGAATTTTTTGTCGATAAAAAAGAGATTTGGAAACAAAAACACTGATAAAAAAATAGTCTTGAAAATGTGTATTAAGGTATATCTCCGGCTCCAGTGGTGCTCAGTTCCTTGCGACTAGTTTATACTAAGCAACAGCTCACTTCACTGACGTGTTTTCTCTCTCATTCTCAAGCGAGTAATATACTTGACTCTCTTGAAAAATCTATAAATAACCTAACTTTTCTACTTCAAAACGTTCTAATTCAAAAATTAGCATGGATACCCCTACACTGAGAAAACGATATGTTTAAAGTATAGTCAAAAGTTGGGAAAAATGGCTACACATGGGCATTTTTCTAATATTTAAAATTCTCCTGTATGTTTATTAAAATATATTTCTTAAAGTGTGTTCAAACAACAAATGTTAGACTAAACGGACTAAACTATAGAGAATGCATTTGATCATAAACTGATTTACTAGTAGTATTATTTTCAAAGTGTTGCTGAAATTTCATCAAGTTTATTTTAAAAATTCATCAATTTTATTTTCACCTACTAAAAATTTATTTTGAACTACAGTTGATGAAACTTTGTTCAAAAGCGCATGTGTAGCCATTTTACCCAACTTTTTGAGTAAACTTTATACAAAACATTTTCTCAGTATACTAAAACTTTTTTTATATTATTCTATCAATTCCATTCTACAATATACTCGTTTTTAAAAAAAATTTATCGAAAACTTTTTGAATAATTCAATAAAATGTATGAGTTTTGCATGTTCAGATTAGGAATCCCATGTTAACTGGTGCAACTTTGAACACAGATTTCTCAGTTTTTAGCATGGCAAGGGGTACTGGGTTTTTCACCACTTATAAAGTACATAAAAAGGAACATTTTCCCAGAGTTTAAAAAAATTCTAGCGAAAATCGATTTGCCGGAGAAATACCTTAAGATCGATGTCAACATTGACTTTAAAATCAAGTTCAATAGTATAATTCATCCGAAAGTCATAGAAAGAAATCAATACTAAGTAGTCGTTAAGTATTCGTGTATTTTTCCATCAACAAACGTTGTATTTGTATGCCTTCTCTAAAATCTCCGCGAGTTCAAGTCCAAATAGGCTTTAGGGTTTCATGATCCTCAAGGGGGTCTTTTAACCCGATTATAAGATTGACGAATCTGTCTCTCTAATTCTTCAGGTTTCACTTTAAATCTCAGTCTAGACACATATTTTCTCAAAATCTCAAAATTTTATAATTACCCTTTATATTTCCTAATTATTTTCTTTGCAGGTGACGAAATTTTTTTTACTTTACTTTTACTGTTATAACAATTTAATTTAAATATTTTTTTTTATTATTTTGTTAATTATTACATAATTTAATTATATTAATATAAATAATTAATATAATAATTAATAATTTATTATTTCTAAATTAAAAAGTATAGAGCAAGAAAAAAAAATTTTTTTCGTCAGATCAAGATTGTAGTGAAACATTAAAGATGGAGGTTCAATTTATTTATTTCCAATTACTAATTGAATTGAGCCAATTGCCGGGAATCGACTTTATTCTCTTTTTTTTCTTTCTTTTTTTGTGGGCAAATGCACTAGCTGAACAGAAATGGGGACCCGTTAAAGCTGAACAGTGAACTTGGGATTAACTTCGTACAACTTCAGGAAATTCTATATAGCTCAACAATCCCCATGCACATATAGTCGGAACCCTATGACGTTAAGTAACGAAGCCATAGGTTCAACGTAAACTTAGCCATATTCACGTTTGATCAAGCACGTGAACGAAATTTGTTTTTTTTCCTTTTTTGCAAAATGCATTTTCACATTTCAATAACAAAAAACGAATGAAGAAATGATTTATTTTTCTTCTCAATTTGATTTTTTTAATATCATCAATAATCAATTTTTGTTTATGTAGGATATTTCTGTTATTTAATAACAAAATTATTATCGAGTCTATTGTTACTTGTAAAAAACCAAAAATGGTTTTTTTCAATAATCTTTTCAATGTCTGGGATATAACTTTTATCAAATATTGGAGCAGGTCAACTACTATTTATCTTGTATATATGTATAAAAGAAATGTAGAAATCTTTTTTTTATGTCAACCGACTTTTATATTTTATATAATAAAAAAAAGTACAAGAAATTTTTTTCTTTTTTTTATAACTTATCTATCGAGTGTAAAGTTAAAAAGATATTTTCTTTAACAACATATATATATATATATATATATATAAAATTAAATTAAACTCGTAAATTAATTGCATCCTTTGAAAAATCCAAATACCTATTTATATTTCAGTAATTTCTTTTTTATAATAAATATAATATTTTACATCACTTTTATCATCCATAAAATCTGCTTTATACTGTTCATTTTATGATTCAATAAACTTCACTCAAAGCGTGTAAAAACATAACGATAACAGAAAATTGAAAATGAATAAAATTTACATTTTTTTTCATGGTATGTGATGACAGGATTTTGTATTTTACTTTTTTTTGAAAACAATAAAAGATAAATTGAAATTTTTATGGAATTATTTTTTTTAGAAAAGTCTTTCATAGTTTTTTATTCACTTCCACTTTGACTGATTCCAATTTTCAATTTCATTTTCACTTTCACTTCTACTAATTCCATTTTGAATGTTACTTTGAATAAACTTTGAATACAAATTAGAATATTTTTCTATGTTTTAAATATTTTTTTACATTAATTTTTTTTCATTTCTACAATCCTCAACTAGATTTATTTAATATAGGGTACTATCCTCTGGCAATGTAATAATCTTTGAGTGCGCTATTTAATATAAAATTTGAAATTTAGAAATAAAGTTATAAAAGTAATATATATATATTGCGAAAGGATAATATTGCTTTTGGTAATGTTGCTTGCTCTAAAAGCAAAATCGTCCCCTCTCTCTCACTCTCTTTCCTCTGAAAGCATATTACATGATGATATTTGGGAGTTTGAAGCTATTTCTAAAACAAATGTAGTTCACAATTATTCCTAAGCTCATCTGGGAAAGGCGCATAATAAGGTAGAACTTGCGTAGACAGCGTGAGTTGAACCGCCGCCACTGCTGCACACCCCCAACTTTGACTGCTGCTTGTATGCTAGAACGGCTTTATTTATGCTAACTTATGCGCTGCATTTGCATGCCTCCACGAATTTCCAGTATAGGGCAACTCAAAGGGCAAAACATTGAAATGACGCTTGGCCGAATACGTGACTGTAAAAATTCTCAAATTAAAAATCTAAATGACAGAGAGAATGTATGTGAGGCACCATATTTTTCCCGTACCAAAACGATTTAAACGGCGCGCATTTCCAACCCCAGCCGATATAATTCACTTTTTTTTCTTCTTTTTTTAATATGAAGGATTATTGACGCTTTTTGTTTCGTATAAAGCTCTAAAAATAGATATTGTCAATATTAAAATCTTTTTCATCAAAAGGGAATTAAAAAAAAACTACACAACATATTGACGGCTAAATGAAATTTTAATTAAAACTTTCGCAATCTTTTTAACTTATTTTCGCAATTTAGCTTGTCTGTATGAATAAAATCAAACTTCTGAATGTAAATTGCTTGGAACTTGATTCTAACTTTCACTTTCACTTCAACTGATTATAGAAATTAGTTAAAGTGAAATTAAAAATGTAAAAATGAAAGAAAAAATAAGAGTGAAAATTTAAAGCAATGGAAATAAAAGAGAATGTAGACTTGGGAATAAAAATTAATTTAAAACAATATTTAAAAATAAAATGCTTTATTATGTCATTCTATAAAAATGTCAAATAAAAAAAAATTGTAAAACTTTTCAAAAATAAAAAAAAAGAATTTTTGTTTTTTTAAAAGAATTAAATTATGTTGCAAACATTCCTTTAAGCCCAGATTTAATTAAAAAGAAACATTACAACTTTGAATGCTTTTCGAATTGATTACAGGATCAAGAAAAATCAATTCGAAAAAACATTTAAAGTTGGCAAGTTTCTTTTTAATTAAATCTGGCTTAATTAAATTTAAATTTAAAAACATTTCCTTAATATTTTGTTAAAGAGAAAAATTGAAAATTGAAAAAATTTTTAACTCCTTTTTTAAAAAAAACTTGCCAAATTGTGAAATGTTTTTTCTTGATTTTGTAATCAAGTGAATCATGAATTTTTATTAGTTTCAGATTGTTTAAATAAATAATATTGAAAAATTTATATTTTTATCAAAAAAGAATGTCAAATTTAATTTTATTTATTGCTTTTTTAATGAAGATTGAATGTCTGAATTTTCGTTAATTAATTTCATTTTTCATGATAAAACATTGCACGAATAAATTGCAAAAACTGTCGCTATAAATTTAAACAATTTTTGTTGAGTTGAGAAATTTACATTATTTATTTTTATGGGGGTATGAAAATTAAATTGAATTTAAAAATGACATTTATAAATATAAATAAATTAATCTTAAAAATCGTTTTTATTAACTCTTTTTTAAGCAAAAATGTGCAGAAAATATTTGAAACATATGCCTATTTAATTAATATTGTATTAATTGGAAAACATATTTATAATACTTTAAATAAATGAGAACTCAAATTTGCCAAAGTTATTGGAATCGGCGTGTAATTATCGTTTAATTAAATAAATTAAATTAGAAGTCCCGCGTATGCAGTTTCTATATAATTTTCATCGTTTGATGCATTAGCTTCTGAAATTCGACACATTGCAATTCACTGTGTATTGAAATGATTTGTTCAATTTGTAATAGGTACATGAAAATTCAAATTAGTAAATCCTTAAATGAAAATCAGCTTTAAATATTTCAAAAATAATGCAAATTTAATAAAATAATAAAACAATTATTTTATTTAAAAAAGTGACAATAAAAATGCAGTTCAAGAAAAATTTCCACTATTATCTATTTAAATATTTTTTTATTTTTTTTATGCTAATTGGAAAAATAATAATAAGCCTAAAAAATAATTATGAAATATTCATTATAATTTACTAATTATATATTATTATTATTATGTCTAATAAAATTCTTTAAAATGAAAATGAAAATAATAAAATGTACTTTATTATATTATATATTTTTTATAAAGTGTTGAGAATAAAAAGATTATATGTATGATTTGAGGGTGAGAGGTTTGTGGGCGATAAGGTCAATATTCACGGTGTGAGTAACCTCAGGAAATTTCGATGGAAGAGCGTGGAGTATATAGAAAAACTAGACGCCACCGAGTAAGATATTGATTTAAATATAAAAAAGACTACCGTAGAGATAAACGGGGTTTGCAATGTCTTCTTTTCATAGAGAATATCTTCTTCTTTTCTAGTTTTTTGCGTGTCTTTCTTCAATGTTTTTTTAAGTCCAACCGGGCTTGGGTTGAAAGATCTTTCCTGTCCCTTTCACGATCCTTACATATGTATATACAAAAAGCTCGTGCAGATTTTGTACGTTATTTGCTTTTATACCCGGACAACTTCAGTGGGATTTACCTTACATTACAAAAAAAAACTAATTTCTTTTTTCACCACCAAATTTTTAACTTGTATACATTATTTATTTTTTCGTTTTATACTGCTTCGGGTGTGACTAAATATAAAGTTTCGAGATTTTTTATTAAGATTTAACATGCGGCATGTTGACACGAAGGAAAATTGATAAGGAATTTAATTAAACTGCGGAAAGTTAGATTTTCTCTTATACGGGCAGACAGATTTCACTAATAAGTGTATTTCCAGCGAGACATTACATTTTATATTAAAAAATTCTTTTATCGCATTTCTCTCTGTTTTCGATATATTTTCAATGTTTCACAGTTTAAAAAAACAACTTTTTTTTGTAAATATAAATCATGTCTGTGGAATACTTTTTCTTGTGTATATGTATATATTCATTAAATTGAGCGCATGCAAAAAAGCGCCAATTCCAATCGTTTTCATTCAACATTGGAATTTTACAAAAGATTCTTTGCTGCAATTGAAACATTTCATTTATTTTTTTCTCTCTCTTTTCTCACAACTACATGTTGAAATCACACATTTATTAGGATTGAAAATTTCCTATTCAGCTTACACATTCAAGTGTTAAAATTGTCCATTATCAAAATATTCTTCAATAACTGTCTTTTTCATTGATATACATATATACATGTTTTATCTCCAATATTACTGCGTGAAACGTTTATTATGACTATAACTTTATTAAATTTTGCTTCCTCGTGGAGGTAGCTTTGTAGTCCTTTCGTTTATACAAATTTTTAAAGTGGCGGAAACAAATTTTTTTCTATATAGAAAAATGTTATATGAGATCCTGATCAATTGTCCGGATGTATGTATATGTGTGTGTGTGTGTGGATCCTTTTTTTGTTTAGACGATAACTTTAACAGGTTTTAATGGATTTAGATAAAATTTGGTAGGCTCATTTATCATATTAATATCTCCAATCTGACCAAAGGATTTTAAAAAATATAAAAAAAAAATTTTTATCGTCTAGCTAAGGTGTCAGCTTACACAGTAAGGTCGTGGTAAGTTTACATGGTAAGGTTGTGGTAAGCTTACAGTCTCTCCTGCACAAATAAATAACAAAAGAAATGTTTTATCTTCAATTAAACCAAATAAACTTAAATAAAGTATTTCTTTATCAAATTCCTTTTTAATCTTTTATTGATAAATATTATTGCATTTAAAAACTTATTATTTCTTATTAATCAAACACGAAATTTGTCTCTTTTCATGATCGCAGCATAATGAGACTTAGTCATTTCATGAAATGCTTTAAAATATTAGACACATTGTGTACACAGAAAATTATAAGGTATTAAAATAAGCTCCAAAGCTTATTATCTTAATCCAATTTTGCTTATTTTAATACCAAAATGGATTAAACAAGCAAAATTGGTTTAAAATAATAAGCGTTGCAGCTTATTTTAATGCCTTTTAATTTTCTGTGTAATTTTATACCATTACACTAAATGCATAATTAACCGTTGCATTTCATGAAATGTCTAAAAATTTTAGACACATAGTGAAATAAATATTTATTTCACAATGTGCTTGCGCTTCATGAAATGTCAGATTTCACTAAGAGGCTACGACATATATACATATATGTAGGAAAATTATATTGCCAACTTTTTCACATATATGAGAATTTTTGAGTCATTCACTTTTGGTAATATGAGAAAAGAGATTCTCTTTATCGTGCACAGAGGAAAAGGACATTTTAGCGTTAATGACGAGCGAGAGTGTAGAATCTAACGACCAACGTGGGCTATTTTGTAACTCGCGTGGAATAATAATCGTATGCATTTACACACACATGCCCAACTTCTCTCGTATTATAGCAACTTGTGTAATCGCATTTTGAGATATATGTACATTTTCCGGGACCCGTGCTTTTGAAAACGGACACGCTAGATATAGTCGAAAGAGAGAGAAAGAGAGAGAGAAGCTGCGAAGCGACCAAATGTAGAGAATCGTAATTTTGGTCCATGACGGTCACCAATTAAAGTAATGAACAGGGCAAATTGGGCCGCCGAATGTCAAGCGCGTATAACAATTTTAGAATTGTATTTCCCGTGACCATATCGCATCGTATTTATTAAAGGCACGAATTCAATGTTGTGAAATTGCGAAAAATTCACTTCACCTGTGTCGGATACATCTGGTGAATTGACAAATAATTATATAAATTCAAATTGGATTAGTTAATTGCATTTTTTATCACCAGCGCAATAACAGGAGAGTGATTTTTACCTATACTAATACAATTATACGTACAAGAGTTTTGGATGTTTTTTTTGTTTTCAAATCGGTGAGATTTCAATATGATGAAAATAGTGGAATTTTCCAACTAAAGCATTTCAGTCTACAATTGTTATTGAAATTCAGTTATATTTCACATTGAAAACCAGTAAAATTAGTACTGATTTAACTAAAACAAAACTGTTTTACCGATTGAAGATAATGAAAAATTTTGTTTAAATCAACAAAATGATATTCTAATTTGTTCCAATCTTTTTTTAAAACTTAATTCTTATTTGGCCTAATCTTTTTTTAACTTGATTATCATTTAGACTATTCTTCATATAGCCTAATTTTTATATGACCTAGTCTTTATTTAACCTAATTTTCATTTTTCATAATTCTTAATGTACCTAATCTTTATTTACTCAAATTCTTATTTAGCCTAATAAAAATTGTCTTACATTTGGATTAGGCCAAATGACAATTAGGTCAACTAGAAATTATGTTACATAAGAATTAGGCCAGATAAAATATAGGTCCAATAAAGATAAGGCCGTGTAAAAATTAGACTTAATTAACCTAATTTATTATTAGGCCATTTAAAATTTGAATAAAATTCATCCATACCTTAAAAATGCAATTTATGTATTGAAAATTCTAATGAGCATATAATATAATTAAAAGCATTTCATTAAATAAATTGTGACTTTGATTGCTTGTGCGCCATTAATATTGTTAAGTAAAATGGATTTTCATTTGTGGGATGAAGAAGGGGAGTAAGTTAGGGGTATCCCAGCTGGGAAAGGGCAATTTATCTTAAGCTTATCTCGGTATCGAAGTTTCTTGCGGTCTTCACGCCCGTCAAATATAAATTAATTCTGATTGGGTATTTTCCCTTTTACAGATAATGGGTAAGTGGTACGTTGTGGAAATTTTGGAGCATATGCAGAAAGACAGCACACATCAAAATGAATATCGCGTTACGGAAAGCAATACATGTCCAATTATTAGAATAAAATCAACTGATCCACATTCACTGAAATTATTCTGGAGCGAAGAGGCTGGCGATGTTGCCTATCACTTTAATGTTGATTTAAAACGTGCAGGATTTTGGACGACAAACATTAAACAAAATGGTGAGTAACTTAATTATTATTCATTAATTATTAATTAATAACTGATCGAAATATATCAAGCGGGAGGTTTGACATCGAGAATGTGTTTGAACATTTGTGATGATTATCCAAATATACATTCACAACTCGATTGTCCATAAACCGGCTGAGCTCGGTAAGTCGGTAAGGTAGATTTCTTTGTTGGTAATTTTTTATATTTTCATTTTTCAAAAAACTGCTTTACAATAAGTCGGTAAAGTAGATTTCTGTATCGGTAATTTTTTAATTTTTCAAAACACTGTTTAACCATCAGTCGGTAAGGTAGATTTTTATGACGGTAATTTTTTATATTTTCATTTTTCAAAAAATTTATTTACCATCAGTCGGTAAGGTAGATTTCTGTGTCGGTAATTGATATATTTTCATTTTTCAAAATTTTCTTTACCATCAGTCGGTAAGGTAGAATTCTGTGTCAGTAATTTTTTTATATTTTCATTTTTCAAAAAAAAAACTGTTTGACCATCAGTCGGTAAGGTTGATTTCAATGTCGGTAATTTTTTATATTTTCTGTTTTCAAATATTTTTACCCTAATGTGAAGTAACCCTAATGAGCACGTAGCGCTCGCCAGTGAAATTCGATTTTGCAAACGCGCATTATAAAAAAATATATATATTTACTATAATATTGATTCAATTATAGGAGATAGTTTTTTTTATTACTTGGTAATAAACTGCTTTTTCAAGGATTAAAACTTAATTCAATACAATGAATCCCATGTATATTGTACCCGCATAATTCGCATTCCCGCTTACATCGGATTTTTTTCCCGATCCCTTGAAATCCGATATTCGTGGGTTTCACTTTAATTATTAAATTTGTTAATGAATGCTTAACCGTAAAAAATCTAGCAAAAATATGTTTTATTTATTAATGAAAGTTAATGTTACTAAATTGAATATCGATAAGCAATTGCAATTTAAAGAGATAAGAGAGATGAAGAGAAGATGATTGACGAATCGGCAAAGAGAGAAGTAAAGCTTATAAGCTTCTCCGAAGGCGATTATCATAAGCTGACTGGTACCAGTCACTATTTAATAATATTACTAATAATAATAATAATAATAATGATAATAATAATAATAATCATTATCAAATGGAAATTACAGAGGCCCCAAAAGTTTATAGAGAACATAGACTAAATTGGATTAACGAGCAAAACGTAAAGGGAGCTTCTGTACTAGAAACTATATAACAACGAGAATATTATTCCTGGGATAAATTTATTGAATTTCTCCCATGTGCGGACATTTCATCCAGTTTGAGATAGATTTCCATTTCAGCTGACAAATTCTCATGATTATTACAAAAGACGATACGTATATATAGTGTAATGGCATAAACTTTCTTATATATATATAATGAAAGACTTATTATTCTGAAAGGAGAATTATTATCCTCTAACGATTTAATGACTTGAGTTGACGTTAAAAGGCAACCATTAAAAGGACGAATTTCATTTCTATATAAGAACGAAAATTCTTTGGCTTAGTTGCTTTGCTGCTGCTTGCCTTCTGATACGAACGTAATGAATCGTTACGATCGTTCAGAGACGCCTTCTACTTCCTGTAAAAAAAAGAAGCTTATAAACTACTTTTTTCCACGGTGCAAAAGCATTTTTTTTTTTAAGTATTTATGTATTTTTTATTTTGAGCACAATTCAATTATTTTTAAAATAACAATTTCTTTAGGTTTCTATGATAAAAAAATTAATATCAATTAATTTTCTTCGCACTAATAGAAATAATAGAAAATATACTTATTTACTTAACCCTTTGCCTGTTTAGTTGACCGTTATCAAAGTATATTTTTCTGCATAACGTGTAGAAAAATAATAAATACTGCGAAGAAAAGTATACTTTTTAGTATAGTATGCAGCAAAGTAATAATAAAATAGTTCAAAGAAGTATACTTTCCTGCACGCTTTTTAGAAAAGTTATAAAAACTGTGCAAAAAAGTAAACTTTTCTTTGTATTATGCAGCAAAGTTTATTTATGCAGAATTCAACAATTCTGTGTTGCATTTATGTTAAAGTTGCATTTTTCTTGCAGTTGTTACACAATTGAAAAATAAAATTTTATCCATATTTTATAATATACATATTGTTAATCCATAAAGATTGGAAAAAATTACAAATGATCATTATACATTATTAATATTAAAGACATGTGTTGCACATATATAACTAAATAGTTGTGACTATATTTGTACAGTCATTTTTAATATGTGAGCTTAACAATGAAATATATATATATATATATATATATATATATAGATTTTGGTCCATTAAAGCTCACCCACCATCGTATTTTCTCGTCAATGTCAAATACGCGCTTGACGGCTCAACGATTGCCAATTTACGATCCACCGATTATCCGCATAACAGCTTCTATTGCAAACATTCTATATCTGCAAATAAGCCCTAGTGTGTCCTTATATATCAGGATAAGGGAAAAAATATAGATGGAAAAATCCAAGAAATGCGTTTTTCCACAGAAAAATTATTTTCGCAAAATTTCGCAGTGAAATTATTTCTCTCATCTGAATCGATTCTCGATATATATATTTATTAGTTGAGGTAGACATTTTCATCAAGAATTTATTACTGCGTGATATTATAAAAAAAATAAAAAAAAATGCAATCACCAATAAAAACTCGTTATCGTCTCATGGAAATTGAGTAAAAAAAACTACACTTTTATCTGTTGACGTGAAAATTCATATTCTGAATATTTTTCTTGATGTAAAAAAATACAATTATAACATTCCATAAAAAAGGTATTTTTATTAAATTTATTTATTCTATCGGGAGAAAATGAAAAACGAATAAATAAAACAGTTTTTAACTAACTCTCATTAAGTTTAAGTGAATATTTTGCAGAAAATCTTCTATTAATTAGCCATCAGTGAAATGAAGATAATAAAAAAAATTCCTTCTTTTTCATAGTACGAAATCTACAATTTGAACAAAAGAGATTATTACAAAAGAAATTTCGTTTAGAATCAGTAAGTTGGATTTTTTTAATTCCAATTTTATCTATATGAGATAAATTAAACGAATGAGAATATGAAAAGACGCATTAAAATCTGAGAAGAGAGAGACAGAGAGAAAGAGAGAGTGAGAGTCATTTCCCCCTGCTCCTCACACCAATTCAAATGAAAATTGCAATGGAAATCGAGATGAAATATCTTTGTGATGACTTTTAGAGAATTATTTGTCGTATTAACAGATGCGACATAGTTTCCGGAAATTTTCTCTCAACTGGATTCTATTCATAGTATAGGCCACGGTATATAAATTGGGAATGTCGACTTTTCCTCAGGTTGGCTCGCCGCAAGATCTGATTGGTGTCTGACGGTTAAATATCATGCCGTACCAGAGGCACAGTTTCTAGTGACTTATGTAATGCAGTTAAAAACATAATTAGTACTTCAAGAATAACAAGATTTCTGAGGAACCCTTGTAGCTTATTATTATTTATTTTTATTAATCATAATAATAAATTTTTAAATTGCTATAAAATTGTTATTTGAATCTTATTAAAAAAAATGGTGATAATGAAAATTTTTATAGATAATCATTTTAAAAATTGTATAAAAAATTTCCCTTTGATTTTCATGAGAGAATTTATAAATACTGAGAATGAATATAAATTGCATTATTATGGAATAATTTGACTAAATAATTGTAACTTCAACATAATTTTGGTGTATAATTATACGAGTAAAATCTCTGCATAAAATAATAATTAATATGCATATGCGACTAAAAACATTATTTTCCCTCAGCTAATATTGCATTTAATAAATACATAATTTTAAAAATGTGAATATAAATTATATTTCTATATTTATCATTAATAGTTTAAATATACCTAATTCAACATTTTTCATTATATTTATTATACATTGTAATATCAAAAAATTTACTAAAAAAAACAATTTATTTCAAATATATATTTCTGTAGAAAATTTAGAATTTTTTAAAAAACCCACCATATTAAATATGGTATCTAAAAAAGCATTTTAGTATTGGTTGTAAAACTTATTTTTTTAAAGAAAGATTCATACAAACAGTCAAATTAAAAGTTAGTATTAAACTGAGTACTTTTTGAGAAAAGAAGATTATATTTTTTAAAAATTATTTCGAGAAAAAATTTTTTCAAAATAATGTGAGTATACTATTAAAACAGCTAATTAAAAAACATATATATATATATATCTAATTCACTTGATACACCTAGAGATATAGGAGGGAGAAAAAACCTTTCGAGTTTATTCATGAACACTTGTGATGAGTAAAACTGTTGTCATTTGAGCTATTAGCAAAGCTGTAAATCACAAGAGACTGAAATTCGCATGACTCGTTCATTTTAGCCCTTCATGTTTCAAGGGGGTATTGTAGTGGTTTGGCATAGAGCCAAATTCCAAGGCTTCTGCAATTAAGGATATTAATTTTCATTTCCCGTAGACACGAGAAATCTACCTACGAAGCTTCATTAAAATTCTGATTCTAGTGATGAGTTCAAATTTTTTCTCAAAAAAAAAAATATATTTTTTTGGTTTAATTTTTTTCAGGCGCATATTATATTTTAAATAGTTTTGCAGAAGCATAATTTTTGACAAAAATAATTTACATATTATTATTTATAAGGATAATATCAATGTTTTGCATTTGAAGCACAAAATATAATGCGAAGGAAGTTTCCAGAGGGTTAAAGTATCTGTCGATTGCTCAGGTGATATTGACCAGTCGTCTAATGGAATTACTTATCCGATAAGTCAATGTAACCAGACCTATTCAAGTTAGAATCTACTTCAGTCTAATTGAATCTGGTTCTGCACTTTAGTTTCTTATGGATAATATCAAATAAATTGACATGAAAATTAACTAATTAGACTATAATTATAATATATAGATTCGTCTTTCATTTTTCTCTCCATGTCAAAGAATTAATAAAAAAATGATAAGTTTCGTATAATGTACAAACACTGATTGATAATATTTATTTGTATCAAATAATTTTTATTTCAATCAAATAAACTGTATTTATAGATACCAATAATAATTTCTGTATTTAAAATTTTCATGCAGTATAATTTCATTAAAGTATACTTGTACTTTTTATAAAAGTGTGTGGATAAAAATTTATTTTTAATCCTCGTATATTAATTGTAATTAGTGGTTCAATTTCCCTTGACTCGAATTTCAAGAGTAAATTAAACATGAAGTAATTAAAAGATTATTTTTTTTGTTCCAGGTACGTTGGTGGACTACAATTATCTGCAATTTGTCGGCAAAGTCTACGTGATGAAAGCAGTGGCAACGCATATGGTTTTAACATTTTGCTCATCATCGACAGATCAACATCCTGGATTACTTTATTCTGTATTAATGTCAAGAAATCATATTTTAAATATTGATGACATTAATGGTGTTCATAAATTATTAAATAGACGTGAATTGAAATTATCAAAAATCAAAAAATCATGCGCCAATGGTGGTGCTAATATTCAAAGAAGTAACTTAAATCTCGGTTGGCTGGTCCTGCTGGGAATTATCACGTCTTCCGGCCTTTTTTCAAGTTTCACTTGGCATTAATGTTCACTTTTTTTAAGCATAAAATTTACAATTTTTCAAATTATTATTATTATTGATTGCTTCCTTGTAGAACGAGGACTTTTGAAATGATTTTTTTGAAATCAATATTCGCGACTTTACCCTCTTTTAGAATAATTGTCAGGGATTTGAAGTGCATGAAAAGTCATATACATATATATACTTTCTTTATGCGCGCGGATATGGGATTTAAAAGCCAATTCTGACATGATTTAGATCCTCGAGATTTCAAAATCAAATCCTACAATTCACTCGTCGGGATCTTTGACACAGTCAATCTTTTGACGTTATACGTGATTCGAATTTAAAATGGAAAAAAAATTGACCCATCTCTTTCTCTCACTGTACGAATAGATACGTCTCATTTTTATTTGTAGAAAAGTACAGAGAGAGATTCATTTTTAAAAATTCGAATCTCATTTTCCTAATCTGAAATTTTTGTCTAATTTTTTTTATTCCTGACTGCAGAAATTTTATTCTTTAGAAAATTGATTCACGACAAAAAACGAAAAGTGAGAATGTAAATGAAAGATGAGAATAGACATTCTTCTTTAGGTATAAAGGTGCAATGTCCTTTATTTATTTATTTATTTTTATTATATAGGATAGAAAAACAAAAAAATTAGGTGATTTCGAAAAAGGTTGCGCGAAATGTTACTTTTTCTCAAAAAAAATTAATAAATTGAAGTGTGAAAATTGTTTAAATTCTAAACTCAGCTTTCTCGCAGTTACTTCATTCCGTTTTGAGTCATCATCAATCGGACTCAATTAAAGAGATTAAAGCTCGAGATCATTATTATAGACAATTTCATTTTGTGTCACGAAAATTGAGATCTCTTCATTTTCTAAATAGCAGAAATTCCATAAAATCATTTTTACACTATTTAGGAATTTTTTCACAAATTTATATATGCAATTTGATATATAAGAATTAACAGTGTCATTAATTCAAAGAATTATATACGAATTATTATATTATACAAATCGATAATAATATTAATAATAGTACTAATTACGCGCCAGTGTTCAAATGTAATTAGAATTTGGAAATTATTGCTTGTAAATTTAAAAATTGATTACGAATGGTTAGGAATTAAAATCTTGTTTTCTGTGAGAAGGTAGAGTTTTAATTTTCCTCTTATTTATCGAATTTAAAGAAAAACACTTACTTATCTTCTGAACAAAAAATATAAAAGACAAAACTAAAAAAATCAGAGGAATAAAAATAAAAAACTTTGCTTTATATGAGAAGGAGAAGTTTAAAACTCCACCTTATCACAGAAGGCAAAGAATAGTTTTTTTAGTTTTGCCCACAACATTTTTTTTCTTCAGGTGTGAATTTTATATATTAACAATGGAATTTATAAACACAAGTTAATTTAAAAAATATATTACAAAAAAAATTGTAGGTATTAAAAATTTATGTTAATTTTTTAAAAGAAACGAAAAAAGTTTTTAATGATTTTAAAAAAAATCAAATAAAAAATGTCAAATCTTAATAGTAACGAAGCATTCTTTATATAAATATAAAGAAAAAAAAGCAATACACTTCCGGAGCTTCGGGCTCTATTTTATCGTGCCCGAGGTTTTATATATCGAACCACCGATCCATTCGTGATGTTGGGGCACTTTTTTAAATTGCCCTATAAAAGTTTCAATACTTTCGCGGCGACAAAAGACGAGATGTGTAGTCTTATAAGCTCCATTAATTGCGAGGCATTCCTCCGAAATCCAAACAAAAAACTTTTCACAACAATACTTCAATAAGCCATGAAACAAATCCATAGCCGCGTTTCTCATTTATTCACATTTTTCTTTCCGTAAAATATCTCACCTGATAATATATATATATATATTGAGATTAGGCAAATTTGGAAATTAGAAATTTATTTTGTAACTTCGTGGTAGTTTTTAATCTTCTGAACAAAAAATGTAAATGACAAAACTAAAAACGCCTCCTTCACACAGAAAGTAAGATTTTAATTTGTATCTCTGACATTGTAATTTTGTAGTTTTTCACCATCCGCACAAAAAGTCTGACTGGAAACTTAAAAAATGTGTAAATAAAATTGTTTTTTGTGAGAAGGTGGAGTTTTAAACTTCTCCTTCTCACGTAAAGCAAAGTTTTTCATTGTTAGTCGTTTATTTTTTTTAGTTTTGCCATTCAAATTTTTTGTTCAAAAGGTTAAAAACTACAAGACTACGTAGTGACAAAAAAATTCACCTAAACCTTTTTTTCAATGACTACACTGAGAATATTTTGGATTTATAACATATCAGATGTAATATTCAAAATAGCAAAAAATAAAACAGAAAAAACTTAGAATTGAAGAGAAACAGTTGATTGAAAAATTATTGAGTCAGAAAATTTTTTCAATATAAAAATATATAGGTTAGTGAATATAATAATAAATTTTCTACCAGCGAACCTGTTCGAGTCACAATTTTTGTAATAATTTAATATATAAATAAATATATACATATGGGTTTTCCTTCGGAGGCCTTGGCCATAATTGTAAGTGTTCTTATTTATACTATATATCTTTTTGTACAGAAAGGCATAATTTTAAGACGTCTTTATTAATTATAATTATAATTAAGTATGACTGTGTGCGTAAATTATATATAGCGACTCCTTCCCTTTCGAAGATACATAAAATTTAAATTTTACTTCTCACATAAGCGTACCTTATAATAAAAAATATATATATAAATAGAATTTGCGGATGTTCTATGTATATGGGGGAGACTGGGGTCAATTTTAATAGAGGTCAATGGTAAAGTTGTTAATGACAAGACATAGTCTATTCAAACGTTCTAATTTCAAAACTATTTCTGTTTCACTTTTTTTATCAATTTGTTGAATTTTGATAAATTTACAAATAAAAAAAATAATTATTAACCTAACAATTATTATTATTACTTTTTTTATTTTTGTTATTCTTATTAATATTATAAATAATTATAATAATTATTTACTTACAAATTATTTTTAAAAATAAATAAAAGTTATTAAATAAAAATGATTTGATACAAAGAAATATTTATTTGATAATATTCAAGTAACCGATTATTTGAATCAAATAAATTTTTTTTCAACATAACCTTTTCTTTCATAAACAAGCACAAAAAAATATATAATAATTTTGCAAAATTCAATTATATATGTGGAAGGTGAACTGCAATTAATTTAATATACATAAGGCAATTCGTATTTAAATCTGATACTATATACCCTTGTTGAAAAGATTATCTTAATTAGAATAAATTCCAAAACATGTTGAGTTGAAAAAAAATTATTTAAAAAATTTTTAAATATGAGAACATTAATAAAATTCGAACTATAGTGAAAAATTTTCACACCTTTGTAAAAATTATGTCATTTAATAATTTTCATTTCCGTTAAAGTAAACAAGACATAGAGAGAGAAAGAGAGAGAATGACGTGAAAAATTAATTTACCTCTCCGCGAGATTCGTATTTGCACTTTGTATTTACATGTTGATTGCTTCATATTTTCCATCCGGCTCTCCTTTTATAAACATTTTTTTCTCTCATATACACATACATACACAATCTATTCATTCTCTCTGGACAAATAACTCTACTATTGTCACAAATAATTAGAAAATTACTCAAAAGCAAACAGTAAAAACGTATATAATCCAATTTTTGATCTTGAATCACGTAAAAGATTACAATTGAAGCTACTATGAAAATTTTTTGGATTTTTTTTCTGCTAATAAGTTTACGAATTTCAGTTCTTAATTTGTGATCTTTTTTCAACTTTATTTTTAATTATATGTATAAAAGATATATATTAATATTGATCTCCAGTCTCTAACATAATTTTAAATAATTTATTGTTGAATGCAAAAATGGAAGTATAAAATTTACGGTCTCGTGTAAATGACCTTAAAACGTAAAAAAAGTTAAAGTTTAAAAATTTACAATACTTTAAAAGATTAAAATCTTTTTAGATTCAGAAGCAAAAAAAAAAAAGAAAAAAATTAATGCAATTCAATGCTCTTAAGGAAATGTTTATAGAAAGAATGAAGTCGTATATACGACTAAAAACTATCTCTAATAGAAATTGCATTTGTTGAATTTCATCTAATTACACAAACTATTATTTTTTAAAATTATTAATTAATTTTTCATTATTAATTACTTTTTTTGCCTAAAATAACTGAAATATATTTTCTCCAAATTTTGTAACTCTACAGTTGTGTTTTCAAAATTTATATATATAAATAATATAATAATTAACATAATAAAAATTGTAATCATCGAATGATTTTTGCAATAATTTTTGCAAAAAAATCGAGACTACAAAAAAAATTTCAAAGTGTTAAAATAATCGATTTATTAAGAAATAACACTCGACACTATCGAATAGTAAAGAGAGCTATGTGACGTTGTGTTTAAATCGCTTTAGAGTCTTTATTTATTGTACAAATGCTCGACATTATTATTAATAATATACTGTAATTAGAATTAAGTAACTTCAATATTGTCGTATGCTTATTAAATATGTGTATAAAAAAAGGAAAAAAATAAAGAGTGACTGCGACATTTTTGAAAATGATTTCAAGTTTTTCTTTTATAAAACAGTTAAAAGTACAATTTCATTACAATTAACGCCCGACGTATAACTTGACTCGCAAAACCTAAGCGCCTTAACCATTGTAGCCAATGTTGGATTTAATAAAAAAAAAATTATCTAAAATTTTGTAGAATATAAAAAGAACTTTTACAATACAGGGGGAATTTTTTTTCTGAGAAAAATCGAAAATGGGACATGTAATTTGTATTTAAAATAGGAAAAAAAGAAGGAAAAAGAAAACTGTATCAAGGCCAGAGTGAGTCGAGCAATATCGTGTAACTAACTGCAGGGAGTAAACGATAATGAATAGTGGTGTATAGGTATATAGGATAGGTCATAAGAGGAAGGAACGAAGAAGCATGGAGGGTCCGATAATTAAGGTTAATTCAACAATTAACCCCCACCCCTCTATCATATCGAATAAACGCCCACATTCTCAACTTATGGTCCCAAGTAAATCTTTCTCTCTCTTCGCCTCATACATCCCTCTATATATCTTTGCATCGCTATTTTTTTTCCTTTAGTTCAAATCACACATTGATATACTTATATACAGTCTTTTGTGTATCACAAAAAGAGTTTTGAAACGGTCAAAGGGAATTCAACTACAAAAGAACTTTTCTGTGTATCGATCTTGTCGAGAAAATGTTTCATTGAATTCATACTTGTTGAAAAAGAGAAACGCGTACTTTGAAAAATGTTTAGTACAAAAAGTGTCTTCATATTTTTATTTAAAATTTTTTTTTTTTAATATGGCACTGATCAGAGCCGAACCACTTTACTTATCACTGATTCAAATTAAGAGAGTAAAAAATTTGAATGCCACATCATAAATAGGGAAATATGATCAGTACCTCATCTGGTCCACATTTCAATTTCTACATGAAATATATTGAAATTGATAAATCTCTCTTACTTCGTGTCTTAATTTCCTTATATTAGAAGTCTCTCTGTATAATGAAAAGTACGCAGTGAAGTAGAATTTTTAATCTTGTTAATTGATTCTCAAGTGAAGCAAATTTAATTTGAAAGAATTTAAGGAAATTTATTAAATATTTTATAATCAGTCTCAATATGATATATATATCTTCCGTCTTTCAGATTTGTTTGACAAAATGAAACAGAGGGAAATTTATCTTTTGAAACTTTAGTATTCGCTTACGCAAATTAATTTACTCCTTTTGCTATAACTATATAAGTTTTTTGTCGGCTTATACATTATTTCTCTACTGTATCAAAACTTATTAATATGGAACCCCAATTAAGAAAATTTTATAACTTTTTCATATTATTCTGAAATACAACTTCATCCTATTTGAAGGAATCAAAGAAATTATCAAAGTACTCAGTATACTGCATTTAATTTGCGTAGAAAACTTTATTAATTATCACGTTTTCTTTTTTTTTTAAATGGGGCTTTCAAATCTAAAAAATAATAATCGTATTTATATGAATTTGAAATTAATAATTTTATAACAAAAAATGTTTTCTGTAAACATTTGTTAGCATCTGTAACTGATTTATTCTTTTTCGTGTGCAGGAAATTTAAGATATTTAAAAAATTGTTTGACATGCATATTTTAAATTCTCGTTTAAGACAATTTGCTTAAAATAACAAGTTTGATTAACGTAATCAATCGCCTTGAAAATTAAAATAATTAGAATAGTCATTTCTTTAAATGCCAGAAAAACAAGTGAAACTATACAGAATTATTAGATAAAGGCTTTATTCTATCAAAAGCAAAGGTCCGCTAAAAGTTTCCTGTTGTGTGCTTCATAAACGAGGAAAGACGCCCACACTTGATAATCAAGATGCTAATAAGATAAATTGGTTAATAGCTTTGGTCGATTTAAAAATTTATTTGTTCCTACCGAAATTCGTAATATTTTCTCATTATTTTTTTCACCAAAATATATTATTATTATTAAAATGTAGTTTATATGTTTTTTTTGTAATTATAAATGAAGATATTAGGCCTAATATTATAAATTATTTCTGGAAAAAAATTGGTACGATTTTTGAATTATTTTTTCTTTTACGAATATTTAATATAAACTTTCTATCGAACTGAAAAATTAGTAAGGCTTTTAAGGCATCAAAAAAACACAATTTTCGCCGAAATACGTAAAAGCTAGTTACTTATTAGTAGTGACTACGTTGAAAAAAAATTACTTGACTTATTCGATTTTGAGGAAACATTTTTTTTTCATTTCATTTATATTTTTTAAGTGACAATGTTGGTCCAATATAAGTTGAATGTAGATTAAAAATAGGTTAAAAGTAGTTTCAGTAGATACAATATAGGCTCAATTCAAGATGCATTGTAGGTTTAAAGTAGTTTCAATTAATATAACAACCACGATAAAATATAACCTTTGAATATGTTAAACAAAACAGAAAAAATATATTTTTGCTTATAATTTGTAACTGCTGAGCAAGTAGGTTCCACACTATATATACTGTCTAAGACTCTAGAATAGCGATAATTTGATTCATGAATATTCACAGCAGGAGCTCTCTGTACGTAAGACCCTTACACACATATATATACATATAGCCAACAGCAATGTCGCCTATTATTATTATTATTATTTGAAAATGTAATATCCTGCCCAGATATCGGAATTCATCTCGATATGAATACATATTTGCAAGAGAGACCTAGGGAAAATGGTATATACATAGTTTGCGTTGATTATATATGAGTATATGACTTATACTAATAAATATGTATAGTGGTGAGAGTAACTAACACTACTAAAACCAAAACCAAATGTAATTTGATCGACCGTGGAAAATGGGCATGTAGGGGGTGAGATATGCTTGTTTGATCGTGAGCAATGTCCTCACGGGTCAATGAAGCGAAACTTTCAGAAGAGGTTTCGTCACAAAGTGTATTGAGCGTCTATAAAACGAAAGAAATTTTCGATTTTTCTGATAAAAAAAGAAAAAAATTGCAGATAGCAATTTTTTAAATGGATTTTTATATCACTGCACTTATAAATGTAATCAAGTTAGTTGTTATTATAATTTGGTTAACAGTAGTTCAAATCGAGTTCAGTCAGACTTAATAAATTTTTGTAACTAGTAGTAAATGTAACTTTCAGTCAGACAGCGTTTTAAATTCTTTTTACGAAATTTGTTATATGGGGGTTTTTAATTGTTCGATTCGTCGTGAAACTTATTATTCAGGGGTTTTTGGGGTCGCTGATTACGAATTTGAATTCGGAAATTTTTGATGTCGCTGATTGTCGAATATGAAATAAAAATTGTGGAATATAAAAAGAGAAATTGAAATTGAAATATAAATATTGAATTTCCAAAATTAAAATTTCAATTAAGGTAACTTTCACTTGAAAAATGGGTTTTTTTTGTTCGTGTTTTGTTGAAAAAAACGATAAAGCGAATTTCGACATGCGAGAGAGAGAATATTATTTTTAGAATCCCCTTTAACCGCAATGCCATATCGTCCTGAAACAAGTTGATTCATCTTTTGAGAATATAAGAAAATGATAAATGGCTGTGACTTTCAACGAGAGTGGGTTTCATCTCCCCTTTCTTTTTTCTTTCTCAAGTATATATATATATATATCCCTTTTTAACAACAAAAATATCTTTATTTTTTTTCATTTTTCAATAAATATGACATCATGGAGAAGAAATATTTATTATTAATTATAAAATCGAAAAAAGATAATACTTTGCAAAATAAAATTCTATAATTAATATTATGGATTTATAAATACATTTATGAATAAAATAAAGATTTTTTTAAATTTTTGTTTTTATTACATTCTATACAGGATATATAATCACATTTGAAATATTGGAAAAACCAAAGTAGATACTCTCTTTTTTTAATCCGTGATTTATATATTAGACTTTGTTTGCTATCTTTTCAATGCGCCTAGAGACAAGGAGGCGGTGTCTCTACCCTATAGAGAAGAGAGGTGCCTCTGTGAATATATATTACTACGTACTATCAATATTCAGGTACGAGAAGCGGAGTTTGCTTGACACAGTGAGAGAGGGGGGGGGGAACCAGAAAAGCGCATTTCATCGCGCTCAGAGTTTGAATCGTGAAAAGAATCGTCCACGGGATTTCATTTTATTTCCCCCTGCTCACTTTTACAGTCCATCTTTGTAAAACCGAATGATACAAACAAGAAAAGTTCCCAAACCATCGCATTGAATTTCCAATAATCCGCACTATTTTGTAAAACTAGAAATATATCTATCTAAAAATTTCAATAAAAAAATTGGGGTTTTCCATTTTTTCAATTGTTAAATATTTTGTAACAATATTTTTTACCTCTCGAAAATTACATCAAACTTGAATTATAATCACGATTTTTTTTATTTTTTACATTAAGAGAAAATTTTGGTTTAGAATTGTATAATAAATAAATAAAAAAATTAATTTTAATAATGTTTTAATGATAAATAGTTCAATATTATACTAAAAAAAACGATAAAAATAATTCTACGATTGTGAATCAACTAATTAGTTATGTAATTAATGGTAGGCCGAAAATATATAATACGAGATGAGATCTTGGGAAGAAATTTAATTTATTAATTATTTGATTAATGAATTATATTTAATCCCAAGACAGTAGTGCTGAAATGGAAGTGACCTGAGGATCTCTTAGCATTTTTTTTAAAAAGAACTTTGATGTCATTAAATAATTATTTAATTAACAGCAGACTTAATTAATATCAATCAACTTATGTCAGCAAATTTAATTTTTTATCTTCAATTAGTAATTCACGAATATTGTTTGACAAGCTCTCGAAAATTTAATTTCCGAATTTGATATTTATATAATATATGATTGGAGATTTATATTTTACAATTTTTTTCGCCTCCCCCTCGTGAGCAGGAAATGAATTCGTTTAAATTCAATTCCAGATATGAAATAACACATACTCTATAGAATTTTAGTTATATGTCTATGTATTTCTTGTATCGATTACTATAATTAATACTTTTTTTAAAATTTTCTTTTTTTGGTAAAGAAATATTATTATACAGAAATTCATATTTTTTCCGAAAAAACCATGTATCAAATTCTGCAATCATAAAAGATAATATATTAAAAAAAACACCTCGAACTCTATTTCCGCGTTTTGTTCTCTCATTTGCTCTTTTAGCTAGTTAATAGAAAATGAGTGTGACATTTGTGGGATTTTCAGTGAAAAATAGAACAGTGAAATTAAAGTACAAAAAACCGAAAAAAATATATTATATACGTATAGCGGAAAACGGTGGGACTGAATTCGCGATGCAATTTCCTCTACTCGCTCGTTTCCGCACACACGTCGCTTTTTGTTACCGACCCTCGTTTTACACAATATCTTTTACCTCTTTGTAAATACATTTTTCCGAGACTTCACTTTATAAACTTGCTTTCACCTAGAGTTTTTCACGATACATTATTTCCATCCATATATATATATGTAACTTTTGCATACACTCCATTTGACGAAATATCAGTCAAAAAAATTCAAAATTAAAAAATAAAACTCAAAAAGAAGGAGGAGGGTTGATAATGCTTGATTTCTATCCCTTTGAAATTTTTAATAAATGAAAAATAAGTGGTAAATAAATAAAAAAAATATGATAAATAAATGAAAAATAATCGGAATGTAATCAAAAAAATAACTAGTTGCAACAAAGGAGAAATAAACAATAGCATTTAATAAATTGGAGCTTCCACAGACTCTTTCTCTTTTTTTTTGAGTCAAAAAAAAAAGAATTCGGATTTCCTTGGCTCGTTATCACGATCCAACGTTTTCTCTCTCTTTCTCTCTTTGGAAATCCGAATCCTTTTCTTGATCTTCTTTAGTCCTTATCGCATCTATGGACCGCTCAACGGTTTCAACGTAATTGACTTTATGGTAGGAGGGAAAAAAAGGAAAATAAATGTGTTCCAGAGAATGCCAACGACGAGAGTTGCAGAGCCACTAACCAGAGGCTGCGGAGCAATTGATCCCAATTGATGAGTCAGACAGTCGTTTTGTTACATATATATATATATATATACGTCTCATTGCAAACATTCACGTACGTATATGGTACAATACGAATACATAACTGACTGACCAGAATATTTTCTGCGATTTAAAACAAAAAATCTCTTCATTTTTTTTTACTCTTCCAGAAAGCAAACAATTATTTTTCCAATTTTTATGTACACATTTTTGTTATTATTTTTAATTCAATTTTCAAGCATTTTTTTTTACTAAAATCAATTTAATATTGCCTCATCCCTCCTCTCCTTTATATAAACAAATTAAATCGCACTTTTCAGTATTTTTATTTATAGAGCAATTAAAATTTTAATTGATAAATTTCATGAAAAATGAATTTTTTTTATACTTCAGAAAATATTTATTAAAATATACAAATTTTGATTCCTCTTTTTTGGTAAATTTGAAGTTTTTATATAACTTGTATTCAAAAGTTAAAGAAGGAATATGATTTTTCTCCTTCGAATCAAGGAAATTAATTAATTATCCTTGTTTAAATAAAATATTTCAAACCGTATTCACCATGTTGAAGGTTTCGTATTAAATTAAAAATTCCTTTTAACAAAAATTTAATACAGCAATTTAATTTCCATTTTCTTAGTATAATAAAATATTTAAAGATCCAGGGATTAATCTAGGGCCAGAAAAATAGAATCGTCTAAAAATGAGCTAGTGAGAGTGTATGTATGCAATAAAAGAAGTTCATAAAAATGAAATAGCTCGAGTGAAGGCAAATGACTGAGGGAACTCGTAATAGTAAGAAAAAAAAACAAAATTGCAGGAAGCTCATTTATCAGTCGAGGCGAAGGAAAAATTCTGAATCAAAAGATTTTTTCCGATTATTAATTCCGTTTTTGATCAATAACTTATAATAAATTAATTCATTAAAAATTATTTCCAAAAACCCTTAGAGACGTAAAATCGTTAAAAAAAATCTTGAATAAAAGATAAAAAATATTAAATTAAAAAATATTAAAAATTAAATATTTATTAAACATATTATACTAACTAAATAGTTTTAATTTATTAAAATTATATATAATTAATTATCAACAAAGGAAATGTAATTTTTTTTAAAATAAATTATGAATAAATTTTCTCGAATAAAAAGAATTTATTTATATATATTTTTTCACTATATGAGAAATATAAAAATTCAGATAGTAGTTTTAATGGAAGATTTTAATATACAGTGTACTTGAAGGAACTCATGAACAAACAAAAGGCAAGTTCGTGTATATATGTTTGAAAGATGCTAGCATGATTTTTCGAAATACATAACATTTCTAGTAGGAGACTCACTGTATATCATCGGCTTTCTTATTGTGATATACCTGAGCGTCCATTTCTCATTTCTACCGTAAATTTCTACTCCGACAGACATGAAAAAAGCGAACAATTCAGAGAATCCATGTTGAACTCTTTTTACCTAGCTTTTTGATATATATATTTTTTTCAAATTTTTTTATTCTATATTTCTCTAACATCATTATTTCCATGTATTTCTCGTTTTTCAAAAAAAAAAAAAAAAATGCGTCATATAACGTACATATTATCGAGTCAAGCATATTAAATTTCAAAAATTTTTACAAATATTTCTCCTGAATTAATATAAAACTCTCAATAAAAAAAAATTGGAAAAAAGAAATAAAAAATTGACATTTTTATAAAGGGATATGACATTCGTAATGTCATAATTAGTATTATTTAATTAAATATGTATAATTTAATTAATTACGGTTGATATAATTTTTGAATATTAATAATAATAAAGTACAAGGCATTTTTTTGTCTGTTCAAGCTCCTGTGCAAATATTAAGTGCTTTAAAATTTTCTCCACAGTCATTCTAGATGTATTTTTGGTCGCTAATTATGAATTTAGGGTCAAAATAGACGATTTGGCAGTTTAAAGCTGACAAAATTGCAAAAGATTGTCATTTATAGGGTTTCGTGGCCTAGGGCCAAAAGCATAGTAGGTTCGCTTTAGCGTCCGTCAGTCATAAATTCGTATGGTTGCCATGGAAACAGATACCATAGCAATCGTCCGTCCGTCTATCCGTCCGTCGTACACATGTATGGTTTCCATGACAACCGTTACCATGACAACGCAAGTGCAAGAATTTGCAATAAAATTGTCTGTCTAAGAAAAATTGGTTTTTTTAGGAACTTTTTTATGACAGGGGTTGCCCTAAGGGTGGTAATAGGGGTCTTCCCCTACTTGTATCGGGGTGTCAATTTTGTTCTACACTTTAAGGTATATTTTGTGCAAGAATTTGCAATGAAATTGTCTGTCTAAGAAGAATTGAATTTTTTGGGATTATAAAATTACATTAACATAATGATTTAAAAAAATTTTTATAAGAAAGTTGACCAATGGGAGGCGATGCTGGTAGCGCGCATTTTTTAAAAAATATTTACAAATACAGCATTCTTTTTTTTCTTGAAAAGACAGAATCAATTTTTAACATTGTATTTTTATAACTTTTGTGTAATTTCAATTTTTTATTACGTTCAAGAAAAATATGAAAGGAAACTGAAACCTACATGGATGTTGGATTAATTTCCTGCAGACAATTTAAAGATCATAAAGTAAATGTCCAATGTAATAACTTGTCCTTATACAGAAGAGTACAAAACCTTTTCATACTTTTTCGCGTCTGATGGTGAATTTTTCATGTCCTGTTGGTGGCTTTATTGTTCTAGAGAAGAAAAAAATGTGGACATTTCCGGGGATGAGCATAAGAAAAATATCTTTTTATATACGTGTATGCTCTCTACCAACTTTTACTTCGTCACGGAGGATTATCTTAATAATCGTAATTTTGACAAAAAAAAAAAAAAAAAAAAAACCCAGTAAGCTTCTGTACTTAAAATTCTATTTTTTATTTTTCATGAAAATATGTTCAAAAATGTTATCAACAGAGTAAATGGGTGTATAATTAACTATTCGTGAATGCAAGGTGACTTGAGAATCAATTATTAATTATATATTGACATTATTTTGTGGTATAGATTTTGTCCATTGACCTCTCCCTACTTTTATATGGGAAAATATCAGTGAAACTCATAGTTTATATACTATAAGCGTCTCATTTTCGTCGAAAGTTGCAGTATAAGCCCCTCTATACATCGAGGAGTGTATATATATATAGAAACAATCCTCTCAAACTGAATTTTCGAGTAATACGCTTTTCGTAGTGTTTTCCCCAGTTAGGATTACCCGCGCAATTCTATATAGGAACATGAGGAGGAACCTCTCTCTCTCTCTCTCTCTCGCTACATTTCAGACGATAACTGACTTATAGTTTAGCCTTCCTCAATTCGAGTTTCCGTATTTTCTCCCTTTGCTTTGTCATAATTCTCGCGCATCGTTGTACACATTAATTCGGTTCACGGTGTATATAAATGAATCTTCTGGTCTCTGCAACTGAGGTAAAGAGCTAGTTTCCGTTGTCCACCAATGCAAGGGACATATGGCATAAAACAATGAGTTGATACTCGCTTTAGCCTTCAAATACATGGACATTCTAATTCAAAACATTGATATAAACGATATTTGCAATTCACATTTCTAATGAATTTATTCTTATCAGTTTTTTTATTTAATTTTTAATAATATTAAAGTGTTATTTCAGTAATGGAAAAATTAAATTTCAACAATTTAAAAAAATATATATATTGATAATGAATAAAATTCTAAATTGTAATAGAGAGGAAACATTGCGTGGAGATGATCAAAAATTTTATCACTCAGGTATAACCTTACCTTTAAAATAAGAGAATCATGTCAAAAATTTATAGAAGATCGTAATTCAAGTTCTTGACATTTTATATTATTTCCGAATTGAAAGAAAATCTACTTGTAAGAGGAAGAGGTTTATATATATATATATATTATGGAGAATCTTCCCTAAATTTATTAGCGACCCTGTAAATCCTCAAGTAAAGAATTTTAAGCAAACTTTTAAAAAATGCCCTCATATTTAATCTATTTTAAATTTTGAAAATCCTATGTCAGATTCATAATCAGCAAAAACCCCTGGTTTTTTACACCTATAATATATTTTTTCCTACAAAAAAATTTATGACTATTTAACCTTTTTTTTATAATTTTAGAGTAAATAAATTGGTATTAATATATCAATTAATTATATCATGAGTTATTAAAAATAAAAAGAACTTACCGATTTTGATGTTAGGTCCTAAATTCAGGATCCAGGTCCAAAGCACCCCTTCTTTCTTGAGCACTAAAACAACATTAAGGGTAAATCTTTATAGACCAGCAGATAGTTTATCTTAAGATAATCGTTATTAGAATTCGGTAAAACAGTTTTAAGCCAATCAAAACTGTTTTATCACTAGTAGGTAAAAGAGTTTTTTGAACCAAGCCTTATTATTGATTTAATCGGTCTAATCTGTTTTATCAGCAGTCGATAAAATAGTTTTGTCTAAAAATTATCATCGATTTAATCAGTCTAATCTGTATTATCAGCCGTCGGCTTTTATACCAAATAAGTGCGCTTCGTGTACGAAACCCTCTGATTTTTTTCCTTTTTTTTAGATGATTCAAAGAAAATATATATGAATCCCTTCAATGAATAAAAAAGTAATTTCTTTTTTCAATTGAGTTGAATGTTTCATTAATCTCTATTTTCTGAGGATAGATACATAAATTACAGGGTATAAGATATATATAAATCCTCTGCATGGGGAGAAAATGACCTTGCTTAGTATATATATATATATATATATGAAAAGGATGAGTTTGAAATGGTGAATCAGTGCGATCATGAGAAAGAGACAGTATATGTGTCATGCTTCAAAAGTTAACTGTCCTTTACTCTCCTTCAACCCCTATTCCGTTTCTATTGTCCGATTGATGTGCGCTCATTTTCTCTAAGTGAAAATTATACTCGAATGACGACGACTACAATCACTTCTATTTTTCTATTATTCGAAATAAATGTAATGCTTCATTTATTTCGATTTATCAAAATCCTAAATATATAAATTGATCAAAGTTTTTAAATTTAAATAATTATCATTTTCAATGTTGTCTTAATTACGTGTAAAATATATTTTACTATATTGAATATATTCAATAAAGTACTGATATTTTTTTTTAGTTACGTAGTTTATGGATGACCCCTTTTCTATAGCAATTATGCTACTATTCACATAAATTTTGCATAGAATGAAGAATTTAAAAAAAACAAAAAAGTAAATGAAGAACTCAGAATATCTATAGATATCGTTAAATAATTTTTTAAATACACAATTTCTCTCTGTGCATCTACTTTTTATGTAATTTTGTAAAAATAAATAGCTGACATGAAAAAATATTATGTAGTCGATTTTTATTGAAATTTCAATACGAATATTTAATATTGGATCACTCTCAATTATATTATTATTATTATTATTAGTAATTTGAATTGAGCGGAAGTAAAAATGAAAATAACATTGAAAATTGGAAGTAATGAAAGTGAATGTGAAAATCAAAGTGAAAATCAGAATCAGTAGAAGTGAAAGTGAAAATGAAAGTAAAATTAAAAAGGAAGTGAAAAAGCAAATAAAATAATTAAATTAATAAAAAAAATTGCTACAGTCAATTATTTTATGACTGTTCGTAATAAATAATTTTTATAAATTGATTTAATAGATTTAATGTATCTAAATTCGAGAATACAATATATTGTTATAGAGAACAATCAGTCGCCTCTAATGTCATACTGTTAAATTTCAAATACATGCAAACAAAAGGGAAATATCTCCGAGATAATCGAGTGACATTTGCTTGTGTCAATCTTCAACGGCTTTACATGAACGCGTAAATGGTAGCATATTGCTTTTGAGAATTTCGTCAACAAGTTAAAATCTGAAGGTGACACGTGGCACACAGGGTTTACTGTATCTGTATTTAATTACAAGATGATGTAATTAGTACGTCGACATTAAGGAAATCATGTTTCTAAATAAGATTTTAATTAGTGTTTATTTAAAGACAAAAATATATAATTATTATTTAAGTCAATTAAATAGTATTTGTTTCAAAAACAGAAATTATTGGTTCAAATACATTTTGAAAAAATCATTAATTTTTTATAATTAAATAATTTGCATAATAAAGCAAGTATTTTTTTATGAGACAAAAAATTAATATGATTTCTCAAAAAAAAAAAAACAAATTATAAATTTTCGAAAATTTGTTGAACCTAAAGAATTGCAAATGGTAAATTCTCTCGATACATCATTTTTTCTCGCGGAAAATGGAGGTAGGATGTTAAAAGAGCGTATAAGGAAAGAAATGTGGTGAATAAATACACTTTTTACTACAAAAAAAAGAAAGAAAAAAAAAACTTTACCTCGGGGATATATCGCAGATTACTGCTGGAAATATTCTAGCTAGAATATACAATTTTCACAAATTCCATTCTTTATTTTTTTCGTTTTTAAAATATTTCTATCTTTTATGTTCACTGTGATTGCTCATATTGTTTTATTCTTTTCTTTTATTCCTTCAAAAATTCTTTTGTTTTTTTTACACAACATATGGTTTTTTATTTTCGTGTACCTGCGAAATATTTTTAATTTTTCTTGTGTAAATTTAAACAAAAAAAAAAATATATTTCTTTAAAGGTTAACAATGTAAAGTATAATAAGGTGCATTTTTTCCAACAAAATTGTTGTTTTTAAATACATTATACCACTTGAAAGGGGGTCAAAAAAGTTATGAAAACTGATATTGAAAAAATTTGTTATTATTATTTTATTTTATTATTTTTATTTATTTAAGAAACATTTTACTATACTGATAATAAAAAAATATCAATAACTTTAATCATCTCACTATAACACGCTTTTACTACTAATAATTAAATTACTAAAATTTGAACATTTTGTCTGTCTAAAAATGACTTTTACTACTAACAAACAAATACATTAATTTTCCCATTCTGTCTGATTCAAACTCTCTATTACTACTATTACAAAAATAAAAAGAATTTGAAATTTGTTGTCTGGCTGAAAGTATCTTTCATTACTGATGGTAAGATTACATGAATTTCGTCTGACCGAAATTCACTTTTATTACTGCACTAAAAAAAATTTTTCATCCAAATTATCAAAAATTTAATTTCTCTTTAAAATACTGAGCAGTTTTATTCACTTGTGAATTTGATTTAAAAATTTTTTTTTGTCTTTAAATCCCACAAATTTTCATCAGAGAAAAATGTCACACATAAAAATGTATGTATAATAAAAATTTAACTGTTTACTTGTTTAAAATTTGAATTTAATTAATTAAAAGAGTTTTCTTTAATATTTTTTTTAAAAGGGAAAACAAACTGCAGATATTGTTTTTATAAAACTAATACGACATTGTTAATAAAAATATTTTATTTTTCAATTCATTTGTTTATTAAAGTTTGTTACTCACTTTGAAGCTCTCAATATTGAAATTAAATTACTTTTTAAAAAAGAAAAATGTTTTTTCCCCACAAAGTTTTCACTCATGTAGAATAAAAATAGTGACATTGCTCGCTATATTAATTTTACATTGTGCATCAAAGAGAATTTTAAGCATCACATAGAGAAAAATCTATTTTATTTATAACAAAATAATATCCACAAACTTTTTTATAGAGCCGTACTCGTATAAAATATCATTTTGATTATTTAAAAAATAACATTTATGTTTCAACATTATAATAAAACTACTGTTAGTGTTTTTTTATTGATACCCTTTTTTACTGAATAATCATAACTATTATTATTATTATTATTTACATAATATATATATATATATATATATATATATATAAAATGTATAGTAAATAAATTAAATTTTATTAAAAATAAAATGTAAATTAATTATTCTTTTACAGACGAAAATTTTTGTTTATTAAATTCTGCTGAAAAAAATTGGAATAATTATGCGCAACTTAATATCCTTGAAATTATAATTGTAAAATGTGGAACTACGAAGATGGTTATAAAGTAACTAATGCTTTATGTTAACAGGCTGAACAAAGCAACTAAAGTAGATTTAAAATTCAGATAAGTAGACTATATTGTATATCAGAAAAGCTTGGAAGAGTATTCTTCACAAAGTGAACTTGTTGCTGACAAAGAGAGTTGAGAAAAAAAAAGAAAGATGGTAACAAACCAACGGAAAACCTTCAGTAAATAACGATTACGAAAGTTTTCTCTCTCTTTGCTGAAGGTTTTCATTTTTTTTCTTTGTTTTTTGTACGAAAGCTTCCCTTTAAAAATGCATTTCTCTTGGTTGCAATTACACTAAAGATCAAGTTTTGCTCTTTAAAAACACTATAGAAATATGATCAACTATCTCGTGGTGTTTAAGTATTTTTTTTCCTTATATGTATGTAATATAAACGTATAATTAAAGCTTATTAAAATAAGAGTGAGTCTAAAACTTTCAATAAGTGAAAGAGAAAATGAAAATGAGAATGAAAAATTAGAATCAGTGAAAGTGGAATTACAAAATCGACCCCCTGGGGTAATAATGTCAAATTACTGTTACCAAAAGTATATCATATCGTTCTTTTCGTAATGGGAGATAATTTTTTTTTATTGTGGAACGAAAAAAATTCAGTTGACACGGTGGGTGCACGATCTGCATAAGGAAATAGTGGTAAATGCAAGACGCGTATTAGGGAAAATGGATATACATTATCGACTAGTCACTCGTCGAATGTATAATGGAATTCGCAAAGAAAGAGTACTGGACAATTTCGCACAACGGGAATTTAATAAAGTAGAAGGTTGCCATTGCTTAGGAAAGAAATGGACGTAGAGCGTGTCCAGCATGCACACGACTCTCCTATTTTGACTCTACCTCCTTCTCTCACTTTCTTTTCATTTCCTTTTGTTCCATACAATTTTTCTCCCCCACCACTTACCACTTTATTTTCTTCTCTCTTTTTCCCTCCTTGAATTTTTCTCATTTTAACATTATTTTTTCTCTCTCTCTCTCTCTCTCTCTAATCTCTTTTACTTTTTTGTTTATTTCCGACTATGTCCCCCCATAAGATATATGAGAAGCAAGATATACGCCTGAATCTGCTTGGTCAACGAACACTATTTTTATCTAAGTCAGAAGGAAAGTAAATTTTAAAGAAATAACGCATTTTATGAGAAATCTGATCTCATACAATCACATTATTAATGGAAACGATTTTTTTTTGTATTTTATATCGTATTTATTTTAATATTGATAATTTATTATTTTCATGCTTTTTTATCTTTTTTATTAGGGTTCTGTACCCGAAGGGGGAACCCTATTAATGAGACTAGTGAAGCAAGGCATGTGCCCCCCCCTAGCGGCCAAATGAATTTATCTAGAGGGCTGAAATTTGGTACACATATGTATTTGGGCGTGTAGATTACAGGAAAAATATAGCGAATCTCATAGGAATTGGTTATCATAGCGTTGTCAAGGAAAAACCATGAATTTTTACGAAAAATCCCTAAAAATGACTATGTACCCCCCCCCTGGTGGCCACATTTTTTCACATTGAGAGCTCAAATTTGGTACACTTATATATTTTTACGTGAAAATTACAGGAAAAGTATAGCAAACATAATTCGGATCGATTTACATACCGTTGTCAAGGAAAAATCAAAAATTTTGAAAAAAGCGTTTAATCCTCCTAGCGCACACACCATTTGATCAAAACAGTTCATATTTGGTATACCTACATACATACGTATTTTTGCGTATAGATTACAGAAAAAATATAGCGTGCACGATTGGAATTGATGATTATATTGTTTTTAAGGAAAACTCATATTTTTAGAAAAAATCATGGATTTTTCGAATAAAAAAAGAAGAAAATTTTATCTTAAGGGATTCAAATTTATACATTTTTACGTATTTTTACGTGTAGATTACAAGAAAAATATAGTGAGAATGATTGGAGTTGATAATCATAGCGTTTTCAAGGAAAAACTGATAATTTTCGTTATATGTGACTATGTGCCTATCTATGTGTTTTTATGCTCACATTACAGGAAAAATTAAGCAAAATTGGAATTTTTTCACCTGCCTTCACACTTTAACTCCCCTAAATTTTAGGTTTAAGCACTGCAAAAACTAGCCGTCTTAAAAGTACAAAAAACGTCTTGTTTTAAGACACATTTGGTGTCTTAAACGGGAAAAACGTCTTAAAACAAGACGTTTTTTACACTTTTAAGACGGCCAGTTTTTACAGTGAGGGTACAGAACCCTGCGAGTGTAACTCGCATTAAATTAATTTTATTTTAAATTAATTTTCATTTTCATTTATAAAGTAAAAAAAAGTAAAATATATAAATATACATTATATATATCGTCTGAAGAAAAAAATAAACAATAGTAAATGTTTATATATATTGAAAAATAAAAATCATGAAATGTTTGATATGTAATGAATGTCAATTGTATGTTGGAATTTTTATGAGAAAAAGAAATGCGTCACACACATGAACACAATGCCATCTAATATATAACTGTCGATATATTGTAAACGTGAAATATGTACGTGAAATGATTTTTTTTTCTGTGATATGTTTTGCATAGAACATATAGTGCATTCAATGAATGTTCACGCGGGAGGAAAAAGCTGACGCGATGTGCCATAGTTCACTATAAAGTGTTGCAGACAAAATGACTGTCATGACACATACTCAAAAAAATAAATAAAAAAAATTAAAACTGAGATCGAATACTCCATGAGCTTTTAGGAACTCTATATAGAGTGCGGTCTAAAAAAATAATATAAATTTTAGTAAAAATATTCGAAAAAATGAATTTAAAAAAGTGCATTTTAAAATCAATTATTTTAAAACAGTGTTTTATTTATTTTCAAATTAATCTCAAGTTTAAAGTGAAAATAATAAACGAAAAAAATTTATATATATATATTCATTATAATAATTTATATATTGAGTTGTTTATAGTGTCAGTGGCGTGTATTTTGAGTTTTAAAACCTATCTTTTCTGTATATTTTTTGAAAAAACTACGTAATTTGATTCCTTAAAATAAATTCAGTATATCAGCGCCAGCAAACAACATATGTTTGAAACTTTATCAAAAAAAAAATATCGATTTTTTTAAGCTCGCAAGCCAAAATCTCCAGACAGAAAATTATCTGCTTTATCGACAATGAATTTTTTGTCCCACGTATTCTATTTTATCTTCTTCAAATAAATATTTTCACTAAAATTTAAATTTCACACACGACAATAATTATATTGTTTCCATAGTTTCTTCTAATTTAAATTATTAATAAACAAAAATCTTTATCCTATTGATTTTTACTTTAATTTTTTTAAAAAATAATTTTTCCAATATTTTTAAAAATAATTTTCAGTTAGTAAATATTTATTTTTAAAAGTTTATATTACTCTCTAAATTTGAATTATTTATTTTTATTTTAACTAATTTGAATTAGTAACTCAATTTTTGCTTCTGAATTAGTAAAATTTAACTGAAATTTACTACAAAAGATTTTATTGTAATGAAAAAAAGTGGAATAAGAAACAAAAACAAACAAATCTACATGAAACTATTGAAATAAAAATATTTTGAAGAAAAAACCCTTCACTTAATTCGTCAGTGATTTTCTTGGTGCGCATTGTCAAGATTCTAAATAAGGGTTGGCAGGGCGCCGGCGCCGCTCTATAAATAGAGATTGCACTGCGCTTTCCGTTAACCGGTGGCTCACACGAGAACTAAAAACCTAGTACTGCACGGTGTACTTCACCACTTGCACTTGCTCAACAAAATAGTGCTCCTATTTTCACTATACATATATACATAAACGATTTTGAGATATGTTTTCGCGAGGACTCACCCTTATATTTCTCGCGACAAAAATCAGAAGTAAAAATCCAGTGTGCTAACAGTGTTTATTTTTCTTCATTTTCTATTAGAAAAAATATAAAGCAATTTTAAAAATATCAATTAATTGCCAGCTCGTCATCATCCAAAAAGGAAGAAAGTTCCACACACGAATCGTAACTTGAAGAGATCGATTACCATGGGGCGGATTAAATATAATAATCATGAAAATGACATGTGAATATTATGATTCTAATCATGAAATAAATTTCATTTTTTTATCGATTTTACCTATTCCTAAAGGCACTAAGTGAAAATTTCGACTTGAGAATCGAAAAAAAAATGTTATTATAATTGTGAAATGTGAGGCTTGGAAATTTCATTGTCAAGAGTAGTAAAAAGGGCGCGGAGAAGTTACCATAAAAAAAGGTAAGATTACATAAACTTTATATTCGGGTATGATTATAAAAAATAATAAAAATAAAAAAGAGAGATATATAGGAGGTAGAACGAAATTTCTTTTTGAGGTTGTCTTCCGGAATAGCGGGAAACTAATTATACTCGTGCTGAGCCCGCGCCAGGCCCGGTGGCAAAAAGGTGAACAAGAGGTTATTATACAAGATGCCTCTTACTCTATTCGCGGCTGCGTAATATACTTTATAGATATAGTATACACACAATCCGTGTAATGTGCATATATATATATACCGATATTTTATAGTAAAATATTATGTCATGTTCATCATTTATATATATATTCAACTTTGAAGCACGTGGAGTGTTTAATTTTCAAACTTTAAAATTGGCGGCGAAAATTATTCCAATTAAAAATTAAATTATACACATTATATTCGCACGTAAATTTTACATTATTTACCAACCATATATAAATTCAGTAAAATTAATGCTAACTTCTAAGTCCGAGATAGCGCAATCTTTCAGCAAGTTAGCCGCGTAATTTGCGAAATTTACAGTCCAAAAAAAATTTTAATATTATATTATATATATTAAAATTTATATTTATTGTATGGAGCTTGCAGCAATCTTGCTAAAAGATTAAAACAAGATTGCCGAGTAAGCTTGGATAAAAGTTTAATAGGTATATAATTTCATCTGACTATGACTGTATGACTTAAGTAGTACAAGCAAGTTAATTTAGACATGTCTGACCAAAACTTCACTATATACTTGAAAGAACATTCTATTTGACTAATTTAAATTAAACTTAGAAATATTTATTGGTATAAATTACAGTGGTAAAAACAACCATTTGTACCAAATATAGGTCAAGGTAGGGTCAAAGTAGGTTCAATGTAAAGTAAATATAGGTTTAATGTAGACCAAAGTAGGTTCAATGTTGGCTAAATATAACTTAAATGTAGCTTTTTAGTTAATTTAATGGAGGTTCAAAATTTACAATGTAAATGCAATGTAAGTTAAAAGTAGGTCCAATGTAGTGTCAATATAGGTCAGGGTAGTTTCATACAGTTTCAATGTAGGTTCAAGATATGATTAGGTCCAAAGTAGGTTCAATGTAGGTCAAAGAAAGTCCAATTGTAAAAATAGGTCTAATGTAGGACAACACTCATATAAAAAGTCCCCGAGTGTTGACAGGTTGCGGGTCAACAGGCGCACCACAAACCAAATGCGCATGATTACAGAAGGCATAAGAGAAATTTCACCTAATCTCACAATATTGGATCATTTCTCGCAATATTCTTGTAACTTACTTTATATAGCGACAGTTCGGGCTTTGCCTTTCATAGAAATAACAGAGCAAGTGAATTGACAGTTCGTTTTTGATATCAAGTGTAAGGAACGAAACTATTGAATATCGGAACATAAAACAGGAAGATTTAAATTTTTTTATACTCTCCTTTCTCGTAAAATTTTCAGTGGGACGCATACAAATCGGTAAAAGATACATCGCTTATATATAACCTAAAAATTAGGTTTCAATATTTAAGCCGGTAAGTACAGTACTTAATAACAAATAATAATAAAATAATTTTTAGAAATTATTTAATATTCTGCATTATATTTATAGACTGTTGTTTTGAAATAAATTTAAAAAAATTTTAATTTGTCACCTTATAGGAAAAAACTACAATGGAGGAGGCAATTCAAATACTCAGAAGCAGTAGTAGCGATGAAGATGCATATATAAAGGATCTACTGATTGCGCTAAAAATAAATAGTGTCTTAAAATATGAGATAAATTTTAAAGATGTTACTGAACTAGATAATTTTCTCATATCACATGAACAAGTTTTTCTTCTCAAAACAGAAAATGCATTATTAAGCATCCTGAAAATATATGAATGCTTAAATAAAAATAAAAATTATCTTACAAAAGAAAGCAATTTTTTAAAAGTTACTTCGTGTTCAATAAAACAACACGTAATAAATCAACTATTTTTTAATTCGACAAGCAAGGTACTATGTATTTTTTACGATTCAGATAAGATAACATTAGATGTATTACAAAAATTAAATCAACTTTTAAAAGAAAAATCAGATAAAAAATTTATATTCATAATACCAGAAAATAAAGCAGAGGAATTTAATAATATCAACAAAGTGTTTGACGACAAAGTGTTTTACAATAAAACAATAATTGACAAATTCATATTAAATGATCTAACAGAAAAATCACAGAAGAAACTTTTGGAAAGAGAAATAATATTTCAGGAAGAAAGGATTAGTTTAAACAAATTAATAGATGATTCAGATGAAAATGTTAAACGGATGATTGGTGCAGAAACAATAGTTCAACTAATTACTGATCAAGAAATAAAGATTGGAAGTAAGTTAGAAAGAATGAGGGATTTGGAAGGAGCATTTTGTGAATTGTTTGAAGAAGTCAATGTGAAAACATTCATTAATAAATTATCGTTACAAGAATTAAATGATATTTACATCATTAGTGGAATACACGGCTCACGAAAAGAAGAAATTTTAGTTAATTCTCTAAATGACAATACCGATATTGATAGAATTAACAATATCAAAAGTCAAATAAAAGAATTCCAAGAAGATATTATCATTGATACAAAAATACAAGTAGCTGATGATAAATTTAAAGATGCGGATTTTAAAAACATTTGTAAAAAGAATTCTGAACGAAAAATTTATTGGATTAAACTAATTGAATCTAAATTCAAATTGATACAAATCTATAATCCTGAATTCTATCTTGAGGGACAAAGATTTAACGAAGAAATAGTGATTGAAAAAAATGTGAAAAAACTATTAGCAAGTTCTACACTATCCGAGAAATTTATTTTTATCAATAAAACCAAAAAACAAGTTACAAGCTGGTTACAATTTTCTAATGAAATGGATAAAATAACATTCGAAAAAAATTGTAATAATCATACAATTAAGTTTCTAACATCTCAAGATAATCCTCAGGAAACTTTTGAAGCAATAGTTGAAGAAAATTTCGATGAAACGTTTCATTTATTTGAGTTTGAACAAGATCGGCTTATTTTGCGTGAAACTCATGGTTTATTGGGAAATTTAAGTAAATATAGAGATAAAAAAAATAACACATTATTTTTAATAGGAGAAAAAGATTTAGCCAAAAAAATTAAGGATCAAAAAATAATTATTATTGCTGGTAATCCGGGCGTGGGGAAAAGTACAAGTTTAATTAAATTATATAAACATACAACTTCTGGGTCAAAAGAGTCACATTGGATGATTAGAATAAATCTTCAAAATTATTTGCAAGCAGTAGAAAAAATTAATACTAATAATATAGACACAACAATAGAATTTTTATCAGACTACCTAGAGAATAATTTAGAAAAAAATTTATTAAATATAGCCTTGCGAAAAAACAATTTCATAAAGCCTTTATTAATACTATTTGATGGATTTGATCGAGTTTTAAACGAACACGATAGAAGTAAAATTTCCTTTTTATTAAAATTTCTAAATGACAAAACAGATACCAAAATTTGGATTACTACACGTTTGGAGAGTGAAAAAATTCTAGAAGATTCATTATCAACATTTGCCATCAAGCTTGAAGAAATGGATGATTCAACAACAAGTGTATTCATTGAAAAGTACTTGAAAAATAATCTCAGTTTAATATTAAGTAATGAAGAGTACACAAATATTTTTGGTAAAAATAAATTAAATACAAAAATGATATCATACATTGAGGCATTTTTAAGTAAAATAAATAAAGTATTTAAAGATGGCAATATCTCTAAAACTCCATTACAACTGCAATTAATGTTACAAGATTCTGCAAAACATTTTAAAAAATGGTTTCAAGATGACAATGACAAAAATCCAGACTTTAGTTACTTGGGAGATAATCTATGGGAAGTATATGAAAATTTTATTAATGCAAAGTATAGGATCTATTTTCAAAAAACAAACGTCACAGGATTAATACAACAAAGACTAAATACAGAATTTTTTGATAAATATCATAAGAAGTTAGCTAAATATTTAATTCTCAATTTAAGAGAAAATGAATTCTTCGAAGAATTTAAAGATATTGTTATATCAGTCGGAATTATTAGATATTTTGGAAGAAATATTGATTTTATTCATTCATCTTTTAGAGAATACTTTGCTGCTTTAATTTTTATACATTGGATAAGAAAGTGGAAAGAAAATCAACTATCCTTACAGAAGCAGGAATATTTTTCAAAGAAGATTCTAGTGGAATCAGATTATATTCATATTCGTAAATTTTTAAATTCTAAATTCATCAAAAAGAAAATTGAAAATGTCAAATTTGAAGAAGAATATTATGATAAAGCCATTTTAATTAAAGCAGTTGAGGAAAATAATACAAGAATCGTTAGTTTTATTTTAAATGATTTTCAAACTATTAATGCTACAACAGTTTTGAGTGCGGTCGAATCTGATAATTTGAAAATCGTTCAATTTTTGATAGAGCGAGGTGCACAGATTAATGCTACAGATGATTTAAAATCAATATTGCATATTGCAGTTGCATCTGGTAATTTAGAAATGGTTAAATTTCTAGTAAACAAAGGTGCAGATATTAATGCTGTAAATGAATTGGGTCGAAAAATTTTACATACTGCAGCTGATTCTAATTGCAATCAATCTGAATCTTTGAAAATAGTTGAATTTCTGATGGAGAAAGGTGGAGATATTCATGCTGAAGATAAATATGGTAAATCGGTTTTAGAATATGCGGTAGAATTTGATAATTTAGAGATGGTTAAATTGTTGTTAGAGAAAAATTTAGATGTCAATGCTCGAAATATTTATGGTAGATCAGTTTTATGTTTTGCTGGTACATTGGAGATGGTTAAATTTTTGATTGAGAAAAATGTGGATATTAATAGAAGAGACAATTATGGCAAACCAGTATGGTGCTTTGTGTTTGAACTTGGTAATATTGAAACAATAAAATATTTGATAGAACAAGGTGTAAATGTTGAAACTATGGTTGATTATAAAGACTATTATGATACAACACTTTTGCACAGTGCAGGTGTTTCTGGTAACTTGCAGACTGTTGAATTTCTACTAGAACATGGTGCTAAGATTAATGCTAAAGATAAAAGTAGTAAGACAGTTTTGCACTATGCGGTACAACATGATCACTTGAAAATAGTGGAATTTCTAGTGAAACAAGATGTAAAGATTAATGCTAAAGAAATAAATGATAGTTCAGTTTTGCATTACGCGGCACAATTTGGTAATTTGATGATAGTTAAATGTTTGGTAGAGCATGAAGCTAAGGTTAATGATAAAAATAGAAATGGTGCAACAGTATTGCACTGCGCTTCTAAATATGGTAATTTAAAGATAGTTGAGTTTCTCGTCGAGAAAGGTGCTGTGGTTAATATTAAAGATAAGGACGGTAAATCAGTTTTGCAGTACGCGGTCGAAGGTGGTAATTTGAAGATTGTTGAATTTTTAATAAATCATGAAGCAAAGGTTAATGAAAGAGACAAATATGTTTCATCAATTTTACACAGTGCTGCTGGTTCTGGTAACTTGGAGATGGTTAAATTTTTGATAGAACAAGGTGCGAATATTCGTGGTGAAGACAAAGGTGGTAGATCAGTTTTACATAGAGCGGTTTCAGTTGGTAACTTGGAGATGGTTAAATTTTTAATAAAGAAAGGTGAGAACGTTTCTACTCAAGATAACTATGATACAACAGTTTTGCACACTGCAGCTAGAAACGGTAATTTGGAAATGGTTAAGTTTTTGGTTGAGGAAGGTGCTAAAATAAATGCTAAAGACAAAGATTGTATTTCAGTTTTGCATAAAGCAGCTGCATCGGGTAACTTGGAGACGGTTAAATTTTTGGTTAAGGAAGGTGCAAGGATTAATAGTGTAGATAAAAGGGATAGATCAATTTTACACAGTGCAGTTGGATCTTATAACTTTGATATGGTAATATTTTTAGTAGAGCAAGGTGCCAATGTCCATGCTAAAGACGAAAATGATCAATCAGTTTTGCACTTAGCGGCTAGTTATGGTATCTTGGAAATGGTCAAGTTTCTAGTACAGAAAGGTGGAATTATTCATGGAAAAGACCAATGTGGTAGATCAGTAATACACAGTGCAGCTCAATCTGGTAACTGTGACTTGGTTAAATTTTTGATAGATGAAGGTGCTAATGTTCATGCTAAGGGTGAAGATAACAGATCTGTTCTGGAGGTTGCAGTTATTTTTAATCACTGGAATATAGTTGAATTTTTGCTAAAACAATGTGATGATCAGATTACTGCTGAAGATAAGAATGGTTTTTCAATTTTTCACTATGCGTGTAGAAATGGTAATTTGGAGATGATTAAATTACTTCTGGAGCGAGGTGCAAAGATTAATGTCAAAACTAAAAATGGCAAATCTGTATTACACAATGCAGCTAAACATGATGACTTGAAGCTAGTAAAATTTCTGGTAGAGCACGGTGCAGATATTAATGCTAAAGATAAGAATGGTAAATCCGTTCTGGAATATGGGTTTGAGTCTACTAACTGTTTATTCAGTTCTAATACCTGGGAAAAAATTGAATTTCTAATAAATAATGGCGCTGATGTTAATTTGATAGATATTGAAAAATTTCGAGGTTTTCACTATATCACTGATTATATAAAAGAAAAAAAAAGTTCTAATTCTAAAGAATGTGATACAGAAATCACATGAACAAGAATGTTTCTAACGAATTTCATATTTAATAAATTGATTTGTAAGTAAAATGTTGACAAAAATTTGTTGTTATTTTCTACGTGTGACATTCTTATTTAAGTTATTTTATATGTAAACATTTTTGCTGAGAGATGAACAACAAACAATTGTGCATTGAAGATAATAAATAATTTTATAATTATTCAGAGAATAAACTGTCTTTTTTTATTTCTAATACCTGATAACGTTAAAAGTGTTGCATAAAATTATTATCATTAATTTTATTTTTAGATCTAGCTTAATTATCATGGCATTGGTAATGTTGCCTTGTGACCTGCCATGGTGGTCAGCAGTGATAAAACAATTGGACAAGGCAGCGAATGCGAGAAATACGGAAGATCTCTTAGATACAATGCTAAGGTTACACGATATGTGCAAGTAGGTGTTAATTGCACCAATTTTTTTATTTCAAAGCAATCATTCACGTTTTCATAAACATAAATTCTAATTTTATATATTATAAATATATAAGAAAAAAAATATAATACTAAATAATTTAATCGTCGCAACTATATAAATTTTAATGATAACTACATATTCAGATAAGAAATAATAAATAAAATTTTATGTATAGAAAAACTTTTTTTTTGTTTTTAATATTTTGAAAATTAGAATAGTTCCTGTTTCGATGCTTGTCAGCTGCAAACATCCGTAGTAGTAGCTAGTTATATTCAGACTCTGATCTCACTATATAGCCGCAGTGTCTATTTCGCTTTCTATATACACTGTCCACGCTATAATTGAATTAAAAATAAATCACTACTGGACGCATGTTTCCAAACATACTTTGACATTTGCCTTGTTTCCCAAAATTCTCAATTTGACCCAAAAAAAGATTTTCATATTAAAATTCCAATACAAATTTAACCCAACTTCAAAATTATATTGTCCACAATATCTGCTGCGCAATGTTTAGGATTTCCAAATTATTGTTATCATTAAAAAAATAATTAAAAATTAATCTTTTAGCATCAGTCTCGACCCTGATGAGGATAATCACGATTCCGATTTATTTATCGCATTTGGACGATTTTTAGAGGAAGATCTTACTCCCGCGGAACGAAAACAAGTGTTTTCGAAAACAATACCAAAAATCGTTGAAAGAGCAAAAGCTCTAAGACCTTGTAAACCACCATTGGGTTTGCATTTTAGTTTACAACAGCAAGGTGAATTTTGAAGTTAACATTTTTTTCTAGAGACTATTTAGCAGTAATTTATAATTTTTTTCAGGTGACACTGTAGATTATAATTATGGATTTGTATCATCATTAATAGCAAATGCTTTTTTCTCCACTTATCCAAAACGAACAGCAAAAACTCATCCCACACTTAGGGATTTCAATTTTACACATTTTTTCCGGAATTTACATCTGTAAGTTCATTAAATATCTTTCATGAAAAAAAAAAATTATTAAATATATTTCTAACAGTGTCGAGACAATTAATTCATTATATTTCAGAAACTCCCAGAAAGCTAAGTTACGATGTATATTCAATTATTTCGATTACCTTGACATGGAAAATGCATTAGATGGAAAAATCACTATATCGAGACAGGTAATTATTTATGTATAAATAATAAATTATATAATAATAAAATACAATTTTCATCACTAAGTGTGTTTAAATGGTTTTGCACTTACTCTATATACTATGAAAAAAGCCCAAAGTGATTCCAATGCGGACATATGTAGAAAATAATTTTAAAATAATTTTTGGTCAAATAGGTAATGACGTCCAAGCAATGGTTAACAATTGAAGACTGGCTAGAGAGTAGTGTCCCACTTTGCCCATTATCCATTCGTCATGAAGGACGTTTGGATCGAATAGAATCAGAAACAAAAGTTTTACACGTTTGTTTTGCAAGTTCAAGATTAGGTGGAGGAGTTTTAGAAGAACAATTCTCACAAGAAACAATATATGTAAGTAAGTATACCTTTCTTATTTTTAATTAATATAAACGTCCAATTTGAAATTCAATACCACATAAAGATTCCAACAGATCTAATGCGGAAGTTCCAAAAATTTTTTTCATTTCCCAATTTTCTATTCCAAAATACAAGTTTATTTATCTTTAATAGTAAAATTGTTTGTTTTTTTTGTTTTTAAATTATTTCATCCTGCAACTAATTTATTTGTTAAAAAAATTAAATTATTAAACTTTTAGTTATGCACACATCCTGAACTTCTTTCTGCAATTTTATCAGTTGAGGCCTTAGAAGACAACGAAGTTTTGATAGTAGAAGGCGTGAGGCATTTTTCACGAATAAAAGATCCCAAAAATAGAGCTTCTTTTGAAGCTATTTCACAACCATGTACCGTAAGTAATAAGTTTTTTTTGCAAAAACAAAATGTTTAAATTAAAAATAATTAAATCAATGAATTTAATTATATAAATAAAATTAGGTGACAGTATGCTGTATGGATGCGGAAGATTATTCTCATCTTCCAGTTAGTCAATTTGAAGAAGACAATATTTTACGAGAAATGAATAAATCTCTTTTGGGATTTCGACAAAGACATATTCCAAGTAGTCCTACGGATCCAGTGCGTAGTGAATCCGATTCTGAAACAGGTTTAAGCGCCCGAAGATTATCACCAATTGGAGAAAGTTTTAGTAGTACACCACCGGAAGTTGATCATGAAATAAAACCACCAACTGAAATTAAACCACCAACTGTAAATAGTACTGGCAGTCAAAGTAAGAATAATTCCTAATTTCGCATCACACCAATAATTATAAAAGGCACCCTATTAAAATCATTGGTTAAAATTTTTAAACAATTTTATTAAATACATATAATGAATAAAATAAAATTCTTTAAAATTCAAATTCTAATCATTGATTTTTATGAGAAATTTATATGTTGCTTCCAATAAAAATTGTGCAACTACTTTAAGAAGAAAATTTAATTTTTACAGCAAATGACACAATTTTCAATGAAACTGATGAGCGCACAAAGGAAATTAGAACACGAGGGAATGGAGCATCGAATCCTGGCGCAACAAATGCAACACTAAATTGTCCAAATAGAAAAAATCGTTTTATAGTTTTAGGATCGAGTGGAGAAATTTTACCAGTGACACGAAAATCTATAGGTCAAATGTCAGTCTACAGTAGTTGTAACAGTCAAAGTACTGACAGTTTTCACAGTGCTAAAGACACAATCGACGAGGAAGCAGGTATAATTCCTAATTCAATAATATACCATTATATATAACAAACAACAAATCACTTTCAAAACACTATTTTAACATTCTAAATTAAAACACAGGGTAATTAATACTATTATAAAGATAATTTCGTGGGGCTTAAAATGGTATTTTTTTGTAGAAAAATAATTGCATGTAATTATTATTTTTAAAAAACATTATCACTAACCTTAATCTCCAATTGATGTACATCATATATTTTGGCGAATGAGATTGGCTGGAAACACACACGCGATTTTACAAAAATTTCGAACACTCCCGAAACCACGTTTTTAAATAATTAAAAAAAAACAATACTTTTTCTAAAGATTTCAACGATCGCGACTTTAAGAATTTCAAACCCTCCCGAAACAACATTTTTAAATAATTAAGAAACAAAAAATAATTTTTTTAAAGGTTTAAACGATCGCAATTTTAAAAATTTTAAACACTCCTGAAACAAAAAAATTTACTAAATTAACAAAAAGTTAAATTTCGAACGCAATAAATGAACAAAATTTTTTTCGTTCAATTTACATTTAAAATTAATTGATCACGTCTAAACACGTCAATAAACAAATTGCAACTGATTTTAATTTCTCTGAGATTTTCAATCGCCCATTGTATATGACCTTCGGTTTATGGCACCCTTTGTACTTCAATGTAAACATTGCTTGGGAATTCCCATAAACAAAACTGATTATTATGGAATATATTTCACTCAGACCGACTCAGATAAATGCAATTAAAATTCATTAAAACATTTTGTAATATTTAATATTTAAAGAAATGTCAAATTAAACATTTTTTGAAAATTGACTGTATTATTATTGTGTAAATTAACCTTTAGAAAAAGTAAATATTTTCATAATTTTATTTATTTGAATAAACAGTGGTATGAATACCATTTTTTTACTCCTGTTTATTAAATAAATGGGAAAAATAAATTTTATTTTGTCATGCAGAAGATGATGAAAATAAATTATTAAAACGCTACACTCACATGGATTCCCCAGAGAGAAAAGGAACATTTGCTCAAAGACTTAAAGAAGCTTTAAAACGAGAAAGCTCGGCCACTTGCACATCTTCCAATAATTCTTCCACCGAAAGTAGCTATGCAGTTGGAATTAGTGTCACCGGCAGCCACGTGGGAGATCAAAACATCAAGTAGGCGACTGGAAATTTTTTTTCAAAAATCCTTTAAAAGAAAAAAAATTAAAGTTTAATTACATTTTTGAAAATATTGTATTACAATCACAATTTTTAAAAATTAGAATTAAATTTATTTGGATTTAATTTGTAAATTAAAAAAAAATCTGTTTCATTTTTTGGAGCTCGCAAACTTTTTCCAAAATGAAAAAAAATTTGAGAAGATGAAAATTAATTTTTTTTTTTTTGAAGGGAAATGAGGGATTTGTCATTTTTTTCAGACTCAGAAGAGGTGGATCGAGAGGGTTTGTCCTGCGTGATGAGACAGTAGATGAGGAATTTTTAAAAGAATCCCTCGAAGCTGAACAAAAATGGTTGGGAAGATTTCGACAATGTCAACCGGCAATTTTTCAAAAAAAAGAAAGTAGCGCTAGTAGTAGATATAGTTTTAGCACCGAATACAGTTCAGGTAAATTGAAAAAATTAATTCTTTTCTAAAATTTACAATAAACCTTTTGTTTTATTCCGGATTTTTGATAAAAAAAATTTATATACATAGAAGCGGAATTTGCATGAAAAAATTGTCATTACAGATTTTTGCTCGGAACTGGAAGAAGTCTATGAGCAATTATCAAAATGGTTAGAGGAACCAGGAGAAAATGATGAGAATCCAGAAATGGATGCGAGAGATCAAGCCGTAGTAAGATTTGCAGGTTCACTTCTCAAGAGAGCATTGAGTGAATCTTTTGCTGGTGTTCCTGTTCAAGAAGGTGAACCTCAGCCACTTAATGATTCCAATGATGCTCATCGAAGACATAAACTAGCATTGGCTGTGAGAAGTTTGAGTTTAGAACTCGCTCGACAAAAAAACAGACGTCAACAATCTGTAAGTTATAAGTAAAAATTCATATCATTTCAAAATCGAAATTCTAACTCAACTAATAGTAATAATAATAACAAAAATTTATTTGGTTCATTCTGCATTATATATTCTTTCATAGACAAAATAATTTGCGGACTATTTTCAAAAAATTCTGATAATTTTTTAAGAAGTAACAAAAAATTTCCCATTAAAGATCGATCGAGCTATTTCTTAAAGTTGAATCCGAATTGAATTAAAAAATATATTTTTATAAATAGAAACTCAATTATCATTTACGTAGATGATTTACTTAAAATGGAATGAGAGACAGAAATCAGCTGATCTATTGTTTTTATCATTTTACCTAAAAGAAAAAAAAAGTGTAAAAGTTTGGATCGAGAAATAAAAAAAAAAAATTCACGACACTGAAGTAGCTTTTAACAGAAATCAGTTTTTTTCCTAAACAAAAAAATTAATTTTAAAAATACAAAAAAATTTGTAAAACATTTTAAAATATTTCGAAAAATTCTCGATTTATAACTTTTACACAAATTTGAAAAAGCAGTCTGCTTGAAATTGAGTTAATGAACTGTTATTTAAAAAAAGAAAGAAAGCAAAAGTGAATTCGCGAAAAAACGTTACGCAGGATTTAGATTTTGAAGAAGCATCATGTTACGAGGACGCACTATGCGAGGATTCAAAAGCAGAGGAAAATTCTTCAACAAAAAGAAGAGAGAAAATTTTGGCTATAACATTTACATCACAAATATTCCAAACTTTAATCGATGAAGAAACAACAATTTCTTTACCATCATCAAAACCGGACATTATTGATGTTGAGACGAATTCTGATCTTTTAGAATGTTTTGCAAGCTTCGTGGGAGAAATCAAACGGAATCTGATAAATGATACAGCATCAAAAATGTTTCAGGTGCTGCAATAAAGAAAATCGGAATTCAGGACTAAACTTTAATTTCGGCTTAACACAATCTTTATCTAACGCATAATTTTTTTTTGGCGGTTCAACATCTTGATATAACTTCAAAAAAATTGCTTTTATCATCAAATAAAATAATTTTATAATTATGTAAAATTAGTTTTACTATATTTTAAAAGATACAGTTGTACAATTTTAAAAACAAATATTTTGAGCAAAAAAAATTAATTTTAATTGTTCTGTTTGGTGATAAAGGTAATTTTTAGTTTCAGATTATGTCAATAGGTATTGAACCGCCTTAATTAATCGAGAATATTAAAGATAACTTTTTTCTGAAGGAATGTTTTTTCTTGAGTAGATATCCTGTATCATATTGCATACTGACTCTGCTTTTGCTGAAAAATTATACAAGACCGCTTAATATGCTATATCTTCAAAAAAAAAAAATTGTTTTGATCATCTGCTATATACCAAAATGCACTGGAACTTGAATATTATTGAGAATGATTATTGTCTCAATAAATAAAGTTTCATTGTAATAAAAAATTGCTACTCAAGTAACAATTTCAAGAAGAATTAACTTATTTACAAGTTGAAACATAAAAAAAATTATATCCACTTTTTTAGTTTAACATTCTTTTTATAACTATATGCGAATTTCTTGAAATAATGTTTTCTAAGCTATCACCTGTCTCTCATTCTATTATGCTTCTTAATTTGGTTTTCCCAATTCCAATATTGTAAAAATGTCGAATCTTCTAAATCCTTTGTACAAAAATTTGTTTTTTTTCTGTTGAATTTTATTTAAATTTTTTGAAATTAATTTTAATTTAATATGATATTTTAAATTTAAACATTCAAATTTAGAGTAAAATAAATAGAAATAACTATTTAAATATATTCCAATATAAAATAATATTATATAAAGAAAATAAGAAATATTATTAATAAAGAGAAAAAAAAATATAGAAAATATTTTTTTTTACAGATGCCGAGAGAAAATAGTCCTCTTGGAGGTGGTTTATTGCCAGTAGCTACAGGTAATTGGGGATGTGGATCTCATTTGAAAGGTGATCCTCAATTGAAACTTGTTATTCAATGGCTTGCTGCCTCTTTGGCGGGTGTTCCTAGATTAATATACTACACTTCCTGTCACCCTAGTTTATCAAAGGTATATATATATTTCTCATTAAAATCACAAATAAATTCAGCAAAATTCTTTTCAATAAATAATACCAAAATTGAGTTATTAAATAGTTTAATTTTTTTATATTATTTTAATATAATTTATTCTCAATAAAAATAGTGTTCTATTTAGAATTTTTTATTAAATAACAAACTATTTTTGGATTAAAAAACAAAAAATCTATATTATTATTTCAAAAAATATTTCACATTTTTTTTCAGTTGGACACAGTTAGTAGAGTGTTAATGGATAGGCATTGGACTGTGGGAAATTTGGCAGCAGCCACTTTGAGATTTGCTATTCAAACAATTGAAGAAAGACTGGAAAGTAGAAATAGTCTTTTTGAAGATTTAATTGGAATGGATAAACCGAGTCCTTAGCCCGATACAATGATATCCGTCATGGTTGATGTTCTTGCCTCAATGATAGAGGACAGCTTATCAATATGTATGGATCATGAAATGTCTATTTAATCAAATTGAAAAAGAAAATAATTGTCCTGCAATCAACACTTTCTATAAATCGGTAAATTAGCTATATCAAGAACTCGAGTTCTACTCAACAAAAATACAGAAAAGTATTTTTAAAAATAATACTCAAAAACACACATATTTAAAAAAAAGTGAAAAATACCAAAAAGATATGAAAAAGTATTTAAATTAAAGGAAAATTAAAAGAGATTAAAAAAGTATTTTAAAAAGTTTTTAAAAAAGAAGAAAAAAATAAAGTTACTTTTCAAAAATATTGCAAATAAAAAATTGTTTTAAATACGCAAAACATAATCCAGATGAGCTGGGCACAAAATATATTAAAAAAAAAGGAAAGCAACAGAACATAAAACATCTTTTCTATTGCATTTAAATAGGCCGTGCTTGTGATTGAAAAAAATTAATTAAAAATAAAATGCGCGGTAATAAATAGGTCAAATAACTTTTTTCCAAAATCAAATCTCAAAGAAAAGTAGGTACATTAAATTATTTGCATTCATTTTTTTAAAATAATAATAAAAATTATTTTAAATTATGACAAATAATTATGTTTTCTCATTTGCATTTTCTATCGAAAATTTTCAATCACGTCATATCAATTAAATATCACAGTGACAAATAGACATTAAAACATATTTAAAATCAATCGCATCGTTTATGTATCTAGATATAAAAAAAATTGGCACTAACAAAAAATAATAACGCCAATGTCATGCACAAAATAAATGTATAATTTTTGTTATAAGAAACACTGCAAATAGAATTATAAAGACGATATTTAAATTTTATCGAAACGGCTTAATGTACTGACGGAAAAATAATTAATAATTTCCGATGCACAGTATATACTATACTATATTTTGTACAGTGATATTTCAGTAAGTTATTTATGACAGCCAAAAAAAATATATATATATGTATATATATTTAAAAAAAAAATATATATATGTATTAGTCACGTATAGATTTTTAGAAACCATTTTTAGAAATTACTGTTTTATATAAACGAATCTATAAAGGACAGCATTTTTACCGCAATAAAATAAGAAAATACTATTTGCAATTTTTATGATATTGAAGAAAGACACTTTATCTTAACTCTTCATCAGTTATGGGTTAAAGTATTTTATAAATAGCAAAATAAAGAAAAAAAAACATAATTCAAAATACTTGCAGTTTTTACAAATACTAATTTAAATATAACATGTTTTTCAAGATCTTCAAAAACTAATTTTACAGTCTTTTATAATCAGTAAAACACGCATATGATTCATATTTATTTTTAATGTATAGTAAAAAAAATTTCTTCACTCCACATTGATGTAGAATTAAGAAATTGACGTTGTGGCCTATATTTGATAAGGTCTTCCATAAAAAGAAATTTTTAACCAAAAAAAAAAAACACGTGAAAGTATCCGAATCTACCGGATATTACCGATTTAATAAAAATGGTTTCATGTCAAAAAAGAAGATGTAAATTGTAAAGTATGTATCTTAGGCAAATGAATAAATTTTTATGCCATTTAAATTTTCCTTCGTTTCTTATTTTAGAAACTCAAAATTTATATCAATATAAAATATAATCTAGTCCGCATGAAACTATTTTAAAAGTACTCTCACTAAAAAGAAGACTTCAGTTTTTGGAAAAAATTAACAATATGCAATATATATATATATTTTTATTCAAAATCAATATTAAACGATAGTATTCTAAATCAAACTACAAAACTAAATGTTTATCTCGTACAAAATATTTTGAATCAACTTATTAGAAACAGAAGAGTATATATTTAAAAATAATGATAAAGTATAACGAATCAACTCACAACACTAAGTTTTATTTCCTTTGAAAATATGACGTCAGGCTTTTTTCAATGTCAAGTAGTAAGTTGCCCGCAAAATAATAAAAACCCAGTGATGTCAAAAAAAAGAAAAAAAAATGCCCCGCGATGATTTTTAGAAAAACAAAACTAGTATAAAAAGCAAACACAGTTGTACACAATCAAGAGAAGAAGAGACTCCTTAAACGTTGACCAAATCTTTGACTCTCATAGAGTAAATTAAATTTGTTTACAAATTGTTTCGAATCATTGCATCCTTTGGTTATTATTCCAAGATACGTCATTAAACCAAAATCATTGCATTGCTGAAAAATTGAAATTCTCAATTAGAAAAAGAGAAAATTTTTCGAAATATTATAAATATTACAATTTAATTTAATTAAACCTACATTATAGAAATCGGCTTTGAATTTGGAACTATTCAACACTGGCAAACGATGACTCAATGAGCAAGCAGCTCTCAATACTTCATGATTCCCTTTCAATTCACCACTCTCAACTGCTTGAACATACCTCAAAACAAGTTTCACTCTCGAGTGCAACATTTTAATGGCACTGTGTTGAGCAATTAAATGTTCAGCAACTAATGAAGGAAAAAAAGAAATTAAATTAATTACCAACTATTTTTTAAACAATTGCAAAAAATTCTCTCCCACGAGGTTGTTTTTTTTTACCTAAGGAACTCTCTCCTTGATCGTTACTACACATTCTTGCTACATGATCAACTCCTATCCTCTCAGCTTCCTCCGTTGCCAATGTGTAATTTAATGGTACAAACAACATTGTTGCTTGTCCATTGACTAAATCAATTACCGACTCATAAATCGAAACTGGTAATTGCTAAGAGGAAATATTTTTTCAATTAAAAAACATTTAAATTTTCGATAAATTTAAATAATTTTGATAAAAATACCTAATAATAATTATCCAATAATAAAATAATAATGAAAAAAGAAAAATAAAAAAATACCTACTAGTAGTAAAAAAAACGTAATATATAAATACATACATCAATAAATTGTAAACAAGAACTTGGCAAATGTTTGATAAAATTTTACTCACATCTGCATTTTTTGGTCTTGGATCTAATTTTAGAAGCACTGGACTCTCATTAATTTCACATATTTGTTTATGTACTCTAATATCTCTATCGTTTGGCATGTCACCTGTTGTATACCATCCAAGAAAGTCCATTTCACTGAAAACCTGCTTAAATTGTTCCTCTTTTGTATTATAATAATCTCGATCAATAATCACATCGTCGCCTATACAATTGAATAATAATTCAAATGAATTCATTATTTCAATATTACGTCCCTTTTGCTTTCCAATCAACGCTCCATACACTGTAATTTGATTAGAAAAATTACAAAACTAGAGAAAATTTTATTCTACAAAAATGTTCATTCTATCAGGGATGACAGTATTCTGTTTTTTTTTTTAAATAAATAGGCGAAAGAAGGTGAAGATCCCTGTAATATATTTAATTTTCCTAAAAATCTTCAGTTTTCGAGAGAGTATTTCGATATTGTCAAATTTTGAAAACTAATTTTCTAATAAACTCATTATCGAAAGATTCATAAACAATTGATTTCCAAGTGACAGAAATTAACAAAAGAATAAAAAGAAACTATAAACTAATCATCACTATCATTTAACAAAAACAAATGATCAAAAGTCAAAGAAGCAAAACTGTAGTAACACAGTATCGAAAAATTCATTATTCCGGAATGCAATTAGAAAAAGCTATTTTTACAGAATTGAAAAAAATTATCAATGGAGGGAATTAATTATCAAAATAGAAAAATAAATTAAAGACTATTTTAATTGATTAATAATCATCTCATTGAAAAAATTTGATAAATCTCACCAAGTTGATCAGTGCCTTCTTGTGCTCTTAACCTAGTCCAATGTTCGCTAACGTTCATTATCACTAAAGGATGGAGACTTATTGATACAGATCCCACAGTTCCCGATGATGCCATTACTCGACACGCGGTATTAGTACTTGTCGATGTTGTATGATCTTTTTCAATATTAAGAGGTGCAATTTCCATAGGAACTTCAGCCGAAATTCCATTGTTTTCATCCACATCCATTTCATTAGATTGTTGTTTCTCCTCACTCATTTTGTTTCACACTCGCGATTGCAGAATTAGTTCGATTTAATAACTCTGCTATTTATTTATTTTTTTTTTTTGCACTATCAATAATAACAAAAAAATCTTGTCAAAATCAAGACCGACAAAACAGAACCACAAAAAACACAAGAGACAGACAGTATACTCTGAAATTGGTGTCACGGAACTATTGCTGCCAACATTACTTTGCCGGTGTGTTACAAATAACGCGGTAAATTCAAAATAAAATATAATTTATCGATTTAAATAACAATGTTAATTTTTTAAATAAAATAATTCGTGTTTAGAGAAATTAAAATGATTTAATTGTAAATTAAAGTTGTCAAAATTTTCGGTTTTTACAAAAAAAAGAAGTTTGGTTGGCAATATTGTATAGGCCCTAGTGTCAAAAACAGGAACTAAATTAGCGAAATATTTATTTGTGTTTGTAGCTGTCAACAAATCAGACGCAACAATTAGTATTTTCATTTAAAAAAAACAAGTTATTTAATTATTTATATTAATGACTCCTAATTATAAATTTAATGAAGGTATGAAATATTTTTCTCCCTTTAATAAACAGTTGTAATTAACGTGACTTTTTTTTAACAGGAGAAAGAGTTCTTTGCTTCCATGGTCCATTGATCTATGAAGCAAAGTGTTTAAAATCAACAGTAACCAAAGAAAAACAATTAAAATATCTTATTCATTATGCAGGTTGGAATAAAAAGTAAGTTAAATTTTAACAATGTTATTTACTACCAAACAATAGAAAGTAAAGCGAAAAATATATCAAATGTCCATACTTTCTGTAGAATAATAATATGAATAATATTAATAATTGTTTATGTTTATTTTTACATTATTTTAGTTTTTGTTTTATAAAATATTAGATTACTTTTCACAATAAATATTTTTTCAATTAAATATTCTGAATTAAAATGTTTTGCAAAACATAACCTCTCTTATTCAGAGAACGATTGAAATTGTATTTTTTTTTTACACTCGTATTTTTATAATAAATAGTTGGGACGAGTGGGTGCCAGAAAGTCGTGTTCTCAAATATAATGAGGCAAATGTACAAAAACAAAAAGATGTACAAAGAGCTTATGCTTCACAACAAACATCTCAAAAAGGTAAAAAGGTTACGGTGGCATCTAAAACTCAAAGTCGCAGTCGTGAGAATGTTAAGGATAAAGATGCTGAAAGTAATTCAAGTACACCAAGTTTGTTAAATGAAAAAATTAACAGTAGATCGGCAAAAAATAGTGGATCTGTAACACCCACATCTAATGATTCATCATCGGATGTTCCACGAAAAAAGAAAAGGTATTTTTTCATTTTATGTAACAACTGAGAATTAAATCAGGAATCTTCAAATCGATTTAATTAATCAAATTTTTCATTTTCTAGTCGTTTAGATCCTTCAATTGAAACGGAAGAACAATTTTTATCTAAAGTGGAAATTAAAGTGAAATTGCCCGATGAATTGAAACCTTGGTTAGTTGATGATTGGGATGCAATTAGTAGACAAAGAAAATTAGCAATTTTACCAGCAAGACACACTGTGGATCAAATTCTCGATGATTATGTTAAATTTAAAACTTCTAGCAAAACAAATACTCCCAATAAGTACAAAAAAATTTAACTATTGTCCATATATTTTTTTTACAACAATAATGTTTTCAATGCATTGAAATTTTAATATGAAAATTATTTTTGCTTTCAGAGAAGTAGCAGTTTTGGAAGTCACAAAAGGGCTAAAGGAATATTTTAATGTAATGTTGGGTACACAATTGTTATACAGATGGGAACGTCAACAATATGGAGAAATAATGTCAGAAAAACCAAATTGCACTCCAAGTCAAATTTATGGATCTTTTCATTTACTGAGACTTTTTGGTAAGTTAGTAAAAAATTTAAAAAAAGCTTTTTATTAATTAACTATTAACAATTTAAGAAAAAAGAGACAATAATTTTTCTTTTACAGTAAAACTTGGCAGTATGTTATCTTATACGCCATTAGATGAAAGAAGTATTCAATTACTTTTTGTTCACATCCACGATTTTTTAAGGTACATGCACAAAAATAGTAGTACGTTATTTAGTCTTCAAGATTATGGAGCTGCTTGTCCGGAATATCATCGTAAATTTAATTAACTATTTAAACTGCTAAATTGACTAAATTAATTGATAATCGTTTTTCTACTTTGTTTTGTTCTGTTTTTTTTTGTTTTTTAAGAAAGACTAGTTGAAATTAAATTTGTAATTTTACAATTTGACGAAATAACTTGTTAAATACTATTTACATATAGTTTTTCTGTAGAACGTTAACTATAAAATGAAAATTAGAAATTTTAGATATAAGATATAATTGAAAATCTTAGAAATATAAAAATTACAAATCGTGGAAAAAACGCCTTAATTTTGGCAAAGAAAAAGAAAAATAGTTTAATGTCCATGTAAAAATTCATCCAAATTTATAATTATTTATTGTAAAAATTGTACTAATGAACACCTTATTCAACAAATTTTGTAAAGAAATGTAGGAAAATCAATTTCTAATGTATATTATTCTATTTTGTCTTTTTATAGTCTTTATGTAAAATGAACTTTAAATGTGATTTCAATGTGTAAAGAAATTCAATTATGTGCCTTCTAAATTGTAACGCGCGTTACAGAAAACAATTTGTTTTAAATAATCGTTTTTCTTAAATATTTCATTTATCCTGAATTTATTTTTTAAATTTTAATAATAAATTTAGTATTTATTAAATATTTTCTATTGAGAAAATAGAAGTTTAGAAAAATTTGTAATCATCTTTCAATCATATTTACTTTAATTGTACTTTTTATTATTATAATCATCATCATTATTATTGTCATTATCACTATTATTATTATTAATAATAATATTTATCTTCCAAATGTCAAATAAATATTTCAAAGTTCTATTGTAATTTGTACACAGTACGTAAATTGTAAAACTTTTATAAAAACAAAAGACAAATTTGAAGAATAAAATCATTTACAAAAATATTTAATATTTTTCTACTTTACTACATATTTTTTAAAATTTCAAAAATTAAATTGTGAATTATAAAGAATTAAAAAAATTATAATAATAATAATTATTATTATTATTAACAAATTATTATAATTATTATATCCTTACAAAGTTTTTTACATTGTTTTACTGACTTTTTCATAATTTTCAATATTTTAAGAAGAAATCGTTAATAGAAGTAGAAAATTAAAAGAAATAAAAGTGATTGAGATACTTGAAAATTTGACAGTGATAAATTTTTTTCAATAAAAAAAAAAAATAATCACTGGGTATTTGAGTGAAAAATGTCGTTTTGCAAGGTACAGGATAAATGAGGTTTTCCTAAAAATTTACAATCTCTCTTCCGGTTAGATTCGTTCTACCTGAAACGACGAACGGAAAATTAAGAGAAAAAAAAACTCAGGAAGCACGAAGCTAATGACCACCCAAGGATTTTTGAAGAAGAACTCGGCCCTAAAACGCACCCGGTAAAGGTGAACCGGAATCGAGTTTTAGCACGAGCCTTGTATGAAAGCGTTTCGTTTTCTTTCATCAGACTAAGCGACCCATAGCTATATATATATATATATATATATAGAGGCAGGTGCCAGAAATTGGATCCGAATTTTGGGCCCCAATTTCTCAACCTGGACACGTACTTGTATTCTACAACGAATGCTCACTAAATTTTTCTCTTTCTAGAATATCATTCCACAGTATCTATACTCAGCAGATGTTGGTGTGGCTTGTTCGCTTTGTCAAAATACAGGACCATTTTATGTATGTTATACGTTTTTTGAAACTGCATTCGAAGATTCATAAAATAAATCGTATATATATATCTATATATCTAGATCTTTTGGTCATCTTGAAACTTTTATGAAAAATAAAATAAAAATCGAAGGCGGAGTTGAAGAATGTATTGAAAAACTAGCGTCGTAACAAACTTTTACTTCCCTGTCAAGATGTTTTGCTTTACTTATTTGGTTTGAACATAAAAATTATTTTTAAGGCGGAGTTCTAATTCAGACAAAAAAAAAGTTTTTACATTATTAAAAATTCAATTTCTATAACAATTAAAAATAATATTGTAGAATTATTTGAAAATAACATTTTTTTAATAAAATAAAATTTAAACAATCAAATTTTAATAAGAATAATTAAATAATTAAAAACTGAAAACAAATAAGTAAAATAAAATTTTTTGAGAAAGAGAAGAATTTTTTTCTGTTTTTTTTTTCATTGTATTAAATGATTCCACATGGCAACCTACTCGTCACCTACTTACTTATAGGTCATAAACCCAAACCTCAAACTCGTGGGAGTGCAATAATTGTAGGTCCAATTATAAGAGTTATCAGTCTGCAAGGTTAAAAGTAATTAGGATCTATTAGATAATTAGTAAAGAATTAGCCTTCAAAATGGTGACGTTTATAACAATCAAAATGATTAAATGATCATTTCCAAATTTGCAAAATTTAATTAACCTTAGATAATATATTATTTTTTTATGAAACAAAAAATTGCAAATAAAAAAAAAGAATGATTAAATATAATTTAAACCATAATTGATTTTTTAAAAAATTATAATTATTTATTTTAATTTTTAATCTACAAATTGCATATTCTTTCAATTTTTAATTATTTTAAAATTTTTATTTTATTAAAAAAATTTTGAAATTTCATTTTTTCAATTTTCTATTCTTACTAAATCGTTAATGTATGTAGCTAAACTATAGCAACTATAGAACTGGAGGACTTTCTTTTTCTTTTTTCTTTAAAAAAAGAAAATTAGAAAAAAAACTAAAGATAACTTAAAATCTTGAATTGCTTCAACATTCTTTTATAATTATTTTCAATGTTTCTAAAAGGTCACAATATTGCGCAATATTTCTTCACTTGGCTACAAACACAGGAAAAGTATTGCACTTTTATTCCCACTTTTCAGATGTAATAATTGCGCAGTATCACATGTCATCAGAATATTTTTTCCATGTATGTATGTACAATAATGATAATTCCGTAATATAAAATACTAAAACAAAAAAAAATAATGCAAGAAATAATTTTACACTATTTTTTAAATTGAAAATTAAAATAGATAATTAAAACTATTATAAATAACTATAAATAATTAACAATTTTTTTTCTCAAAATTTCAATTTCTTTTTTCACTTATTTTTTCAAATTCAAAAAAAAAAAAATAACCGTAAAATTAAAAAATTACAATTTTTTCTATATAAAAATGAAAAAGTTTTTTGTTATTTTTGAATAATGAGGAAAAAAGGTAAACATACCTTTTGAGAGAGAGAAAATTATTTACTAAAGAGATAAAAATAGTGGTTATTTTTTAAAAATACAAAAAAATTAAAGGGTAAATATTTTTTTAAGAAAGAAAAGGCAAGGAAAATGCAGCTGTCAACTTCTCCCCGAGAAATCCCCCCTCACCCCCGTTTAAGTTATAATCCTACTTTAGGGGTAAAATATAAAACTACTTATAGAAATATATACAAGAGTCAGGAAGGACGAAAAGATGTATTTAAAAATGAATAAATATATATATCCGGAAGTCGGCGATAAACCGATCTCAGCTACTAACATCCGGTTTATTGAAATTTTTTGTCCAAAGTCCCCCGAAAACTTTTCTCGCTTGACACACGAGAAAACCGTCTTTTCTAGATTTGTGCATATCTGTATATTTCTTTCCTATTTTTTGAAGAAAAAAAAAGTTTGTACACAACTCTCTTATTATATTGCCACAATACTTAAAAAGCAATTAGGATAGCAGGAAATGTCCCGGGGTTCCATTCATGTTTTCATGATGGTGCCACCATACAACATGATGGCAATTAAAAAAAAAACTGCACGCAGGTTGATTCATTTTGACGTGTTTACAACCTTTTTTATATTTATTTCTATTAACAAATTACTTTTTCATTGAAATCATATAAAAAGTTGCAAAAAAAAAATATATTTTTAATAATATAAATAAAAAAAATAAATTTTCCCTTTGCTGAGATATATGGTAATAAAAATTTGTGACGTTTTTGATTTTGTAAAAAATTATTGAAACAAAACTTATTTCAATAAAAAAATAAACAGGACTAATAATTTGTAAATTAGTATTTATTAATAATAATAATTAATTAAAATTGGTAATTATAATTAAGTAATAAATATAATTAACAAAATTAATAAATATAATTTTTATTCGAAGTTTGACTTGTACTGTCAATTTTTGCAGTTTATATTTTTGTCCTGACAATTCATTTTTATTTAAACAATTGTCAAAACAAAAAAGTCGAATTGGAAAATTAAGATACGGCAAAAAATATTTTTTAAAAATTCTCAACTTCCGCAATCATTGAATTAAATCAATAAAAAAAATTTACACAAAAATTATTTTTTTCCCTAGTAATAAATTTTTATGAAATGAATAAAAACTTTTTTTTTCTAAAATTATTTAAACTTTGGAATTAGTTTTACTGGAACTAATTTTTATATATAGATAAAACTGTTTAAAATTACAATTTAATTGAGAACTTTTTAAAAAATATGATTCTTTTTGCTCATTGAGCTAAATAATTATCAATTTTAAAAAAAGAATATATAATAACGGTATCATTTTTTGAAATTCAAAAAGAATGTTTTATACCCAGTCATCCGCTTATAAAAGTGAATACTGAATAATTTAGTATATGGTGAATATAAAACGAAACGGAAGTAGATCGTGTAATGGATGACGCGATTTCCGCCGGAATAAAACCTCAAGAATCAAGTACGTATATATATATGCGGTAAACAGAGGCGCTAATAGGATATTGGGTAATGATAATAATATAATAAATTTTGATTATTTTCCTTCTCGTTTATAATATTTTTAGAACAATATATAAAAATTTCAGCAATATGGCTTACCTTATCAACGTTCATAAATTATGATTTTTCTGCGTCACTAATCATTTCCTCATTTGTTTCACCTAAAAAAAAAGAAGACGCATATATTGATTATAATGAATAAGTTAAATTTATGTTATATGTATATAGGTATTTATGGTACAATCATGTGACACCGTTAAATACATTCAATAAAAGAATATTACAATTATAATATTATAAAATAAAATATAAAAAATAAATAATTCCTTTTTGTAATGTAATTAAATAATTTATTTGATTTTCATAAAGAAAAAAATTATTCAGTTTTATACTGGTTATTATACTTTTATGTCAATATATTATGATGCAATATTGGAGCAATATTGTCAAATTCAAGAAATATTAGAAACTATATTGTTCCATATTGTTCAAATATTACACTTTTCTGTACACATATTGCATATTTTGGAATATTTCTTATAATTAAACAAAGTTATTAAAATATTAAAATTCAGAAATGTGACTTTAAAGATAAAAAATTTTGACATTGAAAAATTTTTCTAGACATTGAAATTTAAAGGTTTATCTATATTTTGTATATTCAAGTTGATCTGAAACCGCTAAATACCAATTCGAATTTTCGTCAAATAGAATTTTTATATTTAGCCGATAATCGAAAATTAATATTTAATTTTTTTTAATTTTCTATTTCTTTTTTGAACAGAATTATTTATTTTTATGCTAAAAATTCTCTCAAAAAATAATTTATTTCTAGCAGCTTTTACGCACGCCGAGACGCACGCGATATTTATGTTAAAAGAAATATTATTTTTAAAATTAAATATTTATCCATTTGTTTCGACAAAATATTGTCATACTTTTTATAAATGGTTTCTCAATTATTATTTTTTTTCTTTTTTGATGATCAAATCTATCCTAGACCTTGGCTGAGAGCTCTCTGACACACACGGAATAAAGTTCTGACCGAGGTTCTAACTCGTGTCTGCGACGTGACGCAATTCCTGCATTTGTGTTTGTATATTTTCATAAATATCTTATATATATGTGAACATCCGGCGAAAAGTCTCTAATATGTGTGTGTATCGTCCGAAAAAAATCCTCACATATGCAAAGCGTAGGTTGATATCGTCAGACAAAACAGGATCGAGATTCTCAAGATGGAAGTAAAACATATACCTGTACGATAAGCTCAATGAACTCCTATCAACAATTTTTTTGAAATTCTCATATATAAAAACAAATTTACATTTTCTTCTTTTTGCAAAAAAAAAATCGCTATCAAATTTTTCGATTTTTGAAAATAAACTTTTCTTTCTCATTTCTTTCCCTATTCTTGATTTATATATACATACATATTATTATAGCACAAATTTATTTATTTTTCAAAACTATATTTTTTTAAACTAAAATCTTTTTTAAATAAAAGTTTTTAAATTAGAATATAACATTTTTTGAATTTATTTTGAATTCGATTTCAAGAATTTGATAGATATTTTTTGGTACAGTTTCGAATTAAGAATCAGGAATAATTATTTAAATTCTTTTTATTAGAAAATTAAAAAAAATATTTTACAAATAGCAAATTTGTTTGCGATTAAAAATTTTAAATATGTTTGTAATACTATTTTTTAAATATTGTCATTTTAATTATTATTTTAGAATAATAATCAGATATTTTAAAAAATAAATAATAAATTACAAATATATAATAAAAATAATGTTTTTAAAATCAATTTTGGAATAATAATAATAATAATAATAATAATAATTCATTTCTTAAAAATCAAATAGTGAAAAATAGAAATTAAAACTCGACTTCCAGAATTTTGCTTTTACTTCAAAATTTTATATACATAGAATACAAGGAAACATTAGTGTAAGTGATGTGTCATCGGTAGGAAAACGATATAAGCTTTCTGAAGACGAAAAATTCTTTTCAAGTGTTTCATATGACGAAAGTTGACAAAGAGTTGCTTTTCGTTGAAGAATGACGTTACATTAATGACGAGTGCAGTCTGGTTCTTTTTTTTACATATGAGAACAATGAGCGTTAGCATTTAAATGTAAAAGATTTGTCAGAATCTGTATTAATATATTTATGACGACAAAAAATTGCATGTTTAAATAAATTATGAAAAAAAGAGTAACTTTTTTAAAAAATTTTTTTAAATAAAATTCTAAACAAAATTTTTATTTGTGCAATGTCACAATTTGCGATTAATTTTATTTATCATTCAAATTTAGTATTATATGGAAAATTTACATTAAAAAAATTTATTTTCAAAAGTCGAGAATTTAAAAGAAATTATAATTCACGTCATGCGGGGCCATAATTTAAAAAAAGTAAATAAAACCCGATTTTGCAAATTAAGTGAAATTCATTCTTATCTTTTGTTAATATTTCTCAATCAATTGTATATATTTTCCTCAGTGTGTTGGTCAGGGACATGCGAATCAGTGACTGACTTTGATGATAAATACACACATTCTAGAGAAAGGACTTTTCCCGCTAACGTCTTTTTTTAGTACATAATTGTTTATATTTTATTGTCATTGATTTATTATAAAATTATTATTTTTTATTTTTATTACAATATATTTTATCATGATTATTTGAAGATTTTAATATTCAATAAAATAAATTTTATTTTTCCCAAATAAAAGAAAATAAAAATTTTTTCTGGGTTTAGATAATTAATAATTTGTGTAAAATGAATTATTTTATAATTTACGAAATAATTAAGCATCAGTTATATTTAATTTTTTTACTGTTTTAACAAATTAAAAAAATACAGTAAGTGGAAAATATTTTTTTTGAAACAGAGAAAAAAAGCCTATTTATGAGAGTATATATAAAATTAATATGCTATCGTTATCACCAATTATAATGAAATATTGTGTTGCAATAAGTGTCTGATCGGAAATTTTGCTTTGATAAAAGAACGTCTTTATACCTTTTTTCATTTACATATATACTTAATATTGTATATATATATATATATATAAATGGACTTGAATTACCAAGAAATATCAATGAAATTGGGTTCGAGGTTAAAATAATGATGCAAGATGCTGTCCAATTGCAAATGGGGCGGATGTCACAAGTACTCAACAATATGTTAAAGTACTTGAGAGAAGAGAGAAAGAGAGAGAAAACATACATATATTGTCAATAAACAAACGTAAACAATTTTTAAATTAGAAAAAGAGCTTTCTAAAAATATGTATAAAACTAACATCTAATAAAAAAATATTAAAGTTATCTTGAAATATTTACTAATCATTCTTTCAAGTAAAATATTTTCCCAGAGGCCTATAATATTGATGTCATAAAATGTAAAAATTTTGTTTTTGTATAACTAATTTTTGCTGCGAAAAGCACGTATCTTTCAGGGTCACTGTGGAAAAAAGGATCGAATGCGTACAATAGCCAAACGTATACTTCCGTTGAGCGGACAGGTAAGTATAATAAATTTCCCAGGAAAAGACAAAATTCGATACAAAAGAGAGGAGCGAATGGACGCACGTTTATTTCTAAAAGAGATGGTTTTATGTTGCGCCATATTCTGCGGCTCTGACACTGCGTGTTGTTATAATATGTATGTACTTTTTTTGCTCCAGGCATCTTGTGTATCTTGCCATATTGCATTGCATTACAGATTACATTAGCGCAAACATACATAAGATTGGATTCATCTCAAATCATGCTCTGGCGTCTAATTTTTTTCTAGGCGAATTTTTATTTTTCGAATTAGTATATTTGACAGAATTTCTCTTTACACCATATTTTATTCAAAAGAATATTCTTTTAAAAAATAATTATATCTAATAGAATTCTTGAAAATTAATCGTCATAGAAGCTATTGACCTGTACACGAAAAACGCTATCTATTCAAGGTAGATGTAAAAAAAAAAAAATTTGCGGCACTTGCCAAAGTGCGAGGTCAGGTGAGTAACTTGGCCTTCCATGACCGTCACTTCTCTTTCGCATGATTATATATATATATATGTCCTCCAAAGTCACTCCGATCGAAAAAGGTCTCCAACCATCAGCAAAAGAGAGAAGAGTTAACGCAATAGACGCGTTTGGTTCAATTCAATTGAAATTAAGAAATGGACTCTCGAGCAAAAAAAAAATTAACATCTTTCGCACAGAGAGAAAAGTAGGGCAAGGCATACACAAACACATTCCCTTCCATTAAAAATATTCCAAGCGCGGAGATTTCAGAATAAAAGTGTCTCCTGAATAAACTGTTGCGGTCAAATTTTTTATGTACAAATTCCTAAAAAAGACAACTTCTTTTTGAATTATTTATGTCAAAAAAAAATAATTTAAACAAATTGTATTTTTTGAAAAACAAAAAATTCCATTCAATTCTATGTGAAAAATTACTACGAGAACATGACTTGGTTTTTTATAAATTTAGGTGTATTGTTATAAATCATCATAGAACAACTGCGGACGTACTAGACAACAATATACTTAATTTTTAAAGAAACAAAATCATACATGTTTTCGTAATAATTTTTCACATGGAACTAAATGGTATTATCTTATCAATTTTCCAAATAAATCGCAATTTGTTTATAAGTAAAAAGAGAGATATATACAGAGTTTTATTTTTTTAATTCTCTTGTCACTGAGGTAGGCTAGCGCGAACGTTAAAGAAGGATATTTTTTAAAATTCTTTTGTCACTGAGGAAGGTTAGCGCGAACAAAAAATAAAAAATGTAAATATTTAAAAATGTTATATTTTGTCAAAAAAAGAAGTCATTAAGAAAAACTCCTTAATGATATATGTGATACATATTGGGTTTCGAATTATTCATGAATTAAATTAATATTGAAAAGATGAAATAATTTACTCCAGAAATGAATATTCGTAAGCAAAAGAAGTTAAATATTTTCAAAATTTTATGTAATTTAACGAAAACTATCGGTGTCAATTATTGAGTCACTTATCCTAACTCATTAATTCAATATATGACCACTAGAATAATTTACCATCAGAAACTAATTAATTGCCAAGTGATATTTAATAATCATAGAAAATGGACAGAAAAACAAAAAAAAGACAGGAAGTTGTACCACAAAAGAAACCTAAAGAAAATGGTAAATAAAATTTGGAATAACTCACAATAAGTAAGCAAAAATCCATGACGAGACGATAATTTAGAGGAACCAACAAAATTAACCAAATTTAGTCATTTTCTTCTAACGAACAATTGATTTCAGGTATAATGTTAAAATTCAGGGTCATTTCAGAACACGTTAGTTCATTTTTGGTATTCAAAAAAGAAACAAGTTTGTTTCACTTCGAACAAATTCGACCGTGAAAATTAGCCCTATATCTCTTTCTTACGATACCAAGAAATACTAAACAATTGATACAGTTGGTAAAATATTGCTGCTAATTACCAAAAATATGGAGATGCATGAAAATACAACAAATTCTATTCAGTAGAATTTCCATTTAACAAAAAACCAACCAAATTTTTATTTGAGTTAAACAAATTTCCATTCGACCAAATTTCAAAAAGAAAAATATATTCTACTTGTAAAAATATTTTAAAAAATTCTAACATTTAAATTGTAAATTAAAAAATCTTAATTAAATTAAATATTCCGTTGATAATTTATCATTAGTTTATGAATTTTTGTACCAAAATATTTCGGTCGAATAGAAATTGTGTACCAATCTTTTTATAAAACAAAATTCAATGTATATTATTTAAAAAATTTGTTTAGTAGAAAAATAATTCCATATAATTTTATAAAAAATAATGTATCACTAATCTGCAACCGATTTTGGACGATGATCTGCTGGAAACACACACGCGATTTAAAAAATTTCGAACACTCCCGAAACTACGTGTTTAAATAATTAAGAAACAAAATACTTTTTCTAAAGATTTTAAGCGACCGCGTTTTTAAAAATTTCGAACACTCCCGGAATAAAAAAAATTACTACAATCACAAAAAAGTTCCAACACTTGTAAATAATTTTCACGTTCACGAATTAGAAGATTCAATCACTTCCGAAGTTATTCCATCCGCACTGTTTATGACCTTCGGCTTAAGGGACGTAAACAAAACTTCAAAAACACTAGTTTTATGCTTCAGATTAAAATAGCAGAATCAAAATCTATGGTTTAGTTAAGTTTTCTTTCCAAAATTAGAATCAAAAGTCAAATTATAGTTTTGATTCTACTTTCGTTTCGTTCACTAAACGGAAGCAAAAGTATTTGTACATTTCGTTACAAATATCGAAACAAAATGAAAATTCTACTTTCGCGAAGGTCCCTGAATCAGATAATTGAAAGCGAAAGAGCCATCTAAGATTAGTGTCAGATCACAAATTACTAGTGTAATTACCAACTAGTGTTTCATTACCAAATTTGTATTGGTAACGATTTTTGTTTAGAAAAAGTAATAACACCAAATTTCTTCAAGTTCAGATCCGAAGTTGGTTGAGATCAATCGGCACCTCAAGAATGTGTTGAAATTGGATATTTTGAAGTCATCAACAGATAAACTACGAATTAATAATAATCATTTATGTAAAACAAAAAGAAGCTTGTGCCAAGGTTTAATCCAAGCTTGTTATAAAAATTAATTCGAAGCATAAAAACACTTCCTGATCTTTTTTGATAAAAATTTGACGTCTGCTTTTCCTGTATATTCGTAAATACATAATGAAGCACATCAATAACAGAACTATCATCGAAAAGAAATATAATTAAAATGACGGAAAACTATTGAAAGTGAAATAAGCGAGTTAAATTAATGAATGGGATGCGAATGAAGGCGAATGCGGATCCATTTAAACTCCCCAAAGGATGTGCAACATCCTGCAGGCATGATTATTTCTTTCGTGCATGGACGTGCGAGCAGCTGCAAAGAGAGGCAGTCGACCGGACGAGGAAGAAGTTTACCATTACCAGTATATAGTACTACACACATATACCTATAAAAAGAAAAAATGTAGGTATATATTTGGTGGGGAGAGGATAAAAACCAAACGAAAATGTATCCGAGGCACACACAGCACGAGTCGAAGAGATCGAGATCTGATGGCATGCTGTATAGCATTCTAGCCAGTTGGCTGCTGAAATCTTCTCGTTAAAATACGCACACGTGAGTGGGAAGGGAACCTATTGCGGTGACCGGTGCGGTGTCAAGCAGCCGTGCAACAGGATGCAAGTGGGCAGCGCGTGGCACATTATCTTCGCTCTTATATATATTATATTAAGACCAAGTATATATCAGGACCTTCGATTTATGGCTCATGGTCCCAATATCAAACACGAGACTTTGAATCTCATTTTTTTTTCTTTACCAGTTTTTCATGATTCAGTTCCATTTAAATACCACAAACTTTTGTAACGCTTTTAAATCAAATTTTTAAGTAACGTAACCTCACGGCTCCCTATTTAAAGGTATCCTATGTATAGGATCATTTATAGGAACATGCATTGAAAAAATATGAGAGAAACTACCATGGTTAACCGTACGAGTGTTTACTTGTGTTGTAAAAATACTGTTAAGTAAAAATTCGTTTAAAAAGCGAAATTCTGTTAATTCGGAAAAAATTTAACATTATATAATTTATAATGTATTATATGAAAGTTGCGTCAATAATTCGAATTTGTTGAAAAAAATGGTTTTTATACTGAAGATTAATCAAATATTTTAATTTACTTGCAAAATCATGGTTTTGCCAAGTTCATCTATATTTACATGAAAAATCAATTGTCCTTCGACAGCTGGCGGTAACGCAGAATTAATTAGGCAGTGATGAGGAAATCCTATACGAATAAAAACTTTTATCTTGCGAAATATTCAAATGATTTCTCACACGTATATATTTTTAAAATAAAAAAAAATTTCTGTGCGTATAAAAGCCAAAGAAGTTTTTATAATTTTAAATAAAACAAAAAAATGAAAAAAAATGTGAACAATAATAAATTTTCTTACTATTTAGACAATTTCAATTAATTAGCATTAAAGAAGTATTTAATTAAATTTAAAAATATTAAAATCAGTTAAATCTTATATAATATACTTTATAAAGTAATTATAATATTACAAGTAGAGATAAATACAGTAAATTTCAATTTCCTAGAGACATATTATTTTTTTTTTTTTTCCATAATCTCCAACTTTGTATTTCATAAAATTTTTTGAACCGGTTCGTTTGACCATTTCAAACGCGGGAGAAGAAACCTGCTTCGATTCTGGGTCGTAAAGAATTTCTGAATATTTGCAGAATAAATAAATAATAATTTATACGCATTTATATTCGAAAGATTTACTTTTCAGTAGGTATATAGAAAAATTGTATTATTAAATTTACATTTTTAATTTTACAAAGGTATATATTTATATTATTTATTAAAATATTATTATTATTATTATTATTATTATTATTATGAATAAAAAATTATTTATTAAAATCAAAATGCATTTTCAAAAAATAAAAGTAGAAGAAAGAAAGAAATTTTTCGGGGAACTTTTGTTCTTCTAAAAATAGTTATACGCCCGCGTCTCAGTTACAAATTCTGCATTTTTGTCTGCTTACTCTTCATCTTTTGATAACAAATTTTCCACATGATTCCACACTCGGCCCACGTATGTATTAATGTCGCGGCAACGAAAACGCGGAACGTGTTCCAAATATATATTTAAGCTGTATTTGCGTGAACAAACGAACATATGTAAATTTTAAATACATATATATATATTGGTAGCCAAAAGACGGAAAAAAAGATTCTTGTCCGTATATATATATATATTGTCGTAGATCAAGTGTTTTTTTTTCTTTTTTTTGCTCAAACATGTACAGTCAGAAGCTATATAGTGTATATATAGTGTATAGTGTATATAGTTGTATAAAAAAAATCATACTCAATATTACGATTTATTTACACGCCTATAAATAAGATAGATTTATTCATTTTTTGTTTAAAATATTTGTTTAATCTTTTAATTTATTTTTTTAATTTAATTATTTTTTAACAAAATTTATAGGTTTTTCATTTAACAGATTTAAATATTAAAATATTTAAATATCATTTTACGAAAATTTCTCTTCATTTCTTTAAAAGAATTTGTATTTAATCGAATTTCAGTTTAGAAGAATTCTCATTCCAAGAGAAATTTTGAGTAATTCAAATTTTCAAATGCCAAAATTTTCAATTCACCGAATTTCATGGAATTATTAAGACGATAAATTTTCATATGACCGAATTTGCAAATGTCCGAATAAATCTATAACCAAGAAAAAGCTATTGGCGCAATTTTTTAAATTGACCAATCGGAATATTCTTCATAATTTCTGATGGGTGAAAAAAGCATTTTTTCTGAAAAAGTTGATAAAAAGTATTTTAAAAAAATAAATAAGGCGAATTTCTTTTGTAAATACAATTTAAAATTTTGCGTATAATCCACCGTTTCCGGTGTAATGCGTTTATATTTCTCGCATTTATACCATGCATATAATCTGTGGATTCTGAGACAGGAAATGAAGATTTACAAATGAAGGAAATTACATGAAAGAAGGACTTCCGCATTTTAGTTTCTATTTGTGTCAAAGTTATCGTCGTATGATAACAAAGTATATAGTCAAATAAGTGTGTGTGTGTATAATAGTCATTGGTTCCAATCAAATATATCTCCAGTTGAATACATATATTCTATATATATATTTGTGAGAGGACACAAGCTGTCAGGAAGTAGATCCACTTACGCTCTAAGAGAAATGACATATGACACAAGTGTTATATAAATCTATTATAAAGTGTAGACACTGAAACGCGCGTGTCGATGAAAGTGTGTGAAAAAAATCTTAAATTATATTTCACTTCAAAAAAGAAAAAAAATTTTTTAATTCCTCTAACTGTAAGAGGTTTTTTTTTATTCATGATATGAAAAGGGTTTCTTTTTTTATTTTTCTAAAAGAAAAAATGATTTCAGTGAAATTTCTTGCAACTTAGTATTTTTGTAATATATTACAAAATTACTAAGATATTACTTACAATTAGTGTGATAAGAAAATATATGGAAATACACATAAAGTAAAAAGTATCAAATACAAGTAATAAATACGAATCCTTGTAAACTATGAGGGTCATTTTTCAAGGATGAGGAAACCGAACTTTAATTACCTAGAACTGAAATTTTTTCATCATTTTGTTTCCTTGAATAACTAGCAAAAATATATATATATAGTTAATTTGTTGCACAATTATATGTCTCAATTAAAATAACCTCTATACATTAAATATTTTCCACTTATATTTATAAGGAGAAAAATGACAGATTTTCTAGTTCACTAAATTTTTACTTAACGGCATTAATTTGTATTTAACAGAGTTTATATTTAACAAAAGCTACCTAATTCTCTAAAAAGAAAACTTTTATAGTTTTCAAAAAAAGTAAATAACCAAAAAAAAACATATATATCTATATAAAACTCAATTTACAAATTTATTTTTGTCGTGTTGAGATTTTTATTGAATGAAAAAGAGATTTTGCAAACAAGCCTCAAGCGATGCAAATTTAACGCTATATCCTTGGATCACGAGGCAAAAGAACAAACATATATAAGAGATTATTTTACGTTATAATTAGTTGCAAAACACGTTTACAAGCATAACTATAGAAAAAAAGTTATATACTTTTATTCTATTGCCTAATTTATTGTAAAAAAAAATTTAATGAGTCAGAATTTCTGAAAATTACCAAAAATTTACAAAATTTAATTTTTTAATATTAAATAATATTTTTATTTCAACTATTTATAATGATGAACATACATACATCTGCAAATCGAAATTTGTACATGGTGATTCATCATGTCTCAAAGTTTTCGTAAAAAAAAATTAATAAAAATATTTGTGACCATGAAAACTTGTACGTCCAGTTCTTTAAAGTCCCTCGTATATAAAATCAGCAATATTATGAGTCGTATACGAAAAAAAAGTGCCATAAGAAAATGTTTTGATTTAAAAGTGAAGTCAAAATTTTAAATCAGAGTTATTTTGAAATAATAAAAATAAAATGTTGATTTAACCTCATTTAAAGTTATTATCAGCTGGTATATAAAATTTTTTGTCTCGAAGAGATCACAATCAAAAATTGCAGAATTTTGTATTAGAATTAAAGAGTATAAAAACATGTGAGTTGTCACGTACGCAGATGAACTTATATATACTATACGTTTAATAAGCGTTTGCGAATCGTGACAAATTTAGTATAATATAAGTATATGTATAAGTATTTGTTTTTAAACAGGAAAAGTTAATCGAATACATTTCTATTTCATCATTCAATGTAAATCTGAAACATTATAATTCCCCGTTTTTAAAAAAATTCTAATTAATATTTCACAATAATTTTTCTAGAGTTTATTGACCTTAATATATACGGATAGTAAAAAAGAGAGCGATGCACTCGAATATATTTTCAGAAAATAATTTTTGTTAAAAATTTAAAAAAATAAATTTTTAATATTTTTTTCAAACAATAAATATTAGATATTTGTTAAATTTTTTTACTTTTAATTCCACTATTTATACATGAAACTAATTTTGATTTTAATTAAAAAGAATATAGAAATGATGATGATGAGAAAACAAATTATCGAAAATAGATTTCATCACAACGATAAATTATTTACGATACAAGAGAGCGTAATTATACAGGGGATTTTATATATTATAATATATACAATATATATAGAAAAATGTGACCGTTGAAGGAATATGACACAAACATATGATCCAATCTGTCTTTATATATATATATATATAAAAATACGCAATCATCTGTATTTCTTGAGATATTATATCCTCATTTGGTATACTTGTGACTTCATACACTGATACATGATAATTAGTGGTAAGAGTAAACCCCGAGACCTCGGTACAAATAACGCAATCAAAATGCACGATTGTCTCACATAAATTTTCTGATGCTACTGGTATCACAGAAAAATATATTATATATATAATTATTCTAAATTATATAAAGAAGTTCTAAGTGGAAAGAGAATTATTTTTCTATTAATCTTCAAATAATTTTAAGGCGATTCAACCCATTGACATAACTGAAAAGTTGTTTTTAACAACAAATTAAAATTAAAATTAATATATTAAATTTTAAAGATAAATTTCACCATATATTGTCATATTGACTATTTGTTAAATATATTTTTCATTATTTAAAATAAGTGTATATAAAAAAATTATTATTTTTTAAAATGTAAATTAATAAACAAATTACAACCAATAAATTTACTATGATAAAACATTGTATAGGAATTGATTAGACAATAAAATACAGTAAAATTTACTATACTGTAAAGGTAGAGAAAAAAAATTAAAATCAAATAAAAAAAATGATACATATGTGTTATAGATCACGTAGGTACTCAAAAGTCATACACGCAACTTATATATACATAAAGGGGAAGTATAGATGTTCCATAATGAAATGAACACTCATTGAGTATACTTTGATTTAGGAATGAGAGTAAAATATATGACATCACATTTCCATTCAAGGATATGTAAGGTATTATCGAATTTCCACATTGAAACACAATAACGTGAGGTCTACATAAGGACACACGTGTTCGTAAATTATAGTTTAAGTGAACATATAATCGCGTGTCTGTGCTAAAATATGCCCACGTATACATTTTGCGGTGACGATTCTGGACCGTAATCTAGCGCAAGCGCAACCTCTTCATTCACCGTCTACGCCAAAGTTACAAAAAATTCAGGTAGTACCTTTTATAGCATCTTCTATTAAATATGATAGTCATAAAAAAAAATTTTTAATTTATAAAATAAATAAAACGTCATTTCATTCATTACTAAGTTAGTTAATTAATTATTATAACAATAAAATTTTTAACCGAACAAATAATAATTAAGTAAAATCTACTGAAAAATCTGTAACACATATATAGAAATAATTGTCACTATTTTTAACAGATTTTAACCAACTTTAATTTCGTTGAATTCTAAATTCTCTTGGTACAAAAAATAGTAGAATTTGCATAATCCATTTGCTTATGAACCAAATATTATACAATAATACTTAAAGAAATTAGGTGCTGTTATTATTTTAAGAAATATTAATTCCATTCAATTTCTAAAGTGCTTTTAATTAAAAAAATACTTTCGTTAATTTTTTGCTTATGAATCAAAATTTATATATTATACTCGAAATAGTAACAAATCGTTAATAAATAATTATATATCACAATTTGGAAACTCAATAATACATTACGATTAATAGAATAATTATTTTGTCAAATCATTTCCAATGGAATTTCCAAAATTACAATACTTATGCAATATATATATGCGTATATATCAATATTTTTACTGATAAGTGTGCAATATAATGCAATCTAAACGATTTCTTTTATGGACCAAAAATATAACGTTTTTTACGTAATTCTTGCTGCATTGTCTAATTATATTATGATGAAAGGTAAAATTATTTTTAAAAAAGATATAGAATAGTGACGGAATTACATTTACATACATAAACTAAATTTTCGAACCATTTAAAATCTTTTATATTATTTAAATCCTTTAACCTATATTCGTCACATTAAATTTTAATATAGAATTATTACTCTATATTTCACCTCAAATACAAAATTAATCATATTATGAAGGCATATATATTTCAAGACTTTGTTAAATTATTCCGATAGTTTTAGAAAATTTTATTTATTTTTACTCTCGGAAACAGTAAAATCAGTTTTCCTTAATTTTCAATTCTTGTACTAAAAATTTTAAAAAAGTTTCCTGTGGCAGCGGACTATTTGCTGTCACATCAAATTACGTTAGCTAAAATAGAGACAGCGAACAAAATTGCTGTGAGAGTAAATTTCTAAAATTTTCTACTGATATTGTTTATCACAGCAAACTTTTTCGTTGTCATAGCAAAAAATTTAGCTGTGGTTACTAATTTTGATAGATTCGGTATTAAACATTAGTTACCATCTGTAAGCAATTCCTTTTTTTCCGTAAAATTAAAGAAAAATAGAAAATACAAAAGTATTCATTATTTTCAGTATTTTTTCCCGCGGTTACTAACGAAATTAAAAAAAAGCTAATAACGATATGCAATATCTCGAAACAACCTTAGAGTTTGAATAAACCTTGTGTATACCTCAGCTGTGCAAGCGTTCATCGTACCATAAAATAAAAAAAAAGAGAGAGGGGGGGAACTGGCAGCGCACAACCAACAACCACTGTCGGGGATAGGTGCCTAGCAAAAGTACAAGCAACTGCCTTCAGTCGTTGGTTGCACAATGGCGTGCTCGGATCGTGTTTGCTTGTTCTCTTGCCGCCGACGTTTCTGAGCGGAGGTCGGCCCAACGTTGGACCGTTCGTTGCGCGGATATTTATCACATATTGATTTCCGCTTCATTATTCTCCTCCTCAACTCAGAATCCTTCTCACATCAAAATTTCAAATTTTTTTTTGTGTCTCGAGTATGTGTGAGAATTTAAACTAAATCAACGAAGAATAATCAAAAAATCCTTTTTCCCGGGATAATAGTGACAAGAAGAGAATAAACAACAAAAAACACCATCATCACGCACGCAAAATCAACGGTCGCAAACAACGTCTTGGAAGAAACCAACCCCCGTTCAGGAACATAATCGGCATACAATGGTTTTCTTTTTTGGATATAGAAATGACAAATCGACTTAGCCTTTTACAATTAAAAAAGGTAATTTAAAAAAAAAGGTTTTTTTTAACAAGACACACAATGGATTGTATATATCTTATTTTTGACGATGACATCTTTGGTGTCGCAGTTGCTCAGTGCAAAGTGCAGTGACTATCGACGAGTTTTAATCAAGTCGCTTGTTAAAAACCAATATATTGATATTTGTTTATATAGGCTCTCAAGTGTTTTAATAATTAATAATAACTGTCTTCTTCTTTTGTTTTGGAAAAAAATGAGCATCGTCACAAATATGAATCACTCCAAAAAATGCCTTTTGATAATTTTATTAGAATTAATATATTGTGACCTAATCAAACTTTTATTATTATTATTACTCTTACAACAGCATTCATCATATACTCAGTTACATCGTAAACATTCCAGGCGTGACTCAAACCATTCTAATATCAGGAAGTTACTTTTACACTACACGTTTCTAATAACAAATCAATTTTACTTGTATGCTTCTCGTGTAAACAAATTGGCAATTGATTTTATTTGATTTACATATAGAATTTGTTATTAATTTGTCCTTCTTATATCTCAGATGAGGAAAATTACTGATTTTGGTTTTCAAATTATTTGCTTCTGTTTAAATCTAGAGATGTTTTATAATGTACTATGATGTATATTGTATTATTTACAATACAGATTGTATTGTACTATTTACTATATGTATAAGGTTTTACAATTCACCATACAGCTCAGTGGACTGTACATTTTGGTGTTGTAATATTTGCAATACATAATGTACCGTTTGTATACTATTTTCTATACAGATTTTACCATTTAATGCACAGATTGTATAATTCATTATTCAGATTGTACTATTTACTGTACATATTGTATCATTTACTATACAGATTTATTGTACAGATAGTAGCATTTACTATACAGTCCTTTTACAAAGTACTATGTTGTACCACTTGCAACACAATTGTACAATTTACAATACAGATAGTACCTTTTACAATACAGGTAAAATCATTTACAATTGACATAGTGTTATTTACAATACTCATAGTATTATTTACAATACACATAGTATCATTTGCAATGAAGCTTGTACCATTTACAGCACGGTCTGTATCATTGGCAATGCATATACGGCGCTAGCCACGTGGTGCTGCAATTCATTTTTCTCATCACTGTACACAATTTCTACAGCATGTTATAAGAAGTTGCTACACTGTTTATCATATTCAATTACTAAATTCAGATGTATTGTCCAATTGCAACATTGTCAAGGCACACTGTCTAATTGCTAAATTGAATATTATTCAATTTCCACTTTTGTATTTTTTATTGAATTGACTCATTTTGAAAATATTGCACAATTTTTTTCTTTTCTTCTTCTTTTTCAAATGAAGGTGCGAAGCTTTGAAACAAGAGAAACTGGAATAGGACAATGTATATATATATAGATTGTGCTTTATTAAATTACCTAGTATTATTGCATCATTTTTTGTATACGTTGAATTTCATGCAATATTCCTACGTGACAACTGAAGCAGCGCCATTTTGACCTTAACGAAGGATATATTTGCTATCTGCTGTTAACAAGTAATAACTGTTTCGTCATATTAATTGACTTTTGTTAATTTCCTTATATATATTAACTCATTAAGTCACATTAGTCATTTTTCTTTTGAAGAAATTTTTCAAATCAATATATATATATTGTCTTTCTATAAAGGATATCATTATAAAAATATAATGTACCAGTTATTTTCGTGTCGCCAGCCTAAATATTTTCCTAAGGAATTCTCATTATAATTACATTATCTTTATATATTTTTCAGTAAATGAAGAATTAAGACATAATTGTCACGTTTCTTAAAATGATCATCATCAACAATACATTACAACTTCCCTCTTCCTTATTATTGTAGTATTTAATTATTAATTAATTATTCAATTACACAGCGGTAATTGGAATTCCTTGTGTCACTATATGATTGAGAGTAAAACCAATTATACTTGCGGTGCGTGGTATTTTATTATATATTTCACAAAACTAGTTATCATTTAAACGTTCAGTTTTTTTGTCACCATGTATATATGTTTCCTGTTTCTAAATTTCGAATTGTCAGCTCACGATTACAACTGATTTGAGAAAACTGGTTTCAAATATATGTATATATATATTTATAACCGAGATTGCAAAATATTATTTACGGGTAAATAACTAATAGGAACTTGCCTAAGGTTGGGATGCAATCACTATTCTTTGCAATCTTTGAATTGCAGACACACACACCCTGGAGCCTATTTTCTTAATTATTTTTCAAGTTTCTCAATTAATTTTTTTTCGCAAAAGAAATTTTTTATTTTCTCACTTAAGAAATCAATGTTATTTCGAAAATTTTAAAAATTCCTTACTAAATTATGTTTAAATTCCATCTATAATTTTGACATTTGTAACACCCAGTCTCATACCTTTTTATTTGTTTTAAATAAAAAAAAAATTTATTTAGCAAAAAAATTAAATTTTATTTAACAGAATTAAACTTTTATTCAGCAGGAATAAAATTTTATTTATCGCAAATAAAATTTATTTAAAATAAATAAATATTTGTCTCTGATACAAATAGGTACAGCGTTTCTCTGGTTGTATATGAAAGGAGGAAACACCTAGTTTTTTGTATTAATTTTTCTGTGACATTATTAAGTTATTTGAAAGACAATGCAATGATATAATAAGCGATTAACATATTCTCATTTACACGTTCTCGATTACAACAAAATGCGCATAATCATGCGTTTCGAGGCTGGAAAAACTCAAGTGCACAACATCCTGTTGACACTGTCAACTAACACTTATCGAATTATATATAATATACGTTACAAAATTTATTCAATTTATTTCAAATTTTTCTATTGAAAAAATTTTCCAATTTTTTCAATGTAAAAGAATAATAGAAAAGACGAGATATTAAAATGAACGGAGTAAATTATTTAGTATATGTGGAATAAAAAAGATGTAAATTATATATAGATAATATACGTAACGGTCGTTTTGAATTTTTAAATCTCATTTATGCGGGCATCTTATAAAAGTCGTATCCATGACCTTAACGAATCTCCGCCGGAATAAATTGTGTAAGAATGCTAGTGCTCGCTCTGTTGAAATACATACTACTACTTCTGTCTTTTGAAATTGTCAGTGATTCGCCGTTTCGACAAACGAATATTTTAATACAATTGAGGTTTTTTTTTCTTTTCTTTTTCCTCTCAAATGGTTAGTTTCGTTAGAAATAATTTCTGCGCTTTGCCTCCTATGACGACCAAGGTCGATTGCTTCAATGCGAATCGATGACGAAGTATATAGTATATAGAAAAAAAATAATGTTAAAAACCTTCATTTTTATCGATGCCAAGTTCTTTTTTTTGTCGCAAGAAAGACAGAATTTTGTTATTTTTACTATTTTTATTATTATTATCATCATTGTTCAAATTGTCACCTTGATTCTGAAATATCGGAACGATTATACTAATGTATTTTTCAACACCCTTGTTTTCGAGCAATGCTCTCTGTTTCGCAACAACACGTAATAAAAATTACACCAGACTATATTTTAGCATCTTGCTTATATTTAGTTTAATCTACAATAATAAGAAGAAAACTAACTGTTGTGAAATTTTTTTTTATGCTGCCAAAGCAAAAATGTTGATTAACTTTTCATGGAATAAAAATATAGAACTTTGAGATCTTTTATAATTGGCATACTATTTTCAAAATTGAAATTTACATTTTTCGATATCGAAGAAGAAAGAAAAGGCCAAACATTAACAGATTATATTTCATCATAAATTCATTTTTTTCCTCTCTTATTTACAAAGAGGAAAACAAAAAAAAAATATCGAAAAAGTTTGTAGTTCAGAAATTATCATTTCCTCCCAAAAGTTCAACGCTTATCGGTTGAATAAACTTACTCTAATTTTAGTTGACTTATGTCAATACAAAATCCGGATAGCCAAAAAAGTATACAAGATTTTTGAGATATATGTAAAATTATCAAAATTAATTGATATTAAATATTAGGAAAATCAATTATAAGAAGTAGATCATGTATAATAAGGAAACTTTTTAATTTTAAATTTAACAAACAAGGAAAGTATAAAATTCTCAAAAAGAAACCAAATCTCAACACTGAAAATAGTAGCATTGATGAAAAAAAAATTAGAGGATCAAATACAGTTTTCTGTAAAATACTAATTTTGTATAATTATTCAAACAAAAGTAGAATTCAGAATGCATGACGAATGTGGCTTTACTCATTAAACTAATGACTGTATATGTTGACTGTTTCAGGACCTATTCATCCGGGTGACTCGACATTAACGGTCAGTCATCTCTTGAAGATCTCCTTCCGTCCAAGGATTCCATTGAGATTCCAAATATATAAACGCACAAAAGCCACATTTTGCAAATTAATCAACAAATTCACGAAGAAATCTCCTTCATCCTCAAAAATATATAAATATATATATATTATTCAACTTGTTATTTTTAACCACCCAAGTGTTCGTGTTTTATATAACTCAGAGTCAAGAAAAAATATTAATTTAGAAGTGAATTTTTTAAAAATACATCATCACAATCATGGTGATTTAGTTAGATTTATTTTAGTTATAAAAAGAAGAAGAAGAAGAAGAAGAAGCATTAAGGTTGTGAAAAAGGAATACAAAAAGAAGTGTGTGTTGTGTTTTGTGTGAACTATTATAAGTTCGCGCAACATGAGAGTGGCTGTGAGTAGACAGGATCCCTATCATCTTCAAGTGAGTCGTACAGGTACTGGAAAATTTCTAGTTAGAAATTACCAGGATGTACCACAATCGAAGAATAGTGAAGAAACACCGGTTACACCAGTTGTATTCTCAAGTTGTGAACCAATTAACACCGATCGTCAAGGACCAACGATCCTTGGAGATCGGTTCCTTCTTCTTGATGCAGCAGCTGAAGGTAGCGCACTTTATAAGTGTGTCGATGTGAAAACAGGCCAACAACTTATTGCTAAGGTCAGTAAATTTTATCAAAATTTTGACTTTTAATTACAATTTTAAAATCTGTATTTTGAAAACATACTTTTTCGAATAGTACAGATTTAATATAATCAAAATTGATGATTATCAAGATGAATCGCATATAATTAAATTATTATTATTATTGAATCATACAATTAAATTCTTTGATAAGTGTGTAATTTTATTGATTGATCTCGTTATATGAGCAAATATATATTTTTTTAATTCACTTAAGGATAAAAAGGTTTTTTACACGAATTGTTACTATAGAACTAACAAATCTGATCTATATTAATTAGATTTATTCCTTTTTCTCCGAGTATACCTATATTAAATCAATTTTAAAATTTTATTTTAAAAAAATTGTCTTTCTTTTTGTATGGGAATAAAATGAAATTCAAATTTTTTAAATGAGGAAAATATATTTCTTATGTAAAGAATAATTAATAATATTCCGGAAATTATTAGTATTTCTATGATGAAAAAATTTTTGAATGTCGTCATACAAATATTGCAACATACATAAAATAATGGGAAAAGTTAAATTTCTATATCGAATTATACAGCAGAATTAATTATTTCACACGTGAACTAATATAATTTTCTAAATAAACAGAAATTTAAATAGATAAAAAATTTAATAGGAATTTAGTTTATTTAATCGATGTATAAAATTTCAAGTACATTTTTATTTATCCTTTAAATGTTTAATAAAATTAAAAATAACATTTTATGATATAAAATTCGTTCTTCACCGAATATTGTATATACGCTTGGAAATTGTAGCAAAAGTTGAAAACGTTCTTTAAATGAAATCTAGATCTAACACACTTTCATGAAAGTTTCTCTCATTTCAATTTTTCCCATATAATTTGAAATTTTATTATTATTATTATTAATAATAATAATTCAAAATTTGATTGTGGTATAATTTGTACCTATTTTTATAAATCGGTACAAAAATGATAATTTAGCAACAATTTGATTTTTGTAATACTAACATTCAAGTTTATGTGAATATTCTATTCAGATTTTTATAATAACAAAAAAGTGGAATAAAAAATTGAAATATATCCATCTGTGATTTAGAGGGCATTTGAAAATGAAGAAAACAGTGTTCCACATTTAATTCTTAAGAAATATGTACTTCAAAGATTCGACCCAAGGTTCAATTTCGCAAGAATCTGTCAAGATTCAAGACCACTCAAGGCAATGTTTTCCTCGAGACAGGCACATGGCACACTTTGCAAAAATTAATTTTCAATTTCAAATGTATATGTATATAAAACATCCAGAAAACAATATTAAATCCCCCTAGGAATCGTTAAACAACTAATAATTTCTTTGCATACAAAATTAAAAAAATAAAAAAAATTTTTTCATAAAATTGGCTTAATCTCAGAAATGTCAATAAAAATTTAGTAAAAGAATTTCAATAAGAATTTGTACCAGGAAAATATACTTTGTTTAAGTATTGATTAAATCAAGAAGCTCTGTGGGTTTTTTTTATATGAAGAACTGTAAAAATAGCCGCTAAGCTAAATTCACCGGAAGATAATCTCGGGCCTCGATTATTATTATTGCTTTCAAAGAAGGAACAGGATGTTGCTATTGAAGATATAATAGAGCGTTTAAAGAAGAATCACTGCTTCCTTTTTTTAAAGACAAGTTTAAAGCAATTTCAACAAGGAGGTATTCCACGAACCTTAAAATTTGATTTTATTAAAAGCCACTCAATCGTTTACCTCATCATTCATTGTTACTTTATGCTGCATTTAACATTTCAGCCAAATTTATTTATTTACATTATGTTTTTACATCTATATAATTTATTTATTATTCAAGTCCTTTTTAAACAAAATAGTTGCAACTAATTTTTAATAATAATTAATTTTAGAGCTTATTCATCTGTCTTGCTTTCATAATTCAATACTATATTTTTCAACTAAATAAATCCAGCAGCGGATAACAAGAAAATGATAGAAAAAAAAACGAAAATTTGTTTAGATGAAAAATTCTTATCACAGGTTTGAAATATGTAAGATGATAAAAAAAGATAATGATTTCTTTCTCTCTTGCTTTTAACATGTTGAAAAAATTTTTTATCACAAATTTACGTCACCATCACATTTGTGTGTGTGTGTGTGTGTGTGTAAAGAAAAGCATAAAAAATTCTAGCTTAATCAATAATTCTGATAGTGCCCTTTGTATTTTGGGCAACATAGACAGTTGTCTGAATGATTCAGAATATAGGGGCTGTAAAAAGGGTCTTTTGATTTTCCTCCTCGTGTGTGAGTCATCGGTTACAACCTGTCATTGTAATCTATTCTCAGAATCTGAAATTTCCAAATTCAACCCCCGAACAACGTTTCTACTTATTTCCAAGGAATGGAGCCCTAAATTAGGAATAACAAAGAATTTAAAGTTATAGAAACTTAACGGATTGTAAATCATCAATTGAAATTTTAATACTCAAGGTACATACTTTATGATACTTAAAACAGGTACTTAAAATAAGTAATTAAAATATATAGTTTTCTATTGATGAAATATGTATATGCATTTAATAAAGTAAACTTTTAATTAATGGATTGAGAATAGATTCTGTATACTTTTTGATGAGTAGCTGATTTATGAATTATTGCATGATTTTTTTCTCTATTTGTATTTAATATGTACATGTTGATTTATTTCAATACACTACATTTTTTTGCGGAAGTATTTTGCTAAAGTTGCAACGTTTTTCATTATAAGAAGTTATACAATCATATCACTTGTATATATGTATATACAATGAAATTTCTTACATCATTAATATGAGGCTGCACCTCTTCTCATATATATTGTGAACGTGTAATATTTGAAATATCATCAAATCATTTCCATTCAATTTATCGTTATTGCTATATAGCAATCTTATCAAAAATTTGAAAAAACAACTTTCTTTTTGGGTTAGAAGACAAAAAATTTTTTCTAAAAATTATTATATTGTACAACAGGTTATAATATTGTAGGATCAAAATTCAAAATGTTACTTTGTGTACTATATTTTTAATTTGTTTTTAAAATTAAAAATATAGTATACAAAATAACATTTTGGATTTCAATTGTAGAACATTAACAATAACATTATTAGAATTGTATGTTTTCAATATAACAATTGTTACGAAAAAGTTTCTGACAAACTGACTCCTTTTTTACATGTTTTTTTCATTTTATAAATTTTTGAATATTGCCATACGATGTATATATGTAATTGGAGATTTGTCAGGCCGCACGCAATGCAAATACAATATTTAAATAGTGTTCAACAACTGTTAGTTCAATTTCGCAAAATACATATATATTATTCCAGACCCTTATTAAATTTATTTGTAACATTACGAAATTGTAAAATTGGCCTCGGGATTTCGACACTGAAACTCAGCGCGACTGTGAGAGTTTCAAAATCAACTGCTTCGATTTCGATTTAATTATCTCAGTTTGCTGATGTCTGATGATGATGTAGATTTACGAAACAGTTTGTAGCAAAAAAAAATTCTAAAAAAAATATATTTCTATCTTCTAATAAGGAAAAAAAATTGAAGATAACGATATCAATTGTATAACTAGACAACTTTTTTTTTAAACAAAAGTTGACAATTTTTAAAAGAAGAAGAGATAAAATGACAGCACACGTGATTATTGTAATTTTTAATCATTCTCGTGTCACATAAAGAAAAAACAATTTTGAGATGATAAAAATAATGACAGAATCCCGAAATGAGGAAAAAAATAGATTTCGAAAGTTTTGAAGACCTTCTTTTTTGTTATTAATTTTATCGCTTTTAAAATACATTGTTATGTTCATTTTTGTTTTAATTAATTGACAATGCTTAATTAATAATATATTACGTAATCAAAGCAAGCACAACGAATCATTTTATCAATGATCCAATAATACTTTTCTCTCTCTCTCTCTCTTTCTGCGCTTTAATGGAAACCTATTATATTGTCGGCCGGATGTCTCTAATGACCTTGAACCCCCCGGGGTGGTGTATTTTTTGAGACAGGAAATGAATACACGTTTTTCTATTGATGATTTGATAAAAATTTAAGAACCTGAGACATTATCATTTAATTTCTAGATATAATGAAAAAAAGCGGAAGCATAAAATTGGCATTTGTCTCAATCGATTGCTATATTGTTTTGAATTAAATTAATTAACTAATAAATAAATAAACAAATTAATTAATAAATTAATTAAATTAATAATAAGAAGAAATTAATTATTTTAGAAATAGAACATTAATTGAACCAATAGAGCAATAATTTTACTATAATAAATTATTTTAATTATAGATCAATAGCGATCGATATCGATCAGTAAATTTAGTGTCAAATCGATAATTTTAATAAAATATAGTATAATAAGTCAATGACTTTGGTAATAAATTTGTATTACAACATAATATAAATATATACAATATTATAAATATAAACACCGTTGAGAAATACAAAATGTTTTACTAATTCGCACTTGTTCAAATAGAATTTATTTAAATATAATAGATAAGTTTTTCAACTTGATATATTTATAAAAAAAAAAATTCTACGTTTAAAAGGAATAGAAAAAATATTAGAATTTTATTTTTTAAAACAAGATATTTGCATTTTTAGTCAAAGTTTGATATAAACCAGAACAGAAATTTAACACGATTCAGTAAAAATTCTGTTCAATGAAAATTTTTGTTAAATTAAAGTTCCATGAACTAAAGAAATTTCATTTATTCAAAAAATGGAATAAAATGCAAATTTATTTAAATGTAAATTGAACTTGGAAAAATTTCTATACCAATTATAAATTGGACATTTTTTCTTGTTAATTCATAATAATTTATTTTTTCTTAACATTTTGTAGTCGAAAATATTTCAGTGTGAAATTAATTTTCGATTGCTAAAATAAATATTAATTGAAAATATAATTTTTCGTTTTTTAGGCATTGACACCGGGAGATAAGGTTGATGAAGCACTTTTACAAGCGCATTTGCGACTGGATGGTACTGGAGCCACAAGTGAAATAGCAGGTGTGGTGGATGTACCAGGAGGTCGACGATACCTTCTCCTCGAGGGTCACTACGGCGACCTACACGCCTACGTGAGGGCGCGTAGAAGGCTACGGGAACCGGAGGCACGGAGACTTTTCCGTCAAGCCGCCAGGGCTGTAGCCAAGTGCCACGAGAAAGGAGTTGTTCTCAGGGATCTTAAACTTAGGAAATTTGTCTTTACCGATGAAACGCGGTAAGTTACAAAACAAATTTATATCCTTTTTGTAAAATTTTAATTTTCCTTTTAATTTTCCCTGTTTGCAATGAAAGAGAAATAATTTTTCTACTCAAAAGGCCCAAAAATTTAAAAGTTTGTATAAGCACTGGAATTCTTTTTTGGAAATAACCTGAATGACAATAAATATTTTTCTTGTCCAATGTATTAGTCGTCCATTATTTTATACGAATGTAATAAATTTCTGAATCTAAATTAGTCAAAAATAACTGTTAAATATTGACATATGTTTTGAAAAATAACCGGAAATACGAATCCCCTTGAGATATGGAATCTGTGGAATTAAAGTTCTAAAATACAACATTTATTTAAGTTTAAGGTATTTGAACTTTTTCCTGTATATAAGCAGACACACGTATATATGTATATATATATTTTCGGTCAATTTTGGTTCCTCTATATATTCTGATTCGTGCTTGAAAGTTAAAAATATTTCGCGCACATAAGCATTCCAATTTTCAACACTAAAAAGTTAATTTTGTTTTCTACTTTTCTTTTCACTTATTTGACAAAAATAAATGTGGCATCGAGACTAAATCTAAAGTAATCGAAGAACACAAAAATCTTGAAAATATCACTTATAGTGATCTCTCTAGACCTCGGAGTAAGATGTTGTCACGTCAAAATTTTCTTAATATTAAAAATGCAGAATTTCTTTAAATTTTCGAACAATATGCAACAAAAGTATGTGAATAGTGCCCAAGGAACTTCAGGAAGGAAAAAATATATGTAATATTTGCAATATGAGAGAAAAGTCTTATAACAACATTTTGCCACCTTGATAAAACGGGTGTGTGTATATGTCGTGAGTCCGGTCTGGTTGTCTGGTTGGCCAATCGTGTCTTACACTCGCATTCCTGTTGCTCGAGAGCTCGTGTGATTGGAACGAGAGAAGAGATACCAGAGGAGATGGAGAGAATGAGAGAGCGAGATAATAAAAGAGAGAGAGAGAGAGAGAGAGAGAGATAGACTTTGAGTTATATGTGAGAATGATGTAGAAGGAGAGAGAGAGAGAAAAGGGGATGTTGCAAGCCAGAAAAGCATATTGGTTCATCGGCTGGGGTTTTGAAACGCTACTCGTATAATTAGGAAACGTATATGCCTCGGTTCAACCTCCTCACGTCTCTCACCCATATTTTTGTTTTTTCACCTACATCGATTTCGAGGGATTCGAAGGACAAAAATTGAAGGATCCCATGTATGTATATAATAAAACACACATATATTTATATCCTTTCGCAAATTCCAAACCTAAGAGACCTTCACTCCATTCTAAAATAAGATATAAAGCGAAAGAATCAAAAGGCCACTGAATACATTAACGGAATATCTACATAATTCTTAATAGAGAGAAAGAGAGAGAAAAGAGCAGAGAAATATTGCAAACGTTTCATAAATTAGCAAATTTCACTATATAATACGAAATATATGTAGTCTCATTGGATACAATTGAAATCGATCCACTTAAGGTCATGTACAACTATACTGGCGCCACCTCAATTAATCCAAAATACAATGAAAAAAAGTTTTGGTGAAATTTATTATTCCGATAATAAATTGTTATTTAACTATTAAACAAATTTTCCAACCTTTTAACCAGTAACTGTTGTCTGATCTGCATCCCTGCTGCTGCTGCTGCTGCTGTTCCCTTGAATCATAACATCTGCTGAAGCACACGCGATTTAAAAATGACGAACACTCTCGAAATAACTTTTTTAATTTAATTTTTAAGTTTAAAAAACACTTTTCTTCTTTATAAAAATCCCTTTTTCTTAATTATTAAACACTTCCAACCCTTTTCACCTGAAATAAAAAAAAGCAATGATTATTTTGAAAAAGGAAATTTTTAAAAATTAAAACTTTAAATAACAATGCAACGATTTAAAAATGACGATGTTAAATACGATAAATGAAATGAAGATTAAAACTGCACCTTCTTACAGAATGCAAGGTTTTAATTCTTAGTCCTGAAATACAAAATGGCAAAAATTTTGCTTTAAAAATTCATCAATTATTAAAAATGTCCGTAATAAGTCGATTTTAATAAAATATTATATAAATTTAAAAAGAATATTTACTATTTATGGCTTTTTATCAGTCAGACCTCTTGGAGCGTTTGAAAACACTTTGTCCAGCGCAAAATTGCGAAAATCATCAACAAAACTGGGAGATAGGTCATAAGTTATTTCTTATATAAGTTGATGTATATACAAAATTACATTTTAAATATAAATTTACTGATATAATATAATTATATTGTGTATATATATATAAAACTTAGAAGATGAAGTTTTATTTTGCAGGAGTATCTCACACACAATTTTAAAATGGAGATATCTCGGAATGTCAAGACTGATAAAAGATTATTGCGGTATGTTATATTATGAAAGTTTTAAACTTGATTAAAATAGGTACAAACGTACGTCTTGTATATTGACAGTGTACTGAGAAATCAAAAAGTTAAAAAAAAATAATTATCGGTTGTTTTATCTCTAATCAGTAGTAGAATTAGTAGTCTCTTTCCACAATTGTGACTTTTTATCATTCTTTTGCATCTCATATGACTTCATCTTTCTCTCTTGAGAAATGATCATCTGTGGCATTAAAGTCTAAGTTGATTTAATTAACATTCACTTTTAGATATATATATATATATATATTCATTCTCAAACGTATTATTATTATAATAATGATTATTCTAATTAATTTTCACATATATTTATATCCAGAGCATGTATTTTCAATTTATTAAATCTTAATTTTTTTGAACATTTATTTATACGAATTTTTATTTGATATAGAATTATTAAAACTACAGAATTACCATTGATCGAAATTTCAAATGTCCGAACAAATATAACCTAAAGAAAAAGATTTCAGTGTTTTAAGAATTATATCGAATAAAAATTTGTGCAAATAAAAAAAAAAAATTATCAATAAAGGGAATAACTAAAATGATAATAATTATATAAAGAAATTAAATTTCAAATGCGGGGATTTAATAATTATTATTCGTGAAAAAAATAACTATTGTAAATTTTCAAGAACATAAGACTATATAATAATTGATTTTGACGAGGTCATTGAACCTCTCTCGCTCAGTGGATTTCGCAAAGCCACACATAGCGATTGCCTCCTAATCTCCACGTCAGCCAGCACCACACGACTATAAGAACATTGGTTAGATGCTACATGAAAGATTACACGAGTATTGTCCGTCGAACCGGATATAATAAAGTATATAAGTAGGTGTCTGGTAATTTCCTAAGGTCATATTTGTGCCACATTATAAAATGCTACAGAGAAAAACGGCAAAAACGCAACTATAACCGCAGTAAGAATTCATTCATTAAATCACTTGATTACATGTATAGAACAAGTTTGTAATGGCAGCGAATTTTTTTTACTACCACAGCAAAGTTTGTTGATACAGTGACATGGAATAATTTTGTCATGGGGTTTAAATTCTCAATTTATTTATTATTATTATTAATTATAGTCACTGCTAACTTTTTAGAAGATCTATATAAAAACATTTAAGTTCCAAATTTTTTCAGCAAACATTTGTTAACATATGTGACTAATTATTTTAAAAGAATTTTTTAAACCATTATAAGGTATTTAATTAAAACACATGAAATCCTGTTGCAAGAAGGAAAAAAGTGTCAAAATAGAGGTTAGAAATTATTTATTTTCTAAAGATCCATTTTGAGGACAATTGAGGATGTTCTCCATCAAAGAATTATTATAATTGTATCTAAAATATATAATATACGTTTTCTAAATGAGGCTATACTGGTTTTCGGTCATTGATGTGTCTTTCTTTCACAACCGCGACATCCAAACGAGATCCGTGATAGAACATATGTCCTCATCTTTGGGGTTCTTGAACTCGACTCTTGTGTGTCGATGCCACTTGCGGGTGAAAGTTTGCGAAGAAAGCAATACTCTCAAAACTCTCTCTTTGTTTTTCTATTTCATTTTAGATGATCAAATGATTTACACACACACACACACACACACACACACACACACACACACACTTTCATGAATATTTTGAAACTTTTGTAACCTTCCTACCGAAGATGGAAGTTAACCTTCATTTTTTTTTTATTCAAAATGTAAAAAATTTATATTTTTTTACTAAATTCGAAATTCCAAACAAAGATATTCACGGGGAAAAAAGAATTGTTAAATCTAATAAACGAATTTTGGATATAGAACAAATTCAAATTTTTACTATAGTTCAAATTTACCAGAGAATATTTGAAACTTAAAACATAAAAGTAAATTAAAAACAAAAAAGTATTATTTTAATGAAGAAATCAAGTCAATACTTTGTAAACCGTATTGGAACAAAAGGAATGAATTGTAAAATTTTAACATTTTTCAAAAATTAAATTATAATTTATAATTTTGCTGGGCATAAATTATACATTAATCAAAAAATTATAGAAACCTACTTCAAAAAGAAAAAAGGAATATCTTACGAAAATAGAAGTAAAATTTTCATCAGAAAATATTTCTATATTATTAAATCTTTTCTTTTAAGAGTTCAAACACCTATAGAAATCAGTTTTTTGAGGCTGGTAATATTCGAGTTCAAGATATATATATATATATATATATATATATTAAAATCATTTTTGTTTCGAAATTATAATAAGTCATTGAGATGAGGAAATGAAGATCTAATTAAAAATATGTTTTCTTCTAAAAAGTAGTGTCTAACAGATGCTGTAGAAATAATTTAGAGCAATTATGACTTTTGAGAAAAGTGATTCTCACTCATTCGATATATTTATATATTGCCGACAGAAAATTCCAACTTTTTAATTTGAATCCCAAATAAAATGATTAATATGTATTTTAATTGACAAATTGTGGGCCAAAATTTGTTTATACATAAAGAAGTTAAAACAAATTCTTAACGACTAAATTGCAAAAAAAAGCAACGTGGTTAAACAGAATATTACCTAAGATATTACGTATTTTATGCGATTGAAACTTCCGCGTTTGCTGCTTGATCGACATATTGAAGCATAAGTGTGAATATCAGGGCCGCAAATTTATTAAATTTTAAATTTTGAATCAATCGTCAAAATTTGAATTGAATTTGATTGTCATTTATAAATAATATAATAAATTTCTGTATGACAAAATTTTATTTTTTTTAGTATGATAAAAATTCAGTAGGTATTGAACTTCCAAAACAATGATTTAATATTTAAAAACGAGTACATTTGAAAAAAAATGTCAAATCTTTTTAATTTATTTCATTTTTTTGGGGGGGGGGGGGGGAATGTGCTAAAAGAACAAAATTTTCACATAAATTTTAAATATTTAGAAAAATTTATATATTATACAAAACTTAGAATTTAAATATATATAGTGGAAAATATCTATCCAAGTCAAGGTAAAATTAAAATACTTTTATTTTTTTCTCGTGGTTTTTTAGAGATTAAAATTATTTAGCAATGTGCTTCAAATGTTTTACAATTTAGTATTTTTATAAAGAAAATTTCCCATTTTTTCATAAAATTGTAAAATTTGATAATTATTTTCATTTAAAAAAAAATAATTTTTGAATTTCAAATTATAACCAAATATATTATTCGGCCCTGTAAAAACATACTCTTGATGTCTTTCGTCAGAGATTTCGTTGCCTTTTCATTGCGAGTGGCGGCAGATTTACCAATGCAACGGTTTATGACGGTGTCTCAATCGCGATGCTCTTGCTAAATTAAATACTTTACTGTCCCGCTTCTTCTCGAATAAACAGATAGTAAACACACACACACATATTTACACACTTTAGACACGTGTTTCGACTATAAGTTGATTATCTTTGAAATCATGCTCAAATTAGGCCCATTATTTAAATAACTTCCTATATATTATAGGAATATATTTATTTTCATTTTCTATTCTCAGGAAATAGACAATTTAAGTGCCATGAAAAGCATCCTTTTTCTTTTCTTATTTCTGATAATTACATTTGTTAGCTTTGTTATAAATTCATATTAAAACTATTAAGAAACTAAAGCAACGTTGTTTCGATATTTTATATATTATATATTTCGACACGTGAAGAAGAACTTAAAAATTTTCAAACATTATTTTCCGAATTTTATCAAATAGATTGCGGTCTATTCTATTCATTTAGAATATTTCTTTATAAAAATGTATTTTTAATGAAGTTATTTCAATATATGTGGAAATTTATAATATACATATTGTTTCGTGAAGACATGACCTCGTATTGATCAGTAAAACACGATATAATAAGTAGGTCTCTTTGTGTATTGGTACACACATATATAAACAGATCAAGGTTATGATTAGGACAATGGACAGTATAAAACACCTTTTTTAATTAAAAAATAAAAAAAACGAGTTTTCAAGGTTAGAGGGACATTGAATTATTGATCCTTAGCGTATAATTTTTGTTAGGACAAATTTTTTGAAAAATATTTAATTCTGATTATTATTTAAAAAATTGCACTAACCAAAAAATGCATATTTAATTCTAATTAATGGAAAAAAATAGTTTTAGGTATAATCTCATGTAATCATATGCAATAATTTTAATAAAAACTCTGATGCAATTTTATAAACTATTGCAATTTCATGCAATCTCTTGCATCCACTATTGTTTTTGTTATTGCGATTGCAATTGAATGCAAGCATTAAATAGATAATTGTTTTTAAAAAATGTTGCATTTTGAAAATAAAACAAAAAGATTTCAGAGCGATTTTTAAAATTTTCCAATCAAAATTTAACAAGAAAATTGTGGTTTGTTGTCGATATTAAAAATCGCGCCAAAATCTTTTTCTATAGATTATGTTTGTTTGGTCATTTGCAATTTCGGACAAATTAAAATTCCATAAGAATTCCAGGCTATCCTTAGTTGTTATTAAAACGTTGAATTCTGTTTTTTTTTTTAAATTTCTATAAAAGAAACTTTTCCCCGCACACATATATATTTTCTATTAATAACATTGTACTAAAAAAGAAATTTCCTGTATGATTTCAGAACACGTCTTCGACTCGAGAGTCTGGAAGATGCAGTGATCGTGGAGGATTTGGACGACAAGTTGACGGATCGTCGCGGATGTCCGGCTTACGTGGCGCCGGAAGTTCTGTGTTCAGGACGAGCTTACTCCGGAAAGGCATCTGACATCTGGTCGTTGGGAGTTCTTCTCTTTACGATGCTTGTTGGTCGTTACCCCTTTAATGGAGCTGAGCACGCGTCCCTATTCGCTAAAATATCACGTGCCCAATTCTTGATACCAGAAGGCCTTAGTTCTAGAGCACGATGTTTAATTCGCACCCTTCTTAGAAGGGATCCCACCGAGAGACCTGATTCTGAAGATGTTATTCGACATCCATGGCTAACAAGGCCCATTAAATCATCTGGAAGATCATCACACGACCAGCTCGTTCCAGAGCCAATTAATCATTCTCAAGACTGATTTTATCCAAGAGAATTCCACGCCTCAAAACTGCGTTAATTTTCATTCTTTTGAATCAGACGTTTTTTTTCTTTATTCTTCAAAATATAGTTTTCCATCATGGGAAAAAAGACATTTTTTTCAAACTCACAAACTTTTTCTAAAATGAAAAAAGATTTATTCTCTATCAAATTCTCAAATTTTAATCAAAAATCTTTTTTCATTTTAAAGTTTAGTTTTTGTAAAACACATTTTCCCACACCGGGTGGCTTCCCACATGGCCTTAAAATATATTTAAATAAATGCATTCGTATTTTTCTGCTTTGTTGTCGAAAGCTTTTTAAATATAAATTATATAGTATATTAATTATAATTTTTGAAAGCATTGAAATACGAATGTATTTATGAGATTCAGTTTCAAATTAAATATATGCGACCAAAATTATTTTTATAAATCAAAAAAGGTCTGATTTTAAATGATGAAATCTAGCTTTTAAGTTCTTCCACTGACATCGAACTGAAGACATGAATGTGTAAATTCCATATTTACAGAATGAAACTTTTTTTTCTGCGACACCAAAAAACCAAGGAAATCTTTTTCTGTAGTTATTTACTAAAAATTTATTCACTGCATTTAAAAGTTGATATAAAAATGTTTACGATTTAAGGGCATGCCTAAAAATGTAAAAAATAGTAACAATATTCATTTCTAAGGAAAAACATAAAAGCAAGTTATGTCAGAAATCTACTTTATCAACTGTCATATTCATTTCTTGAGTTTTTTTATACACCTCGAATATTTGTCGTTCATAATGTAGACAATTAATAAACTCAACGATTTACATTACAGACTGTAATATGTACAATATTGATTGCAAAATTTACAATACAAACTGTAACATTTACAATACAAATTGTAACCCTTACAATACAAACTGTAATATTTACAATACATACAGTGAAATTAACAATACATATTGTAAAATTCACCATATGTATTGTAACATTTACAATACATAATTATAAAAAATGTAATATTTGCAATACTTTCACGCTTTCTGGAAATACAATTTAAAATACAAGTTGTAAATGATACGATTAATTTTTATTTTAATAATTTGATTAAACAGGCAGTGAAAAATATCCGTTTTTCTAAGTATCAATGTATAACATTTGTTGAACATGCCCTTAATGAACTATTTAAAATTCATAAACTTGATGCATTTTTAAGCCATTGGCAAAAAAAGAAACATCACGTTCTTGTCTTCTGATCTTTGATTATAGTCAAGAAAAAGCGATTGTGCGTAAAACATCGATAGCATATAAAGAAATAAAAAAGAAAAAAAACTTGGAAATTTTTCTAAGTCATTTTATATGAAAAAAAAGATTTTTTTTTCAAGAAGTATTATTTATATATGTATACGAATATCTATATTTATTTTATTTACGTTTTCTTTATATTTGCCCTATGTCAATTATTATTTTCCCTCAGTCAAGTAAAAAATGAGAATGTTTGTAAAATTTTTTAAATTATTTTTTACATTTAATTTAGAAAAAAAGAAATCAATATTTCTGAAAAAAAGAATTGAATTGTACGATAAATTGTAAAATGTCGATGTAATCATATACGCAATCGTTTGTTCAATTAGTCAACAAATCGTATAAAGTCATATACGATTTTTCCTATTCCGCGTCAATATTTCTATTTAAAAGAAATAATTTTTTTTTGAGCAGACATTGTTTGCGAATAATTTTATATATGTTTAGTGATATGTGGTTTAAATATCATTGATTTTTTTCTTCTTTTTTTTGAAAAAAGTGCCACTTTGTTGTTCGACAAACTGATATCGTCGAATTAATATATTGTGTAGACTATTTGTATGCAATCAACTACTGGCTTTTATTATCACTAGATTTAAAATACCCGGTGTTTAATATTTTTCCAATAAATATGTATAAATTGACTTGTTTGTAAATTTCAAATTAGAATTTAAGAAATTAAATAAAAATGTAAACTTGACTTTTCTAGAAAAATTTACGTGAAAAAAATATATATCTATCTCCTTTTTTGCCAGTAGGATGAGTGTTTCGAGTTTTAAGATTATTGTACATTTGTACATTTGTCACGAAACTGTAAATATATTCAGTTGTCTAAGTCGTACAGTTAGTGAAGCTAATTCAATCCCTGTATGCTAAGCAATAAAACAATGTTTGTGAATGAATTTTAAAACGATTTTCTGTTTCATCCTCCTCACCTCATTATTAGTTATTTTTTATAATTTAACTGATTTTAGATTAATTACTATTAAACAATTTAATTAATTAATTAAATAAATAATTATTTAAACAATAAGAAACTATTTTCTATTATTAATTAATTAAATTAAGTTTCATAAAATTGAAAAACATTTTATTTTATTAAAAAATGTTTAAAGTTGAACGTTAATTTTATAAATTAAAAAAATTAACATATGTAATAAATAATAATTACTATTTAATGATAAATTTTATTAATTTCAATTAAGTAAAATGTTTTACGAGTCAATGAAACTTTTTTTAATTCAATTAAATGTTCATTAAATTAATCACATTCCTTGATGCAATAAAATATTTTTTTATTTACTTAACAAAATATTTTTTGATTCCAAGAAACGCTTTTTATATTAATAATAATTTTTTTTCTATATAAAATATTTAGAAAAAACATTATTTTAATTAAATTTCACAATTAAAATTAATAAAGAAGTGGAAAAGAATCTTTTTTCTAATAAAATTTAAAAATGCATAATGGGTTGCATATAGTGCTGATACAATGCTTTTTATGTTGGGTGAGTGTAAGAAGAAAACACATCTTACAGGCGTGAAAATATTATTTCATTTGTAAATATTAGGTTACACTGAAAATTAAAGGAAAAGAAAATAATTAATTAATTTGAAAATTATAATTTATTATAAATTAATTTAAACGTATACAAGAAATAAGATAATAATTATTTACAGATTTATAGTAATAAAACAAAAACAGACAACAAATATATAAAAAAAAACTTTTTTCTCGATCATTTAAAAATTATGCCGATGTTGATGTAGGAGAAGTGAAATTTGGTTGATTGGTAGATGCAGTTTTAGATTGAAAATTATTATTGTCAACTTGTCCAGTTGTTTCAACTGCATCAGCAGATCTTTCTGGTCCTCTTGCAAGTCTTAAACCTTGTGGTAATAAACTACTACCCCATGAGGAAGCGAGAAGTTGATGCTAAAAAATTAACGAAAAATAATGTTAAAATGCAATTGAAAAATTGGTAAAAAATAAAATGTTATTAATTGATTTTCAATTTTAAAAAAAGGTATTTTAAATAGAATAATCTGAATTTACCAAATTGGTATTAATCAAAACTTTTTTATTTGTAAACAAAAATTTTAATACTTTAATCTCTTCTTGCAGAGAATTTATTTTTAAACGGTATCTAAAAATTCATTTAAAAAGAATTTCTGTAAAATTCGAAATTGAGAAATGAAAATTGATTTAAAAAATAATGATATCATATTAGGTACTTTAATTAATAATTATCGAAATATTTACTTACGACTGGTGATGGTGAAGCAGCACATGCACATTTTCCTGTTAAACCAGCTAATTTATTTTGCCATTGTATTCCTGGGGTTGCTTGTAAATTCAAAGGTTGAAGTTTTGGTGAACTAAACAAATTAAGTGACTTCGCTGGTACATAACTATTTTGCGTTTGGAGAGGTAAAATTTGTATTGCCGATGGTTGACTCGTAATTTGTGGCGATGCAAAACTTAGAGATTGAGTTTGAGGTGTGTAAGGTCGAATTTGATATGATTGTGGATTATTGGCTGTTGATGACGTTTCAATGCAAAAGGATGAAGGTGGAGGAGGTGGTTGTGACAATTGATATACAATTGGAGAAGGATTAGGGGGAATTTGAGGTTGAGATATTTCCACGAATTGTTGTGGAGGAGGCTGGGGTGGAGGTGGAGGTAGATAAACTACTTGTTGTTGTGGTGGAGGTAATGATGGAAGAGAAACACATTGGGCGTATGAAGGTTGAGGTGGTTGTTGAGGTACTTGAATTACTTGAGGAGGAGGTGGTGGTTGTTGTGGAACTTGAACTTGTATTTGTGGAGGTGGTTGTGGTGGTTGTTGAGGAACTTGAATTATCTGCGGAGGAGGAGGTGGTAGCTGTGGAGGAACTTGAACTTGTATTTGTGGAGGTGGTTGTGGTGGTTGTTGAGGAACTTGAATTATCTGCGGAGGAGGAGGTACTCTTTGTTGAGGTACTTGAATTATCTGTGTAGGAAGAGGTTGTGGTGGTGGTTGAGGAACTTGAATTATCTGTGTAGGAGGAGGTACTCTTTGTTGAGGTACTTGAATTATCTGTGTAGGAAGAGGTTGTGGTGGTGGTTGAGATACTTGAATCAATTGTTGAGGTGGTGGTGGCGGTGGTATTACAGGCTGAGATACTTGAATAAGCTGTGGACGATCTTCCTGACAGACGACCATCTCAGGTGTACCGCAATTTACTTCCAAACATATTTTACTTGGATTTGACCCGGAAAGAGAGCATGATTTTTTTTCACGATTTAAATTATCATTTTCAGAATTATTCTCCACTGGATTTAAATCGTTTCTTTTGACAATTTTTGATTTATTTTTCGCTTCAATATTCGTCAATACTTTAGGAATCAATGGTTTGATATTTTCAAATTTGAGAGAACTTTCTTTTAGATTCACGGCTTTTGATAGACTGTCGGCTTTTATGCTCTCGATTGCTGTTCTTTTCTCGACTTTTTTTGTCACTGGTGATGATTGGATTAATGTTAATTCCAATAGAAGGAACGTTAACACGATTAACTTCATGGTTTCTCCGAAACGAGATCTGAACTCGAGGGAGAAGTTCATGAAACTGATATTTCAAAATGAAACTGTTTGGTTTAAATGTATTTCCGATCTTGCTGACAAAGATGAGTATTACACATTTGGGAATAATTTATGTTGTAATATTTTAAACGCCAAATATGCACACGCACGCAGGTGGTGCTTTGATTTCATCATTATTTGTTTGATTGAATAAAAATAATCAATTTGCGTTTATGAAATATTTAAACCACTTTATTAATGAGCGTATAAAAAATAATTTTGTAAAATGATCAATAATGTCAGAAAAAAATTGTTTTCCTAAATATAAAATTGTTGCTTCATTTCGAGCAATAAATAACATTATTTCAGCACTATATGCAAAAGACAAATTACAGTAAAATTCTTAAAAATTCATGCAAAAATAATAATTATACCGGATTTAATAAAGTCACTAGTTAATGTAATGATTTATAATACTTAATAAATAATCTTCAATTATTATTTGTATTATTGATTGTAGTATTGTGTAATATTTGATATACTATAAGAATCTATATAATATTTAACAATACAAAATATGCATATATAATTGCATTACGCTTTGAATTACATAATAATTATGCAATTATTTTCGGATTCCGTTAATTGTACACTTGTAATTTGATTACAATTTGCACAATACAGAAAAATTATTTTTTTTAGTTTTATTAATTAAATTATAAAAAATGTGTCAGTAAATTGTAGAATTAAAAAAAATTTGCTAAAAATATTTTAACAAAATGTACAAAAAAAAAATGGAAAAATAATTATACACCAAGCAGCAAAATTCCTAAGCCACAAATTTGTTTCAATTAAACAAGAAATAATCTGTTTCTTCAGTATTATCAAATAAATATTTATTTACTATCAAATAGTTATTAAATAATTATTATTTGAGTCAATTAAATTGTAGTTATTTCAAATACAGAAATTATTGATTCAAATGAAATTTGTTTGGTTCAAATAAATATTTATCTGACAATAGTCAAGTTACTGAACATATTAAAATTAGATAAATTTTTTTTCACTTTAAAGTTTTGTAACTATTTTTAATCAGATTTAATATCCTATAATATAAAGTTTGAAAATACAAAACTGTCAAATGACTGTCAAATGTTAAATATATCCGACAAATTATAATGTATTTACTAATAATTTACTAAATCATTATTTATGATATAATATTTTCTTGATACTTCTTTTATTATGCACGCACTTAAAATTAGATAGACTATTTTTCATATACCCTATATTTTATAAAACCGAAAATGATTTTTAAATTAAAAAACACGGAAAATCTTTAATAAATTTTTTTTAAAGATAAAGTATCTCGAATACAAACTTAATTTACAAAAATCTTTTTCAGGAACAAAACATTTTTTTATTATAAATATAAATAAACTTTATGCAAAATATATTACATCACGTTTCTTGATGATATATAAAGTTTTGGAAAAAAACGTATTGTATTATATTTGAAAAGATTTATATTAAGCAATTGTTTTTTTCTTCCGGTCTTTGCAAAGATTTCTGAAAATTATTACCAAGATGTTCAATATCAAGTTTTGTAACATAAATATTTTTGCGGAAATTGTCATTATGGTTTTAAAATTGTTATTGCTTCTGGAGTTAATAAAAAGAAGTTTGAGCTTCATTTCATGAATTTTAAACCGCGAACAACAAGACTGTGAACATGATATTCATTTTGGTTTGTTTGATAGCCAATGCAATTATTTGCAATGGACTACCTCAGGATTATTGTAATCGCGATATTGATGCTGATGAAATGGTAGATTGTGATGAAGCAGGAGATGTATTTCAAAATCCTTGGTAAGAATCTACCACTTTTAATATAATTTACTTGATTTCAATAATCGGATACTTGACTATTATCAAATAAATATTTATTAGAGTCAATTAAAAGTTAAATAAATAAATAAATAAATAATTTAAATACATATATTATTGATTCGAATACAGTTTATTTAATTCAGACAAAAATTATTTGTTTCAAATAAATATTTATTTAATAATAACAAAGTAAACGATTATTTGAACCAAATAAATTTTTTTCGGTGTATTATTTCAATTTTTTAATTTTTAACTCAATTTCAATAATTTAATATCTTTTTTTAAATTTAGGTCGTACAGAATGAGAACTGCTCAGGGATATGCTCCATATTCTCAATTATCAATGTTAAAGTGAGTAATCTTAATATTTAACGTAAATTAATAAATTGATATTCTCAGTTTCAATTAATTTTATGTTGCTAATATAATATTACTTTTGAATTTATATTTTATTCTCCAAGTGAAACTATTTTATATTTAAAAACTGCTCCACATAAATTTTAAACTGATTCTCTATATGAAATTATGTAAAGATTTTTTTTATAAAAAAAAGTTAGCAAAGTAAATTTTTGTTAACAATTAATAAAATTAAATTATTAATTAATTATTATTAAATTAAATAAATGAAGATTGAAGTGAAGACGATTTTTTTAAAAATATAATATTGTTAATATATTAAAAAAAGTTTTTACTTTTATAAAATGTTTATTTAAAATAATTATAAAGTTTTACTGAATATTAAATATTTTTTAAGTAATTAAATAATTATTATTAATAATTATTTCGATTACGAAATTTAATTTGCCAAAAAATTCAAATAAACGCATTTAACACAAACATTTTTGTGCAAACTTTTGAAAATAATGAAAATTTTAACTATAATAATTTCTAATATACAGATAAAAATGAAAAAAAAAAATTAAACATAAATATTTATAGAAAAAAAATTATGTTTCAGAAATAATAATGATGAAGGATTTTATGAGAATCAGAGAATGTTAATGAATAAAGCAAATAATCAGTTTCGACAACAAAGCTCCAGCTACATGCCAGAGCCAAGAAATTTGTATCAAAATTTTGTACCCTCAAGAGATTCACTAATGGGATTAAATTATCAACAAAATTTAGCTCCTGAATATATAAGATTTGCGAAACCCCAAATGCAGCCATTTAATAATCCAGGTACACAATAAAATGTGTCTACTCGACATTAATTTTTGTAAAATACGCTACATTAATAATCTTCACTTTATAAATTTCATTTTCAAAAAATTTAATTTCCTTGCATTAAAATTAACTTTACAAAGTTTCATTTACTTACTTTTTTAAAAATTATTATTAGTTCAAGGTACAAAAAATTAAAATTAGTTCAACAATTTTGTTTAATATTCTAGTTAAATGTGTATTTTTATTTATAAAATTTAAATTAACTTAAAATACGTTAAATATAAAAAAAAACAATAAAACTAATTGTAAAATTATATTAAAAACATATTTTTCGCTTATATATATATATATATATATATATATATATATATATATATATATATATATATATATATATATTAATTTGATTTTAAATCATAACAAATGTGCGATAAGTTTGTCAAATTAAATGATGTAATTAATGACAATGATTTCTCAATAAAAACTGATTAAGCATAAATATACTTTATTTATTTTTATTTTATTACCATGTTTCACATTATATCAAGGTCAATTTTTATAAAGTTAAAAATAAACTTAATTTTAAGTATTTTCTAAATTTTCTAAAATTTTTATAAAATAAATAAAGAAAGAAAGAAAATTAAAATATATTTTTATAAAACTGTTGATTGAAATTTTTTTTGAAAAGTTATTTTTAAAGTGAATTTTAATAATTTTTGAGAAATAACCAATATTTTTAAATCATTTCGGAAACTTTAATGTGACATTGGAAAAATATTAAAGAAAAATCTGTAAAAAAAATTTTCTGACTAAAAGAGATAAATTATTTGTAACATTGAAAAGTTATTTCATATTTAAATTGTTGATTTAAAAACAAAAGTTTAGGAATTATTAAAAAACATTTGTTTGAACCTTAAACTTAATTTAACAAAATTTCTTGAAATTAAATATTGTCAAACATTTTTTTTGAAGCTCGTCATTATTATGACTCATTAACAGCATACGATGAGCCTTCGTATTATCACCCAATACTAGATTATTACGGTGGTTACAGTCCTGATGAATATGAGGCAGAATCTAATGACGATTGTCCAAGTGGAAAATGCCCTCAAACACCTTCAGAAGATGTTAAAGAGACAAGTGGAAAAAAATTGAAAAAAAATCATGACAAACGTCATAATTCACGAAAAGAAAAAATTCCAAAAATTACCAACATGGGTAGTATGATTCATGCTGATGAAGTTGATGAAGAACCTACTGATAAAGATTCATGGGGCATTGATCGACGAGAGAAACAAAAAATGAAAGAACAAGTAACAGCGGATGACAAGCTTAAAGGCAAACGATCTGTTGAAAAGGAGAATATTAAAATTTTCAAAGTGAAACAAGATGATTTGGAAAGAATAAAAAAAGATGTGAAACAAATCGATGGTACGACGAATTTAGGAGAAAATAATCCATTAGGAAAACAAACATTTATACATCAAATAATGCATATACCGAAAAAATTTTTTAAATAAATCCAATTTTTCTATTCTGTTAAGTCTTTAAATTTAAAAAAAAGTTTTTTGCATATTGTTAATAATTATTAAAAGTCATCTATGTATTATAAATTCACATATGTTAAGCAAGACTTAAGTAATATTTACAAATTGCATCATCATTTGTGAATCGATGTTGTAAGTGTATATATGATGAAAGATAATTTATTTCAAAATTGATATATTTCTGTACTTGTGCTGAATTAGGGAAATAATTTTTTTTATGTAACTCGATTTCATATTGACATATGCAGAAAAGTATTTTTTTAAAAAATATATTGCAAACCATGCATCAAACTTGTATAATATTTTCATTGATGGACAAATAAATGATTCATTTGGTCTCATTTTTATATGCTCTATTTTTTCTCCCTTCGATATATTTATACTTTTGAAATGTTTTATTTTAAAATTCTTTTTTCATTTTTAAAAATAAAATCTGTCAAATTTTAATTCGAAAATTGAAAATTCGTCTAAAAAATAATTATTTCTCATAAAATACTTTAAAAAACAAATTTTAATTAATGGTTTTTATGGGAAATTCATGCGTCCCGTCACTAACTATAATTTAATACAGAAATTTTGTTATTTTATTTTTTATTTCTCGATAGTTTTTCACGGATTCTTTCTTAATTTGAGATCGCTGAATATGTACAAGGATTTAAAAAAAATGTTGTTAAATTCTTCTTTCTTTAATCATTAATTAAACAAGTATTGTTTTTTTTCATTTAACTCCGGAGGACAAGACAATTTAACTTAATTCTAATCATTTTTTGATAAATAAAAAAACGACTCACCGATCGATGAATCCTACGTCGAAGGCATTGATCCATCTGGGCAACTCCCTTTTTGTTCGTCAAGATTGTTATTTGGACATGAACTGAAAAAATTAAAAAAATTAATTAAAAAGTCTCAAATAAAACTTAACTATTTTTTTGTAAATATTGGTTTTTATGAAAAAAATGTTTAAATACAATAACTAAAATATTCTCTATGTTATAAATTTTTCCATTTTTTTCCAAAAGAGTTAGGGTCAGTTGGGGTAAATGGGGACAAAATCGCTATTTTGCACAAATTACGTAAGTTTCTTCCTTTAAAAGGTAATATAATTTATTTTAATAAATAAATTTTAATATAATTTTCATAAAATTTGGGGTAAATGGGGATAGCATAATTTCTAAGAAGGGTTTAAGAAAAAAAGTTTCCTTAAGTATATTACTGTATTAAGGGATGAAAAAACTTGAAAAAAATTTGTAGTAGATATATAATAGTTGAACCAATTGAAATTTTTTTATTTTTTTTTTATTTCAGTATTTTGTCTCGCATTTCACAGAAAACAGACTTAAAAATCATACCAAATTTTTTTCTTATTCCTTATGACTCCCATAACAGAAATTCACTTGAATTTTTGATTTTTGTTAATTTGGTTAATAATGACAAGCTGTCCCCATTTACCCTGAGTTTTCAAATTTTTGGGGTAAATGGGGACAGCTTGTCATTATTAACCAAATTGATAAAAATCAAAATTTCAAATGAATTTCTGTTATAGGTGTCATAAGAAATAAGAAAAAAATTTGGTATGATTTTTAAGTCTGTTTTCTTTGAAATGCTCGACAAAATACTGAAACAGTTTGACTTTGATTTTCAAGTTTTTCTGCATTGAGCGGTAACTTGAATTATCTTGCTGCCAATTGTCAAGATAAAAGCTTGGCAATACTCAAAACCTCTTGCAGGTGTTCTGAGGTTAAAATATTGACGTTGAACTTAATTTTAAAACTGTAAATTAAGCTCCAAAACCTCTTGTCCCCATTTACCCCAGCTGACCCTATTAATGTTTGAAAATTGAAAAAACCAATGGAGTACCAATTTTCAGATAAAAATTATTTAAATTTAAGAATCAAAATTGAAAACTTGCTAGGAAAATTTAAATGTTCAACGAAAGTACTTAATATTTTAAACAAAATTAAGTTCTAAATAATTTTGATTATTTTTTTAATTTATTAATTTTTGAGTTTATTTTGTTTTAATAAAGTATATGTAAATATAAAAATGGGACAACAATAGATATGCGAGAAAATGTAAAAATAAAATAATTATTGGTTCAAATGCCGTTTATTCAATTCAAATAGAGATTATTTGTTACTCAAGTAAATATTTATTTGATAATAATTATTTATTATTTATTATTATTTATTCAAAGTATACGGGCAGTGCCCATTCGTACAGTGTACTATGATACGATAATCCTAATTTAAACAAAATTAATCAGCCGCGCTAACATTATTGTTCCCATCATACATAAAATTACGCAGTTCAATTATAAACTTATTTAAAGAAATACCAAAAAAGTTAACACTCGTGCTACATTGATTTGCCTCTTTACATAATCTGTTGATCACAGAATTGTTCAAATAGTTAGTTTTATTGAAAGGAATGTGAAACAATTGTTGATGTCTTGGAGATTTTAGGGGTATATGCAAATAAAATAGACTCAGCAATTCTGCACAATTAATTATGCCGTTAATAATTTTAAACAAGAAAAGCATATCGGCGTATAAAAATCGCTGAGATAATAACTGAATATCAAATTTTAATCTTAAGTCTGTGTAGTCATGATTATGATAATCAATTGGTACACCAGTCTGTTTAGCCATAATAAAGTATTTGAGTAAAAAAAAAATTTTTTCATGAGTTCACTAGCAAAATTTTATCCCAAACTGACCAAAGTAGGAAAACAATTTAATATTTAAATATTTGCCACATATTTTTAAAAAAATGGATCAAAAAAATAATTTCAACATTCAAAAAGTACTATTCAAATTTCATATTCAAGTTAACTATCAATGTCTACAATTAAAACTTTTGTTTTAAATTTCATAATGAAAAATAATGACGAAATTAATTTGGATTGATTGCGTAGCTTAGCAAATATAAATCGAATCAAAAATTATTGTGACATACAACATATTCAGCAGAAAAAGTGTGTTGAATTCTTTATTAAATATAATCCAATTACTTGTCATTTTTCAGTTCTTTTTACGATTCTAAGGAGTTCGCACATGATTTCCAAGTATGAAGACCATTGTATTAATCTCATTAATTTTGCAATTCCTTTTGACTTATTCAATTCCAATTGATAATAATACTCAAAAACATTCTTCATTCACATTAAAAAATCAACATGACTCTCCTCAAATTTATAAAAATATTCCAAGAAAAAAAATTAATGAAACTAAATTTAACGAGAAAAAAACTATTTTAAAAAATAAATTAAATCAAAAAAATCAAGTGAAAGAGGAATTATTCGATAATAATTCAAAATTACAATTACTTAATCGTATTAAAAAAAATGTTATTCCATCGGCAACGGTAATTTGTTGCGATACAAATTCTAATAATGGGTACAATATAATAGAAAATTGTAATAACAATCAAGAAGGACAACAAATTTTAACAATACAACAACAACAACAACAACAACAACAAATACCAATACAAATAGGACAAAATTCTCAACAAAATTTACGTGGTTTATTAATAAACTGTTTACTTCCTCAGACACTTTTGGATAATTTACAAAATTCAAAAATTACCCAAGTTCCTGCACCTCAACAACAGCAAAACAACATTAAAGTTTGGACCATTCCAAATGATATCGGCAATCAACAACAATTTACCCAAGAATTCGTTTACCAACAACAACCACAACAACTACAATCTACCTTTTTAGTAAATCCTCAAACTAATAACAATAATTATCCAATAAATTTTGATTTAAATTGTCAACCTGAAGCACAACCCATTCAAAATAATTTGCGAAATGAAGGACTTCAATTAAATAATCAGGCAAATTTATTGTCCAACACCATTGATAATAAAATTTTTCTAAACTGTTTACTTCAAGCTATGCAAAATAATGTAAATCAAAATAATCAACAAATTCCACAAGGCGGTGGATTGCAGAATTTTAACAAAAATGGAATTTCAAATAATCAACAATTTCCTCAACAATCTCAACAACAACAACTTCAACCTCCGCAATATCAACAACAGTTTCCACAACAACCTCAAATACCGCAATATCAACAACAATTTCCTCAACTTCTACAACAACCACAAACACCGCAATATCAACAACAATTTCCTGAACAACCTCAAAATCAACAATTTCAACAAAATTTCCCGTCACAAGGTGTAATTAAACAACCCAATAATCAAGAAAACAGAGGTTTTCCATTAAATTTAAATCAATTTGGAAATCAAAGTATTTTGAATAATGGATCACCATTTAACACAAATCAATTAAATAACACTCAAAATCAACAATTATTGGAAAATATTAAGCAGAGAAATTTCGGAAATAATCAATTTACAAATTTTGGAAGAAATTTTAATTCACGTTTTTAGTTGCACTTTAAATGGTAAGTATTTTATACATATTTAATTTATTATAAATAATAATTGTTGTTTTAATGATTAATTAATTAAAATTTTGATTTTATATAAACAAAATACAAGTCATGATGAAATGTTTTTTTTTATAATTATTATTGTTAATATTTATGTCAAAACCGGATTAGTAAAAAAAAATATCAATCTAATCATTAATTTAAACTTAGGAAAAATTTATATAATTTACATTTATTTAATTCTTAAAAATTACATTTCTGTGAAAAAAAATTATTTATTTATTTATTTAATACAATGGTAAACCTATTAAAAATAATAATTTAAAAATTTTTTTCAGTAAGATGAATCTAGGATCCCTAAAATGCAGAATAATCATTTTCCATACGCATTACGATGTCTAAGTATATAATAAACACATTAAAGAGAATTTGAAACTGATCAACCTCAAGATGGCCATATATTGTTAAATCCAAAGAAACTTCTTAAGATTATGTAATTATAAAACTTCTTTAAAGGTATGCTTGTCAATTCATAAATATGAATGTCTTATATTAATTGAAATTTTTAAAAATAATATTACAAAAGAAAACCAAGTTATGTAATATTTATAAAAATATTTGTAACACTCAAAAAAATATTGTTAAATCAAATATTTTAAAAAAATTGTATTACTTGAAAAAGTCAATTAAAGACAAATTAATTACGTAACAAAGTATTATTATTTACTATACTTTGAAATAAAAATCTTTTAATTCGACAAAATATTCTTTCTATTACAAAACAAAGACAAAAAAAGGTTCTTCTTTTCATACAAATAGTTAATATATATAATTTTTTAACCCAAAAGTATTATTTATATTATTAATTTAATGAAATCGTTTCTTTATTATTTTTTATTATTAAAAATAACTTTAAACTTAATAAGCAAATAATTTTAAACAAATGAAAAGAGAAAGAAATAATTTGTTTCATTGAAGACAATATTTTTTCGAGTGTACAATATAGACAAAGAAATTAATTAATAATAAATTAATTTTTTTTATTTGTATGTGTGAATAAACATAATATATATTAAAGAATGAAAACAATAGTTTCGTAAATTAGATTCGTAGTAATATTTAGATAATAAAAATAGTTTAAAAATTAATTATTATTAGTTGAAAATTAAGGTAATTCCTGTGAAATTATAATAATATTGTTCTGTGTATTTATTTTTAATCAGCGCGCTGATTATAATAATTGTTACTTTAAATTTTCTTTTATAAAAATGATCTTCTGTAAGTCTTTTTCTTAATGTATTTAATACAATTAATGTATTTTTATTTTTGTGTTTAATAAATAGTTTTGTAAAATATTGAGGTAATTTAATAAATTACTGATGTAAATAAGTTATACTGAGAACTAGAAATAAATTTATAGTTTAGAGCTTATATAAATAAAACAAACTTTATAAAAATATAGTATAAAACACGAAAAGATTATTAAAATTGTACCATAATAATTAATATTGTTCATTGAGAATTGAATTCACATTAAATAAAGCAAATTTATATGATTATTCATATATTAACATGAACAACAAAATTTAAGTAAGTTAATTGTACATACACATAAGATTTCTTATGTTCTTTCACGAGCTTTTGAAATTATATTTTTACCACAAAATCATTTATAAATGTATTTTATAACTCATTTATTACGTAAATGACATTAAAATTTAATGTTTTTCTGCTTCAAATAAAGACATTGAGATTATTGTAATAGATAACTGTTTTTGAATTTCTTACAATAACATTTCGTTTATCTACTTATTCTCTTTAAAATTAAGTTAATATTTCCTTTTTGCATTAGAAAATAAAATTTCAACAAGTAACGTTTTTTTTCAAGCACTAAAATATTAAACAATAACAATAATTTTTTAACGGTTCTTTATTATTATACTTTTTAATCTCGTTCATAGATGGCGCTTTTTTTAAAAAACGCGGGAATCCAAATAAGTTTACAGAAAATTTAGCTATATAAAAACTTTCAAGCATTTTATCGTTTAAAACAAAAGTTAAAATTTATACTCTTATTTTATATTAAAAACTGCATTTGTTTTTTTAAATTGGTTTCTCTTTGGCTTACACAAACAAACGTACAAACATTGCATACAAGTGCATGTAACTTGCAATAATGAACAAAATAATCATATTTTACTCTATTATATTAAATATTTTGACGAAAAAGTACCAAAATATGTAAATTTAAAATACTTGCCGAATTTTGTTGCTCACGACGTGTAATTTATATTCACCACCATTTTGTATGATTTTGTGCCAAGCCAACTTTATGTCATTTTCCGTAAAGCAAAAAGGGTGCCTATACCTTATAATTTATTCTTTAACCATAAGAATCACTTGTTTACTAGCTTTATTGTTAAAATAGTTGATTTACTTAAACTTTTCACTGTTAAATGTAATTAATTTGTGGATAGAAACAATCTTTAACTATTAATAATCATAAATAATGAACTTGTTGAGTCGTGCGTAGTTGATATCACAAAAGCGCCAAACTTTCTGGTATTTCCAGCAGATGGCGCCGATGTGCGCGCGAGATTTTGAATAAAAAAATTTCATTTGCAAACAAAAAGCAATTTTTAATTAATAAAACTATCTAAAATGTAATGTATTACTAAACGTGGTAAATAAATATCTTTTTTTATTCCAAATTATAGAAAAAAAGAGACAGTAAACACAAATATGTGGTTCTAATTAGTGTATTTTCGTTTAGCAAAGTCTATGAATCAACCTTTAACTAAACATTGTGAATTGAGCCAAATAACGTTAAAGAGAATTTTCACTCAGCGGTTTCCGCTTCCGTTATCGACCTCCCCGAATTCATTTTCCACCCCGCGTACCCCTCTATAAGAAATTTTTTCGACCGCACCACCATTTTCGATGTATGCGGTGTTGCGTGATTGCCTGCGAGTCCGAGCGTGTGTGTTTGTTGTGTTGTAGAAAAAGGATTGTTGAAACGTAGAGCAAATTCTCTCTACACGAGTAGCGCGAATCTTTTTCCATATATTTGGCGTATTTGTGTCTCTGGAAAAAAAATGTCGTCATACATTCAGGTCGCTGAGGACGAGGGAGAAGAGCCCATTGAACTGCCCACTGAGGATGATAGTACACTCTTGTTGACGACACTCGCAGCCCAGTTCCCCGGAACTTGTGGCCTTAAATATCGTAATCCTGAATCGAGGGCGATGCGCGGCGTCCGTCTTGTTGACGGTCGACTTCATCCTCCTGAAAATGGTTGGGGCAAGGCGGTCTATTTCTGCGTCTTCCCAAAAGGTGAGCTAGACAAGTGGGCGATTTTATATACATGCACAAGCGCACACATAAATTCGTATGTTAAAACAGTTTTTATGTATTGGTGCCGTTCGCAACTCGAACTAGGATAATGTTTACCTACTTTCAGGAAAAAAAATTACTCTTTATTATTTATTTTTTAAACAAAACGCCCAATATTATAAGCTATTTATGAAAAGTAAAGAAAGACTTATTTACTAAATTGCAATTCAATATCCTTCTATTGTGACAAATTTAGCCTTTGCTTTATGTGAAACATTAATTGGAGTGGAAAATGTAGGTAAACGGGAAGTGATTCTAGCGTTTTTTTAACATTTATTCTTTTCACAACTATACGACTCAATTTTTATTATACTTTGTTTTAAAAAGAAAACAGTTTCACTTTTTAGTTACGATATACAGAAAATTGTTTTGTCATTTTTACGAAAAATTATTCTTTTATCAGAAAAATTTCTTTAAAGATTAATATAATTCGTAACAGGAAAATTATAATTATATCTGGCAAATTATGAATTTTTAGGTTATGGATTTTAGTTTTGTAAAGTTTGAAAGAAGGTTTTTTTAATTTTTAAATTTACAGTTTACTGTATATTATTTTCTTGGCGCAGTCAAACTGAGATATTTCAATTTTTAAAAATAGAAAAAAAAATAAATCCCATGGGTATGAAATTGATATTAATATTTGTGCTTTTTTTTAGAAAATAAACGTAAGTCTGATGACAATTTGGAGAATTCGACAGCAAAAACTAAAAGGATGGAAACAAAATTACGATGCACTGACCTAATTGTGCTTGGTTTACCTTGGAAGACAACTGAACAAAATTTGCGAGAATATTTTGAAACCTTTGGAGAGGTTTTAATGGCACAGGTAATAAAACATATACATTTCTTTTTTTCAATCTAAAAAAAATTTGAATTGATTTAAAGTAAAAATTCTTTTTAATAATAGGTGAAAAAAGATGCGAAATCGGGTCAAAGTAAAGGATTCGGTTTTATCAGATTTGGTAGTTATGAATCTCAATTGAGATGTTTGGCACAACGGCACATGATCGATGGTAGATGGTGCGATGTTAAAGTTCCAAACAGCAAGGTAAGAACACTTTTAAAAAAGAAAAATTATTATTTTCCTATTTACCTTCATCACTTTTTATTTATAACAAAAAAATAAATTATTTATGTCCTTTAAAATGAGACTTCTGCATTTACAAATGTTTCGAAAATTTTGAAGTTTTTACATTTTCTTGTTCTCAATTTTTCAAATTTTAGATATAATTTCAATTACTTTAAATTTTTTACAAGATTACTTAAAAAATATATTACAACTCTTCTAAAATTAAAATCTCTATAATTTGTATAATCTCAAAATAATGAAAATTGAAATTAATTTTATTAAATATTAACTTCATAATTCCGAATCATTTGTCCAGATGTCTAATATCATAAAGAAAAAGGAAAAAACAATTAGGTCGTTAAAAAATCCCAAAATTCGTTATTCTCAATTTCTGAAATTCATTTACAGAAAAAGATTTCTTTTACAAAAAAGCTGTTTAATAAAATAAAAAATGATTCCTTTCTTATTTTTATTGCTTGAATTGAAAAAAAAAATTGAGATAATCACGAATTTTGAGAAATATTTTCAAATACCTTTAAAAGATTAATGAGAAAAAAAATATAAAACATCTTTTAAGTGGATAGGCATAAAGTTTGATGTCGATTGAAAGTTTCTTTCTGCTGCGCAAGTAGATGAATGAGACCTGAGCGTTGAGAGACGAGCCTGTGATGAATGGATGAAATCTTAACGTCCCAATGAATGATTAGAATGCGTAGATCGCACGCATGAATTTGAGCGAGTAAAATTTCGAGAGTGCATGCGTTACAGAAAATGTGTGAGATACACGCATGATTTAAGAAAAAATAAAAAAGAATTTTTTTTTAATTAGAATTTTTGATAGAAAAAAAATACTAACTAGGATTCGAATGATGAAAAATAAATTATACTGCGAGGTACTGACATTGAGAAAATATTTGTGCGATTATTTTATTGAGTGATTTTGAAAAAAGAAAACTTACATATATATTTAAAAATCCAAAAAAAAGTTCCTTAAAGAAAAAAGCTATTTGTGCGAATTGTGTGAGTGATATTTTTATTAAATTTTATAGTTCTGAACAGATTTCATATTTTTTTAAAAAGACGGTTCTGTTTCTGATCAAATTTTTATAATGGAAATTAAACATTCATTCACGTATTACCTAAATATTTATTTATTTTATTTTAGAAAAAAATTAGTTTTAAATTTAGAAAATTTTTATTTTTATTGCATTATGATGATAAGTTTAATAATAATAAGTGAAATTAATTTTTTATTTCTTGAGCCCAAAAAATCAAAATTTCTCTTTGTTTTTTAATAAACAAGAAAAATTATTTTTTTAATTCAATATTATAAATGACAATTTTTATTAATGGAAAATTATTTTTCTGTCACGATAATTGGAATTAAAAATTGAAAAATTTGGTATAAAGTTAAGAAGCTCATTCAATAATAAATGAATATTAATTAAAAAATTTAGTTTAATAGTTTGTTCTTTAAAACATCGATACGGATTTGCAGAGAAAAAGAAAAAAAAATTGTTATTGAATTTCCATTGTTAAAATTTTAACAGAGAAAGAAATAGTTGCACTATCTTTATAGAAATTTTTTATTTCTCTAAATATAATTTTAACGAGTTTACAGATATTTTATTTAAAGTGTACCATGTGTGACCGTTAAGTATTTTTAAAAGATTTCTCGTGATGTACAATGTATGGGAGTTGTACGGACTTGATGATAAACGTTGTTTTTTCTTAGCGAAAAAATATTTTCGGAGTAAAAAAAAAGTAAGCGTTTTGAATTTTCCAAGATCTCGATAATATATATATAATAGTGTGCAAATTTATTATGTGTGCTCGATTGTTGTTCGTACTAATTTTTTTACGTTACAAAAAAAACTTTTATTAATCGTCTTTCATGGTACATGTTTACTGATATTTTATATTAAATATAAAAAAAGAGAAGTGTTTCGTATTTGGTCAATTGTTTTCGCGATTTGGTATATAATGGTGAAATTTGGAAATTTTTAGAATGGGGAAAGTTGTGTGTATGCAAAAAAAGTGTGCGTGAGTCTGTGATGTTTAAGTATGATTTCGTAAAGACATTTTACACATCGGCTCTGAAAAAAAATTCAACAATTTCTTTCGCTTGAGATTTGTTTTAAAGTGGAAAAATTATCACAAGGTTGTGTGTTAAATTCTATAGGGATAATGGAGTAATACATTTCGGTGGATGATAAATGTGAATGTTTTAATTATGAATAATGAAATATGATTATTAATTTATAATTGTAATGAATATTTTCAATTATTTTAATTATCAGTTATGAATTATTAATGATTAATTATATACATATATATGAATATCAATTTATTTAAACAGGGTGTCGACTAACCGAAAATTAGGAATTTTATTAAAAAAATATTTTTATTAATTTTTAATTTGTGATTTTAGATTTCCTTTAAGCCGAATTTTATAACATAGAATTTTTATTTAAGCTTTTACTTAACAGAATTTCTGCCTAGATTAATTTTTTTATTGTATATTTTCTTGTTTATTAAATTTTTATTTTACTGAATTTATAATTAACATACTTTTTACACAATAAAATTGTTATTTTGTTCAATTTTTATTCCAACAAATTCTCATTTAATAGAATATCTATTCAGTTCATTTTTAAATGCACAAATTTTTATTTTACAGAATTTTCACTTGTCTGAACTTTGATATAGGATCTAAATTGTCATTTTTAAAACATCGAATTCCGAACAAACATTCAGGAGAAATATTTCGAATTTTTGTAATTAATCAATCGCAATTTTGCGATAGCTATTTTCCGATTTATTAATTTTAAAATTCACTTTGAAATATTTTTTTCTGATATTTGTTCGGAAAACTGTGAATTGAATATTTTCAAAATTCTATCAAATGCCAATTTGTGCAGATAAAAGTTTGTTTTACAAGAATGAAAATTACAAAAAATATATTATTTTAAAAAAATATGTTATCTTTTTTTTTATATTTATAAAATAAATAAGAATAATTTAAAAAAATTATAACCAGGAATTTAGTCCACCAAAAGTAGTAGACACTCTGTTAAATTATTCCGAATATTTATTTTAATATCACAACTTTGGTAGTTTTAATTTAATCGATCTCAATATTTCTGTACGTTCAAATAAGAATTTTTCGGTATTCAATTTCATTTTTGTTCTGATTACAAAAAAATTTCTTTAATTCGTTTAGTAAAAATTTAATTTATTTATTCCGCGAGAATAATAATTGTCATTTGAACGTGTACAATTTTCTATTGACTTTTTCTTAAAGTTCATCTTTTCTTGGAATGGAAATATCTCGCGAGCTAATATTGTCTATAAAAAAAAATAAATAAAAAACAAAAATCGAATCGTGAGTCATTGTCGAGGGCTTGGTGTGTCTGGTTCCAGAATATTGATGGGATAATGATGGCTCGTCAGTATGACAGTAACAAACACAATGAGTACTATCGTCCAATACCTGTTCATGCATCAACAAATCGTCGGATACCAGCGGCGGCAAAACCCTATCCACCAAATGTGAATTCCACCGATACAACAGCACCGCGTTATGATGGCGACTATGATTATAAAACAACGCATTATCCATCTTATCCACCGAATTATCCATACGATGAAAAATTCAAATACGACGGTCAACAAAATTATAATAATTATGAGAAACCAGTTTATCAACAATATGACAATAATACAGGTTATGATGCAAGAAATTATATGGCACCACAACCAGCAGTTGCAGTACCACCAGCACCAACATATCCAACGGAAACTGAATATCCACGATATCCAGGCTACGAGGAACGTCCGCCAACTTATCCTGTGATTGAAAATACCGAATATGGTGATAAAATGAAATACAATTATGGATATGAGAGGCCATATCATGAAACTGATGAGAGATATATACATGCCGATGGAAGATATCAGGTAGATAATCGTTATCCAGATACGAGAAATATTGACAATCGTCCATTGGATGCAAGGGAGGCTGATGCGAGATTCTCGAATGAAGGAAGGGACGAGAGAAGATATCAGGTGGACACAAGAGAAGGTGATGCTAGGTATCCAATTGAAAATAGAGAAGCTGATGCCAGATATCCTGCTGATGGTAGAGAATTGGATGGACGTTTTTCTGATGCCTCACGATATCCCAAGGATAATAATTACTACGATCGTTACTATAAACAGCGGCCTTCGAGGGATCATTATAATTCCGAAACATCGAGATATTGATGAGTGGATAAGATTGAAAAAAAATAATATTGTGTATCAACGGGAAATTCTAGGCTTATAGAAAATTATTAGGGGGTTGAAAAAATTAGTTTTTCTTCTTTTAAAGAAAAAATAAGAAAGCTTCCGTTAAAAATATCTTAATTACTGATGCTCAAGTTCTTATTCTTTTTTTTATTCATCTTTGAAATTGTTTATATATTATGCACTTTAAACATTTTCTTTATTATATAATGAAAAATTGTATTTAATGAGAAATATTCATTTTTCCAAGTCACCGTTTATGTCAATAATTGAAATTTTTTCAAATTTTTAGGTATTGAACATTTTTATTTTAATTTTTATAATCTAAAATATCATTTTTTTGCAATTTTTTACGTTTAAAAAAATTATTTTCAGTGTTTTTAAAAAAATCATCTCAACTATTTTTACTAAATAGAATTCACTATAGCAAACATTGAAATTTGATTTTTAGACAAATAAGTAATATCAAAATGTTCTCTAATTTATAAATATAAAACATTGATAATAATAATTACAATAATATTATTAGGCATTATTTTATTCTATTATTATAGTATATTTTATTATTACTATTTATTGTAATAATGATATTGTGATGTTATTGTAATAATCTAATTGAGATAGCATTATTGTAAACCGTCAAATATTTCTCGCCTTACAAAAATAGTTCAGAATAAAAACAAAATTTTCTTTTCAATTTTTCCTAATTTATAAACTATTTAAAGACACTTAATGATAATTTTTTTCTTTTTGCATCAGTTTGTTAATAAATTTCATGCCAAAATGGTTATAATATTTATATGATACAACTAATGCGTAAGTCGTTAGAAATTAAATATTTTATAAGTATAAATAAAAAAAGATGTATTGAAAATAACGTGAAATGATAAATTTGCAATTTTATATAGTATTTCTAATTTTTCAATTTCCATAAATTAATAATCTATAATAATTCCCTAAATTCTGTGCTTATTCACGTCTCCTTTTTTCAAAGCAATTTTTGATACTTATATTTAAAATAATTTTTTATATCAAATCAATGTGTCTTTTAAAAAAAATTTCTATAATCAATCAATACTACGAAATTCAGTTCTACTCAATACTGTTTGAAGAATATGTATAGAAATTAATTTAAAAAATTAGAATTGTAATTTATATTTAAAACAGTCAATTTTATTAAAGAATTATTTGCAGTGTACTTACATGTAAATGAAAAATATTTTCACAATTTAATGAAAAAAAAAAAATGTAAATCCCCATCGATATTGTATATATTATTATATTAAACATCACACACTGTATCTAAACATTAATTTCAATTTATAATAATTATAATTAGTTAATTATATTAATGTTAGTATGCGCTAGATTTAAAATAAAAGTCATAACCGTTTGGTTATAAACTCATATATAATAAATTGTAGTTAGAAAAAAAATAATTTACAAATCAACAAAATATGTACATTACAGCAAAAAAAAAAAAAAAATGTCATCGATATTTATTGTAAAAACAATTAATTTTCACTGTCCTATTTTGTTCCTATTTTTTTACTAGTGAACTAAATAACTAATAAAATTTAGAAAGTAAATTTCTCAAAAAAATATTATTAGCGTAGTTACAGTGCAAAATAATTGGCAATTGTCAGAAAATTGAATGTTTATACAATTGCGTTAAGGTGGTAGGGAATCGATTCCCGTTGATTCACATTTATCGATATAAAAAGAAAAATATTAATATTATTAATAATATAAATAAGATAATTACTTGTTTGTGTTTCATTACAAATGTATGGAATTTTTTGTAAAATGATTCTAAAAAAAAGATGCATAGTAAAATTGAAAATGTCGTACGTATATATTGTATATATATATTATATGTGTATTATAGGTGTGAAGTCAAACTATTATTGTTGCTGAGTATATTTGTTGCAGTGAAAATTTCTACAACACATCGTAGCTGTTGTCGTATATTTCTATATTTTTTTTTCAAAAAAAAAGAAAACTTTCCGCCATTAACGGGTTCGTGTCGACGCTCCAGGTTTCATTCAACACTTGTCGTAATATTATATTTTTTATGTAGGGCTGGGCAAATTACCATCAAACATATTTTGTCCTGAGAAAAATATTTTATATTTCTATATTCTTCTATATATTTTAGTGTTTGTTAAATTTATTTTTCAAATTTGTTCAAACATTTTTTAACAAAATGGCTTGTTTTGTTGAGTTTAAAATTTCGGAAATAAATTTCTAAATTTTATTTCTAAATTTTATTTCTAAAAAAAATAAATTTTAATTCTTATGAGTTATAATGTTAGGCAGTAATGAGTTATTTTACCTATAATTAATTTTGTTTCTCAGTTTCCATGACTTATTGTTATTATTTACTTCTTTGCGAAATTTCTCATTGTAAACTTTTATCTTGAGTGAAAAAATCTTCGTTAGTTTGTCATATTCTTTTAAAGATGGTATTTTTGTTTTTTTATCATAAAGTTTTTAATAACAATGAGATTCATAAATAATAATTTCAAAACGACAGTAGTAAAATAAAAATTACGGCAAATTATTATTAAATTTAGATAAATTGAACATTAGAAAAAAAAAATTCGTCAATCATGCACCTCATTTGTTACATAAATAAATTTTTTATTTATAACGAATCATTTTTTACAAAGTTAACAATATCATAGAAAAAGGGATCTTTTTTACGATTTTTTTCTACATATTCCAATTATACTTAATTTTTCTGCAAATTTTATGAAATGCCTAGCCCTAGACAGTAAAATTAATTTTCAATTGATTTATAATTCACAATTTAAAAAAAGCAGATCATAATTTCATCTTGTACAATTAAAAAAAATTCATCTGACCGGGCATTGTTAAAAAAAACTCCCGTTTCAAAGTGCAGGTTTTTAATATTTTCCTTTTTTTTATTTATTTTTTATTCACAACTCGAATCCGTTTGATTGATTGTGCGTTTGTGCGTAGGAGGGAATGATTCAACAAGTGCCCTGCAAGGTATTCGTGGGACGCTGTACCGAAGATCTAACTGCAGATGACCTACGTGACTATTTCTCGAAATTTGGCGAAGTCACGGATGTTTTTATTCCAAAACCATTTCGTGCATTTTCATTTGTCACTTTCCTTGATCCGGAGGTGGCACAATCATTATGCGGTGAGGATCATATTATAAAAGGTGTCTCAGTTCATGTCTCCAATGCAGCACCAAAATCAGAGGGTAACAATCGTAATTTCAACAATCAAATGAATTCAAATATGCGAAGTCGGGGCGGTATGCCAGGTCCAATAGACAACAATATACAAGGAAATTATCAAGGCAATCGTTATATTGGTCATTCGGGTAATAATATGGGACCTAATGGTTGGAATAATCCGGGTAATCGGGGCAATATTGATATGCCAAATCTTCAGGCACTTGGTATAACGGGACAAAATAATGGTGGTGGCGGTGGAGGTGGAATGTCAAATCCATTGGCAATGGGAGGTTTAAATCTCTCAGCGTTGCCGGTTAATCCTGCATTAGTTGCCGCTGCATTAAATCAAGCATCATGGGGTTTAATTGGTAATCTACAAAATCAGGGCAACGATCAGGGTTATTCGAATCAACCGGGACCACCTGGACAGCCACCATCGGGCAACAATAGCCTTGGTAATAGTGGTAATTCAGGTTTTCTCAGCTGGATGAATCAAGGTGGTGGCGATGGTAATTCCGGTAATCCAGGCTCCGCTGGTCCTGGCCCAAATAATCCAAATCCATCGCAAGGCGCTTGGCAAAATCATCCCGGCCAACGGGACGGCAAGTCGAATACATTTCTTAAGTACGAGTAAATTCCGTCGGGACTCTGAGTCTACTCGTAAAAGGCGGGCACGGTCCCTGAGTCCCGAAACTTTGGCATTGGATTATTGCAGAGGTCAGGAGAATCATTTTAAATATAAAAAACAAATTGGTCGTACTCTCAAGACTTTGGTAGATGGAAAGACTGCGAATGTCAAGACCAAAGCTGTGTCTTAGGTTTTTTTTCTTGTTTTTTTTTCTAAATATGATTGAGAGTCTGAGAATGAATATTTTGATGATTGATTTAATTTTGAGAATTTGCTGAAGATTAAAAGAAACAAAAAAAAAATAACAATTTAGTCTGATAAATGAATGTTTATATCAGATTTTCAACGTTTTTGAATATAATGATTATGATAAGAATGAGATGATTCTGATCTGTGCAAAAATTTCAAGGCGAGAAAGTTATAAGACATTTTTTTTGTCTTATTGAATTGACATTTTTCGTTGACATGATTCTTTAGAGTGGTAGTATATATATTATATATATATGAATAGACAGGATAGCTGCGATTGAAAGGATTGACGAAAGAAAAAAAATTTTTTTTCCAAGAATGATTATGTCGATGAATGATTCGGCAAATGGAGTGTATTTTGTTGATAATGCAGCAATTGAGAGAATGTTTTACGCTAGAGAAATAGCGTTTAAAAAAAGGTTTGCAACCCGGGTGTTTATATTTTTATTCTTCTTCTTCCCCCCCCCCTTTTTAAAGTCATGTTCCATTATCTCATTGATTTTCATTTCAATTTTTGTTTTTCTTGCAAAAAGAATTAAAATTTACAAAAGTAAAAAGAAACTTCATAAAAAATATTTATGAACTCTTTTTTTATAATTTTTTAAATAAGAATTGAAATTCAATATTTTAATGAATCGAGTTTTTTGTAATTGAATTAAGTAGAATAATAATAATAATTAAACGTCATTATTTTTAATTTACGTGATTAAGAGAATAATTTTAAACAATTTATGAAAAAGTTAATGCAAATCAAAATTTTCACAATAAAACTTTTTAAAAAAATGTAATTTCTTAGATAAAAATTTTGTAATCTGTAATCTCCAGTATTGAATTTTCGATTCGATTTATCTATATCCGGGTTCTAACACAATGATTATTAATCTTAGATTTATTATAATATACATATAAATAAATATATAATACAAATATGAGAGTTTGCACCTAATAGTAATTTTCACAGTTTAATAATCGTTGCTTCATATTTAAAAAAATGAGAAAAAGAAAGTAACTTGAAACGATTTATTATTAATGAATAAAACAAAGAAGAAATATAAAAAATGTAGATTAGGAATGAAGATGTAATGTTTTACTTCACAAAGAGTGTAATCGTGTTTAAATGCTCGGATTAATTAAATCTTTGCAAAATGTTTTTCAGAACGCATTTTTATAATCTTTCGTGTACAGTTTGTCAGTCACCGATATAAATATATAATAATTATGTATTTCTTAAACAAATATTTTGGAGTAATGAAAAAGCGAAATATCTTCATCCTTCATTAAAATTCAAAACTCCAGAATTGATGCAATATATTTCCTCTAGTTTTAATTTCAGTGATTATTTGTTCTACAATTTCTTTCTTTCTTTTTCGTTCACTTTCTTGGGAAATATTCCCCATTGCTTTTTATTTCAATTGGTGTGAGAGTTGAAGAGAATTTCTATACTATAATATTAATAATAATAATAATAATTAAATTTTTAATAAGAAATGTTTTATTTCTTATTTTTGCGCGATTTGAAAAAAATAACAATCGCAGCTATCCAAGAATTATGGTGTGTAACTTTTGACTTCTTTTGTAGATATTTAGTTCTTGTGTATGAAGATTTTACACTGGTGCGTAGGTGTGTCAAAATTATTGATCGGTTGTGTGTGAAAGATAAAAAAAAATAATTGAATTGACTCAATGAGTTAGCTTTGATCGAATGGTTTTTGAATTGATGTTTAAAAGAATTAAAAAGAAAAATACAAAAGCTATTTAATAAAAAAAGATTCATATTTGCATTGCTTTGATATCACTAACAAAAATATTTTTCAGTGTAGTTTTCATATACTCAAAAAAATATAAAACAATTATTTTCCTTTTTGTTTTGTGTTTTTTTTTATTACTAAAATATTAAAATATTGCAAAATTTTTAAATTTTAAAAGAAATTCACAATTCACAATTGTAGTCAATAACTTTAACATACACAATCTCTACTCTTGGAAAGAGAGAAATAAATCTAAAGAAAAAAAATAGCTGTTATATGATATTGTATACTCCATTATTAATATTCAGATTAACTACTTCAGAACTTATTACCTTATGAGTAAAAAAAAATATTGAGAAATAAAATAATCCAGGTAAAAAGATATGTGTGATGTTGTGTGTATCCTCTGTTATAAATCTAGAGACGAAAACGGAAAACTCGAAATGATATTTTGTGATTTCTTTGATAAAATTATTGATATTGTACTAGTTTGATCCCTTTTCTCTGCAAATAATAAAGTTTTGAATTAAATTAATTACATTTTTAAAAATTCCGAATTTCATATATTTGCATTTATCTTTAAATTTAATAAATTTTTTTTTTGAAATTCTTTTCTTGGAAAACTGAATTTTCGAAAAATAAAATTTCAAAATAATGTTGGAACAACAGAAAACAAAAATAAAATATGATAGAATGTTTATAAAATGAAACAATTTTTAGAAAAAACATTTATAAAGTACAATTTTAATATTTCGAAGAAATCACGAGACAAAAGATTCGTCCTTCGATTTTCATCTTGAATGATGTTTATAGAAAATTAAAATAGGAAAAAGCAAGAAGAGTAAGAAAACAAGGGAAATGTTTCATATTAGCTGTAAATGGATAAAAATTGATGTAATCATGGTGATTGGAATTTTTTTTTAATATACATATATATATAGACTGAATTGAATATTATGCATGTGCTTTTGGTGTGGATGTCGGTTGAAAGTATTTGTTAATTGTCGTCTCATAACTACAGACGTAAATTTACATGAAAAATAGTTGGAATGTGCAAAAGGTACAAATGAGAGTACAGTTGGATTACGATATTAAAAAAAGTAAATAAATTCTGTAATATTGTTGAATGATTAATCGAGAGAAGAAAACAAAGTTTGTGTTGCTATTGTGACATTTTACGTGCTTGTGACGCGAAAATTTATTGTGCGTCTGAATTTTCATACTGCCTGAGCAGAGATTGAATGTTTATATTAAAAAAAAAAGAAAAAAAAATGAAAAAAATGGAAAAAGAGAAGTTAGTTTGTAAAACAAACTCGCGTTTGCGGTCTTTGATGTCCAGAATCTCGATCAGAAAAAAACATTTGATTTTCTTTTAAAAAAACGAGATTTTTTTTCTTGCTCTAACTGAAATGATAGAGAAATAAATAGAAGTATCGTTGCGAAGATATTAATACAACTACTTAAATAGTATCTGAAAAATTAGTAAGCGAATAGTAATTAAAATATTAGTGACTGAAAAAAACTAGTAATTGAATACTAGTAACGTAAAATAATTGAAATAGAACAAATTAGTAACTGAAAATAATTAGTGATTGAAAGCTAGAAATTAGTAATTTAAAAAATTAGTGACTAGTAAATGACTAGCATTCCTCGTTCTTTAAATTTAAAAAAAATAGATCAATTTTCAAAAAAGAAAAATTAATTGATTTCTAAAAAGAAATTCTGAAAATTGAATATTTTATTCTTGATTCTGGACGTTATTGCACAGCCAACAAGATAAAGACTGTAGTTTAAGACAACTTTTAACAAAGATAAGAAAACCGTTAGCAATCTACAACAATTATTTTTGGTCCCTTCCAAACCGTTTACAATTTTAAACGTTTGCAAAATATCTAAAAAAAAAAAAGACGAAAAAAAATCTTCCGATTTTTCCATAAAAAAAAATTCACGCGCACTTTTTTTCTTCTGTCTTTCGATTTCATCCACATATGCAATATGTTACATAAAATCGATATATAATTATAAGCTTAATTTAAAAAAAAGAAAAAAATTATATCGTATATATATTTGTTTGATGTGCGCAATATTGCAGTTAAATAGTTATTATAGGATTAGGGAGAGGATAATATCTTTGCTCAAGTTAATGCCTTGCAAAACGATTTGGAAGAGATCGTAAAGGAATTTGTAAATATCCCTGATGAAGTTTCATGTTGGATTATAAATCGAAGCTCGACCGACTAGTAGTTGTAATCGTCAAAAGTGTCTGCGAGGGTAACAGGTGAGGAAGTTGCGTGCTGTATGTATTGACTTTTTTCTTATTAAGAGAGAGAGAGAGAAAAAATACACAAAAAAATCATTAGGGCAATTTTTTTTACTAGCGACAAAGAATCTTGCCCTTTTTAAATATTAATAAAAAAAATAGAAATTTCAGTATTGATCGTAAGTCGGTCGAAAAAACTTGGAAAGTTATTATTTCCTTTTTCGACAAGCATAAAAAAGTGTATAATTTTTTTTAGAAGAACGAGAAAGTTTCTTCAGAGTAAAAAAGACATAATATTACACATAAAATTGTAAATAAGAAATTCTGTGTTGATTCACATTTCGATTTTAATAGTTACCAATAATTAAGTTCACACAAACATACACACATTCTCTTTCCTCCCTGCCTCTCTCTCTCTATCTCTCTCCTTATTACCAAATTTCAGGATGCAGTCTATTACAAAAAATAATAATTTTCAATAAAAATTAAATTATAATTTCTAAATTCGAAAATTTTAGTTTGAAATTTTTACATTAATCAAAAAAAAGATTGAAAATTAATTTTTTCGCGCACAAAAAACATACTTTTTGTTGTATGACTCTAATTAAATTTTAAACATTTTAATTAATAATTTGAAAGATAATTTTATTCGAAAAAAATTTTTTTAATTAATTTATTATATTAAACAAAATAGATTTAATTATTTTTTGTCAATTTTATCTTTCGTAAAAGTTTGTTAATATTATCAAAAAACTAATTCTCATTGTAATTGAAGAAAAATTACAAAAAGAATATTTTATAATTTTCATTGTATTACAAAATTAATTTTCATTATTATAAAATAATGCAGAATCTTGTAATTTATAAATTTAATTTTTATTTTCAAGAAAAATTTCAATTTTATATTTTACAAAGTTTATAAATCACAAAATTATTGTTTAAATTATGAAAGAAAAATTTTGATAAAATAAGATTTATTTTGCATTTTTACATAAAAAAACTAGTTTGTATTAGATTGCGTCAATGTAAAATTTGGAATGCAGTGAAATAGATTTTTGATGCCTAAAAGTGTTCTAAATAGTCATTTTTCGATATGATTTTTCAATATATTATACGAAATATAATAATTATCTGAACGATAACGGTACAAAGTATTATATATATGTTTTGTTGAAGAAAAGTGAGCAGAAAGTAATGCGGGAATGAGATGAAAGAAATTTGCGATTTAAAACAAAAAAAAAGCAAAATAAAAAAAATTATTTATTTATTATAACCGATGTGTTTAAGGTCAACCTGAGTACGTGATATTGAAATAAACAATTTTTTTTACCGATTTCATATATAAACATATATATGAAGAATTTTTCATAGATTGTGCATCGACTGATTTTTAAGCAGGGCATATTGATATTGATATTGATGAAAAAGTACGAAAATAAAAAAGAAACACAGAAGTATGACAAAATGAAATTTCAAGATTTGATCTTGGACACATCCATAGCCATTCAGCAAAGTGCATAATGCATTCGAATTTCATTAATTATATAAATAAACGTGGAATGCGAGTAAATTTGTTCATTTTTTCATTTCATATATAATATATATATATATATATATCTGCGGGATTTACATTTGACCCAATAAACGTTTCTAGATACAAAAAAAAATATTGTCTCTGATAATAATTTTTCATTAAAATTTAAAAAAAAGTAATAATTAATATTATAGAAATTTTATTTTTTTATTTGATTTCTAAAATTTTTTAAACTCTTATTAAAAACAAAAAATTGCAATAGAATTAAAAAAACAAAGATTTGGATTACTCAATAATGGAAAAACGAAATTGTTTCTGTTTTACACTGAAAAAACATAATATTTATTTATACATAATATGCAAATATGAAAGAAAATTTTATGGGTGATTGTTTGGGAGTTGGGGGAGTATAAAATCTACTCAGCAGAACTTGTGAGTTGCGCTTGGAATTGACCTGGGCTTGAAGACTGGAAGTGGAAGTTTATGGAAGAAACAATGCTGACTGATGGATTGGTGTTGGAGTGAACATCTAGGTGAGCTGAAGTTTTGAAACAGAGGATGTGTTGCTTTGACATATTGTGCACCTCCAATCTCTAGGTTGAATTTTCTTTTCATGATGTAAAAAGATTGAATATTTTCACTAATTCTTTAATTTTACAATTGTCCTACGATTTTAATATAACTATTATAATTGAACAAATTAATCAAATTCCAAAGATTGCAATTGCTTTTTTCATCTCTTGGGATTAAAATAGTCTTTTCAGTACTAGGGAGTAAAATGGCCTTTTTCAATCCTTATTTTACATAATTAATTTATATAATTATAATATAGTTAATAATTATTACATTTAAATTCAATAATTTCTTTTCCAAATAGGAAAAATCTAATTAGTAAAAGTATTCTTTCTCTTTACAAGATAAAATGACACAAAGTATGAATGTCTGCGTGCATCGTTTCAGATTTGAAAAAAATATATCCACACTTTTTGGTTTTATAGCGCCCTTAAAAATTGTTACCTTTTTTAAAAGACTACTAGTAATGTTATAAACAATTTTTCGAACAATCAAATATAGAAGATTTAAAATTATTGCAAAATATTTATTGTAACATTAGAAACGAAATTTTGGGTAAAATATAATTGAATGAGGTCAAATAATAATTTATGCTTTTGAATAAATTTAAAAAAATCAACTTTAGATAATTTAGGAGTTTTTTTTAAAAAAGAAACATCCCTGTTATCTACCATTTTTTTGAGAAATTTCCAAGTTCCTTTTAATTAAAACATTAACTGTAGAATCATATAAAATTTGCTAGCTTGAAAAAATTTATAATTTAATTTAAAGTCCAATATTGCTTCATAATTTATCTATGAGCATTAAATTTTCGCCCTACAGGAAATTCCTCTATATTAATTAATATCTGGTACATGAATCTTTTGTTTACAGATAAAATATCTTCATTACAAGCCACCGTGAACACGCAGGGCAGAAATATATATATATAATTATCGAGTTTCCATTGTGTCATTGAAGAAAAATGTAAATTAAAAGTACAAGGCAGCATTCTATAAAAAGACGAAAATACAAAAGAAGCCTTTTTTTGCTACTAAAAAAAGAAAGAAAATATTTTCTAAAAATAGAAATAAGGCACTTTTTTGTATGAAAATTAAAAAATTGATTTTCAAAAAGCATAATAATACTTTTGATTCATTTCAGTATATTTAAACGGTTTATTTGATGCTTGAAGATACATAACATTTAAATATGTTTTGCATAAAGTAATTAAATAAAAATCTATGTTAATGAACACAAGTTCATCAAAAACAGGGTGTCTAGCGATGTCTAATCTTTCAATAATTATTTTTTTTTACTTATATAATGGATTATAAATAATAAGTCTATAAATATAATATAAAACGAAAATACACTAAACAGGTAACTCTTTAAAATAAACAATTCAAAATATCGTCTTTCGAAGGAAAATAAATTCTTTAAATTATTGAAAAAAAGAACTTGTACATTTGTATAAATAACTTTCCTTATGGTCTTTTTTTGACTTTTTATTTCCTTAAATGCTAGACACTCTGGAAATATATATATATTATATGTAGATTAAGAGTGAAAGTTGAAAGAGTTCAAGATTTGTTTACAATAAAACAAATCCTTTATCATTATAGTTTTTTTTTGTTTTACTCTAGGAGCAATAATTCTAAATTGTATAAACTTGTTGTCTTAACGCTACGTTTTTCACAAGTTCAGCATTAATTTGAAATTATTATTATTAATATTATTATTATCATTATTATATTTAAGAAGTCTTTTTATCAGTTTAAGAAGTAGTGTTAAGACGTGCGCGAATTTATCGTTATGCATTTCGCATTTAGAGGCGAAAAAAAACGATTGATGAATTTATTGATACACATTCACTGATTAAGAATGCGCAATTCTTTCGCTGAAAATTTTGAAATTCTTAAACGAATTGATATACAAATCCACCAGGGAATGAGGAGGCATTTTGCGAGAAGAAAGCGTGGAACATTGCATTTTGATCCATGTCTAAAAAATAAGGGCAAATTTATTTCATTTTATTATCATTTTCATTGAAAAAAATAAAATGATTTTATAAAACACTTTAATTTTTTTTTTTAAATTTTCGATAAATAGATAAAAATTTATTTTTAAATAAAAATATTTATAATTAGTAAAGTTTAAACTTCAAAGTTTAAAAGTGACTTAAAATTTAAAAATAGAATAAAATTTAATTTTAAATCAACTAAAAAATTAATCGAAATAAATGTCGATTTATTCGAATAATTGAAAGTAAATCAAATGCAAACATACCTTCTATATCCTCATTGATGTCATGACCATTATCATAACGAGATCGCTTCTTTGGATCTGAAAGAATTCCGTAAGCCTCACCTACTTCTTTAAACTTTTTCTCTTGTTCCTTCTTTTCTCTGTCAGAAGCATTTGCATGACGATCTAAAATTTATATAAGTATTTGCTTTTTCAATATTTTTTCAATTTTTTAAAAATTTAAATTAAATATTTTAATTTAGTCGTTACTGTAATTTAATTAATAAAGAAAACAAAAACAAGAAATATTTTGTTCCAAAAAAAAATTTAATAATTCTAATTTATAATTCTATTTTCATTAAAATGTAAATTTTCAAAATTTTTACCTGGATGGTGGACCATAGCTCTTTTTCGGTAAGCTTTCTTAATATCATCAGTAGATGCATTTTTGTCAATTCCGAGAATTTTGTAATAATCTTTCCTTTGAGATTTTTTCAAAGCGAGTTTAGCCTCCGTGAGTAATCGTTTATTATCTAGAAAAAAATTTAATATATTTAACATGTTAATAAATAAAATACATATAATAATAAAATAAATTAGAAATCGAAATAAATCGATATAAGTAAATAAATAAAAATATTACTTCGAGTTTTGCTCATTTTGTATGCTTTTTCATAATCTCGTACAGCCTCTTCAAATTCCTGACGATCCGTGTAACATTGTGCTCTTCTAAGTAAAGCTTTCAGATAATTTTCATCTAACCTGAGAGCTTCTGTGCATTCTGTTACTGATTCGTTCAACCTTCCAAGCTGATGAGAAAAAAATAATATAAATTACTATTTATAAAACTAAAAATACAAATTTTTAATTCCTTAATAATTATTTCTAATTAAATTCTAGATGATAAAAAGAAAAAATGGTATAAAGAAGTGAATAATTACCTTAGCGGCAACTGTTGCTTTATTAAAATGTAATTTTGCATTTGTTAGTACATTTTTCGGATCCAATAACAATGCTTGAGTATAGAGACTGTAAGCTTCTTCATAACGATTCTCCTTGAAAGCAACATTACCTTCCTCCTTCTTTTGCTTCAAAGATTTTGCTTTCTATAAAAAAAACCAAGTTTAATAAAAAAAATTGTTAACTGTCTAAGAAAAATGAATACTTTGTGAGTTTATAAATATTAATTTATAAAAAATATAAATAAAATAATTAAAAATAAAAAAAACTTACCTTGTAAATTTCTAGTGCTTTGATGTGATCCGGTGCTAGACGAAGCACTTGTTGAAAATGAGTGAATGCCTTATCGACATTGTCTTGATAATATAAACACATGCCACGAACATAAATTGCTTCAACATTTTGCTTGTCAATATGCAAAACATCACTGAAAGAACATTAAAATGTTAATTATCCTATAAAACAAGAAAATGAATTTTCAAGTTTTTTAAAAAAGAAAAACTAACTTTGCAATATCCTGCGCTTCTTGGTACCTTCCTAAAAATGTTAAACATTCTGCTTTTGCTAATTTAAATCTTGTACATTGCGGACTTACGTTACAACAACGATCCATACAATAAACAACCTAAAAAGAAAATTTTAATTATTAAATTTGAAAGAAATTATTAATTTTATAAAGAAAAATATCAAAAGCGTGAAAATAAATTTGAAAAATACTTTTCGATAATCTTTCGCTGCATAAGCTGCTTCAGATTCAACGATAAATCTTCGTAAATGATCAATTTCCATTAATTCGGATGTAAATGAAGCATTTGATGGATCTATCTCTTTTAATTTATTTATTGCAGTTTCAGCGTTCACTATATCGCCGAGTATTATGCTGCATTTCACTATACGGGAGTATGCCTGAAAAATGAAATTTTTTTAAAATGATTATTTTCTATGGGACAAAATAAATTAAAACATAAAAACATGGTAAGTAAAAAATAAGGTTATTTTTTGAAAATTTTTTATTATTACCTTCACAAATTGTGGATCTAATTCGACAGATTTTTGAGCATCTTTTAATGCGTCTCGATAGAGACTCAACATCATGTAACATGCTGATCGATTGCTGTAATATCTTGCTACATTGGGGCATAATTCTAAACAAAAATAAATATAGTTTATTCAAAATCAATATTCAATTTTAGTTCATTAAAAATTATTCCCATATTATTATTAGCTAATTATATTCATTTCTTTCAACTTGACCTACCAATAGCTTCACTGTATCCAACTAAAGCTTTTTTGTACTCCTTTGTAGCGTAAAATTTGTTAGCCTCTTCCTTTTTTAATTCTGCCAATCTGAAAGAAAATAATATCTAAACTAGGTTGCTTCATTATTTTTAAAAAATCTGTAAATATATAATACTCCTGTATGCACCTTAATTATTATTTAAGAGTTTATTTAGTAAATTATCTTTTATTTTTTAGGAAAATAATTTTTAAATTTTAATAGGTTACGTTAGGTTAGTTCTGGTATTATTAGATTTTTTATTCTATTTTAGAAAAATAAGGAAAAAAATGTAAAATTATATACTACTACATAGATGTTTACTTAATTATTAGAAAAAAAATTCAGAATGCAAATATCGAATTACTGGGTAGAATTCACAATAACTGGGCGAATTAATTTTTTATATATGATAAAAATAGAATTTAAAATTGAACAATTATATACATTGTCAAATAAACAACTTACGAAATATTAAATGTGCGGTCTACATTTGACAGTGTCATGTTTTATAAATGATTAAACAGTTAATTAAGACATTGTCTAAAAGACAATTCCTACCTCAAGTATTTTTTTTAAATTAACTATACATTCAAATAATAAAAATAAATTAACACGATAACCTTAAAAAGCAGTTTAATCACTAAATTAATATGATCATACTGAATCATACAGCGTGAAATTTGCCATATTTGAATAAAATGAATTCTACAAATTTTCTCTTACTCTATACAAAATTCTTTGTTCATTTCCTTATCAAACCGTTACTTTAATAGTTGAAAATAAAACGTTTAAAAATACAATAAAAATTTTTTGTAAAAGAAAAGATTAAATTTATAAGAGAATTTATTAAGAGAAATGGATTGACATTCTATAAACCTTATAAATATTTGTATGGTAAGATTGATAAAATTATTTAGGGATATTAAAAAAAATTTTAGAAAACGAATGACAACGACCTACTTTGTTTGTCACGGTTTACACTCAGCAATTTACAGTTATTTAAAAGTGCAATGTTTACGAAATGGAAAGTAAGAATACCTATATATCTGATTGCAAATTGCAACAAAGGTATTATATTCCTTGTATATATTAGATTTCAAAAAATTTAATAAATCACCAATAAAAATTATAAAAGAAAAATAATTTTTCAAAAATAAAAAAAAATTATGAACTTGAAACGTATTGATTGTTGTGAAATATATATATATATATATATATGAATGCAAAAAAATACTTTAAACAGAAAATTTAAAAATGTGCATACAATATTTATTAGATACTATTTAAAAGATGATTATGTAACTTTAATTCATTTGCCAATTTGCGATAGAAAATATTAAATTTAGCAACATAATTTTTATGTACTAAAAGTAAAGTAGAACTCGAAGCTTACATTTCTGCCTCAGGGGATGACGCATTCGGAATTGTTGAGTTTATTGTTGGAATTTCATTTAACACTTCGTCTGCCATGACTTCTTAAAGATAATCACAAAATTTTTAAACCAGCATGCAGAAATTAGAAAGAAATTTGTTTTACTAAATTAATTTTTAGTTACTAGTTAAGAATTAAAATGCACATGTAGCCTGAAAAAAATTGCCACTCGCCACAGAAAAGATGTTATTAGGACAAGATTTTGTCGTGAAAAATTTTCTCTGACTAGAATGTCCTTTTGGGTTACTAGAAAAAGGGTTTTAAAACCTTATATTAATTATCCAACAATTCTACAAAAGTGCGAATAAATTATACACTAATTTCACACGAGTTGTAATTTATTAAGTGCGAAATATTTTAATTTAACTGTGTACTAATGACTTTTAATATGTCACTAAAAATGTGCACAATGCAAAAGATGCAAAACATTTGCAATTCATACATAACCTAAAAATTTCCTACCAGTCGGTAGCTATTGATTTTACCGACGTATTCAGACGTCACACTGGATATTTTTTACCGGGAAAATATAAAATGTTTGATGGGATTAAAAAGTTATTTATTTTAAATAGAAAATGCAATTAATAATTTCAGTAATTATCCGAAAATACATTCTCTATAAGAAAATAAGAGGTTCTTATTTTATTTAAATTGAGGTTTGTCATTGTCTCGAAGTGACGTCACGATATCAGGCTCAAAGAAAATCATAACCTAAAATTCAATCAAAAACGTCGAAAGGTGACAGAAGTGTATTGCTCAAGATCTTTTTTAAAATAAATTCCTTTATTGTAGCAATTAAAATCTATTGTTCTGTGATAACTGTTTTATAAATATGTATCAACTGTAATAATACATCTAGCCAAAAGAATTGGTTTTAATTCTTGAAAAAAATCAGAAATAATGGGACCTCCAAAAAGATTCAAGAAAGACACATCAGGTAAATAAGTTAAAAATTCATATCTTTCATACTTATTTAAACAATTTGTCATACATTGTATTATTTATATATTAATATTACATAATTGAAATTTTTATAACCTAAAAAGTTAGAAAATTCCAATGAATTGAAATGATCAATTTTTGCCAACATAATTGACATAATTTTTTTTACTCGTATTAGACAAGCGTTTTGCAAAAAAGGCTAAAGATGATTTTGAGGATTATATCGAAGAAGAAACGGCAGATGGAGGAGAACCGGAAGGAATTCCTTCAGCAGCCACTGTTGATATAGAAAAAAGTGGAACTATTGTTGAAGATGAATTTGGAGCAAAAGATTATCGTTCGCTAATGAGTCTAAAATCAGATCATGAATCAAGGGCCTTATGGGTTGTAAGTAGAGAATTTATCAATTATTTAATTTTTTATTTTTAAATATTTAAAATTGATGTATTTAAATATATAATACTGATAGAATGTTTCATTTTTCTGCGATATTATTTTAATGATAAAATTATGTACCAGCAACAATAGAAACGTTTTATTTGTTATTGATTAATTAAATAATTATTTTTCTTGATTTTAGGCACCAAACGGACATATCTTTTTAGAATCATTTTCTCCAGTTTATAAACAAGCTCAAGATTTTTTAGTCGCAATTGCTGAACCTGTGTCACGTCCCAAATATATTCACGAGGTTAGTTATTTTTGTTTTCAGTTAACCATTATCATCATTTTTCAGAAAATACTGTATATAATAATACAGAGATTCCGTCCCAATTACTTAAAGTAATTAATTGAAAAATAATAAACATTTTTTTACAGTACAAATTGACGGCTTATTCTCTTTATGCAGCTGTTAGTGTTGGTCTTCAAACACACGATATTATTGAATATCTTGATAAATTGAGTAAAACAAGTATTCCCGATGGAATTGTTGAATTTATCAAAATGTGTACATTGTCTTATGGAAAGGTTAGGTTCAGTCTTGTTAATAAATAAACAATTAATGTAATAATAAAATTAGTAAATTAATTATTAATATAAATATTTGATGCCAAGGTCTATTTATTATTTTTAATAATAATAAGAAGAAAATGGTTTATTAAAAATTAATTTTCTGAAGAAATTTTGTTTTTTTTCAGGTCAAATTGGTTTTGAAGCATAACAAATATTTCATAGAATCTGCATTTCCAGAAGTTTTACAGACGTTATTAAAGGATCGAACTATTCAAGACTGCAGAATCACGCGTAGTGTTGACGATGTTGATAAAGATGGTCTAATAACGTGTATTCAAGAGAAATCTGAGGCCTTACAGGTACTTATATATATATAATTTGAAAATTAGTTGTTCATTTTTGTATAATTTAAAAATAATTTTATAATTTTTAATTATTTCAATAGTAATTCATAATTACTATTTACTAATTTACAATTAGTATTAAAATTTAATTTACAATTTACAAATATTAACAAATTTGACAATAATTATCAAATTCAAAGAAATTTTAAAATAGAAAATTTAAAGTGAATTGTTAGAGTAATTTTGAAAAATTTTAGTTTGGATCGAAACCAGCAACAACAGCAGCAACAACAACAACAGCAACTGAGACATCTAGTTCTAGTAAAACAGTTCCTGATGAAATAGCAACGGTTTATGAAAAAATTGATAAGGAAGATGAAGACGAGGAGGAAGAACAGCAATTAAAAACTATAAGTTTTGAAGTTAATCAAGTAAGTTAATTTTTTAAAATAAAATCTAAAAGTGCAATTTTGACAACATGTAAATAAATAAAAACAAAATTAATTTCAGGAAAAAATTGAAGTAATACAAAAAAGATGTATAGAATTAGATCATCCGTTATTAGCCGAATATGATTTTAGAAACGACACACATAATCCAAATATAAAGTATGTAAATTTTTGTTTACTGTCTCTCAAATTTATTTTATTGAATTAGTAAGACTAAATAATTTTCAGCATTGATCTGAAACCATCGGCAGTGTTGAGGCCATATCAGGAAAAAAGTTTGCGTAAAATGTTTGGCAATGGTCGAGCAAGATCCGGAGTCATTGTTCTGCCTTGTGGTAAATATTTTGAAAAAAATTAATTTTCTTAATATATATATTATAAATATTAAATTCTATATATTTTGTTTTTATTTTACGAAAAAACAAAATTTAATTGTAATTTATGAAAAGGACGAAATTAATGTTTTTATTTGTTTACATAGGTGCCGGTAAAAGTTTAGTTGGAGTAACTGCCTGTTGTACAGTTAGAAAACGAGCTTTGGTCCTTTGTAATTCGGGTGTTTCCGTTGAACAATGGAAGCAACAATTTAAAATGTGGTCAACTGCTGATGATTCAATGATTTGTCGATTCACTAGTGAAGCCAAAGACAAACCAATGGGCTGTGGAATTTTAATCACCACATATTCTATGATTACACACACTCAAAAACGTTCATGGGAAGCTGAACAAACGATGAAATGGCTCCAAGATCAAGAATGGGGAATAATGGTTTTAGATGGTAATTAAATTTTTCTCTATCAAAAAAATCATTATTTATCAATTTAAACTTTTTTTGAAATATATTTAATCGCAAATTAAATTAATTTAAAAAAAATATATATATCCGATTTTGATAATTTTTTGAATTTTTCAGAGTTGTAAAATTTTTTAAATTTTGAAGAAAATAATTTTATTTGAAAAATTATTATTTAATTCTAATTTTTAATTTTTGTCTTTAATTTATAGAGGTTCACTCGATACCAGCGAAAATGTTTAGAAGAGTATTAACATTGGTTCAGTCACATTGCAAATTGGGATTAACAGCAACTCTGTTGCGTGAGGATGATAAAATTGCAGACCTTAATTTTTTAATTGGCCCTAAACTGTATGAGGCTAATTGGTTGGAATTGCAGAAACGAGGATTTATTGCAAGAGTTCAATGTGCTGAGGTTTGGTGTCCAATGACTGCGGAATTTTATCGTGAATACCTCAATTGCAAAATGTCGAGAAAATTGGTGTGTTGATATTTGAAATTTTTAAGTTAAATAACGAATTTTTAATTTCAATTAATATTTATTTCACTGTTATTTTTATTTTTTATATAATAATTTTTTATTTTATTTTTATTTGTATTTTAATTTTATTTTCAGCTATTGTACGTAATGAATCCAAATAAATTTCGATACTGTCAATATCTTATAAGATATCACGAAAGACGTGGAGATAAGACTATTGTCTTCTCAGATAATGTTTTTGCTCTAAAACATTATGCTAAAGAAATGCAGAGACCTTTTATTTACGGTCCAACTAGTCAGGTAAATTTTTCATCTTTTTAAATTTGTTTTTTGATGACATAGAACAAAATAGAAAAAATAACTTATGAATTATTTTTGTTGTATTAGTTTTTTTCTAAGTAGAAATTTTTTTTACTTTTTTAGAGTGAAAGGATACAAATTCTGCAAAATTTCAAGTATAACATAAAGGTGAACACAATCTTTGTGAGTAAAGTTGCAGATACATCTTTTGATTTGCCTGAAGCAAATGTTTTGATTCAAATTTCATCGCACGGTGGATCTAGACGACAAGAAGCTCAAAGATTGGGTAGAATTTTAAGAGCAAAAAAAGGTAATTAATTTTTTGTTTTCTTTATTTTGCTTCCTCGTGGAGGAAGCTTTGTAGTCCTTTCGTTTATAAAACTTTTCAAAGTGGCGGAAACAAATTTTTTTCTTTATAGAAACATGTTATATGAGATCCTGATCAATTGTCCGGATGTATGTATGTGTGTGTGTGGATCCCTTTTTTGTTTATAAGATAACTTTAACAGGTTTTAATGGATTTAGATAAAATTTGGTACGCTCATTTATCATATTAATATCTCAAATCTGACCAAAGGATTTTGAAAAATACCCAAAAAAAAAAATTTTATCGTCTTTTTTCCAAAAATTTTTTTTAACCGAAAATCTTTAAATATAAAAATTTAAGGTTATAAATAATAAAATCGTATTCCTTACGTCAAGATAAATCGATAGATATATATAAAGTATACATTTGAGGTAAATTTAAAGAATTAATGAAAGTTAAAAAATCAAAAATTCAGATTTTGGCAATAAAATTTTGCTTTCTCCACGAGGAAGCAAATTTTTTTGCTGATCGTAAAGAGGAAGCAAAATTTTCATATAATGAACATCTGAATTTACAACTTGTTTTTGGTGGTATTCCGAATCGATTATCTCGCAAACTTAATTTTACGAAAATTTTTACAAAATATTTTTGAGTGTAGCTCAGCATCCGCTGGACCAATCAAAAGGTGGGCCATACATTTTCTGTTCGATACTTTTTGACTATTTTTTTGGCGGTATTCCGGCGCGCTTATCTCGAAAATTTTTCAGAATTTTAATTAAGTGTAGCTCAGCATTCGCTAGACCAATTAAAAAGTGCGCCATACATTTTTCGTTCGAAACTTTTTCCCTATTTTAGTGGTGGTATTCCGAATCGATTATCTCGTGAATTTAATTTTACGAAAATTTTTCCAAAATATTTTTGAGTGTAGCTCAGCATCCGCTGGACCAATCAAAAAGTGCGCCATACATTTTTTGTTCGAAACTTTCCCTATTTTTGTGGTGGTATTCCGAATCGATTATATCGCGAATTTAATTTTACGAAAATTTTTACAAAATATTTTTGAGTGTAGCTCAGCATCCGCTGGACCAATCAAAAGGTGGGCCATACATTTTCTGTTCGATACTTTTTGACTATTTTTTTGGCGGTATTCCGGCGCGCTTATCTCGAAAATTTAATTTTTCGAAAATTTTTCCAAATTTGTTTTCTAGTGTAGCTCAGCATCCGCTGGTCCAATCAAAAAGTGCGCCATACATTTTTTGTTTGCTACTTTTTGCTAAAGACTTTGGCGGTATTCCCGAACGATTATCTCTAAAATTTAATTTTTCGAAAATTTTTCAAAAATTTATTTGAGTGTAGCTCAGCATCCGCTGGACCAATCAAAAAGTGCGCTATACATTTTTTGTTCAGAACTTTCTTCTAATGACTTTGGCGGTATTCCGGAGCGATTATCTCGCAAATTTAATTTTTCGAAATTTTTTCGGAATTTTATTTAAGTGTATCTCAGCATCCCCTGGACCAATCAAAAAGTGCGCCATACATTTTTTGTTCGAAACTTTTTCCCTATTTTTGTGGTGGTATTCCGGATCAATTATCTCGCGAATTTAATTTTACGAAAATTTTTCCAAAATATTTTTGAGTGTAGCTCAGCATCCGCTGGACCAATCAAAAAGTGCGCCATACATTTTCTGTTGGAAACTTTTTGACTATTTTTTTGGCGGTATTCCGGCGCGCTTATCTCGAAAATTTAATTTTTCGAAAATTTTTCGGAATTTTATTTAAGTGTATCTCAGCATCCGCTGGACCAATCAAAAAGTGCGCTATACATTTTTTGTTCAGAACTTTCTTCTAATGACTTTGGCGGTATTCCGGATGGATTATCTCGCAAATTTAATTTTTTGAAAATTTTTCAAAAATTTATTTGAGTGTAGCTCAGCATCCGCTGGACCAATCAAAAAGTGCGCTATACATTTTTTGTTCAGAACTTTCTTCTAATGACTTTGGCGGTAATCCGGAGCGATTATCTCGCAAATTTAATTTTTCGAAAATTTTTCCAAAATGTTTTTGTGTGTAGCTCAGCATCCCCTGGACCAATCAAAAAGTGCGCCATACATTTTTTGTTCGAAACTTTTTCCCTATTTTTGTGGTGGTATTCGGGATCAATTATCTCTAAAATTTAATTTTTCGAAAATTTTTCAAAAATTTATTTGAGTGTAGCTCAGCATCCGCTGGACCAATCAAAAAGTGCGCTATACATTTTTTGTTCAGAACTTTCTTCTAATGACTTTGGCGGTAATCCGGAGCGATTATCTCGCAAATTTAATTTTTCGAAAATTTTTCCAAAATGTTTTTGTGTGTAGCTCAGCATCCCCTGGACCAATCAAAAAGTGCGCCATACATTTTTTGTTCGAAACTTTTTCCCTATTTTTGTGGTGGTATTCGGGATCAATTATCTCTAAAATTTAATTTTTCGAAAATTTTTCAAAAATTTATTTGAGTGTAGCTCAGCATCCGCTGGACCAATCAAAAAGTGCGCTATACATTTTTTGTTCAGAACTTTCTTCTAATGACTTTGGCGGTAATCCGGAGCGATTATCTCGCAAATTTAATTTTTCGAAAATTTTTCCAAAATGTTTTTGTGTGTAGCTCAGCATCCGCTGGACCAATCAAAAAGTGCGCTATACATTTTTTGTTCAGAACTTTCTTCTAATGACTTTGGCGGTATTCCCGAACGATTATCTCTAAAATTTAATTTTACGAAAATTTTTCCAAAATATTTTTGAGTGTAGCTCAGCATCCGCTGGACCAATCAAAAAGTGCGCCATACATTTTCTGTTGGAAACTTTTTGACTATTTTTTTGGCGGTATTCCGGCGCGCTTATCTCGAAAATTTAATTTTTCGAAATTTTTTCGGAATTTTATTTAAGTGTATCTCAGCATCCCCTGGACCAATCAAAAAGTGCGCCATACATTTTTTGTTCGAAACTTTTTCCCTATTTTTGTGGTGGTATTCCGGATCAATTATCTCTAAAATTTAATTTTTCGAAAATTTTTTAAAAATTTATTTGAGTGTAGCTCAGCATCCGCTGGACCAATCAAAAAGTGCGCTATACATTTTTTGTTCAGAACTTTCTTCTAATGACTTTGGCGGTAATCCGGAGCGATTATCTCGCAAATTTAATTTTTCGAAAATTTTTCCAAAATGTTTTTGTGTGTAGCTCAGCATCCGCTGGACCAATCAAAAAGTGCGCCATACATTTTCTGTTCCAAACTTTTTGACTATTTTGCTTCCTCGTGGAGGAAGCTTTGTAGTCCTTTCGTTTATAAAACTTTTCAAAGTGGCTGAAACAAATTTTTTTCTTTATAGAAACATGTTATATGAGATCCTGATCAATTGTCCGGATGTATGTATGTGTGTGTGTGGATCCCTTTTTTGTTTAGAAGATAACTTTAAGAGGTTTTAATGGATTTAGATAATATGTGGTACGCTCATTTATCATATTAATATCTCAAATCTGACCAAAGGATTTTGAAAAATACCCAAAAAAAAAAATTTTATCGTCTTTTTTCCAAAAATTTTTTTTAACCGAAAATCTTTAAATATAAAAATTTAAGGTTATAAATAATAAAATCGTATTCCTTACGTCAAGATGAATCGATAGATATATATAAAGTATACATTTGAGGTAAATTTAAAGAATTAATGAAAGTTAAAAAATCAAAAATTCACATTTTGGCAATAAAATTTTGTTTTCTCCACTAGGAAGCAAATTTTTTTGCTGATCGTAAAGGGGAAGCAAAATGTTTATGTAATGAACATCTGTATTTACAACTTGTTTTAATTGTTTTTGTGGATCAATTTTATATATGTTTTATCGGTAATTGCAGGAGCGATAGCTGAAGACTATAATGCCTTCTTTTATACGCTAGTTTCTCAAGATACATTTGAAATGGATTATTCTAGAAGACGACAACAATTTTTAGTAAATCAGGGTTATGCGTATAAAGTCATCACAAAATTAGCCGGAATGGACGATGTCAGTATTATTTTTTATATATTATATATTATATTATATTATTTATTTATTTTATCTAATTTTTTTATTTTTTTTTTAGGAGCCAGATTTATTTTATAAAACACGAGAGGAACAAATGCAATTGTTGCAGAAAGTTTTATCAGCCAGTGATATGGACGCTGATGAAGAAAGAATTCCAGGAGAAGGAGGACGTTCTGTAAGTATATAATAATATTTTCTTATCACATTTAAAGAATTTTTTTTCAAAATTTATATTTATGTTTTATTCTCACTTCTAGATTGTTCGCAAAGCTGGAAATATGGCGTCAACCTCTGGAGCAGATGATGCTGTTTATTATGAATATAAAAAATTGAATGCTAATTCACAAAATAGTAAACATCCTCTATTTAAGAAATATAGAAATTAAATTGTTCAATGTAAGTTTTATAATTTTGTTTCATATACTATATAATACTTTAGTTCAATTTGTGAATAAATAATATTACTTAGAACAATTTTTTCATCAAAAGAATATCAAGTAATATTTCTTATTTAAATATATATATACAGTGTATATTCTTCATAAATTTCCGCAATATTTGTTACTGTTTTAATAATTTTTTCATTTTCGCGAATTTCGTATCGCAAAAATTTTTTGTTCTAGAGTTTTGTTTAGAATATTGAATTTATTCGATTACATTTGTAAACAAACATTTTGTTATATCCAATTAAGAATAGAATATATTTATATTACTGATACGTTTTACCGACAGCTGATCATAGAGGAATCTACTTTAACTTCACTCGACAAGGAAGGGATACAAAAGGTATGTTTTCATAACTACTTATGTAAAAATCTATTTTATCTTCAGTCGGTGCCACAATTCTGATCGATTGTGTATTCTATCTCCACTGTAAAACGAAAGGTATTAATTTAATACCGACTTTAGGTATTGAATTTGTTTCTATCTTGATAACTAAAATCGGTACTATTTGAGTACTTTTTTTTACAGTGTTTACTGGTAGGGGAAAAAAGGCAAATATTTTATTGATTTGCTGAACATTTGGAAAGTTAGCTTATTTTCAGTAGGTATGGAAGATAAAACGAAAGATATGCTTTAGCGACCGATGGTAAGATAGGAATCTACCTTATCTTCAGTCGGTAAAGAAGATTTAAATCAAAATATCCAACTACTACATAGACTGAGAGATTAACTTTAAACTGAATTAAGATTTAAATTCTATATAGGGCAGGTTTTCAAAAATAAAAAAAGAAGTATTGTTATTTCGAGCTTACAAAGGACTTGTTCACAGGAAGTGAAAGAAGATAATATATAAATATATACAATATAGGAAAGCAATTGTTGTTGTACAACGTATAAAGTATACATATTTTGAAGTGTGCAAACTCGTGATAGTTGATGTTATCTGATAGCGTGCTCTGGATGAAAATTGCTGATTCGTGATTTGAAAAGGGTCAGAGTATAGAGAGAGAGAGAGAGAGAGAGAGAGAGAGAGAGAGAGAGAGAGAGAGAGAGAGAGAGAGAGAGAGAGAGAGAGAGAGAGAGAGAGAGAGAGAGAGAGAGAGAGAGAGCGAGAAAGGGAAGGGTTGTATGTGTCGTTGAAGCTTGGAGACGAAGAGTAAGCAGAAGCAAAACAGCAACAGAAAACTAGGCCAGCCGAGTGGCAAGACTGCGACTAAAGCTCTCAAAGTATGGCATGTACACACAAAACCATTTTGTGAATGATAGTTTCCGCAATAAAGTTTTGGACCCCCCCATCCCCCCCATAGAAAAAAATTTATTTGATTCAAATATTCGATTAGTTAACTAATATCAAATAATTATTATTTGCGATAGTATTTGTTTCAAATACAGAAATTATTAGTTCAAATACAATATAATCAAAATGTACTGGACCAAAAAAATAATTTTTTTCTCCTAAATTTAGAAATGTAACAACTTGCGAATATTTGACACAAAATTGGAATTAAATAAGTGTCGATTTGAAAAAAAAAAATTTTTTTCGTGGGAGTCCGGTAGATTTTTTGATCACCCTGTATGTTTTTCCTTATTGCGAGATAGTGCAACATTAATATTATTTCTATATATCGATGTCCCTGCGGTACCGTAAACCGTAAATGTAGACACGAATTGCTCTAATTTCCCTCGTCGCTTGGCTTGAAATTCTCGGGTGCCAACGTATGTGTCGCGCGCGCTCGGTGAGAATATATGGACTTTCGATGAGGTTGTGTCCTCATTTAAAAACCGCATTTGGGAAAAGTACAAAGAGGATGGAATATAAGTGTCTCTCTTGTCTCTTGAGTTTTCCACCAGATTCATAAAGCATTCGTCAATTCTCATATATATACTATCACTTTCCGTTTTTATCGTCGTTCAATATAAAATGTTATACGAGAAGTATTTATGATTTTTGATTAATTTTATCTAGATTTTTTTATGGATAGCAGAATTTTTCAAATGGATTATTTTAAAATTAAAAAATTTAATTTTTAACCAAAAACCTCTTTTTATTTTTTTTTATTAATATAAATTAATTTAAAAAAATGTTGCTCTTTTATCAACAAATTGCAATTATTATTCACAAAGGACTTGTTAAATATTCTGAAACTTATTTTATGTAAAATATTTGCGGGATAAGAGAATTTATGTTAAACGACCCTCTTATATTTGAATAACAATCAGATTTACACGGAGATGGAGGTCAAATATTACTATAGAGAGGATTATGATTTATATTTTATTCGTTCAATTTATTTATCAAGATTTTTTTCAAACTTCTTTAAAGCATATTCTTGTATTTTTTCTGTTTCTCACGAATTTCATGTAATTTTTACAAAAATTCATACATGTAGACTATATGTGGACGTCCGTATGAAAAGGGACAACATTGCCATTAATCTGGATTAAATTTTGAACATTTTGAGAGTTTGTAGAGATATTTAGGTAAAAATTTAGCAATGTCATTAGACATTTAAAATTAGAAGTGTCATAAACCTGGTTTTGAGAAAAACGAGTTTTAAAGTTCAAACCTATTATTATAGCTCCATGCTAATTAAAAAATAAAAAAAAAATTATTACCTATTTTTAATTACGAAAAAATTGTGTTTGAGAAAATTGCATTAAAAAAATACTTAGTTTTCTATATTAGACGACATTATGTCTGATTAACATTGATTTATACTACTGATAAAATCATAATTTAGAAAAACTGACTAAATATTGACATATACTATACTAGAAAAATTATAAGTTAAAAAGTCTGACTAAATTTTGACTTTTACTTCTGATAAAATAACACAAAAAAAGATGTCTGACTATATATTTACTTATACTACTTATGTTTTAATTAAATCACCATGTCTGACTTAAATTTACTTGTACTACTTATTTCCTTATTAATTCATTATGCCTGGGTAAATTTACTTATATTACTGAAAAATTACGAATATTTAGAAAGACTGGCTAAACATTTACTTTTACTACTGATATTACAAAAAATTGAGAAGGATTAACTAGATATTTACTTTTCTTATTAATAAAATTTAAAAAAAAAACTAAAAGGTCTGACCTGATATTTTCTTACACTACTTATTTTCTAATTTATTCAATTAATTATATTTCATTAAATAGTTATTAGATTTTTTTTAATATAATATGTAAATATTATTTTTCATCTAAGTTTCTCCCAATGTTTTATATGAAATTATTTTTTCGAATCCTGATTTCTCGTCTGCTAATTCGCCATTTTGTCTTTTATAATACAGGTTGAGCGCAATGGTATATGTATACCTAATATGTTTGAGGTCAATGTATCCATTTGATTGCCATCCAAATGATATATAGTTTGAGTTTAATTTATTTTAGGGATTCGTTTTTGGCAAAGGTTCTCAAAGCGCTTATCGTTACTGTAGATTATGCATTGCATCAGCTGCAAGTCAGGAAACGTTTTATGGTCGTGTAATGGCTTTAAATGCTGCCGCATTGCCGATACCTATTCGAAAGTCAGTGTTCCCTGTGTGGAGGCCTGTCGACCCGCGTGTTAGAGGTGGACGACTTATCGACCTGCCAACAAGCAACTAAACCACCCTTACCCCCCCTCTCTCACGAGTCTCGAGACGTACAACCCTGGTACCTAGCTGCACCGACTGCCCTTTTTTTTATCAGCACCTTCTCTTATATACTCCCGCGTTCACACAATGAACTTCACTCTCGGAATCAAGAGGGTGGTGGCAAAAAAAAAGAAGAAAAAAAATGTGAGAACGGGATTTCTCTGACGAAAGACCTGAAAACCAGATGACAAGGCTGAGGACCATCATCCGGGCACTTCACTTCCGGTGGAGAGGATCTGTGTCGAGCTTTTATGTATCTGAATTCATAAAAATGAAACTACCCTCGAGAAAACTGGTTATGACGAACGTGATCAGGATTTTAAATTGTATTTTTCACATATTATATATATGTATATACCTTCAACCTTTCGGCGAATCGCAAAAGTGCAAGAATATCGAAATCTAAGAAAAAGCATTTTCTTTTTTCATTATGTGACAAATTAAAATAATTTACTACACCCAGAAAAAAGATTTCTTTGTTTCAAACAAATTATCTTTGATTCAAAAAAATTATCTTCGTTTCAAAGAAATTTTTAATTTAATTCAAATAAATGTTTCTTTGACCCTATATCAATGTTTTGAATTTATGTTTTGTTGGTTTTTACTGGATTAGTTCTTTCTTGTACATTATATCTCATTAAGTCTTAATTTTTTCCTATTAGGAAAGAAAACATATCCAAAATAGTTTTCTCAATTGATTTCATTGTTTTGAAACGTGGGATTAGAAGTTTGGAAATTTTTGTCCAAGATTGACAAAAGTTCCTTTTTCACCTCGCTATATTCATCAATACATAAACACAAGAAATTAAATTATACCTCTCTCATACAAGTTGGGGTTGTCAGAAAAACATCCCCTGATCTTTCAAGTTCCTCCTACACATTTTTTCCCAAATTATCTTATAATATCAACTCCTTCGAATTAAACTCTTGAAAATGTTTTCCTGTTCCACAAAAAAAATATTATTTATAAATATTTATACGTTTTGAACGTTTTTTTATAATATAGGAATTTTTTTAAATTTATAATCAATGCTCAATGATTTATTGATAAGATAGAAATTACAGAATGTTATTCTGAATTACATTATGCGGATGATTGCTTCCAAAATTCAACAATCATATACAAAAGTCACATTCTAGAATACGAAATACCATGTACGAAAATTTTGAATCATCAATATGCGTGGTTGCTTCTGACATTTGAAAACGATTATTTTGAATTCACAACATGTAAAATTAGACATTTAATTCTCCCAATGCATTCCCCTGCATATACCTTGGAATAGGAAATGGCAGTTTTCAATTTGAAAAATTAATAATATCCTCAAAAATAATAATAAAATTGCATCAAAATTATAGAGGAAAAAGCTAAAATTCTGAAAACGGATAAATAATTGCTATTCCATTTTTCATTTGATTACTTAGAAAAAATTAGAAAATTAGTACCTTATGTCTGACTAAAAATTTATTTGTACTACCAGTAGTACTTGTACTTTTACTACTGATAAAATTACAAAAAAACTGAAACTTACTTGTACTACTTATTTTTTTACTGAATAACATTATGTCCGACTAAACTTTTACTCGTTTTACTAAAACATACTCATACTACTGCTAAAATTAAAAAAAAATTAAAAACTCTGACGAAAAACTATACATTTACTTGTACTACTTATTTTCTAATTATTTTATTATGCCTTACTAAACGTTTACTTCTACCACTAATAATATATCAAAAAACAAAATGTCAGACAATACATTTACTTATACTACTCACTACCAATTTAAGTTATTATGCCCGACTAAATATTGACTCAAAATTATGGAGGAAAAAGTTAAAATTTTGAAAACGGATAAATAATTTCTATTCCATTTGTCTTCTGATGACTGTATTTAATCTCTAACAAAAATGAAAAGATATTTGTATATTTTGACAAATGATTGAAATTATTTATTAGAGAATAAAACAAAATCTCGTGTCATGACACTGCGTTGTTACTACAATTCCCATTAGAGAATATACCTTTATCTTCTGACAGACAAAGAGTGAAATGACCATTAACGTCACAGAAAACTTTACCAAAGTCCATTACAATTTGAGATTTCCGTGCACATATACCAATGTGAATTATATTTTGTTTCGTAAAATAATTCCATGTGGTATGATGGACTTTAATTTAGTTTTAATTTAGTTTCAAGCCAAGAGAAAAAAAAACGATTCAAAATTATTCAACAACAATGTATCATATCATTTTTTTACTATTTGTATAAAATTTTAATCCGTTAAAACACTTGTTGCAAATGTAGAAGTTTAATTTTAAATTTCATATCCGGAAATACGATTTTGTTTATTATTATTTTACAGAAATGTAAAATATGTAGTTTCTACATAGAATAGTTTGGTTTGGTTGCTTAAATACCAACTAAATTATTTAGTCGGCCCAAATAAATTTTGGTTGGTGTTGCAAAATATTTTTCTCAGTGGTATAGGAGCTCTTCCTTAATTCACAGGAAAAAAAGGAAAATAATAGTTGTCATCGTCGAAAGTAGGTATAAAATAAATAAGACCTCTATATATTAAATATTATAATATGCCTGAAGACACTGCAAATGATATTATTTGGTAGAAGGTTGATCCTCTTTAATCGCGACAATATTGGTTTATCTCGAATCGATTAATTGGTAAGTGGATAAATTTGATCAAGTTGATGTATCACGTGATTGGTTTATAGGTGATCTACTTGAAAATTGGTTAACCGACAAGCCTAACAGAATACGTTATATATGTATAATACAGTTCAGATTGCTTATAAGGTTTAGTCAACGTAATGTGTAAGTGCAGCACTTAATGTACAAACGTATAAGTATTGAATGAAACGTTGGTGCAGGTCAGTTTCATAGTATTGTATAACTTACACACTTAGGTTAGATTGGAGGGGGTCGATGACTGTATTTCTCGCGTGTTAAGCTCTCATGAATAGCTGCACAACCTGTAGACGTTCCAGATATAGATTGTGCCAAAGGCAACTCGACGATTGCTCGTCATGTATACCAAGAAATCGAATTTCTGACTTTTCAAATCTCTACTGACCCGACACTTTTATAATTTGCGCTCATGCAAGCAGTTTTTTTCAATTCATTTTTCTTCACTGTAAAATTAATTGTAATTTATGTTTTTAAAAAAGAAAAAATGCTACTACAAAGCAATCAAAAAAATTGATAAAGTATATTTTAATTGTGACGTTGTATACGATTTTTTAAATAATATATTTGAATCGAGAGAAATGTTTACTGATACCTCTAGGAATGCTTTTATGTCATCTTGATAACGGAGGAACATTTCTCTGTTTCATGTATTCTCAGTCATGAAAATTTAGCCTCTAAAGCTGATTTTTAAATTTATTATATACCTTAATTTTAACCACGATCAAGTCATATATATCTTTATGTAAAAATTATCGTTAAGCACAAATGGCACTCGTGTGGATTTACTTGAATTCATTAAAAGTTAAAAATCAACATTGTAAATTAGAATTTTGAAGGAAACGGTTCAACAAACGTCGTTAATTTATCTTGCAGCTGTATAAACACGTCTCAAGAAGCTTTAGAAGGCAAGAAAATCAATCACCTTTTTAAATTTAAGATATGTCATTCAAAAACATATCTTTTGGGTAGAAATTTTTTTATTTACATTAAATGATATATTCATATTAACAATATTAAATAATAACTAAAATTAATTTGTTAGAATTTTATTTGAGCTGAATTTTTATTTGTTCAAATTATTTTTTATATACAATGAAAATAAATAAATTCTATTAGCAAATTAATTTTAGAGCTTGTTTATGCATCCCTTTTTTTTATTCATGATATGTAAATTTTGTATATCCGTGTAAAACGTTGAACTTGAAAAGAAATTAAGTGCGAACAGCTGTTGATGGTGTGTTATTGAAAATTACCCGTAAGAGAGGATATAGTATGATATCGATCATCAATGTATCAGCATTACATTCGGGTCACCAGTGTCAGTAGGTTATTCTGTGTATTCATGCAAAATAGTATCAGACAATACGAGGCTATTTAATATATATATACAACTGTAAATAATCAATAAATATACGAGATATACTTTATACTTTTGCTGCATCATTTGAAAAAGTGAAAGAGATAACGCGGCTTTTGAACATTTCGAAACCAATTTTCTTTTCTTATAAATCCGCAGCTATACTTCTTCAATCGGAAGTCATAAAAACTTTGAAACATTTGAAAAGGAGGAACTTTTTTTTCTCATTTCTATGTGTGTTTAATTTGAAGTTGAATATTTCTATTTCTCGGCAGCATTTAAAAATGTATGTTCGCAATATTCTTAATCGAACCTAAAAATATTTATACGCCAGTGCCAATGGCTTCCCTTTCCAGTTTCTTTTTGCCCATAATCCAATTTTTTATTTATATATCTTATTCTAACCTTTTACTCAATCTCTTCTTCAACCAATTAATGAAAAATAAATTTTAATTCATTGTAAAATTATATCAGGGAAAAAAATTTTCTAAATTCCCACTTTAGTAATTTTACTAAAGCCGAGCAATTTTCATGATACGTTTTTTTTGTTTCGTGAAAAAGTAACACTAAAACGGTACAAGAGGTTGAAGTTCGACAATCCAATCACCAATATCATCCAACTGCTTTCTAGTTTGGAAAACATATATTGAGTTTTATTTTTCTAGAAAGAGAAAGGTACAAATTGCCTTTTGGGGATTTAGATAATCTTGGTTATATTTTATACAGGGTTTATTTACAATAAAAAAAAGAGAAGCTTACATTAAAACTAGAACTTTTATTTTTATTCATTGTGAAATCGTATTGACTATTGATTGAAAGTAGAAAATTAGAGGCGACTGATCGGTGCCAAATAAACTGCTAAAAGCAGAGTTTAATAATCGATACGGCAAAAAATAAATTAGTATTATTTATTTTATAAAGCTATTTTTCAATATATATAAATATTTAATTAATTTGAAAATAGTAAAAAAATGAAATAAATAAAATTAAAATTTTTATTTATTTAAAATATTCTTTAAAATTGTTTTTCGAGTTTTTAACTTATTAAATGTTTTGTAGAAATTTTATATGTCCATAGTGTGACTTAAAACTTTGTGCCATGATTTGTATTAAATTTGAAACCCCTTTTTAAAGGAGATTTGAAAGAGATTTCAAAAGTAGGACACTCTTTTGAAGGATACAACTGAAAAATCTAAAGGCAAAAGCCTCGATGAATCGTCGTTTTAACTTAATCCAATTTAAAGAAATAGTAGAAATTCAAGAGCACTAAAAAGAAAATGAAAATCGAAAACCAGTATTTGACTTAATCAAGAGTTCTTCATATTCAATTTGAATGTAAAAGTTAATAGAATATTTCTTCAATTTTTATATATATTTGAAATTCAAAAATTTAATGTTTCGATTCTTCAATATTTCGATAGTGATAGTTCGATATTTCCATAATTATATAGTTTGATATATCAATAGTTCGATATCTCCAAGGATCTACATTTCGATAGTTCGATATTTTAAAATTTCGATTTTTAAATTAATTATTAAAATTAGTTTGCAATTTAGTGTAAAAATTAATTTAATTGTGCAAATAATATTTAAAGTAGTTTTCAAAAATTTTTTGTAAAAAAATAAACTAAATGAGAATTTGAAACATGTCAGTGGAAAACTTGTTTTCCTTTTCAATTTAAAGAAGTACTTTAAGATAAAGTTGCTTTACAGCTCTTTGTGAAAAATCTTATTTTCGGTAATGTGCAAATTGTTTTTTTTTACTTGCAGTTTCTTTTACAAAATGAAATTTTATTTTCATTTAACGTATGCCAATATTGTGTTTCTTTATTTAAAAAAAAAATTGCAATACCAAAGAAGAATTTCCATCTAATAAACGTATATCGATTATAATCAATTTTCTTGTCAAGAACAGATTTTTTCATTTCAATTTATTAATTTCTTTTCTTATTTATATAATCATTGTTACCAATTAAATGACATTATTTTTACTGTGATTTAAAAATAAGATTATATTTTAATTATTATCTTTTATATTATATAAATTTCAAATATGAAAAAATTATGGTTATTTTAAAAAATGAAATTTTTCAATTTGAATTTCGAAAACAAATGATAATCTCAAACAAAATATGCATAAAACTTTTTATTATTTTTTGTGTGAATAAAAAATTGAGTTTAATTTTTTTTCAGCATAATATATGAAATAAATGTCAGATAATAATTTATTATAGAAGTCAATATTATAAAATTTTAGGTCACAGTAGTAAAACATTTAATAACTACGAATCACCAAATATAGTTGTTTTAATATATAATTTGAAGAACAACATATATTATAGGTTTAGAAATTTATATAAATTTTTATTGTTCCCTTGACAGATTTCTATTGATTTAAAAAAAAAGTTTCCTTGACTTAGTTTCTATTTAAATTTATTATTGATATAGAGTGATTGAGGCTCCTTTTAACCTAGAATTGATTATTTAAAAGATAAGTCCTTTCATTATTAACATTATTAGCTCTTTTATAATATCATTGTATCATGAAATATTTCACTGTTAATTTAGATAGTTTTTCAAATACTACAAATCCATTTGTGAAAATAATAGTAATCGTTATATTATATATTTTTTATGGTCAATGTAGAACATTTAAAGAACAGTTCCTTAAAATGAAGAAAAAAGTCTTTTAATTTACATAAGTAGTTGGGATTTTACATTATGGTAAAAAATTTCAAGAATTTAAAAATAGAATAAGGAAACGAAATTAAAAAAATATATTTATTTCAAATTATGTTACCATATAACTTCATGTGAACTGTCGGTTTATTTTTACAATTATAAGTATATAACTTTATTAAATGTTGATGAATTTTTAATATTTCTTATAACAAAAAAGTTTTACATATATTTTTGTTAACTGTTGAATCTTTCAGCAGGAGGATTTATATGCAATAGTAACTATTTTCTAACGCATCAGGTATATATATGTATATAAATTATTTATTAAAATTTTTCTACATTGGATTTCTTATAAATTTTTAATATCTCTTTTTCTTTATAAATTTGAAAAAAGACTTCCCTACTTCCATTAGTTTAGTATTTTACTAAAAATTATTAATTATTATTAGTAATTAAAATAAGTGAAACCAGTTTAGATTTAGAGAGTAATTCTTAATGAAAGCCTTTCTCTTTTCAAGTAAAAATAGCGAATAAATAAAATGGACAATATTGGTTTTTCTCATCTTGAAATATGCATACAATAAAAAAAAAGAAAAAGAAGATAGGAGCTTTTGCAAAAAAAAGAAAAAAAATGCAATGCACTTTGAGCTCGGTGTGAAGTAATGAGTATATGCGTTTATCCGACGGGGTTTAGAGTGTGTTTCTAAGCAGAAACTCGGCAAATACAAATGTCTGGATATGCGCCTGCCATATAGCACAAGTTTTCCCACATGTTGCGCCTGGTTCGCCGGGCGCAAGTCTACCAGGCGCCCGGGCCATCAGGACAGAAAATTCTCTCCCCTGTTTAGTTCCGCGGATACCATCGTGCGATTTGCGTGTATATCTTTTAATCCGGATAAAAAAAATAAAATATCGTGTAAAATTTTTTTTTTTTAATCATATTTTTGCAAAACTTGTTTCGATTGAAGTGTCGGTAAAAATAATTTTAAAAGTGAAAAAAAATTTTTTGAGTGAAAAAAAATGAGGGGTTAATTTATTTTTTAATGTTACGATGGAATTTGAAAAAGAAGGATCCTTAACTATGCTCCAATTGTGAGCTTCTATTCACCAGATAAGGTTCATATCAATAATTATATTATATTGTCATTTAATCGATTGTTTATTTTTTTTGTTCTACTTTCGCAATAATTATTATTCTTGTCGGAAATTATTTCAACTGAAAACTTGTTTTTTTTCTTAGAAAGTGTGTCAAATAAATAGAGGGTAAATCATTCAATTTTATTAGCCGGTGTTTACAATGACAGATTTTACTTTGGATTATCATGAAAAGATTCTTGTAAAAATAAATTTTTTCAATTTTTAACAAAATTTTAACAAAATTTAAAAAAATAATTTTTTTTTTATCAATTTTTTTATAATTTAAGTTTCTAATAACTTTATTTGACAAATTAAAGAAGTATAAATTACTTTTTTTTGTCCACACTGAAAGTACTATACTAAAAATATATTTCTAATCCCGATTTTAAGAATTTAATCCTTGCATTTAATTCTTACTTTTGGAATATGTAATATTCTTAAAAAAAGAATAATCTTCTTTAGATGAGAATATTTCTTAATTTATGAATTATTTCAGAAATATTATATTCTAATTTCAGGAATAAAATATGCATGGATTATACTTTTAAACAAGAGGATTATATTCTTATTACATTGAGATTATATTCTTTAATTCACAATGTACATTTCTTAATTTTGAGTATAATTTTTAATTCAAAACTATTTTCTAATTTTGAAAGTAAAATATTATAATTTTTAGAATAAATTGCACATTAAAAAAAGTAAAATAACAAAATATCTATTTCAAACAAAAATCTAATAATTTTTAGAATAAATTTTTATTTTTACGACACATTTGTACATAATGTTATCTTTATATATAAGTAATAAATTTTCATAATTACATCTTGTTATCTTCGTTTAGATATTAGTTCAATAATATTTGCCACAAACTGAAGGTTATCGACTTTTTTATATATGATTTATACTATTTATAAATTTGAATTTAATTTTCCAATGCCAATATTTTATGCTTATTTGAATCAAATAAAAAATTTTTTCAGTGTATAAGGGAAAATGGTTAATGGTAAAACATTTTTCATTAATTATCAACAATTCTAATTAAAAAATTCTAACTAAATTTTAATATGAATTATCAAATCTATTATGTAGAGGTTTTAATTTTAATTAAAGCTTATAAGAATTAAAAAAAATCATCTTCAATTTCATATAATAGTAGTGCAGTGTTGTTTACGAGTCTTGTATAATTAAACGTAATTTCTGAATTGTTGCTTTCCATTGTTTTTTTTAACGGTTGTCGTGAGACTTACAGAAAATTGAAGTATATTTAATTATAATTTTATCTTATTAATGAATAGGTTTTGTTCGAAGAAAATTTTATTTTAATTTAAAATATTTTTTAATTGTTTTATAGAACTTCTAGAATTAAATTTCATAGAAGATTTGTCCTTTCAGTCAATCATCGATATACATCACTTAATTTTCCCCATGACAAATGGTACTTAATTGCTCACAAATTATTCGAATAATTCGAATTTGAATAGCATTTCCCTCCCTTAATTCTCAAGTCGTTTTTTTATTGTATCGAAATTTTCCAAATATTCCTTCAAACTATAAATAAAGATTTTAATTTAATTTCTTACATTTTCTTGTAATTCTAACAAGTTAAAAAAAAATTATACTTTCAATAATCTTTTTAACCATGATTAACTATTGTCAGTGTTTTACTTATAAGGAGTAATTCACTTAAGTAGAATAAACTCGATTTGGTCAGACATATATACACGTCGAGAAATCTTTATTTATAGATGCGTTTGTCTTTTTGTTTCTAACATTTTATACTTTTTTTATAAGGAAAAAAATGTGTATCATTATAATTATTATTATATTATAATAATTAAGCATTTAGTTCCTTTGTTGCCCTTTGAGTCCTAGGAATTTGTTCTTATTAAATAAATAACTAAATAAATAATTAATGCACAAGAAAAAAATTAAAAATGTTTTTTCAAAATCGATAAAATATTTATTAAAAGCTGCGTAAAGAGTGATATGATTTATTAGATGCGGAAAATAGTGTCACGCGGAGTGATGGTTATTAATAAATATTCCAGCGATATTATAATATAATTATAATAGATAATTTCTATATAATATAATTGTTATTATTAATGAAATATTAAAATTTGAAAATTTCCAATTGCTAATTTTTTTATAATTAATAATTTATATTAACTCAATATAAATTCATTATATTATTATTTATTACTTTCATTTATATTAATTATTTAATTAAATGAAAAAAATATTTAATTATTTTAATGTCAATTAAAGTACCTAAATTTTAGATTTCAATTAATTTTTTATTTAACTAATTTCACAATTATTTGTTAATAAACAATTCCCATTGTCTTTAACAAAAAAAAAGTTAACATTTATCATCGCTAAAATATTTTTCGACGGAGAAAAAGAAATCCATTAAAATTTGAATAAAAATATAAAAAAAAGTTTTCTCTTTGCCATTGTTTATGGGTTGCGCGTTAACGAGGAAATTTCACACCATTGAGAAAACATTTCATTTGCTCAAAGACTAAGATGAAAATACAATTGACTTCCTTCTCCTTTGTTCTATAATCTTTCCTAAAAATACACCCCTTTTGTTTGAGCTCATCTTCAAAAATATTAAGTCGAATATTATTGCAGTAACCTACTTTTCTCAAAATTGTCTCTATTTTTTAATTATTATAATAATTACTATTTTTTTTAATTCTATATAAACAAGTTTTTTGATTTTTTCACTAAAAATGAAAGTGAAATGAGAGTGAAGTAAAAGTGAAAGTCAAAATGAAATTACACAATATTTGAACTGATTCGAGAACTGAAATTATAGAAGTTGATATTTTCCAACTATAAACGATAAATAAAAATTGTATATTTCCGTGACTAAAGAATTTATCATTTAACTGCTGATATTGACATACCCATAAAGAATGAAAATAAAATTCGCAACTATTGGAATTCTTATAATAGGAATCTTTAAGAATCATCAATTTATAAGCGCTTTATCAAAAAAAAAGTAAAAGCGAGCTAAGAATTCACAAAACGCGGAAAAGCTTTTATGGAATGATTTACTGTGATGATACAATATAATAATTCTATCTCGAATAAAAAGGGATTTATCAAAAAAGTTATTTTTGAATCAATGGAAGTTTACAAAATTTTGTTTTTTCTATATTTTTTCATATAATATTTAGTGTTATTTTTCTTAGACATTTTTAGGCACGTTTCATATAGAAATAGATTTTTCAGTTATTTATAGATTTTGGTTCCAATACATAATGGGAAATCTGGAAACATATTTTAAAAATACTAAATAGAAAGTATTTTTAAAAAAATACAATTTGGGTCAGTCATTTACTTTCATAAATCATTATTTCAGCCTTTACTGACAATGAGAAGTTAAAAATAAAAAGAATTGAAAAATTCTTAAAGAAAATCATTTTTTCAAAAAGGAAATTTTAAATAGAAATAAGAAAAAAATCTTTAGCATTGATTAATTTTTCTCATTTTTTTTCATTTTTCTCTTATTATAAAAAAAATCGATTATATATCTAAACATTTATAACATTTGTTTAAGAGTCACCGGGGAGTTGACAATCAATTTAAGTATAAGAAGCGACAAAGTAATTTTCTTGACAGTAGTGAGAGTGAACGTAAACTCAGTCCCCTCCCTCTAAACTTTTTCGAAAAGTTCTCTCTATTTTCATTTCCTGGTTTTGTATTCGATCAAGATATTCCACGGGTGGAAGAAGCATTAGTAGAATCTCTCGACTTTTCTATATATATATATACAAAATGAAAGCATCAAAGAGTGAGTTTTGCATTCCAAACATCGTATTGCCTTCATTTTACAAGGGTCCTTATCCCCAGTTTACTTATTCGCTCGATTTGATAAGCTATCTGCCTATATACTAAAGCTCAAGCAAGATAATATCCATGGCTTTCTCTTGAATATCGATTTTTCTATGCTTATTATTGCTACACTAAAACTTGAAATTGTCACTTTTCATCTAATTTTGGTTTATTAATTTTAACCTATAACACAGCATTTAAACATTTAAAATTATGCCTTGTATTTTGACGCACAAAAATTGAAAAACGCTAACAGACTTACCACGACGTAAAAATATTTGTTAAATTTTCTATCTCTTTAATTTTACTTAAATCTCAATAAATTTACCATTTAATTGATTTTTCCAAGAAAATATTACAATTCTTTTCTTTTCTTTGTGTCTCATAAATAATTTCTCAAATAATTTTATTTAGGACATATCACATTATATTATATATCAGAAAACTGTTATTTCAGCTTTTTAAGACTATAATAGAGAAGTCTGAAAATAATATGTTTCAAAACAAGAAAAGTCAAACAAAATTGAACGAAACACGACAAAATGTTCGTAGAAAGAATAAGGGTAAAATAAAAGAGCGAAACTCGAATAAAGCGCTTTGTTTCCACGAGTTCTTTTTTTTGTTGTTATAGTAGTAGAGAAGTAAAAAAGACTGTTTCTCTTGTCTCAGAAAGGAGATTCAACATTATCGTGCATGATAACCAAAAAGTTTAATTAATCTTCTTATATAAAAAAGAAATTTAATTGTTGCTTTAAAGTTACTTCAACAATTTCTTTAAATATAGAACTTTTATATATAAATGAAGATAATTGCTACATTTAATGATTCTACTTTCCTAATGATGAACAATACAAAAAGTATATACAAGGAGTTTAGAGTTTCTTGAAATATAACATTAATTTATTTAATAAAGCAAAACTATATATTAATTTAAACTTTAAACTTTATAATGTAAAAAAATAAAAAAAATTTCTACGAGCCAATATATATATATATAAAACAATCAGGAAATAAGTTGGACTTTTGTTCCTGTCACATTTCTATTCTGTCAGAAACTAGAGTATAGTAAAATAAGAGGGAAAAAAATATAAAATCGTAAAAAGTGAATTTCGACTATTTCTCTCTAACATTTCATGTCTGATTTTGATATATGTATTTCATTCGACGTAACCAGCTGTTCATTTATTTTTGAAATAGTTACACATTTTTAAACTTTGTCCCATTTTTTTCTCCGTGTTTCACAAATTTTTGTTTTTTTCCGTAGTGACAAAGTAATTAATAACATCAACAAAAAATGCGTTGTTTTTTTAAAAATATTTTCAAGATACAAGTGCAAAAAAAATATTCGAAATTTTGAAATATTTTTAACGTTTGTCTATTGGAATATTTATTGTTGATATTGGAAAAATATCAAATTATTTAAAACAAAAAACTTGTAACGAGTTAAGAAGTTATCAACCCCCAAAAAAAGAGAATTCTTCCTTTTTTTTAAAAAAAGGTTTTGTTTGTACAAAGAATATTGCAATAGTCAATATAATAAAAGAGTATTGTCTATTTTTTCAGGATGAAATAATAAATTCTTTTCTTTTTTTATATTTCAACATTGTATAAAGAAAAATGCAAAAGTAGAAATTGTGATATTGGAAGCAGTAGCGTTCAGCCAATTTTTCAAATATTGCAGAAACTTTATCTGTATATACATATGTATATCGTTTACACGCTCGATTAGATTCTACATTGGGTATTTTGTTACAACTTTCCAGCGTGAGATTTGTCACAATTGCATCGAATAACAAAGAAATATAAGAAGATTCGATTGTTTAAAGATCCGTTTACAGTTAAATTATTTATTTTTTTAAATATTTTCATAAAAATACATAATTTTGATAATTTATTCACCATAAAATTTTGTAAATATTACAAAAAAAAATATATTTTTTTTATAAATATTTGTACGAGAAAATTGATTTTTATAAAAAGCAATTCTAAAGGATTCGCATTTTTATTCCTTCCAGAATACATACTCTATTTAAATTTCAATATTCGGAAATGGAATTCTAAATTTAAATTTAATTACGAAAATTCTTTGCGGATTATTTTGTATCTGAAAATTGTACAATCCAGTTGAAATCGAGTGAGAGTAATAGAATTGAATTGAGGGCCATGAAATTTTCTCTCTCTCTCTCTCACACACAAAAAAAATACAGATAGAAAATCATATTAAAGAAGCACTTTTTGTTGAAGGTTTTTTTTTCAAAAACGGCTTAAAGCAACAGAATCTTATTATGACTTTTCTTATATATATATATAGAACAATTACTAGTTTAATAATTTAATTCGAAACCTATTAATGTTTTAGTAGTGAGAAAAATAAATTATTTCCCTCCATTTTTAATGTCTAATATTTGAAATTAATTAATTTATAATGAATTATTAATTTTTAATAAACTATTAATTTTTAATAAGTTATTAATTTTCATCTAATTAAGAATTTTCAATTAATTATTTTTTAAGTATTATTTTTTAATTAATTATTATTTGTTGTCGAAGGTTTAAATTTTTCATATAATAATATTAGCATAGAAGAAAACTTTCTCATTTCTATTGACTTGTTAATTATCCAACAGTTGCCACAGTTTTAGTTCAAGAAACTTTTTAAAAGTAATTAACAACTAGTTTATCCTTTTAAAAGTGATGTATATAGGTATATATTTAAAGTATACTTGAAGGACATCTCATTATCTCAAGTGTATTTTCTTAATATGCATATAACGATTAAAAATATGTGAATATATATATAAAGTTTATGCAAAACTATAGAGTTCAGTCAGATTTCATAATCATAATTATTGCCACCATCTGGGACATATATACAATAAAACAAATCATTTTCTTGCAAAACTTTCTTGCACTTTCTCCGCTAAATCTTTCATGAACTATGTTATATATGAGAAATATTAAATTCTCCCTAAATGAACTATATATATTATTCCTTGACGAAATGTTTCAAAATTAATTTAATTAATTTCAGAATAAAATTCTGTGTAATTTCTCTTTCGTTTTGCAAATGTTAAAAAAAATTATAAACTGAATATTTAGAAACTAATTACTAATTTACGTATTGTAGATTTTTTTTAACTAAAAATACACTTTTTAATAACAAAAATTAATGAATTAAATTAATTTAACTACTTTTAAAACATTGATTTATAACAAATCACTTAAGTGTGGTTTTTACGATGAACCATAAAAACGAAACGCAAATAACTATTTTGATGAAAGAATATACTCTTCTTTTAATACCTTAAGACTGTTACTTATTTTATGAGAGGTTGTGAAAAAAATTGTAATTTATATAAATACTTAATTACATTTAAAAATTTTATCTCTTGCAATTCCATAAGAATTACCCCGAGCTTTCATCCTCTGAATTATGTGGATATAATTTTTAATTTAGTTATGTATTTATTTGATATGAAAATTTTAATTTTTTTAAAATTGTTCTAATTTTTTCAGATTTAAGCGCATTAAAGCGCGGCGGGGTGGCCCCAATGCCCGCCAGGAAGGGCCTCCTCGCTCCTCAAAATACTTTCCTTGACACTATTGCAACACGGTTCGATGGAACTCGTAAGTAGAGCATTAATTATTAATTATTAATAATAATATAAATATAATAAACAAAAAAAGATTAATATAACAATTAATTTTAATTAATATACACTCTTTCGGGTAAAATATATAAATTAATTACAGGGGAAAAAAATTAATGATCGGTAAAAATAAATTGCATTCTACTAGAGAAACAACAATATATATATTGAAAAATAATAAATCTTCGACTGGATTTTATGAAAGCTAGTTTCATGTTTGCTTCGTTCAATCGAAGTTTCAGGGATCGTAATGCCCGCAGCTTAAATGACCGGGTTTAAACTTTAAGTCGTTTGCGAATGTTATGTTGAGCAATCATAAACCCAGCCGCAAAGCAGCGGTTTCACTTGAGATTAAACTTCTCTTAAAAGTTTTCCTATATATAACCATTTCTAAATTAAATTCCTGTCATTTCAATGGTTTTGCATATTCGATGTGTCCTTTAATATTGACACTTGAATTTATTAAATTTTTTAAATCCTATGTTTGTGTCAATTACAATATTATTTTTTTTATTTTATTCAATTAATTATTATTATTAATTAAATTAATTAAATATTAATTTAATTACAATTTTGAGAATATTCGTTTTTAAATTTGCAACATTTTTAAAAATTAAAATTATTTTTTCAGCTAATTTAATTCATGAAATGTAGGTTACAAAAAAAAAGTATATAAATTTTTACGATAAAATTAAAAATATAATTTTCAAAACAAATTTCTATAGAAAATTATGGCGGTTTTTTTATAAAGTGTTATAAAATAATATTTTATATACCTATATATAATAAAAAAAATGTTGCTTTGAGATGCAAAGACAATTTTATAATATGAAAAGCAATTTCTCTCTCTCACTCTCTTTCTCTCTGTCTCTCTCTCTGGTGAGAAAAGCTTAAGGACCTTGAAAGCTTTTGATTATTGATTATAGATATAAATTCTCATCAGTCCGAAGTTTATGGATGATGGGAATGAGAGCTTGAAGTTTGTCTTGTTTATAAGATAAATTTACTCTAACGCAGCTGAGATACTTTAAAAGCTACTACTTGAAGTCAGATTTTAGTTATGGTACTAAAATTTTCCATCATGATACCGTCTTCTCGAAATTCAACGAGGTGCTTAATTCTCATTAATATTATATACTATATATATATACTTCTTTATTTTTGCTCACTTTATAGATTTCATTTTATTTTTAGTTTCCTTGTCGTATTCTATTTCTCATTTTTCGTTCCTATGTTTATCAATAATTTTCTTTTTAATATATAATTAAAAATAATGACTTTGCTGGTACAATTTTTTTTTGTAATTCTATATTTCTCTATTATTTATAAATCTTAATGATTTATCTCTATAATATATTTACGCAAAACATGTAGATTTAGTAGATAAAAAATATCTTCATTTTTATACACTTAAATAACTTTGGAAAAAGATTAAATAAATTAATACTTAAAAAATTGCACTAGTTTCTATTTGTATTATCAGTTTTATTTATTTATTATACAATCAAATCATAAGGGATTAACTAACTTTATGACAAATTACAACTCGACAAGGGGACGAGCAGAAGTTGTAGTATTCACCCCATTTATCACACGAAATGGTATCACTAACATGACCATTGAGCGCGGTCAAGTGGTTTACGTGAATTTTCCTATTAGTTTCAATCAAAAACGCAAAGAATTAAGAAAAAAGAGAAAGAAATTTTTGATTTACTTTTAATGTTTCAGAAAAAGAAACAAAAATTCCCGTTCAGAAATTGTCCTATTTTGTTCTATCAGGGTATTCCTAGTTTCTTTTCTTGTTTGAAATAAAATGAAACGAATGTTTCTCTGCTATTGACTTTATTTATAATTATTTAATTCATTCGTAAAAAATTTGAAAAACACTCAGTCATAAAAAATATAATTTCAAAAAAAAATTCAGATTTTTATTTTTTTTCTCCTTTTTTATCTTTATGACTCTACTGTTTGTGCGAAAAAACGTAGAAAACACTTTTATGCGTATTCAGTTATAAAAAGAATTTTTTTTCAAACCTTTGATTGATTATTATTTATTGTGTAAAGTTGCCTGTGTAATTTTCATACGTCGCTCTTCCTCCCCCATTGCGGTTACATTATACACATTCATCATAAAAAAAAATATATCTCTAGATTCGAGAGAAAAAAGGGAAACTGGAAGCCTCTTGAGAGAAGTTTTTGATCACTTAAAAATGTTTTTTTACACCCTTCTAAATGTAAATGTATTTTTTTACGACATTTTTTTTACACAAGACAATTTTTTTTTGTTGAAAATTTATTCACTCGTAATGCAACCCATCAACAATTTTTCAGAAAGAGAGAGAGAGAGAGAGAGAGTATATTTATTTTTTCACTTGCGGAACATTGAAAAACGTTTTTAGAGGACAACTTGTAATTTTATAGAGGTAAATTTGATGAAATTTTTTTTTCAATGTATAAAAAATACTAATTGGATTTTAAAGTTTTTATGAATTTTATCTTTTAACTTTAATTTTTAATAAATACCTTTCAATTTTTAATTTTAATTAACTTCTTAATTATTATACCTTTTATGTAATTAAAAAACAATTTTTTTAAAAAGGAAAAACAGCTTCAGATGAAAAACAAAATTAGACATTTTTTAAAATGGAAAAATGAAATTGTGTAATTAAGCGTAATACCTTGTAATATCCCTGTAATAAACGGTAATACTTGTAATAAGTGTAATAATAGAGTAATAAACGTAATAGGGATTTTTCCATCAGTAAATTCCCCCTCGTAAATATTATAATAACGAAAATATTTATTATAATGAAACTTGATCTTATTGTTATAAAATTGTAGAATTCAATTCACGTGTGTTGAATAACATTTATTACAAACATTTCCATATAGAATAGTCTAACTATAATATTATGTTTGTGGTTCATTTAGAGGTTTAGAATTTAACGCGCTTAACTTGTCTTGTAGAACTCGCCTCTCTTGAATACTATTGTAAAATCGTTATTGTCGAAGTTATTATTCCCTACAATTATTCTCTACTATTAAATAGTTCTATACGCGGTAATTATGCATTCAATTATATGTTTTCCCTTAAAATTATAGAATATATACGTATCAAATTAATAATATAAACCAAACATGAGATAAATTTCTATTAAAGCAAAATTGTGATTTTTCTCCCTTTACAAATTTCTCCATTAAAACGAGTCTGACTCAATATAACTTTTTCTATACTTATAAGGTTGTCTCACTCTTGAAAAAATTTTTTTTTACTTAAAAACGTGAATTGTGTCTGATACTCTTTCTACTAGAAAATTAAATTTTTTAGATATTGAGTCATAAAAAGTTTTTCCACGCAGAATTGTATTTTGATCTCTATAATAATTAAAAAAATAATTTTCTTCAAAGGCCTCTGAAAAATTATTATACCATTTTTCATTGTATTAAAGAGATCTAAAATAAAAAAAGAAATTAAATCTACATAAAAATAAATTATTAGAATTGCGTTTTTTTTAAATGTAATTTTTCATCAAATGTTAATTGTACGCTATATTCACTTTTGTTGCTAAATACCGCTTGTTTCTGTTATCAAATCGTATCTATCAATGAGTAATTCATAGCTCGTGTACTCGGATTTACAGAAAAGCTCTTGTGTTGTAGTTTGATTATTTATACGCGTGTACACATAGAAAATACACACACGCAATTATTGATTTCAGTTTCATATTCAATCTCGCAAAAGATACGAAATCAATTTATTCTTATTTAAAGCAGTATATATACAATTTTATTTCAAATATATTTCCAAATTTTTTTTTCTTTAATATAAATTATCATTATTTCAGTAATTTTTTAATGTTTAAAAAATTTTACCTACAAATAAAATTTACAAAAAAATGTTTTTTATATGTAATAGGGTTTGTCGTTTTTTATTGAAAAATAAAGATAATAAAGCACATTTAATTATAATTTTTTTATAACAAATGTAAAAACATCGAATGTAAAAATAGCAATATTTAGTTCTTTTGTTCAATCGAACATTTTTTTTATAATTTTTTGTAGTTTTGATACCGACTTTAGTGATTTAAACTTTGAAAGAGAATCAATAGCTCTGGGCAAGTGACCTCAATAAATATTTCATTTTTTTTTTTTTTTTTTTTTTAAGATATAATCCTGTTCGTAGACTATGCATAATTTTCGCAAAATTTGATTTATCTAGGTTTTACCCATGTATATATAAGGTATTCTATTCAAATTATCTATTAGTAAGATAATTAATAAAATTTCCAGCTTTTATCATTAAAATGTGGAGAGAGAGAGAAAGAGATTAAAAGAATGTTTAATATTTTTCTTCTAAATTTTGCGGTACATAATTCCTTTTACTTTTTTTCTGAAAAAATATGCTTTTGATGAGTTCTAAAGAGTTGATGAAGTAATTAGATCGCTAAAGTCTAATTTGCTGGTCAAAAGTTTCACGAAATGATTAAATTTTTTGACCCAAACGAAAAGAAATGGAATTTGATATCCTATAACTTTTTTCTCTGAACTTGTGTAAATAACCAACTCGATACTTGTGGGATTCAAAGTCCAATATATATATATATATATATATATATAGGATAATATGATCAATTTTAACCTGGATTATGTGTGTCGGTTTTTTAAATTACAGAAAAATTTCTTCGTTTTTTTAAAGAAAAAAATGTAAAAATTTTAAAATAAAAATTATGAATAATAAAAATAGATTAATTTAATAATAACAATAATAAACTAATTTTTTATTTCAATTAATTTATAAAATAAATTTGACGCATAAATATAATTATATATGCTTTTCAAAATAACATCAATATTTAAAAATTGGATAAAACTTAGATTTGAGGTTTTTTGGATTTTAATATTTCATTTTTAATAGAGAGATAGTTAAAATTATAATCAATTTTAATAATATCTCTTTGTATTTCTCTTATTCTTTGTTAAAATAAAAAAGCCATTTCTTGACAAATAGAAGTCGCTATTAAATTGATATAAAATTAATATAAAATGAGAAAGAAAATGTATATCTAAGTATTATTTCCGATAAAAAGTATCTTGACAAAGCAAATTTAATATTTCAAAGTCTTTATAGATGGGGTTTTATGTCTTCGATATAGAAAAAATTTTATAAGCAAAACTGCTTTCGGATATATTTCACAGAAAATCACTATTCTGATTGGCTAGTCTAAAGCAACGATTATTTAAATAAACCAATTAAATTTGATTACGGACCAAATACTACCTACTCGGTTGATATAACACATTGCAAATAGTTTCTATACTTTTTTTTAGATTTGTTTTCGTTAACAGAACAAATTTATTTATAATTTCTTTATAAACAAAATCACTCTATTTTTTTATAACGTGAAGGCTGAAAATAATAAAAATTAAATTACACTCGATAGAGTAATTAAGTTAAAAAATAATGTTAAAAACATGTTTTAAAAGAAAAAGAAAATTTTATTGGTTCTTGAAAAGTTTATAATGAGACTACATTGATAAAATACTGTATTTTATAGACAGTTTATGTATTACAGTATTTTAAAGATCGAATAACTGTTTTTGAATTTTTTTTTTTAAACAAGAAGCCCAATAATTGGCTTTTGTAGCAAAATTACACATATCCTTTTCTCTGAAAATATCGACAGGCTCCGCAACTTTCTATCACTATCTATCTTTTTAAGCCTGACGTTTTTCTCTCGTTATTTTACTTTATCGGAATTGATCAGGTGCCAAATAAATCAGACTTGTATTAGTTGGTCGCGTCGTCGTGGTGAAATTTAATCCACCAGTGGATTAGTGACAAAAAAATACAGAAAATTATACACAAATTACACAAAAATTATATGGAAAAAAGGTTAATCTTTTGCATCCGAAAAATATTGTTAAAAGAGATAAAAAAACGTTCGGATAAATATTTGTCCGAATATTTCTATTTTCGCCTCTCTTTAATATCCATATTATTTGAAAAAGTGTATAAAAATTTTTCTACAACGAAACTTTCCATGTTTCTGTTTTTTTGCTAACAATAATTATTGGAAATTCAAAAGAATTTGTTTTTATTATTTATTCACTCAAAAAAAAGAAAATTTGACCCACTTTTTGTCTTTTTATTTTGTGAATTCAAGTCATATATGAATCCCCTATATAGCAATATCTGTCTACTTATCAGAAATCAATAGATTACAAGAGTGAACGGATGTATATATGTATCTACTGTAGTTCAATGAAAAAATAATTTAATTACGGAAGATTTCAAAAGTAATAACGTGTTTGAAAGAAACACCCAGTCACAGCGAAAAAAAAAGTTTTGTATTAGGGAAAAAGTATTAAAGAGAGGAATAAAGTCCTCGTTCGGATATATATTTCCTGTCATTAGTCCGAGAAATGGAATAGAAATCCAAGACTCTCGTACAATCTCTTTTTCATTTCCGCATTTTCATGAGATAAGGCAGATGTTGGCGGAACGAGCAGAAAAATAATGAAATGAGATTAGCAAAAAAAAAAAAAAAAGTTGAAGAGTCCATGATTAACAGGGAAGAAAAGAATGCGAATACCATATATATATATATATAAGAAATAAGATTTTTAATAATATTTATAGAATAATAAAAATAAAGAAATATTATATAGACATTTTCATTGGTCTAATTCCTGTACGCACTCGTATGAGTAAATCACTTTTTTTCCATCGTGCAAATTTGGTTCAAAGCAATTTAATAGAGTTTGACATTTGATGGGATTTTAAATTCCTTTGTCGTTTATTTCACAGGTCATTTTTTAAAATGAAAGTAAAATGCGTTTTAAAGGATAAAAAAAAATTCAATGTCTCTAAATCGAAACTGGTTGGAAATTTTTTAACGATATGATTTTTTAAATCTTTTATCATTTTAATGAAAATAATTTTCTATTTTTATATTCACATTTTTTATTATACCTATATTCATTTAATATTTCAACATTTACATATATTTATATATGAAAATAATAGTAATTAATATTAATAGACTACATAAATTTATTTTACAGTATTAAACAAGTACACTTGTATATAGTTTCACATGAAAGGACAGAGAGGTTCACTATATTTCCGCAAATAAATTAAACTTCTGTATTCGTTATTCATGTTTATTCTTCCGCTTAAGTTGTCTTGTTAGTTTGAATTTCGAACCATTAGAAAATAGATGAGAGGATGTGATTGTTCGTCTTTGAATATATATATATATATATATAGTATTTAATAGAAATAGTGTTGTATGGCTATTCTCTCACTTATATTTATTAACAAAACGTTCTTCCTCGTTATTAAACAAAAAAATAAAAAATAAAGAAAATTTTACGACTTTACAATTTAATTTTAAATTGCAAGTTCACTGACTTTGTGTTTCACGTCGTTGATTCTAATTTTAGAAAAGAAAACGATTTCCTCAAGGCAATGAACTAAAAGAATTAATTTTCCCTCTAAATCTTAAGTTTAAAGAAAAAATATTTCTTGCATTTTTAATGAAATATTATTTTTTATTAATTTTATAATGAAAAGGCCTCCTTAAGGGTCTTAGTCACGTAACATAATCTCAAACTAAAAAATGATTTTTCACAGAAGTAAAAATATATTTAAAATATTTAAATTATTAATTATTTTAATATTTACAATCATTTTTTTTTAAATTTCAAATGAGTGATAATGTGATTTTTCGAAGGTAGAATTTTTATTCGTTAATTCAACTAAAATTTTCAAGATATACGTAAAAAACAAAGAATAAAAATTAATACGAGAGAGAATGAAATTTTCGGCTGAATAAGCAAATATTCAAATATTCAGTTCAGTGAACGATGAGTTTGGCATATATGTGAAATTTACATATATATATGTATATGTTGTACGTACATCGTACATGACAATCCACTTATTGTTAGTCATGTGCTACTAATTAATCGAAAATCAATTAATTTCAAAAGACACATTGATTAAGCAAACATTGTTTCAAAAGGAACTTTAAGAGATTCTCTCTCATTGTTTTAATCAACAGAAAGTCAATAAAAAATTTTCCAAATTTTTCCACTGGAACTATTTTATTCTTTCTCTCAAAAAAAATTTCTATTCTTAGATTATGAAAAAATAAGAGGTGAAAAAATATATAAAAAATATTTGAAATTTATCAATAAGAATATAGATTCAAAATCGTTATGTGTCAAAAAAGAATATATATCTTTTTGTAGAATTCTGACAGGTAAAACATTTGGAGAAAGAATATTGAGACATGATCTTTGCTCTTAGCTAACGAAGCCAGCTCCTCATTTAGTTGAATCAGCAATCTGCCAATCAGAGGAAAATATTTTACAAGCCTTTTCAATGAAAATCTCTTCTCTCGAAATCTATTATGACGATTCAGCGAAAATTTTTTTTTTCCTAAAGGTCGACGCTAGATCAAACATTTTCGAGATATTGCAAAAATTCTTTCTTTATATTTTTATTCTTTTGCTCTTTCTTCTCTATATCTTCTTTGCTACTATGAACGAGAATTTTTTTCACGATGTCAACTCTTTTTATACTTTTGCTTTAATTTTCTTCACTTCTCCCGATGATTTTATCTTTCAATTTCCATTCGTGAGATTTCTATTATTAAAATTCTATAGTGCAATTCCCTGTGTTATATCAAATGTGAATTTAATGTTAATTTTTACATGCATTTATTAAAATAAAATAAATTATCCATTTAGACATTAATATATATAAAAAAATTGAAATATATATATATATATAATGACAAAAAATGGTAATTAGATCTCATTGGAATTTAATCAAGGAGCTAAAAATAAAAATTTTATCCTCTCTCCGTCTCGATGAATTGTCGATATATTGTAAATAATTCGGTTATACGAAACCTTGAGACAGAAGCATATTGAACGAATCGCGGGACAATTAAAGAGGGTCTCTTTAATTAATTAAACTACGTTTCAAAGTTATACTGATACGATATACGCATCTGGAATTGTAACTAATCCCTTTTTAAAAAAACACTAATGCTGTATTTAATTTTTTTTTTAATCTCAAAACAGATACTATATTTAATTTTAGCAACAGACAAATTATATTATTTTCTTGTTTATGTCTTTTATTATTTAAATATTTATTATAAAATATAAAACATTCATGAAATGTTCTCTGATATAAAATATATGCGTTTTTATTCAGAATTTATTACTTTATTTGTACCTTTCATTGGAAATTATAATTTTTTTTTCATTTTTTTAACAGAATAGATTGGAAATTCAAAAGGAATGCTCAATTTGTCGGCAATGCTTTTTATGCTTAGGTTTTTTTTTATTTATTACTTTAAGTACATGTTCATTTTATTTTACTGCTCCATAAAAAAATATATTTTTTAAAAATTAATTTGCATTGAAATCAGCAAAACAGAAAGAGGGAAAAAGACTTAAGTAGCTGCTATTTGAGTTTATTAGATTTCACTGAATCTACGTATTTTTACATATTATAAAAACCAAACTCTTCTCTTTCATCTTTTTTCATTTTATTATTTTATAATTATATTTAATAATAATTATAAGGTAATTAGAAATAATTTTTTTAATTCTTTAAATTTTTAATATTTGATGCCCTATTTTTTTATTCTTAATTAATTTAACTTTTTATAATGTACTTAAATATTTTATTACTTCAGATTTTAATTATCTTCTATTCAAGTTTTCCAAAGAATATAATTTATCGTCCGAAAATTCATTGGATCCATTAAAAAAAGATTTTACCCGAAAAGAGTTGGTATGCTTGTATAAAAGAGAGAAAAAGCATGAAAAAGGCATTTTTTTTGTATTCCATTATTATTTTCTGACAATCATTTATTTGGTTCATAAATTTGTGATTTATGATGCTGCGAGAAACAAACGCGAGCCTTTTCTTTCATAAAATCACACCATTATGCTGAAAAGTTGTTTTACATATTCTGTACAAAAAGATATACTGCCGACGTCGCTATTTTAAGAAAACGCTATTTTTAGGGGTAAATATTAAACAAACAACATTCGTTTAAACAATTACCGCAAGTGCCGCTACTGCTGCAATGGAACCGCAATCTCATTACTCTTAGCAAGTTTAAGTCTGGATTAACAAAGTGTAGAGCTAATTATAACGTAATTATTTTTAATATCCGAAAAAGTTAAATAAACCAATAAATCTAGTTTACTAACATGAAATTTTTTTTAATTATGTTAAAAATTAAAAATTTATAGATTAAAAAAAAATTAAACTAACGAGTATCAATATAACATAAAAAGTTCCGTTTTCTTGTGACAAATGGTTTTTGAGTGCGACCCAGTTTCTTTTCTTCCTTCATCATTTTTCCTTTACCGCACTTTTCCGATGGTCGTAAATCTATATTCTTTATTTATCGACCAAACCTGAAAAATGCGTTACTGAAAAACGATACCTTTAAATTTCTTAAAAAAAATCTCCCTTCTCTTCGAGGTACTTGAAACCTATTAAAAATCCTCTTATTTTTTAAAATCAATTAATTTATCTAATTTCTACACTTTTTTTCATTAAATATTAAATTTTTTAAATGGAATACATATTTATTTATTAAAAGTGATAAAAATAAATTTTATTTCATGTTCCCATAGAAACAATTTAACAGTATAATTGAACGGAATTTTTTTTCATTAAATTTTCCACGATGTTTTTATCGAATTTTCATGGAAGCTTTCTATTAAATTTTCATCGACAATTTTCATTGACTCTTCGCGATAATCTTTATCAAATTATCACGATAGCCTTTATTGAATTTTGCATCGATAATTTTTATATCGAAAGTTTCTATACTGGCATTATTAATATACTTTTACTATTTGGGGTATTTCACATGAGATTTGCATTCAAAAAAAAAGTTTTTGCCTGGTACATTTTTTTCCAAATTGTGAAAAATAAGAAAGTACGTATTTTTTGATTTGATAAAAATGATAAAAGTAACATTCAAAATTTATAAATAAAATCTGTATACAGACAGGAATTATTAAAATTGATAAATAAATTTCAATTGACATGAAATTGAAACGAAATTAAAGTTTTGAAATGGCTTCTAGTATTAGGGATAATTTTCGTTTACTTGAAAACAGAGATGTACAAAACAGAACTTGAAACTTGACATTTCAGTTAGATATTGAATTCCCAATGCACGCAATGAGAGAATATTGTCAAGGGAGGTGTACACGGTCGATTCAGTTGAAACAGAGTTTCCACGATATTAGACATTCATTCCTCTTGAGAAACCCGTACTGGATATATATTGTTCATATCGAGAATCCTCGAATAGATTCAAATCTCTACCACATATATACAAAGAATTTGTCTTTTAAAGTCATTGAAATAAAGGATATAAAAAAATAATAAATGAATTTATCATTATCTTTCCATTTTTCTGTATTCTATTTGCATATTTTTATTTATATTCTTTTTCGACAGTTTTCTAGAATCAGCTTAATTTAATTTTCGTTACAACACTAAAAAAAAGTTTCTTTGAATCACTATAAAAAACATTTTTTTAAAAAGTATTATTTAATTTGTTCGAATGTTTTATTTATTGTTAAATGTTATAAATTAATAACATTGGTAGTGATAACAAAATCATTACTATTAGTATAAATAATGATGTATTCTGGTTACAGTTTTAATATTAGTTTCAAATTCTCAGAAATTGTTGAATCAGCATTGTGTAATAGCTATGCTGAAACCTTCTTCAAACACTGCTGACATACTGTCTATTTAAATATTCTTCACTTTTTGCTGGTTTAATTTTTCCAAGTTACCTTTTTTTGTTTCAATGTTTTATTTTTTTTATATTTTTAAATATTTTTTTTTGCAAGCGCTGCTGAAATTTAGAGCAATATCATATAAATAATATATATATAAAATAAACAAAATCTTTGAAAACAACGTAAATATATATATAGTATAACGAATAAACCAAATATCAAGTATATATGTAGGTATCAATATATGGATTAACACGGCGTGATGTTTAATATTTGAAATATTTATATAATATTGAAAAAAATATATAAAAATTTTCACATTTTTTCAAATATGAATAAATTTTTATGTATGTTTCAACTAGTGGATTTTTTTTCTTAAAGATAAATTTTTCAACACAAATTGAATTTTTTTTTCATGCACGCCGATATTTAAATTTTTCTTAAGAAAAGAAGTGAAGCTGATCTCATTACGGGATGAGTTCTGATTCCCCTCTGTTCTCAGGTTTCTTTTCCCTTTGGATCTTTGTAATATGTATATAAAACTTGTGTATCTTGTTCCCATCGCATCGTTATATCTAAATCCGTAATGCACTCCACTGAAAATTTCTAGACTCGCGGCGTCTTTACCTTAAAGAATATACGAAATAAAAGAACACGATATTGTTTGCTGTAAATCTTAATTTATAAATTTTTTTTTCTTCACCAGAAATATTTAAAAAAAATGAGGTCATCATCATGAACTATTTGTAATATGTAGTTTGATTTTATCGACGATGTAGTCACTTTATAGCCACGCTATAGAAATGATATATCCATGATTTGGTCAGCTGTATCCACGTTACAGCCACACTTCAGCCATGTTATCACCATGTTTTCTCTACGATAGACTATAGCCATGATTTGACCATAGTTTAACCAGGATTCAGTCAGGCTAGAACCATGCTTTAGCCATGCCATATTTACGCATTAGCCACGATTTGGACAAGCTACAACCACGATTTAGCCATGTTAGTGCCATGTTTTAGCCATGCTGTAGTTACGCATTATCCACGATAATGCACACAATAGTGTGACCAAAGTATCTATACCGTACTTCAATCATGGCTCTAACGTGGCTATAGCTTGGCCAAAGTGTGGCTACAGTGTAAATATAATGCGTAATTGAATCATGGGTACAACGTAGACAAATCATGGCTGTAGCATGGCTAACCCATGGTTACACAACTATTTGCCAAAAACGTTCGCTTAACTCAGGTAAATCAGGACTAAAGAACTCAAACCACAATAAATTATTGCATTTTGCACAAGTTATATGCCATTAGACGCACACCTTACGAGGTAGTTAAAATTTATTGTCATTACAATTTTGTTTTAAACGAAGATATATCGATAATCGATATAATAGTAACTATACTAACGTTTATCACTATATCCTCGTTTATTAATTAATAAGGTGCTTCCTATGTTAAATAGTAGTTACAATCGATTGTCGTTACAATCGCGCTCGCCAGTAATTGAAATCGATGGGATTTAATCAACTACTGTGAAAAGTCATTTGATTTGTCCCTTAATTGCATAGAATGATAATTATACAATTGATCGAAATTAACTGTTGAGATTAAACCCTATAGTTGACTTGGACATATCAACAATCAATTTCCGAGTTTATTTGACTTTTGCGAATAATACAAAGTTGAGAGACACTGATAGTAAAGCGGATATGCTGTCGACTATATAGAACACAATATACAGTGATCTAGTTCTATACATATATATATTTGTGTCTGTGTGTGTAATTTCACCACGAGTTCCGCGAAAATTAATTGAACTGAAAGTCAATAAAGGAGGATTTCGTAAACCTCACACGCGTTATTTCCTGAGCTTAATGCATTCAAAAAGCACACTCACGCGTTTAATAGACGATAACAAACTGGTTGGAATATTAATCATATATCACTTTAGGGGTACCATTCTGACTTTATACTAAAACGTTTCGATATATATCTTTGATCTCTGCTTATCTCAATATTTATTCTTTATATCCCACCAAGTTTTCTTTCTAAATGTAATCGCAAGAAATATGTTTAATTTGAAAAAAATGCTGTATGTTGGCATACACAATGTTTTCACATTATATAATTTTGTTCAAAAAGTATATTAAATTTGCATTAACACCATTATTGGATTATTTTGTCCGAATGTTAATTAAGTCCAATTACTCAAATCGATAATTAATTCACGTTTTCAATATATATCTGTCACTATACGAAATGTGTTCTGGAAACACACAGAGAGTCTTGGTGTGTATGTGAACTCGGGGATATTTGACAAGGTACAGAAACACGTTTAACGGTCAATTTATTGGATGTTAGTGAACGCGCGTCTCACTTGAAGGCCTTTAGTGTAATTGCAAACATGAACCCCTATCGTCTTTATCATCACCTGTCAAAGGAGTCCAAAATTTTGTTGATTTTATACAAACTTTAATTTCTTAATTTTAACGATAATTTTTATTACATAATAAATTAAATTTAAAATTGTTGAAAAATTTTAATATAATAAAAATGCTTTTTTCCTTACAAAATTTTAAACACTAAAAGAATTAAGATAGAATGACGTTTAAAAAAAAGCATTTTATAAATTTCCTACAAAAAAAAAAAAATTAAAATAACGAGAAAATGTATGCACTTCCGGGAATAATCGCATAAAATAACTGGGGAAAAAAAATAATTACTCCTGACTTGCATAAAACATATATGAATACTGACAATGTAAATCCTTTTTTAAGCTTCCTCTTTTCCTTGAAAAAATCCATTCTTTGCGCTAAAATATTATTCAACAAATATCATTTGATTTCTTTTTTTTTTTTTGTTTAAATTCGAATTTTAATTTAAAGAATAAAAACTATGAAATAAATTATAAATTTTATATTTACAAATATTTCATTCACCATTTTCAAGCATATCTGGCTAAAATGTGTTTATATAAAAAAACTTTTTTTTTCTCCCATATTTGAAGCTATATTTCTTTGTGAGTTTTTCCCCACTCGAAGCTATATATATATATATATGTGTGTGTGTGAAATTCAGAATTCTTTTGAAGTGAAAAATGGTACACGACTTTGATACCTTCTGCACAAGTTCTCAAGGGACTTTTGACTGTTTAAAGTGGAACATATTTGGAGCGATGTACTTTTCTTGACTCTTGTGTATATATGTATGTGTCTGTCTCTTTTTGACCTGTTTATCGAATATTTGTAACCAGGACGATAGTCGAAGCCACAGCATCACACATAATCGCAAAAGCATTTTTTCAACAGTTCAATATATATGCATATATACATTATAACGAGTTTTTCAATTTTATTATTTAAAGTAAATTATTAAAAGAAAATGATTATTAGATGTTATTTATCGTTACTGATATTACTAAAATAGCACTTAAGCTGGGGGAAGTTTGGTAAAATTGTAGTACAAGCTTCAAATGTTCCATCATTTGAAATAAACATAATATATATATATATATATATATATATATAGAGAGAGAGAAAATAAATATTACACTAAAATAAAAAATTTAGTAAATTATAACATATAGGGATTATTATATTTTTATATTTTTAATAATGAATAATTGAATTAAAGTCAAGTTCTATAAATGTAGATTTTGTGGAAGATTGAAATAATTAATTGTTGCCATTATTTATAGAAGGAATATTCTTATTACATTTGAAGCGTAAAATTTAACCGTAGTTAAAATTTAATAGAAAACGGTCAAGAGTGCAAATCGTGACGTTTATAAATCACGAACATTTGGAGGGAGGGGGGGTTTGTAACGAGTAAGCATTAATCGTCAGCATATAGTATGAACTTTAAACACGAAAGTTTAAACGAAGTAATGATAATAAAAGTGCGACACTTTATTTTTATGCAGTTGTTAAAAGTTTTAAAAAAATTCTTATCTCATTTATTAGTGAATTATTTTTTATGTGCATGTAAAATACATGCAAAATATATGTATTATATTATTATAAGAAATTCGTCACAGAATTTAATTAATGACAATCGCTCGAGGCGAAATTTGAATCCTCTTTAGCTTCCCTTAGAACCTAAATAGGCCCTCTTTTGGATCTTGTAGACTCCCCTAGACCCTCCTTTGAATCCAAACGTGGAAGAAAGGGAAATTTGCGACTGGTTGAGGAAGCTAAAGAGGGTCTGTTTAACCCTACTTTACTCCTTATAAAGTAGGCCTTAAATTTCGCCTCGGGCGAGTTTTAATGTCTGAGTATAGAATAATGTATCGTTACCAATATTAATAAATTATTTTTACTTTAATAAATCATTTTATTTTAATTAGAAATTTTACCCTATCATTAAAGTACTAATAATAGGGTGAAAATTTAAATTAAATTTTTTAGAATATCTATGATTCTACATCAAATCCAATCACCCTCATCACAACACTTTAAAAACAATAAACATATTTATATTCTATTTAAAATTTTATTAAAACATATATTTACATACTTTCCGAGAGAATTTATATTATAGTCGTTATCGAGAATTTAAATCAAAAAACGAGAACATTAGCAGAAATTTGAGATTGGTGTAATCCGTAAATCGCGTGTGATAAATCTTATTCGAGTTAGTGGGACATAAAGAGGCTGATCTTGACGTATAAGAGAAAAGTACTTTTTGTGTGATTAGCAAACCTAGTTAGTAATAAGCCTCATTGGTGTATATATATATAATAAAAATTAAAATATAATAAAATCTATATACATTTTTTTTCTTTGTTTTCGATTCCCAGTTCGGATTTTATTTTTATATAATTTTTTCAACATTTTCTGCATTGCGCATAGAACGATATTGCATTAGAAAAATGCGGTCAACTTTTCCAGGAACGCAAAAAAGCCATTTAAATCACTGCTGATTACAGTCTGAGAGGAAAGCTGAAGTGGCTAATTGCGTTAAACGTTAATCACCACTTTTACAGCATTTTCTAAAAGATTTAAGGAGTGTGGATATAAGCTTTTTCATCTATCCTTTTAAAATAAACAGGATTTTTTTATTTTAATTACAAATTTTTTTTTCATAATCACTAATTATCTTATTAATTATAATTAGTTAATTAATAATTTATATATAATAATAAATAGCTATAGTTATTATTATTATTATTATTATTATAGTAATTAATTTTAATTAATTAAACAATTAAATATAAAAAAATTCCAATGTTTTCAATTCAACAATTCATTTAAAAAAAAATTAATGAATACTTTTATTATGAATATGAAAAAAATTAGAAAAAATCATTTTAAATATACATAACTAATACCATAAGTGAAATTATGTATAATTTTTTCTATTTAATATAAAAATAAATAATTTTTGTCGGAAATAAAATTTCAATATGATAAGAAAGATATTTGGATAAAATTTGAATTGAAATATTGGCTATTATTAAACAGCCAATATCCGTTCTCAGTTTATATTAAAAGTGGAAGCAGTTTTAATATTAGCCCGAGGGTAGTAAATTTATAAATCCAACATTAGCACGATGTATATATATATAAAGATAGATTATTTCGAAATGAATGAATCTCCATTCATTGAATGTGTCCAATTATATATTATTTTTCCAGTCAATTAACTTTTGTTGAAAAATTTTCTATATTCTTCTTTTTTTTGCGTAAAAATTTACAGAAAAATATATTTTATTAAAAAAATTTTCCCTTATATCCCTAATTTTGTTCGGTGATATCGCCCTGTTTAATATTCCAACTTCAAACTCTTGGCTTCTCCTTCTGTGTTATAAAACAAGAACAATAAAAGCTTCTTTTACTAAAGAAAAATGTGGGATGAAAAAATTAAATTTTTTTAAAAAATTATAAAAATTTGTATTGTGCTGCAAACATTTTTTAATTTAATTTGACTTTTTTAAATTAACATACAGTATTTTGAATATTATAAAAACAATGTTTATATTAAAATAAAAAAATATCTTTATTTACTACTTGAAGAAAAATGTAATGTAAATTTAATTTACAAAAATAAAATAACGGAAAAAAAATTTATTTCATTGAGATAAAAATTTATAATTTTAAAATTGAAAAGAACATTAATTTCTTTTGAAGATGTTTTTTTGAAAATCTTTTTTTTTTGAATTTTTCTAGAAAAGGAAAGAATTTAAGTATCTGTCAAGGGTTGCAAGTAGCTTGTAAAAAGAACCAACTTGTGCTTGGTGAAATCTAGTGTGCCTTAGAGATTTTCGTGCGTGAAATTCGAGCTCAGCTATGCGTATCAAACCAATTTAAACCACGAAACGACTACCATCGGAAAATTCCCAACAGACTGAGTTTCACCGTAATCTGTTTTCAGAACGAAATATATAACCTTTCTTCAGACTAAGCACGAATTTACCTTTTGTAATCACATTCATTTGTAACGTGTCAAAATGCAAATACACTAAATTTTTTTTCTAAAAAATTTATTAAAAATAAATAAAAAAACGCATAAAAGGAAAAAATATATAATTTTATACATACAAATTTTTTTAAATTTTTAATTTTTTCAAAAAATGAGAAAAAAATTTAATTTAAAATTTAGGAAACATTGATCACATATCCTGTAGCATCAAATTTATTATATTACATACATTTAAATGACACTTTCTATTTAACTGCGACGTGACGACACACATCATGAAATATATTTATCATGAATTTTTGAAATTCATTGTCAAAATGTCTAAAATACAAAATTGCATTTAGCAACACAAAAAGGGTAGCCTGTCATGCGTTATTTGCGTACAAAATTACTCCAGGGGGTTTAAAACTTAAAAGCAGGCAAAATTCATTTTGAAACTTACTTTCAACGCTTGTCACGCAAACGCTATTGTTAAAATGAATTTAACATGTACATATATATGTATGTATGTGTATAAGTAATTATCTTATTCAAGAGCTTTTTAAATTCTAGGTCAAGAGATACTTTATTGTATATATCAATAAATTCATTTTCTTTATTTCAATGAATCGCTTTCCATTTCTGATATATATTCATTTATTATTAAAAACAAATTTTTTCGTTTAATTTATGTAAAAAAAATGGAAGAGTATTGATTTTATCTAAATTGCGATTGAAATTTATTTAATAATCATTTAAACATTGAAACATTAATATAAAATGGTAATTAATGACAATTTACAAATGAAATAAATTATTTATGATAGCGACATTTGCTTTGACTATAATAATAAAGGTAATATTTAATCCTATCACGTATAAAATTTTTATAGAACGCCTTATCAAACTTTAACGATATACTGGTCTTGTTTGGTGTACTTTAAAAAGTAGTTAAGCTTAAACTGTTGCGAGAATAAAAGTGGGAATGAGATGAAGAATGAAGAAAGTCTTTCGTTTTAGTATTAGAGTCTCTAAAAGAAAGATTCACAGGAAAAGATTCTTTTCTTAAAAAAAGAAAAGTATATATAAGATAGACAAAGACTTTTTCCCATAATTCTTTGGATTTTGTTCACTTTCGTTAAATGTCGATAAATTTTTTTTCCTTTTTATACAAAAGAAAATCAAATAAAAAATTACAAAATTTAAATAGAAAAGAAAAAAAATTCCCATTAGACTAATTTTACACTATAATTAAATTTTTCTTGTATAACAAGATAAGGAAAAAAATTCAACTCAGGGATCAAAATAGAAATATTCCATTGTTGGGAAATTTCATTTAAACTCGTGGATGCTGGTAATTATTTACTTCAATTTTTTTCTACAGCTAATTTCCGCTCGCCTGCAAAAGTACTTTTCTGTAATTTCGCAACTGGAGAAAATCTTTTTTTTTTTTTAATATATATAGTTATATATATTTTTCGGACCGTAATGATAAATTAGTAATATAGCGTGAGCAGATAAAATGGGGTTGCTTATTACAAAGCTGACTGCGCCAGGAAAGACGTTATAAAAAGAAAAAAGTAGGTTTAAGTGAGTCATAAATTTAAACAAAATAAAGTGATTCTTTATTACTGAATCTAGGTCGAAATGAATTTTATTATCTAAAAAAGGGTTAGGAGAATTTTATACGTGCAAACTCTTTGAAAAAGAGTAAAAATTTTTTTTTGAAAATAAATTAAATTATAAATTAAATTATAAATTTTACCGATTGTAACTATTATTAGTCAAACTCTAATGTCATTAACAAACAATTCGAATGATAATTTACATCATATTGAATAATTCAATTCTGAAAATTTATGATTGTCATAAAAAATGATTTTACTCTTTCTCGATATTTTCCTAGTTTTTTCTTCACATAATCGGTAAAATGTAAAAAAATCCAGTGCATATATTCTTTATATGCCCATAATTTTTTATTTCCTGTACAAGTAAACTTTCACAGGGAAAACGGTCTTATAATTTTTACGAGAGTAAATTTGTAATATTTCATATGATCTGGGAAATATGTATTCGACTTTTTGAAAATTGATCTCTTAAAAAAAATTACACTTGTCGATCAAGTGTGAAGTATTTTATGAACGAGAGAAAGTCAGAAGAAGATAAAAAAAAATGATAGCTGTACTCGAGCATATGATCTAGGTGAAGGAATATCTTCAAGTATATTTTTAAGGTTCGTGGAAAAAAGGTCATAAAAATCTAACATTCAGAGTTTTACCTTTCGTAGTAGAAGTTGATTTATGAACCTCAAAGTTAGCTTTGCATCTTTTTTTTGAAGTAAGGCACGTCTACAGAAAACTTGCGGTTTCTAAAAATAAGGGGTGATAAAAAAACTTGATAAAATAAATTTTTGGCTATCGGTTGAGGGAAAAAATGAATTTTTTTTTGTTCAAATTTACGCAGAAGTTAATGATTAAACCTGCGGTTGATTGTAATTCTTTTTTTCTTAGGATGTAAAAAATTTGCTTCAACCCTTTTCAACAAATTCTATTTTTTTAAAAAAATTTTTAAATAGTATTTACGCTATAAAAAGAATAAATTTCCTTGAAGGGATAAACAATAATATTATATATGAACGTGACAAATAGTGTAAAGTTGTAATGTTTAAAATTGTCTAGTCCGTTTAATCATATATGATTAATTCAGTTGAATGAGGATTATGCTTGTGAGTTTTCATTGAAATGATCACGTTCTCTTAATATTTCACATATATACAGACATGCAAAACAAATAAAAAAGGAAGAATTAATCAAAAATAGGTATAGAAAAATTTATTTATTATAAAAAAATAAAATTATGCAACTATCTTTCATAAATTTTAAGAAATTTTTTTAGTTGAATTGTCTATATATATATATATATATATATATATATATATTGTGAGGCTCAAGCTCCATTATTATTCATATAATAACAAGCAACTGGGTGTGAATTAGATTAAAATCCAATATCGTTCATCACTTTTAATCGATGGGTAATTATATAGTGGTTGTCGAATTTGTTTCACTTCACATTTAATAAAGTTAGGTATTTTAAAATAATCCATAAGGATTAATTTAAGGAATAAACAATTTATTTTTGAAAATGTAATTTTCAAAAATATTAAATCGTAAAGAATGATTTAAATTTTTTTTAATTAAGCTTTCCACCAGGTCAAATTAATTGGATCGTGTTTAATTGAGTGTCCTTTACTTCTCTTTACACATTCGCCTGAAATTTCATTTGCCGTATTGTCATGTAAATTAAACCATTTTCTTTTGCATAAGATAAAATGAAGATTGAAAAGAGATTTCGAACAATGGAAAAATAAAAAGTAAAAAGGATTATATAAAGTCAGTGTTGGTACTTGAAAAAAAGTACCAATTTGCGAAAATAAATTAATTCCTTTGCTTTTATAAATGTAGTACTATTATTTAATTAATGATCATCATTAATTATTGTTAATTAATAGTTGATTAACATTAAATTACTATTTTTTATTATTAATTAGTAACATTAATGAACAGTTAATTAAAGTTAATTAATAATTATAAAATGAAAACAAAATATTTTTTTTCGTAAGACGGAAAACTTGACCAATGTTTTCGATAATATGAATTAATTGAGTGCAATCTACTTCTAACTTATTCCAATGTATTTTCTTGAAGAAATTAAGGCAGATGTTCTCTTTCTTGGATATAATCATCCACTTTCTGAAAAGTTTTCCACTTTCTGTTCCAGAAAAGTTTGTTTTTCTTGAAACTCTAATTGCACCTATCGCTTTCCTTCTGCTATTAAAGAAGATCGAGTAAATTTTATTCTTATTAATTAAACAACAAATACGCAATAAAATAAAATTGAAATCTTCTCTTATAAACTATATTTTTATAAAATGTTACAAATTTCGTTAGTAAAATTTTATTTGTACAATTTTTTCAATGTCAACATATCCAATGTCACACGCGCATTTTAAATTACATTTTTAATTCTCATTAACATAATCTGTATTATAAGATATTACTTATGTATTACTAAATCTTCAAAACATTTGGTCATAATATTTATCATTAAAGATTACTTTTTGAAACACACCTGAATATATATATATATATATTGAATAAGAAAATACTTGTTCTAATTTCATAAAATATTCCAACGACGAAAATTTACATGTTATTGAATATTCAATAATTACATGTGGTTGAATATTCAAACAATTTAATTGAAAATTTCAACTATATATATAATTAGTTTGAGTTTTGAACTTTCTTGATAGACGTTTTAATCGTATTGTTTTGTGAATAATAAATTATTGTTAGAAAAAATATATATTTAATTACATATTTGAAACTTATGATTCAGAAAGTTTATTCCTCCCTATGTAAGAGGCGAACATAAACTCAAGATTGAAATCAAAAGTCTTATTAAAGTTATATTACGTGCTACTTGGGTGTATAAATTTTTATATGGGTTTTAATTTTATTTGCGAAAAATAATGTATAAAAAATTTATCGCTCGTATAGATTAAATTTCGTTTCGTATAAAATTTATGTTATACCCAATATGCTATAAACGTGTACACTTTTGATAATCCGAAATTTATAATCCATTTCTTTCAGTTTATAAATTATGTTACCACATGTGTAGTATGAAAAAAAAGAAGTGAAAAATTTTTTCAGCTAAATAAAAAAGGCGAATCTTTTTTCTCTCTCTTTTTTTATTGTATATACCCTTTCTCGAGAGGTTCAATCTCGCATTTTCTGCTTTATCACGTAAGAGTTCAGAGGTTACTTAAAGCGAACTTGGGAAGTTTCGTATGTTGCGTGGGTTTTCACATTTTATGCTTATAGTAGGGTTAACCAGCTTTAGCCCTTACCCCACTAAGTTCAGGTTAAGCTTTTCGGTCGTCTATGACTTTTCTTTCCATGTCTCATAATATATATATATATATAAAGATCAAGATTGAATTTTTCACAGAAATCATATGTTAAAGAGTATTCAGCAATTTTTTTTGGAAATATTTTATTATTCTTTTTTTTGTACCTAATTTTAAATATATTTTTCTAAAGTGTAAGGATTATTTATTGTCTTAATAATGATTAATGATTCCATTGAGAAAAATTAATTTTTAAACATGTTCGATAAAATATTAAGAAACAGAAACAAGTGTTTATTGATTCATTTTTTTATATATATAAAGGATAAAAAGAAAATGTGTAAGAAAATTGGAACAACAAATAGAAGAGTCATGAGATTTCTTTTAGGTCATAAAGAGTGAGGTGTGAGAAGAGCTCTAGTATACCTTTTATATCGTGTTACGACCTCGTTAAGGAAAATAAAATTAACTTTCTTTCATATACTCCCCTTAGAATTTTAAAACGTTACTTTTTTTCCAAAAATTTATACTATCACCTCCAATAGTACCAAAGTTAATTTTATCATATATTTTTATCAATGAAAAAAATTTAGAGAAATAATTTTCAATTATTAAATTTGTAACTTTTGTGTAAAATTTTGTGGAATTCAGTAACTCTTATGAGAAAAGGGACCTTAATCTAAAATTTTGTTGTCTCTAAGATCCTTTTTCTCATGGAGCGTCACATATTAAATCAATTTTTATCCAAAAGACTAATTACCAGCAATATTGTTAGAAATTTTCGCAATGTAAACAGCAAGAAAAAAAATGATAACAAACAGAGGGAAATTTAAAAGAAAAAGTCGGTATAGGATTCCTTTTTTTTCTGCAACGATATTTGCAGAAAATTCCATCTAACTTGTACGAGTGGAGCGAAGCCTTCTCCTCTCTTTTTACTGAACTTTATGAAATTGCCCTTCTCTCAGCTTCCAAGGAACGAAGGAGCTTCTGGAAAGGCAAATGCTCTCTTTCTCTCTCGCTCTATATATATAAGATGTTTTTCTCCTGTGTAATTAGAAATTTACTTTGAGCTTTACTCGATTTATAGTTGTTTCATGAGAAATAATTTGAGCCTTAAATGGCTGGTTGAAACTGCGGGGAAAACCTGAAAAGTTAGTCCAAGCGAAGTTATTTATTAATTGAGCAACAAACAACGTTGATATGAAACGTTATAAATAAAGATGTCAAAGAGAGAAGGTTTCACTCTAATAAGTTCAGTCTTAAATGTTTGTTTACGAAAATTTTCTGTTCGCAACATCGAAACTAAATTTTATTTCTATTTTCAAAATGTTATATTTATTTATTTCACTGAGTGCTAATAATTAAATTAATTCGTCTATTTAATTTAATAGGAAAAACGTTTGGTTTATTTTAATTCATTTTTTAAACGAAGAAAGTGATTTAAGCCAAATAAATTTTTTACTGATTCAAAGAAAAGTTTAGTTAACTGTACAGAAATACATTTAACCAAAATTTTGTTGTTTTAAACAAATTTTTTTCTGTATAAACGACATTTATATTTAGTTTTCGAATTTTTTATATTTTGTCTTGAAAATTAAAGCTTTACCCTAGAACTTGAAATTCTGCGACGTTAATTGAACACTAAAAGGTGTCAAAATTTCAGAAACGTTATTCTAACGTTTACAAGCTGCGTAAATAAAAAAAATATATAATACCTAATATATAATAGTATATAATAGTTGCGTCACGTGACTATTTCCCTACCTAATTCTATTAATGAAAACTTATATAAAGAATAATTAATAAAATAAATAAAAAAAAACTAATTAATTAAATTAATAATCAAGAAATAAAAATTCGTAGAATATATTCGATACTTAAATGTTCCAACTATAAAAAATTTGCAAAAAATCAGAAAAATATTAAAAGCTTACTGTCATATTCTATATATGTAAATGTTACGATTTTCAGTTTCATTTGAGCTTCGTCTCTTTGGTGTGCATACATAAATTTCAAATATTTCCTTTTATATCGGTCTCCTGAATGTATGAAGAGAGTGAATATTGCTTCTTATTTTATGCAATAAACGTGGTAAGGAATTTTAAAATCACGCGCTCTCTTTTGGTATATCAGTTATCTAACTTATGAAATGATTCACACATTGCGACGTACACCCGTAACGTCTGTTTATTTCTGGCATAAATTCAAGTTTCCGCGTCTCCTCTTACGTATGGCTCAACTCTTTTCATGTATTATAAAATTTTCTAAGGATTTTATTTTTATTTATATATTTGCTGTTCAATATTTATACACTACAGGTGTGTAAATCAGTTTCTCCCTTTGCCCAAAAGTTTACATATATTTCTCGATTTATTTTATCATCATTTCTATATGTATACATATACTATAAACTGTCTTCTTCTCTCGTTGAAGAAATTCAATTTCCATTCGAAGAATATTGTAGGGAAATTGAAAATTTTCCCCAAATATATCAAATATCCTTTATATATATGTTTGATACATTGACAAAACTTGAATATAAAATAAAAGAGGGAAAAATTTAATTTATTAAAGGAACACCTAGAAAAAAATCTGCTTTATTTAAATAAAATTCAAATACTTTTTTGTTTTTTAGTAAAAATTTTTTTTTTTAAATTATATGAAGAAATTTTTTTCATCTAAATGGATATAATCTACTTTAAATTAATTCTCATAGTAATCTTATATACTGAGCAAATATATGTTCAATTTAAATACATATTTAAATGAAATTTATTCAGTAAAAGCTTTTCGTTTAATTCCACTCTATATTATTAAAAACGTTTTGATAATAATTTATGTGTAAAAAGTGTTTGCATACAAAGAAAATCCTTTCAAATCCTATTTACTTCAAAGACTCTCAGGAAAAGTCAACAATGCTAATGCAAGTTTCATCATAAAATCAAAAAGCTTTTATCGAAAGAATTAAAGCTTCTTAACATTATAATGAGAACTACAAATTCAGCGAAAGACGTTAGGAGTCAGCGTAATTTTACCTGCGAAAACTTTTGATGGAATTAAGGTACAAATTCTAAAATAAACTATAAGTTGAGAGTTAACAGCCTTTTTTTGATAATAGGTTCAATTTTTATTGAAATTTCAATTTTCCTATTTAAATTTTAAAAAACCAGCAAATACCTATAATTTAAAAAAGAAAAAAAAATTTAACTTAAAAAAAATTTTTTTTTCTCTCAAAAATGACCAGTTTTTTAGGAATCACCCATATACCACCTAAAATTAAAACGAGGTCATTAACCTGTGACAGAATAACGAAACGTCCATCATGTCTGTCCAATTGAAACTGTTATCGAAAATTTGGAATACGAGTTTTGAACTCGAAAGACAAGAATAGTACAATCCAGATGGTTTCGAACAAGAGTATTTACATGTTTCAGATTTTAACTGGAACTGTCAATCTACAAATGAAAGGACGCACCCGCATTCGTTTCATCTATATGCGCGTTTAAAAAAAAGTCGAAACGGTGGGAATTATTTTTTTTTAGATTTTCCAAGAATTTCAGAAAGTTTGCGAATATTTTCGTAAAACTCATTAAGTACTTGAATTTTACATGTATCAATGTTCACGAAATGTCTATTTTTAATTTTTGTTTAGAAGTAGATTATAGATAGGATTTTCTACAAAATAGAAAGATTTTTTGAAGAAATTTTTTATTTAATCGAAATTAAAACTTTCTATCAAGATTCCAGTAAAACAGAAATTGTCACTCACTAAATCTGAATTAGTAAAAATCAAAAAATGTTTACTAATTTGAATTAGTGACGCACTTTTTGCTTCTGAATTAGTAAAATTTTACTAATTATTAATAACTTTTACTAACAATTAGTAAAATTTAACTAATTCTAAAGCAAAAAGTGAGTCACTAATTTAAATTAGTAAACATTTTTACTAATTCAGATTTAGAGAGCATCAAAAAATTTGTTTGATTCTTATAAATTCTATAATAATTAAAAATTTTGTTAAATTAAAATTGAAAATTTCCGTGTATTCGGAAAATTAGTTCTAGATTTCCAGTGTTGCATAAATTGTATAAGCACAAGAATAATTATTATGAAAGTATCATAGAGTTCATTCAGGGCAAATTAAACGTCGGCTTTCCACTCGAAATCACCATTTACATACAAATTTATTAGGAATTTCTATTTGCACAAAGTAAACTGCATTAAAATTATCTTATCAAAATTCAAAAAAGATTCTCCTTTCATTAAAATAAACAAAAAATTTTTGGGGAAAAATTTAATATAATTTAAAATACTTTTAGTTAAATATTTAATAATATAATAATAATATAATTATATCTACTTTTATAAAAAGAAGTTTTCTCATAGTTATAAAACTACAATTTATATAATACAGTTAATTATTACATTAATTTTTATTTGACTTTATAATATAATACATATATACATCACCTTTAGCGGATGATGAGACGATTATAAATGACAGAACAATCAACTGCAAGGTAGGCTCTAATAACTCCATTGGTGTTAATCGATTTTATACCGTTACGCTCTAAACTGAAGTGATAGCTTTGCCAATCAATTACGAGTACAAACATTGCCTGTAACTACAATAATTAAAATTATTGCTTTTTCAATTGTAATCGTTAAAATAAAGCTCCATTTCTTCATGAGTTGTAAATTTTACTATACTTTTTAAGAAATATTGCAATTTATTAAATTTCAAATTGGAAAAAGATAGTATAAATAATTTTCATTTATTTATTTATTAAATTGTTATACAATGTATTTTTTTCAATATTCAAAAGAAACTTTTTTTCTGAACAACATTATATTGTGGAAATATTTTCTCGAGAAAAAAATAGTCATTTACAAGGTAAATTTACCACCTGTCAGATTAATTCAGTAAGGAGAGGAAAAGACTTTTCTTTTTATACAGCCCAGTTAGAAATAGAATTCATTGCCTCAAGGTAAACTTCTCTGGTAAACAAATAGGTATACAACCCTTGTTGTTTCTTAACTAGTGAATTTCATTTTCTCTAATTAGCTTTGTTTCAAATCTTCTAGCTTAACTTTTCTTAGATTTTTATCACCTTTTCTATTCGTTTAGAGAAGTGATAAAAAAGAAATTTATTTAGTTATAAAAAAAAATTATTTTTTAAGAGTTCCACTTAAAAATAAACTAACGAAGAGGGTGAAGGTATAAATCTTCCTCTCACAAAAAAAATTTATGATTATAATTAGCAGAATAGGCATATTGCAAAAAAATTAATAACATCAGTTAATTAAAACCTCAAATAAATTTTATTGCACTATAATTAAAACTTTTTTTTTCGTACGTTTTCACTCAACTTTCCATTTTCTTCCTCTATCCCCTTGAGATTATTTTTTTAAAAATAACATCAATTACAAAGAAACCCTCAAACATAGTGACGTCATATTGTGCACGCTACTAAAATGATGCTAAACCATTCGTGACTAAATTCCCTGACCTCAGATCGATCTCGAGGATAAAACATATACATGGACACTGAATTTTTCTTTTGGTTAATTTTTTGAAAGTTGTTTTTTCCACAGGTGATAACTGCACTTATATACAAATTCTATATTTAATACAAATTTTATTTTGCTATAGTAGATTACTAATGAGAAATATTATATTTTTTGTTACAGACAGCAATTTTGTATTGGGAAATGCGCAGGTTCCGTCGATCTATCCGATTGTTTATTGTTCCGATGGATTTTGTGAGCTGACAGGATTTGCACGAGCGCAAATCATGCAAAAGAGTTGCGCTTGTAAATTTCTTTATGGACCGGAAACGAAGGAAGAAGAAAAGGCAATGATCGACAAAAGCCTTGAGAGTAAGACCGAGCTCAAGATGGAGGTTACCTTTTACAAAAAGAGCGGTGAGCAAATTAAAAGTTTCAACGCTGTATATATACTCTCATGGAAATATTCTTACAACTTTTGATAAAAAAAAGTAAAGGGAAGACTAAGCTTGAATTTTATGTTTGCTTAAAAACTTTATGAAAAGTTATATTATGTCCTCTCAACATTCTATATATATATATAGGAAACCTTTCCGAAACTATAGAAAATCATTTGAAAGTCAATATAAGTTTTTAATAATTTTTCAATTCTCAATCGAATTAAATATTTATTTATTGACATATAAGAAAAGTATTATTGCTTTTTGATTAAAGAATATTTTTCTTTGTAATTAAAGCCGAAGGTTCGTTAAAGATTGGGTAATTTGATTTTTATTATAAATTATAAAAAGAGTGTAAAATTCAAAAGTTATTTATTAATTATTATTTAGTTATTACTGTTAGGTTGATTGTTAACAGATTATTTTTTTTGAACAAAAATTGAAATTTCAAGCAGATTAAATCGCAGTTATATATCTAATATAATATATATATAAAGTACATACATGTATATAAAATTTGGCTTTTATAGAACTTACAATTGGTTGGCTGATCGAAATTGCTTTTACTACTGTCAATTCAAATATCACGTATATACGTACATAATACTGCATGTGTATAAAATATACAATCGAAAATGCTTTGGTTTGCAATTTACTCTAATTGCTTATCTGCGGTTCACTTGTAGTAACATGTATATGTATATTATATAAATACATATATAAAAAATACTAAAAATTATATATTTGAATAACAAAAGCTTTTTTTACAAGTACTAAAAATATATATGTACAATTCTAATTGTACTCTGACACAATTTTTACTTTTAAAAAATGGTACTAATTGCAATAATTAGATGGAGCATCAGAAAATTACATAAGTAAATTGTGGTTGAAACATCAAATCAAATAAATCTCATTGCTCGAAGCACAATGACCGTGTTATGCAGTTTCAGTTTTCTTTTAACAATAATTCTAACAACTGTTGCCCAGACCCACGGGCAAAGTGATTATTGTAGTATTTGCACAGATCACACAATGTGCCGTTTCACAGTAAGTACAAAATAAATTTTTTAATTTTATACTTTCAATTTGCTTAGCTTTGAAATTTAATATTTTCTTAAACCAAAATTTAGAGAACCGTTATTTTTATGAAAATTGCAGTGCAGAAATTTAATCATTTAAATTTCTGTTTGAAACACTTATGTAAAACAATTTTCCAAACTGTTTAATTTAATCTGTTTCTCTTTAAAGAATTCACAACCAGTTTGTAATGCAAGAATATCTTCACTTACATCTGCACAACAAAACGAAATTGTAAATTTGCATAATGAATATAGACAAAGAGTTGCTGCAGGCTATGAACGACGAGGAAATCCTGGACCACAACCACGAGCCAGAAATATGCCAAATATGGTGAAATGAAAAATTCAAGATATAATTAATAATAAAAAAGAAGATAACGATATTAGAAATTTATTTAAATAGTTATTTTTTGTTAATTAATTTTCAGTCATTTTCTTCTAATAATTCAGACCCGTTAATAAATTAATTAATAATATAATTAATAATTACTTAAGAGTTTAGAATATTTTATAAAAATTAAACACTTTAAGGTTTGGGATAGTGAATTAGCAACCATAGCTCAAAGATGGGCTAATCAATGCAGAATCGGTCATGACAATTGCCGAAAAGTTCGTAAGCATTAAAAAATCATGTGCAACAAAACACAAATAAATAAAAATCTCCTTTTAATTTTGAATATAAAATTGTGAATTGACAATAACTGTAAATATTTTTTTCATCTTTTTAGGACGTTTCCATGTTGGTCAAAACGTAGCTAGAGCTACAACAACAACAGGCTCGAATCCTTCATCAATAAGAGATTTAATAACAATGTGGTACGATGAGGTTTTACAATTTAACCGTAACGAAATTACACCATTTGTGTGAGTTGTTTTATTGAATTAAAATTAATCATTAATTAGTTTATTGAATGTAATGATTGTAAGGATTTACTTGAGTTATTCCCTAACAGCATCCAGATATTTAAAATGTCCTAGGGATATAATTTTGTTCAGGGAAATTAGGATATCCTTAGGACTTCCGTAGGACGTCCATAGAAATTAATTATAATTATTAATAATTTATAACTTATACTGTTTAGTAATTATGTAATTTAATTTAATCTCCTTTATAACAAATAAATTAAACTGTCCAATAAAATTTTTATAACTTTATGATTAATTTAATTACAGTTTACATTAACAATGCTTGTTTACAGATTCGACTGTGATACGGGACATTACACGCAAATTTTATGGGCAGCTAGTACGAGAATTGGCTGTGGTTATGTTAATTTTATGAATGGAAACGGATATACTGTTTTATTAGTTTGTAATTATGGACCAGCGGGTAATGTTCTAGGCGGTAGAATGTATGAAGCTGTACGTTATGAGGATGTGTTTTAAATAAAATTTATTTTTTTTATAATTGTCAACAAATTCTTTTATAGATGAAAAATTAATCTATAAAACTATTGTATATTGAAATATAAAGAAAATTAAAAAAAGAAATATAAAAATGATAAAATAATGTTTATTGGTAAATTTTTTTAAAATTAATATTACAAATATCCTGTTCATCAATTATGTATATTGTTATTTTTATTGTTGAATAAATAAAAAAGTTTTGATTGGCGAATAATAATTTTATTTTGAAATCATTTTTCTCCTATTAAATGGAAAATACAATTTTAACGTAAACAAATAAAATTAACAAAATGAACTATATTCTTTCTCTTTTTAGGAAGGTAGAATAATTAACAAAGAAGTAATTGAAATATAACAATCGTGCAACAAAAATATTAAAAAATTTAACGAAAGAAAAGTTTAATTGAAAATTGGGAATTTCGTTTCTAGAAATTATTTGTAAAATGAAAGTTTTTTTCAAATACTTATTGTGACTTTATTTTCATGGAAAAAATTAGGTTAAATGAAAATTTGCTTAAAACCACATTTAATAATACTAAAAACATGTTAAAAGCAAAAATTCTAATTTCGGAGTTTCCTGTATGTAAATTTGTCGATGAAATGTATCAGTTTAGAAGAATCTTTCCATTTTTTTAACGTACATTAAAACATGAAGGTTAAAAATTTTACTTCATTTTTTTCGAAAAATCAATTGTTAATATTTTTTTTACAGGAAGTCCGTTCGACTGCCTACTTGACATTGTTCCAATAAAAAACGAAAAAGGTGACGTCGTTCTTTTTTTGGCCTCACATAAGGATATCACTCATACAAAAAATCTTCAACTCTGTGAGTTATACGATAGTGGTGAGTGAATTTTGCTTTGCAAATGTCGCACTGAATCAATGATGGAAAGTTCAGTAATGTTTTTATTTTTATTTAATATTTTTTCAATAAACTTTTCTAATAAAACTTTTCTAATATAAACTTTTTTCAGTTAAATATATAAAACAGCTCACAATATGATGCAATGTATTTGTTCAAAATACACATATCTTTCTTTTATTTTACAAAAAAAAAAAAAAAAAAAAATTCCCCTATATTTAGTGTTTTAAACAATGTTAAAAATGAGTTAAAAAAATATAAATGAAATAACTTTTACCAGAGATTCATGCGTCATGTAATCACGCTTTAAAAGCCACGACGATTAACATTTTTTATGCAGGAACAAGGGAATTCACGATCAATACGGTATTAATTTTAATTCGTCTTTTATAAAAGATTGAAATTTATTTCACACTTTCTTTTTTGCTTAAGTTTAACCCTTTAAAACTCATTTTTTAAAAAATATTTCTTAATATTAAAAGAAAGTTTCTATTGTTTTGTTACCGAGTGATAAAAACCAATTTTATAGATTATCAATGAAAATGTTGACTTTTTTATATCTTTTTAAAATATAACTAATCGAGTTTTTTTTAAAACAGTAAACTAAAATATATAATGAAATATGTTGCAAAATGTTAATAAATTGTTAATTAACGTTACATTTAATGGAAAAACTTTTAATAAATAATTAATAAGTAAAATTTGTTTAAATTTTGAAGGCGCTGAAGGGTTAAGCATCAATAAAGCTTTTTGATTATACAACTAATAAATTTAGAACATTTTCACAATAAAAAATTTTTTAATTAAAAATACACAATTTGCTAGCAAAAACACCAATAGCACTTTAGGCTTTATTATTATTGTTATTAAACGTTATTTTTAATTTATCACGAATATTCACTATTGGAAGTCTGAAATTTCAGATAATGGAGAATATATTATATTAATTAATTTACTGTTATTTTTTAAGCTTTCTTTTCAATTTAATTATTATGTTATTAAAATGCTATATAGTTAACAATTATTGATTAAATTTTATTTGTATAAACATAAGTTCACAGTTCTTTTTAAATTTAATTTAAAAATACAAATGAATAAAACAATATGCGAATAAAACTTAAAAACAAGTTTAAAGTAAAATTTTTCTGTCCTCACATACTGAATTTAAACTCTGAAAAGCTTAAACTTGGCAAGCACACACATACATATATACATATAAAAAGGATCGTACAAAGTTGGAGTTAAACCACATTTTAAAGTAATGCAATACGTTTGTGGCACTGTTTATGAAAATTTTAGTATGCAGAAAAGCAAACTAAGCATCTGTCACCAGAAAAGCATATAATTTAATCATATTCTTCTCACACTTTTAAAGTTGCGCCTTTTAAATCTTTTAAAACACGCACTTTATAAAAATGTGTTTTTGTTTTAATATTATATAGGACAAAAAAATGCACATTATTTTTTATTGGATAAATAATATAATTGCCAAAAAAACTGCATTAATAAAATGCAACATTTTTAATTATCTATAAATACAGTTGTTTAACAATTTTCAGATGCGAATGGCAATCTTGATCCTGAAGCTCCTCCAGCTAATTATGGCAGAAGAAGAAGTCGAGCCGTCCTATATCAATTGTCAGGCCATTATAAGCAGGACAGTAAACATAAGATTAAGTTAAATAGTGTGAGTATAAATATTTATTTATATATTATTACTTTAAAATTAATAAACAAAATTGATAATCTCAGGGATAATTTAAAACTGAATTACTCACTCATAAATACTATTTTTGGTAGAGCTAACGCATTTACAACGAGCGATAAATGACTTTAGATTATCGTTGTATTGTCGAAACTGAGATTTGTTGTCGACAAACAACTATATCTATATGTCTTCATTCTTGATCCTGCCATAAAGTTTAAAGTACTAAATTTCACACCCACAAGAACATCCCCTGCCTTCATATGACTGGACCAGAGCCAACTAATAATTTACTTAGCTCTATACCTTGCACGAGTAATTCAATTTACAGCTCGTCTCATCCTTGCACGTATTCTATATCTCTAGGCATGGTAATACTTATGCAAAACATTAAACACAAATTAAAGCTGATTAAAATTATTACATATTTCTTCATTGAAATTTAAACGATTCTAAAAATGATAAATTATATTTTTTAAAATTGAGGTATTTGTTTTTATAAAATTAAACCTTATTTCTATATTGGATTTTACGTTAATAATTATCGTTAATTTCATAATAGGAAAAAGATAAAAGTAAAAAATAAATAATAATATTTTACGAATTGTTTAATGAAATCACTTTTCTCAGTAAATCAATCATTCCAAATTAAATATGATTCATAGAATTAGAAGAAAGTTATCTCCGTAGATATGTATCTATAAAGACACGTGTTTATGAGTGCTATTTGTACTTGACTAAAAATCAATTTTCGAAACTGAATGATTGTGGAAATTTTTTTAAAAATACTAAAATAAGAGACAATTAGGGATTTAATTAAACTGATAGGAACTTCTCTTTTAATGCAACTTCCTCTTTTGTATTCCAAAAAGAAATCTCCTCTTCAGGCGAGAGGTAAAAAATTTTTAAATTAAAACTACAAAAAACTGCCACACGGCACAATTTACACTGGAAGAAATAAATATAAAGAATTTCCACTAAGATTCTTTATACATTATATAATTTTAAGACGACTTTAAATCATTATTATTGAAAATATAATTTATAAAGGTCTGAAAAAAAGATGAGACTCGACATTTTTTTCACCTTTCTGAATATGTCATACATTCGTCTCATTTTCAACATCTTAAATTTTAATTTAAAATATTTCTTTCAGAGACATATATAAATATATAAGATGGAGTTTTTCTTTTTCTCGAGTGCTTTACAACTTTCAGTAATATATCTTAATAATCCAAAGAATGAATGTGGTGCGAGCTTAAAAAGAAGTTCTTAAAAAAGTTTCAAAAGTTAGTCAAGAATCTTAAAAATTTTTATTCTTAAGAAACAAGGTGATTACTTGAAGCAAGTACTTGCAATAATTTAAAACCACTTAAAATTTGTCGTGAATAAAAATTCTTAAATTAGTCCTCAATAAAAAGAGAAAAAAAAACTTTAGCACTCTTATCATTAAAAACTCTCATAATTCACATAATACAAATATAAAACTTTCCAATTTTTTTTTGAAGAATGACAATTCAAACAAATAAAAAATTTCTTTAACAAATACAAAATGATATTTATAAGTTTCTGATAACTTTTAACAATCACTGTTATTTTATGAACAATATTTTCTCTGAAATGTTTTTATCAAATACTTGATACTTGTAATTATGTCAAAATAAAAAAAATGCATATAAATCATTCCAAAAAAGATTCACCTGATTATGTAAAACGTGATTATTTTCTAAGAAAAAGTCAATGAGGAAACAATTTATATGATAAGATTATAAGAGACCATTGCTTTATGAAGTAGATTCGAAACATTTGTATTTCCGAGTTAGTTGCTTGTGAAGCATCAATCATGATTGGATATCTGACAGTAGTGACTGTAGCAATTATTGCAACAGGTAAGTTTAGTAATTTTATTTTATTAACAAATTTTAACTCACTATTAAATATAAATTATTAATTACACTGGAAAAAAATTTATTTAATTTATTAAAATTTTTAAAGGAGAAAAATCTTAATTAAAAAAATAATATTTGTTTAAACGAAACTAGAAATCTATTATCTTTAGAAAACTTGAAAGCAAATTAGATTTTTCCATTATAAGAATTTATGGATATACTTTATATATTTTAATCACGTGACTTAAACTAGTTCAATTTAAATTTCCATTTCTTTACTTTTTTAATTAAGAAAATGTTTCACATTCTTTGATCTTTGATTTTCTCTGTAAAAGTTGAAAAAACGATAGAAAATTCATTTAAAGAATTAATTAAAATCAATTAAATGTATCTTAACATGAATTTAACGAGGGGTAACCACAGTAGAAGGCTAATTTTTAGGCGTGTGATCATTGGATTCTGTTTTTGGTATAAAATTAATAAGAAATTTAACACCTACTTCGCTAACCTTCTAATGTGGTTGCCCCCCTTAAAGCAAACGGAATTGACCCAATGAATATAAATAACGAAAAACTGTTTCTGATTAACTATAAAATATTGTTTCAGCGGCACCATCAAATGGCCTGGTGTCGCGAATAGTGGGAGGAACACAAGTATCAGGATTTGATGAAATACCCTATCAAGTGAGCGTTCAATTAAATGGCAGGCATTATTGTGGAGGAAGTATAATATCTGAATTTGACGTTCTTACTGCAGCCGCTTGTGTCTCCGCTGGTGGTATTAATCAATATTCTATAAAAGCTGGAACAAACGATTTACAGTATGGTGGCTCAGTTCACAAAGTGAAACAAATAATAAGACATGAAAATTATTATCTAAACAATGATAACATTCCAGTAAATGATATCGCTATTATTCGAGTTCAAACTCCCTTTAAGTTTGATGGAACACGTGATTCTATTCCATTATTGTTGAATCAACCTGCATTAGATGGAAGTTTTGCCAAAATTTCCGGCTGGGGATGGATGAATTCAACATTTCCCAATTTATTACGAAAGGGAAGGGTCAATATTATTAATAAAAATTATTGCAGTAGAACACATTATCAAGGACGATTACCTGCGGGTCAAATATGTGCATCTTTAACAGGACAAGATGCATGTAAAGCTGATGCTGGTGGTCCTTTAGTCATTGGTGTTCATCTTGCTGGAATTATTTCTTGGGGTAAAGGTTGTGCCCTAGGTAATTATCCAGGTGTCTATACTGAAATATTCTATTATCGAAGCTGGATTTATAATCAAATTGGAATTGGTATCAGAAATTAGTATTATAAAAATATAATCTGTATTCATTTTTTATTATTGAAATATGTTTTTTATATAGAAAGAAATTTTTTTTGTATTTTTATTAATTTTGAATAAAATTTGGAATAAAAATTAAAATGATGTACCATATAAATAATTATAATAAAACAATTTAAATCCTTGGCACTCGGAATTGTTATTTGTGATAATCTAATAATTTTCTTGTTCAATTTGTTCTTTATTTTTATTAATCCTACATATTTTAAATTTAAATAATCACTAAAATCGAAATATTCGCTTTATAAGATCTATTTAAAAAATAATTAAATGGAAATAGATTGATGAGAATTTTTAATGCCTTTGACTAAAGAGAATAAAGTGTCTCATATCCTCTTAATGAACTTTTAACTCTGATAATAGAGCTCAAGAGAAAAAAAAATTCATAACTGTCAATCAATGTAAATATTTGAGAAGATTAAATTACAATATATAGAAAGTAGATTAAGTGAAAAGTTGCAAAGAATATGAGATAGACTTGAGAAGAACTAAATTTTCTTTTAAATTAATTAGAGAAGTATTTCGTAATCATGATCAGAGAATTTCTGAACAGTTCAGTAGTGAGCATATGAGAATGAAAATATAGTTCCTACCCTACTTTCTCAAGTGTGTTCACCCACTCGTCTATAAATCATTTTGACACGCCTCTGCTTTATCGGAAAATTATCTTCCCAAGTATTCAACCTGAATCAAAAAAAAATTCTCTCACGCACATTTTAAAATGTTACAGAACATTTTTTAAATATTCTATTTGGATTCAAATTCCGGTATAGGGTTGCAAATTTAATTATAAAAGATTTATACAACTTACACTTTAATTTATATCAAAAATATTTATGGTGAGAGAAAAAATTAAATTAACAAGCTAAATATTATGTTTTCAAAAATTTCAATATTAAACTTTCTCTGGTGTTAGAAAAATATTTATAAAAATTTAGTTTTCATCAAAAATTTTTAAATAATTTAATCCAAGATAATTGAAAATAATATCTATATTTAGAAATGTAAATCATAAATATATTTCTATTTTTTTCTGCATAAAGAATGTCCCTAGGGGAATATTTTGAGCTTTATAATTAAAAAAATCTCGAGTGTAGCCTTTTTTAATTATCCCTGTGAATAGTTTATGGAAAATTATTTTCAAAAAAAAGAAAACAATCACAAATCTCTGTGAAATTAAATAAAAATAGGATTGGAATTTTTTTTTACATTTATATTTATTATTTCAGACCCTACTTCATTCCGCGGCAGCGCCACTTCCAGAGTACAAGACCTCAGCGATTAAGAAATCCCAATATATCTTAAGCCATTATGGGATTTACAAGACGTGTTGGGATTGGCTAATACTCATAGCAACTTTCTATGTGGCAGTAGTTGTTCCTTACAATGCAAGTTTCATTAACACAGACAGGCCTACCATGGTTAGCGATGTTGTAGTCGAGAGCCTCTTCATTACCGGTAAGTTTCCCCATAGGAAAAGAATCTTTTTACAAATTAGAAAAGCCAATTTTTTTCTATTTTCTTTCATCAGATATTATTTCTTTTATTTAAATGTAAATAGAAAACTTTATAGCAATTATTATAAAAGGTTATCATAAACTTTTATTTAAAAAATTATTTCTCTGTTCTATCTAAAACTTTTGGAATATATATTCAAAAATGCTCTCACTCAAGGATATAGTGGAGTTGGGAATTCTATGATTTCGCAGGAAATTTTTTCTTTTGTGTTTATACATATATGATTTTTTTTTCTCTGGTTAAAATGAGAAACTTTATAAAAATTTACAGACACACTTCTAAAAACATATAGTTTAAGAAACTTAAAAAAAATGGAATTTTCGAAAGTTACAACTGGTGTACCCGCTATCGACATTTATGCTCAAGTAAACTATTTTATGATATTTTTTTTTTATAAAAACTGATAATAAAATAACTTGAAGAAAATATAAAATTTCCACAAATCAACAATAATTTTCAATAGTGGAAATTATTTAAAATTATAAATCACAAAGGAAATAAGTGCTTTTGTCGTAAAACCAAAGATCCCACCATCAGTAGAACCAAGCGAATCAGCTTCAAAAGCTCTTTCATTTCCTCTCCGCTAGAATCCTCATGGATTCTCTTCTAATTGATGTACCTGGCTTTAAATAGAATCTCTGTGTGACTCTACGCTATTCAATGATAGTAATTAACATTCTCGAACTCTTCTGTCTGAAATTCAATGTACGTTCCCTTTTATTTACCTTCGACAATTAACAATAAAAATATTGTTTATAAAATGAATAACTAATTCATGAAATAACATTTCATTTTTACTATACATATATTATTAATTTTTTATGTAATACTTTTTGATTGAAACATAAATCAGTAGGAATAATTTTATCATTTTTTTACTTTGCTCTAATAAGAACGATATTTCAATTCAAATAAAACATTATACTGGAAACAAAAAAATTAATAAAATCTCTATGATTTACTTTGCGGAAGTGAAATTTTGTTTTACAGTTTGAAAAAATGTTTGAAATATTTTAGAATTCTTTGAGCCAAGAGTGGAAAAGATTTAAACCTAATTATGAACTCAGAATAGAAGACCTGTTGGAGAATTACTCCCTCGGTATCCAATTGAAAAGTAGAAGTTCTCACTGTTGGAAATTCAGTTAATTAAGTGGTATCTCCTTTTCATTCTCTGATTTCTTTCGAATTTTAATGATTTATTCCCCATCGAGTTGAATCAATTACGAACGTTACTATTTCACTGTATATATACCAAGAATTTATTTTTAATTTTTCCTTATAAAATTTTTCTATTCGTAGTTATTTACTATTTAACTAATAGTTTATAATTATAAAATAAATCTAATAACATATAAATAACGATTTTTTAATTAAATTTTAATTAATTGAATTTTTTTTTTAAATTTAATATACCTATTAAATAATTATTATTACTTAAACTAATAAATATTGCGAGTAAATTAGACGAATTTTATAAATCAAATTCACAAAAAGAACATTAAGAAAATATTATGCAAAAATATAACAAACGTGGTCTGAGTTTTTTGTGTTGTAGATCAACTTGACATTAATATATTAGGTCAAGTTGAACTCTTACTTTTACACTTTAAAGTTGAACAAAAAATGCGACTATTTTCATATAGATTGTAACAATATGCATTAAAAAATACACAACAAATGTTCTAAAACTTTAAATTTATTGTTTATAATTTGTTTCATATTAATTCTTTTTGTTTATATACTAATAGTAAAAATGTTATAATTATTATTAAATTATGTAAATTATTACACTATTCAGTTAAATAAAAAAATACTTGTTATTTACATGATGAAAATAATGAAAACTTTTCCTATATGAAAAAGAATTAGAAACGATGTTAGCTTTCTCCTGTCTGACTATTGGTCGATATTACTACTGAATAATCGTGGATGAATATCCTGCACGAAGTCTCTTTGATCGTTCAAACTACATGCAAGTGTGTCCAGAGATGGGAGAATTATATCCAACCATGTTATTTACATAAGTTTTGATACGTAATTTACGTTTCATTGCGCTACTTTAAAGTTTAAAAAATTCACATATAAATTTTGTTCTACATGTGAAATTATTTTTTTTATATATGCAAATTAAATGGAAAATTAATAAAAAAAATATGAGTCATCTAATTACAAAGTTTTAAACTTATATTTAAACAAATGTCAACCATATAATCTAAATATATTTACACATCATAAACGGTTTGACCTAATAACGACAGGTTGTCAAGATACAAGAAGATACAAGGGCTCGAAATTTTGACCCTCACGTGCCACCTTTTGAACTTAGCATCAGCATAAATTCTATAAAACTAATCCAACTGAACTTTAATCATAGGAATTTGAAAAGTTATTTTTCGCTTCTTTTTAAAAAGATATGAAATTCAAATTTTTTTGTTTTTAAAAAGTTTTGAGTTTTAACAGCTAGTAATTTTAGTACTATCAAAACATGATTTATGTTACATGTCGAATGGAAATTTTGCTATACTTTTGTCAAAGTTCTGGGTTCAGTTTCAAATATATAGAAAATTATCAAACATGTCACACATGAAAGAGCTATAGATATACGAAATTTTGAAATTTGATCACAACTTCTCTATAACAGTTATCATAATTTATTCACCAATACCAACAATATAGAAACTAATTCGATAAAAAAAAAAATAAATATTTTTTTGGTGTCAATGATATTATTTTTAATTTCTGATTTTTTTCGATGTATAATTTTAAGATTGAAATTCAAATTTTAAAAAAGTCATCTAATTTTACTGCAATTTTGTAAATTTTCAGATATTATTCTTAATTTTCGAACAACGTACGTAAACAGAAAGGGAGAAGTCGTCAGTAACAGTAAAAGCATTGCTGTGAATTACTTAAAGAGTTGGTTTTTAGTCGACCTCGTGGCAGCGCTACCTTTTGATCTACTTTATGCATCTGATGTATACAGCGGAGAGGTATGTCATCAAATTTGTTTGTTTTTTTTTTTTTTACAAAAATTCTATTTCTTTTTTTCCCATATATTTAATGTGCGATATTAAAAAATTAATAATTTCAATTTAATTTAATTAAATTTTTCAATTTTCAAAAAGCTTTCGCACATAAAAAACAGTACTAAAATTTTAAAAAGTAGATGATTTCTAGTCATACATATATTTTCATATAGAGAGTTGAAAGCAGAGAAAAAAAACATGGAAAACTTTTTCCATTTAAAAGAATAGAAATTTAGGTCAGGAATTGGAAATTACAAAAAAAATCAAAATCATTTGGAAATATATTCTTTTCGCCAAAAGATGTCCCATAAAAATATTATTAAATGATATGTATATGCAAATTTCTTTGTGTAAATTATTTACTTTTTAATTCTTTGTTTTTTTTTTAAAGCTCGTTTGAAATTATTAATTCGCGCACAAAGCCACATTTTCAGGAAAGTGCGGTTCGAAAGTAATATATATGTATATATGAATGCTATTAATTAATCGTTTGCTATATATCGCAATGTTCTCGACAAAAGTACGCATATATAACACGTATTTGAGCCAAGAGAGAAAACATAACAACTGAAAACAAAAGAACGATTGAAAAACTAAAAGAACTTCACGAACCATTCTATTCCATACTTTTAATTAAACTCCCGCAAGCACATGAAAAGAGGAACTTTTATAGTTGTCAGAAAAAATGTCCCGTTTTCCTGGCGTCAAACTGACAAAACTTTTGTTTTCACTTTTGATGAACAATTTCTCAAAAATTATATTCTGTCCTAACTATAATATTGAACAATCTTTAATATTTTGTTTAAAATATACAATTTTAATTCAAATATTAATATAATGATAATATTTCCATGAAATTAATCGTTTCAATTTAATTATAAAATTAATCTACTTAATAAATTAATTGACTTATAATAGTAAATGGTATTAAATTTTAATAATTTAATTAAAACATATTATACAAAAAACAAAATTAAATATTAGTTAAATTGTTTAAATACAAAACGTATTAATTAAAAAGTTTCTCATTTATATATCTGAATTGAAATCTTCCTATATATAATTCACGACCCTCGTATTTCTTTCGCACAAACATTTTAATTACAATCTCAGAAGTTTTAATTTCAAAATAAACAGAACCCAATTAAATTAGAGTACTACATCAAAAGACTTCCTTCACACACACATACATACATACACATACAGATATACATATAAGTATACAAAAAAATAATTGAATGATATAGAATGTCTAATGTTCGTCTTATCGCCATATTTTTCTCTACATAAGAAGCAGGGTTATAAATATATATTAAACATATTAATATATATATATATATATATATAATTAAACTCACTTTGACTTTCATTTTTCAATAGAAATTTTCAATCAAAATGAAAGTCAAAGTGGAAGTGAAAATGAAAGTTCACAATCGCATCACTAAATTCAGATTTAAGATTGAATGGAGGTTCATTTGTCAATGGATCGGATACGATATTTATTATTAAACCTTACAAAAGGGATGAAAGGGAAATTCTCTAGTTGACAGAAAATATGCTCGAAGAATATCGAATGACATCTGTTAGTGAATGGACCAATCATTGTATGCTGTGAATCTCGACGAGATGCGACAGCCCGCAATTATTTTCCATTGTTATTTGGAATTTAGAGCGCGAAATGTCGCCTTCTTGTCGCGTCTGACATACATATATATATATATACTCTGATGAGATAAACGTTTCATTAAATCAGAAAAAATAAATAATCTCAATTTATATTATTCAATTTTTACGCTTCAAAGAATATTAAATATAAGATTTAGAAAAAAAATGACTAAATGAGACACACTAAACATAATTTTTTAGGTATATTTATTTTTCATTTACAAAAGTACTTGTTAACGTTAAAAAGAAAATACTATTTTAAATAAAACAAGTCTATTTAACGTGCAACTTCGTACATTTTACCTCCTATGATGTTACCCGCTGGCCCATAATTGCAAACTAAGTAAACAGTGTTTTTATTTCCATCCATATAATTAACATATCCACAGCCAATGTTCGTACTTGTTGCCCATAACATTTGCGTGTAATGTCCAGTATCAGCACTGAATCTATAAACAAAAAATTGTTAAAAAACAAAGTAAAATGAAATATATAGGGTTAAATAATATAAATAATTATTATAATAATTAATTAATAATAATTATAAAAAATTATACGAGAGATGATATAATAATATAGATTGATTACCTATTTTTAGTAATTTATCATTTTTTAAAAATTTATTTATAACAATTTGTTTCCCGCACTATTTTTTAGGATTTCGTGGCTCAGGGCCGAAACCCTTTATACAAATGTCTATTTCAAATTTCGTTAAATAATTCTTTATTTTACTTACACATATCGTTCAACTTGGTTACGGTTGAATAGTGCTACCTCATTATACCACATTGTTATTAAATCTCTTATTGATGAAGGATTCGAGCCCGTTGTCCATGCCAAAGCAATATTCTGACCAACTCCAAAACGTCCTAAAAAATGAAAAAATATTTTTCATTCAACTGCATTGATAATTTAAAATATTCATCACTTCATTTAAAATAAAATACTTACGAACAGATCGACATTTGTCATGATCAAATTTGCATTGATTAGCCCACCTTTGTGCTATACTTGCTATTTCATTATCCCAAACCTTAATAAGAAAAATTTTAATTTAACAAATTTCCATTGTTATAAATAATACTTTTTTTAATTTCCCTAAAGATTATAATAACATATTGCATATTATTTTAATTTCTTATAAATTTTCAGTAATTATATTTTTCATCATTTTTCTATCTCACCATATTTGGCATATTTCTGGCTCGTGGTTGTGGTCCAGGTCTTCCTCGTCTTTCATTACCTGAAGCTACTTTTCGTCTATATTCATTATGCACATTTACAATTTCGTTTCGTTGTGCAGATGTAAGTGAAGATACTCTTGCATTACAAACTGGTCTTGGGTTCTATATAAAAAGATTAATAATAAATATCAATAATTATTATTATATTGAACAAAAAATAAAAATCCACTTGAAACAATTTTACCAATTTTTTATAGAATTATTCAGTAGAATTTGTTTGAAAATATAATAGAAAAAATAATAATAATAAAAATATAAGCAATTTGTACTTACTGTGAAACGGCACATTGTGTGATCACGACAAATCTTACAATAATCATTCTGCGCGTTAGTTAAGACAACAATTGTTAGAGTTATAAAAAGAAAACTGTAACTGCGTAGCAATTCCATTGTGTTTTACGAATATAATAATGAAATTGACTTGATTTGCTGTTTGGATCAGAACAACTTACTCGTGCACTTTTCTGACGTTCTTTTATATACTTCTACTCCATCTAATTATTGCAATTTATTAACGTAGAATGTTATCAGGTATGCATTATCATAAAATAAACATTCAGTTCATTTTCCTTGAATGCAAAAGTTTAATGTTGTCAAAGGAGGTAAAGTGAATTTAAAATTGTGCGATAACATATATATATACTTTTCACATTTTACACTATTGAACAGTTAACACGTGCTTTTTAAACTATGAGCATAAATTTAAAATTTTTTATAACTGAAACATCTCTAAAGGGTTTTTCATTTTCTTAATTATCCATATTATTATTATGAATTATCCAGAATTACTTATTTTTTAGTACTCAATTAATAATTATCTATTTTTTTTATAAAACAACAACTTATCATTATTTTTCTACTAGTAAAATATCTGTAAATAACTTAAAAACATTATTTTCGTTAAAAGGATAAGCACCAATAATTTGTTACTAGATTAACGCTCAAATTTTATTTTATCAAAAAATGACAATTTTCCTTAAACGTAATGATTACACATAATTTATATAGCGACTATATATTATCTAATAATGGATTTTTTATAAACTATTTGAAATAGTCGATAATTGTTCAAGAAAAACAACAACAATTTTAACTAATAATTTTACAAAAAATGCTTTTATGTACCCATAAAATTGCATAAATAGATTAGAATAATACGGTAAATAATAACATTGAAGATTTTTTTAATCATCTATTAAATAATACAAAATATTTGCATTTATTTTATGCAATGTCAATTATCTTAAGCGTTCACAAAATTGCTGTAATATTTGTTAATTTTTTTCAAAAACTTCCTTTTAGATTACGCAAAATTGTATTATGCAAAAGCAGTAAAAATATGATATTACATCATCAAACAAAATGTTTATGTTATTTCATTGCCACTTTTACGTCAAGATAAACACTGATTAATTTTATGAATTAATAATCCAGATAATCGAAATTTATTTGGATGATGATTAAATTTTTATTTAATTTTTATTGAAATGAAATTCCTCTATTAGGCAATTTCGTATATTTTTTCTCCTTGGAAGTTACCCGCTGGTCCATAATTGCAAACTAATAAAACAGTGTTTCGATCTCCATTCATGTAATCAACATATCCACAGCCAATTTTCGTACTTTTTGCCCATACCATTTGTGTGTAATGTCCAGTATGGTAACTGAATCTATAAACAAAAAATTGTTAATAAATCAAATTTAATTGAATCACTCGAAATTATTAATTGTACGTGACAGATAAATTTAGTTAGTATAAACGCAATTCAATTACTTAATTATTAAACAGTAACACTAATAAATCATTAATTAAATTATGATTTAATCAATTATTAATTATGGTTTCGTGGTTCAGGCCCGAAAGCCTTATAGTTTCGCTTTGGCGTTCGTCCGTCCGTCCGTCGTACACTCGTATAATTGCCATGGTAACAGTTACCATAGCAACCGTATCCATGACACCCGTGTCCATAGCAACCGTTACCATGGTAATAATCGTTACCTTCACAGACCACGAAACCTTGCAATGGAGGCACCATGCGCCTGCTTCTCTTATATTTTTACAGACATACGATTTTTAATTTTACTTACACATATCGTTCAACATCGTTACGGTTGAATTGATTCACCTCGTTATACCACAATTCTATTAATTGTTTTAACGAGTCATTTTTGGTGCCTGTTGAATATGATGTAGCGATATTCTGACCAACATGGTATTGTTCTAAAAAGACGATATAAAATATATTTCTTCAAAATCTTTAACGTTGGTGAAATTTTAATTATTTTTGATAGAATTTTTACTTAGTATAAAATGAATATTTTCTTTTATTTATTCGTATTCAAAATAATTTATTAATATATACTTACGAGTATTTCGGCAAGAGTCATGTTTAAATGTACATTGATTTGCCCATCTTTGTGCTATGGTTGCTAATTCATTATCCCAAACCTTAAAAAGTAAAATTAAATTTTTTTTACCTTCTCTTAATTCTCTTATAATATTTTGAAATCTGAATTTGTTAATAAAGAGTTGTTAATTTAAAATTAACAAAAATCAATAGATCGATTGAAAAGAAATCGATCTATTAATTTAAATTGTATATTATTTTCAATAAAATTGCTAAATAATATTTCAGTTAAAATTGTAATAATTATTTTAAATTTATATTTATTTTTTTTTGTATTTCTATTTTCTATCTCACCATATTTGGCATATTTTTAGCTCCTGGTTGTGGTCCAGGGCTTCCTCTTTCTTCATTGCCTGTTGCGACTTTTTTTCTATATTCATTATGCAGATTTACAATTTCGGATTGTTGTTCAGGTGTAAGAGAAGATACTTTTGCATTACAAACTGGTTTTGGGTTCTACAAAAAATAAATTAAACAGTTTAAAAAAAGAAGCTATAATTGTTTCTTTTTATTATACAATAAAATCATTATTAATGATAACAAATTAATGAATTATATTCTACTCTCATGAAATCAAATTGAATATAATTTTTGAAAACTTCTATTTGTTGTATATACTTACTGTAATACGGCACATTGTATGATCTCCACAAACGTTACAATAATCAATTTGTCCATTATTATTTTTCTCATTATTATTTAGGCCATTATTATTTTGCCCTTTATTAGTTTGCCCATTATTATTTTGCTCTATATTATTTTGCCCTTTATTAAATCGTTTTAAAAAATTTCTCCAATTTTGCCAAAAACTGTTTTCCCCTTGGGTTAGTACAACAATTGTTAGAATTGTAAAAAGAAAACAGAAATTGCGTAACAATGCCATTATGTTTCGTATTGTGAGCAATGAGATTGACTTAATTTGCTATTTCAACCAAATAGAACTTATACTCATACACTTTTCTCAACTTCTTTTATACTAATCTGTTACTCTTTATGCCCTATATAACTATTACTATTTTGTTGACATTGGAATTTAATCAGGTGCACATTATCATAAAATCAACTGTATATAATTAAATTCTTTAAATTAAAAATTTGGATACTACACATGAAAAATTTCCGTATGAGAATTAGTTCTAGCTTTTTAGCCAATAATATTTTGTTGGCTTTTTGTTATCTTTTACATACGTCAAAGTCTAAAATTTACATATGCAAAGTTCCAAAAACACTTCTTATATATTACAATCGATTTTAAAATAGTAAATAAAACTTTTTTTTGGCTTTTGTTATTTTTTACATGCGTCTGAGACTAGAATTGAGATTGATATACCAGAAACGTGATGAAAATATTGTTTGTTCAATTGTTGAAAAAAATTTCCTGTTACTTTGAAATACATATAAAATTAAGTAATTAATCTTAATATTTTTTTGGCTAGGAAAAATTCGGTAAGGTATATGTAGATCTAGTCAAATGAGAAGACAACTATTTTTGTGTTATTAAGGAATATTTTATTTTATTAGATAGAAATTAAAAAATTTTTAATCACCAACTAACGATCAAAAATTGTTAAACTTTACATCTTTTTGTTTTTTAATTTTTGAGGAAGAATAAAATTCCTCTAATTAGCAATTTCGTATATTTTTTCTCCTCGGAAGTTACCCGCTGGTCCATAATTGCAAACTAATAAAACAGTGTTTCGATTTCCATTCATGTGATTAACATATCCACAGCCAATTCTCGTACTTTTTGCCCATACCAATTGTGTGTAATGTCCAGTAGCAAAATTGAAGCTATAAACAAGCATTGTTAACAATTACATATTTTTAATAAATTTAACTAATTACTAATTTTTTTTTCTATAGAACAAATACATTTTTTTTCAATTGTAGAGAGAATTAGTTTTAAAATAAGCTAATTTTTGTGTTTATAAAACAATATTTTGTTGAAATTCTGAATCTTAAATTAAAACGACATAATTTCAAGTAAAATTAGACAAAAAACCGAAACTTCTTACTTTTACAGTCAAATGATATTAGTTTTTACTTACACAAATCGTTCGACTTGGTTACGATTAAATAGTGCCACCTCATCATACCACATTTTTATTAAATTTCTTAATGATGAAGGATTGGAGCCGGTTGTCCATGCTGTAGCTACATTCTGACCAACTTGGAAACGTCCTAAAAAAAAGAATAAAATTTTTTTTTTAAATCTTTAACGTTGCTGAAATTTTAATTATTTTTCAGAGAATTTCCTCAGGATAAAATGAATTTTTTTTATTTATTCGTATTGAAAATAATATATTATACACTTACGAACTCTTCGGCAAGTGTCATGACCAAATTTGCATTGATTAGCCCATCTTTGTGCTATGGTTGCTAATTCTCTATCCCAAACCTTAAAAAAGGACGTAAAATTTTTTTTTTAAATTTCTATTGATTCTTTTATAATTCTTTGAAATTTGAATTATTAATTAAATTATTTAAAAATAAATTGTGTAATAATTATAATAAGCAATAAAATAATAATCCCTGTCAACTTCTGGTTCAATATCATAAATACAAGAGATTGTAAGTCAATCAAAAAATTTGTTGATTTGGCGATCTTAATTATTACAAAGCGTATCTCAAGGTACGGTCAGTAAGCATGATATAAAACATTGTTAAAACTCTATTTTCTATCTCACCACATTTGGCATATTTCTGGCTCGTGGTTGTGGTCCAGGCCTTCCTCTTCTTTCCTGACCAGAAGCGACTCTTTGTCTATATTCATTATGTATTCTCACAATTTCGGATTGTTGTGCAGGTGTAAGAGAAGATACTCTTGCATTACAAACTGGTCTTGGGTTCTACAAAAAATAAATTAAACAGTTTTCAAAAAAAGACTATAATTTTTTTTTCTTATTATGCATTAAAATCATTATTTATGCTAAGAAATGAATAAAATATATTCTGATCTGATCGAATTAAATTAAAATAATTTTTGAAAATTTCTCATTTTTGTACATACTTTTGGCTTTTGTATATACTTACAGTGAAACGACACATTGTATGATCTTGACAAATGTTACAATAATCATTTTGCCCTTGAATTAGGACAACAATTGTTAGAATTGTAAAAAGAAAACAGAGACTGCGTAAAAATGTCATTATGCTTCGTACAGTGAGCAATGAGATTGACTTAATTTGCAATTTCAACAATAATTTACTCATGCACATTTCATAGTTTCTTTTATACTAATCTTATACTCTTTATGCATCATCTAATTATTGCTATTTTGTTGACATTGAAATTTTCTCAGGTGTACATTATCGTAAAATAAATTTTCAATCCACTTTCCTTGAAAGTAAAAGTTTTCTTCATGTATTTCGTCAGATAAGGTAAAATGGATTTAAAATTGTATAGTAAAATATTTATTTCCTCATGTTTAGGTCACTGATTTAAAATATATTTCTCTTAACAGATACATTGTAAAAAAAAATTATTTCGTCCAAATAATCGGTAACTTGGCTATAATAAAAAAATATTTAATTGGATCAAATTTTCAAATATATTTTTTTCAGTTTGGTTATGGTAAAAACTATTTGGTTAAAAATATTGCTGAAAAAAATTTGTTTTTATTGAAAGGATTCCTATTATTTTTATGCAACTTTTCATTTATCGAATTTCCCCTTAATTTTAAACTATTTTGTACTAAATGCTGATTTCTTACATACACATTTTGAATTATTTATTATTCCTTCGGGGTTTCAATTTTTGTGTATAAAAAATTTTGTGTAGGTACGTACAAATTCCAGATTTCAAAATGCAGCAAGCTATATGTAGGTCTTGTTAAAAGAGAAGACAAATTTCTTTTGTGTTATTAACGAAGATTTTATTTTTTAAATAGAAATTCAATAAAATTTTAACCATCAATTAACGATCAATAATTGTTAACCGTACAACATTTTGTTTTTTTACAAAAGAAGGTATTTCATTGAAATAAAATTCTTCTAATTAGCAATTTCGTATATTTTTTCTCCTCGAATATTACCCGCTGGTCCATAATTGCAAACTAATAAAACAGTGTTTCGATTTCCACTCATGTGATTAATATATCCACAGCCAATTCTCCTAGTTGTTGCCCATACCATTTGTGTGTAATGCCCAGTATCAGTATTGAAGCTATAAACAAGCATTTTTAATGAACAAAATTTAATTAAATCAATTGAAATTATAAACTTGTACGTGACAGAATAATTTAGTTAAAATAAACAAAATTTAATTACATAATTATTCATTATTAATTAAATTATGATTTTTATTATGTATTTTATTTCTATAGAACAAAAATTTTTTTTTTATTTTCATTTTACTTACACATATTGTTCAACTTGGTTACGGTCGAATAGTTCCACCTCATCATACCACATTTTTATTAAGTCGCTTATCGATGAAGGATCGGAGCCTGTTGTCCATGCTGTAGCTACATTTTGACCAACTTGGAAACGTCCTATAAAAACAAAAATATATTTCATGTTGACAATTTTTATTTTACTTACATCGAGAAAATAGTTTCTCTGTTTTAAAGCACTATTAATTCAAATATTATTTTATAAAAATTTATTTTCTTATGGAAAATTTTATTTTGAATGAAACAAAACATCTTAATGAAACCGATATCTTTATATCAAGAAATAATTTTTTCAAAGTATAGCATAAAACTTACGAGTGTTTCGGCAAGAGTCATGAGCAAATCTGCATTGAAAAGCCCATCTTTGCGCAATTATTGCTAATTCCCAATCCCAAAACTGAAAAGTGAAATTAAAATTTTTTTAAGTTCTCTTAATCAGGTTGACGTGAAACGTCCCTTTATTTCTTTGTTTTTCTATTTTTTGTCTCACCAAATTTGGCATATTTCTGGCTGGTGGTTGTGGTCCAGGTCTTCCTCTTCCTTCATTGCCTGAAGCGACTCTTTGTCTATATTCATTATGTACTCTCAAAATGTCCAATATTTGTGGAGTTGTAAGAGTAGATACTCTTGCATTACAAACTGGTCTTGTGTTCTAGACAAAATTAAAGTTTAAATAAAACTATAATTTTTTCTTCTTATTTTACAATTTAAAAAAATTCTAATAAATTGTACTTCTATGTGTATTTTGAATATATGCTTACTCTGAAACGGCACATTGTATGATCTGGACAAATGCTACAATAATCTTCTTGCCCTTGAATTAGGACAACAATTGTTAGAATTGTAAAAAGAAAACAGAGACTGTGTAACAATGACATTTTGCTTCGTATAATGAGCAACGAGATTAATTTAATTTGCAATTTCAACCACAAATGGACTTTACTTATGGACTTTTCTCAGTTTCTTTTATACTAATCTTATACTCTTTATGCTCAATCTAATTATTGCCATTTTGTTGACATTGAAATTTTATCAGGTGTACATTATCATAAAATAAATTTTCAATCCACTTTCCTCGAAAGTAAAAGTTTTCATGTAATGTCAGATGGGGTAAAATGGATTTATATTTGTATGGTAGAACTTTTATTTTCTCTTGTTTAGGTCACTGATTTAAAATAATATATTTCTCTTAGCAGATACATTGTAAAAAAATTTATTTGATCCAAATAATTGGTTACTTGTTTATTATTAAATAAATAATTAATTTACTACTTGTATTATTATTTCAATTATTGTCTCGAAATGTTGATTCTATTCATTAAAGGATAGTTTGTTCTTCATTAATTTATAAAAAAAATAGAATCTGAAAAAGGTTTTAAAATTTAAAATTTTGTTTCTTTTACAAAAATACAGTAATAAGCTAAGCGTAGATCTAAATTAAACGACAAGACATCTTCTTTTGTGTTATTAACGAAGGTTTTATTTTATTAAATAGAAATTGACAAATTTTTAACCATTAATTAATGATCAAAAATTGTTAAACATTACATCTTTTAATTTTTGAGAAAGATATTTCATTAAAATAAAATTCTTCTAATTAGCAATTTCGTATATTTTTCCTCCTCGGATGTTTCCCCCTGGTCCATAATTGCAAACTAATAAAACAGTGTTTCGATTTCCAACCATGTGATTAACATATCCACAGCCAATGTTAATACTTGTTGCCCATACCATTTGTGTGTAATGTCCAGTTTCCAATCTAAATCTATAAAAAATCATTGTTAATAAATAAAATTTAATTAAATCAATTGAAAATATAAACTGTATGTGACAGAATAATTTAGTTAATATAAACGTAATTCAGTTACATAATTATTAAACAGTAACCAGTAATAAATCATTAATTAAATTATGATTTAATTAATAATTCATTTTATTACAATCGTAAAAAAATATTTTTTCTTTCATATGGAGAATTATTTTTAAAATTAGTAAAATTTTTTTATTTAGTAATTATAATATTTTGTTGAAATTCGGAATCTTAAATTAAAACGACATAATTTCAAGTAAAATTAGACAAAAAACCGAAACTTCTTTCTTTTACGGACAAATGATTTTTGATTTTACTTACACATATCGTTCAACTTCGTTACGATTAAATAGTGCCACCTCATCATACCACATTGTTATTAAATCTCTTATTGATGAAGGATTCGAGCCCGTTGTCCATGCTGTAGCTATATTTTGACCAACATTGAAACGTCCTAAAAAAAATTAAAAATTTTGTTTTTAAATCTTTAACGTTGGTGAAATTTTAATTATTTTTAAGAGAATTTACTTAGAATAAAATGAATTTTTTTTATTTATTCGTATTGAAAATAATTTATTATACACTTACGAACTCTTCGGCAAGTGTCATGTTCAAATTTGCATTGATTAGCCCATCTTTGTGCTACGGTTGCTAATTCCCTATCCCAAACCTTAAAAAGTGAAAATAACATTTCTTTAATTTCTCTTAATTCTCTTATATTTCTTTGTAATCTGTATTATTACAGTAGGAATCTGGTTATCCGAGCTAATGTGGACCGGACCTACCTCGGATAAGACGAAAACTCGGATAATCCGAATTGTTATTACATTTTAATATTATTATTGTTTAAACAATTATTATTTATTACAAACAGGAAAATAATATTGTATATATTTCATAATAATTTAAACAATTAGAATTTATTAAAAATAAACTCATATTTATAAAAAACTAAAATTAAAAATAACTCGGATGAAGTAGACTAGACTCAGATAATACAGAATTTCCTACTGGGACACCACTTCGGATAAACGGGGTTTTACTGTAATTAAAATATTTGAAACTAAATTTTGAAATAAATAATTTAAAAAAAAATAATGTTAACAGTTTTTAATTAAAAATTAACAATTAGTAAATATATCAAACCAGTCATTAAAATTGGTACAAGTTTAGCAAAATTACTAAATAATATTTTAGTTAAAATTGTAATTACTGTTTTATTTTCTTATTTATTTTTTTTCTATATTCCATCTCACCATATTTGGCATATTTCTGGCTCGTGGTTGTGGTCCAGGCCTTCCTCTTCTTTCCTGGCCTGAAGCGACTCTTTGTCTATATTCATTATGTATTCTCACAATTTCGGATTCTTGTGCAGGTGTAAGAGAAGATACTCTTGCATTACAAACTGGTCTTGGGTTCTACAAAAAATAAATTAAACAGTTTTCAAAAAAAGACTATAATTTTGTATTCTTTTTATGCATTAAAATTATTATTAATGATACGAAATTAATAAAATATATTCTGATCTGATCAAATCAAATTAAAATAATTTTTGAAAATTTCTCATTTTTGTACATACTTTTGGATTTCGTATATACTTACAGTGAAACGACACATTGTATGATCTGGACAAATGTTACAATAATCATTTTGCCCTTGGATTAGGACAACAATTGTTAGAATTGTGAAAAGAGAAAAGAGACTGCGTAACAATGCCATTATACTTCGTATAGTGTGCAATGAGATTGACTTAATTTGCTACTTCAACCACAAACAATTTACTCATGCACTTTTCTCAGTTTCTTTTATACTAATCTTATGCTCTTTATGCTCCATCTAATTAATGTCATTTTGTTGACATTAAAATTTTATCAGGTGTTCATTATCGTAAAATAAATTTGCAATCCTCTTTCCTCGAAAGTAAAATTTTTTCTGTATTTGTGTCGTCAAATGGGGTAAAGTGGATTTAAAATTGTATAGTAGAACATTTATTTACATACTATCAGATCATTAATTTAAAATAAATTTTTCTTACCTTTTTTTTCTCACTGTAAAAAAATAATTGGTCCAAAAGTAATAATAATAAATAATAAATAAATAAAAATTATTTGATACAAATAAATATTTATTTGATAATAATAGTCAAGTAATCGATTATTTGAATGAAATAAATTTTTTTTCATTTCTAGTTAATTCAATATTTTTAAAAAATTCTTTTTTTATTCACATTACTATGTAAAAAGAAATTCTGACTTCTCGAAATTCTTAATTTAGACTCGATTTCGATGTTAAATTGTCATTTATTTTTTTATTGATACCTGAAATCAGTCATTTAACTTTTTTTAAAAGTGTTCTGTATTCTGTAAGTGATACTGTCGATGGCATCATTTTTTTCCTTAAATTATAAAATATTTTTAATAATAATAATTATAACTTTTTAATCATAAATGAGTAATTCAGTTTTATTTTATTTATGAAATTAACGAGACATTACTAAGGGGAAATTGACTATTTTTTATAAAAACAATTTATGATTATTATTTTTCTACTGTTAAAATATGTAAATAACATAAAAGCATTGCTTTTATTAGAGATAAGCTTTAATAATTTATTTTTGAAAAAACAACTGTTGCAGTTTATCGAACAAAATATACATTCGCATTTTCCTTGTATATATATATATATAAAGATTGCACAAAGTATATATTGCGAATTTTAATAAATTATTATTTAAAATATTTTAATTAAATTTATAATTATTTTAGCAATACCTCAAATATATTTTTATTGAAAATTTAATATTTAAATTTTATATAAAATTTTTTATAGAAAATGTAAATTTCTCTTTTTAGCATATTTTTACAAAATCATAAAATATTTTTAAAAAATTAAAAAAATTATTTTCTTTTAGTGTATAAATTAGAGTCATATATATGGTAAATAATAACATTTACTTTTACTTATATCTAATAATTCATACTTTTTAATCATCTTTAAAATATTATACAAAATGTTTACATATTTATTTTATATAATATGAAAATTCTTCCACAAAATTGTTATAATATTTTTTGTAATTTTTCAAAACTTTCCTTTAAAATTATTCAAAAAAAAAGCATTAAATGATATTATGTCATCAAGAAAGTTTTTTTTTCTTTTTCATTTATCAATTTTAAGTCACAGGGATTTTATTCATGAATTAATTCAGACAATTAAAAATTTTTTTAAATTATTTATTAGTTCACTAAATTTGTTATACTTTCCTGATAGAGTGCACTGAATTTTACAATTTTAAATTATTATACTAATTTATTATTATTTTTATATATTTTTTTTATTTACATGATAAATAATTATATATTTAATACAAAATATTTTCAAATTCAAATTAGTATAATATATATGAAGGTATTCATAATATTTGACGTGTATTAACGCGTTGATATGATTTTTAACTTCACGTTTTCAGAACAAATCATAAATCTTTAGAAATTGCATTTTAATTACACAATTAAGCGTGAAATTGTTTTTTGAATTACGCGAAACTATTCATGAAATAAGCTGTGATTTTCTTCAATAAGAAAGAAGATAAAAAAAAGAAACAAAAGGTCTAGAAAAAAAGAAATTTTATTTTTTAATTCAATAGAATAATATTTATTTATTTTACATTGCCAATCTTCTATTTGCTTTTTTAAAATATTTGCCTTTATTATTAAAATTAAAAATATAAAATCGAAAATGTAATTTTTTACAATAGAATAAAATTTTTATTCGCAGTGATAGGGGTTTCCAGATGAAGGCATTTGTTGATTTATAGTCCCTTTTTTATATAATCCATTTCCCATCATATTAACAAAAGGACTATAATTACATGTAAGTTGTATTCGAGTCATACCGTCAGATTTATATCTTATAGCTCCGCATCCAATTTTTGTAGTGTTTGCTGATATCATTTGCGTATAGTGAGCCGATCCACCAAAATTCCTAGAAAAACAATAGGCGATATTGTCTAAAATTTTTTTTTTAAAATAGAGTATAAAATATCCAAACCTTACAAAAGACCACGGCAAACGGTATACAAAAACTAATCTCAATTAGTAATAAAAAAAAGTTTCAAAATAAAAATATACAAAATGGTGTCTCTTTGACATTTAATACCGCACTTACATCACATTTTCTACTTGTGAACCATCAAAAATTTTTACTTCATCATACCATCCTTGCACAATGGATGGATAATTTAACTGGCTTTCGTCAGAATGTGAAATAAATCCCAAATTTTGACCCATAGCGTCTAAAAAAAAATTAAAAAATTATTATCATTATTAGATTATTATATTACTATATAATTAAAATTTTTTAAATAAAATCATATATTTTAGAAAAAATATCTTCTATTGGGAATCAGTAACAATTTTATTAAATTTTTACATCTACTTACTGCCAAATAAACACCTATCATGTCCATAATTACAAGTATCAGCCCATTTTTGCGCTAGTTTTGCCAATTTTTCATCCCATTCCGTGTTTAAAAAAAATAATTTTATAATTTTACTTTAGATTATTATAATTATAATTATTAATAATAATTATTATTATTTGAGAAAAAAAATTAATAATTTATAAAATTTGATTACTAAATCTGGCATATATGCTGCGGCTGGTTGTCCGTAATTGTTTGAACCTGTTCCTTCTGCACCCGAAGCAAGACATTTTCTTAATTTATTGTGCTTCACAAGAATTGATTCTTTCTCACCAGGACTTAAACCATTTTTTTCTGTAATACACGATGGTGCTGGTAATTCCTATAAATACAAAAAAAGAAACAATATTTAATTTTTATAAATTATTTTAAAATATTTTCTTCTTAAAATAAGAATAAAAATATAGAGAAAAGAGTGAACAATAATAATGAATTAGTGGAAGTAAAAAATTGAAACAAATTCAAAGTTCTTACTCGATTGAAGCAAGATTCTTGGGTGAAAACTTCATTAATTGTAAAAATTAATGAAAAAGAACAAACAATTTTTGAAGAAAACATTTTGTTTTTTTTCTAGCACTTTACTGTATACGTTAATAATTATTACTTTAGCAAAAGAAAAAAATTATGCGTGAAATAGATTCCCGTATTACTTTCGGAGTATTTATACCCTCAAATTCGTGAGTAATATTTTTTTACATGACTCGATTTTTTAATATTTCGTCAATATTCTCTTTTATTATATAGTATAAAAAATTATTATTCTTTCAAAAAAAAATAAAAATCTAGATAGAAAATTCATAAAAATGGATATATTAAAAAATAATATTTAATAATTAAATCGTGCGTTTAGCTTTGAATCAGAAAACTGATAAGTATACTAATACAGTGGAACCTCGATTATCCGAACTAATCTAGGCAAGGCCGGGTTCGAATAATCGAAAATTCGGATAATAGAGATTTTAATTTTTTTTTATAATTAAAGTAAAAAAATGTATAGTTGAACTATATATTTAACTTAATACATATGTTTTTAAATATACATAAGTATATATACATATATGTAAATATATATTAATTAATAATATATTAAAAACTCAGAAAATTCGGAAATTTTTAAGATTTTTTTGGCATAAATTTGGTTATTTTGCTTTGAAAGATAGCATCTATTCGTTTTTTAGATGCCAAATCACGCATTCTTCTCATAAATGAATGAATGATAAAATAAATAGAGAAAATAAAATTTAAAATTCGGGAGACCAAAAAATAGTTCGGATAATAGAAGTTCGGATAAAATGTTTTTCAGTTCGGATAATAGAGGTTCCACTGTATATATTTTTTTAAACTTTCAATTGTTTTAAAAAATTTTCAAAGTTATTATTTAAAATTTTTTAAAAAAATTTAAAATGAATTTGAAAATATTTATAATATTAATGTAATAATATGTATAGTCAAATATTACTTTATTATTAAATGATATACATTTTTTTTGTTATATATTTGCAGAAATGGATTTTAATAATTTTTTTTCTATTTATTTAAAATGACAAAAAATATTTAATGATTAAAATTCATTAATTTTTCGATATTATTCTCTTTAACGTCGAATTTCGTAAACTTTTCCACCACGCATATTACCAGCAGGACCATAATTACAAACGAGATAAACAATGTATTGACCACCTTTTTGATAATTTACATAACCACAGCCAAGTTTGGTTGTCTTTGCCCATAACATTTGTGTGTAATGACCAGTTTTCATCTCAAATCTGCATTTAAAGAATATATATTTTTTTATGAACATATTAAAAATAAATAAATTTAATTTAATCTACATTATAAATAAAATAGTTCCAATTAATAATTAATAAAAAACATCAAAATAATAATAATAATAATAGTAAAGATAAATGTATATTTACTAAAAAAAATAATTTCGACTTACACAAAATTTTCCACCATTCGAGGGTTAAATAGTGCCACTTCATCGTACCATAATTTTACTAAAGCTTCCACTGGTTGAGGTTGTCCACCCTGAGCCACAGGCCATTGTGCAATGTTTTGACCAACAGAGAATCGTTCTAAAGAGGCAAATAATTTATAACAATAAGTTCACTAATTTAAAAAATATTAACAATTAATTAATTAATTATAACAATTATAAAAACATATAAAAAACAAATGTAATAATAATAAATAAATATATAAATATTAATAATATTGACAATATAATAAATGAAAAATTGTTAATACTAACTGACATTTCTGCATGTGTCATGAGCGTAAATGCATGAATTAGCCTGTGTTTGCGCTATATTTGCTATTTCATGATCCCATTCCTATTTTATTTTGACAAAAACAAAAGAGTTTCTATTATGATTTTTTCAAATGAGAATAAATTATTTTTATTAAAATAAAGACAGGAAAAGTATTCTAGTACTGTAATTAGCGTATTATTAGGAAAAATTGTCTATCGATTTTGATATCAGAAAAATATGTTAATTTTTTATTAAATTTGGAATTAATTAAAATTGCAATAATTGAAAACTAAATACAAAATAAAAGGAAATAAATAATTATTATTTTCTCACCAGATTTGGCATAGATTTTGCTTTTGGTTGTGGACCTCGAGGGTTTCCTCTTGGTTCATTACCACTAGCTACCAATTGTCGATATCTATTATGTTCCGAAAGAATTTTATTCTTTTGTTGTTTGGTAAGGCCAAATTGTCTAGTTGGACAAGCTGGTCTTGTATACTTAAAAAATTTTGTATTATTATATTGTAATTAAAATAAATTTATTTAATTCTAGGTACTGGCTTTTTTATTATCGAAACGAAAACACAATTTCCAATAATTTTGTTTTTATTTAAATAATAAAAATTAATAATAATTTGCGTAGCGAAATCAACTCACATGAGGTTTACACATAGTGTGATCACGACAAATATTACAATAATTGGCTTGACCAATTGATAATGCAATTAATGAAAAAATTACAGTGAGACCAAATAAAATTTTTAATTGAAACATTTTTGACTGAAAAAAAATTTATTCCACCTTTTTACAATTAAAAACTGCTAATTAAAATAAAACAATAGTTTCAGTCCTTTATATAGTCGATATTCACAAACAAATTATCCATATAATTCTTATCATCTAGTAATTATCTTGAACATTTATTTTCTAATTATATCTACGTTAAAAAAAAATATATATATATATATATTATTTTAAATGAAATTTTCAACAAAACAATAATTGAAAAATTTATCAAAACTCCTTTTTAATCTAGTAGAGAAAAATAGAATTAAAAAAAAATAATTTTAAATTTAAAAATATGTATTACTATGAAATGTCAGCTTTTCAAAATTCAAAATGGCGAATTCAATATGATGCAAGATTTTTTTCAAAAGTTGATCTAATTCGTTTTAAACTTGTTACTCGGAGGTTTTCGAGGTCAGAAATTACGAATTTAGTGATAGATTCGTAATCAAATTCGAAAAAATATAGAAATATATATATATATAGGTAAAGAGAAATTTTGTAAAAATGGAAAATTTGTGCGATACACATTTTTTAAAAATCTTCCTCCATATTGAATCGGCCATTTTGAATATTGAAAATCTAATTTCAGATTCGTAATCAATGATTTCAAGGCACATTTTTTAAAAAATAATATCCATTTGTCTTTTGCAGGAATCAGGCCAAAGTCACATTCACCTGGTGAAATTGACCAGATTATTAAGGCTAGCACGCCTTCTGCAGAAAATGGATAGGTTTTCTCAATATAGTGCAATGATATTAGCATTACTTATGATTTTCTTCACTCTGGTTGCTCATTGGTTGGCCTGTATTTGGTATGTCATCGCAGAAAAGGAGAGATTACGAAACGATAAAGAATGGGACCTTGGTAAATACCTAACAAATAAACTATACATTTTTTCAAAAAAATATTTTATTGAACCAATCAGTAAGCTGAACTAAAAAAAAATGTTCATAAATGTATGATATAAAACCTAAACTTTTTTTTAGTTTTTTAACTGGAAAATTTTTGGCTTCTTGGATTTCAAACTTTAATTTAATTAATTTATTAATTAATTTATTAAAAAATTTTATAAATCTATTCTTTCATATAGTTTCAGTTTGGTAGAATTCTATTTTAAAATTGGAACATTTTTTTTTAATAAAATCCCTGTTATAAAAGTAAACAAGAATTTTTTTTCAGAACAAAAATTTTTCATTTATCAAATGTGTAAAATTTTTCATTCTTGGAATTTAAAAAACTTTTAATTTAAAACTAGGTGGAAATATTCTCTGGAATTTTACAGGAGGAGTGGAGCTGTTAATTTCGACCGATATATATGGTTTACCAGTCTTATTTTAACGGAAATTACTACTCAAAAGTTGTTCTCTAAAATTAAATTGCATTTAATTTAATTATTATATAATTTTTAAAGTAGTTCTCTAAAATTTATGTAGAATATTTTCAATTTTTTTTTCGACATTTACGTAAAACTTTATAAAAGTTATCAAGAAACATGAAGTTGTGATAAAATTTGAAATTTACTAAACATAAAAGATTACAGCTTGCTTTTTCATTTATAAAGTAAAGTTCAGGTTTCTCGATGACTTTCAAAATTATTGCTTTAAAATTTAAATAAAAATAAATATCTGAGAGAAAATTTCTTTAGATTTCTATATATATAATATATACTAAACATCTAGTCAAATCAATTAAAATGAGAAATAAACTTTTTATTTAGTGAAAATTTTAATTGAAATTTTTTTACTGAGTTTATATTTTTTTATTATTATTTTTATATATTATTATTGGTTTATATTTATCAGCCAAATTTTTTTCTTACTTAAAAATTGTACTAATTACTTAATTAGTAAAATTATTAATTAATTAATAATTATAATATGGGTCTGTTTTTCAAGAATAATAATCCTTTATCTAATATAAATTTTTATCTGTTTATCTTTTTGATGATCTACATATAGACAATACTTATTCTGCATAAAAATTTGCATTGTTTTAAAAGTTACATAAAAAAATGTTGTAAAACTTTTTAATTATCCTTTATAGACTAATATTTTTTTTCTTTTGAATAGACGTATTTTCTTTCTTTGTTCCTACTTTAAAACAAGAAGAAGAAGAAGAAGAAGAGAAAAAAAGAAGTTAAATTCGAAAACAACTTGGTCTCCCCTTGCCTGTTGCAATGGGAATCGTAAATGTCTGTATAGCACTTGTGTGATAGGCGAATACAGACAGCTCTCCAGAGTGTTGTTATGAAAAACTCAGATTCCAGAATCTACTTAATATTATAGCCATTTGAATTTTTAACTTTTATTAAACAACTGCCAAGTGAAATTTTTTTTAATTAATTCTGTTTCTTTAAAAAACTGTGATAAACAATTTTATTCTATCATCTAATTAATGAAAAATAGAACTTCTTAAAAAACCTAATGGAACATTGTAAAAAATTTTATGCAATTAACTTTTATTTTAAAAAAGAAAAAGAATTTGCAAAGTATAAAGATTTACAAGTAGTATAAAGAAGTATAAAGAAGAATTTTCAAAAGCATTCAAAATGGAGCTTAAAAAATTTTAAATCATTGCAAACAGTTTTGAATTAATTTAAAATAAAAAATGTCAACTTTGAATCCCCTTCCCCCCCCAAAAAAAAAGAAAATTTCTTCATTACCCTAATACTGTCAATGTCAAGGAGATATTACAAATATAATGTTCCGGAAATGGTAAAGGAAATTATATACCTTGGAACATACTATTCATCTTCCTGATATAATATATATATATAAGAGAAAAATCCGAATAATGTTGACCCAGAAATAAGATTTCTACATGAATTGAGAATGCAAAAGCTTGGCGCTTATCTCTTCCGCGTTCCCTTCACGATTCACTAGACTTACGAGTGGATCCTCCAGTATTTGTCAACCTGAATTTCAAACCGTCACTACGTACCTAAACATACTCTAAATTCCTATAGAGTTGCACACACAAATATATATATATATATATTTAGACAATAAAGAAAATAAATTCTAAATCACTATTAAAATAAACCACTATTTGTATTTCCCATTTACATGCTTAGAATATTTAAATTTTTTTAAAAATAAATTCTAAACATTTTGATTAAACGATCAAATTTAAAAAATCAATTTTTAAATAAACCGATGAAAATGTTTATTATTTATAGACTTGACTTTGGATTTGCATTTTTCACACTTGACACAAAAGTAATTAATGCGAATCAAAAAAAAAAAAAAAAAAAAAAAAGAAGAAGAAAAAATTTGTAAAGTGCGGAAAATTGGGTGCACAACTGGTGAGAAAATAAATCGAGATTGCTTGACATATAGTCGAGCTATTAAAACTCAGCATATAGAATGACTGCATATATACAGAACTCCAGCGTCTAAAAAATAAAACTAAAATTCCACAAAAAAAAATACTTCAACGATTTATGATCTAGTTTTCGCCATTTTTTTTACAGGTTGGATTCACATTCTCGCAGATAGACTAAAAATTCCCGTACAAAATGTCACTCGTATGGATAGCTATGTGACTGCACTATATTTCACATGCAGTAGCCTCACGTCAGTTGGATTTGGAAATGTATCAGCAAATACAACATTTGAAAAAATATTTTCTATTTTAACAATGCTTGTAGGAGGTTAGTATTTTTTAAGGATAAATAGTTTTTTTTTAATTCTTTAAGTTTCGTTGTTTCCGTGCAGAAATTGATATTTCAAGCAAATAGGATCAATTTAAAAAATATTTTTCTCTGTATTGGATCCACAATATTGAATTTTGAAAACCGACATCGGATTCGTAATCAGCGACCCCAAAAATCCCCGAGCAGTAACATTCAAGTAAATTCAATGAATTTCAAAAAATTTGTCCTTCATATTGGATCCGCCATTTGGAATTTTGAAAAACTGACATCGGATTTGTAATCAGCGATACCATTTCTGTACGGGTTTCAGTTTTTAAATAAATTATTTTTTGTAATTAATTATTTGTTTCGATGTAAGTTGCAGTATTCTATAAAGTTTTTTTCGGATACAGAGAATTAAAATTGTAATAAAAATTAATAAAATTGTTTAATTTGCTCTATGAAATTTTTTAACTTAAGTTTCACTACGTTTATTTTTATAAATAAATAACTAAAACAGAAAAGAAAAAAGAAAAATAAATAAAAAATGAAAACTAATGGAATTTGTGTGATAATAATTATAACAGTATCAGTAATCTGCGAATATAAATTTTCTTTCAGCTCTAATGCACGCTGTAGTTTTTGGAAATGTCACTGCAATCATACAAAGGATGTATTCAAGAAGGTCATTATATCAATCAAAGTGGAGGGATTTAAAGGATTTCCTCGTCCTTCATCAAATACCAGACGAGCTCAAGCAGAGGATGCAAGATTACTTTCATACGATGTGGTCACTAAATCACGGGATTGATATACATGAGGTAAAAAAATACAAGCTTCAACATTTTATTTAAAAGATACTGCGCTTTATTTATCTATTCTATTACAGAAAATAGTAGTAGGAATTTTTTATATCATTAACAATAATTATCAATAACGATTCTATATATTGTACAATATACAAAAAAAGTAGTATGGTTTTAAAATCATTTCCAATTATTCTGAATTATAGAAGTAAAATAGGTTATTCTAAATTTAAATCAATTTTCTATATATAGTAGGAGAAAATATAATATATGTATCTCAATAAAATTTAAAATACTAAACCAATTTCCTCTGTCAAGAAAAGTATAATTTTGTTGGAAAATTTTTTAAAAATGTTCTCATAGAGATAAAATTCGAATTAATAAAAAAATGAAAAGATTGAAAATTGATCATATTCAATATTATTGTTTTCTAATTTATTCAAATATGTGAATTATTTTTAAAAACAAAAAAAGGGAATTTAATAAAATATATGATGTATAAAAAAGAGTGAAAGTCAAGTATATTTGTTTTCTACAACATAAGTTTCATGTTGAACATCTTCTTTCAGACCCTTAAAGAATTTCCAGAAGAATTGAGGGGCGATGTATCAATGCACTTGCATCGGGAAATTTTGAGTTTACCAATATTTGAAAGTGCTTCTCAAGGATGCCTCAAACTTCTTTCACTACATATCAGAAACAATTTCTGTGCTCCGGGCGAATTCCTTATTCATAAGGGAGACGCTCTTTCGTACATTTATTATCTCTGTAATGGTAGTATGGAAGTTGTGCAAAATAGCATGGTTGTCGCCATATTAGGTAAGAATTTCATAATAATAATGATCAATTAAAATTAATATCTATTTTGGATAATGTGTAATTTATTATTAATTAATAAACTATAATGGATTTATTGTTTGCTGTACACTGTATGTTCAAAATCAAAGCATTCAAACAGAAAACGGTACCTTCTAAAATTCATCCAACTGTTTTTTTGTATCGCTTTGCCCATAGTTAACTTAAAAGTATCAAATTGATATAAAAATTTGTATATCAATTTGATAAATTCAACTAATTTACAGTTTTTCTCGATGATTTTTAGGTCCGCAATTACGGATTCTGTAATGTACGGACATCTGTTATGATTAGTCAGTTAACAGATGTATAGTGTAAACGCAACGTTTTACCTTTTTATGTTTCTAATCGTAGGTAAATAATGGTAAAAAAATCAATTTTTAATAAGCTAGATAATAAAGGCAATGATCGTAACAGAAAAAAAACGAAAACAATTTGTTTCGGATTATATTATCGGAAACAAAAGTGAACTTTTTAGATTTAATTCGGATACAAGTGAATCTTGATTCCGGCATTAGAATCAAGATAGTTTAGTTTCGGTTTTAATATCCGAATCAAAAGTCAAGTTTACTTGAAGCAGATATCTGAATCAGATTAAAGTCTGATTCGGTTACCTAAATCAAAAGTAGACTTTATTTGTTATATTTATTTATACAATTTTACAGGCAGAACCCATTTGTACAAAGTACTAATTGTAAGAAAATACAAAATTGAATTTTAATATCTAGCATTATCATTAATATCAAAAATCAGATTACATAATTCTCTATTGATTATGGAATTCATAGGGCAAAGGAAACAGCTGCAAATTTCTTATACTTTGTCGTGGTACATTAACCCTAAGCAAACACAAAAGATCAAAGCAATTAATTAAGTTGTTAATTATTTTGGAATTATTTTTAATAAAACAATAGCAAATAAAAGTCTTTGTGATGAACACTAATGTAAGAAAATTGAGAAGAAATTTTTTTTATCATATTTATTAATTAAAAATGAGGTTATTCATTAGCATTGACAATTTTATTGTCTCAACTATGGGTGTTTTAATTGTACAGGTAAAGGAGATTTAGTAGGTAGTGACATTAACGCACAGCATCCTCAACATGGGGCCAATGGAGGTCCCAGTATTGTGGCAACAGATGTTGTGGTAAAATCAAGCTGTGATGTGAAAGCTTTAACATACTGTGATCTCAAGTGTATCCACATACAGGGATTGGTTGATGTACTTCGTCTCTATCCTGAATATCAACAAGTTTTCGCCAATGAAATTCAACATGATCTCACTTATAATCTTCGCGAAGGTTATGAAGCTGAGGTAATTAATATTCACACATCGTCAATGAATTCCCACAATCAAATTATTCTATCAACCAAACCTTTATTTTTTTTACAATGGATTTATTTCCTTAGAGAAAAATTGAGAAAGAATTTTTCAATTTACAGCAAGAATCAGATATGAATGGTCCATCGTTAACTCTTCCGTCAATTAGTGAGGACGACGAGAATATTCCTGAAGAGGGTGAAACGTCTCCTTTGTCACCACCTAATAGATCGCCGTTACATTCAGCAACGAGTCCAAGACACGCGAAATTTAGGTTATTATTAATTATTATTATTAAAAAATGTACCTAATCATTAATTTTGAAAGATTTTAAAATAAAATTGTAATTGTCATAAAGGGATAAATGTAGAGAAGGTAGAAGGCCACTAAAAGGGGTTTTAGTTCGAAGTAGAACAACAGCAGTTCCTCCTCATGATATTGTTGAAGATCATATTCGAGGATCAGTTGAAAGGCTTGATACACAAGTTTCAACATTGCATCAAGATGTTACTATGCTCAGTTATGAGGTAATTATACAAAAAAAAATAATTTCCCATTTGCCAAAATCATTTTCAATTTTTTCCACGTGGTTATTTTATAGATATATTATTTTTAACATTACTAATATTTTTCTAATAACAGAACAAATAATATTAGTATATTGTTTTTACTATTTAATATATTATTAAAAAAAATTCAAAAAGAAACAGATAATGTAATTACACGTTTTAAAAATTAAAAAAAAAAATTGTTCAAAAAAATGTATAACAATCTTTTTAGAGGCAAATAATAAAATGTTATCGTATATAATAACATTTACTGATATGGCATAAAATAAAATTGTTCAAATATAAATAAACTGCAATTTATGATTATATATCAAGTTTTACGAAGAATTTACAGTTATTTACTTTTAAAGAAATACATGAAACTTTTACGAGTTTAAAACATTGAAAAATAAACATTTTTTCACAGCAAAAAAAAAATTCTTAAATGTTTAATTGTTTAAATAATTTATTAATAATAAATGACAAGATAAAGTAACTTCTTCTTTTAGCTAAATTCTTTTAGTAAAGGAAATATTTTTATTTTTAGAGGATAAGGCAAAAATTGTTTTTTTTTTCAATGGTACTAGTACAGATAGAAAAGCATATTTTTTTGCACAGTTTGCAGAAAAATTATAAAGAAGTGTAAAAAAGTATACTTTTCTGCATTGTATCCAACAAAGTTAGGAAGCAGTACAGAAAACTACACTTTTCTGCATATTTTAAGGAAAGTTATAAAAACAAGGCGGAAAAGTAGCTTTTTTGCAAAGTTATAAAAAAACAAGTGCAGAATAGTATACTTTTCTGTACAGTATGCTGCAAAATTATAAAACAGTGTAGAAAAATTTTCATTCCAACTAAGTTATAAAAAAACTAAAGCAGAAAAGTAAACTATTTAAGAATGCCGCAAAAATTAAAAAACATTGAAATTTACTTTATAAAAAAACAGGTGAGAAATGCAATTCAAGCTCTACAAATTTTGGCAAGTTCGCCTCAAAGTAATCCAAATCTTCCAATGCCAGCGGGTAGAGCAGGAAGTGGAGTTTTAGCAAGAAGTTCATCGCATCCACCGGATGCTCTTTGTTGGAATCCACCTGCGCGATTAATTGATGTTTGCACACAAACAGATTGGCCTGTGGATATTTTAGATATGTGGGTACGAACCGATCCTCAACGTGTTCTCAAAATTTTAGGCCTTGAGCCAGAATCTGTTTTGAGGCTTCCCCCACCATCGCCAACACCATCGCCATCTTCACCTCCACCACCACCTTATGAACCTCTTTCTCCAATTGGTGGTTCTCCACATCGGTCACCATCTGAATCACCAGGTAAATATAATTTTAAAACAGTGGAACATACTTTCCAAAAATCCAAGATGGCGGATCCAATATGGCGGACAAAATTTTTTAAAATTCATCAGATTTACTTGAATCTTATTACTCGGAGGTATTCGACGTCAGTTTTTAGAAATTAATTAATGTTAAACTAAACATTAATTGTTTTTAAATAAATTGTTTATTTAGAATTTACAAATAAAAAAAGAGAAAATCAAGTAAGTACAGAGACAATAGAGAAATTTCTTTTTTTTTCTTTTCAGGTAACTATGGTTTTGGTAAAAGTTCATGTAGACGAGTAATGTCAAGAGGCTATCGAGAGTCATGGGATTCGGAAAATAAAGTTTCCCATCGATTTAGTGCTGGTGATGCCGAACATTCCTCCAATTTATATCAGAACTATAGTAATATTCGACAGCTTCCAGAAACGCGTTCTTTGACATTTGATCCCTTCGATAGCTGAGCAATAAGAAAATCATAAATAAAAGAAAAAGAAAAAAGTTAATTAGAACCAACATGGCTCATTTACTTTCTTTGCTTCAACAACATAATAAAAGTTCATTAAAGAGACTTGTTGTCTGTATAAAAAAAATATATTATATATATATATATATTCAAAATGTCGAAACAGTAAATAATTATTTAAATCTGAATTAGTAATTATTTTTGACTTTTTCAATAAAAGCTACGATTCTTACGTTAATTAATAATTCATTTTTTTCTTTTTGTTATTTATTATTTATTTTAATATTAATAAAAAAATTTATTTTTCCACAAACTTTTCATTATTTTTAAATAAGTATACATTTTATTATAATAATCAATTATTGAAATAATAATAATTATTATTAGGATTGAAGTTTAATTTATTTAAGGAACGAATCGGTGCTTTTGATTTAATCAATAGTGATTAATTTAGATTTAGATAATAATATTGTCTTACGAATAGAACATGCCTATCTTGCCTATGATTAAAAGGCTCTTTGAGAGTAAGAAATTGTTATACCTCAAATCGATAAATAAAAACACATTTTGCAGTTGGATTCACAATAATTGTTTTCCAATTTGCGCTTGAACATTTTTTTGCGGATGAGAAAAAAAGAACCTATTGGAAAATAATATTTTTCATATATCAGTTCATTATATATACATATAAATACTTCCTTACAAACTGTGCTATAAAGGTAAAAAAACTAAAAGGAGAAATAAAATTAACATTTTTAATGTAAAGAAAAATTTCAACTTCTGAAAAAGTGAAAAAAATTCAGAATTTATGGAAGAATTATTTGCCTATTGAAATAATATCTAAAAAACAATTTAATTTGATAACAGAATATTTTATTGATTTTAAGACAAATCAAATATCAACAAAATATTTTGCTGTCAACAAAAATATTTCTCTTATTGTTAATTCTTTTTTTTGTTCATCCTTTCAAAACTCACATTCACAGAAAATTAAAAGGCATTAAAATAAGCTGCAACGCTTATTATTTTAATCCAATTTTGCTTATTTTAATCCATTTTGGTATTAAAATAAGTAAAATTGGATTAAAATAATAAGCGTTGCAGCTTATTTTAATGCCTTTTAATTTTCTGTGTTAGTTTATTCAAAAAAAAATTATGAATCACGACAAATTAATAAAAAAAACTTTTATTGAAAGTATTGTTGAAAAAACTATCAATTCTATTACAAATGTTAAATTTCTAATATTGACAAAAGTTGTTCTTTGCCATATATTTATTCAATTACTATATATATCATTTTTGGAATATACAATTTTCGATATTTTTAAAAATATTTTGTTGCATATGTATATTGAGAGCCAATTTGTCACTGCCGAAGATCGAAATTTTTCCCATCCCGAATTCCTATATCGCACGGAATGGAAAAAAACCATTAGACTGGAAAAAGAGATTTTTTTGTTTTTAAAAAAAAAAAATCAATTACACGCAGTTTTCTCACTGCCCGCAATTTATATTTTTTAATTTATCACATATTTGACTGACATTTATAAAATGCTATACAATATATAACTATCAATTTTATTTCTTTACTTAAACAAAGGGCAGTCTTTGAAAAAAATTAACTAACAACATTTTTTTTGGAAAATAATTAATTAATTATTTAAATATGAAATTAATATTTAATAAAAAAAGATCTCAAGGTTATTTTATAATGTTTATGTTAATAATAAATAGTTTTGAAAATTAATGGTTCATCGATCATTAAATTTAATATCACATTAAAATTCAGGGAACGTAATTTCATTTTCGACTTTCGTTTTTTTAAAACATTTTTTTAAATCCAATAACAATGAAAAATGATCTCATATCAAATATCATCAATTTCTTATATAAAAAAAAATTTTAATCGAAATTATTGTTCGAAAAAAAATTGCATTGTTATATTTATTTTTTTTATATTTTAACAATTGTAATTAAAGAACGTAAATGTTTTCGAGGAGGAGTAATATTATTGTTTAATTTGAAAAAAATATTTTTTCGACAAAAACGTAAATTATTTTCTAAAGAAAGCACAAAATTGAAACTTCCTCTTGTTAATAATAATAACAATATATATATATATATATATATATATATATATATATATATATATATATATGTATATATATATATATTTATCATCGACTCAAGTATATATAATAATAAGATTTCTAAGTAACTCTAATGATTATATTAAAATTAATTAACCACTTTTTTAGGACAGAGATTTGACAAATTTTTTGTACAAAAACTTGGTACTCTTCCTATTATCGAATTTTCATATCATTCCATATCATAGATTATATATGTATATTTACTGCTGTGATGGGTTTAGATGAATTCAAGCTTTCAAAATATTAATATAATCCATATGTATAATATTAGTTCAACTGTACAGGAAAAAGTTTTTTACTTCAAAGATTTACAAAATTACAAAATTTTCAGATTAATTTTTATATTCAGTTTTATATGAATTTTTTATTAAATGATTTATTTATATATTAAATAATAATTATATTTTTCAAACAATTTTTTAAATTGTATTTGAAAAATGTAAAACGATATTTAATTAAAAAATTATTATTTATCTAAATAAACAGAAATATTTTTTTTGGTAATTTAAAAAATAAATTAAATAAAAAAAATCTTTAAAGTATAAATATTTTTCTTGATAGTTTTTACATAGACTATGTCAATAAGTTTTATATGCACTTGACCATTTGAATGAAAAATCTAAAAAAGCATTTTAAACTTCGTTTTAACAATAATTTTATAATATCATAAAATACATTTTTTTTAATTTACGAGTGAAATTGATTGAAAACAAATTGTCTATAAAAATGTTGATAGGAAATGTGCACAGCACTGTTTTTTTAAAAAAAAGTTGAACGCAACCAACGTCCAATATTTGTATAGAAAATAACGAAAATTGTAATTATATAGATATATAAGAATATATAAAAAAAATATAAGGTAATTTTGATTAAATTATAATTATATCTCTATCGCGGATTGAGAATAATTATGTGCCAGGAAAAAAAATTTATAGTAATAAAAATGAGAAAAAAAAATTTTAACGGAAATTTTCGTATAGCAATTAAGGGGCTCAGAAAAACTCGAATTAAATAACAATATAAAATTTAAACATATGCCATGAGCTACAAAATTAAATTTATCAAATAAAAAATGATGAGTAATTTAAGTGTCATTGAGTGACTGTAAATATTGAAACAAATTTAATAAAAATAAAAAAAAGTATGTGATAAGACACGGCTTTAGCCTTGCACGAAATGGTGTTTATTCAATTTTCTGTATTGTTAATTATGAAAATCATATTTTAATTAAAATAATTTATTGCTTTCTCATAGAGGAAGTTTTTTTTATCGTTATTACTAAAAAAATGTAGGGAATTTTATTTACTTATATTCGAGCTCAATATCTCCTCAAAATTAAAAAATGAAAAAAATAAATATGAATTTTATAATTAACAATATAAACTCGTTTTATAAATATTTCATATATTTTGTTATACTATTTCTATGCTCTCTATTAAAAGGAAGCTACAACATGTAATTAATTAATGATTATCAATATCAAAAAAAAAAAATATGAAAAGAGAAAAAATTTAATATATGTATTATTTTCTTTTTATTTAAAAAATAATCTAAATTGTAATTATAAAATCAAAAAATTACATATTTGTGCACTAAAAATAGTACATCTATTTTATTTTTCTCTTTACAGATGAAAATAATGTATACAAATCTATATAACATATTTTGACTCTATAATATCCTAATGTATTTACTACTTTTTACACTCTATCAACAAAAAAAAACTAGGTAACACAAAAATATAATAATATTAATTGTAATAAGAATGCTTTCTCGTTTCTTTGAAAAAATGTCCATATGCACAAACGAAACATAAAAAATAAATAACTATCCTGTTATGTTCACTAGCTTCCCGTATATAATATAGAAAAAAAATGCAAAAATAGTTTGAAGTTAACAAAATGTAGAAAGAAATTGTAATAAAAAAAAGAAATCATATTTTCTGTCAAGACAATTTTTAGCCAAAAAATGTCAATCTAATTTTGTTGATATTATTACATTTTATGCAATATTATTCAGTTATTATAAAAATTACAACGAATCAATTAATAATTAAAATATTATCTTTATTGTACAAATATATTGTAATTATATATAATTATATAAATATGAATTATAAATAATTATATATAACTATAAATTATAATTTTAGGTGCGATATTTTGTATAATTGTAAAAATTAATTTTTCCGAGCCGAGTTATTTTAAATATTTAGTAACAATTCACTTTATTGTCATAAAATGAAATTATCAACAAAATACGAGGAAATTAACAGAAAAACGTACGATGTAAAGAGAAAGTAGGCCTTAATAATAAATGTGATAATTTAAAATGAATATTTTTCGGCCAATGTAATTAGAAATCTCGTATGTATAAATAAAATGTTCCACTTGTCATTTCGAAAAAAAAATAATAAAAGTGGATTAAAACAGTAGAGAGACGATTATTTTCTGGCATAACATAACTAATATCTGATAAAAAATTACATGTAACCAAATGTACATTTTCAATGATTTTACATATATACATATAGAGGTGAATTTTTCAAAACAATTATTATTTTATAAAACATTGATATATTTTTTTTATTAAAATTTATTTTTAAAAAATAAATAAATTAATTAATTTTTTTATGTTTTTTTATAAATTCTAATTGAATATTTCCTGTTGGTGTCTCTCATCACTCTATAAATTCGATGGCAGAAATTTTATTTTCTAATAAAATATTTCAAATAGAAATTTCTTGATATCTATTAATTCATCTCTGGATTTGATCGTTTTTAATGATTTGATTATTTAACTATTTGTAAATAGTAATTTAAAAAACTTCACCTCTTTGCGTATATATTGTGTCAAAATTGTATGATCAATATCATTATAAGGCTAAAAATTATAAATACGCCTGTAAAATGTAAATAATATTCGATAATTGTTCATTGTACAGTGTACACTTCTTTGTTCTGTCAATACACTATAAAATGATTACGCTACAATAAAATCGAAAATAATATTGATTGAAAAATTAAAATTTCCTTGTTATTCCAATGACATATTTTTTTTGTCATAATTATACAATAATTTTTAAGAACAATTTATTATATTATAATAATGTTTAATTTATATATTAATATTTTTATTATTTAGTATATTTATTATTTAATATTTATATTATTTTAATATTAATTAATAAATAATTAAATTAATTAATTAATTTGTTTATTTATTTATATTTTAATCAGCAAATTTTATTTTTTAATAATATTCTAAATAATTTATATTATAATTTAGTTCAAGCAGATAATATATACCTACGCCGAATTTAATTATAATAATAATAATTGAAATTCAATATTTCAAGTTATGATAATGTTGTAATGCAAATATTTGATTTGTGTATCCAATGATAAATAATATTTGATTCACGAATAATGTAAAAACTACGTCAATTTTTGAAATTTTTTTTTTATTTGGTCTTTTTAAAAATTTAATTTATCAGAAATCAACATTTATTAAAACACCAAATTTTATAAATAAAATTTTTCTGAAAAAAAATTGCAACCGAAAATTAGTTATTTAAAAATAAAAGAGATAATTGAAATTTAAGGAAAATGATGGAAATTTTTAAATAAAAAGACACAAGACTGACAATAGACAATATGTGTTTATTTAATATTCTCGCTATATAGGTATTTATATGACTTGTCGCTCTAACAGATCGCTGCCTACAATGTGTCGGCCAAATTTTATTGTGCCTGGCCCTACTAGTCCTTATTGTGCTTGAATCTATGATGGATCAACGCCTCATTTTTTTTGTGTTGTTTTGCATAAATAATTCACACAACCCGCCGCCATTTAACTGTGGACTGTCATCGCTATCAGTGAAGTTCCAATTTTTCTCAAGTTTAACGAATACGTTCCCGTATAAAAATTTCCAATTAATTAACTAATTAATTAAATTAACTCCAATTAATTTGACGTAAAAAAACAAAAATTATTTCTAAAATTACTCAAATTAATAACAAGTTTATTTTTTAATGCAAAAGTATAAATTTTTGCAATATAGAAAATTTGAACTTGGAATTTCTTTAACTACAAATTTTTTTTTAATAATTTAATGTATAAATTTCGATACGAGAAGGTATCCTCCATAAAATTAATTCTTGTCACATTTTTATTTTGTGAAATATTACAATATTCTCACGTATTCTTCTTTTTATTCTAATTAAATTTTTCTTATAGAAATTTTTCGTTTTCAACATTCTTTTTCTTTTAAATCATTTTTTATACGTACAAAATATTATAATTATTTTATATATATGCAAAGTTCACATTGTACTTAATGAATAGAAAAAAAAACTATTGTTTACATTTATATTTTTTTTTCGTAAAAATATAATAAGATATACAAAAAAAAGTAATTTTATAGAAAAGAAAAAATTTATTTTTAACAATAATGTATTTTTAAAGCGGTTTACAAATTGACTATGTAACAACAATAATTTTTCACCGTTTCAACAAATTTTAAATAAAATTAATAATTTTATAAAAAAATTAAATTTCGAAAATGCTTTTTATAAAATAAAAAATGTTAATTGAATACGTGGAACAGTTTCTTTTTTTTCTAAAAATGTCCTAACCAGTTGAATGAACGTCTCGATCGACAGGTGGATTTCTAGTATATATATGACACTTGATCACAACCTTGAATCTCATAACATCCAATTAGTAAAATCGAATTATATTAATATAATATTTATAATATATATATATGAACCAGATGAGAATATAAAAACCGACCTGTCTTTCGAAGCACTACTTCGAGCAAAATGTATTCAGGGAATATAACATAATAATGTATTAGAAGTTCAGATAGACGAGACGCGTATATATTTTTTGTTAAATTTTTTTTTCCTTTTTCATTTACGACAAATGTGACTTGTTTAGATATAATGGCACACAGCATGGCAGTTGCAACAATATACTTCAATAAAATTTTTATTTATTTTTTTTAGCTTATTTTTTAGCTTAGATTTTAATGATTTATATTCTATATAATTTTTTTTATTCTCCTTATTTTCTTCATCCTTTCTCACTGTGACTCAAATCTTTAAAATCAGTTTTCAATTTTTCTCACTCTCTCGCTCTTTCTCTCCCCAAATTTTTTTTATCCTATAAAGTGTTGTTTAGGAATAGGCGAATATTTTTTTTTAATTCTCGTTTTTTTAGATATATACACGCGAGTGAAATAAGTTGTCTTACGTCCTTATTACAATATAAGTTGTATGCATGTCACTCGAGTACTTACGGTCTTACCTTATAGCAGTAACACGTAGAAATTGAAGAATAAAAAAAGGGGGCGGGGAGCCAAGTCGTTTTTTTAAGGATTAAACACGGATCCTCGGCCTGGGATATATATTATTTATATAATTTATTATATATGTTTAATTAGAAATATTTTAATATTCATTTGACTGCTTGTTTAAATAAACATTCATTAGTTTTTGATTGAATAAAATAATTTTAATAAAATTGAAAACTTTTTTAATAATTTTTTTAGTTTTTAATTAAGGCAACAAAATTAAATTAATCAAAATTTTATTAAAATAACAAAAAAATTTTTGGTTCAGGCAATTTTTTTTGTCATAAGAAAATAATTTTCTTGTTATCTAAAGAATGAAATAAAAAAATTTAGAAATTTTCTTATTGAATTTTTAATAATAATAATGAAAATAATTAATTAAAAAATAAATGAAAATTTTAAACAAGCAGTCTAATTATTTTTCAGTATGATGAATATCTCCCACGTACATTAATTTGCTTAGGGATTTTTTTTTCTTTTTGTTTAATATGGTGAAGGACAAGAAGCAGGAGAAAAGCACTTTTTTAAAATTTTTTAAATGTAATTTGCGATTCAGCATAAAAAGCTTCCGGGCCGTGAATCCCTGATCAGTCCATTTGATTTCTTAGTAATTATTTCAGATAAAAAACATTCGTAAACATACTAAATAGTCGAGTCGAAAAATAATCGAGACAGCCTCTCTCTCTTGAGGATTTTACACGCAATTCGGTGCACGATAAATAGAGAATCAATATTTATTTATATATTTATATGTATATATGTATATGGAAAAACCTTGTTGGCCTGTGTGAGTGAATTTTTTTTTATATTTATATATGTATGTATATGTATATTGTATGTAATTTATTATTTTTGTTTTGTAAAACGGTGGTAATTATATTGTATACAGAAAGAGAATTGCAGCGGACGTAGAATCGGTCGTTTTTTTTGTTTAAGCTACTCGAATAGATTTCATCTATAACATGGTGTATTTTGAAACTCTGAATTGGCTATAGCACAATAATAATAAAATAATAAAGTAGAATCTATAGGTCAACAAGAAATTCGATTTTTTAACGTTCGGATTTTTTCATCCTCGCTCGTAGAGGTATCTCAATTTTTTCTCAGATGAATCGATTTTTTAATTTCATATTTGGTTGTAAAATTATATTATGTCAATTGAGAAATATTTACCCAAAAAAGCAAAACAGAATTCTTAAACCGATGATAATGTTATCAAAGTTGTTCGATGAATTTCGTTAATTAAAAAAAAATAATTTTGATATAAAATCAAATATGCTATTAAAAATCTCTGTCCATGTTTTCTTTAACAGAAATTATAGAAAATGTGTGCGTATTCTATTTCATTTTTCTCTGTTAATTTTCAACAATTCCTTATATATATATAAAGAGAAAAATGTCTATATGACAATGTATGTGTCTGTTTTTTTTTATTCGTAAACTTACATTGAGATTCAACTATGAACGAAGTGATAAATCCATTACACACTTTCAAAACAGGCATACTCCATTAACAATGTTTTTTTATTCGTTAACGATATAATATTAATTTTCTTAAATACACGACGTAACACGATGATATAGGCTTGATATGACGGTGGCACGTTAACTAATGTCCTGCACAACCCGTTGTCACCGTTCAATTTCAAATCGCATTTTATTTTCTTTTTCTCATTTTTTTATATCTCTTACAGATATTTTTATTAGATATTTGGTTTATTGTAACTTTTCTAAGCAAACCTTAACATTTAGCATTTTTTCCCTAATACATACATAGCATTCAATTATAATGTAGCATTTGTTCAAAATTTTTGAAAATTTTTTTTTAAGGATACAGCATATCAGTTTAATTTTCAAGAATGCATTTTTAGGGATGTAACAGATCAGTTTTGGAAACAGTTTAACAGAATGCAGCATCCGTTTTTAAATTCTCTCAATCAAAATCTATTTTGAACATTCAGATGCATTGAAAAGCATTCATTTTTATAATTCCATTTATAATCATAGCATCTTTCAGTCTCTCCATTCTAGCTAACTAAATTTACACACATATTCTTCTTTTTCTATAGTCTAACAGGCTTGCATCTCCGCACATCGGACCTAATTTCCGTACACGAGGAGATAACGTCGAACTTTCGCTGATAAAAGCTTTTTTTAAATTCGCGACTCATAACTCGGGGTAACATCGAAGATCAGCAAAGAGGCGGCTCTTTTTCTTAAATATATTCTACACCTGATTCCTCTTCTTTCTTTCTTAAAAAAAAAAACATTTATTCATATTCTACTATACATAGAGCGTTGGAAATTATCTTTTCTCTGTTGTAAAGAAGAAGAACAAGGGAAAAATTATTTAATCTATTTTGATCCATTGTTTTTGATAGACGTTGACGTATCTATAAACTATCAATAATAAAATTTCTCATTAACTAAGATTATAATTCTCTATAATAGAATTTATTTTTATAGAATAAACTAATTGTTCTGCAATGAAGAAGTTGTATAGATTTTTCTTTTCTATAAATATTCTTTTTTTATTCTATAAAATTTTTTTTGAGAATTTAATTATACTATAAACAATTATATTTTTATATTGATTGGTGCATCATATTTTCTTAACTTATATAAAAACCTGAGACTATTAAAGACTAGAAATATAACAGCCTATATTATTTTTTTCACGTGGACATTAAAATAAAGATTAAAGGTTTTATTAAGCAACGAGTTAGATAATTTCTTAACACTCTATTATACATTTTTTTATATAGCGATTAACTCTGTTGGATACATTGACTCTTTTTCTTTTCTTTTTTAAAACACATTTTCAATAATGACTTTATACAAGAATTCGATTTTCAATTCTAACGATTTCTTTGCTACTTCATTACACTTTTTTTTTTTAATATGGATAAATAACACGCCATTAGATACGATTTTCAAATATTATTTCTTTTCATTTTTTTATTTCTTTCATAATAAATATCAATTCGAATTGCATCAATAATAATATTTCTAACACAAGGGATTTGGAATTGGACGAAGAACTGAGAGACTCATTGAAATATTTACAAAAGATCAAGTAACTCGGATAATATTCTTTTCATTTCTTCTTGTTTTAAGAATTAAAGTTTTTTTTTAGTTTTAATATTTTTAGAAATAAATTTCTTTGGGATTCAAGTTTGATTTTTTTAATTTAAAAAATTTTTACACTCTCATCACAAAAGTAATTTTGCATTTAGATAAATTTTAGTTTTCTTAGATTCTTAATTATTTAATTTTATTTAAATTGTCAAAAAATTTTTTCAGATCTAATTGTTGAAAAGAAGAAATTATCCGAGTTCATAGCGACGCGAGATGCGTACGAATGGTTATTATTGTCATCATAAAAACGATTCAGCACCTGAGCCCAAAAAAAATTGCTTTTCATTGTCAGTCCTTTATCTTTTCTTCATTCTCTCTTTGCGTCTCTTCGTCCATTTTGACAATTTTTCCCTCACTCTCTTTATTACTTTTTTTTCTTCTTCTAACAATCCCCCTTTTCTATAACTCCCTAAACTTTTTTCCCGCTCCGTATTTTACAAATTTTATTTGCTTACACATTAGATTATCTCTTCAATATCTTTAACTGTAGTACTAAATCGTACTCTATACAATGACGACCTTTGGACCCGTGACGAGAAATCCAAATGAAAAAAAACTGTACAAGATCACGATCTTGCTTAATTTAAATTTTCTGCTAAACTAAATTACTTTTTTTTCGTTTTTGGAAAACTCTGAGACAATGCAAAAAAGGAATGGAATTTGCAATTAGCTTCTTCGGGGAGATATTGATTTGTATCACGCTGATTGCAGGTGATTCTCAAAGTTTCATGGGTTATTCTTTTTTTTAAACCTGTTCGATCCGTCAGTTATATTGGAAAATAATTTCAATTTCCAAAAATTACTTTTCTCGAAAAGTAATTGTATTTAATAGCTGATGGAAAGATCATTTCTCCTCGTCTTTATAGAGCTAGAGCTTCTAATCAAGTCTACATCTATATAATCATTGAAGGTCAAAATAACACTCTCGCGTTTTTATTATTTTTGGCCCAGTGTCAAGTAAGACATTCAGAAATATAGGCAGAGTATTATTATTATTATTATTTAGAAGTAATTGAATATTAATCAGTTAGGCTACAACTGTAAATTGTTAAATGGTGAGAGTTATCCCTGCTTTTCTTATTTGAAAAGAGTTTCTTCAATGGTCAAAAAGAACGCGTTTAGGAAATCCTCCTCGATGAAATAAGAAAACAAAAAGAAAAAACAACAATTCTCAAGAAGGACTCTACACTTTCGCGGTTATCACTGTTCTTAAGTTTCTAAAAAAGACTTTCACGCTCAATGAGCTTGAATTAATCGAACACTTTGGAAGAATAAGCACTCGACTTAAAAAGAAAAGAAAAATTGAGACTGAATGAATTCAGTCTCGAGAAATAATAAATTAGAAGACCATATTCTATGGAATTCTAAAATTTGTTTTGTCTATATTTCTCAGGCTGAATTAGTCTTCGGGTTTTCTTCAAGAGGTCCAATCGGTTACCGCCTTTGAACTTCTTATCGGCCACAGAAAGCCGAATTGATGAGATAGAATGGCGATTGCATAATGATGATAATGTTGCGGATGATATTGATGATGTTGATCAGAATGTTGATGAAGATGATCAAGGATAAAGCGTGAAAAGAATGGTCGCTTTATGATAGAAATACACCACAAACAGAAGTTAAAGAGCTTCTAGACTCTAGAAATGATCTAGATTTTTATTCTAGAATTGCGAGTGCACATATGACAACATCGAAGGAACCAATTCTTAATGTTGTCTACTTATCTGCTTTCCTTTGCCCTCTCGGAATATGTACTTGTTGTTTTTCGAACTGCTTTCTTCATTGATTTCATTCTGAAAAAGAGAAGTAGACATAAAAATTTAATAATAACACAAACAATGAATACACATACCCAATCTTCTCTTTCGTCAGGAATTGTTCTTTATTGAAGAACACTTCTTCACTATCAGGACGATTTCTATTGTCAAGATTGTGACTGATAACAGGCTCATTTTTCGATTGAGTTGATGAACTACTCGATTCCGCTGTTAACTCGATACTTCTCTCATCCTATTCAACAATAATTGAAATTAACTTTTAACTCAAAGGTAACATATTTTCTGTATCAGTATTTGAAAGATACTTGCCTCTTCTTTAAGTTTCTCCAGTAACATCTTTCGTTCTGCCTTAAGATTCTCCGCTTGTTCGATCTGAGTTGCGGTTTTCAAACCCGTTAGCTCCAATAATGCCAAATGTGCATCTTTCTCAGAAACTGCTGCTTTTAACGCCTCACGTCTAAGTGTAAATCGTGAATATATTAACTTAGTATAACTTTTTCACTCATAAGACAACAGTATCAAAAAATTTTAGATAATTACTTCATTTGATGTAAATCCTCCATCTGAGTTGTTCGTTCTTCAGCAAGACGTTCTAGTTTTTTCTCCGATTTTTGAAGTTTATTCAACAATGGTCTGCATGTAGGACACTTTAGGGCAGAAACCGTTTGGATTGAAGCGATCTTTTGCTCCAATTTCCCTATCTGAAAATGATTTTATTAAACAAATTTTAATATTGTTATAATATTTATCAAATAGTCAAATAAGTTCACCTTCTCAATGGCTGTTTTTTTGTATTCGATTTCGTTCTTTAATTTCTTCTCCCCTTCGTCAGTCATCAAAACACTTTCCTTGAGAGCCTCACTGAGTTCCTCGATTCTACTCTTCTTCTCTCGAAGTTCAGTTTCCAATTCCTTTTCTCGTTCCTCCTTTTCCTTGACAAGACCCACGAGAGCTTCGATCTGCTCGAGATCAATTCTTTCATTAAAGGCTCTTTCCAGTGAATCAATTTCTTCCTCCAACTGTGCCACTTTCTCATCCCTTACTTTGATCTCTTCCTTCAAAACTCCTATATCTTCAGCCTCATATTCCTCTAATTCCTTTTCCAGTTTATTCATTTCCTTTTTGAGTTTATTCAGTCTGTCCTGCCACTCAATCACCTGCTGTTCGTATTCTTGTATCTTGTTGTCTTTCTCCGACAATGCGTGTTCCATTTCCTTCATTTTTTGCTCCCTCTCCTTCAACTTTTGATCCTTCTCCACAATCATTTGCTCTCTTTCCAATAGTTTTTGATCTTTTTGCTTTATCATTTTCTCCCTTTCCATTAAATTTTGATCTCTTTCCAACAATTTTCTATCATCAAATTGAAAATCTCTATCAATCATTGTACCACAATCTTGATAATCACGAATTTTGATTCTCTCATTTCTCATAGATTCCTTCTCAAGAAAGTCTATTCTTTTTTGTAATTGATCCATTCTATCTTCTCGATCTTTCAATTTTTGTTTGATTACATCAACATTATGCTCCTTGACATAATCTTCTAAATGCGTCACCATCTCCTCCAATTCCATAATTCTTTCGCGTTCAATTTTTATTTCTCTCTCGCCATTCATTCGAATCCAATCCTCAAGTTCTTGAATTCTTTGACTCTTGTCAGCCAATTCACACCTGAGATCATGAAGTTCTTTCACATCGGGATTGTGTTTGAGAAAATCCTGAAATTCAGCAACAGTATCTTCAAGTTCCTCAATCCTGAACTTCCTCTTATCAAGTTCAAGGGCAAATTCTTGAATTCCTTCTGGATTAGAATGTCTTTTAAGTAATTTCTTCATCAGCGTCATGTCGCGTTCAAGTTGAAGAATTTTGCGATTTTTCGTTTCAATATCACGCTTCCAGGTTTCTCGTCCATCCGATTTTCCATCACTGGATCCCGATTGGTCAAGAAGATTCCTCGCGTATGGGGTCTAAGTCAGCAGTTTGTCACAAAATAAAAGAAGCAATTGAATAATAAAAATATTTTTTAAAAAAAGACTCAAAGAGGAGATTTATACTTCTGACAAGGCAAACATGTCACAGAGAGTGTCTTTGAATGGATACGAACGTATACGTGTCCTTTGGGTCTTTTTACGACCTACTTGAACTGCTTCTTCAATTTTTTTTAAACATTTTTTTCGATATATTTTATCTACACACGTATATACATATTAATCCGGTAGTAGTTAATATTATTGTTGTCGTTATTTTTCTTTTTTTTACGTTAAAACTTGGTTAATTCTATCGTTTAAGTACGGTCAATAATGGTCAATGTAGCAATCACGTAAAATAATTATTGTGTCAATCAGTTGTTCGTTATATATACGTTATAATCTCGCTTAAATATGCAAATTGTACTGAAATTAAAGGAGAAATAGTCTCCAACCAAAATGGACCTTAGAAGAAGCTTTTTAAGAATCCGGCAGGTCCAGCCTATTTATTTCCATTCATTAACACAGAATTTGTTGAATTAGTAGCAATTTGTAAGTTAGATTATTAAAATTAGTAATTTGCAAGTAATTTTTAGTAAAGATAGTTTTTATTTACGATTGCGCATTGTTGAGTATCCAGGGAGAAGCGTGAAAAATTGAAAAGAGAAGAGTTAGTGAATTGTCAAAAAAAGAAAATTAATTATTTCTGAAAATCTTTCACTGACCTCTTGTTGCTGAGCGGCTGTCGCTTTTAATTTGGCTTGTGCAGCTTTCAGTGCTCTAAATAAGGCAGAGATTTAATTAGTTCTTATAATTAATGGGTTGCATTCATTTATAATTCAATTTATGGGATAATTTTACTTGGATGAAATTAAGTTTTATTTAATTTTCAAAAACACTCACTCTTGAAGATCTCTAATTTGTTTCTCCTTTGCGTTCTGCTCCTCTTGAGTCATTTGCATCAATTGCAATAATCTCTCCGTTTCTGCAGAACTTCTTCCGGCTTCTTCTCTCGCCTTTTCCAAGTCTTTTTCTGCATTTTCCAATGTTCTTTGCAATTCCACCATTCTTTTGTCTGGTGAACCTCCGCTCTGTAATAAATTTGAAATATATAATTTCCCTAATAAGGAGGTAATAATTTAATTAAAAGAATTAAAAGATTATCATTCTTCTAAAGGGAAAAAAGGAAAGAAAATTTTAAAATTGCCTTTTGCAACTGTTGTTCAAGTTGGTCCATTTTGGCCTTTCGTTTCTTTAATTCCTGATCGAGATTCTGAAGAGATCTCTCTTTTTCTTCTATCGTTCTTGCTTTTTGATCGACCATTCTTGCTTTCTCATCCATGTGCTTCTTTTGTTCTTCCACTTGACGTTTCTGATCCTCCAATTGCTTTTGTTGCTGATTAGTATCGCCGCCAGCTTTCGCGGGTGATGCTTGAAGTTTCTTGTTTGCTTCGTGAAGATCCACCTAAACCAGAAAATCATCAATGAAAACAAAATTACACAACTTCATTAGAAATTAAACAAAATAGACAATTATCATTCAAATCTCTTTTGAAGTCACCAAACTTTCTCTATATTTTTTCCAATGAATTTTCAAAAGAAAAATGAATATAGTTGAAATGAAGAAAGTAAGAAAAAACATGCAAACAGTAAAAATGATGCATTATTTTAAGCTATAATGCAATTTTGAATTTACAAAGTAATAATAAAAAATACATTGCATGTTACTATTCATAAAATATATATATACATGTAATGATGCCTATTTGAGTGATATATTTGTGAAATACAAAATAAACCATAAGCGATATAACGATACAAATATAGTTATATATGTTTAATAGAATCTAAGGCACGACGCAGGTGCACTGAAGCAGTGCATGCTTTCGTGGGGGTCTTGATGCAGTAAATCGATAATACAAAATAATGTTTCACGCGTGACATTCTGACACTGACAATTTAAAGTCTTGCAAGAAACAGTGATCCCAATATAACTTTCATAAACGGAGGGAGGGATATGAAATTTTCATGAAAATTGTCGACAGACTCTATTTATAATTCTTAGACGGTTACAAAATCTTCGATGAATATAAAAGTTCCGATAAAATCCTCTTTGATTTATGATGAAAACGTTTCTTACAGAGACTGCTATTCATTTAAAAAAAAAATTTTTGTAGAAATAATTTTACGTGTAAAATAATTTTTTGAATAAAAAGTTATTTAATTACATAATTTGAATTTATAATTATTAAATTATTTTTTATAATTGTAATTATAATTGAGTTTAAATTAAAAATTGTATTGACTTATTTTTCAGGCAAGTCGAATCCATTCACTGCTAGGTCTCAGTTAAAGAAAATTAAAATTATAAAGAAAATAAAAACATGAAAGTTAAAGCAGAACACTTTCCTTTGCAAGACTTGAATTACAGTGAAAGCTAAACTGTAACAACATCAAGATTCGACGAACAATCATGACAGATAAATAAATGAATTGCGTAAAAATAATAAAGACGTCGATTATGCAGAAAAATAATGATAAGATGATAATATATTCGAATAGATGATCTCTTGTTTGACGAAAGTAAAAAAGTGGCGAAGTGAGAGGTGCGTAAAAAATTGGTGCATCAATTTAATTATATAATGTGAGCGTGCTGGGCAATCATTGAGCTCTAATTTGGTAACAGCATCTTCGCAGGACATCAAGGACGAGAGTGGCCTGCTAACCTGATTTTTCTGCAGCTCCTGACACAACATCTCAATTTGTGCCTGGAATCGTTCACGTTCAACTGTCGCTTGCTGAACTTCCTCTCGCGCACGATCCAATTCCTTTCGCAATCTCGCAGCTTCAGATCCATTTTGTTGATTTTGATTCTGATGAAGATTCGCCTGCATCTGTTGAATTTGTTGTTGATGAGCGTGTAACTGCCTCTCCATTGTCTGCACCCTCTTCTCAGCAGTGTCAGCCCTCTGCTTTTCTGTCTCGCACATCTTCCGCCATTGTTCAATTTGCTCCTTGGACGCAGGAGTTCCCGATGCTGCGGCAGCGAGTTGCTTCTGAAGCTCCTGTATAGTCTTCTCTGCCATTTCGGCGCGTTGCCTCTCCTTATTCTGATTTTGGGTGAGAGTCTGAACCTGCTGTGTTAGACGATGAACCTCACGAAGTTGAGCCTCCATCGCCTCCTGTGCAGCTCGATCCGGAGTTTGTGATTGCGCTCTCTGCTGCAGCTGCTGCAATTGCTGAACCTGTTGCTGAAGTCTGATCACCTCCTCCCGTTGTTTCTCACCCTCGGCCTCGCTCGTGTTTAATTCCTGCCGGAAATTCATCAACATATCTTGGGACTTCTCCAATTGAATGACTAATTGATCCCTCTCGACCTGCAACTGTTTTGCTTCGGCTTCCAATTTCTCTTTAGCTTTTTCAACCTTCTCGGCGTGTTTCTCACGATTTTCGTGAATTGCCGCGAGTTTGTCGCGATCCCTCTGCGCCAGCTGAAGATCATGCTGAAGACGTGCAATCTCCTCATTGCCAGCCATTTGATGATGTTGCTGACTTTTCCTCAACTCCTGTCTCAGGGCATCTCTCTCCTCTCGCGAAAGATTCACTTCACTGTTCAATCTCTCGAGTTCCTTCTTGGCGACTTCACCTGCCTCCTGGAATTTCTTGATATGCATTTGTGATTTCTCCAATTCTTTAGCAAGACGACCAGCCTCAAGCTCGACTTGATCCCTAGCGGTGATGGCCTTATCGAGACTCGCCCTCAGCCTCTCCACCTCGATACTTGCACTCTCTGATCTTGTTTTCCCCTCGGTTTGCATAAGCCTCTCCAAACGGACGATCTCAACTCGAAGTTTCTCATTATCGGCCTCGAGTGCGTCAGCTCGTACCTTCATCTTATCATAGCGATCCTTGATCTTCTCGGCCTCAATTCTAGCACGTTCGATTTCGGCACGATTCTTTTCCTCCGCTTGACGCACTTTATTTGCCTCCTCACGGCATCTATCGAGCTGCAATTGTGACTCGTGCAATTTCGTCTCGAGATCAGCAATTGTCGACTGCGATCGTTTGAGCTCGTTATCACGCGCTTCCAGACGCTCCTTGGTCCTTTCCAGATCCTGCTGGAGTTTACCACCCTCGCTCTGCCACTTCTCATGCTCGTATTGGTATTTACCTCGAACGCCTTGCTCCCTTTCCAAATCGGCTCGCAATCTTGAGGCTTCCTGCTCTGCCTTTCGCGCTCTATCGAGCTCCGCCACTGTCTTCTCAAGCCGATCTCGCAGCCTCTCATTATCCAGCTTCGCTCGCTCGTACTCGTCCTTCTGACGTTCGGTGTTCTCCTGATATTTTCCAAAACGTGCCGCGTACCTCTCGCTCTCGTCACGTGAACTCTCGGCATCAGCTCGTAATCTCTCAGCCTCAGCTTGCGCCTTACGAACTTCCGCCTGTTGTCGATCGTGTTTCTCGTACATTTTCTCCAATTCAAGTTGCATCCGTGCGAGTTCCTCTTGTGTCTTCTCAGTGGCCGCCTGAGCCTTGTGCAATTGCGATTGTGCTCGCTCAAGCTCAAAGCTTATCCTCTCGTTGTCAGCGACAAGTTTCTCACGCTCATTTTGCAAACGACGCATCTCAATTTGCGATTTCTCGTACCTCTCGCGAACCATTTCTAAATCAACTGTCAAACGATCGAGATCCTCCTTGGATTTCTCCTCATGTTCCTTGGTTCTGCCAAGTTGAAGTGCTGCTCTGTCGTACATCTCCTGAATGCGTGCCAATTCCTCTTGCGCCTTACGCGCCTCTTCTCTGCTCTTTGAACCCAGCATCTGTTGTTTCTCCGCTTCCAATTCCAAACGATCCTTGTCCGCTTCGAGAACGTCGATTCGATTTTGCAGTCGGTACGACTCACTCTGCGATCTACAAACAAATTTCATTTTTTCATCTTCATTAAGCTAATTTTATTTTTATATTAGAAAATTAATAATTAAATAAGTCTGTGTTTTTTCAACTAAGAAAGTAAAAACTTATTTTATAAAAATCACATTAAGCAATTTAACGTAAGATTTCATTGAAAAATTATCAAAACATTAACTGTAAATAATAATAAAGAAAAACAAATTAAATACTTGCCTGTCATATTTCTCCATTAATTTTTCACATTCTTTATTGCTGCTTTCTCGTTCCTCGTGAGCTTTGTTCAGAGAATACTGAATTTTCTCCATCTTGTCTTTCAAGATTTCAATTTCCGTTAAAGCATCGTCTCTTTCAAGCTGCGAATAGAAATCAATTGCATTATAGTTTTACATTTTACAATAGAACAAGGAAAATTCTTTATTTTCTAAGTTAATTTATTTAAAAATATCAATTAAACAATCAAAAGTACTTTCAAGCTATACTTAAAAAAGAAAAAGATGTTTTGTAAAAACAACTTTACTATAATAATAATTATTATTATAAAAATCTTAGTGAATGAAGTCTAGAAACGGATTACTAAAATTTTAGATATAAAAATAAAAAAAAATGTTTAATAGTAACAGAAATTACAAGTGGAGTAACTAAATAGTGTTTTCAACTTTTTTATCTTTCAACATTTGATGCTTCATTACATACGCATATTTTTTGATGAGATGTATGAGTCTTTTCCCATCGGTCTTTCACTAACTCTAGCTCCGACAAAGCATTTTCCTTATCCCGCTGCAATTTTGCAGTCTGGCTTTGTTGGAATTCCAGTCGTTCATGCAGTTTTTCCATTTCCTCTTGGAAGTTATCTCGCTCCTTTTGTAGTCGTTGCATAATAATCTGCCGTGAAAAATATTTTATGTACGATAAACCCATATAGATATAAATGTTAACTCTCGTTTAGCGCAAGTATCGCTTGAAAATCTATCATCTTCTTACAGATTTTCATAAGAATTTAATTTATTTTTTATCATTTTTTTTTGTTGTAAATCCTACTTTCTAAGACTGGAAAAAAGCACTCTAAAAAATATAAAATCTAAATCTTTTTTCCTTTCCATTTCTTGAAAAATTGTGAAAAAATGTATTGTTTGTAATTTATTAATGTATTTTAATGTTTATTTTTAAAAATAATCAATACCTGAGCTTTTTCGTATTTATCCTGAAGACGTTCAACTTCCAATTGAATTGTTTCTCGTTCTTTTTGCATTCGCGTTGCCTGACCAAGAGATTTATCCAACTGACTTTGAACATTCTCAAAGTCATAGTTTTGTTTTTCTCTCTCCATTTGCATCTGAGAAAACATTTTTTTTTATTTCTTTTTGATAATAAAATTCTTATTTTCCATTATTTTTAACAAGTAAAAGAAGACATTTTCTTACCCTTCGAATTTCCGTTTGGGACTTGTCCAATTTCTCTTGGAGTTTGTCAACTTCGCTTTGAGTTTTGTCAAGGAGATTTTGTATTTTATCTTGTTGAAGTTGAGCTTTGCCCAGGGTAGCTTGAGTCCGCTCAAGTTCTTCCTGAGCTTTTTCAAGCTCACCCACAGCCTTATCACGCTCGGAGTGCAACCGAGCTACAGTTGCCTGTGCCCGGTCGTACTCGTCGCGAAGGCTTTCTTGTTCAGTCTGGGCATTCTCCAGTCTTGCCTTGAGTCGATAGACTTCACCTTGACTCTTCTCCACCTAATTGAGAGAAAAAAGAGAAATTACATTATAATGATTCGTAATTAGCAATCTCGAAATAGTAAATAAATTAAAAAATTATTAATTAAGTAACAGGTGAATAAAAATAATCTATAGAAAATCACCTTCTCTTGAAGAGCAGCAGCTTCAGATCTGGCCCTCTCATTATCGGCCTGAGTGACTCTGAGTTCAGCCTGAGCTCTTCTGAGATCAGTGGACGCTTTTTCAGCACGCTCTTGAACTCTATCCATTTCCTGCGAGGAGTTGATTGTATTTCTGCCAAAACTGGACTGTGACCTGTCGATGTCATGCCTCAGCCTTTCATTCTCAAGCTCCAGTCTTGTCAATTTTTGTTTGGCAGCCTCCCAATCTGCACCGCTGCGTCCAACTTCAGATGCTGCCTTATCAAGCTCAGCTTTACTTTTACCCAATTCAGATTGTGAACTTTCTAATTTTGCCTCGAGACGATCCTTCTCTGCTAAAGCTCTCTCTAAACGAGCACCAAGTTTCTCCACCTGATCAGCAAAATTTTTTTTTTCTTTTCACAATTATATCAAATTACATTTTAATTATTCACAACATTACTCGAAATCAATAGTTTATGAATTAAAAATGAATTAGTAATTAATTAATTAAAACCACAAATTGAAGGTGAATACCAATTCGAATGATTGAATTTACTAGTTATTAAATTAACGATTTTTTCTTATGCAGTCAAACCTGATTAAGTTGGACCTGGTCTCTACAGTTGGAATATTTCTGAGAATGTGTTTTGGAAACTTTCATAAAATTGCAACACGAAAATATGGAAAACGAAGCGTCTCACTTAAACAGTTTTTACTACATTTTTAATTTATATATTTAAATTTAGTTTTCTTGTTAAAAATTTGTATTTAAGTAAATTTTCAATATTTTCTCGAAATAAATTTAATGTCTTTAATTTTCATGAAATGTGTCAAAAAATTAATAAACATTGTTGAATCTATGCATATTAAAAGAGTAACTTGACTTTTTGTAATCTTGTAACGTAGATGAAAAAATTCTTTTATTTATAAAATCAGTTGAATTCAAATCTAATTTCAGTATCTCTCGCAGCTCTTCTCGACTGTGTACTTTAAAAAGGATACTTTTTTTTGTTGCATCTTTTAAAAAAATGGGTCAATAATAAAATATTCAAGAAGAGCATTTACTAATATATCTTGACACGGGTATGATATTCAGTTTATTCTTAGGAAAAAAAAGTGATCTTAGTTTATATGAGGTATTCAAACTCAAGCTACTGGATTTTAATAAATAATTGATTGTCTTGATACAGACGCGCTATACCTCCAGAAAAAAGAAAATGAAAATATTTTCTCATATTATTTTTATAACTATTGACTTGAATAAAAGGAAAAATATAAACAAAAATTTTTATAAAAAATATAAAAAAAATATTTCATAAAAAAAAATAATTTTGGTAGGTACATAAATTAATATAACAAAATTTTTTTTTATAATATTATAAAAATATTAACTTATTAAATAAAATAAAAATAGAATAAATGATGGGAAAAAAATGAAGTGGACAAATATTTTGTTCGTGAGAAACTTTAGATATAAAGTTTTTGAGAAATGTTTGTTCACTTTATGCAACGAAGAGAGATAGATACTGAATTAATTTGAGACTAAGGAAAGTTTTGGAATTCATTTTGCACCAGTATAAATTGAATTAGTTTTGAAATTATTATTATTATTATATATATCTATGTATATACGAGCCTCTGATTCAAGAGCGTGGATTTTCATTTTATACTCGGCAATTTCACGTTCATGGAGTTCTCGTTCCTCTTGTTTCTCTTGTTCAGCGCGATCTCTCTGTTCTCGCAATTGAGCCATTTGCTTTTCTTTGTCACCAATTGCTTCTTCGAGACTACTTAATGCACCTTCACTACTGCAATGATGCGCTTGCATTGCCGTCAAACGTGCTCGTGCCATGTCCACTTGATTGTCCTTTTCTTTTAGTAAATCTTCCAAATTCTCAATCTATTGAATCATTAAAAAAAAAAAAAATTTATTATAAAAATTATTGTCCAAAAAAATTGATCATAAAAAAAATTTTTTGTTAGTTTTTTTTTCACACAGAGAAAATATTTATATTTCTGTTCGTTTTTTGAAAGAAATAAAAATGAATTTTTTTTTAAAAAGTGATTTTTTTAAATTAAAAAATTATTTTTCTCATTAAAAAGCTCTTTATGCGGTTAAATTTGAAAATGTTGTTAGTATATTTAGTAATGAATTAAACGTGACTATAACATGTTACCATAAAATGAAATTGTCCAGAACGAATAGAGAGTTTTGAATTACTCTTAAATTGGTCCAATTTTATTTAGTGTTAATTACAAGCTTGTTGTTAAAAAAAAAGAAGTGGAAATTAACGACGAATTAGTTTTTTTTGGATTAAAAAAGCGGAAAATTTTTTAAAATGCTCTTTAAAAAGAGAGAAAAAAGAGCTGAATTAAAATTTAAACTACACATACTTACTTGTTTTTTTAATAATTCTTTATTATTGATATCTTTTTTTTCTAAATCACTCTTAACGTATTATTTTCCAGTTTTTAACTTTAATTATACTTTAAAAGTTATTTCAGTGTGTTTCGATTAAATTTAAAAATTAGAAATATTAAAAAATTCAATGTAATATAAATGAAATTGAATTAAGATAAAAACGGGAATTGTGGATAAAATTATAAATATATATTGCAAAACGGGGAAAAATTTATTATAAGATTTCAACAATGAAATAATTTACAATGTATTTTAAAAATAGAAGAGAGTAAAAATATTTTAATTATTTTTGTAGATGAAAAATTTTACAATTGCGGGAGTATAGTATAATGAAATATAATAGAATATAATAGAAAATAATAAAATATATAAAACATAATAAAATATAATGAAATATTATTAAAAAAAGAATATAGTTACCTAAGTAACGAGAACAACTGAGGAAACTTAAAACTAATTTTAAAAACTAAAATACAATTTACAAATAAATTACTAAAAAATAAATCATTTTTTAAAAATATCTATGCTAAATAAATGGCACAATTATAATAAACATTCATTAAGCATAAATACAGGTAAAAATAATATACATACATATCTTAATAATCTAGGAAATTATACAAAATATAATAATATAATAAATATATAATATATATAATGCAAATATAATAAATAAATTATACACATACATCGCTAAAATTATAAACTATGAATTATAAAATAAGCCTAATAAATTATAAATAATAAGTTTATTCTTGTAAATAATAAACTTAAATTATAAACTTAGAATTAGACGGAGATAAACCTTATATATAAACATAAGAGTGGTTATCAAAATTGTAATCTTTTCTAAGTGCTTATTAAGTTGAAGAGAGTCTTTAAAAAGATTTCGTTAAGTTAAATATTAAATATCTCATCGAATGAAATATTTATCTCATTAATGAGAAAATACTGACATCATTTGTCATATATTCTTTTATCGCAACTATACCTACTTAAAAGTTGCTTACAAAATGTAAAAAAATATACAACAATATTTTTCCATTTTATTTATTTATTTAAGAAATTTATCATTATACCAAGCACTAAAATTAAACTATATCACAAAAATATATACAGCATATAAAATAACTCTGGACTAAAATATAATAATTTTCCAGTTTTTGTTATCGTCCAATTATATTGTTTCTATATTTCAATGGGGGTATGTATATATAGGAAAAAATAATGGTGATAAAAGAAGCGTAAAAAAATCTGAATGCCCATTGTATGTATATTGTTTATAGTGGAAAAAAGCATTTATAAAGAATTGAGAAATTCAACAACAAACAAAATAAAATCACATTCAATTTTTGTATAAAGAAGAAAAGAATCAGATGTAAAGAGAAATTTAAAAAAAAAATAAAAGATAATAAAAATTATAGAAGAAAAAAAGAAGGATTAATTTAAAATCCTTTTTATTTTTCATTTATCTCATGCGGGTAAATAAATATTGTAAATTTAAAAAATAAACTCACCTTGCGTTGAAGAACGTTAATTTTACGATCCTTGATATCCATGTGATCCTTGAGTTCAGTTAATTCTGTGTTGAAACGATTTCTCTCTTGTTGCGCTTGCATTGCCTGCTGTGTTTTCTTCTCGATTAGACGATTTTTTTCCTCTAGTCGTTGTCTCATTTCTTCCACCTAGAGAAAAAAATTTATAATAATTTATATATTAATTTAGATTTCAAAATTTTTAGTTTTAATTTTTTTATTAATTTTTTGAAAATTACTTCTTCTAAAAAAACTAAAACTTATTTTCTGAAATAAATTTGACATAAGTTTTCTATTAATAAAAATTTTGCAACATTTTCTTGAAGTTGTAAACTAATTTTATAAAAGATAAAATTATAATTTTTTGAAATAAAAAAAATGTTGCTTATATCTTACATCCGCCTGGAGCATATTGTAATGTTCCTCCTTAGCACAAAGAGATTCTTTAAGGACGGCTATGTGTCTCTGATAGTCCTGATGTTGTTCCTCCAAGGTCCTCATTTTGGCAGACATCCCTAAAAGTTCCTGGTCCCGACGCTGCACTTCTGTTCTAAGTTCATCAAGCTGCGAAAAAGAGCCGCCGTCCAGGAAAAATCAGTCTCTTGTTCCGGCAGCCGAGGGACAGTAAAGAGCTCGTGGTCTTCTTTTCACCTAGCCCGAGTATGTCGACAATCTAGCGACTCATTTATTTTTTTTCCCCTTCAATCCCTCAATTAAATAAAACAAACAAATTTTTTCCTCCCAAAACAAACAAAATATTCTTTATTTTTGCCGAAAATTTTTTTTTCTCATTTATATCTGACACATCATCTCTTCAAATAATAATTCATTCTTTTTCTTATTATTCTAATTTAAAATTGAAAGTTTAATTGGGTTTTTGAAAAATTTGTTAATTTAATTGAAACTTTGCAACTGATTCAAATTGATTCAAAAAAAAAAAATAATAATAATGGTGGAATTAGTACTATTTTTATATTAGTAGAAAAACTGAGTATCAGTCAGACAGAGAATGTTCCGAAATTTTGAAATTAAAAATCAGTAGAACAAGTATATTCTAGTTAGACTGGTGTACTATTTTAATAATTGTTGCAGTAGTATAGGAAAGTTTCGGTCGGACATAATTTGGTGAATTCTTGTCATGTAAATCCCAGTAGTACAGGTAAATTTCGATCAGACAGTAGTAGTTTAAGCGAATTTTAGTCAGACGGCTAATTTTTTTAAAAATTGCATTAAAGTAGTAAACGAAAGTTTTTACTATGCAAAACGTTGAAATTGTAATTTTTGTTTCAGTAGTGCAAGTGAGTTCCAGTCAAACAAAGAATAAACTATTTTATATAAACCTCAGTAGTAAAAGCAAAGTTTACTCAGACAAGACATATTCTTTATTTACATTTAATCTCAGTAGTAAAAGTCAGTTTTAGTTAGGCAAAGTTTACAGAATTCTTGTAATTATAACAGTAGTACAAATCAGTTTTAGTCAGACTGTTAATGTTAATTGAATCATACCAAAAAGTTGCATAAAACTTACCATTAAATCAGAATTGAATCAGAATTGAATAGAATTATATTTGAATAGAATCAAGTCAGAATTGAAAAGAAAAAACGATTTTAAATATTAGAAATAATTTTTGAATAGTAAAATAAAATATTATATGCAAGGTCCGCATACTCGGGCAGGGGATCGCAGCATGCAGCGACAGACCATCGAAACAACAGTGTTTCTGTATTGCAGGTAGATAGATAGGGTAGTTGGTAATTATAGGTATAATTATATAATATAAATACGTGTTTTTGCTTATGTAGAAAAACAATTGGTGTCATATTTATAAAAAATATGTTCAAAATAGTGTCAGGATTTTAAAAGGAGAGTGTCTCTCTTGTACCCTACATATTTTATTTCTGTTCGATCTAATATCATTATTTGTTTTGGAAGCGTGTGTGTGTATATGTGTGGGTCCGATGCAAATTCTCAAGGACAAAGTGAAACCAAAAAAAGGAATACAAAATTTCTATTTCTTTCATTTCCTAGTTTCTTTTTGCCTATACAAAAAAAATCATGCCTCTAAAAAAAAAATTTTTTTTTTTTTGAGATGTTGCATCGCAAAAAAGCGAGGTTTGTGTACAAACTAGATCTAAACTATATATATATAAAACATCTAGAATTAGAAAGCACATTATATAACTTTTCTTCTCAAGAATTAAATTTTTTTTGTTGAAAAAAATAGGTAATAATTATAATTAATTATCGAGGAGAGATGTTTATATAATTGTACGTGCTTCCAATTTTGGACCGACGCTACCAGATCACGAACTTTCTCGAATGTCGTTCTCAAAATTTCGTCGATCGTCCACCACACACAGATATAATTATTGAAATCGAGGATCCTTTTTTTCAATTATTGTCCTCGCCTAAAATTTATCTTCAAACTCAATTTTTCAACAGTTAAAAAAAATTTTTAATTTTAAATTTAAAGTCAGTCTTGAAGCAAATTGCTCTTGGCTCAAAATCGACAATGAAGCAAAAAAAATTATAATTATAATTAAATAATTACAATATATGAACAATATAAATTATAAAATCTGTCGTCAAGCAAAATAAGTTTTAAAGAAAAATATATTTATTGACAAAGAATTGTTTAAAAAATCATTTTGAATTAATTAATCAATACGTCTTGAATGTCCGAAGATAAATTCAAGAAATTTACGCGATCTACCGTCTATCTACATACGTACAGATAACGTTACTCTGTAAAATTGTAATTATCAGTAGTAATAAAGGTAGCATTAATTATAATATTTATATAGAACAATTCATCAATAAACTACTAAAACGTCAAACTTTTGTAAAAAAAAATTTTTTTTTTGTTTTTTTTTTGTAATTACGATTCTCCAGAGGCACTACCATAACAACAGACTTCGTTACGTAACGTAGAGGAAAACGAAGGAAAGGTAGAGACTCGGAAGTGCATCAGTGGATGAGATATCCTTACCTCCTCAGAAAGCTAAAATATCGGGCACCACATTTAATATGCTTCGCTCATTATATGGGGGGCCCCCCTGGTTCCGAGTTTCTTCCGACAAAATTTCACACTTTTTGATTCTCTTTCCCACCCCCGATTGCAAAAAAATACTTTCTTTTCCTTTTGAAAAAAAGGTTTTTAATTTTTTTAAATTCATTTTTGATCTAAAAGTAAAATTTTAGTTTTCTGTTTAATTTTTCAATGAAATTATTTTTGCAGTTCTTTAATATATTTTGAAAAAAATAACAAAATGGGAAAATTAAATATTTTTTTTCTAAAATACTTAAAAAGTAAACTTTACTAAAATGTAAATTTTATTACTTTGAAAAAATATTTTAAGAAATTTTCTCAACTCTGAAATATTCTACTTGGAATTGATTTAAATTTGACTTGCGTTACGTTTCGTTTGAGACTCAGCTTTTTTACCTCTTTCTCACTCTCTCTCTCTCCTTTTCAATCATATTGCAAATAAAATTAATATTTAAAATTTTCTCTTATCTTTTTTGGGTTATTTCTCAAAGAATTTTGTGTGAATTCAGTGACGGAAGTAATCGGAGCAGGAAGTAACATTTTGCTACCTTTAATCTTAGCTCTAGCTTATTCTAAGCTTAAATATTATGTTGATCTTATCGGCTATATGTATTTATATAGTGTAAGCAAGAAAGTCGTTATATTTGGCTTAGCATAAATTTTTATATCATTCATTTTTTTTCATCTTTTCTATAGCACGTACATTTTAGCAATTTTTTTTTTTTTATTAACAAATTCAAGCATTTCAAAGATTTCTTCAGTGTTTGGTAATTTTATTTTGATAAGAAGCCATAAAAGCAAAAAAAAGAAGATATATTTTATTTTAAATTAATTATTATATATACAGTCGAAACTCTCCAATTTTTTTTAAAGAAAAATTCTTTCTATATTAATTATTAAATATCTTTTAAAAATAATTAATTTTGTTGGAAAAAGAGCTTTTCTAAAAAACAATGAATTTTCAAACAATGAAAAGTTTTTTAAAGATACTATTTATATATATAGAAAATAAAACTTGAAGAAAGTAAATTTAGTTGGAGTAAATTGGTTTAGTTACAGAAAAGAAGTTTCATAGTGTAAAAAAATGAAAATAATACTTTTTATCAAAGAAAAATAAATTTCGCACAAAAAGTTGAAGACAATAAATTTCTATGGAAAAAAATTCACTGTTAATAAATTTCTCTGTGATACACAATTGTACTACCAATATTACTTAACTTCAGTAAAAGTATATATTTGAAAATTTAGTTTATTTATTTAATTCTCATATTTATCGATAATACAGTTAGAGAGTTTCCTCTGTATTTAAATTTCGTGTCTCCAAAAAAGCAATGCATTTCGGATTTGCTTAGGGGGAACAGTATAACAAGAAATGCAAGAAGTAGAAAAAAGAGGGGGTAAAAAATTATAAAATACAAAATTAAGAAAGAAAATACCAGATACCAGTTTTTATAATATAATAATTATATACAATATTAATTTAATTAATTGAAATAAAGATATGAAATTAATTAATTCTTCAATTAAATTGAATTTTTTCAAATTCAATTATAATTATACGTCAAATTAATAGTGAAGTAACAATCAGTTATTGAATAATAAATAAAGGAAAACTTTTAGATAAACCAAATAAACGTCCATCTTTAATTTTTTTTTTTGAAAAAATTGGAAAAATTACAAATATCAATGATATAATTCTCATTATATTATAAAATGTGAGTAATTTTATTATTTGTGATATATGGATACAATGAGAGAAATTTGTAATTTTACCTTTCTTACCAGATTAGTGACTGAACGAAAAAAATATATATAGAGAAGTGAGAGCAAAATATAGTCAAAAGAGAAAGCTTCCATTTATATTATTATATGCTCACATGCATCATGCCTCGTGGGGCGGAAAATTGCATGCTCAATGTTTTGAAAGTTCAGTGCTGCAACTGGGTGATGAAGGACTTTGCGTGAAAAAAGGGAAAATAGACTTGCATTTTGTTTTTTCTAAATAGTAAAAAAAAGAAAAAAAATGAAATTCGGACAAATACAGATACAGACAAATATACATATATAATATGGATCAGACACAAAGTGGATGTTACGATAGTCGAGTCAAGTCGGTCAAAAAAAATTTTTTTTGAAAAAAGGTGAATGATATGATTAAAGTTTTGAGAACTGCGAGAAATAATCGAGGGAAGATAAAAGAGAAATTTAAAAAAAAATTATAATAATTGATTATAAAAAGAGTAAGAGAAAAAATGGAAAGGATTAGAACATTATGACACATAATTTCAGTAAATTCTTTCTTACTTTAAGACTTCATTTGGATTTAAATTAAATAAATATTTACTCTCGTTAAAAATACTATTACTTAAAAAAAGAAAAGAAAATAAAAAAATAAATTAAGACTCACTCCCTGGCTTTAAGATATGGCACTTAAATTAAGAATCATGTTCTTAAACTAAGACCCCCTTTCTTAATTAAAGTTCTGATTTAAAAAAAAACTTTGCTGATATTATTAAAAATATTAAATTTCGTTAAATAAGAACTTTTAAGAAGAAATAATAAATTTTTCTCAATAATTAAGAAAAAGAAGAAGAAACCAAAGGTAAAAATGGAAAGAACATTGAGATATGGAAGCCAAACAAAATAATGAGACATTAAAGTATTCTTAGGGTGAGAGGTGGGGGGGAACGATCTCAAGGAGAAAAGGATGACAATAAAATAAAAAATGTCAGTGAGTTGAAAGTAATAGTGAAATAAAAAGGGGAATTTAATGACAAACTAAAAAGGATATATTGAGATAATAAAAAGGACGAAAAGGTAATAAAGTGGATTTTTATATGTATATATATATATGTAGATAGAGAGTTAAAGAGAGCGCGAAAAGAGTGATCGCGAGTGAACGACAGACCAGAAAGCGATGATCTGAGCTGCGACAGATGCGAAATGGTGATGATAATGATAATATAAGTCATAATATATTGCATCAATTGAATCTTTCTTCTACTGTCATTAGATGTATGAATACATTAAAAAATGATGTAAGATATGCCTCAGAGTTTTTTGAAAGATTCGAAATTGATGAGAATTATTGCATATGTATATGATATGTTATATATAATATATAATCCAAGTAGCACGTAATATTACCTTAACATCACTGTAATATTATGCTGAAACATTATAGTAACATTACGTGGAAGATTCGTAATATAAAACTGTAATATTGCAGTAACATTACAGTAACAGGAGATTACAGTAATATTACTCTACAGGGAATCGAACTCTGAACCTTTTGCACACGAGATGAAAGTGTTAAGCAACGAACTAACCTGAATTTTTTAAGATTTAGATTATTAAGAAGATATGTATAAATATTAAAATTACTACAAGTCAGATTGGTTTGTTGGTTCAGACTCTCGACTCTTGTGCGTTAGGTTCGGAGTTCGATCCCCAGTAGCATGGTTTTTTTCATCAAACAAAATGACTCTCAATATTTCATTGCAATAACAATATTACCCCAATATTACAGTAATATTAGGGTAATATTTACGTGTTACTTGTGAATGTATAATATACAATGTATAATATACAATTTTTAATATATAAAATATAATCTATAATATTTATTATATAGTATATAATATATATTATATAATATATGATATAAATTATAAAAAATTATATAATTTACAATATATAAAATATAAATATATGTGAAAATAGGAAATTATGACGATATAGTTTGAAATATGGAGCACCCGGACTGGCGCATGCTATTTTGGGTGCAACGGCAAACGTATGACATGACAATCACTGTGATTTACTACTATTATATACGAACGATAACAAAGTTTATAGTTCACTTGAAGCATACAGGGTGCGATGATTGCAATGATCACTACGAGTGCACCAAAAACAAGACATGCGCCAGGCCGATGTTTCATTTTAATTAAAGGGGTTCACAAAAAATTACATATTAATTAATTTTTAATTAACATAATTACTTCTTATCTCAAAAAATTAAACCTAATCAAAATTAATCCTTCTTCAAACCTATTATATCTTTATTTTTTCCTTATTTAATTTTTATTAATTTAATTTAATGTAATAATTTTGTAAATATACATAATTTTTTTCCCAGATCTTCTTTTTTAAAGAACTAATTTTCGAAGAAAAATTAATTTCTATTTCAGTTAAAATTTTTTTTGCCAATTTTTAATTTTATTTTGGCATTTCTTGAAAATTAATTTAAAAAAAAATGTATTTTCTTCCAGATTGAATTTTACTTTTTCCAAAAAATCTAAGGCATAATTTTATTTTTGATATCTTATATATAATATAAAAATCAATTTTGGAGTTTTTCAAATTATTCTTTTTCGTAGATTTAGAAACTTTTATCGTATCATTAGTTTGTTACCCCGAGTTATATTTTTATGAGTCTGATCTTAATTCCTTGTAGAGGAATATTTTATTGCTTGTAGAGAAATATTTTATTTCTTGTAGAGAAATATAGTAATTACTTTTAAATATTATAATTATATTATAGTTATAATTGAATACAGTTAATTTATTCTAGAGCTTTACATATTGCACGGATTCCGAATATTAAAGCGAAGACTGGAATCAAACAACGTTCCTTTGAGAAGTTAAATTGCACTCAGCTAGGAAAATATACCGATTAAATTTTAATCTTATTCGCTATTTAACCATATAGACTCTAGTATTTTTTTTCTTTTTTTCTTTATTTTTTTTTTTTTAAGGATTGAATTTTTTTTCTGTACAATTAACAATATTTATAGACATTTCAAAAGGGGTCAACAATTTCTAAGGCCTAAAAATTAGGTACACAATTTAGTCGGCTAACTATATACCGAATGACTTTCTTTTTTTTGTAACGACCCTTCTATCATTTTAAATTGCATTTCCACTTGCTAATTTTCATCTAGTTTTTTTGGGGTTCTATTTAAAAAATTATTCTGTATTTTTTGTCAGGTGTCGGATTAAATTTAAATTTAGTTTTTTCAAATTAAATTAAAATCCTATATTTTTTTAGATTTTTTTTTAGTGAAATGATTTTTTATTTTGTTCTTTTCAGCATTTATTGACCTTAAATTGGGGCGAGTTATTTTGAAATTTTTTGAATTATTATTTGAATTGTTTATAATATCTTTTTTAAAATATTTTTTTAATATCTTTTCTATTTCTATATAATTTGTGAATTTTTTCTAATATTTTCGGGAATTATTATTTGTATAGATTTTTTTGTTCAATATGATTATTACGTATTTGAATATTCTTTTTGAGATTTTTTCTGAAATAATGTTTAGAAGTATTTTTAATATTTTTGAATAGTTTTAAATACTTTTGTAGACTTTTATTTTGGATCTTAGATATATAGAATATTTTCTGAGCTTTTATTGTTTTTTTTTTAATTTGTTCAAAAATTACTATTAGGGGATTTTTTAGGAAAATTTTTTTCTATAGTTTTGACAATATTGATAGAATTTTTTTTAGATTTTCTACGTTTTTTAATTTCTAAAAACATTGAGAATTTTTAAATTTTTCCAAGAATTTTTATTAAATTAAATTTCTCAGCAGATTTTTTTAAAATTAAAAAACTTTTTTTCGAAATATTTATTCAGATATTATTTTTCAAATTTTCTCTCTCTAATTCTTTCTATATCATTTTGGGGAGGTTTCTTTCAGAATTACTTTCCATCTAATAATTCGTATCCGAATTGTATTTAAAATCAATCCTCTATTTTCATTTTCTAGGACTTTGTTTGCTGATTTTATATTATTATCACTATTTATGATTGAACATGATAATCTCACTCATTGTTGAGACTATGGAAGATACCGTTCGTGTGATATTGACTCGCTGATGAGCCATGTAATAGACTTTTTTTTAATTAATTTAACTATATAATCTTTTTATCACAATATAAATCTTCGCAGATATCAGTCTCTCTTTTGTCTATCTAAATACATAAAAAAATAGACAAGTTTCGAAATTCAGAGGAAAAAATATAAAAAAAAGACGCGGCGATGGAAGACTCGCGTATTTAATATTTTTCAAACACAAAAAATACTTTCTGATTAGCACAGCACGTTGTCGTAGTCCATCTCGGGATTAAAAAAACCAGAATATTATTATTAGTGAGCATCTTCAAACATCAGAAGCGTTGTTATCCTAGAGTGTGTCGTTCTTTTCGATGCGCACGTTGTTGATGAAGAAACTTACTTGACGTTTGAAGTTCATGTCGTGCTTGTTGAAGGTGTGCGCATGAAGTGCAAGTGCTCCGGCAGCGGCGGGTTCGATATGTTTCAAATGACGAATGTGTTGTTGCTGCTGCTGCTGCTGCTGCTGTTGATGATAGTGATGAAGATGATGATGCTGATGAAGTTGTTGAACGGCTTGCTGATGCTGAGGGTCAATGTAACGATCGTGATAGGGATTTGCAATTCCAGTTGTTGTGCCAGTTAGATAAGTATTTTGTAGACCTGCCGAATTTGTTAAATACGAATTCGTTAGGGAATTTGATTGTCCATACGGTACCAGTGAAGTGACAACGGATGGTCCTCTTGTCAGTGCTGCTGATGCTCCACCAAAGAGAATACCTGCCGATGATGTCGTTGGGCCACTGGTACCGCTTGGAATTGCTGTTGCTCGTAACAATTGTTCCCTTAATCTTCCGCCGCATTCTTTTATTCGTTGGAGTTCACATTCAAGGAGCAGCACTTCTTTCTCGAGTGTTTGTATTCGTGCATCTTTTGTCTCGAGTATTGCTGTTAATGTTGTACTACCAGGAACGCCACCTGGTACCGCTACACTACCACCCAGTATTGTTCCACTTCCCATGCAGCCAATTGAGCCACCACTTCCGGTTACCGCCGTACCGGACGATGCTGTTGTTGCATACGCTAGCTCCAACTGCGTCTGAAGACTCTTTAGCGTCTCGTTCGTCGCTTTGAGCTCCTTTATAACAAGCAATAGTAGAGTTACTCGCGGCTGGAGTAACGGGATATTGGGAGCTGATTTAGATTTCTTCATCTGCAATTGAAATTCAAAATCCGGTTAAAGATTCAAGCAAACAATTTTTGTTCATCTCTACTGTTATTCTATAAGATTCTCTTTTGATCCTTCTATGATCGTGATTTGTTTTATCATCATCATCATCATCATCACATGGTCCTAATCGTGATAATTTTTATTCTTTTCCCCATATTTATTTCTGTTACCATTTTCCGTACAATCAGTTAATTTAAAATCTGTTTTCGGAAAAATAATTCCATACAAAATATATTTGTCATAGAAGGGTCAAATTTAATCTAAATTGTTAAAATGTTTCTTTTGTATATTCCAAATTTCTAGTTCTTGTTCGTGTTTTTAATCGGAAAATAAATTTCAATTGGAGGTGAAGAAATCTGTTTATCTCTGTTTTTTATATATATATATTTGGGAAAATTTGGATTTGCAATTGAAGAGGATCTTCCATCATCGGCTCGAGGCTGTAAAGACCTTCGGAAAAAATAAGGAATTATCAAAGTTCATTTTTTATTTTTAACCCTCTAATGTTGAAATTTAAATATTATTTATTTTTCTTAAAAAGGATATTCTCTTTCTGTGCAACTTTGAGAATATTTTTATTTTCGATTGAAATCTTCTTTCTTAACATTAGAGGGTTAATATTCAAAAATTTGAACTGGTAAAATAAAAATGTGCATATTTGCTCCGAGTTTTTCTAAAAGAATGAAAAAAAATTTTTTCATGATTTTCTTTTCAGTCTTGATGCCGATTTTGGTCGGCCTCGAGGAAAGTACGGAAGTATGTTGATTTTGGTTAAAAAGGGCGTCTCGGTTGACGAAAGAAAAGCGACGTTCAGCCACAAGTTTTTTTTTGTTCCTGCAATCTCTTCCGTCATTTTTTTAGCTCTTCTTTTGTAAATCATTTTTTTTTGTTCTTGAATTTTTTCAGTTTTACTTTTTTTTTTTTATTTTTTTTTAAATCAGCAATTATCAAAGACGTTGTAAATTGTTTCTTCTTTCTCACAGGAGAACAATGATTCGTCGCTATATATTTTTTTTAACGATGCGCGAAATTCGAAATAGTAAAAAATAAAAAATCGACTCGAAATGAATTCCTCCAGTTGATGCCGGGCGCCGCCGCAGTTCTTTCGCCCACCGCGACGTACGGCCGACATTGTCCATTGTGCAAGGCGCATTTTTTTCTAAAATCAATTCTTTTTTTTAATTTATTTTTTTTTAATTTCTATTTTTGCCTTAATTTTTGCAATTTTTCTTCTTTTCTCATTTGTACGAATTGTAAAAAAAATTGTCTTGACATTTTGTTTCTATAAATAAAACACTATTATTAGATATTAAAGCTGTTCCTAGTGTTAATTATTATTTCAATTCGTAACAAGTTTGAATATTTCATTTTTGTAAACGTATAATATTTTTAAAACTTATTTTCCCTTAGAGGAAATTTTTTTTTAAGAATAACGCTTAGGTTTTTTTTTAAAAAAGATTATAAAATATTGCGCCAACGCTGAATGGACAAGATCTTTTCACGTGAAAGCAATAAATGCGTAATGAATATTTAATTTAAAAAAAACGATATATAAATTTAATGTCGAAAGCAAATTTTATGGTAAAATATATATATAAATAACAGCGGTGAAGTGTGATCAACATATAAATATATAGAAATAGAGAAAAAAAATAATACAGCAATGATTTTTATGTGTGATTATAATGATGTTCTGTAAAAAAATGTCTTGTATTTTTTATGTATAAATCAAATTTACATATGGGTGATTCTCCAGAAATTAGTCATTTTCGAAAGAGAAATTTTTTTTCGATGAAAATACGATTTGTTTAATTATTAATTAAATTATTTGCTTTATCTTTATTGTTTTCTAATTTATTGTAATGTATTAAATAAATAAAATTATCACGTGATACGACATCCGATTTAGTAAAAATACCAACGTAGATTTTTTTTCATTTTTCTTTACTATTATGGATTCGAGAAGTCAAATGTTTTTTCCTTAATTTCTTGATAAGTAAAAGATAAAAAGTGCCCTCTTTTTAATTTTTTATCTGATGCCATGCCCTTTTTTTGGAGAATCGACCATATAAATTTTTGAATGAATCGCGCATTTTTCACATCAAATGCACTTAAAATTCATAACTTGAAGCATTATTGACTCTTTAATTATAATAATAATAATAATAATTATTATTATTATTTTATTATAAAATTCTCTTTTTCTTTTCAAAGATTTTTGTTTGAAGATTTTCATAGAATATTCTATAGCTTCAGATTACGAAAACTTTTTGCGAATAGTTGGGTTTTAACACGAATTATATATAGAATGAATGTCGTACAAAATAGACAAAATTGTGTTGTAAATATCAAAAAGAAAGAATAGCGAGGACTAAAAACGGGAGAGTGTGTCTTTTCAAGCTTTATCAAAATGCAATGCAACAAGATCATAAAATAAAATTATGTAAAAAATAATACATCCCCTAACAATTATATTTCCCTTTTAAAATTAAAGTTCGATTACAAAATAAAGTTTACAATTATTATATTATATATTATATTATATTACATAAGTTACTTTGCTTTTCGTATATAAATTTTCTTATATTCTCGTAAAAAAATTCTTTTTATTTCTTTCATATTCTGCTTAATCCTCTTTTCGCAGTTGTCTCTTCACACTTTATAATCTACTTTTGTGAAACTTTTAGCATTTTTTTCTCGTTTTATATGTTTCATGTTTTTTCAAGTATTCATTTTTTTTCTACATTTCACATACTTTTGCCTTATCTCAATGTTACATACAGTCGTGTTACTCTTTTCTGCTTTTTTCAAATTATATTTTTTTTATTCTACTGCTTTGCATTTTATGTTTTTCTTTTTACGACTAACAATTTTCTGTGATTATTGATGAAAATGAGAGGTATTATGCATTGTTTTTGTTTTCTTTTTAAATTTTTGCATTTTTTCCAGAATATTTCAAAATTAAATGCATAATATCAGGTATTCATAAAATTTACTTTATATTTATAAAAAAAAAAGAAAATCATTACTAAGTAAAGAATTGAATTTAAATTATTTATATAGAGTATTTATAATTATTTAATAAATTATCAAGTTCCATTTTAAATAAAAATTCCTAGGGAAAGTATAATAGTTTTTAAATTTAGTGAACTTAGTGAAGATTAAAGCACTTTAATTAATTTAAGATTTAATTGAAAAATTATTATATAGTAATTAAAAACATTTAATTAAGTTCTATTAAAAGTTATTTAAGAATTCAAGAAATCTAATTTCATTTAAGGATTAAGAATTTAATAAAAATTAATTAATAAAGATTTATTAATAATTAATTATTAAGAGATATTAATAAATTACAAGTTAAAAGCTTGTTGCATTGATGTCGACAAACTTGATTAGTTTTTGCTTAGAGTTAAAAAATTATTGAATAAAATTTAAGTGATACACATTTAGTAGATAGTGAGAGCTTAAAGAAGTTGGTGCAAGGTAAAACATTCCGTACATAAAATATAGATATGTATAGGTATTGCATTTTATATAGATATATATATATATAAATATCCGAATGCAGGATAGAGTCAAAAGTCACACAATCTTAAAATTCTATTTTTTTATAATATACATTTTTATTATACCAATTCATTATGTACTATATAATTATAATCAACTACTTTTAAGTCTTATTTTAAATTTTTACGCAAAATTTAAAAATTTTATTTCCTTTATCCCTATTCTTTTATATAAAATCGAGATGCAAATTTTTTAACAAAAAAAAATATATGTATTTCAAAAGAATTGAGTGACTTTGGCCTCTCTTTGTGCTCATGTTTGTGCGTACAATTCATTATTACAGAAAAAAGATATATATAGAGAGAGAAAAACCTCAAAGGGAGTTCGAATTTAAGTTTTCTTATGTTTGTATATCGTTATTTTTTTTGACCTTGTACAAAATATTTTATAAATTTTTTCAATCTTATACTTTTCGATTAATGAATCGATTAATCGATCCATCGCAATGTTATATATATATATATGTATATATGGGATTAATTAATTAAAATTAGAATTTCAAAGTAAGATTGAAAAAATCTAAAATCAAAATATGAGGATCGCCCTATTAAAGTGCACATCTACCATCCATATAAATTTACATGTTAACTATACATATCAATATAGTTAGATTATCGAAAGTGTATAAATTATTCAAACATGAAATCTGTATAATTATTCTTATTGTGTATCGTATATTTGATTCGACGATTGTAAATCTTTATCCCGTATAATTATTCATCCGCGTTAGTGTATATTGATTTATTGTTAAATTATTAAATAAATTTTATTATTATTATTTATTTATTGTCTTTAAAAAGGATTGAAAAAATAAATGACAGGTGTATATGTAAGTTTAATGTTTTTTTGACATTATTGTGTACCTTATCAGTCTCCTCAATAGCAGAGTCTTCTTTTTTTTGCAGTTTTTTATTTTACTTTTGGTTTTGTCACGGTCAAGAAATTCAAATTCTGTCATAGTTCATGATGATCATGATGATGATTTTTTTTGTGACGAAGTGAGTGACGATAAGAGGGCAGATGCGGGCGTGATCCCCATGAGGAGTGCTAACGTCTTATCACCTACACATCCAAAGCAGCTCATTCCACGCATTCGACAACATTTCACTTTTCTGTATTTTTATTATTAATTATTTTGTCTCAATTGTCTCGCAAATTCAAGAGCCAGTGAGATTGGAAAATTAATTTTTAAAAAATATTTTCTAAATATTATAACAAAATGAAAAAAAAAAATTAAATAACAATGTTTATTATTTGAAAGATTCCAATAAATAAATAAATAATTTTATAACTAATTTAATAATAAAAAAATAACAAATAATAATAATAATTAATACTAAGATTAATATTTAATTAAATTCTAAATTGCATTTTTTATATAATGAAGAAAATAAGAAAAAAACAAAATGGCTCTTGATTGTGAGAATTATATAAAAGTCAGTCCAATATTTCGTAATGTCGAAATATTTATTTATTTAACGACAATATTCAAGTTTTGAGAAAACGTCGAGGAATTAATTATGGAAATAGAAGGATAATATTAATTTTCCTTAATACATGGATATTAGGAGAGAGAAAAAAGGACAATATAATAAAATTAAAAAAGAAAAACATTTTTTTACTAGTGCGAAAGATGAGATGATTCTGGTTTCATTTTGGGGAAGTGAGAGACGCAAGCAAATATATAATATATATATAGATATAGATACGAGTGCACTCGGTGTCAACGTATATATATTTGAATATTTTTATTTTTTTTGTGCATTTGATTCGTGCTGTCAATTTTATAATTCTCAAAGAAATATAGTCTCTTCGAATATTTCATTCGATTTTTCTGATGCCATTCAAGCCACGTAGACACCTCCTAAATCCTAGGACTAACATCAGGCACAGAGGAAATGCAATTTTGTGAAAGGATTCGTACAAAAATCAAACGAGAATATTTTTTATTGTGGAAAAAAATTATTTCTTTGGAAATATAATTGAAAAAGTATTTTCAATTATTTTTACTCAATAATTATATTCTTTACAATTTAAAACGTTTTTTTTAGATACGAAAAAAATTGAAAAAAGATTTCGGTGAAATTTTGTTGTAACTTTGTAATTGAGGCTCCGGATCTTAAAAGGGCACATGCGCAATGTTAAGTGAATGGCGCGTGTGCCCTTTTAAGATCCGGTGCCTCAATTTTTGACCATCTGAACAAAAAATATAAATATCAAAGTCGAAAAAATTAATCCAGGTTTACAAAATTAGAACTTCAAAATTGGGAAATTAATATTATTTGATTTCAGTTATTACATTTTTTTTTAATTCAGAAAAATACATCTTAGAAATTTTTTTTTTTGTCAACAATATATTTGTTTTGTGTGTTAATACGTTTGAGTTCTGCATGAACTTTCGAAAGATATATATTCAATGGCCTGGAAATCACTCGATTGTCTCAGTAAAATAAATTTTTTTAAATTTTATGAATGTTATTGCAAATTTTAAAAAATTTTATATTGAGTCTTTTAGTTACTGATATAAATTTTTATGTTAATCACGAGTAAAATTTAATGAGACTAAAAATAAGTTTCTGAGATAAAAATATTAACGTTATATAAATCATTGTTATAAAATATTAACGATTTCTTTGGGAAAAAGTCATAGTGAGATAGAGGCTTTTATACGTGAACACAGACCTAATTTCCGGTTCATACTGAATTATGCAGCCCGCCTTGTGACTTTTCATATATATGAGAGGAGAATAACAGACATCGACTACTGTGTGTCGCCAGACTTGTTGTTGGCAATAACTTCTCGATTATGTAGATCAATTCCAGTCTCGATCGATGCATTGAAAATATATGACACTACTCTCTTCCAAATATAAGTAACTTTTCGTATTTTTCTCGAGTGACTTCACCAGCCAAGAACTTTTATCATGCTCAAAAAAAATAATAAATAAATAATAATAATGAAGAAAAAATTGTCAATAAATTCTCCGCGAGAAACAAATCAAAAATTTATCATTATTTTAAATAAAAATTTTAATTCTCTAATTTTTACCATTTACATTTTTAGATCCAAAGTGCAAAAACTACAAAGTTACAATTTCGTCGAAACTTTTTTTTTGCAATTTATTTTCAAAAAAGTCCATTAATATTTTACATTTAAATAAAAAAATTTTCTTCATTTGCTATTATTTTTTTTTCAAAGAAAAGAAAGAAAATTAAAAAAAAATTTTATTGAATATTCTTTCTTTTAATTTTTGGAATGTAATGGGCATAGTGATTAACATCTATAAAGTACACTTCACGATAAGAGGTTATACAATAATGTGCGGTGATGAAGATGGTTGTGCAAGGGACATATATATGCTAATATTGTGCGAATGAGTGAGAGCAGGCTATATAGAGTGATTATAAGAGAGCAATAGTCATGATGCAAATAATATATATAGCAGTGATGGATGATGATATAGTCGCGTGTGATCGCATATATATAATGTTTATGAGTGTGTATCGCAAATACTTTTTTTTTAATTTATGTATCACTTACACCAGGTGCTACATAATTATCGGATCTTACCATATTTTTTTTATTACTTTATTTCAAAAGACACATCTTCAATAATTCCCAATTTAAAAATTGATAACGTCCCATGTGCGAAATACAGATTCCTGTACCAACATGTTACCGACACTGGAAAAAAAGTCCTTTTGTTCCTTCCTAAATAGAAAAAAGCCACGAAAACGAAAAAAAGATTTTCAATTGTTTCTTGCCAAAAAGGGTTGAATTAGAACCTTTTTTTAGTAAATGTCGATAACATGTCGGTGCAGGATTCTGTATCTAGAACTATGTAAGCATTGGAGGTTATTTCACCAACGCTGGGCGCAGAAAATTATTGAAAATTCCTATCCTCTTAACTATTATTGAATCGGAAAATTACAATTTTTGGTTTAGAATTTTTTCCCTTGGAAAATAATTTTCAATTTTCATGTATTATTATCCGAACAAAAGAAAAATATACGAATTATTTAAATTATGAAAATTGATTTAAGAATAAAAATCATTAGGTATAAAAAGTATGAAAAGAATGTAAATTTCTTATTTTGTAAATCGCAATTTTCCGAGACGAAAAGGTGGGATTTCTTTTGCAAATGAAATTGAATATATGAAAATATGAAATGACGATGAAATTACGCTATTTTGTGAATTGAACAAAAAAGAAAAAAAAAGATAAGCCACGCAGCGAATTTCTACTGGCAAGCAGCTACGTACAGTTAAAATGAGACGCGAATTGTGGGAATCGCGACCGAGATAATAATTAAAAAAAAATTTAAATTCTTAAAGACCTGCTTCTGGGCCATGGACTGCATCTGCTGGAACATGATCCTCTCTTCCTCTTTTCCTGTAACAGTAGATATTACACTAGATCTTTCCAGTATTCACAAATATAATTTTTCATCCTCAGTTTTAATTTTTATACATTTTGTATTTTTTCAAAATCAATATTGACATTGAGTATATAAAATATATCTATTAATATAGTTGGAATAAAAAATGTGTCAATGATGCTATTTGAATAGCAAAGAAAACAAAAAGCATCAATGAAAGGCATTGAACAGTGAATTGCTTATCAGGACACACATTAATGACAACGTTTGCTACGTTTTCAAGTTTCATCTGGTTTAATTCACCATAATAATTTTCGTATTATAATGTATTAAATTTAAGATTATTTTTTTTATTTGCAATTTATTCTTAAATTAAATATACTATTAATGTACTAAATTTTCTAAATTTAAGAATAAAACTGCTTTAAAATAATATAAAAGCACCAAATATGTTTTCTCAGTTAGAAAATATAATTTCAGTGCAAAAATGTTTTTAGAAACTGTTTGCAGTTTTATTTAAAGCGATTTTCTTTTTCATGAACTATATAGAAAAAGTATATGAAAAATTACGAGTTCTAAACCCATATAAAAGTTGAGCAGAAGATTTACTAAAGTTTAGTATATATATATATAGGCCACTTGAGTCACTTCAGGAGGATTTGTAGTTTTAGAAAGTTAATGGTACAAATTTTTCCCTACCCTTTTTATTATTGTTTTACATTCTGGACACGTGAAAAGTACACATAATTTTTTTTTATATTATACTTTCATTTTGAATAAACGAAAAGAAAATTCGCTAAAAGTAAAATTCTATTTTCACACAGCTTACATTTGTTTTACTTGGCAACGGAAAAAAAATGCAAATTTCATCAAATAATTCCATTTTCATTTTATACTTTCAGTCTATACATATAAATGGCAAAAGAAAAAAAAGGAATTTTCTGAAAGTTTTTGTTAAGAAATTGTACAATTAATATTTTATTACCAATTACCTTGATAAATTAATAGCTGATTTTTATAAACAATTGAAATCTTACTATACATATTAAAATAAACAACGAAATTTATAAAATGACAAATAATTCTATATTATTTATATGAAGTTAGTGGCACTGATTTAAATCATTCAGGAGAATGTAAAATTAATTGAAACCTTATTGAAAGTTAGTAATTATTACCATCTAATTAAAATACTTTTAATAATAATGAATACTATGAAACAATAATTATATATTTGGCTAAATATTTTATTGATCTCAACAAAATGTAATTAGATTTTCGTAAAGTTTCCAATTAATTTAAAATATCTCACATATTGTATAAATTATTAAATTACTACAAAATTAAAAAAAAATTAATCTCACTTTTAAAATATTTGTAGATAGTTGAATTTAATCTTGCTTTCAAAATAGAATATATTATTTAAATTTATATTATAGTGATTTGGTTGTTCAATATAAAATGATATAATCCTATCATGCTTTGGAATAAAGAACTCTTTTATATACACAGAAAGTTTACAGAAGTTTTCAAGTACTCTGTTTGTAACTCAATATATATAATATATACAGTGTTAATAAAGTCACATTGAAGAAAAATATGAACAATTTAAACGAATATTTGAAAATTGAATAAAAATCAGAAGCTTACCCATTCCCTTGTTTTGCAGCATTTCGAGGAGCTTCTTGATGCTTTCATCCCGAGCTTGCAGCGTTTGCTTTTGCGTCTCTATCCTTAGCTCCAGTTCCTAAAATAAAAAAAAGAAGAAATAATGTTAAATTCCTCGACTTTGATTCAGTGAAAATTTCTTTATAATATTCTTTATTTCTACATTTATTTAGGCACCTTTATAATTTATTCATTTATTTATAACAGTTTTACGGGTAGTACCCATAAAATATAAAATAATTTTAACTCATGTATTTTACTATTTTCTTAAAATTATATTTTTACAAAACTATTTTTATACTTTTATAAATGTTTATTCTTCATAAGACATATTTTATTTTTATTGGGATTTTTAACTCTTTTTTTCTTACTAACCTACCTAGCTTAATATTTTCTTTTGTTTTCTTTTTTTTGCAAAAAATGCAGTAAAATTTTAGAAAATAGATTTTATTTATAAAAAAGGGCAATGGACTAAATGTATACGGAAATGATGGCCAATTTGATAATGAACGACGCAACGAGAAAGTGCCTACATAATTTGGCATCTGTCCAAAGACTAGTTGCTTCTCAAGTTGACCTGTCTACGATGACGTTGACCTTTTACATATATAGATTTATAATATCCCACAATTTTTTTAAATAACAAAATTTTTCATAAACAATTAATAAAATTATTATCAAAATTGCAATTTATCAAAATTATTAATGTCGAATTTCTGTTTAACTGAATTATTTACAAGTTGGTGGAAAATTTATTGAAAACTAATTTTTCTATTTAACTAAATTTGCATTTAGTTGAATTTTCATTCAGTAGAATTTAATTTTGTAAAAAAAATGTAAAAATTAGAATAAAAGCCTAAAAATATTCACCAGACAGTGATTTTGACAGTGAGACCTGTCTTTTTCAAAAAGAGGCAAATCGTGATCTTTTGTGGTCTACTGCTTGGCATGAAATATGTCGTGTTCATGTGGCACTTGGTACGTGCCAAGATCTCAGTCTACAGTTTTATTGGCAAGGAATTTACCGGTCATTTACCTCAAGTCTCGAGAATAAAAAAATAATCAAAAAACATACATATATTTTTATTAGCCCCTTGCCCAGTTGAATATATATTTTCGTTTGATTAAAAAAAATATATATTCTTGTTTGCATTGGATTTTCAATTTTCTTTAGATATATATAAAAAGAGAAAGAGAGAAATATGTACGACATTATACGTCTTTGAAATGTAACGAGAAAACATATTGTATTTTTTTTATAACTGTCCGAGACAGTTGGGAAAACTTGGACAAATGCTCTCCTCTATTACAATCTGACCTACATTGCTTTTAATCTTTTTTATAATTCTTCGCTGTAACTCTATATACACTAGAAATTGTATTTTTTTTACCTGTATTTTTTAACTCATATTATATATATTGTATATACACTTCGATTATATAAGAATAAATTTTCGATTAAAACTAAATTATGAAATTAATTGGAATTTTCTTTTAATTTGAAAATTAAAAATCGCGGGGAAATCAATATTCTCAGAGAAGTTTATTTAGAAATAAAAATTGAAAATAAATCGAAAGAAATAAATAAACAATTTTTTTTCTGATATGGAAAATTACCTTTATCGTGTCGCGAAGTATGGCAATTTCGCGAGTAAGATGCTCGTTTTCGTTGTATAAAACTTCCATCTGCTGCTGCAATTCAATGCTCGGGCCTCGCATCCGCAGCCTCAGCTCCTCCTCCAGTTGCCGAACCATCATGCTTTGTTTCTGCAATCAAAATTCCAATTTTTTATTATAGGACTATTATAATAATAATTGTTTTAATAATTTTAATTCAATTAAAAATAATTTTCAAATTTTTAAAATATTTTTCAATTTCTGTCATTAAATTTTGTCACATATTTTCTCAGGTGTACAATACAATACAAAATTCATTCTATTTTCCCATTTGTTGACAACTAGAAAAATAGTTTTTCCCCTAAGAAAACGTTTTTGAAATAAAATATTTTCATTTGTCGAAGAATATATATGTATAAAGAAAAATCAATAGTACCATTAAAAATATTAAATATTTATCTCCATAAATCTAAAACAATAATAATCCTAGTCCGTGAATATATTAATAAATAGTAAAATTTCATTTCTTTATTTATTTTTTTTGAAAACAAAATTTTTCTGTAACACCTTTCTTCTCTCGACAATTTCTTTTGTAAGTTGAGCATCTTCGATGAATGAGAATAATGCACGCTTTTTATTTACTGCGAGGAAAATCGGAGAAAATGTGAATTTTCAAGAGAACAAAATTTATGACGAGAAAAAGAAGTATCAAAATGGAATATCGTCCATATAGGAGAATATGGGTTTTATTTTCTTTTTTTTCTTTCTCTCTCTCTTTCTCGTTGAGGAAAAATAAATTTACGGAAACTTGATCATACCTACATATATAACAAGGAAAAGTAATATTTCAATTATGTTTTTTTCTTTTTTTTCGGTCATCAGAATAAAATATATGGAATTATTTATTCAGAAGTCAAAATTTAGAGAGGTAAAAAATTATTTTATTCAAATATGTATTTTAGAAATTTGTATAAAATATATATTCAATTTTGGAGTATGTTTGAATTCCGTGATTTGACCTAATTAAACTTCGACAACTTGCCTGTGGTGTGACGTCACATGAGTATGCCACACCCCGCACTGTAAGAGTGAAATAGCCCCCATAACAAAATCATTTCACCCTCTTTCAACGAATCCCGTAAAACTACCCTTTTCACGTGTTTCGTTCACTTTTATTGACATGCATGAAAAAAAAATTCCCTACAAAGAAAAAACGATATTCATAGGTTACAAAATTACGTTTAATGATTATTTTTTCACACTTTTCTTTTTTTTCGTTTTCATGTTTTATTTTTGTTTTTTGGTCTTCTTTTTTTATTCGTGTTTTTTTTATTTTCTTTTTTGATCCTTCATTTTTTTTTATTTTTTTGATTTTCATGTTTTTTTCTACTTTTGTAAATGAAGATTAAAAGTGCTTTTTTGAAATTAAAATTCAGACGAGTATGAAAAAATTTGTTCCTCGAGGGATCAACGCGTGCCAGTTGTTTCTTACCAAGAAAGTTTGTTAATTTTCTCAGTTACTTCGTACTCGAGAAATATATATTCTCATCACAGAGAATTTTCCCACCTGGAGAGAAAAAAAGTCTCTTTTAAATATAATACCCGATTAATGAGGCATGAAACTACTTTTCGTTGGGAATTATGGGACAAATAAATAGATATAACAGAGAACAATTTAAAAAAATCCCATTTTCTTTTTAACTTTTTTTAGGTAAAATATTTTAAATAAAGGGTAGGTAATAACGTGTAATACCGAGTAGTATTTGTGTAATTAAGCGTAGTACTTTGTAATATCCCTGTAATATAAAAGGTAATACTTGTAATAAGTGTAATAAGCGTAATAGGAATTCCATTGTACATATATACTTTCTCGACCAGTAAATCTCCCCTCTTTTTTTTATTTTTCTTAATTTCTTCAAAACCGTAGAGCTTCTAATCTCGCATAGAAAATGTAGAAAGAGTGTCAAGATTGACAGTATATATATATATATAAAAGATAAGTTCCAAACAACCTTAATTGTCATTTATACAAATACATAGAAAATTTGTGTGTGTGTTCCAATGTTTTATGGCGTATAAGAGTAAAACTCGGCGTAAGGAAAAAGCGTCCAGGATTTACGCGATCGTTAATTGGATCTCGTCTTAAGCGGGGCTTCGTTTAAATTCTAGACTCTTATCTTATTCTTTCTTATATTCGTCTTTTGCAAGCCATGAGAGGGTTTTATATATATATATATCACATATAGATCAAATCATCCAGTCGTGTGATATCCCTTGGAGATCAGATTCCACAAGGGAGTTAATCGGGGTTAAACGTTTCAAAACGAGAGTCGTATATACATATACGTGTGCTCATCATCATCCCTCTGTAGTTTCATATGGATTATCGATCCCTAATACTCCATATGGTAGTAAACCTCAATTAGCTCCCATGTTGACGAGAATTCAAATCGAATTGTACTAACCATACAAGGATTCAATTTGTCTTGCATCGAAAAGTCTTCCATATTTACATTCCCCTTGCTTTTAAAATTAAATACAAAAAAAGGGGTATATGCATATGTTATACTGTTTCCACTTTCAAATATTGACAGATTATCCATATTGACCGAAATTTACATCACCGAATAGTAATCCATTTATTGCAGGACTGGATGGTTTCCATTTCAGTTTTTGTACATTTAAAAATTTATTTATTTATTCAATCCCCGTTTATTTATTCCATTATACAAAATACTTCAGTTAGTCGTAAATCAAAATGCATAATAACTATATATGATATATCAAATGTCAATTAAATAATGTAAAATATTTGTCATAAATTGAATTATCGTAAATTACAATAAGTGCCACTTTTAGTATCATTAAAAATATAATAATTGAATTTTCACTATAAAATGACAATTAATAAACGCATTATAAATTTTATGTTATGCAGTAAGATTTAATTTCTATTTTATTTAATAATCATTGTTGATGACTTGTTATTTTATTTTTACAGTGATATAAAACAATAAATCAATGAAAATTTTTAACAATGTTTTCCATCACTTTTGGTATATACTTTTTTTGTTCTATGACGTAGTTTTCATCATGTTTTTTCACAAAGATATAAAAAAACAGATAATCACTCTAAATATACGTATGTGTGTTTTCGATGTGTGTCATTGATTTATTTGAAATGACAGTACAGTGTTAGTAATAAATAAAATTTTGTCACAAATGTAATGAACCAAAACGTAAAGGGAATACGTTCTCTCTTTCTCTCTGTTATGTTGGAATTATTCGGGACATATACGTGTCCAGAATGTGAAATATAAGTTCAAATTAAACGAACTTTAAAATTCCACAGCTATAATACATTAACTCTATGAAAATATTTTATATATGTTTCGATGAATATATCAGGAAAATTTCAAATCATAATAACTGTTCCAAAAGTCACGTTTTATAAAAAATGTAGTGTATATCAATTTGTTGAAATAAAACTTTTAATAGAAAGAAATATTTTTATTACACGGAGAGAAATAGATGGTAAGAACTTATGATCTTAGGATGGTAAAAAGTAGATGTTATCCGGTACTATCAAAGATGTTACAAAAAGTATGGTTATGTTACCCACTGCAATCTAGATAGTAACGGATAGAATCTAGACAGCTGTCCGTATATGTATAAGATCAAATATGGTACCTAGTACTATATTTCTCTCCGTGTATTTCTTTTAGTATATTATTTTATACCCATATATTTGGATAATTTTATATATTTTTTTATATATTTTAATATATTCATTTTCAAAAAGCAGTATAACTTTCAACAATGAAACTTCTTTCATTATAATGTCATGTGTGGGCAACTTCCAAGTGACTTTTCAATAATAATCAAATAAATCGGAGGCGATTTATGTTTGAATAAAGTTCGCCATTGTATTCAATGTGAGTCAAGTCTGGTTACAATGCACTATTAAATGTTATAAACCGAGGGTTATTGTGACCTGAATAATAATATTTGATCTTTATTTCTTCATATATTCACACATAAAGCGTATACCTATATTATGTAGCAAGTCAATCAATTTTAATCATGTCTTTTTCCATAGAGATAAAAGTATTGAAAATTGTATTATTATTGTTATTATTAATATTGTTAATATTATTAGTACTGTTTGTATTTACTTAAAAAGTTATATGAAGATAAACTGTATGTTATATTACGCATACATATGACTTTAAATTGGAGAACTTAATTACTGTTAAGCATAATAAATAATATGTAATCAGCTTGACGCAATGCGCGCTACATAGTGACGAAGTTTTAACCTCACATGAGTACCAATTAAGGCAAATAATTTAGTTAGGTACAATTTAGCGCTCCAATAATATCCGGTGTCGGGCCTCTCGTTCCACTTTAATATACTTACGAGACGCTCCGAAAGGAATTTTTCCCGTTTATTTCTTTTCAAAATCAACATCTTCCAAAATATTCTATTACTGTTTTTTATTTTTCAAGATCGATACATTATTAACTATTAATTATTTAACGAGTAAATAATTGAAGAAATAAAAACAAATATACCTGGATTTAAAACTTTTAAATTGAGGAAGTATTTTTAACTTTCAGCTGATTAGATCTACATCCTTGTTTAAATTTCCTGCTTTGAAATCGGACTATGTAATCTGATTTGAACCAGAAAAGACTCTTCATCTCTTCTATTTTCGTCTCTCAAAATAACAGTTTCCATCTATTTCCATGTCCAAATCGCTAAATCACTTTCTTGTCGCGAAATTTAAGTTTGCAATTAAAATTCAAGTCATTATTTTAATTTTTAAACAATTATTTGGTTTTAATGAATAATGATTTTAGTATCATATAAGTATTTTTAATATTAATTATGAATAATAAAAAACAATAATTGGGTCCGTTTTAACTGAGCGTATATCAAAGAAAAATTGATTTTAAATTAAAAAGCAGACTGGCAGAAAGCAATCGATTAATTAAATTAATTTTTGAAAATTATCACCGGGGTTTGAAGGAAAAACTGCGGGATATCGTGATGTGTAACAAAAGTTTGCATGTTGCGGGTGGTTTTGTACATAGTCTGCCGGCAGAAAGAGAGAGGGGGGGTGATCGACTGGTAATTTCAGACGTGCAAATAGGCTGGGCAGCAGTTTGTCTTGAGACCAATGTGTATTTCTATGTCTGTGTCAGTCTTCACGTTCTCGTGAACGAGCCAAACGGAGGAATAAGAGTCTGGTTGCGAGGAGGTCGACGTACCCAGATCGATCTCTTCCGAGAACCCGTGTGCTTTCCGAGCTTTGCGGCCCTGGTATGTATAGAAGAGGTCACGCTTCCATATATATACATACCTTCAAGCACTTTACCTGTACACTAAGGTCTGGTAGACGTCTCGTGTTTGCAATCTTTGGTTTACCTTCCTTTTCGAACACCCCCTCTCCCACTGATAAGCCTTTCCCGGAAGTAGTTTTTTTAAAAAAAGGAAAAAAAGAAAAATACATTTTTTGCCCCACAACGATCGTTGATTTTTTTTTATTTTTCTCCCTATGATGCGTTTCAAAATAAATTTCATCTCTTTTTATTATCCTATACATCTCATACACGCTACTGAGAAAAATGAAGTTGCTCCACTACTGAAGGAAGATAAGATACTCTGTACAGTTAAGCTTAAAAGCTTTCAGGTCTGCTTACTGACATAACACACAATTTTTCATTTATCCCTTTCTTTGTTGATCTTCTTTTCTTGATATACAATAAGAAATACAGTTTAGATCATTAATATTCTATTTTTCATTTTTGAAAAATTTTATAGGAACAATTTTTTTTATAGAAAAAAAACACGATTTTTTTTTATTTATAAATAAAAAGAAAATGTTAAAAATTGTAAATATACAAATATTGCGAACATGTGAAAATTGTGAGCTTTGATAAACATAAAAATGGAAAAAAATTGGAAAAATCCAGGGGATATAAATGATCCCTTGGGTTTCGTAAATTTCTTATATACGTATACGGGGTTGAATGTCATTCAGTAGTAACATCCACTCGAGTCAGCCAAACTCGTACTCAATTTCCCCCTCAAGGAATTTTATTATTATCAACCTATATCTATACTCATTCATATATGTTCCATTTTTGTTCTATATTTTATCGACTGATTTTATTTTATACATTTGGAAATACTAAAAATTTATATTAAAAAAAAGGTATTTAATAAATATTTTATCAAAAAATTGTTGCTAACAATTAAAAAAATATAAACTGTATTTACTTTATTTGAATTAAATAAATTTTTTTTTACTGTACATTTGGAAATTTGAGCATCATAAAAGAAAGATGAGAAATCGTTTATCACGTAGGGTATATTTCTAAATCGTCTTAAATCGATCATTTAGGCCAGCATCACGGTCCAGATCACTTTCCGTTTCATCTAGCCCAACATTTTCGCCTCCTCTCGTTCAATAGGTTCTTAGAGCTAAAAACCAATAATGCCCTCTCACGAAAGTGGAATCAAAGTAAAACGCAAGGATTTCGAATCGTATATGTGTGTTCACATATGTGTGGATTATATACATCGAAAATGAATTGTGCCTTATTGAAATGCACTAAGTTCCTCCGAGTGTTAAAAAGTTTTCATTATAAAGCATTTTACTTGAATGCAGATGTGGTTCTAAAGATATAACTTAAATTAATTAAATTCAATGTTTGTGATTTTCGTTCAATGAAAAATTTTACTTATAAGATAATAAAATAAAATTGCCATTGCTCGTTTAATTCGAAAATGAGTTTCAAATACGTGCCTAATAGATCTGAAAGTTAAAATCCTTTAGCAGAATTCTCATTTAACAGAATTTCCCTTTTATCAAATTCTGTTAAATAAAAATTCGGTTACATAAAAATCCATAATTATTATATTAAACAAAAGAATAATTATAATTATTATTATCTGGAAAAATAGAAATTAAAAAAACTAGATGCTAATGTGAATTTCATTGAAGCCACAATGCACCAATTAAATGAACAGAAACCACTCTCCTATAATAATTATGACCTTTTCTCTGGCTTTGACAGTTTTTAATCTTTGGAAAATAGAAAGAAAAGATAATTCCACTTCTCTATGTATATAGCATTCGTGTATTCAAACCTAGAGTAAAAGCAGAATATTAATCATGATCCAAAAAAAGGAATTGTGTAAATGTACCTAAAATGGATAATATTGATAAGAGCGAAAAGTAGGTCAATAAAACCACAATAATTATATCGCCTCGTGAATAAATATCAAAATTCGTCAGTTTAAATAACGTAAAAGAATTTAAAAAAAAAATTATTAACTCACATTCTTTACTTTCATATTTTTCTTCTTTTTCCTATTTTTTGATTTCTAATTTTTTCTTTTTTTATTTTTTTTTTCTCTTTCGGAGGGGGGAATTTTTAGTTTTTTGACATTTTCTTAATATGATTCTCTCGGTTTTCTTTGATGTTTCAAATGGCAAAAGGGGAAAAAGTCAGAATGTCGGGGGGATAGGTTTAATTAGTAACTGCGAAAGTTGATTCTTGAAGAAAGTATCCACATAGTATATCCGGAAGTTTCAGATCTCCTACTGAAAGCTTGAGAAGAATGATGGCGGACCAAAGTGGAGGCAGAGGCGTTATCGAGCGGCACCAACTCTCCGTCTTTTTTCCCCCTTCTTTATATATATATGCGCCCACTCATACACTCTGCCAGAAAAAAAAGAGAGACGTTTTTTAACTTTGCCTCCACTTTTATCTTTTCTCTCTTTCACTCTCTTTTTCGTCTCCTGCTCATTCTTTTTATATAGTTGATTTTCTCCTCTCAAATAATTTCATTTCTTTTCTTTTTTTCTTCTTTTCCTTCTCATCGTCCAACATATCATTTAACTGCAGTCTAAATGGATCGAAAATTCCCACAAAGCCACTTGTCTTTAAATCCACATTTTTTTTTATTTCTATTTAAAACAGGCATTTATCATATCTTCAAAATAGATTTTTTTTAAATGCACTTACTTTTAATATTTTATAATTGAAGATAAAATGAGTTGAATTAATTAGGATATCGATATTTATTATTAATTATTAAAAAATTTTTTTCTTAATTTGTTATTCTGTACATCTAATAAAAGTTCCATTTAACGCATTTTATGAGTGGTATATTATATAAATTAATTTTTAACTGAAAATTTTATGACTTTATCAAGTATGACAGGTGATTGATTAATTAAAAAATAGCCATTTTATTTCATAATAATATTGATGGCATTTCATTTGTACGTGATTTTTCTTTCAAGGGTCATCCTGAAAGATCATTAATTGATTTCTCTAATTTACACTTTATATTGATGGTAACATTTCAGTCTCCGGTGGCCTAGATTCGAAATGAAATAGCAAAACGCATCCTGTCTGCAACATTACTCTTCAATTTCCTCTCATGCAATTGCTCTTATATTTCCACGAATTATTACTAAATATGTTAAGGAAATTTCGCCTCTATACTACACTGATGTAAAAAAAATAAAAATATATTTTTATAAAAATAAAAATGTTATAAAAATAATAATTATTATTAATAATCCGCTTGTTAAATATTTTTTTCTTTTAAAAAAAAATTTCATACAATAACATAAAATAAAAATTGAGAAAACGTCGTCAATATAAATTTTGTCTATTTATAAAAATACTTTTAAAACTACTTAAAAAAATGTTTGACGTTGGTAACGATTTAATTTTGTGCGAGTAAGAAAACTACTTAGTAAAAGTGGATGTTGCAGATGCTGTAAAAAAAAAAGAAAATGTATAAAGGTGATGATAAGAGTAGGAGGAAAGACTCTTTGAAAGAGTTATATTAAGTTGGCCTTCCCCTCTCCTAAAAAAACCATCTTTTTATGAAAAACAACAAGAAACACAAGAATTTATTTCAATTTTGAAAAAAAAATTTATTCATTCAGTTTTTTATAATTTTTAAAACACATTAATTTTCATTTCAAATATTGAAAAATTCAAATAATTCTCGAGAGTTTAAAAAATTATATCGGTATATATATATATATTAAACTATGTATTGGAATTTGCAAAGCATTTATACTGACGAACAATTTGACCTGGATGTAACTTTCAAATTTGCCGCCTTCTTCTACCCCTACTTAACCTCATGTAAAGTTAATAATAATAATAGTGATAAAAAGAGAAAAAAAATTATTGTTATTTAATATTATTATAATTATTTAAACACATTGTAAATTAGTTTAAATAATAAAATTTTGTTTTTTAAAAAAAGGAGGAATTAAAAAAAAATTTTGAATTTGAATATTTTTCAAGCCTATTTTCATGAAATAAAGAATATTTTATACAACTTATTTTTGATCCCACCCTAGTGTAAAATGCCTAAATACGTTTTTTAAGTACATGAATCTCTCTCTTTTTTCTCTCTCTTTATGACTCATCGAGAGTTATTTCCTCATTAACGCGCACCACTATAATGGTTTCTAGGCGGATCAAACTAACGTCCATTGTCACGTAATATATATATATATGGGCATTCTATGTGAGATTTTCATTCAACATTTGTTTTGACTATAACAGTTTTTTTCAAAATTTTCATAAAAAATAAGAAACTACGTATTTTTTTATTTCTTTATTTGATAAACATTTTGGAAGTTATGATTTGTATCAAATAAAAAAATTAAAAAATACGTATTTTCTCATTTTTCATAAAAAATTCGAAAAAAATGTTCCAGACAAAAAAAAATTTTTTGAATGAAAATCTCACGTGAAATGCCCCATATACATACTATTTCTCTCCATCAATCTGTCGACCCTGTTGCTATCTTTTACTTTAAATTGGAAATTCGCCAAAAAGCTGATCATTCGTTGAATTTTTCTTGCTCTCGGGACAATTTAATTGACGACTCCGGAAATATTCGATCTAGAGTCTACTTCTAATTTAGAATTAAATACGTACAGACATTGGTCCATTATAGACCGCGAGAGATAAAATAAAATAGTCTCTACTTTCATCTCGTATAAGATATCATATTACCTCGTTGTCACTCTGTGTTTTTATAATATTGTTTTTAAAAAAATTTGGTTTTTAGTTCCCGCGATCGTATTCGCACTAGTGTTTTAATTAAAGAAACAAAGATCAAAAGGGGAGACATTTTTTTTATTCAAATACACAACATTTTATTTTAAATAAAAAAAGAGGCATTCGATTACAGAAAAATTCGTTTTATATTTTAGAAAAAAAACGAGGGTCCTTTTAATTAATGACGAAACTAATTTTTTTTGCGGTTGCAAAAACTTTTACCGCGAGACAAAATGTTTTTCAAAATCGTTATTGTTTCACATTTAAGTAAAAGAAAAACACATTTGAAAATAAGTGGAAACCTTTTGTTTCACAGGTCAATCTCTGATAATGCGAATGACGATAAGAAATACGCAATATTTGTGGAAATACAAAAAAAAAATTTCAAATGACATTACAGTAAAATCTATTTCTATTTCCAGGGCAATTTCTAGAGTGAACCATTTGGTTTTATCACATCTGCAATAAAAACCCTGGAATTCTTCTTAAAAAGGTTCATATTGCGAGAGCAAATTATAAAGTACTTTCCGGTTTTATTAAAGATAGCGGAAACTTGGCTTTAGATTGTAATTTTTAATTATACATACAAAAGTAGATGACATTAAAAAGTAAATGAGAATTATTTTTTTTAATTTCATAGTATTCGAACTTAGTTAAATATTTAAATGAAAGAATTTTTATTTCACCAAATTTCTATTTTACCGAATTTTTATTTAGCTGAATTTCATTTTACGAATTCGGTTTGATAAACATCCGAATTGGTGTGAAATTTGGCTAAATAAAAACTCTTTCGCCTGAGAGTTTGGTTAAATATTAAATATTTGGTTAAAAGGAGCAAATAAATCTTTTGAAAAAAAGTGAATGTTAAAGTGCCCTAAAATGAAAATCTTGTTTCTTTTTTTTAAGATTGGAAATTACCAATATGTGTTTTATGTATATGGCAGGTGTACATGTATTTTACACGTGGATACTAACATCGGTTTATATCGATCGGCCTAAATATAACGAGGTGGATTACCGAGACCCTACGCCACTTGTGTGTTTATAGCTATACACATATATGTATATTCTCTATGTATTATATACATATATGTGTACGTCCGACGCGACCGCATTGTTCTTCATGGTTTAGCTTTGATAAACGTGCTTTTCCTTAACTTGCTTTCCGGCTTTCTTGCCCTTGTTCCCTTCTTTATTTTTAAAAAGGAAAATCAATCAATCTTGAAGTAATCGATTCTGCATGATGGCTTTTCCTTTGAAGTTGACGAAAACTTTTATTAAACTTTCAACTCAACGATTTTCATTATACATTTTTGATAATCACTTTTTTTTTACTTTCACTATTTTTTTTTTAAATTTTTTTGACAAAATTTACTTTAAGGGCATGTTACGATCAGTAAGTTTACGTGATCACATTTGTGAACCCAAGTAGAACTTAATATCAGCTTAATATCGCACTAATATTACAGGGAAGATGCAAAATAATACGGTGTGACATTACAGGTAATATAACAGTAATATTACCTTAATGTTACATGTAATATTTCTTGGATGAGGCGAACATTTTAATATTACTTGTAATATTACGTGCTACTTGGATAAACATTGCGTTGATAGGGAAAAGGGTACAGTGACCGACACCCTGACAGTGAACGACATCAGTTATTAAAAGCGATAATATAAATATAAAAATAACGCGACATTAAAATATACTTCATTGAGATTATAAATTGAATAAAGTGCAATGCAAGTGCAAAAATATTTTTCTTTCTTGAAAAATAATCTCAAACATTCTCATTTTTTATAGTTATGTGACAAATTTTCTGAATGTTAAAATATTACCATAAATTAAACATTTTAATATTATTATTAAAATAATAAATAAAAATGTGCAGGACGCAGAAGATTGATTTTCAAAATAACAGGAGTGACTCTTTTAATACGTCACTTATGTTGTAGGATATATGAATATTTTTTCTTAAAAAGCGCATATAGAAACCTTTTAGCATACGTAGACTATATGGTCTTTTAAAATTTAGCAATGTGTCTACAAGTAAAACGTTGTCTTCATAGCTACCAAGTGTAAACGTGAAAACAAAGGATAAAAAGTTGACGCGAAGAATGAGACGCATGAACTCAAAATCGTGGGTGGATTGTGAGAAGAAAGAATTGAAAGGGTATGTGACAGCTACAAATCTGACATGACGCCAGACATACTGAACTCATGTATAACGATACTTCCTCTCGTGTATATATATACGTAAAAAAACTTACATTTCATTCAATGAGAATATTACTTAATTATGCAAAAATTCGGTCACATTAAAAAATAGTCATTGTTCCTTTTGAAATTTAACTAATTAATTTACGATTTTAATTAATTAAAATCTAAATGAGTTTATAAGATGTAATTAAACGAAAGTCCAATTAAGTTTACAATTTTAAATAAATTAAAGTCTGTTTAAAATTTACTTAATTAATTTAATTAATCGAAAATAAGTTAAATTTTAAGTTTATGTTTATAGTATAAATTTAAAGACTTTTTTGTCATTATTTTTTGTTTTTATTATAAAAAGAGGAGTAAAAAGTTATTTTGAGATTATTTGCGCATTTGAAAATGGAAATTTCAAAACGTTATGATTATTTTGAACTCAAAATATTTTTCTCATTTTTTACATATTTTATGACCTACTTTAACATTAGCGTATACGGTCGATGCTTTAAGTTTGCCCGCGAGAGAAGAGTTGAAAATGTTCTCTTGTCGTCTATACTTTATTTCACGCGAAATGGAAGAGAGTGAGTGAGAGAGAGAGAGACTTCATTCTTTTGCGGGATCCAGTTCCAGTTTTCATGAGCGCGACTAGGTAATGGAAGATTTACTCAGTTATTTTTAGAAAACGGCTGCTGATCGTTCTTAAGACCTATCTCTTTCTAACGCGATACATATGTGCATGTATTTATACTTTTTTCTTCAAATTCAAGTTCAAATAATAATAATATTTATTATATTTTTACGTAATATTATACTCTAATATAATTAATTATTATCTTTTTTTACTCAAATAAATAGTTGATCGAATTTATTTTTAAGCGAGTTTTATTATTGAGTTATTAGGGGAAAAAATTTAATGTGGAATGTTTTGAGAAAAGGAATGCGTTTAATGTATTCCAATGAAATGCAATTATTTTCATAATTTTATTTATTGATTAAATCAACTACGATTAATTGAAGTAATAAAAAAATGTATTTCATACTAAAAAACAACAAGAAATTTTAATTGTTTATATTATTAAACAGCCATATGTTTATGGATATGTAATGAACAAAAAAGTGATGGACTGAAGAAAATACAGGCAATTTGCCAAGAAATTCTTTCCGTTTAGATGCAATGATTCATTCATCTTCAGCCAACCCACTAATAAATATCATTGGCATGTGTGGGGGGCTGTGTATACAATTGTATGTATGCTGTATATATATATATATTACCAGCATTGCTGAATAAATCTTTTCTGAGCACTAAACGATCATGATGATTGGATACCAAAAGTAACTGAGATTGCTTTTGTATACAAAATCCAAGTACTTTTAAAAAACATTCTTTTCAATAAAATCGATTTCGACAAAAAGGTAATCACATTATTTCTTTCATAATATATCGTGAAGAATTTAATTGCTCTCTATTGTATTTGGATGAATTTATACCACATATATATTTCTCGTCATCAAGAAATTGTTTTTCGATAACTAGAATTTAGGTCATCAGGTATGGTTCTAATTCGAAAAGGCATTAGCCAAAATCAAAATCGATTTTAGTTTCATTTTTTGATCTTTTGGCAGAAAATCATTTTTTTAAATTTATTATCCAACTGCATAATATCTAGTTTTCTTATGATAAATTTCCCTTTTATGGAAATAACAATATCTTCTGTATACTATTTTAAAAAGAAAATTTTTCAATTTGTGAAAATAGCGTTCTTATTTTATTTTTACGATGCTGATGGTCTTTTACTCACACATACATACACATGAGAACAATTGATTACTCAAGGGAATAACTCATCTTTCTCCCTTGAATGGAAATAACTTTTTTTTCCTTTCTTTTTTCATTCATCCCAACCACAGAATAATTCTGATTGCAGTAATAAGTATAAAATGTCAGACTGACACTATATAAATGCAAATGACGTGAAACTAATTTCCACATATGACCTTTTTGTTGATATATATTTAAAGTGTCAAATCAAATTGTTTATATTCATAATTATGTTTCCGATAATTTCTCAATTAATTTAATCAAATTAGCATATATAATAATAATACAAATTGTCAATTGGTCAATTTATTTTTAGAGGATATTTTAAGATGCTGCTTTCATTTCTAGAAATATTAATAATTATATGTAAAAACTTATTCATGCTTTGAAAATCGATTTGCAGAATTTTCTTTTGTTATAACTGTAAGAATATAAATACCGAATAAAGTTTGATGCAACAACAAACCAGATTTGTTAGTTCTGTATTGTTGTGTCAAACTAAAGTCTGATTAGGATAACCAAAACTTTTGTTCTGTCCAACTAAAATCTGATTAGGATTATAAAAATTTTGACGACGCAACAAAAGAAATTTGTTTGCACATTCTTTAGTACCTGAAAATTGAATTGAGATATTTATCGACAGTTAATTCTAGAATGACAAAGACTGAATCAATTCGAAGAGGCGATAATCGTACTGAAAAATGCATGCGAACACGGAAGACAGGTTATATTTGAATACGGTGCGACCTGATTACCTGACCTCTGAAGGCGTATCCGTTTAAACGTTATTGAGCGAGAGGATGGTACACTATGATGACTCGCGCATCCCATTCTGATCAACTAGATGCACACGTGGTAGGCAATGACAAGATAAAATACTTTCCCAATGACAAAAAATTTGTTCCTCTCTCAAAAAGCAAAATTTGCCAAAATTACAAACCAGATGCCGCCATGTTGAGCCAAAAAAGAAATCCCAACCCACCAAATACAAAACACAACTGACCTGGTTTTCCGAGTTGAGAAGTTTGAGCTGCTCATTAATGAGGCTGTACTTGGTGCTCTCTTCTTTTCTCAGCTGACGTTCCTTCTTCAGCTCAGGACTCCAAAATGTCTTGATACTATGCATTGAGCTACCAAGTTTTTGATTCGTCAGTTCCAATTCCTTTTTCAGATTACCCAATTCGCGTTGAAGATCATTATTCTGATGTTGCAGCTCACCAATGTAATTACCACCATCGCGTAACATATGTGTATTTGGACTTTGTCGCGCTGATCTTGTACTGTAGATATCATCGTCAAGATATAAACCACGATCACGACTACGCTCCCTTGGATCACGAATTGGCACAAATTCCCGATCATGATCAAGAATACCCGCCGATGCACGATCAAGACTCGTGTAACGAGCAGTTAAACCAATTGAGCTCGACATTGCTGGCCGTGATGCACTTCTTGAACGATGATGAACAACACCAGCACCAGTTGACATACTCCTACCACGTTCGTCAATCATCACAGGACTGCCAAGGTCCTCGTCACGTGAATAATATGGACTCCCTAGCGCATGATGGTGGTAACTTCCGTAACCGAGATGTTCCGGTGAATTATTACCACTTCGGGTACCACGTTTACGGCCCAATGGACTACCTCGTCCACTGGCATAACTTCTCGATGGACTACGATCGACAGTCGGCAATTCTCCAACACGACGACCACTACGTGGAGAACGTGTCCCACCTCCTGGACCACCGACGACCACGCCGCTTCCACTTGAATAGGGGTCTCTGGACATTCTCTCTTGGGCGCAATCTCCCCCCCACCCCCTTAATTTTCTCTTCCTTTCCTTCCGTCTCTTCCTTTTCTTCCTTCTCCTCCTTCTCCCTCTAGTTGTTTCCTCTTTTACGTTGCCTGGCTACGGCAAACTCTTTCCTCTTCTTTGTCTGTCTCCCCGGTGGTAAATTTAGAAACTATTCTAGAATTTAGGGGAAATTACTGTTTTGGGGTGTCCGGTCATCGGCGACGTCGTGCACGATGTCGCCTCACCTCACGATAAGAACGGCTCATTTCGTTCATAATTTCCAGAATTCCTTTTCTAATTATTAGAAAAGGAAGAGTACAATTTTACCAGTTGAAATTGAAAATTTTTATTAGAATTACTCTCTTCTTTTATTCCAAGGCATAAAATTATAAATGTTAATCCAACTCCAGAATTCTAATTCCAAGCCGCTTTTTCCATAGCGAAAAAAGGTGGCGTTAATGTCGACAAAGACCGGTGAATGTGTCACTGATGTTCCCCGTTCCGACCTTTTTCAACAAACAACGATCGATCGTTGACCTTCTTTCCAAACAGAAAACCCATGAGAGAAAACGAAACACACACTCCCCTATGTATAAATATATAGAATTTCAACTCCAGTGATATTTAGTATCTTTCTTGAGTTTTCCGGCATTGACATGCGCGCGACTCTACCTTCTTTCGCAAAGGGGTTGAATATTAAAAAATCAAAAAATTATTTTCAATTTTAGTTCACACATACACACACCCCTTTATTTAGATACTTTGATTTTTTTCCTTTCAGATTTCCGGCCACCTTTTTTTAAACCACCTCCACAATAATCACTGTACCGGCACAAGGGGTGGTTTGCGCGATCCCCTTTTGAAAAACGAAGGAAAGGAAATTCACGGCACGACAGACCCGCGCGAACTGACTGCCTGTTTTACCCTTCTGCCTTCTCTCACAGCATGCAAGTACTACTACTACTACTACTATTAGTACTACTACAGAGTAAAAGACCGGCACACAACTACATACACATCTTTTCCCGCTCGATTCCTGCTTTCTCTCCTATACATATCCATGCATTGCTTCTCCCCACTATAATCGTCGCGAACAGTTCTCCTCTACACGTCCCACCACACCCTACCGCGCACCACCCACAACCCGCCTTATAACCAAACTCACTCCCTTGCACCCTCCGTTGCCCCTCTTCCATAATATCCCCGGAAACTCGCACATCATAGCGAGTTCGCTTTTGAAGCAACTGTATATATGGTAGAGGAAAAATCTTTTCCCCCTATTTTCTATTCCATTAACAAAGGAAAAGGGATTTTTTTCATTTAAAATTGTTTTTTTTACATTTGAAGTGAAATTCACTCCGTGGAGTGTAATTTTTCCCTGGAAAAAGTGAATTTCACTCCAAGGAAGGGTAGGATAAATTTAAAGGTAACTTTCATTATAAATTTTTTTTTAATTCTTTTTTTAACATTTGGAGTAAAATTCACTCTTTAGAGAGTGTAATATTCTCTGTAAAAAGTAAAATTTACTCCTTAGAAAGTATGATTTTCTCTGGCAGATATTATTTTCACTCCAAGCAAGGGTTTATAAATTTAAACTCAAATTTCAGCATAAAAAATACTCTTTTTTCAATTAAAATTTTTGTTTTAATTTTTGGAATGAATTGTACTACTTAAAGAGTGTGGTTTTCTCTAGTAGAGATGAATTTTTTATTAAATTCGTACTGGTATTTTGTAAAATTAGTACTGGAGTCATATTCAACTCCCTTGGAGTGAATTTTGATACTGGATTTCACTCCAACGAATTTGTTTCTTTGATGTGAGTCAAATTTTTGTATTGATATAAAATTTTCTGAAAGAAAATTTAAAGTAAAATATTACTGCAAGAAAAAGTGGGAAATTTCACTCTAATATTAGAGTATATTATTTTATTTTTAGTCATTTAGAAAAAATAAATTAAAATCTACGAGATTTTTATTCTTTTTCTCCACAAAGTAATAGAATTCGACTAATATCGAAATAGTTTCAATCAAAAGAAATAAAACTCTACTTTTGGTCTCTTTAAAAGTTCATTTGTCTCAATTTTAGTTTTCTTATTGCATTGTCACAATTTTCTCTCGACGCAAATCGAAAGTTCACATGAGAAAAGAAAATAAACTCTCAGCTAAATGTATACGATTTTTTTATTGTACTTATGATCTTAAATATTGGATTGATATAAAAAAAAATAATGATAAGTATTCTTAGCGATGATAATGGGCAACCTAATAATGGCCTCTAATAAACTCAAAACAGTGACAATTTATAACAAACTCCTTAACTGCAGTCAATAAAAACTAACACAACAACCCTTATCAACTATAGTTATAGAATTTTATTACTCTTGGCGCATATACAACGACTTTACTTTTGTTATATAGTTGTTACTATAAATAAAAAATAATTTTTACATAATTAAACTATATTAAATTAGAAAACATATAATAAAAGTAAATAAAGAATATTTTATAAAAAATGGAAATTTGTTTTTACTCTGCTTTTGTATTTTTTGACAAAAAAAATTATTAATCAATTATTAAAATTATTAATCTGCAAACAAATTAAGATCAATCTGATGCAAAAAATGTCATCATATTTATCAACGAAAAATAACAAAATAAAAAAAAAGATTTTCCTTTTATAAAAAATAATAACTGATATGATTAAAATTTCAATACGTGAACATATTGTCATTATCATAAAGATAACTCTAGAATGATCAAATTATTATCACTTTTCGCGACTATGAAACCTTCTCCCATGTATATAATCTTTGGAAGTTCTTTATAAAAAAAATAAATGCAATCAGTAAAATTTTTTATTTAAATCAAATAAATGCCTGTGAGACAAATATATCATTTCTGTAGGTGTAATTATATTATTATACCAATTCCATATTTATAATTAATGGAAGTGTTCGATATATAGTTAGTACTTCTTGACTAATTAAGGATCATTCTCCATATATAAAGGATGAATTTAATAGTGTAATTACGAGGAAAAGGAAAAAAAATATAAAGTAGGCATAATTTTTCTTATGTTAAAAAAAAATTTTACGCCACTAATAAGGATAACTCTTTTAACTCTCTCTCTCTATATATATATATGTATATAAAAGCTGATCTGAATGGTATAGAACTCGAAAGAGTTGTGTGAGGTTTGGATTTTCCTCTCGTGGCCCCGGTACGTCAATGAAGCTACGTTTCACCTAACAGTGCTGTAACACGAGAGGGTAACAGAAAAAAAAATATATATACATATACGATCCTAGAAAATATGTTTCCCATCATCGATTTTTTTTTATTTCAGGGTTCACTGAAAGTCCAACGAACTTGAAATTATTAAATTTTGAAACAACAAAAGAATTTGATGCGCTTCTGTGGCGACAATAAATTTGTATATACATATGTATATTGTATGGAAAAAGAAAGAAGAAGATGTGTACAGAAAAAAAAGAAAAAAAAAATTTTCTTTTTTTTACCCTCACGTTATTTTTCGATCAATGAACTAAGCGGGTACGCGCGAGGTTGGATCGATAATTCAACGTACTCCATATAGTGAGAGAGAGACTAGAGCGTCGCTAAAAGCGTATATTCCACTGGTCGAAGGGAAACACGCGCGCAAACGCAAGCTCTACGTCATATATTCTATATAGTGGGTGGAAAAACGTTTTTCGCGTTTGCAATTTCCCATGTATCCCTTCGGGTCTGTTTGATCCTTCAACGATTACGCAGAAGCAATGACATCAATTTTCAAACAGAGAGAGAGAGAGAGAGAGAAATGCTGGTGCTGCATTCTGTGAGCAATCAGATCAACTTTCATACAGTATTCACAGATATATTGAGAAAGGTCATGACCTTTTGCTGGCGGGAAAATCAAAATGAACTAATTAAAAATTTATTGTTCAAAAATTTAAGTTTGGACAAAAAAGTGCAGAAACACAATTGGCATTTTGACAGAATAAATTATTCAAGAAATTTTCCCTTATTTATTTGTATTTAACTGAAGAGTATGATCCTAACAGCATCCGGATATTCAAGATATCATATGGACGTCCTATAGATATCCGGTAATTAGGATATCCATAGATATCCTGAGGACATCCTAGAGATATCCAAATTTCCGGATACGGCTAGGACGTCCATAAGATATCCTGTAATATCCGTTGTTGTTAGGGATCTAAATTTAACTAACATTTAATCAAACTGTCATTTGGTAAAATTGGCATTTAGCAAATTCCTATTTAGCCAAATTAATGCTAAATCAAATTAGGATTTAACCGAATTGTCAATTAATAGAAAATGACATTTAAACAAACTACTGTTTAGGAATTTTTCTTTTTATCAAAGTGCCATTTATTCTACGTGTCATTTAGCCGAAATACAATTTAACCAAACGTCAATTATCCGAATCTGCATTTAACCGAATAGACAATAAATCGAATTGTCTGAATTAACATTTAATCAAATTGCTAATTAACAATACTTACTTTTTATCAAAATACCATTTAATATATTGGTTATTTAGCCGAAATGTAATTTAACCGAATTGTTTTTTAAAAATGTTAACTTAGCCGAATTTTTATTCAGCCGAGTAGCCATTTAACCAAATTTAACCGCATTAGAATTTTAAAAAATTGACAGTTCATCGAATTACAATTTTTCAGTATCTTCTCAAATAACCGAATTGTCATTTCACCAAATTGACAGTTAATCAAAATGTTCATTTATTCATTTATTATTTATTTAACCGAATTGTCATTTAGAGTAGAAATTCACTTAAATAGCAGTTCAATCTGATAAAAAAAATGAGTTGAATGTTAATTCGGTTAAATAAAAATTTTGCTAAATGACAATTCGGTTAAATAATAATTATCTTCTCTTAAATTTCATTCATGTGTCCCAGAATTAAAAAATTATTTCATAATTGTATATATACAGAAACAAGATTAAAAAACAGCCAAATGAGATAAGGAATTTTATTTCATAATCAACATTTTCGTCTATAAATATAAAATACAATTAAATTAATGAATCATTCAATAACATGTGTAATTAACAGTAGTTTAAATTAATGGTACTAGTTTTTGTCTCATAGAAAATAAACAAATAAAGGGGAAATGTTTTTGTTTCGTTTTTGCTTTTGAATGATTGACAAATATTAGATTAGACAAGTAAAACGAGTGATGGTAATTCCCACTTGACCAATGGCCTCTGAGTATTAAACGATAACGTTTAATGGCTAATGATAGGCACTGTGTCGATCAAAGAGATCCATCGTTTGTTTAGTAGGCTCTCAACTCTCAAATGTGAAACAAGTCGAGAGAAAAAAAAATGAAATTATTTTTGCTTACAGTGTTTGTTTTTTTATTTATTAATTTATCATTTTCAATTGATCAAAGAAAATTTGGACCATGGTTTCCAGCGACAGAAGGTGAACCATGGCCTGCACCGTGGAAAAGAATTATGGGAAATAATTCACTTATTTTACGACCATTAAGTTTCAAAATTGAGGTATGTTTTTATTACTCGAAAAATTATTAACTTATTATTATTATTTATTATAATAAATGAAAAAATTCTTTAATTTGATAATTAATTATCCAGACAACAAACAATGATTGTCCCATTTTGCAAGATGCCATTGAAAGATATAAATCGATAATTTTCGAAGAAGCAAAATCTGCTGCTCATTTAGTACAAGGAATAGAAAAACCAAATTCATCAATTTCTGGAATCATAACAGGAATGTTGATTCAAAAATTAAATAGTTGTGAATCGCAACCTTATTTTCAAATGGATGAATCATGTAAGTAAATAATAAATCGTAAATAATTGACATATTTTGCCAAAAAAATTCTTAAGCAAAATAATTGAAAATTTCTTCTTCTTAGATTCGTTAGAAATCACCGAAATATCAGATGTTGCAATTTTGAGTGCAAATACCGTTTGGGGAGCTCTTCGGGGTCTTGAAACTTTCACGCAATTATTGTCACCATCGGGACTGGGAGCTAGTGTAATTTATTTTTTAGAGAACATAATTAAATTTTTAAAAAAATTGTTCAATTTTTTCAAAAGTTTATTCTCTAAATTTGAAAACAATAAATTTTTTTTACAGCTAAAATTGACGTCTCAACAAATTTATGATAAGCCAAGAATGCCACATCGAGGTCTTCTTCTCGATACGTCACGTCATTTTATTCCAGTTGATGATATTCTCCTAATTCTCGATGGAATGTCTTATAATAAATTAAACGTTTTTCATTGGCACATTGTCGATGACAATAGTTTTCCCTATGAAAGTAATGTATTTCCCAAACTTTCCCTAAAGGGCTCCTATCATCCAACAATGATCTACAGTGCAAGTAATATTCGAAAAATCATTGATTACGCACGAATTAGAGGAATTCGAGTAATTCCCGAATTTGATACTCCTGCACATACTACATCTTGGGGACAGGGTCATCCCGAGTTACTCACAAAATGTTACGGTAATTGCGCATTCATTTTTTATAAATTACAAAAAGATGATAGAATAATAAAGAAAAATTAAATATATAGATAAAGATGGAAATTTGGATGGAACAACGGGTCCAATGGATCCAACAAAGCCTGCTCTTTATACATTTCTACAAAATTTATTTGAGGAAGTTGTGCAACTTTTCCCAGATAAATATTTACATGTGGGCGGTGACGAAGTGCCATTCGAATGCTGGGAAAGTAATCCTGATGTTCTTACTTTCATGAGGGATCACAATATTACGAAAAATTTCACAGCATTGGAAAATATTTTCATCAATAGACTGCTCGATATAACGTATGATTTGAATGTAAAAACTATTGTTTGGCAGGAGGTGATTGTTTTACTTTTATTAATTAAAAATACAAAAAAAATTGGATTTTTTAATAATAATGAAAATAATTGAATTCAATAACCATGATAGGTGTTCGATAACGGAGTGAAAATTCATCCTGGAACAGTTGTTCAAATTTGGACTGGAACTTGGCAAAGTGAAGTTTCCAGCGTCACTAGTGCCGGATTTCCAGTGATACTTTCCACGTGCTGGTATGTTTTTTTTATTTCGAGAAATTATGAGGAAAATTATGATAGGATTTTGAAGGAAAATTTACCTTGTTTCAAGGTACTTGGATCATGTTGCTGGTGGTGGTGATTGGCGAAAATATTATCTCTGCGATCCTCTCTCCTTTTCTGGATCACATGAACAAAAGAAACTTATGATGGGCGGTGAAGCTTGCATGTGGGCTGAATTCGTTGATCGGTAATAATTATTTATCACAAAAATATTATTCAAACAATTTTGTTTCCTCATTTATATTTAAAAAAATTTTTTTTAAATGTTTTCTTGAACAAATTTTAGTAAAATTTATTTTTATATCAGTTCTGATATATTTTGACAAGTTTTTACATGTAAACTGCATCTATGGACTTGAGAAACTTTTACTACATAATATTACATATTTATTTCTTGACTTTTTCAAAAATCATAAAAGTTTGGAAAAAACGTGACTTTTTTGTATAGTTTCAGCGGATCCAATATTATTTTCATAATTAATTTCTTTTTTTATATTATAATGATATGTTATTTATAACTTTGCAGAAACAACGTCCATTCGAGAATCTGGCCTCGAGCAAGTGCGGCAGCTGAACGACTTTGGAGTTTTGAAGTACAATCTCTGGACTATGTCTCGAGGCGTTTGGAGGAGCACGCTTGTCGCATGAACAAACGTGGTATTCCTGCTCAGCCTCCCAATGGAGCAGGTTTTTGTATTGTTTGATATATATTCACGCTTTTACAAAAAAAAAAAAAACATATTCCCCGCATTATAAAACCCTACTTTTTTTTCTTTGTCATTCTCGAAAACATATGAAAAATCAGTTTTTATTACTGATAGATTTCTGTTACAATCATAATAAAAGGTATCTTCTACTAAAAAGAATATTTTTTATTATAAATGTGGTAAAAAAAATTTCCACAATAAAAATAAAGAAAAATTATTTTTCACTTTATGATGATGTAATTTTTTCTAAAAAAATATACAATATAGAGCAGAAAGTATGTCAGTATTACCTTCAGGATATTTGTTCTACTTCGAGACTCACATGTAATAGATTAAAATTTTTTTTTTTTGCACAACTTTTGAGATGTTTTTTAGTAATTGTTAATAAAATTTGATATCGGTAATTTGTCCTTATTTATCTTTTTCCATTCCCTGAAAAGGAAATTTAATAAAACATATTTTTTTCCAATATGATTTCCTGAGGAAATTAAAAATTATAAACAAAAAAATAAAAAACTGTGTCTTATTTTTGTGTTTATTATTTAGAGTTTGTATTTATTTATTTAGAGTACAAAATGTATTTTTTGAATAATTTTTGAAAATCATTCAAAAAATATTAAAATTTTGAATTCAAAAATTCTTGAGGGAAAATTCTTTTTGGTTGCAAGTGAAAATATATCATAACGAAACGTGATAAAGTGTCGCCAGTGAATATAAAGTAAGTACATACGCTACATGACGACTTAGAACCTGTGTGGTCGATACTCGACTCTCGTAAAGAGCTAAGTCTGACTCTAAACTCAGAGAAAAGGAAAGATGAATGATCCTTGAAAACATCTCCAATATAAAACTTATATCACAGTAAGAAATTTACAAGAACAATTAAAAAAAATCTATTCAATGTCAAATTTTGAATTAATTTTTTTTAACTCTTTGCAAAAAAATTTCTATTGTTTTCAATTGCTTTTTAGGTTTTTCAATTATCTTATCAATTTCTTGTTCAAGATTTATTTTTTATTCTTCTATTTCAAGGTTATTCATTTTTTTGTCGTTTTTATTTATTTATTTATTTATCTATTTATAGTCTAAACGGGGCTCACAAATAAAAAATACCCTTTCATACATAAATATAAAAAAGGGAAATTTTTTTTAAAATTTGAATAACGTAAATTATTCCTGAAAAAGAAAAAATTGTTTTTCCAGCTTTTAATTTATTTAATTACAATGAAATTTGCTTTCTATAAAATATCAATCTTGGTATAAAAAAAATGTTGATAAAATTTTCATTAAAAATAATTGCACTTTTCAGTATAGAATAAGATAAATGGTTTCATCTCCTTTTTCTCATTCTTTGTCATTAAATATTAAAGTTGAGAAATAAAAATTTCAAAAAAAAGTCAACTTGACTTTTTAGAACTTTCTTCTATAAAGAAAAGTCTTGTACATATTATTTTATTTCAGCGAAAAGTTTTTCCAAGCTCTAAAATAAAGAGAGGAGAATTTATATAATAATATAAAAAGCCAAGTCGATATAAAAGTCCAGTTTTGCAGTTTTTTAACTGCCCATAAAATCGTGCTTGTATAATACGTGCGTGACTTTATTGCTTGTCATACATGATCTTTCATAATCGACCTCTTGATAATCAGAGTTAGTGACTTTCAACCCATGCAAGCACAAATATACTTTGCTTTTAATTTTTTTATATCTAAACCAAAAGAAAAAATTAATTAACATTTTTTATATTTTTTTTTATTTTATTTATTTCTTCTTCATTATTTAATATTATTATTGTTTATTGTTTATTATTATTAATAATAAATTAAAAAGTTAATAAATAAATTTAATAAATGAAAATAATTATTATTGAAAATTTTATAATAATTTTATTAATTAATTATTAATTTTCTTCTTATTATTTAACAATAAAAAATTACATCTCTGAATATGGTTAACTGGCTGATAATGACAGCAGTTTGGTTATATTGTTTTTTTTACGTTCTTTCTGTAACTTAATCAACAATAATTTCCTTTTCGTAATTAGTGTAGCCTATTGCATAATTAGCAAAAAAATTATTGCACCATTTATTTTTCACATTTAATAACCCAAAAAAGGTAATTTTGAAAAAAACAAAAAAATAGTTCAATATAATTTTTCTTTTAATTATTAACCTTGTTTTTCTCTCTCATAGAAAATTATCGCGAGACTGTTTATACCAATCATATAAAAGATTTTATAAAATTGGAATTAGGAATTAAAAATTTCAAAGAAAATATCTAAATTATGACCACTCAAACATTGAAGCGTAATTGCAAAAATCTTTTCACAAATTCCGGAAGGTTATGTACATTGGAGAGAAATATTCCAAAAATCAAACTTACGCCACGAGATAAATCCAATGATCGTTTATCACCATCACCGAGATTAAAATCATTTCCACCGGAGAAAATCAATAGAATAAAGGAAAATGTTTTATTACCATCAACAAGAACGGAAAATGTATCTCCTACAAGACAAAATATTGGTCATGGAGATGCTGCAAATATTCAGGAAAAATTACCAATAACATCAAACCAAGAACTGATTAAAAAAACTCCAAAAAGTCATAAAATAACCTATTTTTATCCCACTGAGAATTGTTACCAATCAGAAGGTATTCTAACTTCGCAAAAAAATGTCAATCCCCTTCTAACTCATCGACTTTTTACTCCTAATTCTTTTTCTGAATCGTCACCAAGAAACAAAATCACACCAAGACCAATTGTTTCTCATCTTCCAACTCACCGGGACAATATTCAAAAATTTCCTCATTTCGAACAAGAAATCGTCAAGGCTGATGACAATTGTCAAAAAACTGTCAAAAATCACGAAAATGTAAACCAAGAAATTGTAAAAAAAGAAATTGTATCTGAAAAATATAAGGAAACTTTAAGAGAAGATGACAAAATTCCAAGTGGAGAACATGACAAAATTGAAAAAACAGAACAAAATCAAGAATTTGTTTCTGATAATTTTAAAACTGAAACAAACTACGAGAAACAACCAATTGGTGGACGAGTTGCAGCTGTTTATCGAGAATCATATTTGAAAGAGAATTACAATTTACAAAAAGAATTTGCTCCCAAAAAAATGAGGCAACAAGTGATGCAACAATTGCCAATATCAGCTCCAGTGTTTCAACGTGATTCAATTCAATCGAATAATTTTCCAAATAAATATCCAATTCCATTGCGAATGGAAAATATTAAACAACCAAATCATCAACAAACGGATCATCAATTACATAATTGTCAGCAACATGATTCTGTATTGAATCAAAATCATCAACAACAAAAGGAATCTTATTTTTACAAACCTAATTTTCATTCCGGAATGACATCACCGCAGGATTTTTCCATTAATCGTCAGAAGTATTTTCAACATTGTCAACAGAGTTGTAATAATTTTCAAGCGAACCCTAGTAATTCTCAAACAAGCCCTAATAAGTTTCAAGTAAACCCTAATAATTTTCAACCGAACCCTAACAGTTTTTATTCCAACCCTAATAGTTTTCATCCGAACCCTAGTAGTTTTCAAATCCCTAATAATTCTCAAACAAACCCTAATAGTTTTCAAGCAAACCCAAATAATTTTCAAGCGACTCCAAACAATTTTCAATTTCTTCACAATGATAAACATTCACAAGATCATTCGAATAATTATCATTTTCCAATGAATCGTAATGACAGAACACAATACACTTCATTTGCCATGGATTTGGTAAATCCACAATTCAACCACTCTCAAGCTGAGGCAGAAAAAAGTCAACAAATTGTACCAAATAATTATACACAAAATAATCAGCACTCCAATCAGAATAAATCCACATTAAAATCTCCAGATGTACAGCAGCAGAATAAAACGAGTAGTAAAGTTTATTACTTCACGCCACAAATGCTGAAGGATCAGGAATTACTTTTAAACACAATGCAACAGCAACAATTCCCCGAGGATGTGATGATGAGACAATTTCAATTGTTGCTCATTGAGCAAAAGAAACAGCTCAATTATTTAGAAAGTTTATCAGAAAATGAAGGGAAAATTATTCAGAGGCAGCGGAATAATGTTTCAAGGAAAATTACAAGAAACACCGTTGATGAAAAACCCGAATGGATGGAGCATATAACTCCACCGAGGATAACTTACTGCGAAATGGAGAAAATCAAATGCTATGGATTCGAACCTAATTGGAATGAGCAAAATTTTCAGAATCAGCAGAAAATACAGAATTATCATAGAGATCAGCATCTGAATCGGATACATCAGCTTGAGGATCAGAAATGCCAGTGTCTACTGCCACAGAAATACCAGTGGATTCATCAACAGAATGATGATTATCGTTCGCCTCAGGTTTGTTGCGACCCAAAATTTTTATTATAACAAAATTAACAGGGTCATAAATATAGTATAAATATTTTTAGGTTCAAAATCAAGGTAAAAGTCATCAGGAGATGGAGATGGGTGATCAACGGTCAGAAATACCGGTTTCAAATTTGGACCAGGAGGTGTATCATCGGCAGATGCAGGATTGTTTACATAATTTGCAGCAACAATCTTCAATGCATCAACAACCACTAGTTCAGAATGATAAATCGTTCGTACCACACCAGAAATCTTTGGTACCACAACACCAATTTTTTGAACCACATAAAAAATCACTGGTACCACATCAGCAATCGTTAATACATAAAAAATCAGCAGTACCACATCAGCAGTCGTTAGTACAACATCAAAAACCAATGATACCACAGCAGCAATATTTGGTAGCACATCAGAAATCACTGGTACCTCAGCACCAATGTCTGGTACCACATAAAAAATCCCCACAGCAACCACTAATACCACAACAACAATCGTTAGTAAATCAAAAATCACTAATGGTACCAAATCAACAAGCATTTTTGTATCAACAATCATTGGTCCAACATCATCAGCCTCCAGCACCAGATCATCAAACTTATATTCAACAACAAAATTCATGGATAAATCACTGTTCATGTTCGAATAATAATCATCATCACACAGTGAAACAAAATTCTACAACAATGCCATCAGTTCCATTAAAATTTGATGAAAATTGTTCAACGGGAGAAAATTTAAATTCAGTGGAAGCTTCCAGTTTATTGCGGCTTCGTTACCACAAGGAAATTGTGCAACCTCAGCAACGAAACAATGGTCTACAAGATGCAGACACGATAAAGGAGGCGCTAGAGGCATTGACAAAGTCGGATACCAGAAAAGGGTTCGAGTACTTGGTGAATTTGAATAAAAAGGATTCGATCATTAAATTGAATGGCACTCAAGAACCGGGAGTGATACCAAAAGATTTTTTACAAAAACCATTGCATGAAAAAATAATGAAAAATGTTTCTGCCAATGGTTTAGAGAATCAACGGAATCCAAATAATCCATTGCCACCTTTGAAAATAAAAAATTTTGATAATCAATTAATGGAATATCCACGATCGAAAAAAGCGTCTTATGTTACCAATAACACTGATGTTCCGGAAAATGAGAATCGACAATATCAATGTTTTCAAGAAAATTATATTCAAAATCAATTTCCCATATCAGATATTATTATTCAGCATCCACATTATATTGATAATGAACATGTAAAAGAATCTGCAATTTGTGAAAATGTAAGATCACATTTTGTACGTTACGAAAATTCAATGAATGAAATTCAAGAACCAAGAATTATTGGAGGTTTCACTTATCTCGCGAGGAAATCAAATTCTATTCCATCATAGTTCTCATGTTGTCGCTGAAAAATTTCACCGAGTAAAAATTGTTTATTCGCGGAAAGGAAATTTAATTTTTATTTTAAAATTGTAGTGTTTGTTTATAAAATTTGATACAAACGGAACATATTTTTTTGTATCGTTTTTAATTTTTATAAACAATGTTTTTTATGGATCAAACTTTTTTAATTGTAATAAAAAAATAATGTTTAATTTTTCTGAAAAATAAATTTTATTTCAGAGAAAAAAGAAATGGTTGTATATAATTTTTGTTATTAAATTATTGTTCAAAAATTTCTGTATAATGAAAACAAAGTTTTGTTATAAAAATACGTTAATAGTTGATAACTTCATAGTTGATTCTTAAAATTCAAACTGTCAGTATTATTATGTTAAAAAAATATTAACTTTCAAAGGAAATGGAACAGAATAGAAAGGAATTTAATTTCTTTTCTCCTAATTCAAAAAATGTTAATGTCGTTGATCTTTTTAAGATATTAGACGAAAAAATAAAATCGGATCAAACAGTGAAAAATCAAGATGAAACCGAACCGGTAAAGATACATAAAATTTTATCTTTATTATTATTATTGTAAATAATTTAAATCAAAATAATTTTCTAATCAAGAATTAAATATTTAAAAATAAAATTTTTTATTATCTTTACAAATAAAAAAAAATAAAAATAGAATAAAAAGTATATAACATAATTTATATAATTCTCAGATCTTTTTGTCTCCGTCTGAATATCTCAGGCAAATGACAATGACTACTGAACAGAGAGCGGATTATTTGATAAAAAATTGTCAAAAACTTGATATTAATTCAATAATAAATGCACGGAAAGCAATTTCTTTTCAAGCAACACCTAATATTTTGATATTTCAACAAACACATGTCAATGAAACGTATTCCATCTCCTTTCTCATTCAAAATGTATCCAAGGCATGTATCTAATTTTTTTTAAATAATATAATAATTTTTCAAATTTTTCAAATATTATATCATTCGACACCATTAGGTTCCAAAGTATGTAAAAATGATTTCTGAGCTCGATCCCTCATTTCAAATAGGATTTAAAGGAAATACTTTGAACACGAGATTGGCCCCGGGAATGACATTATCTTACGAAGTGAAATTTTCTCCAGATGAAAAAAGAGACTACGTTTATGAAGCAGTATTCGTTTCTGATAATGAAATTCTTACAGTGCCAATGATTGGTAAAAAAAATAATTTAATTATATCACGATGGATAAAAAAGTTAATTATTAGTAAAAAGTATTTCGATTTAAATGAAAAGCCATTGGACCGAGAGCAATTTTGGACTTTCCCGATCGAATCGAGGTTCCATCGACAGCAGTAAAGATTTCATCTTCGAAAACTGTTTTGGTTCGAAATATTGGAAATATGCCAGCTTTGTTCAGTCTATATTCTCAAGAGTATGTAAAATACTTTTACATTTTGTTTTTTTGTCTATAAAACTTTTAATTTGACTTAAAATACACTATTTTTTTCATTTCCCCAATTTTTTTTAAATTCAAAAAAATGTACCTAAAGGGACTCTTTTCACAAATTTTTTTTTATTACAGTCCGAGATTCAATGTAACTCCAACACAGGGCATGATAGAAGAAGAGGAAATGATACAGTTTACGGTGAGTTTTATCTCAAACAGAACGGGTGACTTTGAGTCGAAGCTCTACCTCAAATACGAATCAGGTAAAAAGGAAAAAAAATTTTCTTCTTTACTACTTCTACTGATGCACGGAAATCGAATCGTCTAAATCAGTTTAAAGAAATTGACTCTCTTTCGTTTTAAATAAAATAAAAAAAAAAGGTGAAATCGTACGCCTCAACTTGCAAGCATCGGCAGTCAACTGTAATATTCGTCTCGAGAGAGGAAGTCTACGAATGGAAGACACGTATTTTAGTATGTCAAGGTCTAAGCTTCTCGCTGTTCACAACAGAAGTGATCACATCGTCAAGTTCCGGTGGTTGAAATACAGTGATAGCGAGGAAGATGAAATACAACGAGAAAAGTACATATATATGTATATAACAAAGAGAAAATTCTCTTGAGAGCTAAACTTCTAAAAAAAAACCCTTAGAAACCACTTTCCTTTTATATATGAAAGCCAAACAAATTTACCAACTTTTCTTTTTTATTATTTAACTGTAAAGAATGTATTTTCCTCTTAAGGTAATTTTTATTTTTCAAGACAGTTTTATTAATATCTCCACTCCTCAGAAAAAAGACAATTTTTTTTCATTTAATTTTTACTATTTCAATTTTTATTTTTCTGTTTAGGAACATTCAAAGAGAGTTGAAGTAGGTTCAGTGTAGAGTAATGTAGGTTCAATGTAGGGCTTAGGTTTTATGATTAAAATATGGTCACGGCAGGTTGTATGTAGATTTAATGTAGGGTTAAAATATAATTAAGGTAGAATTAATTAAATAATTTATAATTTGTATGCATATTATTGCATGACCCATATAAATTATTTTCACTTAAAATATACATTAAAATTAAAAGCACTAAAATAATTATACAATTAAATATGCCAAGAAAATATCATCTTTTCAAGTTTTTTCTCTTTACAAAATCGAAAATCAATTTATTAACAAAGATGACGTTCATGAGAATATATTTTATATAACCCAAATGCATAATATAAAATAATGGGAAATTGATTGTCTGACCTAAATTGACTATTACTACTGGGAACTAAATATAATTATTAAAAATGTTCTTATTCACTTATTATTTAATGTTATAAATGTAATATGTTGTTAAATTACTCAAATTGATAAATGAAGAAAATTTGTTTCTCTCTCTCTCTCAAAAAAAAAAATAATAATAAACAACAACGAGATAAATTATAAAATAACTTTTGTCTGACTTGTACATATTTTTCTACTGAAAAATGAAATTTAAAAACAGTTAATTCAAAAGAAAATAATAAAAGAAAATTCCTTTCTCGAAAAAAAACAAATAAGTAAGAAAAGTAGAGAAATTCTGAAAGAACTTTTATTCTTGCTCTTATATACATATATATTTTTCGACTGAAAATAAAACTTGGAAATTTTGGATTAAAAAAAAAAAGAAAAGAAAATGTCAAGTTAGTTTTCTTTAATCAGAAATAAGAATGGAGATGAAGAATAAATTTGAAAAAGAGTATGTCTGACGTAAATAGCGTTATACTACTTGCAGAAAAATTTATTAAATTTCATTAAATTGTAAAAAAAGAGAGATGAAAAATATTAAAAACAATAAAGTTCTAGAAATTATATCAGGTTGTTTATTAAAAAGTTGAGAAATAGAACAAGATTTATTTAATTGTTAAAATTTATTTTAATTTTTAATTTTATTTCTTCTATTTTTCATTTTCTTTTTCATTGTATTTTTTAATTTATTTTTTTTACTTTTTTCAAAGTCAATAAATGTATATTAAATAATAATTTTAATTTCTCAAATAGATACAATGAATTTTCCAATCGTGTTGTTAAAATTAGTGAAATAAATCAATGCACTGAATTGGAATGTCACAAGATATATTTACCTGAAACACATAAAAAAATTTGTGAAAGAATTTACAAAGAGGAAATTTTTTCTCTCGTCAATGAAATATTTCCCTATAAAAATTTGAATTTTTTTCTCGATCCAATGGTAATTTTTTTTTAATATTTCAAATTTTTTCGCTATGGACAATCAATAAAGATAAAAAAAATTGCAAATACAAAAAAATAATTATTTATTTATATTTTATTTTCCAGGAGGGTGAAATTTGGCCACAAAGTTCACAAAATATAATGATTTATTTTCAACCAAGTGAAATTGGAGAAATTACAAGTGTTGCCTATTTGGAAATTAGTGGCCGTGAAGACAAACTTTCATTGAGGTAGTAAAATAAAAATAATACAATTTTTTTATAATCTTAAAAAAAACCTACCAATTGAACCTAAATTGCAATAGACTAAGAATAATCAATTTTATTCCATTTTTGCTTCCTCGTGGAGGAAACTTTGTAGTCCTTTCGATTATAAAACTTTTCAAAGTGGCGGAAACAAATTTTTTTCTTTATAGAAACATGTTATATGAGATGTGTGTGTGTGTGGATCCCTTTTTTGTTTAGAAGATAACTTTAACAGGTTTTAATGGATTTAGATAGAATTTAGTAGGCTCATTTATCATATTAATTTCTCAAATCTGACCAAAGGATTTTGAAAAATACTCAAAAAAAAAAATTTTATGGTCTTTTTTCCAAAAATTTTTTTTTAATCGAAAAAATTTTTAAATAGAAAAATTTAAGGTTATATATAATAAAATCGTATTCTTTACGTCAAGACGAATCGATCAATATATATAAAGTATTCATTTGAGGTAAATTTAAAGAATTAATGAAAGTTAAAAAATCAAAAATTCACATTTCGTCAATAAAATTTTGCTTTCTCCACGAGGAAGCAAATTTTTTTGCTGATCGTAAAGAGGAAGCAAAATGTTCATGTAATGAACATCTGAATTTACAACTTTTTGGTAAGTTTTTTATGCTTTTGGATGCGTTTTTGGTCATAAAAAGGGTCTTCCTCTACTCGGATCTGGGTGTCAATTTTTTTCTACACTTTTCGGTGTATTTTGTGCAAGAATATGCAATAAAATCTTCTGCCTAAGAAAAATTGAATTATTTTTGTTAGTTTTTTATGCTTTTGGATGCGTTTTTGGTCATAAAAAGGGTCTTCCTCTACTCGGATCTGGGTGTCAATTTTTTCTACACTTTTGGGTGTATTTTGTGCAAGAATATGCAATAAAATCTTCTGCCTAAGAAAAATTGAATTATTTTTGTTAGTTTTTTATGCTTTTGGATGCGTTTTTGGTCATAAAAAGGGTCTTCCTCTACTCGGATCAGGGTGTCAATTTTTTTCTACACTTTTCGGTGTATTTTGTGCTCAGCATCCGCTGGACCAATCAAAAAGTGCGCCATACAATTTTTGTTCAGAACTTTCTTCTAATCACTATGGCAGTATTCCCGAACGATTATCTAGCGAATTGAATTTTTTGAAAATTTTTCCGAATTTGTTTTCTAGTTTAGCTCAGCATCCGCTGGACCAATCAAAAAGTGCGCCATACATTTTTTGTTCGCTACTTTTTGCTAAAGAATTTGGCGGTATTCCCGAACGATTATGTCGCGAATTTAATTTTTCGAAAATTTTTCCAAAATATTTTTGAGTGTAGCTCAGCATCCGCTGGACCAATCAAAAAGTGCGCCATACATTTTTTGTTCGAAACTTTTTCCCTATTTTATTGGTGGTATTCGGGAGCGATTAACTCGCGAATTTAATTTTTCGAAAATTTTTCCAAAATATTTTTGAGTGTAGCTCAGCATCCGCTGGACCAATCAAAAAGTGCGCCATACATTTTTTGTTCAGAACTTTCTTCTAATCACTATGGCGGTATTCCAGAACGATTATCTCGCAAATTTAATTTTTCTGAATTTTTTCCAAATTTGTTTTCTAGTGTAGATCAGCATCCGCTGGACCAATCAAAAAGTGCGCCATACATTTTTTGTTCGAGACTTTTTGCTCAATTTTTTGGCATTATTCCCGAGTCATTATCTGGCAAATTTTTTTTTTCGAAAATTTTTCCCCAGTTTTAGTGAGTGTAGCTCAGCATCCGCTGGACCAATCAAAAAGTGCGCCATACATTTTTTGTTCGAGACTTTTTGCTCAATTTTTTGGCATTATTCCCGCGTCATTATCTGGCAAATTTTTTTTTTCGAAAATTTTTCCCCAGTTTTAGTGAGTGTAGCTCAGCATCCGCTGGACCAATCAAAAAGTGCGCCATACATTTTTTGTTCGAAACTTTTTCCCTATTTTATTGGTGGTATTCGGGAGCGATTATGTCGCGAATTAAATTTTTCGAAAATTTTTCCAAAATATTTTTGAGTGTAGCTCAGCATCCGCTGGACCAATCAAAAAGTGAACCATACATTTTTTGTTCGAGACTTTTTGCTCAATTTTTTGGCATTATTCCCGAGTCATTATCTAGCAAATTTTTTTTTTCGAATATTTTCCCCAGTTTTAGTGAGTGTAGCTCAGCATCCGCTGGACCAATCAAAAAGTGCGCAATACATTTTTTGTTCGAGACTTTTTGCTCAATTTTTTGGCATTATTCCCGAGTCATTATCTGGCAAATTTTTTTTTTCGAAAATTTTTCCCCAGTTTTAGTGAGTGTAGCTCAGCATCCGCTGGACCAATCAAAAAGTGCGCCATACATTTTTTGTTCGAGACTTTTTGCTCAATTTTTTGGCATTATTCCCGAGTCATTATCTAGCAAATTTTTTTTTTCGAAAATTTTCCCCAGTTTTAGTGAGTGTAGCTCAGCATCCGCTGGACCAATCAAAAAGTGCGCCATACATTTTTTGTTCAGAACTTTCTTCTAATCACTATGGCGGTATTCCCGAAGGATTATCTCGCAAATTTAATTTTTCTAAATTTTTTCCGAATTTGTTTTCTAGTTTAGCTCAGCATCCGCTGGACCAATCAAAAAGTGCGCAATACATTTTTTGTTCGCTACTTTTTGCTAAAGAATTTGGCGGTATTCCCGAACGATTACGTCGCGAATTGAATTTTTCGAAAATTTTTCCAACATATTTTTGAGTGTAGCTCAGCATCCGCTGGACCAATCAAAAAGTGCGCCATACATTTTTTGTTCAGAACTTTCTTCTAATCACTATGGCGGTATTCCTGAGGGATTATCTCGCGAATTTAATTTTCCTAAATTTTTTCCGAATTTGTTTTCTAGTTTAGCTCAGCATCCGCTGGACCAATCAAAAAGTGCGCAATACATTTTTTGTTCGCTACTTTTTGCTAAAGAATTTGGCGGTATTCCCGAACGATTATGTCGCGAATTTAATTTTTCGAAAATTTTTCCAAAATATTTTTGAGTGTAGCTCAGCATCCGCTGGACCAATCAAAAAGTGCGCCATACATTTTTTGTTCAGAACTTTCTTCTAATCACTATGGCGGTATTCCCGAAGGATTATCTCGCAAATTTAATTTTTCTAAATTTTTTCCGAATTTGTTTTCTAGTTTAGCTCAGCATCCGCTGGACCAATCAAAAAGTGCGCAATACATTTTTTGTTCGCTACTTTTTGCTAAAGAATTTGGCGGTATTCCCGAACGATTATGTGGCGAATTGAATTTTTCGAAAATTTTTCCAAAATATTTTTGAGTGTAGCTCAGCATCCGCTGGACCAATCAAAAAGTGCGCCATACATTTTTTGTTCAGAACTTTCTTCTAATCACTATGGCGGTATTCCCGAACGATTATCTCGCAAATTTAATTTTTCTAAATTTTTTCCGAATTTGTTTTCTAGTTTAGCTCAGCATCCGCTGGACCAATCAAAAAGTGCGCAATACATTTTTTGTTCGCTACTTTTTGCTAAAGAATTTGGCGGTATTCCCCAACGATTATGTCGCGAATTTAATTTTTCGAAAATTTTTCCAAAATATTTTTGAGTGTAGCTCAGCATCCGCTGGACCAAGCAAAAAGTGCGCCATACATTTTTTGTTCAGAACTTTCTTCTAATCACTATGGCGGTATTCCCGAAGGATTATCTCGCAAATTTAATTTTTCTAAATTTTTTCCGAATTTGTTTTCTAGTTTAGCTCAGCATCCGCTGGACCAATCAAAAAGTGCGCAATACATTTTTTGTTCGCTACTTTTTGCTAAAGAATTTGGCGGTATTCCCGAACGATTACGTCGCGAATTGAATTTTTCGAAAATTTTTCCAACATATTTTTGAGTGTAGCTCAGCATCCGCTGGACCAATCAAAAAGTGCGCCATACATTTTTTATACGCTACTTTTTGCTAAAGAATTTGGCGGTATTCCTGAGGGATTATCTCGCGAATTTAATTTTTCGAAAATTTTTCCGAATTTGTTTTCTAGTTTAGCTCAGCATCCGCTGGACCAATCAAAAAGTGCGCAATACATTTTTTGTTCGCTACTTTTTGCTAAAGAATTTGGCGGTATTCCCCAACGATTATGTCGCGAATTTAATTTTTCGAAAATTTTTCCAAAATATTTTTGAGTGTAGCTCAGCATCCGCTGGACCAATCGAAAAGTGCGCCATACATTTTTTGTTCAGAACTTTCTTCTAATCACTATGGCGGTATTCCCGAACGATTATCTCGCAAATTTAATTTTTCTAAATTTTTTCCGAATTTGTTTTCTAGTTTAGCTCAGCATCCGCTGGACCAATCAAAAAGTGCGCCATACATTTTTTGTTCGAGACTTTTTGCTCAATTTTTTGGCATTATTCCCGAGTCATTATCTGGCAAATTTTTTTTTTCGATAATTTTTCCCCAGTTTTAGTGAGTGTAGCTCAGCATCCGCTGGACCAATCAAAAAGTGCGCCATACATTTTTTGTTCGAGACTTTTTGCTCAATTTTTTGGCATTATTCCCGCGTCATTATCTGGCAAATTTTTTTTTTCGAAAATTTTTCCCCAGTTTTAGTGAGTGTAGCTCAGCATCCGCTGGACCAATCAAAAAGTGCGCCATACATTTTTTGTTCGAAACTTTTTCCCTATTTTATTGGTGGTATTCGGGAGCGATTATGTCGCGAATTAAATTTTTCGAAAATTTTTCCAAAATATTTTTGAGTGTAGCTCAGCATCCGCTGGACCAATCAAAAAGTGAACCATACATTTTTTGTTCGAGACTTTTTGCTCAATTTTTTGGCATTATTCCCGAGTCATTATCTAGCAAATTTTTTTTTTCGAATATTTTCCCCAGTTTTAGTGAGTGTAGCTCAGCATCCGCTGGACCAATCAAAAAGTGCGCAATACATTTTTTGTTCGAGACTTTTTGCTCAATTTTTTGGCATTATTCCCGCGTCATTATCTGGCAAATTTTTTTTTTCGAAAATTTTTCCCCAGTTTTAGTGAGTGTAGCTCAGCATCCGCTGGACCAATCAAAAAGTGCGCCATACATTTTTTGTTCGAAACTTTTTCCCTATTTTATTGGTGGTATTCGGGAGCGATTATGTCGCGAATTAAATTTTTCGAAAATTTTTCCAAAATATTTTTGAGTGTAGCTCAGCATCCGCTGGACCAATCAAAAAGTGAACCATACATTTTTTGTTCGAGACTTTTTGCTCAATTTTTTGGCATTATTCCCGAGTCATTATCTAGCAAATTTTTTTTTTCGAATATTTTCCCCAGTTTTAGTGAGTGTAGCTCAGCATCCGCTGGACCAATCAAAAAGTGCGCAATACATTTTTTGTTCGAGACTTTTTGCTCAATTTTTTGGCATTATTCCCGAGTCATTATCTGGCAAATTTTTTTTTTCGAAAATTTTTCCCCAGTTTTAGTGAGTGTAGCTCAGCATCCGCTGGACCAATCAAAAAGTGCGCCATACATTTTTTGTTCGAGACTTTTTGCTCAATTTTTTGGCATTATTCCCGAGTCATTATCTAGCAAATTTTTTTTTTCGAAAATTTTCCCCAGTTTTAGTGAGTGTAGCTCAGCATCCGCTGGACCAATCAAAAAGTGCGCCATACATTTTTTATACGCTACTTTTTGCTAAAGAATTTGGCGGTATTCCTGAGGGATTATCTCGCGAATTTAATTTTTCGAAAATTTTTCCGAATTTGTTTTCTAGTTTAGCTCAGCATCCGCTGGACCAATCAAAAAGTGCGCAATACATTTTTTGTTCGCTACTTTTTGCTAAAGAATTTGGCGGTATTCCCGAACGATTATGTCGCGAATTTAATTTTTCGAAAATTTTTCCAAAATATTTTTGAGTGTAGCTCAGCATCCGCTGGACCAATCAAAAAGTGCGCCATACATTTTTTGTTCAGAACTTTCTTCTAATCACTATGGCGGTATTCCCGAAGGATTATCTCGCAAATTTAATTTTTCTAAATTTTTTCCGAATTTGTTTTCTAGTTTAGCTCAGCATCCGCTGGACCAATCAAAAAGTGCGCAATACATTTTTTGTTCGCTACTTTTTGCTAAAGAATTTGGCGGTATTCCCGAACGATTATGTGGCGAATTGAATTTTTCGAAAATTTTTCCAAAATATTTTTGAGTGTAGCTCAGCATCCGCTGGACCAATCAAAAAGTGCGCCATACATTTTTTATACGCTACTTTTTGCTAAAGAATTTGGCGGTATTCCTGAGGGATTATCTCGCGAATTTAATTTTTCGAAAATTTTTCCGAATTTGTTTTCTAGTTTAGCTCAGCATCCCCTGGACCAATCAAAAAGTGCGCAATACATTTTTTGTTCGCTACTTTTTGCTAAAGAATTTGGCGGTATTCCCCAACGATTATGTCGCGAATTTAATTTTTCGAAAATTTTTCCAAAATATTTTTGAGTGTAGCTCAGCATCCGCTGGACCAATCGAAAAGTGCGCCATACATTTTTTGTTCAGAACTTTCTTCTAATCACTATGGCGGTATTCCCGAACGATTATCTCGCAAATTTAATTTTTCTAAATTTTTTCCGAATTTGTTTTCTAGTTTAGCTCAGCATCCGCTGGACCAATCAAAAAGTGCGCCATACATTTTTTGTTCGAGACTTTTTGCTCAATTTTTTGGCATTATTCCCGAGTCATTATCTGGCAAATTTTTTTTTTCGATAATTTTTCCCCAGTTTTAGTGAGTGTAGCTCAGCATCCGCTGGACCAATCAAAAAGTGCGCCATACATTTTTTGTTCGAGACTTTTTGCTCAATTTTTTGGCATTATTCCCGCGTCATTATCTGGCAAATTTTTTTTTTCGAAAATTTTTCCCCAGTTTTAGTGAGTGTAGCTCAGCATCCGCTGGACCAATCAAAAAGTGCGCCATACATTTTTTGTTCGAAACTTTTTCCCTATTTTATTGGTGGTATTCGGGAGCGATTATGTCGCGAATTAAATTTTTCGAAAATTTTTCCAAAATATTTTTGAGTGTAGCTCAGCATCCGCTGGACCAATCAAAAAGTGAACCATACATTTTTTGTTCGAGACTTTTTGCTCAATTTTTTGGCATTATTCCCGAGTCATTATCTAGCAAATTTTTTTTTTCGAATATTTTCCCCAGTTTTAGTGAGTGTAGCTCAGCATCCGCTGGACCAATCAAAAAGTGCGCAATACATTTTTTGTTCGAGACTTTTTGCTCAATTTTTTGGCATTATTCCCGAGTCATTATCTGGCAAATTTTTTTTTTCGATAATTTTTCCCCAGTTTTAGTGAGTGTAGCTCAGCATCCGCTGGACCAATCAAAAAGTGCGCCATACATTTTTTGTTCGAGACTTTTTGCTCAATTTTTTGGCATTATTCCCGCGTCATTATCTGGCAAATTTTTTTTTTCGAAAATTTTTCTCCAGTTTTAGTGAGTGTAGCTCAGCATCCGCTGGACCAATCAAAAAGTGCGCCATACATTTTTTGTTCGAAACTTTTTCCCTATTTTATTGGTGGTATTCGGGAGCGATTATGTCGCGAATTAAATTTTTCGAAAATTTTTCCAAAATATTTTTGAGTGTAGCTCAGCATCCGCTGGACCAATCAAAAAGTGAACCATACATTTTTTGTTCGAGACTTTTTGCTCAATTTTTTGGCATTATTCCCGAGTCATTATCTAGCAAATTTTTTTTTTCGAATATTTTCCCCAGTTTTAGTGAGTGTAGCTCAGCATCCGCTGGACCAATCAAAAAGTGCGCAATACATTTTTTGTTCGAGACTTTTTGCTCAATTTTTTGGCATTATTCCCGCGTCATTATCTGGCAAATTTTTTTTTTCGAAAATTTTTCCCCAGTTTTAGTGAGTGTAGCTCAGCATCCGCTGGACCAATCAAAAAGTGCGCCATACATTTTTTGTTCGAAACTTTTTCCCTATTTTATTGGTGGTATTCGGGAGCGATTATGTCGCGAATTAAATTTTTCGAAAATTTTTCCAAAATATTTTTGAGTGTAGCTCAGCATCCGCTGGACCAATCAAAAAGTGAACCATACATTTTTTGTTCGAGACTTTTTGCTCAATTTTTTGGCATTATTCCCGAGTCATTATCTAGCAAATTTTTTTTTTCGAATATTTTCCCCAGTTTTAGTGAGTGTAGCTCAGCATCCGCTGGACCAATCAAAAAGTGCGCAATACATTTTTTGTTCGAGACTTTTTGCTCAATTTTTTGGCATTATTCCCGAGTCATTATCTGGCAAATTTTTTTTTTCGAAAATTTTTCCCCAGTTTTAGTGAGTGTAGCTCAGCATCCGCTGGACCAATCAAAAAGTGCGCCATACATTTTTTGTTCGAGACTTTTTGCTCAATTTTTTGGCATTATTCCCGAGTCATTATCTAGCAAATTTTTTTTTTCGAAAATTTTCCCCAGTTTTAGTGAGTGTAGCTCAGCATCCGCTGGACCAATCAAAAAGTGCGCCATACATTTTTTATACGCTACTTTTTGCTAAAGAATTTGGCGGTATTCCTGAGGGATTATCTCGCGAATTTAATTTTTCGAAAATTTTTCCGAATTTGTTTTCTAGTTTAGCTCAGCATCCGCTGGACCAATCAAAAAGTGCGCAATACATTTTTTGTTCGCTACTTTTTGCTAAAGAATTTGGCGGTATTCCCGAACGATTATGTCGCGAATTTAATTTTTCGAAAATTTTTCCAAAATATTTTTGAGTGTAGCTCAGCATCCGCTGGACCAATCAAAAAGTGCGCCATACATTTTTTGTTCAGAACTTTCTTCTAATCACTATGGCGGTATTCCCGAAGGATTATCTCGCAAATTTAATTTTTCTAAATTTTTTCCGAATTTGTTTTCTAGTTTAGCTCAGCATCCGCTGGACCAATCAAAAAGTGCGCAATACATTTTTTGTTCGCTACTTTTTGCTAAAGAATTTGGCGGTATTCCCGAACGATTATGTGGCGAATTGAATTTTTCGAAAATTTTTCCAAAATTTTTTTGAGTGTAGCTCAGCATCCGCTGGACCAATCAAAAAGTGCGCCATACATTTTTTATACGCTACTTTTTGCTAAAGAATTTGGCGGTATTCCTGAGGGATTATCTCGCGAATTTAATTTTTCGAAAATTTTTCCGAATTTGTTTTCTAGTTTAGCTCAGCATCCGCTGGACCAATCAAAAAGTGCGCAATACATTTTTTGTTCGCTACTTTTTGCTAAAGAATTTGGCGGTATTCCCCAACGATTATGTCGCGAATTTAATTTTTCGAAAATTTTTCCAAAATATTTTTGAGTGTAGCTCAGCATCCGCTGGACCAATCGAAAAGTGCGCCATACATTTTTTGTTCAGAACTTTCTTCTAATCACTATGGCGGTATTCCCGAACGATTATCTCGCAAATTTAATTTTTCTAAATTTTTTCCGAATTTGTTTTCTAGTTTAGCTCAGCATCCGCTGGACCAATCAAAAAGTGCGCCATACATTTTTTGTTCGAGACTTTTTGCTCAATTTTTTGGCATTATTCCCGAGTCATTATCTGGCAAATTTTTTTTTTCGATAATTTTTCCCCAGTTTTAGTGAGTGTAGCTCAGCATCCGCTGGACCAATCAAAAAGTGCGCCATACATTTTTTGTTCAGAACTTTCTTCTAATCACTATGGCGGTATTCCCGAAGGATTATCTCGCAAATTTAATTTTTCTAAATTTTTTCCGAATTTGTTTTCTAGTTTAGCTCAGCATCCGCTGGACCAATCAAAAAGTGCGCAATACATTTTTTGTTCGCTACTTTTTGCTAAAGAATTTGGCGGTATTCCCGAACGATTATGTGGCGAATTGAATTTTTCGAAAATTTTTCCAAAATATTTTTGAGTGTAGCTCAGCATCCGCTGGACCAATCAAAAAGTGCGCCATACATTTTTTATACGCTACTTTTTGCTAAAGAATTTGGCGGTATTCCTGAGGGATTATCTCGCGAATTTAATTTTTCGAAAATTTTTCCGAATTTGTTTTCTAGTTTAGCTCAGCATCCGCTGGACCAATCAAAAAGTGCGCAATACATTTTTTGTTCGCTACTTTTTGCTAAAGAATTTGTCGGTATTCCCCAACGATTATGTCGCGAATTTAATTTTTCGAAAATTTTTCCAAAATATTTTTGAGTGTAGCTCAGCATCCGCTGGACCAATCGAAAAGTGCGCCATACATTTTTTGTTCAGAACTTTCTTCTAATCACTATGGCGGTATTCCCGAACGATTATCTCGCAAATTTAATTTTTCTAAATTTTTTCCGAATTTGTTTTCTAGTTTAGCTCAGCATCCGCTGGACCAATCAAAAAGTGCGCAATACATTTTTTGTTCGCTACTTTTTGCTAAAGAATTTGGCGGTATTCCCCAACGATTATGTCGCGAATTTAATTTTTCGAAAATTTTTCCAAAATATTTTTGAGTGTAGCTCAGCATCCGCTGGACCAAGCAAAAAGTGCGCCATACATTTTTTGTTCAGAACTTTCTTCTAATCACTATGGCGGTATTCCCGAAGGATTATCTCGCAAATTTAATTTTTCTAAATTTTTTCCGAATTTGTTTTCTAGTTTAGCTCAGCATCCGCTGGACCAATCAAAAAGTGCGCAATACATTTTTTGTTCGCTACTTTTTGCTAAAGAATTTGGCGGTATTCCCGAACGATTATGTGGCGAATTGAATTTTTCGAAAATTTTTCCAAAATATTTTTGAGTGTAGCTCAGCATCCGCTGGACCAATCAAAAAGTGCGCCATACATTTTTTATACGCTACTTTTTGCTAAAGAATTTGGCGGTATTCCTGAGGGATTATCTCGCGAATTTAATTTTTCGAAAATTTTTCCGAATTTGTTTTCTAGTTTAGCTCAGCATCCGCTGGACCAATCAAAAAGTGCGCAATACATTTTTTGTTCGCTACTTTTTGCTAAAGAATTTGGCGGTATTCCCCAACGATTATGTCGCGAATTTAATTTTTCGAAAATTTTTCCAAAATATTTTTGAGTGTAGCTCAGCATCCGCTGGACCAATCGAAAAGTGCGCCATACATTTTTTGTTCAGAACTTTCTTCTAATCACTATGGCGGTATTCCCGAACGATTATCTCGCAAATTTAATTTTTCTAAATTTTTTCCGAATTTGTTTTCTAGTTTAGCTCAGCATCCGCTGGACCAATCAAAAAGTGCGCCATACATTTTTTGTTCGAGACTTTTTGCTCAATTTTTTGGCATTATTCCCGAGTCATTATCTGGCAAATTTTTTTTTTCGATAATTTTTCCCCAGTTTTAGTGAGTGTAGCTCAGCATCCGCTGGACCAATCAAAAAGTGCGCCATACATTTTTTGTTCGAGACTTTTTGCTCAATTTTTTGGCATTATTCCCGCGTCATTATCTGGCAAATTTTTTTTTTCGAAAATTTTTCCCCAGTTTTAGTGAGTGTAGCTCAGCATCCGCTGGACCAATCAAAAAGTGCGCCATACATTTTTTGTTCGAAACTTTTTCCCTATTTTATTGGTGGTATTCGGGAGCGATTATGTCGCGAATTAAATTTTTCGAAAATTTTTCCAAAATATTTTTGAGTGTAGCTCAGCATCCGCTGGACCAATCAAAAAGTGAACCATACATTTTTTGTTCGAGACTTTTTGCTCAATTTTTTGGCATTATTCCCGAGTCATTATCTAGCAAATTTTTTTTTTCGAATATTTTCCCCAGTTTTAGTGAGTGTAGCTCAGCATCCGCTGGACCAATCAAAAAGTGCGCAATACATTTTTTGTTCGAGACTTTTTGCTCAATTTTTTGGCATTATTCCCGAGTCATTATCTGGCAAATTTTTTTTTTCGAAAATTTTTCCCCAGTTTTAGTGAGTGTAGCTCAGCATCCGCTGGACCAATCAAAAAGTGCGCCATACATTTTTTGTTCGAGACTTTTTGCTCAATTTTTTGGCATTATTCCCGAGTCATTATCTAGCAAATTTTTTTTTTCGAAAATTTTCCCCAGTTTTAGTGAGTGTAGCTCAGCATCCGCTGGACCAATCAAAAAGTGCGCCATACATTTTTTGTTCAGAACTTTCTTCTAATCACTATGGCGGTATTCCCGAAGGATTATCTCGCAAATTTAATTTTTCGAAATTTTTTCCGAATTTGTTTTTTAGTTTAGCTCAGCATCCGCTGGACCAATCAAAAAGTGCGCAATACATTTTTTGTTCGCTACTTTTTGCTAAAGAATTTGGCGGTATTCCCGAACGATTATGTCGCGAATTGAATTTTTCGAAAATTTTTCCAAAATATTTTTGAGTGTAGCTCAGCATCCGCTGGACCAATCAAAAAGTGCGCCATACATTTTTTGTTCAGAACTTTCTTCTAATCACTATGGCGGTATTCCCGAACGATTATGTCGCGAATTGAATTTTTCGAAAATTTATCCAAAATATTTTTGAGTGTAGCTCAGCATCCGCTGCACCAATCAAAAAGTGCGCCATACATTTTTTGTTCGAGACTTTTTGCTCAATTTTTTGGCATTATTCCCGAGTCATTATCTAGCAAATTTTTTTTTTCGAAAATTTTCCCCAGTTTTAGTGAGTGTAGCTCAGCATCCGCTGGACCAATCAAAAAGTGCGCCATACATTTTTTGTTCCAGACTTTTTGCTCAATTTTTTGGCATTATTCCCGAGTCATTATCTGGCAAATTTTTTTTTTCGAAAATTTTTCCCCAGTTTTAGTGAGTGTAGCTCAGCATCCGCTGGACCAATCAAAAAGTGCGCCATACATTTTTTGTTCGAGACTTTTTGCTCAATTTTTTGGCATTATTCCCGCGTCATTATCTGGCAAATTTTTTTTTTCGAAAATTTTTCCCCAGTTTTAGTGAGTGTAGCTCAGCATCCGCTGGACCAATCAAAAAGTGCGCCATACCTTTTTTGTTCGAAACTTTTTCCCTATTTTATTGGTGGTATTCGGGAGCGATTATGTCGCGAATTTAATTTTTCGAAAATTTTTCCAAAATATTTTTGAGTGTAGCTCAGCATCCGCTGGACCAATCAAAAAGTGCGCCATACATTTTTTGTTCGAAACTTTTTCCCTATTTTATTGGTGGTATTCGGGAGCGATTAACTCGCGAATTTAATTTTTCGAAAATTTTTCCAAAATATTTTTGAGTGTAGCTCAGCATCCGCTGGACCAATCAAAAAGTGCGCCATACATTTTTTGTTCAGAACTTTCTTCTAATCACTATGGCGGTATTCCAGAACGATTATCTCGCAAATTTAATTTTTCTGAATTTTTTCCAAATTTGTTTTCTAGTGTAGATCAGCATCCGCTGGACCAATCAAAAAGTGCGCCATACATTTTTTGTTCGAGACTTTTTGCTCAATTTTTTGGCATTATTCCCGAGTCATTATCTGGCAAATTTTTTTTTTCGAAAATTTTTCCCCAGTTTTAGTGAGTGTAGCTCAGCATCCGCTGGACCAATCAAAAAGTGCGCCATACATTTTTTGTTCGAGACTTTTTGCTCAATTTTTTGGCATTATTCCCGCGTCATTATCTGGCAAATTTTTTTTTTCGAAAATTTTTCCCCAGTTTTAGTGAGTGTAGCTCAGCATCCGCTGGACCAATCAAAAAATGCGCCATACATTTTTTGTTCGAAACTTTTTCCCTATTTTATTGGTGGTATTCGGGAGCGATTATGTCGCGAATTAAATTTTTCGAAAATTTTTCCAAAATATTTTTGAGTGTAGCTCAGCATCCGCTGGACCAATCAAAAAGTGAACCATACATTTTTTGTTCGAGACTTTTTGCTCAATTTTTTGGCATTATTCCCAAGTCATTATCTGGCAAATTTTTTTTTTCGAAAATTTTTCCCCAGTTTTAGTGAGTGTAGCTCAGCATCCGCTGGACCAATCAAAAAGTGCGCCATACATTTTTTGTTCGAGACTTTTTGCTCAATTTTTTGGCATTATTCCCGAGTCATTATCTAGCAAATTTTTTTTTTCGAAAATTTTCCCCAGTTTTAGTGAGTGTAGCTCAGCATCCGCTGGACCAATCAAAAAGTGCGCCATACATTTTTTGTTCAGAACTTTCTTCTAATCACTATGGCGGTATTCCCGAAGGATTATCTCGCAAATTTAATTTTTCTAAATTTTTTCCGAATTTGTTTTTTAGTTTAGCTCAGCATCCGCTGGACCAATCAAAAAGTGCGCAATACATTTTTTGTTCGCTACTTTTTGCTATAGAATTTGGCGGTATTCCCCAACGATTATGTCGCGAATTTAATTTTTCGAAAATTTTTCCAAAATATTTTTGAGTGTAGCTCAGCATCCGCTGGACCAAGCAAAAAGTGCGCCATACATTTTTTGTTCAGAACTTTCTTCTAATCACTATGGCGGTATTCCCGAAGGATTATCTCGCAAATTTAATTTTTCTAAATTTTTTCCGAATTTGTTTTCTAGTTTAGCTCAGCATCCGCTGGACCAATCAAAAAGTGCGCCATACATTTTTTGTTCAGAACTTTCTTCTAATCACTATGGCGGTATTCCTGAGGGATTATCTCGCGAATTTAATTTTCCTAAATTTTTTCCGAATTTGTTTTCTAGTTTAGCTCAGCATCCGCTGGACCAATCAAAAAGTGCGCAATACATTTTTTGTTCGCTACTTTTTGCTAAAGAATTTGGCGGTATTCCCGAACGATTATGTCGCGAATTTAATTTTTCGAAAATTTTTCCAAAATATTTTTGAGTGTAGCTCAGCATCCGCTGGACCAATCAAAAAGTGCGCCATACATTTTTTGTTCAGAACTTTCTTCTAATCACTATGGCGGTGTTCCCGAAGGATTATCTCGCAAATTTAATTTTTCTAAATTTTTTCCGAATTTGTTTTCTAGTTTAGCTCAGCATCCGCTGGACCAATCAAAAAGTGCGCAATACATTTTTTGTTCGCTACTTTTTGCTAAAGAATTTGGCGGTATTCCCGAACGATTATGTGGCGAATTGAATTTTTCGAAAATTTTTCCAAAATATTTTTGAGTGTAGCTCAGCATCCGCTGGACCAATCAAAAAGTGCGCCATACATTTTTTGTTCAGAACTTTCTTCTAATCACTATGGCGGTATTCCCGAACGATTATCTCGCAAATTTAATTTTTCTAAATTTTTTCCGAATTTGTTCTCTAGTTTAGCTCAGCATCCGCTGGACCAATCAAAAAGTGCGCAATACATTTTTTGTTCGCTACTTTTTGCTAAAGAATTTGGCGGTATTCCCCAACGATTATGTCGCGAATTTAATTTTTCGAAAATTTTTCCAAAATATTTTTGAGTGTAGCTCAGCATCCGCTGGACCAAGCAAAAAGTGCGCCATACATTTTTTGTTCAGAACTTTCTTCTAATCACTATGGCGGTATTCCCGAAGGATTATCTCGCAAATTTAATTTTTCTAAATTTTTTCCGAATTTGTTTTCTAGTTTAGCTCAGCATCCGCTGGACCAATCAAAAAGTGCGCAATACATTTTTTGTTCGCTACTTTTTGCTAAAGAATTTGGCGGTATTCCCGAACGATTACGTCGCGAATTGAATTTTTCGAAAATTTTTCCAAAATATTTTTGAGTGTAGCTCAGCATCCGCTGGACCAATCAAAAAGTGCGCCATACATTTTTTGTTCAGAACTTTCTTCTAATCACTATGGCGGTATTCCCGAAGGATTATCTCGCAAATTTAATTTTTCTAAATTTTTTCCGAATTTGTTTTCTAGTTTAGCTCAGCATCCGCTGGACCAATCAAAAAGTGCGCAATACATTTTTTGTTCGCTACTTTTTGCTAAAGAATTTGGCGGTATTCCCGAACGATTATGTGGCGAATTGAATTTTTCGAAAATTTTTCCAAAATATTTTTGAGTGTAGCTCAGCATCCGCTGGACCAATCAAAAAGTGCGCCATACATTTTTTATACGCTACTTTTTGCTAAAGAATTTGGCGGTATTCCTGAGGGATTATCTCGCGAATTTAATTTTTCGAAAATTTTTCCGAATTTGTTTTCTAGTTTAGCTCAGCATCCGCTGGACCAATCAAAAAGTGCGCAATACATTTTTTGTTCGCTACTTTTTGCTAAAGAATTTGGCGGTATTCCCCAACGATTATGTCGCGAATTTAATTTTTCGAAAATTTTTCCAAAATATTTTTGAGTGTAGCTCAGCATCCGCTGGACCAATCGAAAAGTGCGCCATACATTTTTTGTTCAGAACTTTCTTCTAATCACTATGGCGGTATTCCCGAACGATTATCTCGCAAATTTAATTTTTCTAAATTTTTTCCGAATTTGTTTTCTAGTTTAGCTCAGCATCCGCTGGACCAATCAAAAAGTGCGCCATACATTTTTTGTTCGAGACTTTTTGCTCAATTTTTTGGCATTATTCCCGAGTCATTATCTGGCAAATTTTTTTTTTCGATAATTTTTCCCCAGTTTTAGTGAGTGTAGCTCAGCATCCGCTGGACCAATCAAAAAGTGCGCCATACATTTTTTGTTCGAGACTTTTTGCTCAATTTTTTGGCATTATTCCCGCGTCATTATCTGGCAAATTTTTTTTTTCGAAAATTTTTCCCCAGTTTTAGTGAGTGTAGCTCAGCATCCGCTGGACCAATCAAAAAGTGCGCCATACATTTTTTGTTCGAAACTTTTTCCCTATTTTATTGGTGGTATTCGGGAGCGATTATGTCGCGAATTAAATTTTTCGAAAATTTTTCCAAAATATTTTTGAGTGTAGCTCAGCATCCGCTGGACCAATCAAAAAGTGAACCATACATTTTTTGTTCGAGACTTTTTGCTCAATTTTTTGGCATTATTCCCGAGTCATTATCTAGCAAATTTTTTTTTTCGAATATTTTCCCCAGTTTTAGTGAGTGTAGCTCAGCATCCGCTGGACCAATCAAAAAGTGCGCAATACTTTTTTTGTTCGAGACTTTTTGCTCAATTTTTTGGCATTATTCCCGAGTCATTATCTGGCAAATTTTTTTTTTCGAAAATTTTTCCCCAGTTTTAGTGAGTGTAGCTCAGCATCCGCTGGACCAATCAAAAAGTGCGCCATACATTTTTTGTTCGAGACTTTTTGCTCAATTTTTTGGCATTATTCCCGAGTCATTATCTAGCAAATTTTTTTTTTCGAAAATTTTCCCCAGTTTTAGTGAGTGTAGCTCAGCATCCGCTGGACCAATCAAAAAGTGCGCCATACATTTTTTGTTCAGAACTTTCTTCTAATCACTATGGCGGTATTCCCGAAGGATTATCTCACAAATTTAATTTTTCGAAATTTTTTCCGAATTTGTTTTTTAGTTTAGCTCAGCATCCGCTGGACCAATCAAAAAGTGCGCAATACATTTTTTGTTCGCTACTTTTTGCTAAAGAATTTGGCGGTATTCCCGAACGATTATGTCGCGAATTGAATTTTTCGAAAATTTTTCCAAAATATTTTTGAGTGTAGCTCAGCATCCGCTGGACCAATCAAAAAGTGCGCCATACATTTTTTGTTCAGAACTTTCTTCTAATCACTATGGCGGTATTCCCGAACGATTATGTCGCGAATTGAATTTTTCGAAAATTTTTCCCCAGTTTTAGTGAGTGTAGCTCAGCATCCGCTGGACCAATCAAAAAGTGCGCCATACCTTTTTTGTTCGAAACTTTTTCCCTATTTTATTGGTGGTATTCGGGAGCGATTATGTCGCGAATTAAATTTTTCGAAAATTTTTCCAAAATATTTTTGAGTGTAGCTCAGCATCCGCTGGACCAATCAAAAAGTGCGCCATACATTTTTTGTTCGAGACTTTTTGCTCAATTTTTTGGCATTATTCCCGAGTCATTATCTAGCAAATTTTTTTTTTCGAAAATTTTCCCCAGTTTTAGTGAGTGTAGCTCAGCATCCGCTGGACCAATCAAAAAGTGCGCCATACATTTTTTGTTCAGAACTTTCTTCTAATCACTATGGCGGTATTCCCGAAGGATTATCTCGCAAATTTAATTTTTCTAAATTTTTTCCGAATTTGTTTTCTAGTTTAGCTCAGCATCCGCTGAACCAATCAAAAAGTGCGCAATACATTTTTTGTTCGCTACTTTTTGCTAAAGAATTTGGCGGTATTCCCGAACGATTATGTCGCGAATTGAATTTTTCGAAAATTTTTCCAAAATATTTTTGAGTGTAGCTCAGCATCCGCTGGACCAATCAAAAAGTGCGCCATACATTTTTTGTTCAGAACTTTCTTCTAATCACTATGGCGGTATTCCCGAAGGATTATCTCGCAAATTTAATTTTTCTAAATTTTTTCCGAATTTGTTTTCTAGTTTAGCTCAGCATCCGCTGGACCAATCAAAAAGTGCGCAATACATTTTTTGTTCGCTACTTTTTGCTAAAGAATTTGTCGGTATTCCCGAACGATTATGTCGCGAATTGAATTTTTCGAAAATTTATCCAAAATATTTTTGAGTGTAGCTCAGCATCCGCTGCACCAATCAAAAAGTGCGCCATACATTTTTTGTTCGAGACTTTTTGCTCAATTTTTTGGCATTATTCCCGAGTCATTATCTGGCAAATTTTTTTTTTCGAAAATTTTTCCCCAGTTTTAGTGAGTGTAGCTCAGCATCCGCTGGACCAATCAAAAAGTGCGCCATACATTTTTTGTTCGAGACTTTTTGCTCAATTTTTTGGCATTATTCCCGCGTCATTATCTGGCAAATTTTTTTTTTCGAAAATTTTTCCCCAGTTTTAGTGAGTGTAGCTCAGCATCCGCTGCACCAATCAAAATTGCGCCATACATTTTTTGTTCGAAACTTTTTCCCTATTTTATTGGTGGTATTCGGGAGCGATTATGTCGCGAATTTAATTTTTCGAAAATTTTTCCAAAATATTTTTGAGTGTAGCTCAGCATCCGCTGGACCAATCAAAAAGTGCGCCATACATTTTTTGTTCGAGACTTTTTGCTCAATTTTTTGGCATTATTCCCGCGTCATTATCTGGCAAATTTTTTTTTTCGAAAATTTTTCCCCAGTTTTAGTGAGTGTAGCTCAGCATCCACTGGACCAATCAAAAAGTGCGCCATACATTTTTTGTTCGAAACTTTTTCCCTATTTTATTGGTGGTATTCGGGAGCGATTATGTCGCGAATTGAATTTTTCGAAAATTTTTCCAAAATATTTTTGAGTGTAGCTCAGCATCCGCTGGACCAATCAAAAAGTGCGCCATACATTTTTTGTACGCTGCTTTTTGCTAAAGAATTTGGCGGTATTCCTGAGGGATTATCTCGCGAATTTAATTTTTCGAAAATTTTTTCGAATTTGTTTTCTAGTTTAGCTCAGCATCCGCTGGACCAATCAAAAAGTGCGCAATACATTTTTTGTTCAGAACTTTCTTCTAATCACTATGGCGGTATTCCCGAACGATTATCTCGCAAATTTAATTTTTCTAAATTTTTTCCGAATTTGTTTTCTAGTGTAGCTCAGCATCCGCTGGACCAATCAAAAAGTGCGCAATACATTTTTTGTTCGCTACTTTTTGCTAAAGAATTTGGCGGTATTCCCGAACGATTATGTCGCGAATTGAATTTTTCGAAAATTTTTCCAAAATATTTTTGAGTGTAGCTCAGCATCCGCTGGACCAATCAAAAAGTGCGCCATACATTTTTGGTACGCTACTTTTTGCTAAAGAATTTGGCGGTATTCCCGAACGATTATGTCGCGAATTTAATTTTTCGAAAATTTTTCCAAAATATTTTTGAGTGTAGCTCAGCATCCGCTGGACCAATCAAAAAGTGCGCCATACATTTTTTGTTCGAAACTTTTTCCCTATTTTATTGGTGGTATTCGGGAGCGATTATGTCGCGAATTGAATTTTTCGAAAATTTTTCCAAAATATTTTTGAGTGTAGCTCAGCATCCGCTGGACCAATCAAAAAGTGCGCCATACATTTTTTGTACGCTGCTTTTTGCTAAAGAATTTGGCGGTATTCCTGAGGGATTATCTCGCGAATTTAATTTTTCGAAAATTTTTTCGAATTTGTTTTCTAGTTTAGCTCAGCATCCGCTGGACCAATCAAAAAGTGCGCAATACATTTTTTGTTCAGAACTTTCTTCTAATCACTATGGCGGTATTCCCGAACGATTATCTCGCAAATTTAATTTTTCTAAATTTTTTCCGAATTTGTTTTCTAGTGTAGCTCAGCATCCGCTGGACCAATCAAAAAGTGCGCAATACATTTTTTGTTCGCTACTTTTTGCTAAAGAATTTGGCGGTATTCCCGAACGATTATGTCGCGAATTGAATTTTTCGAAAATTTTTCCAAAATATTTTTGAGTGTAGCTCAGCATCCGCTGGACCAATCAAAAAGTGCGCCATACATTTTTTGTTCGAGACTTTTTGCTCAATTTTTTGGCATTATTCCCGAGTCATTATCTAGCAAATTTTTTTTTTCGAAAATTTTCCCCAGTTTTAGTGAGTGTAGCTCAGCATCCGCTGGACCAATCAAAAAGTGCGCCATACATTTTTTGTTCAGAACTTTCTTCTAATCACTATGGCGGTATTCCCGAAGGATTATCTCGCAAATTTAATTTTTCTAAATTTTTTCCGAATTTGTTTTCTAGTTTAGCTCAGCATCCGCTGAACCAATCAAAAAGTGCGCAATACATTTTTTGTTCGCTACTTTTTGCTAAAGAATTTGGCGGTATTCCCGAACGATTATGTCGCGAATTGAATTTTTCGAAAATTTTTCCAAAATATTTTTGAGTGTAGCTCAGCATCCGCTGGACCAATCAAAAAGTGCGCCATACATTTTTTGTTCAGAACTTTCTTCTAATCACTATGGCGGTATTCCCGAAGGATTATCTCGCAAATTTAATTTTTCTAAATTTTTTCCGAATTTGTTTTCTAGTTTAGCTCAGCATCCGCTGGACCAATCAAAAAGTGCGCAATACATTTTTTGTTCGCTACTTTTTGCTAAAGAATTTGTCGGTATTCCCGAACGATTATGTCGCGAATTGAATTTTTCGAAAATTTATCCAAAATATTTTTGAGTGTAGCTCAGCATCCGCTGCACCAATCAAAAAGTGCGCCATACATTTTTTGTTCGAGACTTTTTGCTCAATTTTTTGGCATTATTCCCGAGTCATTATCTGGCAAATTTTTTTTTTCGAAAATTTTTCCCCAGTTTTAGTGAGTGTAGCTCAGCATCCGCTGGACCAATCAAAAAGTGCGCCATACATTTTTTGTTCGAGACTTTTTGCTCAATTTTTTGGCATTATTCCCGCGTCATTATCTGGCAAATTTTTTTTTTCGAAAATTTTTCCCCAGTTTTAGTGAGTGTAGCTCAGCATCCGCTGCACCAATCAAAATTGCGCCATACATTTTTTGTTCGAAACTTTTTCCCTATTTTATTGGTGGTATTCGGGAGCGATTATGTCGCGAATTTAATTTTTCGAAAATTTTTCCAAAATATTTTTGAGTGTAGCTCAGCATCCGCTGGACCAATCAAAAAGTGCGCCATACATTTTTTGTTCGAGACTTTTTGCTCAATTTTTTGGCATTATTCCCGCGTCATTATCTGGCAAATTTTTTTTTTCGAAAATTTTTCCCCAGTTTTAGTGAGTGTAGCTCAGCATCCACTGGACCAATCAAAAAGTGCGCCATACATTTTTTGTTCGAAACTTTTTCCCTATTTTATTGGTGGTATTCGGGAGCGATTATGTCGCGAATTGAATTTTTCGAAAATTTTTCCAAAATATTTTTGAGTGTAGCTCAGCATCCGCTGGACCAATCAAAAAGTGCGCCATACATTTTTTGTACGCTGCTTTTTGCTAAAGAATTTGGCGGTATTCCTGAGGGATTATCTCGCGAATTTAATTTTTCGAAAATTTTTTCGAATTTGTTTTCTAGTTTAGCTCAGCATCCGCTGGACCAATCAAAAAGTGCGCAATACATTTTTTGTTCAGAACTTTCTTCTAATCACTATGGCGGTATTCCCGAACGATTATCTCGCAAATTTAATTTTTCTAAATTTTTTCCGAATTTGTTTTCTAGTGTAGCTCAGCATCCGCTGGACCAATCAAAAAGTGCGCAATACATTTTTTGTTCGCTACTTTTTGCTAAAGAATTTGGCGGTATTCCCGAACGATTATGTCGCGAATTGAATTTTTCGAAAATTTTTCCAAAATATTTTTGAGTGTAGCTCAGCATCCGCTGGACCAATCAAAAAGTGCGCCATACATTTTTGGTACGCTACTTTTTGCTAAAGAATTTGGCGGTATTCCCGAACGATTATGTCGCGAATTTAATTTTTCGAAAATTTTTCCAAAATATTTTTGAGTGTAGCTCAGCATCCGCTGGACCAATCAAAAAGTGCGCCATACATTTTTTGTTCAGAACTTTCTTCTAATCACTATGGCGGTATTCCCGAAGGATTATCTCACAAATTTAATTTTTCTAAATTTTTTCCGAATTTGTTTTCTAGTTTAGCTCAGCATCCGCTGGACCAATCAAAAAGTGCGCAATACATTTTTTGTTCGCTACTTTTTGCTAAAGAATTTGGCGGTATTCCCGAACGATTATGTCGCGGATTGAATTTTTCGAAAATTTAAACAAAATATTTTTGAGTGTAGCTCAGCATCCGCTGGACCAATCAAAAAGTGCGCCATACATTTTTTGTTCGAGACTTTTTGCTAAAGAATTTGGCGGTATTCCCGAACGATTATCTCGCGAATTTAATTTTTCGAAAATTTTTCTAAAATATTTTTGAGTGTAGCAATAAAACTTTGCTTTCTCCACGAGGAAGCAAATTTTTTTGCTGATCGTAAAGAGGAAGCAAAATGTTCATGTCATGAACATCTGAATTTACAACTTGTTTGTTAGTTTTTTATGCTTTTGGATGCGTTTTTGGTCATAAAAAGGGTCTTCCTCTACTCGGATCTTGGTGTCAATTTTTTTCTACACTTTTGGGTGTATTTTGTGCAAGAATATGCAAGAAAATCTTCTGCCTAAGAAAAATTGAATTTTTTTGGTTAGTTTTTTATGCTTTTGGATGGGTTTTTGGTCATAAAAAAGGTCTTCCTCTACTCGGATCTGGGTGTCAATTTTTTTCTACACTTTTGGGTGTATTTTGTGCAAGAATATGCAAGAAAATCTTCTGCCTAAGAAAAATTGAATTTTTTTGGTTAGTTTTTTATGCTTTTGGATGCGTTTTTGGTCATAAAAAGGGTCTTCCTCTACTCGGATCTGGGTGTCAATTTTTTTCTACACTTTTCGGTGTATTTTGTGCAAGAATATGCAATAAAATCGTCTGCCTAAGAAAAATTGAATTTTTTGCTTCCTCGTGGAGTAAGCTTTGTAGTCCTTTCGTTTATAAAACTTTTCAAAGTGGCGGACACAAATTTTTTTCTTTATAGAAACATGTTATATGAGATCCTGATCAATTGTCCGGATGTATGTATGTGTGTGTGTGTGTGTGTGGATCCCTTTTTTGTTTAGAAGATAACTTTAACAGGTTTTAATGGATTTAGATAAAATTTAGTAGGCTCATTTATCATATTAATATCTCAAATCTGACAAAAGTATTTTGAATAATACTCCAAAAAAAAAATTTTATTGTCTTTTTTCCAAAAATTTTTTTTTAATCGAAAAAATTTTTAAATAGAAAAATTTAAGGTTATATATAATAAAATCGTATTCTTTACGTCAAGACGAATCGATCGATATATATAAAGTATTCATTTGAGGTAAATTTAAAGAATTAATGAAAGTTAAAAAATCAAAAATTCCCATTTTGTCAATAAAATTTTGCTTTCTCCACGAGGAAGCAAATTTTTTTGCTGATCGTAAAGAGGAAGCAAAATGTTCATGTAATGAACATCTGAATTTACAACTTGTTTTGAATAGAATGTTTTCCTGGAAAATGAAAAAATTCCTTACAAATTCAAATAAAATTAATCTGCATGTCTCTATTATTTTTAATATAGTTTGCATGGAACTTGCATTGGACCAAATCTGCAATTATCAGCAATTACAATTGATACTGGAAATATTTTTGTATGTTTGTCACATTATTATGAGGTAATTAATTAAAAAAAGAAAAAATTCAATAAAAACTCTCGTCGTTATCTTATTTATTTTCCATACATAATAAATTTCCATTTCACAAATTTTCTAATATAATTTCATGAAATTGAATTAAGTTTTATTAATTTTGTTTATTAACTTATTATACAATAATTTATTGTTAAAAATAGTATTTATTAAAAAAACACTAAATCATTTAAGTTCGAATTTGTTTTAGCTTACATGTTCAAATAATGGTCTAATTCCTGGTGGTTTGATTTATAAATCAAAAAATACAGATTTCGGAGGAACTCTACAAGTTACTCCTTCTGAATTAAATTTAGAGCCGGAGGACATTAAATCTTTTATGATTACATTTACCTCGATTCACAAAGGACAATTTGTCGAGAGAATTGATTTTATGATAAAAGAAAGTCAGGAAATTATTTCAGTTTACATAAGGTAAAATAAATCTTATGAGGCAAAAAATTAGCATAACATTATTTTTCATTTTTATTACTTTTATTAATTTTATTATTTATCTATTTTTTTATTATTTTATGATTTTATCATTTGTTTTTATATTTTATTATATTATATTATATTGTATTGTATTGTATTGTAAAATTAAAATTTGTTTACAGAGGTTTTGTTGTCTGTCCACTTCTTCGATTTGACAGGGAATATTTAGATTTTGGAAAAACAGCCATTGGTTAATAAATTAATTAGCTAATAAATAAATAAATAAAAATTGTAATTATATAAAAAAATTGTCAAAAAAATGTATTTTTTGTTTTTATAGGATTTACATATGAACGAGATTTTTGTATATACAATGATTCACCAGTGGCTGTAAAATTCAAGTTGAATGTTCCCGATGACGGATGTGATCCACCTGTCACATATAAGGACTTTACGGAAACACAAATAAAACCCACTTTTCCCTCTTATCCACGTGAAATTATGATCACTTCAGTTGATGGTGTTATTTGCCCTCAAACATCTTTAACAGTCAAAGTACATACAGAAAAATCTTTGTTTCTATATAAAATCGATTATAAAACAAATTATACAATCTAATGATTATTTTTATTATATATTTTGATAGTAGTTTAGCGAAACATATAAATTTTATGAGAATATAAAATTTTTTTTTTCTCTTCAAAATACAGATTTTTTATACTCCGAATATTGTACGTTCGGGAAAAACATTTCTTCGTCTCGAAATGTGGGATTCAGAAACAGAGACAATTTATTTACCAATTGTATTTTCAGTGGAAATCGCTGAATTCGTAGTAACGCCTAACGAAATAGTAATTGATATTTGCTTCATTAATTTTTCGTACACGAAAACAATATCGATTCAAAATAAATCTGAAGTTGAGGGATATTTCTACTTTTCTCCTCAATTCGTAAGAATTATTGATATTATTCAAATCCCTTTAAATGTAAATTATTTAATACTGTTCCACACTAGAATTACAAGAATTTAATGTTTTGTCTGACTGAAATTAATTTATTCTACTAGATATTAAAGTTCAAAAATTTGTGTCTGACTGCAATGGACATTTACTACTAATATATCAAATTTTTATGAATTTTGGAAAGTCTGACTATACCACAGGTATACTACTGATACTGACCAAACTTGTCTTTTACTACTAATTACAAAACATTTCATAATTTAAAGCATTTTTATTTGATTGAAAGTATCGTTTACGAATTAAATTTTGATAGTCTGACTAACATTGTCTGTTTCTACTTCGGTGAAAAAATATGAGAAATTAAAACGTTGTCTGACTACAACTAGCTTTTACTACTAATACCAACAAAAATTAAAAAATTTTTAAAAGTGACTAAATAATAAAAATATAAATTTTTTTTCCAAACTGTATTAACAATATTGTATTTGTAGACTTCATCGATTAGGAATATAGAATACTCCATGTCACCAAATGAAGGTTGTTTGAAACCACATCAATCAATGAAAATTACAATAAACATTGTCAACAAGTCTTTAGGCAAACAAGAAACCCTAATATTGTAATGTTTCTAGAATAAGAAAATTTATTCTATTATATTTGTTTTTCACGAACTATTTATTGACCTAAAAAGAAAAAAATATATATAAATATATATATATTTTTTTTTGTTGAAAAAATTATTTTCTTTTCAGAATGCAAATATTGGGTGAAAATAATTTAACGACATGTTGCAATCTTGTATGCGATGGACAAGGTCCTGTGATTTTTGTCAAGCCAATGCAATTAGATTGGAAAAATATAAATCTTCTTCATTGCAATACTTTGCAATTTTCAATGTTTAATGACTCTCCAATTTCAGCAGAATTTATCATCTCTTTGGTATTGAATTTTTCTTTAATTAATTAATTAATCAATTAATTATTTATCTAACTGTAGGTTTAGAGAAAATTAAATTTGTTTCATTTTATGTTGGAAAAATTATTGTAGGTACTTGATCATTTTTTTTTATTTGTTAAAAAGAGAAAAAAAAATGTTGCGTTAAGTTCAATTTCTTTTACGTATACAAGTTGTTCTCTTTAATTTTCAAACCACAAGAATAAAAAGAATTCACCGTGGTCTGTGCAACCAATCTCTGGAGAACTGAATTCCAATCAATCAATAAAACTCGATGTGACGGCATTTTTACGCGATGCTGGAAAATTCTCTGATCGTCTTTTGATTAAAGTTACAAACGGCAAGACAATTCCCATTAATTTAAATGCAACTGGAATTGGAACTTCTATTGTGACAAATCCCAATATTTTTCCTATATTTGAGATGGGCCTACTATTCAGGTTCAAATTCGATTATTATTGTTTTTTTTTATTTTTATATTTTATTTTATTTATTTTTAAAAATATTTTTTAAAAGAAAATTTGAATTTGAATTTTTAATTTTATTAAATTTTATTAATTTTCTTTAATTTAAACAAATTAACAAAATTTTTTGTTTTTAATTTAAATTTCATTAATTTTTAAATTTTAATTTCGAATTACCTTATTGAAATGTGTTTTTGAATTTTATTTTCTTATTCCTATTCAAATGTTTAATGCAAGAATGAAGTTAAAAATTAAATAAAAGAGAGCAGTTACACTTTAATTTTCTAAAATTGTAGATTTCTACTATATTTCTTCTCCCCTGGTGCAACAGGGACTTTCGCCAGATTGCGCCACTTCTCGGAGAATAGAATAATAAATAAAATATATAATTTCAAGAAAAATCATTACTTAATTGAACAAAATTAAATTTGAATTTAAAAACAAAATTTTTATTCAAGTTTTCTTATTAAGTTTTTTAAACAACATTTCAAAAAAATATTTAAGCAAATTTAAAAAATTTGCGACATACAAATTAGAAGTATTGGATTTCAATAAAATTAATTAATTCATTATTTATTAATAAATTGAATAATATTAAGTTTTAATAGTCAACAAGATATAGTATTGCCGATAGTTTTAAAAAATGAAGGCACTCGACATCATCAACTGTTATTTGCGAATAAAACAAATATTCGATCGTTACTGAAAGGTCCTAATACGCAAATACAAGAATTGTACGTCTTTTAATAAATTATCGTAACATTTATTTTATATTTTCACCATCATTTGTTGTTTCTTTCTTTATTTTTTTTTAATTTCTTAATTTCAAATTTTTTATTATAAATTTTTTTTATTTTTCAGGGATAAATTTCAAATTGAACCACATATGATTGAATTATCACCTGGTGCCAGTATCACCGTTTTTTGTAAAATTCATTGGAAAAAGTAATTAAAAATTATTATTCTCTAAATTGCCAAAAAAAAATTTTTCATCAATTAATTAATTAATTAATTTTTTTTTTATTTATTTCAAAGAAATGAAATAGTGACGGAAGAATGGTACCTACATGGTGTCATTCAAGGAGAAGGAAAAAGAAAATTATTAGCCACAAGTTTATTTAAAGCAACATTTGTTGAAGCAAATATTTCATTCAGCAAAATGGAACTTGTATTTCGAATCGATGTCGATACAAATGGCGAAAAACTGCAACAAATAGGTTATTTAATAATAATTTATTAATTAATTTTCTAAATAGTTTATCAATAATTAATAACAATTTTTTTAAAAAAATTTCAGAGTTTATTAATAATTTTTTAATAATGTATAAATAATTTATTAATGATTGTTTAATTTTCTTTTTTTTTTGAAATCTCTAATAATTAAATTACAAAATTTAACTAGATGAACTTTACGTAATTAACGACTCTGGATTAAACTTAAATACAAATGTCACTGTAAATCCTCCATTTTATTTAATTACTGATGAAATTGATAATGGATCGTCGAAGAAATTAACAAATAAATTGAAAATTGTGCTCGCAAAATATTCACAAACTCCAATTCGAATTTATTTTGAATTCAATCGCAATGAAGATCGAAATTCACGAATATTTAAAGAAATTTTGCTATTTGAATATGATGAAAATCTTACCAAGGTTTCTATTTATATAAAAAGAAAATTGAATGAAAATTAATTTTTGTAAAATTTAAACAATCTCGGCAGAGACACACATTTTTTTTTCTCGAAACAAAAAAAGGAACTAAACCTATTATTTTACAGAATAAAATCAAGTGCCATGCGGAAGTGAATTTTCCGACAATTATCCCAATACCAAGAGAGCTTTACTTTAGCTGTGAGCTAGGATTGAGTGTTAGTCGTAAAATAGTTCTTTTAAACGAAATGCCAATATCTGTGTTTTACAGATTCGAGTGGCTTGAGAAAAGCATTTCCATTGATCGTATTGCACACGAATATCTGGTAAAATTAATAGTAGAATTGATTTTTTAATATAAAATTTAGAACTCGAATTTTATTTTTAAATCCACTTTTAGTGAATTTTAATAATTTTATAGAATCTCCGTTCATTTTTAGATTTCATCACCGATATCTTCTAATGAAGAGGCGAAAATATATGAAAATAATCATAGAATATATACTTCTAAATGTAAGATTATAATTTTGTTATTTTGTAAAAAAAATGTTAAGAAAAATCTAAAAAAAGTATAAAAAATTCTAAAAATAAATCAAATTAATTAGTTAATTACTTTTATAATTAAAAGCATCTTTATTGGATAATTTGGAGGATAACATTGAAACTTCTGAATCAAAAGATTTAATTGGTGAAAATAGTATTTCAAGGGACGAAATCGAAGAATTCTGTTCTTCAATGATGGATCAAATTTTTGTGAAAGATGATAATATTTCAATTCTCAACTGTCTTTGCGATAAGCCAAGTGAAGTTAATTTAATTAATCAAGTTAGTTTATTATTTTCTTTGCTGTTTACAAAAGTATTTGCCATTTTTTATAATTGATTAGAAATTAATCAATTAAGTTAGATAATTTAATTTAATATATTATCATTTAAATTATTTAATTTATATCATTCATTTCTGCGCATGGCTCACATGAACTCAATATTACTGCGCATGCCCAAAATTTGAATTAACACTTCTGCGCATGCGTAAGTCGTAAATTTTTAATTAGCATATTGAAATATCACCGAACGAAGGAATTTTACTTCCCAATTCGTCTCAATCGATAAATTTACTATTCCATGGAACTGAATCAATTGAAATTGAGGCAAATTTAATTTGTTTAATAAAACATGGTAATCCTGAAGTGATAAAAATTAAGGCTGTTGCTGATAAACTTCGATTTTCTATATCGACAAATTGTATTGATGTTGGTCAACAAGTATGTTTTCCAACCTAAAGTAAAGAAAAAAAGAAATTTGTTAATTGATATAATGAAATTATTAATAAATTTCAGCTTTTTTGCGAGGCTAGTGAAAATTCATTTCACTTGATAAATAATTGTATGATTCCATTTGAGTTCAAAATTAGAAAATCGGATAATAATAATTCTACAGAAGCACTAAAAATTAAACCAGAATTTGGAAACGTTGAACCAATGTCAAATTTTCAAGTTCAATTAATTTATCAACCAAACACTGTTGGTGTTTTTAAAGAGGAAATTCAAATTTTTGTACGATTTGTTAATTTATTTAATAATTCAAATTTTTTAAATCGCTTGAATTTTAATTAAAATTATTAAAATTAGAATTTAAATTTCATTTCATTTTTAGATAGAAGAACATTGTCCACCAATTTCAGTGATTTTTAAAGGTGTGGCTGTAATTCCTCAAGTTTATCTTGATATTCCTAGAGTTGATGTATTCAAAAAATATCCCATAACATTCGGATACAATGCAATAAAATTAATGGATAGTAATTATTTAATAATGGTAATTAATTTCTATCTGATTCTTTAATTGTTCAACAAACGATTACTTAATTATTTTTATAATTAGAATTTCTTTATTTTGTCCATTTTTAAAAAAATATTTCCTAGAACGATCATAAAAAAAATTCATCTGAAGATAAAATCTATGAAGATACATTGAATACAACAGTACTTTATAAAAGCCTCATAGGTACTAATTTTGATAATCCATAATTAAATATATAATTTATAAAATTACTATTTGAAAAAAAAATTATTTAAAATTAAAATTTTAAAAATTTAAATAAAAATTTTAAGATGACGAAGGGGAAATTATTTTCATGGAAGAATCAATGCCCGTTGCTTGTGATTTTGATATGGCTTTTGAGAGATATTTAGCTATAAATTTTGTTGAAAAAAATTCTTACATTATTGCAAAACATAGAGGTGAACAAAAAAAAGCAGCGATACCTAATCTTTTAGCGCCAGCATACATTTTTGGTGGGTTAATTTGTTATTTTAAATATTGCAAACAATTGTAATTTTTAAATGAATGAGACATTTTTTATTTTTCATAAGATATGGGATACATTATCGTACAAAATATTACCCGTCATTTGATTACGTTGATTAATTATGGACCAGAAAAAGCAGAAGTTAAACTTAGACTCGAAAATAAAAGTAATTTAACTAAGGCAGGAATTTTTATAGAATTTAACAATAGTAAAAATTTACTTGTTGGAAAATCCATTGAAATGCATTTCATCTGCCAACCAAAACAAGAAAGATATAAAAAAAGATGCACAAATATCGAGCATCAAATTTATATAGAAGTGATAATTAACTAATAACAATTCATTTTTTTTTAAATAGCTATTTTATTGCATTAATTAACAAATTTAAATTTCAGGTTACACATGGATTTACAATTCCTATCATAATTAAAGCTATCATCACATATCCATATTTAACAGTTGATACAAAAAATTTAGATTTCTCAAATGTTATCATTGGAGAGTGTCATCAAAAGCAACTATTAATTAAAAATGAGTAATTATTTGTTTTAAGCATGTTTTGAATTTATAAAATTTTTTATTTAATAAATTTTAAAAAATTTACAAAATTCTGTACGAAATCCGTAATTTTTTTTTTTATAAGTGGATTTGTAGAATGTCAATGGACGGTCAGTCTTATCTCCAATTGCAAGAAACGAGACGATGGACCATTTTATATTCACTATACAAACGATATACTTTCTCCTGGACATTTTGAAGTTATTGACATTTTTTTCAAACCAAAAAAATCGGTATCTAACGCAAAATATTTATTAATTATTAATTCTGACATCAATATATATTTTATAAAAAAATTATTCAGTGCAATGTTGAAGAAAAATTGCTGATAAAAGTTCACCAAAGTCAAGAAACAATTGTAATAGATCTTAATGGAAAAGGTATTGAGCGCAAATTAAAAATCACTAAATCGAATATTAAATTTAAGCCACTTGTTCCAAATACTGTGGCTGATGAAGCAACAATTGTTATTGAAAATCCTGGACCTAATCCTGTGGAATTTTATTGGCATCATTTAGAAAAGTATATAAACTTAATTTTGAAAAAATATATTAATTTATTTATTTTTATTTAAAAAAATTTAATTTATTTTTTAGTCCATATTTACATGAAGATCAAATAGGAAGAGTATTAACTCACTATTTTGGAGTAGAGGAAATTTTATTACCTCAAAGAAAAATTGTCGAGGAAATTCCCAAACAATTGTTACATTTCTATACAAGTTTAGTAAAAGCAATGGCATTAGATTTGGGTAAACAATATCGAGAAGTCAACGAGGAATTACCAATTATTTCAACGCTCAATGAAAAGACTATTATTTCTACACAAGGTAGAAAATAAATAAATAAAAAAAATGTATATTAAAATATTTTTAAAAAAACTGCGTTTTAAATATTCAATTTTGCTTAATTTAAATTTAATAATTTAATATTAATAATAAATAATTTTGTCAATTTTCAACAATATTTAATTATTTAAAGTATAATTATTTTAATAAATAAAATAGAATTATCAGATTCTTTAATTATTTTCGCAAAATAATAGAAATTTCATGATTTATGTAAAATTATTTTTGTATGTTTAAAAGTAAATGACATTTAATTAACGATGAAAATTACAGAGAAAGTGAGCGCGGAAACTGTCGTGTCTCAAGGAACAAAGAAAAGAAAAAAAAGCAAACGTAGGAAATTAGCGAAAGAAGGAAAATCACAACCCAAATCACTTGCAAGTGAATTTTCTAAAATGGAAAAATTACCTGCATTTAGTGACAAGGAATTATTAACAAACGATCAAAGAGAAATTGAAAACTTGTTACATGGTACATTTTTTGTACATTCAATTTCTATTAAAAATATTAAAATAATTTACTTATATAAAAAAAATTTTTTATACAATTTTTCAGATTACATTGACAAATTGCAAAAGAGTCCACATTTCTTCGAACAAATGGAAGATCGTATAAAAGAGGTTTTTCATTGTTTCAAGCAAAAATCATCTATTATTGATCCTTTACTAAACAATTCAAAATGGAAGAAATTTTTTATCATTTTTCGTGGAGAACTTTTTTCAGAAACAGTCATTACTTCAACACAACTAGATCTTCAATCAAAAACTTATTCAGTTCTATTACCAAAAAAATTATCACCAATTAAGGAAAATCCAACTAAATTGATAAAATCGACAATTTCCTTAAAATCAACGACTATCGAATCAAATAATCCAATTTCACCAGTTTCTATTATTGAAGAATCCTTGAGGCCAACTACAATTTTACAACCCTTTGAATCGCAAAGCTATAAAGTGAAATTTTTCCCTGATAAAATTGGACAATATAGGGAGAAATTTTCATTAACAATTGCCAATAGTTTTAATAAAACTTATATTATTAATGTCGAGGGAGTATCGGATATTCCAAGAATTAATATTGATCCGTCAATTATTTTCAGTAAGGTAAATTAATTACTGTCATAATAAAATAATTATTACTTATTTATTAAGATATCATTTTCCATTGTTTATATTTTTAATTAATGAACTAAATAATTAATAAACTTTTGCAGGTTGAAAAAACCAAAGCTGATGATACTAATGATCCAATTTATTTTCTTGACACTAATATATTCGATTTCGGTTCTTTGCTAATTAACAATGGTATAGATATGAGGTAATTGATTATAATTATTTATTTTTATTTATTATATAATAAAGTTTATTAAATTTTGAATTACAATATTAAAAAAACAATTGTTTTTGAAAATTGTTTTAATTTTTTTTAAAATGATAAAGATGATGATGATGATTTGATTATTTTAGCAAATCACATCGACGCACCGCTTTGTTAAAGTTTATCAACATTTCTCTAATACCCGCCCAAGTCACGTTTTCCTTGAAAGGAGATAACTCGAGTGCATTTAGTATTCCGTCCAACGAGCTTATTTATGTCAAGGTATTTTTTTCATCTAATTTATGGAATTGCAGAATTTTTTTTCGTTTTTAAATTTATCTAAATTTCTAGCCAGAGGAAACAGGAACTATAGAATTGTCAGCTGTGGCCACTAAACTTGGTAGTCATTCAGCACAATTAATTGTAGCTATTGTTGAAAATGAAGAAATGTTTACTATAGAGGTGATTTTCTTATCTTATTTGTCATCAATTTTATTTATTTTTTAAAAATTATATATATTAAATTTTAGCTTCGTTGTAATGGGACAAAAATGGATGTTACGGTGGAAGAAAAAATTGTAAATTTTAATAAAATTTTACTAAAGGGAGAGGAAAAGCGTAAATTGAAAATTTTCAATAAATCTCCTATACCTGGTTATTGGTGTTTGAAAACGATTGAAAATTTCGATTCTCAAATTTCCTTTTCACCACGAAACGGATGGATCCAACCAAAAGAGACAATGATCATCGATTTTATATTAAAAGCTTCAAAAGTATTATATTATAAAAAAATATTTAATTCATTTTATATACATTTATACGTATAGCAATCGTTGCCATAGTAACTGTTACTATAGTAATCGTTGCCATGGAAAATGACGTCTATATTTTCCAGGTGGGTAAACTAGGAAAAAATGAAATAAATTTTGAGGTATTCTTGAGTTCAGAAAATGAAGAAACACTATTTAGAGATATTATCACAATTACTGCTGAAGTTTATGATATTTCTATTGATTTGATTAATGCCAATCCGATTGATTTGAAAAATGTTAAAGTTAATTATGTGGCGAATGAGAAATTTACTATTAAAAATTTGGGACTATATGCAATTAAATATTCGTAAGGAAATTTTTTTTGTTTGTTTGTTTGTATTTATTAATTAATAATTGATATATTAATATTTCTCTCAATTATTTTGTAGAATTGAAAAAGAATCAGATTCAAATTTAATCAAAATTGATAATAATTTGATAAAAGATAAATCTGGTACCTTTGAAATTCATCCAACTTCGGATACAATATTACCAGATAAAATGGCGGTAATTAATGTAAGTTAATTAATTAATTAATCATTTATTACGATTTAATTATTAATTAATTATCAATACTTTTTTAAATTGCAATATATATATATATATATGCAATTTTTGCAGGTTTCCTTTAAACCAATTAGAGAAATAATTCTCAAAAAAGCTCCAATTTTGAAATGTAAATTTTTCGATGCATTCAATAAAAACGAAATAATTGCTGAATTTCAATTAACAGTGTCACTTATTTCATATTACACTAGGTATTCAATTAAAATCATTTTTCTTTTTTTTTATAAAATTTTAATAATTCAAAATATTCTTTTAATTTGCTATAGATTTTGCGTTGATCCATTCCCAGAATTAAATTTTGGACCAATTGCAATATTTTCAGAAAAAATAATGTATCTAAATGTAAAAAATATTGGCAATTTTCCTCTACATTTTATAATTTCCTCGTTTGTGGAAAAATTAACATCAGCATCGTCAAGAGGAAAGAAAAAATCGCCAAAAGTCGAAAAATTAAAACCGTACAAAATTATGAAAAACTAAGAAAAATTAATTTTAATAATAACTAAAAATTTATTACTCATAAATTAAATGTCCATTTAGATTGAATGAATCATCATTAAAAACAGGATGTTTTCTTGTAACAAAAGTAGAAGGCTTTATCGATGCTGGTCAAATTGAAAGTATTAAAATAATTTGTTCCCCTGAAATTGAAGGCAAACAAATTGAAGAAATAAATATATTTGTTGATGATTGTTCACCTGATGACAAAAATGGAAAAAAATTAAAACTAATAACAAATTGCTGTATGCCTAAAATTGATTTTAATGATTTAAATGGAATATTTCAAGAAAATAATATTGTGGATAATTTTCATGACTTTAATTGTCCCAATGAGGTTATTTTACATACCAAAAAAAAAAAAAAAATGATAAAAATGTTGTTTTTGAAATTAATTATTTAATCATTTTTGAACTTTGAAATTTTTTTTTGTTTTCCTTTTTATGTCCCTCTAGCTCGGAGCACATACAGTTTTTGCACGTCATGAAAAATGTCTTTATTTCTGTCGTATTCCTGTTTCCAGCACTCACACGACATGTTTTAAATTGTGCAATCGTAGCGAAGTTCAAGCGGAAGTGACAATAACTTTGCGTCGTCCTGAAATGCTGACATCACAGCCGACAAATATCGACGTCTTTAAAGTCAATCCAAAGAAAACTTATGTCCCACCAATGAGTTATAGTATTTTTACTTTATCATTTTCATCAAAAATAATTGAGGTATTTGAAAAAAAAATGTTTAATAGAATGGAAAAAATAAACTTTCCATAAAAAAAAATTGTAATTGATTTTTAATTAGCAACTTCAATAACGCTCTAGTGAAAAGTTTCAGTAAATTTTAATAAAATTTCATTTTGAATTTTGGAAAACTAAGTTGAAATTTAGTTATTTAGTTAATTAAATTTTTTTTAATGTCCTTGAATGGAAGAAAAATGTAAATCGTTAAGAATTAAAGGAAATATTATCGAATATTAATAAAAATAAACAGTAAATTAATAATGATGATTTTTGTTGAAAGACATGAATTAATTTTGTAATTTATAGACATATTCGGCAGTATTGGAAGCGGAAATTGAGTTGCCATCGCATCTAAAAACCGATCGACTTTCAGTGAGACTTTTGGGGGAAGTTTGCGTACCGGAAATAATTCTCGTTGAGCCTACGGCAAGGACGATGCAAGATCACATTATCCTGAGCTTTAATCGTATATTGATGGGTGAAACTGGCATCAGAAAATTAACTCTCCAAAATATTGGCTTTCTCGATGCAAAAGTCATTCTTGAAATTTACAACGATCCACAATTTTTATTTACACTCGTCTCATTTATTAATAATAAATTTAATAATAATGGAAATAAAAATATTGATACATTTGATGCTGATGATAATGATGAAGGTAAAAAATATTAATAGCCGAATACAAATAAACTATGGTGTCAATTTTTCTTTCATTAAGAAAAGTAATTAAAAAAAATTAGATAAATGCTACGTAATAGAAATATAAAATAAATTAAAAATATAATTTACAGAATCACAGAATCGTTACAAAGTTTGTAATTTAGTACCAAATGAAATTGCCAATTTTTGGGTGAAATTTCGACCCGAACGAGTCGGTAAATACAATTCTCTTTTAAGAATTGTAGTCGATGGAAATCCATTTGAGAATATAAAAGTGAATCTCGAGGGGGATAGTTACAATGAAGAGATTGTTTTAGATCGTTTAGAATTCATAGATAAAAATACAATTGAACAAAAAAATTCCACTGAAACGACACATCGAAAAAAACGAAAAAATAATCTTAAATCAATGAATTCACAATCAACACGTAATTATGAATTTTTTTTCTTTTACCAAATAAAATACACATATGAATAAATAAATAAGATAAAATTAATTAATAAAATTAAAAATAATTTCAATTTCTTGTACTTTTATTATCTATAATAAATTTTCCAGAATCTCTAAAATCTTCCTCGGCTAGAGTTTCCATGTCTCGTGAAAAATTAATTTACAAATTGGATTTTGGATCGTGCTTTTTGAATCAAATGAATAAAATTAATTTTTCAATATCAAATAAAACTGAGGATAAATTCTTTCGATTTCAATGGGCACAGCATCAAAATTTAATTTTAACACCCTCATTGGGACACTTGGGACCTTGTAAATCAAAGGAAATTGTTGCCACATTTCTCACTGAGCAAAATGTCACTTATTCTGAGGTTTGTTTAAATATTTATTCATTGATTAGTTAATTTATTAATTAATACTATTTACTTTTGTAATTAAATTTTTTTTATTGGTAAACTATTTTAAAGGTGTCTGTAGACTGTGCTATTGAAGAAATAATAATTTCACAATTAGACAAACAATTTTCCTGGGATGATAGACAAATTAATGCTAAATGGAATTTAATGGGAAATGATCATTCAAATTCAGAGTCATTTGAAAATGTTATTTTTAAACAAATATTCGAACCAATGGCTGAGCCATTTTGTGAAATTATACCTGGTTCATTTAAATGCATACAACTTTTGTTTTCCGCAATTGCAATGTATTCGGAATACAAGTGCGAAATTAAAGATATCAATTTTAAAGACACTCTGATGTTCCAAGTAATTTAAAACGCTTTCATTATAAAAATAATTTTAGCAGAAAAAATTATCGTATCTATATATTTATGAATAGAAAATTTAATTAAATTATATTTTCCATTAAAAAATTTAAATTTTTTAAAATTTTCAAGAGTACAAATATCAAGTTTTTATTGATGAATCCTACGAGTGTCAATTTAGAGTATAATTGGAAATTGACGATGGATGAGCAATATCCTATTAGATTGGATGAAACGGCATTACGATCAATTTTTAAACAAAGAAACAAACATAACATACGATCTCGACCCAGTACAGAATCATCAAACGGAATTCTTTATTCCGATGAACAAAATGAGATAAAAGCTAAACGCAATATTTCCTATATCGCTGATGATAAAGGTTTTATATGAAAATTAAATTTTTCACTTATTTTTATCTTGTTATTAAAAAGAAACAGTTTAAAAAAATTATCAATTTATTTCAATTTTTATTTTTATTTTAATAACTAAAAAATCAACCCCAATTTGACATATAATAATTATAATTATAATAAATAAAAAATTCTGGTCTTTATAGGTCAATTTTTTAATGTAACATTAAAAAATAAAATTTTGTGCTAATTTAGGAAAATTGGTTAATCTACAATGGGATCAAGAATTGGGTCAATGTTCGGATTTATTTAGCAGTACAGCGTGTTTGACAGATCGAAGTACCGACAGTTGGATTGAGGGTGACAGTTGGCCGTTTGAAATACAACCAGAAAATGGGATTATCCTACCGGGACAATCTGTTGAATGCAACCTCACATTTTCACCCTCGGATGTTTTTGAATACAAAGCCACACTCAGTTGCTTGTACTTATTTTATCATTTATTCATTTAGAATTATTATAATAATAATTAAATAAATGGAAATGGAATAGATAGATATAAATATAAAATTCGGTATTAAAAAATAAATTTCGTATTTTAGAATAGAGAATCATAATCCGGATCAAATTCCTTTACGGATTCCAATAAAAGCAAGGAGCTTGCTACCTTATTGTCATTTTGAAATACCCGAAACTGATTATTTATCGAGTGGCAAACGAAATTCAAAATTGAAAGGACCCCTTGCTTTTGATATTGAGGATAAAAGGGTTCTTGAAAATATACGAGTGATTGAGTTTCAAATAACTGGCATCGGTCACAATCACACAAGGTATTTAGTGAACAATTTCATTTTTGATATATTTAAATAAAATATGAATGTTTCGATTATGCTTTTTTTGCAGGAATTTTAATTTAATAAATCCAACTCTCGATGATTATGATTATTATTGGACTGACTGCACTGATTATCACTTGAAGGAAGTTTCAAATTTTCATTGTGTCACACCCAAGGGAAGCATTCGACAGGGAAAATGTACTAAAATATCATTTAAATTTCACGCTGAGAATGTGGGAAGTTTCGAATCATTTTGGTCATTTAAAATAGATAAATATAATTTAGAAACTCTTTTTCTTATCGTTGTTCATGTCGTTGAGCCGAAAGTTTATTGTTTCTCATCTCATTTGCAAATGAAGCCAACAGTTTTAGGTAAAACAAAAAATAATTTTGAAAATATTAAAACATAAATCGTATATAACTCATGATTAATTATAATTATACCTATAATTATTAATTATTAATAAATTGTTCTTGTGTAATTAATAATTAATTTTCACCAGGAGCGAAAAGTAATGATGAAATCAAACTCATAAATAAAGAAGATTTCGAGCTAACTTTTAGTATTGTTAAGGATTCTCTCTACTCTGAAGGACGATTTCATAATTTGATAATTAAGCCTTTATCGGGAGTTTTGGCACCAATCAGTGAACAAATTTTAAGGTCTAATTAAATATCTGTTCTAATTAAATAATAATTAAAATTAAATGAACAAAAATTGCAAGAATGAGTAAAAATGTTTGTCTGACTAAAACTTATTTTTACTAATGATATCAAAATACCATGAAAGAAACATTTCGTCTGACTAAAAATTTACTTTTACTACTTAAACTATATACAAATTTGCAAACCTTTCGTCTAATTTAGTTTTTTTTACTCTACTAAATATATAATAAAATAATAAATTATAGATTTATTTTTTTTAGTGTTGAATATACTCCAAAAATTGAAGGTGACACACAATTTATTGTTCAGTGTGGTATTGAAAAACTGATGAATCCTATTAATATATTTGTGAGCACTAATGCATATTGCCTAAAAGCACAAGTTGTTTATAAAAATTTTAATAATCAAAACATTGAACTCTGCCAAAATCAAGAAAATATTATTGATTTAAAAAAAGTAATTTTATTTTTTATTTATCAATAGAAAAAGTATAGGTATAGTTTATGTTACATTAATAATTTATTTAAATGAAAAATTTTTAGCTTGAAATTAATAGGCCAAAAGTGATTGAATTTCAAATATCAAATGTTGGAAAAATTGCATTTTTCTATACATGGAATCTTAATTTGCAAGATTTTAATACAGATACATGCGCCATAAATGTATTCGAGAAGGAAGGTCATCTCGATAGTGAATCTAAAATTACGTGCCATTTAAGTTTAACAGCTTTGGAAAAAGTTAAATTTAAGGATCATCTCCTCACATTAGAGGTACTTTTATGACTTGCGATAATAATATTCTGAATATTAAAAAAGTCCTGATACACAAAAATTATCTCAAAAATTACAAATAAAAATAAGAACAAAAATAATAAATATTCATATTTTATAATTATTTATTTATTGTTTATTTAGTATTTATAATTTAATTCACTTTAATTTTTAATTCTTTAAGAAAAAAGAAATTTGTTTAAATGTAAAAATATTGTTTTTAATTAAAATATCTTTTCAATATAGATTAATAATGGACCCGTTTATTACCTATTATTGAAGGCAAAAGTCAGTAAATTATCGGTTAGCTTTAGCTTCAGCAAATTTGATTTTGGCCCAAGATACATTCAAGAAACAATATCAGCTCCATATTATATTGATTTACGAATAACAAATTTCGATGAAACCACTTCTATGTTCGTCACTCTTTATTGATTTTCAAATATTAATTAAAAAAATTTAGTTATTTTTTTAATTAATTTATACAATATATTACATGTTTTAAATATTTTTAAAATGATTTTTTTTCAATTAACAGAATAGAATGCACATTTAATGATTTGCCTCATTTAACAATTGATTCGAATAATATATCACAAGCTATTGATGGAAATTCTTCAGTTAATGTTCGAATATTTTTTCGACCACTTGCAACAATAAAATATTTAGAGATTTTGAAATTTTTTATTAATTCGACAAGTGAAAAAATTATTACTATCTTGGGAGAAGGAATTGCATACAAGGTATATATGCGACATATAAATATTTTTTTTTAATCAAATAAATAATTTTCTATTTTACCATAAATTATATAAAATTTATACGTTTTATAAAAACTCGGAAAAAAAGATAAGGCTTGTAAACCCTGCAGAAAAATGTATTGATTTGGGAAATATTCCGGTGGGAAAGTTGTCCATTCGAAATGTAAAAATTCTAAATGAAGGTCCAGTGCCAGTAAAAGTAAAATGTAATTTTCTAAAAATTCTCGAAACATCGAAAGAAAATGAAAGAAAAAAATCACATCTTGAAAATGAGATAACAATGGAAAATAACGAAAAAATAATAATGATTGATAATAATAGAAATGGTGAAAAAGTGGATGATACAATTTTTTTGAATTTATCCAAAGCACTTAATATTCATCCAATTGAATCAATAATTTTACAATCAAATGAAAAATTTAATTTAATTTTGAAATTTAAGCCACAAATGAGAATTAAACAATTTTTTGAAAAAATTGCATTAAAAATTGATTCGACAATTTTACCTTTGATAATTGTGAAAGGAAGTTGTGTGGCTGCTGAATTTTTGTTAAATAGAAATTACATATCTTTCGGTAGTACTGTTCAAGGATCTACTCTTAATTCAAAACTGATGCTGTTAAATACCGGAGATATTGGAGCTAGGTTCGTTTTTAAAAAGAAAATTTTTTAAAATTAAGTTAATTAAATTTTTTTAAATCTATTTATTTTATATTAAATTTTTTATTTTTTTTATTTAATTACAATTTCTAGATTCAAATGGAAGACTGTGAAATTAGAACCACACTTTCATATTAATCCACTTTCTGGTTATTGTTCTCCAGGAATGGACGTTTCCTTTGACGTCACTTTTCAACCATTACGTCAACAAGATTTCCTTCAGGGTGAAGTAAGTTTTGTGAATTCTAAGTTTTTGAAATTAATTAATTTTTCTTGCATAATAAAAGGAAACTCATAATATAAAATATAATATAAAATTATTTATTTCTGTCATAGAGAAATGAAAAATTTTTTTATATATATTATAGGCCACAATTGAAATTGAAAAATATCGTGAACTGACAGTTATTGTTTGTGGTGGTTGCAAAAAACTTTCTGATCCACTTGAAATTCTAAACTTTTCAATTCAAGTTCGCAAGAACCAAATCAAACAAGTTACGATTACAAATGATACCAACGAAACTTGGACACTAAAACCAGAAACAAATGGCGATTATTTTTCCATAGAAGAAGATATCTTAAAAATTGAACCAAAAATGACAGAAATCTGCTCCGTGAGATATTCTCCATTGGAGATGACAGTAGGCAATAATTTTCACAAGGTGAATAATAAGTGTTATATTTTTTTAAATTTTACTTGATTTATATCGAAAATAAAAAGAAAAATTACATAAAATTATATTTGTTTAATTAAATTATTTCTCTTTTTATTTTTTAAAGGGGACTTTGTTGATAAAATTGCCCGCAGGCAAACGACCCATTTTATATTCACTTGAAGGAACGAGTTTACCACCAGAAGCAATTGCCAAGATAATAAGACAATTTCCTGCTAAAACTAAGTATGCAGAATCTTTGCCAGTTTATAACTGGTTGAACAGGCAGCAGAGGTTTGACTGTATAATTGAATTAATTGCATCTAAAGCCTCTACTCATAAAGTAAGAACCAAGTTCACTTTGAATTTAATTCTGAATTTCGTGACAACTGAAACGTTATAATTAATATAAACACGAATGAGAGTAAAATATTTGAGGAATAACGAGAGAAAAATCACATTATGTAAAATAAATTAAATTAGAGATTATATTTATTATACATATTAGAAAATTAGAATATTATATTAATGAAAAAAAATTCTTTTAAATTATTTAAAAATTATCAATTTACATTAAATTAAATTAATTAAATTAAAATTAAAATAGATGGAGAATACAATATTCACTTTCAATGGTAACAGCAAATTAGACATTCCAGGAAATGGGAAAAGAGATTATCGCGCTTATTTCCATTGTTATAAGGAATCAAATTTTCATTTTAAGGTAAAACGAAAAAAAGCAATGAATAAACTAATAACAAATATAACAACAATTGGCTTATTGATTTTTAAACATTATTGTTTCTGGTCGTTTAACTTTATTAATTTAATAATAAAAATATTTTAACTTTAAAAAAAATTATTTAGGTGACATTTACGAATCCAGAAGGAGAATATCAATATTATGATCTTCAATATAAAGTCACGAAACCGGAAGTAACAGAAGTAATAAAAATGAAAACAACTGTACGCTTGCCGACATATCACTTTATCCAATTAAAAAACCCTTTGAACAATCATTCCATAAAATACACTGTAAAGTGTTCCCATCAAGATATCACAATTTATGATGACCCAAAAATAATTCCAGCTTTATCCAGTGTAAGATTAAAAATACGAGATTTATTATTTTTTTTGTCTGAAAATTGTATAATAAAGTTTTTCTAAGTTTTTTATAGATGTAATTTAATTATTATTTATTATATTATATTATTATTATTTACCTATATAATGTAAAATTTCTGTTTAATTTGGGTTATAAATCTATTTTACTTGAAATCAATAATTGTTTTAGGAACCAATTAAAATAGAATACAATCCTTTACTTCCTTCTGATGCTATTTCACGAGTGGAAATAAATTGTTTAGAATTAGGGGTTTCCTTTTATGAACTTCATCTCACTGCAAAACCTGCGCCACAGGAAGATGTGATTCGTGTAACAGCTAGCTTGGGAGGTTTTATGGCATTTCCTCTTATTTTTCACAATTTAAGCAAAGAAGATTCTGAATTTACAGTGAAGGTTTGTATATTTATTATTATTTAAATTTTCACTATATTAAAATTTTCCAAAATTTTCTAGTTGGAAAATTCTTCTTTTATTTGTGCTAAATCAATTATTGTTAAAAGTCAATCGCAAGGAATTTTAGATGTCATTTATGAACCGTGTGACATTGAAAATGTGACAGCAAATGCAATCATATCCTCAAAAATCGCAGGAGAATATATGTAAAGATAAAAACAGTTTTATTGTTTAAAAAACTATAATTTTCTTTTAGCTACGAATTTAACACAGAAAATCAAATTTTCATTAAACAGAATTCGATAAAATCTCGTTAAATAAATTTACAGATTTCCAATAATTGCCAAATATAATCGTCCAAAACCTCAAGGACCATTTACAATTTCCACTGATAAATCGTGTTTGATTCCATTCAAAAATATTTTTATGGAAACAAAAACATTTAAATATTTCATTAAATCCTCAACACGTTTTATGCTCACAGTTTCTTCTGAAACAATTGCATCCAAACAGGTAAATAGATATCAGTTCTACAATTAAATAAAAAATTTAAAAAATATACTTTATCTTTGTTTAATTGAGAAACTATTTTATGATGTAGAATAAATTTTTTTTTTCGTAGACTGTAAATATAATTGTCAATCTGAATGAAGAAGAAGAGCAACAAATTGATGTTCATGATCAGCCAACAACGGGAAAATTAATTGTCAAATGTAATGATCCAAGCGTCTCGAATATCAATTGGATATTTTATTTAAGTGCTGACGAGTAATAATAATTTTTTTCAGAGATAATAATATTTTATTACTTATTTTATCAAGTATAATAATATCAGTCTTAATTTTTAAAAATTAGCTAACGTAATTTGATGTGACAGCAAATAGTTCGCAGCCACAGCAAACTTTTTCTATGCGTGTGAATTATTTAATCCATTGAAATCGTTCCTACACAGTAAAAACAGTCTTAAACCTTTTACACCTTAAATTAAGCCCATGTATTAGCCTCAAAAATAGGCTGAATTCAAGATTTCTTTTGTATAACAATCCCTAACATCATCCGGATATCTTAGGATTCGGACGTCCTTAGGATATCTAAGGATATCCCTGGGACATTCTATGGATATCCTGTATTCTGGATATCCTTAAGACGTTCGTACGATATCCTAAATATCCGGATGCTGTTAGGTATGTATAAATTCTAAAGAATTTTAAATTCCACTTCTTAAAAACAATATTTCATACTTTCTCTCTATAAAAGAATGCAAAAAGTAAAAAAAAAATTTTGAAATGAATAAAAAAAACAACCAATATTTACTAGTTAGTACCAAGAATCACTAACAGATAGCGTTACTAGTTCCAAGTGCATAACCTACGTTGATTCTGCATTACCAACGAATATAACCAAAAGGATGTATTTATGCTCTCGGCGCATTCGGGAAGTGTACGTCGACACCGTGGAGAAGGGGGTCGGTGGGGAACAACGTAAAGAGGAAAATGGCCGTCGGGGCTATGGAAAAAGGGCAGGGACATGGAGTGTTACTAGTTTCAGTGTGAAATAACGCGTTTTTCGGGCAATATTTAATTCGATCGTGTGACCAATTGGTTGTGTATAGTGCATCGCATTAAAGTACGCGTGTTTCACAATTAAAAATTCGTACACAAAGTGCTAAAAAAAATAACACCAACCAGGAATATTCTGTCCTTATAATACCTGAAGTGTATATCAAGTGAGATAAGTGGTAACAAAAGGGTTGCTTAGCCGCAGAGGTAAATATTATTTTCTTTTTATATTTTATCCAATAATATTAGTTTTTTTTAACAATTATAATACGTGTATTGTTTTATTTCAATATTAACAAGATGCAAACAAACAATAATGTCAGATTGTCAAAAAAAAAAATATATATATAATTTACACGGTATGTAAATGGAAATAGGAAAATTTTTTTTGAAAAATAATTCGATACACGTTTTTTTAAAAAGTGTCTGAAAGAGATTTATCGATCTTTTGCTCTCTGGCTCCACCAGTCTTACGTCTGCCACTTGTGGCAGTATGTAAGGACAATATTCCTTTAACGATGACTTTTAAATCCTCTGTTATAATCTTTAGCAATATTTCTGCTTGTAAATGATTATTGAAACTTTGGATTTTTTTTCCCTAAATGACTAAAATTTTTGTTTACATTATTGCATAGAGATTAATATTAATTTTTGTGGAAAAATGCATGAAAGGATTCTTTTGAAATTGTACTTTTTTTTGCACACTCGAGAACGGAGCGAATTTTACGGCTTATGCATATAGCGCATGGAAATTATGTTTTGAAATATACGGATACAACATGTGCAGAATTGTATTGTGTGTATATATATATATATGAGAATTATGAATGTTTCACGCGTGCAGCAAAGCAAATTTTGTACAGAGTAGAGACTCCATTAATTAAACACTAGTGTGTGATGCTTCATGATAATGGAAAATCAAGTGTGACTGATATATATATTTACGAGGTAATGAAATCTATATTTTAGTTACAAAAGATTATATGGTTTTTTGATTATATAATATAATCAAAAATGTCATATACACGATTTTGTAGCGCATATAAATATTTTCTAAAATTCATTATTAGTTGAAATTTCCAGTGAATTTAATTTTTTATATGGTTCTCTCTAAATCTGAATAAGTGAAATTTCACTTAGAATGTTTCAAAAGTCTTCTACGTAGAAAAATAAGTGTATATGCACTTCAAAATAAGTGAAACTTCACTTATTTTTAAGTGCATAACTTATTTTTCTACGTGAAAGACTTTTGAAACATTCTCAGTAAAATTTCACTTATTCAGATTTAGAGAGTAAGAAATTTCGAAAAACATGTTCCCAAACTTTCACAGTAAAAAGAAAGTCTTACTTTAAGACAGAAAGATGTCTTATTTTAAGAGGCAACATTTTTACGACAGCCCTTGCTGAATCTAAGCAATGGATTTACATGCAATTTAAATTTAGATACATATTATGGCTAGAACTGCTGAATTTAAGACTCATCTTAAAATAAGATTTACTTTTTACTTTTGTTTGTAAGAAAATTTTCTTAAACTACATTGGAAGCCAATTTTTTTTCCTAAATCATTAATGTTAAAATTATTATATTGAGCTTGGTTATTTTTTACTTAAAGAAATTAATTTTTTTCATGACAAATTTCCTCTTTAAATCGACTAAATTTTTTAATTTGGAGAACATTCTTTCCTGCAGCGTATAACATATGTCACGGGACAGTTCTTTAAACATGACATGACAGAAAAGAGATGAATGAAACGGAAGAGAAAAAATATAAAATGAAAGGTACTTTGCTTCTTTTAATCAAAAAAACTTAAATCCAATAGAGTAAAATTTTAAACCCGATATAGAGAGTTACATTTTAATCCGATAGAGTGAATTTTTATAGTCCAATTGGTACTTTATAAATTTGAATTATTAAAAAAAAACTAATTTTTAGTAAAATGTTAGCCAACTTTTGCTTTAGAAATTAGTAAAAAAAAAACTAATTATTAGTAAAAAGTTAATACTTTTTAGTAAAAAAAACAACTGAAAAAATAGTAAAAATTTTTTTTTTTAACAAAACATCAGATAAATAAGGTATTCTTTAAGAGTTATAACCAAAAATTTAATTATATATGTATTCAATTATTTTTAATTATATACAATTGGAAGAAAATTGCAGAATTATGTATATGAATTCTCATTAGTTTTTGAATAAAACTTATTATAACTTTTGTTTCATTTAAATATATAAGTTCATAGCAGTAAACAGTGTCAGTGCCTAGGAGCAATGAAATCTAATTTGCTTAATTAAAACATGAAATACAATTTTAATTACCATCAAAAGTTCTATCATATATATTCCGCGAATGGTGTTGAATTCAATAATCAGAATAATGAATTTATTGCACACATTAAAATTTCATATGCGGCTTGCGTGTTGTTATTTAACGGATATAAAAGTGAGCTTTTAAATTTACATATATATTCTTTTTTTTAAACTTCTCTTTGACAATTTTTCTCCTCAATTTGGGAATTGGTATCAAAAACTATACCACAAAAAAATTTTCAATGTTCAAAATAACAAACAAAAATTTTGTTTCTAAAAAAATAATAGGTAAATAATTTTGAAAAATTATAAAAATAAATATGTTTTGTTGAATGTAAGATTTTTTTGCACATAACGAAATATACATATATGACATTATTGAAACTTATATTATACATCAGTAATTATAATCTATTTTAAAGATAATGTATTATCTGAATGAAGTAATTTTTTAAAAAAATGATTTTCCTTATCACTGAAGTTATGGCGTCATTTCTATACAAAAAAAATAAACTTGAATCGTGCCAATACACTTCGTTTCTTTGAATAAGATAAAAAATGAGAATTTATTTAAACTGAAACTTAATTTTTTCTCTGTATCTTAATTAATTCGTTTATTTTTGTAATTATTGTTTAGGTTACATCCTCGGTGACTGACGGTTATGTTATTATAAACAATATGGCGGTCAGATAGTCTTGAATTGAAATTCCCAAGACCGGTTATCTCAGGGCATTTTGCACTCTCGTTTCGAAGATGTGAAGAAAGAAATTGCGGAATGAAGCCGCAAAAAAAGGCTTTTATTGCTAAGAAGGCAACCAAACCATCAGTGGTTGTCAAAAAGCGTCGTGCAATTATTGAAAAATCAGCAATGGACGCAAAAAAAGAGAAGAAACCAAAAAAAATTGAAACTGATAAAAAGAAATTTGAAACAGATAAAAAATCATTGTCAGATGAAAGGAAGAAAAATGAAGAAAAACGTAAAGATAAACTCGACAAGTTAGATGAAAAGAAAAAACAAATTAAGGATCAAGAAAAAAAGACAGATAAGATAATCGAGAAGAAGACAGATGATAATAAAAATGATGACGAGTCACTGGAGAATTGTGATAAGAAAAAATGTCAAAAGTCAGAGGGAAAAATTGTCGTTGAAAAAACATTTTTTGAATTTAAAACAAAATCAAATAAATTCGATAAAATAAATAATGACAACAAAATGAAAATTGACGAACAAATGCAAGAAAAGAAAATTGATCAGGATGAAAAAATTAATTTAAATGATAATAAAATGACAATATTTTCATTAATGACAAAAAAGAAAAATGAAAAAAAGAAAGAGACAAAAGTACCAAAAATTGAGAATTCCAAAGGAATTAAGGAGAAGAAAATTGAGCGTAAAAAGACAACTGACGGTAATTTAATGACAAAATTAACAACAAATCGTAAAAAAGATCCAAAAGTTAAACAAACAAAGAAAAATAATCCCAAGAAGACAGTATTAGCAAAAAAGTCAAACCCATCAGTCGCTAAGAAATTTTTGGAAAAGAAAATGAAGCTAGTCAAATGTTTAGAAACAAATGAGTCGATAACCGAATTAAATGATGAGATAAAAAAGAAAAAGAAAGCAGTTTTATCGAAAAGTAAAATTATACCCGAGAAGAAAGCTTCAATTGAAAAACAAGTTAAAGTTAAATTACCTCCTAAGAAATTGATTCTCAAAAAGGAGAAAGAAGAAAAGGCGAAAAATCTTGAGAAAACAAAGAAGAAGCAAGAATTAGTCAAGGATTGTGAAAAGACATTGGAGGTGAAAAAATCTGAAGAACTTGTTCTTGCAAGTGAAATAAAAAAAGAAATAATTGACGATGTACGTGAGGAAAAAATTAAAGAAGAACCCAAAAAATTATCGCGAAACAATACAAAAGGAAAGTGTTCAACGAAAAAGAAGAAGATGACTAAATCATCAAAATCACAAAGTGATGACTCTTCAAATCAGGAAGATTCATCGAATGAAGAAACAAAAATTGAAATGACAAATTTAAAAGAACAAGCGGAAAATTTAGTGAATTTGAAAGTTGAATCAGTGAATGGTGAAAGCACAGAAAGTTCGAGTGCCTATGAGAGTAGTAGTGGTGATGAAAGTTGGCGAAACGGTAAAGCAAGGAGCGGCAATAAGCGTAAGGACAGAACCAGAACACCTTCCGATGAACGTGCAAGAAGAATGCGTCTTTTTGGTTTTTGGAGTGGACCAAAAAGACATCGTGTCGCATCACTAAATGCACTTGCCAAAGTTCATTGTTTATATGAAAATGAAGCAGGTGGAGTTTATCTTGGTGGTTTTTGTAAGCCAAAACCAGAGAAGGAGAAACAACAGAAAAAGGGCAAAGACGAGAAGGACAAGGATAAGGAGAAAGAGAAAGAAAAGGAGAAGGAGAAAGAGAAGGAAAAAGAGCAAGTCGTAAAGAAGGAGAAGGATAATAAAAAGAATAAAAATGACGATAGTGCTCCTGCAAAGAGGAAGCTGAGAAATGTTCCCGGTTTAAGGGGTAAGCATTGGGACATGTCTGAAGGTATGTCGTCTTCCTCATCGTCCGAGGAGGATTGTAAGAGTGTGAAAAGTGAAAAGGTCAAGAAGACCATTACCAAAAGAAGAAAGAAAAATGAAGAGGTGATGGACTTGAAGGATATGGTGGTTTGCAAAAGAATGGCGAGTCTTAATGCATCGGCAATGTTGGCAGCTTCCTATTCCGATGAGAAAATTCGTCTTGGCTCTGATAGTGATTCGTCAAGTGAATCCGAGGTGGAAATTATCAAACGAAAGAGACACTACGATGTCGATTTGGATAAGAAACGACAGGGCTCAGAAGCTGATGATGTCATTAAACCTTCCAAGAAAGTCGTTATTGTTAACCAAGACACAGATGTCACCATTACAGGTAATTATCATTTTTTCTTCTATTTCTATTTAGTAAATTTTTAGTAAATTTTCACAAAAATAATTCATTATTTTCAATACGAAAATAAACCAAATAAAATTTCTAAGCGTAAAAACTTAAAAAGAGAACAAACAAATTGACAACAATAAATAAAATATAAATGAACAAAAAACAGAGAGGAAAAAAAGATTATAAAGAAATAAAAACAAATATAGAAAAAAAGAAACAAAAATAGAGAAAGAAAACAAAATAAAGAAGAGAAATATAATTGAATATATTTTCCCTTTAAAATCTGATAAAATTCAAATAGAAAATAACATTAAAAAAATATTTATTTGTATAAGTGACAATTGGAATTTACATTGACGAGATTAATCAATTCATTAGGCAAACAAGTATTTGATGGAATTTATATATATTCATGTAGAAAGAGAGAAAAATTTTGCGGTACACATGCAATATAAAAGCTAACATGTTTTTCGTAGGTGTTTACGTGAATCAAACTCGATCCACTCATCACGAAGGCTTTTGCAGCATCGCTGGGATGCAATATCGAATAAGCTCAACGAGTCACACACAAACAGCAGCCACAGCAGTGGCAACGGAGCTTCATGACCAGGTAAATAATAATAATAATAAAATTATAATAGAAATTTCATTATAAAATTGTCATGACTTTGACATGTCCTTAAAGTGAGTTTCTGGATTAGAATTTGACAAAAAAAAGAATTATTTAAAAATTGTATTCTTTTGTCAATTCTAAACCAGAAAGTCCCTCTCAAAATTGGAAATTTATGTAGATATTTCAAATGTCAATTATTTTTTTTTTTTTTCAGCAAAAACCTGAACAGCCTTGCAAATCGTACACACCTCTTGGAGCGCTTTCATCTATGCAGCCTCCGGGGAGCCAAGGAAATCGTTCCAACATGTCTCCCAGAAGGCACTCTGCCTTTTCTGCTCCTCATCAACATGGTGAGTCCAAATTTTCTAATTTTATTTATTTTCTTTTTTTGAAAAATTACATTGAATTGCCGTTTTATTAGTATTAATTTCGAAAGAATGTTTATTTTGTTCCGTTTCGTTAAATCCTCTCAAATAGAGAGGAAGACCGCTTTTTGAAATTTTATAGTACAAGAAGAAAAGTTGCATTATGAGAGGAATCCTCTGAGAAAAAATTATCTTTTTTTCTGGGTGTAGACAAAATGAACTAAATAATAATTAATAAATATAAGCTTAAGAGAGTTTCAAAATTAAAAAAAGGTTGACTTTAACCTTTGATATTTATCAGAAACTCATGCACCCCCTTAAAATATTGATCGGAGATCAAATTACAGTCTGCATAAATCTACGATCGATAAAATACAATTAGTTATTACTTTATGATACAAATAATTATAGAGAGAACAATGAAAATATCCTTTGTTTAAACCCCTTTGATGATCGAAGGAGAGAAAAATGTTTCATATATATATAGGAGATAGTTTCTTATGAATTCTTGGTGAAGTTGGAGAATGCGCTACGATTCATATATAGGAGATTTGTATAGTTAAACTATGCGATGGTGTCATGATTATACAAAGATGCATACATGTTTAACTTTATATAAACGTGCAACTCAGCTTCTTATGTAAACGTTTCTATGTAGTTGTTCTCGTCTCGCCGCCACTGCCTCTTAACTACGCAGTAACTATATTCACTATATATGTATAAGTGTAAAATCGCAAGAAATGACGCGGCAATAGTACACCTGACATCAGTCTCTCTCATGCTATATGGCTGTTGTGTACACATAATATCACCAGCTATACATGCCATTTTACCGTGCAATAGAGAAACATTGATTTTCAATTTATTTTTCGAAATAAAAAAAAAATTACATTTTTCCCCTTCAATAATATACAAAAAAGGAACACCTCCATTTGGCAAATTATTTAAAAATTGCTGTAGAATTCCTCTTGCATTTTATTTGAAAGACAAAAGAAAACATTTTGTATACAAATAAAGATAACTTAGATTTTATTAAATAAAAGAAGAAGATAAAAATTAATAATTTCACTATAACCTTTTAGAGAAATGTAATTTTTTGCTAATTTGCATATCGAGTAGTTCCATTTCTTCTTATTTCTGAAAATCAAAAACAAAAAAGTATATATAGTTACGGTTAGCTTTCATAAGTATATACAAATATGTATTTTAATGATAAATGCACGTGGAAAAAAAACAGTAAAAGAAAGTGTCTAAGTAGGCATATATATAAAGAAAAAAAAATTTTACAGAAAGAAATTTTTGCCTGAGATAAAAGCAGCACTATATAAAGTCATATTTTTGTCTGCGAGATGCACATTGGATAAATTTACATGAGCAAAAATTATGAAAAGAAGAGACCAGGCAAAAAGCAGTTTATGTGCACTTAGACTGATAATAAAGCAAGAAAACCTTTACAATTTAATAGTGCATTGGTTGATAGTGGGAAAGAACTGCGGTTTGTTGGCTTTGAAATTGGTAAATATATATACGCGTCGATAGAATGAAATTATACAGGCTTTATAATATATAAGCAAGAACTTGGTAGCATTTTTTTCTTCAAAAAAAAAGTTATTATTTATTATATTATCTTTAAAAAGTTATTATATTATTATTAATATTGTTATTATAATTATTATTATCAATTATTATAATTTAAATAATTTATTTTCTATAAATAAAAATATAAAATAAATCGTAGCTTTGGGAAATAGAATTTCACCTGTAAATAATTCGAAGCAATTGCAAAACAAACAAACTGTTAATTCAAATTTACTTCCTCCCATTAGTAAATGCGCCATGAGCCGTGATTGCAATCCTTTTGTTAAAATATTCATGGTGTGATCCTAACGGGACCAAGTAGACTTTATATTCGTTGTGTATATGGTGTTGCTTCATTTGAAATGAGATATGCGCCAGTGATAAAATAATTTTCAGAAAAGATATAAAAGAAAAATACAAAACTTTCGGCGATGCTGCGAAATATAATATATATATATATATAAAATATTTCCTATGATATTAAAAAAATCCGTATACAAACGAATAAATACATTTATCATTTGATCATGCAAAATTATGAATGAAATAAAGAAGGGGAAACTTTATAAATATAAAATTCTAATACGAAGAGAATATATATATATATATATATATATATATATATATCATCTGAAACGTGAAACAGATTCATGAATTTTCCTCATTGCGGGTATGTTCTCGCGTGCGATACATCCGCAAGTTGATCCATATTTGCGGCCTAGATTTCCGTATACATTCTGCAAACCGAGCGAGATGGAACAGTAAGTACATGAGCCTTTAACAGTGCTCTGTATACAAGTTCATTGAATTTATATTTATTTTCTAGATTATTTCCATTTTCCATGTATATTCAATTCGCAACGACTAAATTGAATGCGTTTTTAAATCAATTTGATCTTTTTCCTCTATATATTAGTTTAAATATTGGGTTGTAAAAGATCTTCTTCAAAATAAGCAAATATTGATAAACTGTTTTTTGTCCTCCCACTCTCTTTCCCTTTCTTCTTTCTTTATATATTTATTTATTTACATTTACTTTTTAGAGAATAATTTAAATTTTTGTACCAGGAAAATTTAACATAATATTGACATTTTAATACATTTTTACTAGGTAGAATCTTTCTATCGATTGTTTATTTAGCCATTTACAATTTCGGAAAATTAGTTGTTATTTGTAAAATGTTTCTTATTCAACCGCTTCATTGATAAAATATCATATATATATATATAGAATCGACAGTCACCCGGTTTTATCGATCGTGTAAATGGGCACTCTGAAAATTCATGGAAAGCATTGTAAATCGTGCTATATTGTATATGGAATGTGTAATAAACTGTATAAGCACTTAACGCATAAAGGCGAAACTATTGCGAATTTCAACTATGATTCTATTTATCTGAATTCTGTATTGATATAAGCTGAAAAAAAATAAACTAAAATTGAAAATATATATTTTCGGCATAGTATTTCCCAACGATTATCTCAAAAAATTTTAAAAATCCAAAAATTTATTTTGACCTAGCTCAGCATCCGCTGGACCAATCAAAAAGTGCGCCATACATTTTTTTTCGACACTCCCGGGTTAAGACTTTGGTGCTATTCCGGAGCGATTATCTCAAAAATTTCAAAAAATCACAAAATTTATTTTCATCTAGCGCAGCATCCGTTGGTCCAATCAAAAAGTGCGCCATACATTTTTTGAAGACAACTTCCGGGTTAATTTAAATTTTCGAATAATTTTTCCAAAAATCTAATATTTATATACGCAAAAGTAAATGGATTTTCTTTATTCAACACTTTTTTCAGTGTATTCAATTTAAAATTTGTTTTACTCTCTAAATTTGAATCAGCGGAATCTCGCTGATTCTCAGCTATAAGTATACCACTGATTCCAATCAGCTTATATGCACTGATGAATTAGTGGAATTTCACTGATTTTTCAGCGTATATCCGCTGATTGGTACCAGTGGTATACTTATCGCTGATTCAAATTTAGAGAGTAAGGCTAAAAATTAGGTTACTTTAATTAAAATATGGGTTACTCTTAACAAATTTTTTTTATAATGAAATATTTGAATATTTATTCTGGAAACTAAATTTATTTGATTCAAATACTCGATTTCTTGACTATTATCAAATAAAGATTTTCTTGAACCAAATAGTTTTTATTCGAATTAAATAAATTGCATTTGAACCAATTATTTCTGTATTTGAAACAAATATTATTTAATTGACTCCAATAAAAATTCTTTGTTTCGAATAAATATTTATTTAATAATAGTCAAGTATATATTTGAATGAAATAATTTTTTTTCAGTGTACTTGTATCGAAAGTGGTTTGTCTATAATATATGTATATAAAATCAGTTAAAAATTGCTCAATTAAAATGGAAAAATAATTTTCTATTTTTAATAATCGAGATAATGTAGATAGAATCGTTTATGTTGCGTTTTAAAATTGTATAGAGAATCACGACCTTCGTGAAGCGTGAACGGTTTTACGACAGAGGACAAGCCAATATTCGTTCTTTGAGAGCTGAACATACAGTAATGGCGGTCGTGCGCACTTTGAGATCGCGTCTACAGTTGAGAATCACTGTCTCCCGGTATTGCGTCCAATAACGGCGCCATACACTGTTCTCTTTACCTTTAAATATGGCTCTCAACTTCTTTATATTCTTCGCATGTACAAAAAAAATTATCCGAAAAATCAAAAATAAATTCTTAACACCTCTTTTTCTTAAGTATTTTAATGAAATTTATTCGTAAATTTGGTATCTATACTCTCAAAATAAGAATATATTGCTGGAAATATATTTCAAATACTATAAGTATATAGTTATACTCTCTAGAAATTAATAAAAATTATAAATATATTAATTTGAATTAGTAACTCACTTTTTGCATTGGAATTAGTTAAATTTTACTAATTCAAAAATAAAAAGTGAGTTACTAATTCAAATTAGTTAAAATTTCTACTAATTTAAATTCATAAAAATTAGTAACTTTTTACTTATAATTAGTACATTTTTTTACAAATTTCTGAAACAAAAAGGCTACCAAAAATTAGTTGCTTCTGTACTAATTCAGATTTAACAAGTATATAAATTGTTTTATTATTTTGAAATAAAAATAAATTTTTTTGATCCTTTTTGCGTGACTTTTCCCCGATAAAATGCAGAAGCCATATATATGTATATGTGTATGCACCGCGAACGATGACGTAATTCCAGAAATTTCCGTTTTGGAACTTATAAACAACGATACACGACAGTGATGATGATTCATCGTCGACAAAAGTATGATAAAATATATTCCTTAATCTATTTCTTAATTCCTTTAAGATTTTAAAACTTAAATAAAACCGCATACTAATAAAAGTCACAAATTTAGTTATTTATTTAAATTAAATATTACACATCTCGAATATTTTTTTATTTCTATTTTAAACTATAAAAAATATTATTAGCTTTATGTTTTATTGTAGTAAAGTACCTATATATATATAAAGGAGCTTTTCGATACATATTTAAAAAAAGGGTTAAAAAATGAAGGATTAAAGCGCTAAAGTTAATGCTAGGGTTTGGAGAATAATTTTTCAAGAGTATATCAAGCTGGTGCAACAGGTGCTAGAATGCAACTGTAGACCATACAATTTACTGAGGCCGTACGGTATTCATTACAATTTGATAAGCACTTATAATATATTTATATATATCGTTCAACTTTAAATTCCCGAAAAAAAATTTTTAATAGTTAAATTTTACTAATTCGATAATAAATGAAATTTGTTTTAACTATATTAATTTATAGTAAATATATATTCACTCAAAATTTCATATATTTGAAGTATATATATAATAAAAATGTAAATTACATGTAAAATTACATAAACATAAATTTTAACACTAAAGTAACAAATGAAAATTTTATATCAAGTAATAAAAATTTTAAAGTTAGTCAAAATGCAAATTATAATATAATGATTATAATAAAATTACTACTACTACTACTAATATAACAATAATAATAATAATAATAATAATAAACGAATACTGTTTAACGTACATTTACCAAAAAAATATAAACAATTTATATATTTCATTTCAAAAAGCAGATGAAAATTAAAAAAAAAAGTGAGGTAGAAAGTGAATATAAAAATGTAACGCCCACCATAAGCGTGTATAAAAAGTATATATATACTAATCCGCAGACCTTTTATATTTTCAAATAAAATCACTCCAGCTGTATATATGAATCATTAAACCAACTCTGTATTCAAACGCAAAAAAGCCTGAAGCATCATAATGTAGAGAGCTCGAGCATTATAACTTCAACCCTATGTGTGTGTATTCAAATTCAAAGTCACTTCGGCTTCCTAAAAGTATTGATGCCACTTTTACATTCGATAAGCATGCCAATCGATTTTATAAGTATATAGTAAAAAAAATCAATCAATCTGTCAGTTCTTAAAAAAAACTGATTGTAAATTGAAATTTCAAGCATATATTAATAATGAACATATATATTTATGTATTATATACAAAAGTTCATTCAAAAACATAACATCTGCTCTTATCTTCATATATCTCATAAAATAGAGGGGGATGAAACACATTAAATGCAAAAAAAAAATTTTTTTCAAAAAAACTTAATTAATATTTCGTAATTAATTTTATTCTTTTAATAAATTTAACAATAAATTAATTTTTTAATTATAAATTATAATTAATCTCGTCGCAAGTATAATTATTATTTTCATACGAAAAAAATCTTCACCTGGAACAGCGAAAGTTTTTGTTATTCTAGAGAAACGTTACGAATAAAGATGTTTTTCCATGCAGTATGGTACATATAATTCAAAAATATAATTGAATAAATAAATAAATATATAGTAATTTCTCAACTAAATGAAAAGAATTATATATACAGCACTAAATTAAAGTAATTATAACACAAATTCTCGTATAATTGAGTTTAAACGTATTAAAATTAAAAAAAATATTTTGTTATATAAAATTTTTTAATTTATCATAAAAAGTGATGTTGAAGGTAAACTTTGAACTTTGTGTTTGACCTCAATCCGGTGAAATTTAAATATATGTATATAATCGTCATGTTGACAAAATAAAAAAATAAAAAAATAATCCCCTTATAACATTTTAATGTCAAAGGTGGAAGTTGGGAATTGAGTTTTCTACGGGGATTTTCGAGAATGAAAAACCGCCCACGAATAAAATGTATATTATATATACACGTGTTATATATAGATGTGTATATGTGGGCTGCGGCAGTAAATAGGATTCGTTTAAACACAAAATGAGCAAATTGGTCAAATTCTGTTTACAAAGGTAGAGAGAGAATAAATTTTACGAGTTATTATTTCCTTTTACTTTTCATTTCGTGGACGCTTAAATTCCAAAAGCAATAATATTGTATTCGCATTTATATGTGTGCATATAAAGTACAAAATCAATATTGAAGAAAATTAACCATTTTTATGTTCACTGTTCAAGAGAAAAAAATATGCCATTTTGTATCTCAAAGGTAAATAAATGTTTATTTGTTTTGAAGCAAATTTTATTTGATTCAAGTAATTTTTTTTTGTTCAAGTAAATATTTTATTTGCGGATTCAAAAGAAATTTTTTTAAAGCTTTCATTGAAGATTTATAATAATTTAAAGTAAGATTGTTATTTTAAACTTTTATTTGCTCAATTATAAAATTTTAACCGAAATAAAAATATTTGTAATTTGCAAGATATTATTGATTTTGTGTGACGTACAGCCTCACGGATGGCATTGGACATATAAAATGAAGGGTGTTTATTAGAGCGAGGGTGAGATAAGCGAAATGTAGATAATTTGCATATAATAGAAAGAAAATGAGCCATATACAACGCCACTGATGACTTGTGCATTATTGAAGATAAATATATGCCATTTATAATCCGTTAGATGCTCGAGAATTTGTCGTTAACCAATTATTATTATTATTTCATGTCCTTTTAAAGGATAACGCGTTATATAATCATAATACACTTACGTCGTGATAATTAATTTACATATTAATTAATTTTTTGACTACATAATATCATTATTATTATATTTATTATTTTATTATTTTTAGAATTTTTTTATTACTTTACTAATGAATATATTTATTAATTAACAAAATTGAATTTAGAAAATATTTTTTAAAAAAACTTTTCCTATTTTTTAGATATTAGCATTTAAATAATAAATATAATTAACAATTTATCGAGATTTATGAATTGATAAAATTCCATTGGAAGAAGCAAAACATTTTTTTCCACATCACTATGTAGTATTCTAGGTTGTTTGTGCTAGAGTTATATAGAAAAACAACCTTCATTTATGACCACCTGTCACTGACTTGTTATATATTCTTCATCCGCACGTACCACAAGAACTGTTTAATTCTTCCTTGTATTTGATTAGCATGAATTTATTAATTTGCTATTTCTGTAATATTAATAACCTCATTGTTAATAATAATTTTAACGGTATATGTGCGAAGACAAACATTAAAAACTCCCCTAAAAAAATCTAGATTATGAATTCATGTTGGAAATAAAACGCAATTTGTTTTTTTATTTGTTTTTAATGTGTACATTTTGTATATATATGGTACCTGGAATGCTAAAAACTTCTCAATTGGACATTTATGATTTGGAAACCTGTTCAAACTTTCACAACTTTGAATGGTAGTACAATCAAATTGAAAGTTAGACCCTTCAAAACTTTTGAAGCTTTGATGATTCTAAGTTTTGAAAGGTTCTTTAAATTATTATTGAAGCGTCGTAAAAGAAGGAATTTTTTTCAAAATTCTTTTTCGAAGATATTATTCGCATATTGTATATATAAAAATGATAGCGGAGAAAAAACTGACAGATAGATAATTTGGAACTCTTAATTGAAGAGGAAATTGCTATTTGAAAATTTTCCTTCCTTTTTGAGAAAAAGATTAAAATATTAGTTATTTAATTTCTAATAAAGGTTCATCTCTTTATGCTTGAATCTCCTCTCGCGAACCTCTTAATTTAAGAGGAAAACATTAAAGCTTTTCTTTTATAGACTACAAATTAAAAATATTTATTATAAAGAGAAATTCTCCTTTAAAAAAGAATATTCTTACTTTGATATATATCAGGGGATATATTCCTCTTATTTTAAGATTATACAAAAAGTAAGCTCTGATTTTCAATTATTTTGGAGCACCCTTTAATAATGAGGTCATGATCAATTATATATATTCTCACTGCTCGTGTGTATTGTTTGCAACGCTCAGCATCTGAACCTCCTTGGGTTTGAAATGACGATAACATGGCTACTAAACCAGAACGTTATCACTATATGCGAATCGTGCCAGAGTCGGCTTTTCCAAGATCACGACGACCGGTAGAATTCTATCCTGAACTATGTAAATTAATCGATAATACCGGTTTCAATTATATGCGTTCTCATTACAATAAAATTAATCATCGAGAAAACTTGATTTATATATTTTAATTTTCAAATGGCACAATTTCCTTTCGGAAATTCTTACACATTTCTCAAAGGGGAAAAAAAACATTAAAACATTGACAAAATTTACATATATGGAATTTTTATCCTAATACACCGTATAGAAAACATATTCTCAGAATGAGAGGAAAATTCTTCATCTGATAGCCTCTACATTATTCTCTCAAAATGAGAATATTCTACTTAATATATTCTCATAATGAGAAAAAAAAATTTTAATAAATAAAAATGGTTTTCATGTTATACGCAATTTGAGAGGAAAATGGAATCCTATTGAAAAAAATAGTCTTTATACTTGAAAGGGTAATTAATTCATATAAAAAGATGACAAATTTATCGTGAAGGATAATTAAATTACGATGTAGTATCAGTCGTAACATTAAATATGTATAATGCTTAAAAATTCTATAATATCTATGCAGTTAACTTTCGTTGACATGTATATTGAAGTTTCATTATATGGGTATATATAATCATATACCGTGTTTCGGATCGACATTATATAGCGAAACGAAAGGTTAATTAATTAGATATTCACTAAATACATATATATGATGTAGATTCAAATTTCATCCAACGAGAATATGACATATGCAAATATAATTATTAAGTTTTATTCACTAGGAAATTTTACCGATCATTATTCTCTTGTATATTGTCAATTAATTGTATATAAAATGTATTAATTACAATAATCAGTATAAGAATACTATAAATATGTTTTTATTTTTATTTCTTTCGAATTTTATAAAAGTTTTCTTAAATATTTTTTTAAATGATTAATTAAAAATTAATTTTTTTAAATTTTTGATAAAGAAAAATTTTGTTTATTATATCTCCACCCCTCTCTAAAGTATTATAATACTGAAAAAATATACTAAAAAACAAATTTAATATCTTTTTTTTTAAATAAAAAAATTGTAAGACAATTTAATTTAAATATAAGTTAATGTATAATAACAATCATTGAGTGGGATGATTAAAATACAAAGCAGTTTTTTTGTATATACATATATTTATATCGTCAGTTCTTCTTTTTAAAGCAATTTTCCTCTTTTGCACATTGTACTTATTACCCCATTAGATAAAACTTTCATATTCTCCGATAAAACTGGCCATTTTCCTCGTCATCTACGTGGTCGACATTTGGCACACTTGCTACATTATATTTCCCACTTCTATTTTAAAGTGTAAACTAGAATTTCCGGAAGCACTATAACAAACTCGTATCCTTGGAGAGCGAACGCCTATTTTATTAATATTATTTTTTCCTCGAATAGATAGATTTGACTTAATTCAGTAATATTTCCACTTGTTTTCAGTGAAATTAGTACTTATTTAATAGAATTTACTATACTTGTTTAGTATAAATCTTATTGAAGTGCTTCTCTATATTTCAAAAGTAAATTTCATCGATTTAAATTTAGAAAATATCGTAATAAAAAAAAAAATTGGTAACCACGGAATTTTTTAAAAATTTACCCTGAACTATTAAGACAGATTGCAGGTTGAGTGAAACACGCGCATATGTTTACGTTAGAATGAACATTCAGCAGACAGGCCAAAGCTAAGCCAGACGAGAGGCACAAGCGCGAAGAAGTGTATTTTGTATGACGACGATGTGGCACGAGCCGACCATATAGTCGTAAAAGCGCTAGAACATTGGGTGGCTTTGTATATATGCGTATATAAATCCAATGGAGCCTCTCGCACCTTGTCGATTCCCTAACAAAGGTGAACCATCCACGAAACGAAGGTTGAAAGGAGAAAAGAATCAGAACTCGCGTGGTTAAGAAAAAGAGAGAAAATGGAAATAAAGAACAAGAGGAGGTGCTCGAGGCATAACGAAAACGTTACCGAGAAAGAGAGAGAGAGAAAAGATCAAAGATACACACAGAGAAAAAAGAGAAAGAGAAAAATTAAAAGAGAGAAAGAAAGAGACAGATGATACTGCCGGTGGAAGAAGACGAGAGCCTCGTTAGAGAAAACAAGAAAGACCAAAAAAAAGAGAGAGAGAGAGAAAAAACTACAAAAAGAGAGAAATTGAATTAAAAAAGCAGCTACTGAGAGAGAAAGAAATTCAGGAAGCTACAGAAAGGAAGAAAGAGATAAAAAGCTACAGACAGAGAGAGAGAAAGATTGATTTGATGATATAGGAATACGAAAAAGAGAAATAAGATAGAAAAATCTTGAAATAGAAGAAAGATAGCAAAATTGAGAGAGAAAAAAGATTGAAAGATCTAGAGAGAGAAAAAAGATAGAACAATCTAGAAAGAGAAAAAGATGAAGAAAACAAACCGAGAGAGAAAGAGAGAAGTTAGATCGGTTCTGTTATTTGGCAGCTGTGTAGCAGCAGCAGATGCTTCATGAAAACGTCTTTGGAGCCAGCCGGCCTGCTTCCTCCGGGTAGGTATATATCTATAACCACACAGAAGGAAGGAAGAAGGATAAAAAAAGAGGGACGGAGACAATCCGTTTCCCGTGCACCGGTAACGAGAAACACCTTATGTCCATTGCATTATAACACGATAATAAAGTGCGTTACAAGCATATACCACCATGACAATTCTTGTCAACCCATATAACCCGCAGTCACTCATCTTTATGGCAATTTTTACATCAACAGAAGAAGAAGAAGAACAAGAAAAAGAAGAAGACGAAGAAGGGATCACATATCTTTCAGAGAGCTATATTCTACATTTTTATCGTAATAACGTTATTTAGGATCAGTTAGGGAGCACTTTATAGTCGTCGTTTTACCATCATCTTGATTATGCCTCTTCATTTTTTATTCAGTCGGTAAGATTTCATCTAAATGCGGAAATTTTTTTTTTCACTTTACAATTAGCGGAATTTGACTACTGATTTTTTTTTATTTTTTACATGGTTGGAGAAATTTATCCGAAGAGTCGGTCTATGAACTATTATAATTAATATTATCAAGAATACAGAAATACAATCCTAATAGTAAAAAAAAATTTAGTACAAAAAATAATATCATTTAAACTATATAAATGTATATAGACAACGGTAAAGATAAACGGAAAAAAGTTCTACATTGACATTTCACCAACAACAACAACAACAACAACAACAACTTATTGTATAGAATGATGTGGTTTTGTGCACGTGATATGCACGAGTCGGCAAAGGAACTTTTTGACCATCAGTATTCTTTGTAAAACACGCGCCACTCGGATATAAATTGACCGCGCGTAAATAACTATATATGAGTTTTGTGGTTTCTCGATATACTCGCATGTATATATAGAAATTTCACAGACATGACTCTATTTTATGTCAAAAACGATAAAATAACTCGCGAGGTTCATTAAAATGTATAAGAGATCGCTCCTATGAAGTGAATTGCGACAATTTTATGAGGTGAGCAATCGAAAAATAAAAATAGAAATACTTTTCAAATCTTATCTGCTGTATACTATATTTTTGAATGAAAACTAAAAAAAATTTTAGTATTTTTTCATCTAGCTGTTACAAAAAAAAGATTATGATAAATTATATAAAGACAGAAAGACAGAAGCTGCTATAGAGATTCTAAATTATGAAATCATCAATCACTTTGTGTCTCTAAGAAAATTATTTAAATACTAATTCTTTTAATATTTATTCAAAAATAATTGAGGCCAGCTATTTTTCTAAAAATGACAAATTTTCAGTTTATATATAAAAATCTAATCGATATTGGCTCTTTTGCAGTCTAAGCTTCTTTATACCTTGCACCCTTTACACTCTCTTTCTTTCTCTCTCTCTCTCTCTCGCACGCTCGGAAGATACATGCAGCAGCCTTATTCTGAAGCGTAATTGGGCTCTGGTCCAATGCAGACCCGCCGTTTAGGAGCCAGAATCCTCCCTCTCCTGCTCAACCTACTTTTTCAAGTACTTATGTCCCTGTCGCACTTCTTCCGAACGATCTTTTTTATTCCCATCATTGATTCTTTTCATCCCCCCCGACGACGAGATGTTGGAAGCTCAATGCTTAATTCTTTATCCTGTTCCTTACACTTTATACTTCATGAGAAGCATTTAATGCTTCCCAAAACATAATCTCTTCAACTGACAAAATTCTTTTCCTCTGATCGTATAAATTCTCATTTCTATCGAACAGAATTTATAAGAAGCCAAATTCCAGAAATTAATTTGGCGAAATTAATTTCATCGCTGCGATTTGTTTTCATGTTTAAAAGAAAAACATGTTTCATGATAGATAGTCAAATAAACCGAGACTAGCAGAAATCATCAACGGTCGGTAAAGCAGAAATCTAAACTTTTTATAGTCGAATTCGAAAAAAATAGTTGTAGCACATAATTTAGACCGCTATTAAGTGAATGATACCAATAAAATGAAAATACTACTTGCAATTTTCGAGAAACTACAAAGAATAGTAACATTCTTTGTACATTGTATTTTTTGTCAATCGTAACCTTTGGATAAAAATCTACCGAGTTTTTCGGCGTTAAGAAGTTGATTCTAAATGAAGACAGTAAAAACATGTTATTCTACACTATAATTGTAATAATTATTCTCTCTCCGAGCCTTTGACATAATAAATAACCAGAATTCAATTGACTGCGTCATCGAGTTCAAGTATACATATATATATATACAAACTGCGCAGAAAATTTGTGGCATTAACAACGTCATGGGAAGTCTTATGTGAATTGTAACCATCCGGTTCCTCTTTCATATATATGGGGTTGTATATGGATGGAAGGGTGTTGTGTGTGAAGGCCGAGAAAGGAAACGAGGGATGGAGGCGGTTGAAAAAGGACTCCCCTTCATGACGTCATTTCTGGCGTCACACAACTTCTCTACTGACGGCCTCGTGCCTCATGTCTCGTTTTACCTGCAACTATATTCTCCACTATATATATACATATATAGCATACATGCCTTTCGATCTTTCTCTCTCTCTCTTTCGTCGAGCACCTGCATTTATTGTATATTTTCGAGAAACTGACCCGTGACTCTTGAATAAGGGGAAACCCGACTCGTGCCTCACGTCTATACTAGATTTATGGATTTTATATATACTTGACAACACGACTGGTATGTCCATTTATAATTTAACACTCTTCTCTGCTTCCAAACTCCATTTTTGTTCACATCAATATTTTACACTTTCATCACATCTTTTCATCGCATAAAGAGTATTCTTCGTTTGAGAGGAAGATTTTTCAAGAGAATTGAATTGAGAGGAAACCTTTTTGATACCATATTGTAGAGAAAAAATTACATAAAAATTAGTGGAGTCTTTTTCAAACGGAGAATATTTTTTCAATGTTTGTTTTTCTACTCATTATCAGCTATCATAAATAAATTAATTTTTGCAAAAAAATTCACAAAATTAATTAAATAAATATATATATTTCTGAATGCATTTCTTTCTCTGATGTGAAACTATGCTTTAGGTCCCTTTTAACTTGTTGCCAGACAATAACATCACTTACCTCCCATGAAAAAGTATGGGACATAACTTTTTCTGCAAAAGTTTTTTTTTTCTTTGCCGCATATAGATTCATATGCCAGACTATTGATTTCCTCACCTCCTGACATTGACTCGCTCGAGTGTGCAATTCACTCAATTTAAACGGATTGTCCCCTCAAACAAAAGCTCTTACTTTCTAAAAGAATGTAGTTATTCTTTAATGGAAAGGGGTTTTTTACAGCTCGTCATAATCCTACTTGAAATTTAAAAAAAAAAATAATTTGAAAATTAATCTTTCTACATGTAATATTTATTATAATTCGCGCCAAAACCAATTTTGTCGATTGTTTATTTTGGACAAATTAGAGTTCTATAGTGTTTATCACATAGCAGTTTGTGTAAATAATAATTCGGACGAACTAGAATTTTTGTTTATCAAATAAAAAATTGGATAAATGAAAATTTGTCAGTCAATTAAATAAACATTTTATTTAATAACAAATTTAAAATAATTTTTAATTAATTTAACTCAACGTATTAATAATAAGAATCGTATTATGAATAATAAGGAATCATTTTAGGAAACTGGGAAATTACGTAATCATATAATTCATGTAGAGGCCATATTATCTGATCATTAAATGCAGCCCTTTATACATCAACATTAATTCAATCTCGTAACCGTTTGCTTTCCATCTGCAATTCAATGATCTATAATAGCGCAGAATGTCCGCGGCCCCTTGTCAACAGGCTAATCGACTTTTATTCATACATATATACCTTTATCACAAAAATGTCAATTCCGCACGCGAGAATTTTTCACAATCTTTCGTTGAAAAATTTGTTCAAAAAAATGTAATTAAATTTGTTTTTGTTAATATGTATTCACATTTTTTTAAATGTTCTAATTCAGTAAAAATGCTTAACCAAATTTTTCAATTCTATTTCAGTTGAAATTTTAGAATAGAATTCCTTTTCTCCTTGTGGAATAGTATTTTTATTATAAATAATTTTAATAAATTTATTTATTAAGAATGAATAATAGTCGCACAATTACGTATAGTAAAATAAATGAAAAATTCGAAATATTGGGATAATCTTCAAAATGACTGGAAACATCTATATTGTTCGGGAATAGCTGAAATTAAAGAATTGCTTTCCTTGACAAAAGATTTATTCACCCGACTATATATATATAAAGTCAGAAACAATAGATGAGCTTTAAAAAATATTAATTCAAATGCTCGAGATAAAAATAGAAATGCTCTCTCTCTCTAAACTTGACGGTTCGATGGAAACTATAGAGGGGGTCAAAGGGAGGAGGGGGAGGGTGCAACAGGAAAAAAATAACAAAAGAGGCGTTTAAATCCTGCTCACCGCAGCACAATCTGTATATATACCTATATACCCCTTTTGAATCAATGTTGATGGATGGTTTTTTAAATGAGTACAGAAGGGCAGCTTAATTTCCAAGCTGGCGCTCATCGCACAGAAGAGATCGCTCTATCAATTTATGAATTTGTTAGTGATTGCAATTAAACACGCGGAGAACTTTAGAAATCCAGACAGAGTGAAAGAGAGAGAGAGAGAAAACTAATACGTTTAGTTAACGACTTAGCGAATTAACTCTTGATGATGAACACCAACCTTAATGGGTTAGCGCTTGGTGTGCGACGGGACATTGCAGCTACTTGCCATCCTGACCTCATCTCTATTCACTGGCGCTCGACAACTCGTTAATGGCGCACATATATATATATACACAATCACCTTCGCATAATCATCAACGTGTGTCACAAGACCAAAATGCCACACATCATTTTTCCATATTTTAATACTTTTTTTCTTCTTTCATTTTTTGTTTTTGTTTTTTAAACTTTTCTGACGCCTTTCGTGAAAAATAATGAGAGAATGCAAATTGGACGACACTACATTCTCAATTGTTCAGCGACTGTTTTGTCAACACTTGTGAGTTTTGTTTTTGTTTTTTGTAGAAAACGAAACTTCTCTCTCTTTCTCATTCACAGTTCTTTCTCTTTTGCATCTCTAATTTTCATTAGAAAATTGTTTCACGCGAGAAATAGTGGAAAATCTTTACTGTGTACGAAAATGTTCGCGTGGAAAATTTAATTAAAAGTTTACGGAATTAAAAACTTAGTGCATTATGTCAATTTGTTTTTTCATTGAAAGAATATTTATTTAATTATATCCTTAATAAATATATATAATATATAATAAAAATATATATAAAAAGAGAAAGATTTGTGATATGAGTTAAATCTCAAAATGAGAGGATGCTGTTTAAAAATTGTCGGCATATATTGAATATATTATAAGGACAGGTGTCTTGTGCGGGGCGATTTTTTTGAAAGCATTGTTATATTCAAAGTAAACTTGAGTTTGGTACCTCATATTCAGGAGTACATACATATATATATGTATACAAAACGACCCAGATTGTTGAGCACTCTCCTTTCCCATAACCTACAAATGATGGCAACCGCTCCTTCACTTCATGCTCCTCATTCGTCATCTCTCTGGTGAACGACCAAAGCACCGTTTTTCTCCGTTGATCTTGTCTTTTGTAAAACTAACTCTTTTATATTTTATATCTCAACCAACATCTGACGGTGCCACAAAAGATAGTGTATATTTATCTAATGAAACAAAAACATATAATAAACCCAAAATAAGATTACTAAATGCATCTCTTTATTGACTTCAGTAAATATCTATTTTTTATTTTTATAATTTAACAAAATGAATAAAGCGATTTATAATGTACTTTCCTTCAAGAGAAAAAAAATTATCTTCTTCCAAAAGAAACATTCTTTGTTTTAAAAAAAGTTTTGTCGCAAGAGCACGCAGTCATTGTTGGTATTAAAAATATTTCTTATTTCTGAGATGTTTTGGAACAATAAACGATTTTTGTTCCTTGTTCCAAAAAAATAATCTTTGCATTGTTCCAAACATTCTTTGTTCCATAAACATTCTTTGTTCTAAAGCAACATATCCTTTGTTCCATAAATTGTTCTTTGTTCTAAAAAAATAACCATTGCTTTAAAGAAATATTCTTTGATTAATAAATAATTTTTTGTTATAAAAACATATTTTAGTTAAGTTAAGAAAACAATTCTCAAAGAAACGTTTCTTTTATAATAAACAAGTTTCGTGATTAAAAAAAGAAAACTCTTTTTCTACTTAGAAAAAAATTTCCTCTTTGTGCATTTAACTATTAAAAGCGGTTTCTTTGGTACAGTAGCACAGCATCTTTTTATTCTTTTGTATTTTTCCGCTTAAAAAAATTTTCTTTTTTGGTGTATTTGATTAAAAGCGTGTTCTTGTTGGTACAGTCAACATTTTTCTTTTTGGTACACAGCATCTTTTTTCAGTTGTATTTCTCTACTTAGAAAAAATGAGATTTTTGGTGTATTTGATTAAAAGGGTTTTTTGTTACAGTAGCACAGCATCTTTTTTTTACTGTATATTTCCACTTAGAAAAATTAACCTTTTTGGTACATTTGATTAAAAGCATAATTCTTTTTGGTATAGTAGCACACAGCATCTTTTTTTCTTCTTTTTTTCCAGTGAACTTGGTACTACAATGTTTTAGTGTGCGAACCCTATATCTAGTGCATATCATCGTTCACTTGTCGTTCCCGCACTTAGGACGATTATTATCCGCGAACGTGACGTCAAGTAAAGTAGCTTAAAAAATGAGATTTTTATCACTGCGTCCACTAGTATTCCCGAGGAGTGGTCTTGCCAAGTACCACATATATGAGAGAGACTCCTCTCGCCGCTTCTGCCCACTCTCCTTCACTGTAAAACTACTTGCTGACATTCTTTAGACTTTTTTATGTCATTGGAGTCTGTGTATAGCAAAAGGATATGTGGATATGAGAAAAAGAGAGAGAGAGGTGTCTTTTAAATCAGCCTTACATTCAACACAATTCATTCTAACTTATCACACTTAATAGATTCGGATTATATAGATTATATAAAAGAACTTCTATATCTTCATTTGCTCAGACAAAAAAGTCAAAAATAGGAAAATGTATTTTTTTGTTGATGAACGAAAAAAAAACCAACAGTAAATATTGATTTTATTGTACAAACTTTTATTGTCTATATAAAATAGTTTAAGTATAAGTCTTATCTCTAATTTTTCTCATTGAGTCGTAGAAACTTTCCTCAATGCGCACTTAAATAACGCCATGGAAACATTACGCGCGCGCGACTACAAAATAGATTCCAATCACCCAATTAAAATGTTCTTTCAAGAATTATTGTTTTCTTAATTCCATTTGTATACTTAAATGAGATTATTTATTTCTCTCTTTGAACATTTTTTTTTATCTAATTTCAAGCTGATCTTTAAAATCATTTAATAATAATTGAAAAATTACACATTTATTTCTTCTTAAATTTAGTATATTTTCTTGTATTAAAATATAAAAATATAAAAAATAAAAAGGGAAGGATTTAATTAAAAGGCAAACTGATTATGACAAATTGTCTGTTTTAAATATTACTTTATTAGAGCAGTCAATTTATCAAATATTGATTATTTATTAATATTAATAATAGCAACCATTTTCAAGGTTGAAAAGTTTTCAACTACAATCTCCAGTTACTGCACTGATGAACATTCTGGCACAATATGTGTGTGTGTTCAGCAAGTGTACAATTAAAGTTAAAAAAAATAAAATAAATGTTATTGGACTGAAACTTGTGAGTTTGTGCAGCAATGTAGTCAAGTTGAGTGGAAAACACTACTATAAATCAGTGTGCTTTCATCTTCAAACGAATCCTTAGACTTATGACCATAAACTGGAAACTCTATTATTTTCACTGATTCTCATTTTTTGTACTTTCTCCATTAGCGCTTGACCTGTTGTTTTAATTGTCAGAATCAGTTTCAGTGCGCCAGTTAAAAGCCATTTAAACTCAAGAGAAAAAAAAGTGTTTGAAAAAAAGAGATTTTTAGAGAGAAAAGGAAAAACTGTAAAAATTTAATTTTCATTTCTTCTTTTCTTTGAGAAAAAAATTTATTTGTTTCTTCTTCTAAGTGTTAAAATTTATCTAATCTTATTCAGAAAGAAGTATAATCTCATATTGAGAGGAAAATTCAACTCCGTAAGGAGTTAATTTAATTTGACAATAATGATATCAAACTCAGAAACTATTTAACATTTTATTCCTCTTTTTCTACTCCTGTAGCAAAATATGGAGCATTTTTATTTAATATTCACTCATCAATTGGAGTTAATTTTTACTAATACCGAAAATTGTACTACCAACTCCAGTAGGGAGTAAAATGTCGATTATTTAGTACTATTGGAGTTAATTTTTACTAACATCGAAAACTGTACTCCCAACACCAGGGTATTGTAAAAAGCGGAGTTAGATTTTGACTCTCAATTGTACTCTATAAAATTCGCACCTTTTGGAGTTGAAGCAAAAGGCATTGACGCTAAGTGAGTTAATATTACACTGTAAAAAACGGGAGTTAGAGTTTAAGTCCCAACAGAATTCTATAAAAATCTCTTACGTTTTTGAAGTTGAGTTTAAAAAGGTTAACTTTACACCTATGGAGTTAATGATAAAGGAGTTAATATTACACCCAATGGAGTTAATTTAATTTTATCTTTTTAGTATGTGTGTCTGTTTTTTAGGGAACGTATTAAAGAAACAAACCGAAAAAAAGTATGAAAAAAGTACTTGGGTTTTTTCTTTTTGTAAAAGGTATGTTACTTTTAGCCCTGAACAGTATGTCCAAGGACTGAGAGTCCTAATTTCTTATATGAGATTTACGAATGTAGTGTTGAATGCTATCCAAATGATTTGGTATTTGTATGTATATACATTGAACCGTCGCCGCGCTGGTCTCTCTCTCTCTCTCTCGCCTTGAAATTGTCCACGATGGGCGTACGTGTAATTTCGCACAGAGTGAAAAGTCGTGGCCGGTGGCATGAACGCGCAGTTGTTGATTCGCTGGCGCGTGCATGTACCTTGTAGCGGTCACCCAGCATCTGTCTTCCCTTTTCATCCATTCCATCCCTTCCTTTTCTTTCTTCTTCTTCTTCTTCTTCTTTTTCTCACAGGAACGGCTCAACGAGATCACTCTGCCGTGGATTTCGTATAATTAGCACCCCCCCCCCCTCTTTTAATTCCTCTACACTTCAATTTCAAATACTCTTATAATCCAACAAGTTTACTTGATTTTACATTCAAGGGCCTTTTCAAGGTGACCATGTCATCTTTTTATACTATCCTATGGCGGTGCGTATATATTCGTTAATTCATGAATTCTAATGAATTTTATGGAGTTTTTTCAAAAATCAAACCTTTTTGTATAGGTAATAAACTATTCTATGAATTTACATTACGCAATCTAATAAATTTCAAATTAAATACAAAAGTAATAATCTACTAGACGTGAAATAAATTTTTTTTAAATTCAATTTTTATATTTGGTTAGAAGAATCAGTTTGAATATAAATTGCTCTCTAAATCTGAATTAGTCAATTTTTAATAATTCGACGATTCGTTCATTAAATGAATTAGGAACCGTAAAAATAACTAATTGACAGTAGATAATGGCTAATTGATAGTATAAAACAACTACTTTATTTATTAAAGCTTACTAATTGAAAAAGAAGCCTTTCCAAATAAATTCGTAGTTTTTTAATTTTAGTAAAAAATGACTAATATATTCTACTCTTAAATTTAGAATACATTTTCATTTTCAGAGTACAAATGAATTACTTTAAAAATATTCTAAAGCAATTCCCAAATATTTATTCTTCCGAATATTTTTTTTCGATGTAAATACAAATACCTTTTTTTAAAAAAAAATTTTTTTGCTTAACAATTGAACGTGAAAAATATATATAAAATGTAAAATAAAAAAGCGCTAACAATAAATTATAACGGAATACGTGAGCTTACATTTTTGATAAGATTGTTACAAAATATTAAATGTTTGTCATTGTTTCGAAAACAAAAATGTAAAAAAAAGATGTATAAATTACGACTAAAAAATAAAAATAATATATATATATAAACATACTAATTTAGACGGTGGAGATAAGATAATATACAAAGTTTTGAATTTTTCAACACTTTTCGTCAGTTTTTCATAAAAGCAGAACTTTATTCATTGTATAATCGGATTTCATGTATGCATATGTATGTATATGTATGTATGTGTGAAAAACTAAAAGGAATTACGTCATATGTTTTTATTTTATTATATTTCCGCGTGTCTTTCAAATAGAATATACGATAAAATGCTCTCGCGAAAAATGAAAAACGTGAAAATAAGACAAAAATTTACAAGAGATGACAAATATAAGAGAAGAAAAATTGTACGTTCGTATACGTACATAAATAATTCTGCAAAAATTTTGTTAGTACTTTGAAAAGTGTCTAATTCGGTCCATTTTTATAGGAAATTTTTTTTTAAGTATTTTTACTAAAAATTATGATCAAAAGAAATTCGGCTAAATGAAAATTTTGTTCAATGAAAATTCAGTTAAATAAATATTCTATTAGATAGAAATTTTGCTAAGGGATAATCTGGCTAAACAAAAATCTTGTCGAATTAAAACTTCTGTTAAATAATTATTATTGACCATGGAAATTCGGCTAAATAAAAGTTTTTTCTTAATGAAAATTCGGTTAAATAAAGATTCTATTATAAATAAAAATTCTGGTAAAAAAAATTTGGTTAAATTTTCTTATTGGATAAATCTTTTTGAAGTATAACTTTGGCTAAATAGAATTGCTGTTAAATAATGATTATTGTCAATGGAAATTTGTCTAAATAAATGTTTTGCTTAATGAAAATTTAGTTATTTATTGAATTAAAATTTCGGTTGAATAGAATTTATGTTAAACAATAATTATTTTTAATGTACATTCAGCTTAATAAATGTTTTCTGACATGAAAATTCAGTTAAACCTCCCGTTTTTTCACTCGTATGATTTAAAAGTACAAGTCTCTCTTTCTCTCGCCCAGGTGCAAATAAAGTAAATCCGTTCCTGGTTCACTCTGAATCGACGGTAGTGGGAAGCGGCAGATTCGTACGTGTCTCGGGGACGACACCACTTGCGCTACCCGGCTTTGAAGAACGCGCCAGTCTGACTTGGAACTTGGTCCGTGTCGGCGCGCATTTCTCTCTATACAGATATATTTAATATAATTCTCAAGTTTATCGTGTGTGGTTTTTACCACCACCCTTCTTAAACACGCGGGTGAATGTCATTTTTCATCCCCTCCACCCCCACCCACTTTTAACCAACAAAGTGCGACGCAATAGAAAAATAACTATTTTTCTCAACATTTTTTATTCAAAAAAAAAAGAACCGCGAAAATTTAACTGTTACACTATTTTTCTTCTTACATGTGTATATGGATATTATTTCTAAAACAAAAACAAATAAAAAGGTATGCTTATTGTCAATTTATAATTTTGGTAAATTCTCTAAGGATATCAAATTTTTGAAAATTACAAAATGAAGTAATTTTTTTAGGGGGTTTTTTTTCTTTATAGACTTTACGCGCAATAAGTTTACAGTAAGATGCCAACAAAATAATGTTTAGGATTCTTTGAAAATTATTTTTTAACGATAGTTTATGATATAAAAATTGATATTACATACTGGGGAAAATAATTAATAATAAAATTTAAATACGCCAATTAAGGCAATTTTTCGCATTAAATAATATTTCTCTATAAGGGAGAAGGTGTGTTGTTGTTTAAGAAGAAAATAATACTCGAGGGTTGAAATTGTATTGATAAATAATTGAAGGTTAATGATAATTATTCCTAAAAGTTAGTGAAAATTATTATTTATTTATTTATCATTTATTTATTAATAATTCAAAAAAATCGTTAATATATAAGTCATCTTTTTTTTTTTTTTTTGAATATTTATGTTTTGTTTCAATTCAATCGATATAGCAGATTGATGAAATTCTATTATTGCAGATTGTTGTCAAAATGATTTACAAACACAACGTGTGTTTGTCGTAATAGTAAAGCAATGAAAATTTTCCCTTTTTGTTTTATTTTTCAAATTATAATGTCAATTATTGCAGTCACAGTGTTAAAGGGACAATGAATAATTTTCAAGTATATTTTTTTTATCGCTGTAGCTTTTTACGTATCGTAGCAAGTGCAATAGTTAAAAATTTTATCGCTTTAAAAAAACTGGTACAATACATGGAAAAGGATTTCTGGAAAAATTTTGAAAATTTCCATAAACGATTACGGGAAAATTTTAAAGACACATGCCTGGAAAATTTCCGAAATTTTTCCGCAAATTCTTCATTTTTATTATTACTATTATTATTTTAACAGGAAAAAAATTTTTTTCATTAATTTTCTAATAAATTTATTATTATTGTTGTTTTCGTTACTATTATTTTATTTATTTTGTTTTATAAACCTTTCATCAATATTTTTTTGATATCCAATTGACTTTTTTAATTTTTCCCTTAAAGAAAAAAATTGTTTAATGCAAAAAATTTCTTAATTGGCGTGTTTATAAATGCAAATTGACTGAGATGATTGTATACATTTATATGTAGTATAATTCACGAAGCAATTAAACGAAGTTCGCACATCGCGAAATAAATCGCAACACTTAGAGTCAAATACACATCTTTTTCGATATATATCTGCCGCAATATTCATTAGGTGACACTTTACAAAATAACATTGATATAATGACAAGAATAATATATATTTGCGAGAGCATAAAATCAATAATACATACAAACAAAAGTTACAAGTTTCGTTGCATTACATTTTCCATTTTGAATATAGAATCAAATGTCTTTTTCTATATTTATCAAAATGTATTTTTTCTTTCATCGAAAATGTATTTTGTTGCAACTCATTTTGAATTGGCTATATCCAATAATTGAATAAGCGACAAACTTCAAGTTACTCTAAAATGATCCTGGCTATGGAATTTTAGATTTCTAGAGTTGGCATCATTTGCAGAGTGATTTTGAATAATTTTTTTTCTATAACATTTCAGAAAGATTTTTATCTCTACGAATATTTAGTAAATTTACAAGTAAATAACATTAATTATTATTTATTTAAATAATAATTAATTTAACAAGTTTTGAAATTTAGCGCTATTTAAGTTGGCAGTACGTTTATTTTAAAAAATTTTTCCATTTTAAGATGTTTTGATTCGGTTTTTATATATATTGATCGATTTAGTTTAATTAGTGTAAAAATCCAGTTTTTCAGGAGCAATTTTTTTTTCATCGTTTTTTTTTCGTTTTATTGCTTTTTGCCATGATCCATCGCGCGAGTATGAGAGAATATTCTGGAAGGAGCGAGAGATGTGTTTTCGTCGAAAATGCACTTCACGTACATGCGCAGATATTACAAGTAAACAAGACGCAAGCCATTTTCGGACCTTATTGAAAAATGCTTTTTTGTATATATATATATACTAAAGGTATATATAATAAAAAAAAACACACTAAGTGTAATACCACTTTTAAAAAGAGGCATTGAAGTTTTACCTGTGATTCTGACAACGTACTGACTACTCGCTTCAAACCAGTCTCTGTATGTACGCGCCCTATGTGTCTGAATATCAAGTCGATATATCCAGGGCCCGGTTTTTCAGTTATACTCGTTTCTTTTAAATCAGCGCTTTCGAGCCACTATTTCAAAGTACACACGCAAAAATTAAACGAGTTTTAATTCCCAAACATATAGGTCTATATATATGTGTGAAATTCAATACTTCTTTCTTCTCTCTCAGAAGTTGAAAATTGGACAGAACATTTTTTTTTTTTTCTTATTTAAATATGCAGTACTTTGGAAAAATAAATTTATTATTATATATACATTGAAGTAATTAATATATGGAAATTTCTTGAGAAAATTTATATAAATATAAACAAGATAAGGAAAAAAAAGTACTTAATTTTGTTTAATGCGTTGATGAACTTGACATAGGAAACGTTTTGTTTATATTGAGTTGCATATTATGTAACAGTTATCATCATAAACTGCAATCGGTTGTAACTACGCTTCATTGTTTGCTTTATATATTCATGATTTTGAATCCAAAATTTATCAAAATTGCGATGTTGAATCTCTATTTGTATTTAACAGAAATTTAACAAAATTTAATAAGAATTTATATAATTTTTAACCAGAATTTTTATTTAAAATGACTTTTATTTAACAAAATTTATATTTAACACAAATTTCCAATCAACATAATTTTTATTTAACATAATTTCTATTTAACTGATTTTTTAGGGTTTCGAGGCTCAGGCCCGAAAGCCTTATAGTTTCGCTTTGGCGTCCGTCCGTCCGTCGTACACTCGTATGGTTGCCATGGTAACAGTTACCAAAGCAACCGTTACCATGACAACCGTTGCTAAATAAAATAACCAATAACCATAAATATATACAAATAGTGGTAGTTTTCTTATGGTAATTTTAATATTTATCGTCTATTCTTTTATTTAAAAATTATCAACAATTTCTACCCTTTGAAATATATAATGTGAAATGATTTTTATTGAGATTTTGCATACGTGACAATTTTTTTGTTGAGGAAAAAAAATTCACCTCCATATATATGTATATATATATTGTCTCTCTTGTCTTCTCATAAACTAAACGTCGTTCAACGATTGACGCAAGCTCAACACGTTATGACGACGTTATATACATATATCACGTATATAATTTATTCTCTCTCTATATGTTTCCATCGCGCATATACCTATTTAACAGGCACACGTTAGAAAACAATATATATGCAATAATCAATTTTTCTTTTTTAAATCGACACCATTTTAAATCATATTGAAATATATTTATTATACATTTTGTCTATTTCAAAAAATACTTGTCATTTAATGAATTTTTAATTTTGTCACATTTATCCCTTTTTGTTTCACTAATTGCTTTTAAATTACTTTAAGTACTACTCTAAGAACTGGTAAAAATACTAATGTCAAATTTTAATTTCATTTAAATTATTCAATTTAATTTAAAATAAATAAATTTTATTTCTAAATGTAACTAATTAACTAATTTACTAATTTTACTCATTTAAAATTTTAAAAATTACTAATGTAATTAGTAAAGTTTAATAAATTTTCATGTTTGATAATTATTTGTTAATAAATGTACAAAAAAATTTGTTGAGCTAATGTTTAACTTTGTTGGCGAAAAAAACAGTTTAACGCGTAATTACAAACTATGTAGATATATAGAAAACTGTAATATCGAGAGTAAAAACTTTTATTTATGTCTGTAAAGTTTTACTGTTATTATACAAGAAATAGCTTGTTTATTACATTTTTTTATAAATAAAAATAATGTGTTGAAATGTAAATAAATATTGATAAATTGTTTTTTTTTATTTTGCATTGCGACTTGTCAAATTTCAATAACACTCTTTCAATAATGGAAAAGTTTAGATACTCTCAATTGAAAGGTCAATTTCCTGTGGTTAAACATTCAATCACACATGTGGTTGAAAATTTAATTATAAAATGTGGTGTCCAATTTTTAATGATCTTGACAGTAATAATTTGTTAAAAAATTTTCATTTGACCTACATTATTAGGGATAATTTTTTTTATTTATATTAAATACAATTTCTGTTAAATAATAATAATAATGAAAGATGTCCTAATTGGCAAATTCTGTAAAAAATAAAATAAGAATTAAACTCACAAAGTTGGTAAAATTTTTTTTAAATTTTTGAAACGTTCATAATTGATTCACATCGTCGCAAGGGAATAGCCGCGCATATAATTTATTGAAGCTCAATTAATTCATAAGATTTCTCCTTCAATGAGAGTTAACAATGTTATATTCTGTTACAAAATCATGGATCAATGTTAGACCTTCATGTTTACATTTATAAAAGTATACCTTTATATAGGCGATTGCTATTTTGAAAAATTCCATCATTGCTGATGATTCAAAATGATTTTTTCTTTATAAGGCGTCACATTTTAAAATGCGATCATCGAATATATTGGTGTTTCTCGTGACGAGTAGAGCGCGAATGAGGTCATCATCATGGTTTCATTCTACTTCTCCGGGACTTTATAAATATATATACATTGATACTTGGCTGTCCGTTGCGAGCCTTCCAGTTGCGCTTATCAGCTTCGTATATATACCTCGCGATAAAGAGCTTCCGCACGCCGTTGCAGTAATGAGGGTTGAGAAGGATGGCGCTGTCGTGTAGCGGAACGGAATGCCTCGGATTAGTAGCATTCGTTTTTGTTCAAGTTTCTCTCGAAGCTCTTGAATCTCTAAGCATATACACACACGAGATTTCAATGAATCGTGACTGAATTGAATAAAAAAAAATAAATAAATTCAATTCTCAAATTGAGAATACATCCTTGACACCTATTTTTCATTATTTCAATGTAATTTACACTGTACAATCATTATTTAACAGAAACTCTATTTAACCAAATTTTCATTTAGCAGAATTTTTGTTCGATAAAATTTTCATTTAGCGAGATTTAATTATATTTAATAAAATTTTTATTTAGCAGAAAGTTCATGCTAAAAAATTTAATAGTCCAAGGTTTGCAAGTGTCACACATACAAATAATATTTCAATATATATAAACTAAGGGAGATATTAATCTGCAAACAGATGGAGGCGTTTATATCGATTTGATCAACTGATGGTCACCCCCAAATCAGTTGATTTATCAACTGGTGTGTGTGTGTGTGTGTATGTTGAATATTACGCAGAACTCATTAATTAGTCATATATTCAGTAAATATTGACCAAATGTGTGGTAATTTATATGAAACACACAAATTTAATAAATATATATACTGACGACGCTTAAATGTCCGGAAAAGTGGATATAATTTAAAATAATAACCAAGTTGTTTATAGATTAATGTTACGTGGACACGATCTCGGGGATATTTCACACATGCAGGGTTGACGTGAACGAGAATTTATTTTTTTTATCATATTATGAAAATAAATTATTATTTGTTAAAGTATAATTCTCGCGAATTATTTATATGTTAGCTTTACAATTAAACACGTATTATTATATTGGGATATAGTAGTTAAATTTTTGAATAATTTATTTAAAAAATCATCAAATAATTTTTTCCAATTGTTAATTAATTAACTGAATAATTAGTTACATAATTAGTTAAATAATTAATTATTTAATTAAATGATTGTACATTCATAGAATATAAATTTCGCGAAATTATGCAAATATACAAAGAATATTGTCAGTTAAATATTATCATTGTAATTAAATGAGAGAGGCACTAAATTAAATATTACTGTAATAGTTGAATATATAACTGTACTAATTAAGTAGTACTTTACTAATAATTATGAATATGAATATATAAATTAATAAGTTGAGAAGCCAAAATTTTAAATAAAAGATGGTGAAATTTTTTTGGCCTATTGGCTTTTTAATAATTATCAATATATATAAAATTTCACATGACGCGTTTCGACACGATTTCGTGTCCTCAAAACCAATTTGACTCAAAATACGAATACATCACAAAATAATTTAGACTTCTCTAGAGTAGTATCTCTACCTTATATAAATAAACTTTCACACACTTTTATCAGAATTTTTAAAAAATTTGATGTTAAGGTTGTTTTCAAATCAATTAATAAATTTGAAAATAACTTATTAAAATTACCTAAAGATCAATTTCCAAATTTCGAAAAAATTAATCTAGTTTACAAAATCAAATGCAAAGATTGTGAATCATACTACATAGGACACACCTCAAGACATTTGAAAACTAGAGTATCTGAACACAAATACCAAGAAGCTATTAAATCTACATCAACAGCCTTATGCAAACATGCAACAGAAGAAAAACATCATTTTAATTTTTCAGCAAAAGATGTTAAAATTTTACACTGCGAAAAAAACTTAAGAAAACGCCTAATATTGGAAATGTTTTACATTTTAAATGAAAGAAATTCAATCAATTTAAAAACTGATGTTGAAAAACTTAGCGTCATTTATTTACAACTTATTAACGATCACTTTTAAATATCAATATTCTTAAATATTTCTTTTCACAATACAACCATAGAATCCTTTCATATATCAACTTTGGCCTTTTATATCTCTTCCTTATGAAGTCACCTTTAAATTGACAGAATTTATAACCTCACTTTTGAACACGTGATGAAAATAATCATGTGTTCAAGTATATATTTTATTAACTTATTTATTAATTAAATGTTTCAAAAAATTTTATATTAAATTAAAAATATTATAAAATGTTATTATTTAAATATTTCTTTAAAATCTTTTAACTATTTATATGATGAAAACAAGGTAATAAGATAAAAACAAAATACTTTAATGTTATTAACCTTAAATTATCATAAATGATAGATGATTCTTAATTTCTTTACAGACTACATCATTTTTTATACAAAAACATTTAAAAACTTTATTTACTAACTAATATATTTATGAAATTGTCGTCATGTCAAAACAGTTATTGAAATTCTTTCTACGAAAGATAACATGTCAGAAAAATCTTCAAGAAACAAATTTATAATTAATTTTCGCATGGTATGTTAATTGAATCTATATTCATTATTTATACTAACGTCGTATACATACAATTAGTTAAAATAATATTATATGATCCATTTTTACAGATTTATATCTGATGAGGACACGAAATCGTGTCGAAACGCGTCATGTGAAATTTTATATATATTGATAATTATTAAAAAGCCAATAGGCCAAAAAAATTTCACCAATGAATATATAAATATGAAAGTCATGATAAAATAATAATACACTATATTAAATTAACAGTATGCATAATTTCGTAATGAAATTATATTAAAGCAATTAAATATTAATGGATATTTCCATATTATTTTGGTTATTGTAAACAGAAATATATAGGAAATTATAATTTATAACTCAACTTTATATTAATAGCAAGAAATATTAAAAATTTTTGAATTCGAACATTTCCTTAGAAAAAAGCATAAATTTACTATTCAATATATAAAAAATGATTTTAAAAATATTTTTTTGAACTTTTGCCAAAGTAGGTAAAATTAAAAAGTTTCACTGATGCATGAATTTTTGATTTGTGCCCTTATAGACTTTTGTTGAATCGAAGCCAAGTTTTATTGAACATTACCAATAATTTACAACTATTATTTTTGAATTATTTTTGAAAAATTTTTCCTTTTAAATAAAAGCAATTTTTGGTTAAAACTTTTCTTTTAAAATTACAGTTAATTAATGTTTCCTTGACAAAATGTTTGATTAATTCGACTAAATATTTGTCTAATTTAACTAAATGTTTAGTTAATTCGAACAAACTGTTTTTTCTATTCAAGCAAACTGTTTTCTAGCTATACAGAAGATTTATCGTTGATATTCCTTTGGGGGTGAAAAAAAGTTGACTAAATGTTCCAAGGAGCTTTTTCGTGCATAGACACTTAATTTGCATGTTTTCAGTGATGTGCATATATATGCATAATTGTGAGAGACGCTCGGCGATTTTTTATGACCAAAAAAAAAAAAGAAAAAAAGAACTAGAGGTTGGCAAGAGAACGCGTATTGATGATGATGGGTTGTATATAGGCGTGGGGGAGAGGGAACTTGGAAGGAAATATAAGTGCCCAAGCTTCCCGGATTTGCTGACAACAGATTAACATTTTCCGTGTTCTATAACCAACATGATCGTTTCTTGTCATTTTTGTTTATAATGCAAAATTTAAGTAAACCTCGATATTTGAAATTAGATAAATCTTTTTTTTCCCTCTCTCAATAATTAAATATCAAAATAGCTTACATTTTTTTTCATCTATTTAAAAAAGTCAAAAAAAATTTATCCTAGTGGCCTAAACAAAGTTCACTATTAAATTAATTAATATCGGCATTTGTTTTGATGGGAAAAAAATAGTTATACCAAATGAATGAATAAATTTTCAATAGCGAAATCCTTATAATGGTATAATATGTTTATTCTGTGCACTTTATTGGGTTCGCTTGTATATTTATGTTTGATTATGATTTGATTTGATTTAACTGTTTTTTTTCTTTTTTTTAAGGGAAGCTTGATCTTCCTTGTCTGAATATGAATATTATAAAAGCTTATTGCAATGAATAAAAAAACTAAAAGAGACGAGGAAATAAATCGATATTGCGCACACCGGCTGCAGAGCAGAGAGTTCATCGTGCTAAAAACATAATGTGCGACCTTATAGTCACTTGTATTTCCTTCAAGACACACTTTATATATATATACTGCAGAAGCGAAAAAGAATCATAAAAGTAACAATCATCTCAGTCGATTGGTTAAAAGCTATTTGAAACTTTTTTTTTCTCCTTAAAAGTATATATATAAATTGTTTTGACGTTTGAATCCTGATGTTATTTGCAAAAAAAAGAAAAAATATACTCTAGGTCCTAAAAAAATAAAATAGTAATTTTTTGCGCTGTCGAATTAAAAATTATCGAAAATTTTTATTTAGCAGAATTTTATAAAGATTTTATTCACTAGAATTTACCAAAATTATCTGACAATATATAATAATATTAAACATAATAAAATGAATCTTCAATCATTTCTGTTGATATACAAAAATACGAAATCTTATTATGAAAAATTCCATTTTTATAGATAATAAGAATTCATCCAGAAGAATCGCAGAGTTCTAAAAAAGCAAATATTGTCGAGTCAAGGGGAAAAAGTGCATTGGGAGTGAATAAAAAGAAAGATATATTATTATTATTATAAAGTGAGAGAAGTGATCATTTTTTTTTGAGCTATACACTAATCCCGCTATTATACGAACATGCCTTTTGAACTGTGAATACAAGTGTTACTTAAGTCAGAAACAAAAATAGATTGAATCTATTTTTCAACTGTTACAAATCGTTTATATAACAAAGTTAACTGACACAGAGTTTATATATTAGAGTGAGAGAGAAAGAAAGCATCTTGTTGTTATTGCATTATTATTATTAGTAATTAAAAGAAAAATAAAATAAAATTCATGTTAATAAACGAGGAGAAAAACGAGGCTAAAGAAATGACGAAGAAGTGTAAAATTTGTGAGTTGTTTGGTGAGAATCAAGTGGCAAATCATGGATTAAGTCATCCTTGTCATTTGGCAAATTTGCAACAATCAAATATTCTCAATTTGGGTCTGAATTATGATTCCGACTCAAATTATGTGAATCAGGGTTTACTTAATGGACTTTATCTACCACAACTCAAGGATATGATGCTCGCTGCCTACTTACTTAAAGGTAATCATTTTTTAATTAGCAAAAAAAGAACAATCATTTTACTATTCAATATTTTTTCTCGATTTTCGATTCTGAAATCTGCAATCTGTCTGCAAACCAATTATGTAATTTCACTTTCACTTTCGCTGGTTCTAATTTTCACTTATACTTTCACTTCCACTGTTTGTCATTTTTACTCTCAATTTCTTTTTCATTTTTTTTATTTCACTAATTTCCAATCAACGGAAGTGAAAATGAAAATTAGAGTGAAAATTACAAACAGTGGAAGTGAAAGTGAGAATGTAAGTGAAAATTAAAATCAGTGAAAGTGAAAGTGACAATGAAATTAAAAATTACAAAACAAAGAGAATTTTTCTTCTCAATATCGAGATTACTTTTTTTTCCATCTGGGTGTTCAATAATATTGTCAATATGATAATTTTAATCATTTAAAAAAATTTTAATAATTACTACAAATATTGCTAGTAATTTTTTTGCTAAATTATTAATCAATACATTACATTGCAATTAAAAAACGATCTAATGAATATTACTGCACATTAGGATCGCTATGTATATTTGATGTTTGAACTGGCTGTAAGCGTGAAAGTCTCGAGACTGTAGGTCGCTTTCTTTTTCCTTGCCTTCAGAGTAGAACGTGTGGATACTGAGTGGATTTTAAAATGATATTGAACAAGGAGCAATTACGCAAATATTTATAGTGTACGAGAGAGCTTTTTAATAAAGACATAATACATAATCCACTTTTTTTTCTTTCTTTGCTTGTCCTTCGACCTTCGACCTATTCGAGGTTGTCTCGTGGCAATATTATACGTCCTTGTTTAAGGATAATTTCGCCAACAATTTTGTTTATGACTGTTGCATTACATTTTTCTATTTATTTTGTAACGTGAAATTTTTGACACGTCACTCCGAGAAAATTAAGTCCTTTTTTTGTAGTTAATTGTATAAATATTTAGTTATTTTTATTTTGCATAAAAATTTGAATTTGAATTGATTTCGCGCCACGTCGCGTCAGTCGCGGTAGATGGAAATAACAAATTCAAACGAATTAAGATTCGGTAAATTTGGAAATTCGGCTTTTAAAAAATTTGAATCATTTAAAATTTGACACTACAAAATCAATCGTATAATATTTTACTGATGGGAAAGAGAAAAAGTACAAAAGGTGAAATCATTTGCGCATTAGAGAAAAAAAAATATTAGGAGAATGCTGTTGATAATAATAATAATATATAAGTAAGTCAGTCAATGCGTTGTTCGTGCGAATGTTTTAACGCGACGTTAAGGTCAGCGAAAGATTATGAATCAAGGTCGCGCGGGACAAACGAAACCATGAAATGTATGTGAGCGTTGCCTATACAGCTCGCAACTCTCTGTTATCCGCGTCCATTAAAATGTTTTAATAAATACTCTTCAACCATTCACAACCAACTTGTTCTTGTTTCTAATTGTTTCAAATCATATCTATTATATCTCTTTTTCTAAATTTCTAAAAATTCAAATAAATTAACTACAATGAAAAATAATTGTTTCCTTTGCAAATTTGATGAAATCATACATATATTATATCAGTCGTCACTTGTCATTCATAATTTACGAGACAAAAAAAAAGTTTATTTTATTTAACTACGCTGTTTAATTAATTTAGTTTTGATGCAATAAAACGAGGTTTTTGTTAATCTAATTTAAAAAGTTTTAATTTGTAAAAAAAATTTACTTTTTTTTTAACAATAACTATAATTCTTTTAATTTAACTTTTTTTAATTATTATTTATACATATAGGGATAAAAATCTTGTTTTAATTTAGAAATGGGAGATGCACATTCTCTGTACGATTTCACTTTTATAAGAAACTCGTTTGAGAGAGCGCTTGATTGTGTGACCTCGTAAATTTTTTTTTGCATTTGCAAAAACCCTTTGAGATATTTTTGCGAGTATTTATTGGAAAATTCTGGTCATATTGCTGATTACAATCGGGCATTTAAATCTCCATTGCTCTACTTTATTTGCACTCCTTTTTTTTACATACATCAAATTTGTAAAATCCGATAAATCAATGTGCATCAATCATATATACATACATCTACCTTGTTGTTTATATCAAATTTTTATTTCTATATAAAACTTTATTGGAATTTTTATTTCTGAATTTAGTTCAATTTTTTTTTGTATATGTATATATGTATTTAAATTTGAATAAAACGTTTTTTATTCATATTCAATTAGTAAAGGTAGTAAAAATTTTAAACAAGAATAAAGTATCAGTTTTTGATAATCTCAGTAATTTTTGTATTTAATTATGATATTAATTTAATCGAGCGGCTTGATTTAATCGAAAGCTTTATTTCAACTCAATTAAATGAATAATGATATTTGAATGTGCAAGTATACTTTGAAATAAGTCGATTATTCGTCTGCTCTAATTATTAATTTTAATTGTATGACCTGAAAAATATGTATCTTTGGAACTGTAAATTATTTTTCAATGAAAATTTCGTAACTCTTAGCTTGATAAAAAAATTCGAAAAAATGTCTATATATATAGAATGTTTAAATCCAATAAATTATCCGTTTATAGGAAAATAAAGAGTTTATTCAAGAAAAGAAATCTCGTCGTCTCTCAATATTTGTTTAATCTTGCCCAGTTTCCAAAAAAAAAAATGAAACGAGAGAAAAACTTTCTTATCGATAATACTTTTGACGAAATTTTTTTCTTTTTGTATATATATATATATAGTATAGCAAAAGGAGAACAAAATGAAACGTCGAATCGTCAGTAAATAATGAAAGTCTGTCGAACTCTGACCCATTTTCGAATCGAATGAAAAATATCTATTTGAAATCAATTTTATTACAATTGAGAAATGTAAACGTGAATTCAACGCGTGTGAATTGAACTTCATATTTTGCTAAATGAATTTAACTTTGCTGACGAAAATGAGTCTACAATTTTGTAGTTAAAAAGTTATTCCTCTTAATTTGAGAGGACAATACAAAAACAAGTTAAAGAAACAGATTTCTTTAAATTAACAAAAACTTTTTTCTGGTTGTGGAAGTGTATAAATTTTTGCAAAAAAAAGGGTGCTTTGCAGAAAAGAAAAAATAAAATAAAAATAAACACGAAAAAGGCAATGAAGTGACTTGAACTTGAACAATTGACATGCCAGTCCTACTAAATCAGTATTAAGTGTCATCACTCGTGAGTCTAATTGACGAAGAGGGTAGTATATGTATGAGGGTAATTATGTTTGCCGCAACCGTTGAAGATCGCGCTCACGTGAAATTACCTGGAATTTGTTAAGTCGTTTTTTTTTGCTTTTAAAAATAAAAGTGGAGGGGAAAGAAAGAGAACGAAACAGATTCCGTGACAGTGTCCCTCGCGGGATTACTCACAGCAACTGAGAAATCCTGTCCAAGTTCATATATAGAGGACCAAAAGTCATCAAGAATCGGCGCCTTCGAAGGAGAATTTTTTTTTCCACTCATCTTTCTTGGAACTACTCTCGCGCGTTCTGTTTACGTTTCCGTCCTTAGCGATCTCTCTCTTTCTCTCATGCATCGTATCCTCAGAAACTGTATAGACACCCAGTGCATTCCAAACATGTACTAAGTGCTGAGAAGAAATTACGAGAAAAATAAACTGGATGCACTACTCTATCAAAGAATTTTCCTGCTTTTATTCTCTTCGTTTTCATTATTATCTTTGTCACTTCTTTTAGATAATATTTTTGTGAAAAAAATGTAATCTTCAATCAGGAGGATTTCTGGTATTTTAATTCACTTTTTTTTCCTCTCACGTATATGATAAATTAAAATTATATGTTAATATATATTATACATTATTTGCAAGCCTTAAAGTGGAAAATAATAGCAACCAAAATAATTAAGAAAAAAAATCTAATAAATTATTTATCGGTTATTTATTTTTTTTTAAATTTATTTTCTAAACTAAATTAACATAATATAATTTTATTCTTTTCAAGTTTCACCGCTTTTCATGCTGCAATTGATTATTTCCCTTGAGGTGTTAATTTTTCAGCAAATATAATAATAATATATGCAAATTCAATCAAGCCAAACTGATATTTATTATAATTGGACTTGAAAGTGAAATACGTGTTTTAAGTGAATTTTTCATTTCATATGACATTTTGTACAAAATGTGATTTCCTCTTTAATTGAGAGGAAAATTATTGTATATAATAATTAATCAGACCATCAGAAGGAAATTTCCCTATTGATATGAGATTACATTCTTATTATTATTATTAATTAATTAATTTCAAAAATGATTTTAAAGTGTGTGTTATAATTTAATGAAAAATAAAATTTATATTTTATAAAATGAATTTTCTAGATAGATTTTTGTTTAACAGGCGCGCATATATAGAGGGATATTTGTTAAATTGAAAGTGAGCAATCATTTCTTAGAGATAGTTTAATCTAAAATAGACACCTTTGCACACGTCCAACCCTGTATTCACTTGGCGTCGTAGAAGGGCAATAAACTTGGGCAGTAAACCTAGTTACCAAAGCGCTGAGTTGAGATAACTGGACGTTATACACTGATCCAGAGTGTATGCTGTTTAGCAGGAAATTTAAGCCTGATCTTCTTCAATACTTGAATTTCATTTATTTTTAATCACCCGTTTATATATTTTATACAAAGAAATATTTTAACAAATGAGGAAAAATGAATAATTGCATCTAATTCATATTAAATGCAGATAATACAAAGGAAAAATTACTCTCAAATTAAGAAGAAGGTGACATTTTTTTAGGAGAATTTTATTGTGATTTTTTCTTAAATTTAGTATAATATAACAGAAAAATGTTTTTTATAAATATTTTACGGGCAATAAAAATTAATTTTTTTTCAATTATATTCTCGAATTAAACTAATAGTTGAGATTAACGAAAAAAAAGCAGAGGACTCGTATTTTTTTTTCTACATCCTCTGCGCGTATATATACCAATTATTTCATATAATAAAGTAAATTAGAATTAAAACGTGATATTTTTGTCAACTAGCGATTATTATTGCGAGAAAGTTATTTTCATTCCGAGAATTAATTACGCCACTATCGTTTGCTATAAAGACTCATACGCGATGAGCGTTTATTTTTATTACGATAAAAGTAGCAATTGCCGGGTGTAGTATATAGTGTAGTTTGTAGTCTCGCTAGACCGGTAGCTCTCTGGAAGTTATGTTCTTCATTTAACGTATCATTAATATCGCATACGAAAGTAATACTATCAACGCGCCAAAGAAAATTTGTCACGGATTTTTTTTTTTCATTTATTTTTAATATCAAATTAAAATCGTAAGTTACCATAGAAAGAAATTTAGACAATTGTTTTTTTTGTACTTGAATAAAAGAACTCTAAATGAAAAATTAAATTTTTTTTACAAAAAAATTGGCGCGCATTATATTTTAGCGTAAAAGTAGTGATTAGAAGAAAAAAGTATGCAGAATTTCAAGTAATTTGAAAAAAAATTTGAACCAAGTAGCTTTAAAATTGACCGAGATATATGGCTTACTCAAAAACCCGGTTTTTTAAGCAAAAATCCGGTACTTTTCAGTTTTTCTGGCTTAACGTTTCCCGGAATTATTTTTCGAAACTGAAAAAACTTAACTGAACTATTGTAATCACAATAGTAATAAACTAAGTAAATAAAATAAATATAATACAAATAAAATAAATTAAATATCTTTGAAATGTAATTCACCAATAAATGGTAATTAAAATTAAAAATATTTTCTTTTACACCGCCGCTAAGAAAGGGCGCTTGTAACAATTTAATTAACATAAAAAAATTGAAATGAGATTTTCCGATTATTTCAATGGATTTTATATAAACCATTGAGAGGATGAGAAAAAAAATGTCGAAGATCATTTCTTTCACGTTGATCGCTATTCTTTCCTTTACATATATATATATCTTACATCGATTTACAGACTGTTAGTAAATCCCCTTGCGCGAATCTCACTATATGTCTGTAATTGTCTCATTTCGCGAGGCTTTTCATATTTGATAGGTAAAAGAATTGGATATTGATCGGAATACTAGAGACTGTTCGTGCGCAGTTGCCCATTGACCCGATTTCCTTCGTATACTCGTCCTTCGTGCTCCTTCCGCGTATGTCACTATTACTAATTTCTGCATTATTACAAAAAGGTGTCATAATCATCTTTTCTTCTCTATATTATTGGTTATCAACTTCGCCTCTTATTTTCAAATAATAATAATAAAAATAATTAAAAAAATAATAATGGGAAATTTGATATCAATATTTATTATCACTCGCCTGTGAAATAAAAATAAAAAAATCAGAGAAAGAGAAGAGGGAAAAGTAAATAATGAACATTAAATCACTAAAAAGAATTTCTTTATATTGTCCACAATTGTTTACTCTCAATTAAAAAATCTTTCACACTTTTTTTGTTGTTATTTTTATTGACCGATTTTCATAATTTAAAATTTAATTTTTTATTCATTCAAAATACATAAAATTGAAAAATGGGATTAATAAATTAACTAATAAAAAAATACAATTATTAATTATAATAGATAATAAATAGTAAATAATTAATAATAATTATTATAAATGGATTATCAGTAATAATTAATATTTAAATAAATATAAATTGAATTTTGAAATAAATAAATAATTATTGATTTTGTTACTATTTTTGATTAACGTTCTAGATGAAAAGCGTAAATTATATTTATTAACAACATCTTGAGTTTAAAGTATATATATTTGTATGTATTTTTTAAGTGGATTTATTTATAAGATTAATTCAGTTTCATTTGCACTGTAGAATTTGCAAAGCGACGATCCATAAATTATGTAACGATGAGTTAGCGCAAAATGAAGTTGGATTTTAGCATATATTGGATATATATATAGTAATGTATATCTATAATTCTGACGAGATGAAAAATAATATTACGCAATATATGTATGCATGACCCAAAAAAAATATATTAAATCATTTTACTTATTAAAAATTTCTCAACAATATTGAGAAATGATTTTATTATTTATCCCCTAAATGATATTCGCGGATATATAGCTTACTTTATAAATCCTTTACAGCAAAGTAAATACACTGAAAAAGTTAAAAAAAAAGTTGAAAAAGTTTTATTGTCAAAAAAATTAGATATTTTCTTTTATTTTATATTTTATGAATATTTTATAAATATTCGAACAATATTTGAACAATATTAAATATTATTTTTTTATTTCTGTTACAGGTAAGCTTTTGATGATGGATTTTTTCCTGTATTCTCTGCTTGTATGGTATGATAAAATGTTACAACTATTTATTATTTATTAGCAAAATTGTTTATTACAAAAATTAATGAGCAAAATTATTTTCCATAAAAATTCTCTTGCATATTGTATAAAATGGATTGTCCTCCCATTTCTCTTCAAATCCCCTCAATTTAAAACGAATTCTTCTCAAAGTAAGAGAAAACTTTAAAACTTCTTTCATGTCATCAATTAAAATCAGTTTTTAAGTTAAAAAAAAATTAAAGTGGAATATTTTTCTTTCAAGAAGATACAGCAATTGAAAGGGAGGTTTTTTCCTCTTAATATAAGATTATTTTATCTCGTTGCAATATTTCCAATTAGCTGACGGTGTTTTTAGTTTGACACTGGTATGGTATTTATAATCGAGTTTACTTCTGTTGCACATTTTAACTCATCATCACTACTTTACATTCACAAATGTCGAGAAGTTGTTTCGACGCGACGAGAGATGAAACCCGTTGCTTTACATATATATATTAAGTTATAGAAGGTAGTTGGTTATACACGTGTACACGCGAAGCCAGAAAAAAGTTTTGTGTGAAGCGTTTCTATATATTCAGAGGGGAAAATAATAGTCGCACTATACTGCTATGCAGTGATGAAACATTGAGAGAGAATTTTGTTAAAATTGGGGGAGAGGAAAATCATAAAACAGTACATTCATCATTTGTAATGTGTGAAAACACACGATAATCTGGTGAAGTAGCAAGCCAACCCGTTGGCATTTCACTATATATATATATATATTGAGAGAAAGTAGCAAGAGAGGTAACACTTTGCACCGAGTCTTTTCCATAAGACTCGCAGGTGTGTGAATATTATACTTCCCAAACCCTTTTACAATGTGTGCGCAACATTAACACAGAAAAATTCGCATAACTTTTGAAATCAAAGGCGAAAAATTTGTTTTTATATTTTACTTCGAAATTTAAAATATATTCTCAAATTAAGAGGAAATATTCTGTTAATATTAGTTAGTTCTTATAGCTTTTGAATTCAAAAGCAATTAACATTTCTTTTTGCATTCAGAATTGTTTTTTTTTTTAAATAGAAAAGTTAAAGTTATTAATTAATTATTAAAAACCAAATGATTTGTATGAAAAATGATATTCTGTTGTCACTTCAATTTGAAACTGCCATATTTTTCGTTTTACTAATAAATATGTAAATTGAATTTGTAATAATTCAATAATTTTAATTTCACATATATCTGATAAATCCCAGAGTTTGATAATTGGGAAAATTCTCGATTTTATATCAATAATTCCTATATAGACATTGTAATGTATTAATATTCGTTCTTTTTAATAATTGAAAATATTTTTTAACAGGATTTAATGCACAATAAAATGGATTTTGTAATTGACAGGTTTAATTAAATTAAATTTATGTTTTATTATTAAAAATTGAAGTTGTTAAATAATAATTAATTTTGAAATTAAAATTAAAATAATATTTAACACCGAATTTGAGTTATAACTTATTACAATGTGAATGATAATATACATATATTGTAATTTTTAAGTATACATGATTTTTCATTGTTACGAGATGTGGGGCTTTAAATTCTATATATGACTGGCGAATTCGAGTATATGAGTTAATTAATGGAGAGAATAATATGTAACAGAGGAGTTTTGTTACTAGTTAAATGCAAACTCTAAGGAAAGGGGTATATAATATATTTTGCTGGCTTCCTCTCTGAATGTATATCACGAAGTATTTAATTTACGCGATCGCCCAGCACGTTTCAACATACAGTCAGGGAGAGAGAGAGCAATATTTTCATTGCCTGTATTCATATTTCCGTTCTGCCCGCAATAAACGTCTCGGATTTGAACCAATTTTGTAACTTGCCGCATACTTTTGTATAAAATGAAACAGAGATTATTTTACTCTATATACATAACGAATATATCTTCTTGTGGCTTTTTTTAAATTTGTATTACACTCTATAAAAATGTGTTTAATGTCAAAATTTTATTTTCCATATTTACATTATAAAGAATCTCTTTCTCTTTCGCAAATATTAAAAGTATCATTATTTATTTGAAATTAATTTAACTACTTTGTTGTTTCAGAAAATTAATTCAATTGTACTGAAAAGTATATCAAAATTTTTTTTGCGATTCCACTTTAAAGCCATTTATAACTGCAAATTGTTCGAATTTAAAAGCATTTATATTGGGTAATATTTTGAGGGGATCTCGTTGATCATGAAAATCGATTATTCCTGTCTACACAAGTCGATGAAGAGAGACGATTTATTGCCTGGCGCAGTTTGTTGGCGGTAGTTATACAGCAATCTTTCGAATAAGAGAAGAAGAAGAATAGAAGAGACACCTACATATTTTCCACGGGCGACCGAGCTGTTTCAAGCACGCCTTGACCTTCCGCCTGTGGCTCGAATCTCGGAATAGAATTTATATTTTTAGCCTCCCTCCACCTGACTTTTGAATGCGAATTGTCACCTTCTTTCGAAAAAAACTTCTCCAGGACGAAAGTGCGGTTTTCCTAAAGATTTTTCTTTGCAAATTTTTTTTTTCTCTTTTCTGATGCAAAGAAATTTTGATCAGACCCTGACGGGGCTCACGTAGGGAAGCACTAAATTCGTATGAATTTTTACAAATGTCAAATTATTTTAGTATCAGTATTTTTTATTTTCAATTCATTATTTTATTATCAGTAAAATTATTAATAATGTCTTTGTAAATCCGCAGTATTTTGTTTATTTTCTTGAAATAAAAGAAGCATTTATTTTTTATTACTTCAGAGGGACAAGACTCTCTCTCTTCTTTCACTTTGTGCAACTATTTTGCGAATTGTGAGAGTAATTTCAGCGACACTCTGTGGACATACGGCGTGCTTTTAGAGTCACATTGCCCAGTATATTTGTATAGGGTGGTTTGCAGCAGGAACAATACAATATATATATATTCTCCCCCGCATTTTGTGAGTATCTAGTGCTCGTTTCTCTCTCTCTCTCTCTGCATCCAATGTTCCTCTCTTTTACCCCTGACCTGACACATTCCGGAAACAGTTATCCTCCGAAATACGTAGTTTGAGGTTATTCTTCGCTGCATTGAAAGCTTTTAATGCTGACACTTATCAGCCCGTTAAATCCCCCTTTGGACTAATTTTAGAAATCACAGTCGCAGTGTGATTTTATTTCCAAGTAAAATCAAAGTAAATATTGTTTTTCCATTTATTTTTTTTTTATAAATATTTTTGTTTTTTTTATATTTACCGAATAACGATAGAATTAATGGAAATGGATGCAAATGCATAGATAGATTATTTACTGAAAACCTGTGATATTTCATTGCAAATCAGTGGAATTTCACTGATTCAAATTTAGAGAGTATTGTAGTGTAATATAGTGTAGTTTAGAGTAATATATCAGATAATATAGTTAAAAATAATGAAAACAAGGAATTTCGCTGCGTCTGTATTAAAGAACACAGAAGAAAACAGTGTTTGTGTGATGGCTCCTAATAAACAGGAAGGATAATATGAGAAGACAAACGAAATGCGGTCTTTCTCTCTCGTGTGAGAGTCGAGGGAAACGTGGGAAGAGGCGCGCAAAGGAAGTTGAAAATGTGGAGGGGTTTTATACACTATATATGTATATAAAAGTAGCTACCCACGTAGGCACGTGTATCTTAAACAGACGCGAAACGTTAGTCACGACCCAAAGGACTGTTGCCTGATGCCTTTAGCTATGCATTTTGCCCGCGATATATATACATACAGTACATAAACTATGGAACATAGAACAAGTACCACGCCATAGAAACGTCAACAATATGTATACATTGAATATGTATGTATGTGTATATTACAGGTACATATATAATGTGCATGTGTATATATATAATAAATATATATGTATTGCGACCTGCTTTACGCCATTGGCGTCAAGCAGCAACCGAGTAACCTTAATCGGTGAGATTTGTCCGAGTCCTACAATTTCACACCCTCTCTTCTATATATATATATAAAATCAGCATAAGTCATTCTTGTCTGTAGATGAAAATTATTGCAGTAACTTGAACAAAATCAAGTGCTTCATTATATTGAGGAGTTTATATATTGTATAAACATTTGTTGTGTTTGTTGGAATACCAATCAGTTGTTTCGATAAATGACCTCTTATGGGTCTATCGATTGACCTCTCTTCACCTGAAAGTGCACACTGAATTTATGTGGGTCGCATCAACCCTTTAAAATACCATTTCCCTTTCTATTAATTCTGAAATTTTCATTTATTCGTGAATTAACAATATTCCATATTCATCCTCATGGAAATTTGACTTCCGAGAACTAAGATTTAAGGTACACAGAAAGAAGAGGTTCAGTACATTCTTCTAAACACATTTAGTACAGATTCTACCAAACAGCATAGTTAGAGGTACCACTATTTCACTATTTTCAACAAACGAGTTATCGTCATTTGAATTTTCTAACTTTGGTCAATTTTTTTGTTACATTTCCATATGGATTTCTATTGAATAAGTATTATTTTGTTTTGAAATGTTGGATGGGGGAAATTATATTGGCAAGTGACTTTACGGTACAAAGCTTTACTCGCCAGGAAGCGCAATGGATGTTAACACGCTGAACGCGGTGAAACAGAACACAAGAGGTTGGCCTAGTAACGGCAATTTTCCTCGGTGTCAATGTATCTTTGAGCCTTATTGTGAAACATTGCCTATATATGTATATATTTAAAGCATTTCCATTCTCTACCTTCTTAATTAACCGCATATATTTCGTAAAAAATGTTTTTCTTAAAAAAGTAGTTATTATATTATTTATTACTATTATTATTATTATATATTACGTATAAATGGAAAGAAGTGAACATTTTTGCTTAATTTTTTTTTAAACTCCAAAGTAGTAAAATGGAATTTCTTTACAACAATCCTGTAGTTGAGAGTTAAATATTAACTTCCTTTTTTTTCTAAAGTGATAAACAGTTTGAACTTAAGACAAAATATAAACTGTCAACAAACAAGAGAAACGAGTATAAGAAGACTTTTAAAACAAAACAGTGGATGTAAGGGATGGAAGAGGCAAGGGATGAAGGGGGGCGAGTGTAAAAAATGTTATTTATCAGTCTAGCTGTAGAAAGCCAAATCCGACATCTGGAAAGAGAAATAAAACCCCTCTCGACAGTAGAAGAAACTTTATCGAAAATCGGTTCTTCGCGTCACGAGAAAGTTTTGATAGTTTATTCAAACGAGGCAACACGTTTGCTGTATTATATATATAGTTATTTTTATATATACTCTCTTGGATCGAGTGCATCTTTCGCCTGTGACTCGATGATAGATGTCCTATTCTATCCATATTCAACTATATTATCTACGCGAAAATTGCAATTTTAAAAAATTTGGAACTTTCACTTTAAATCACTTTAAACACGAAAACAAAATTATTCAAAGAATTTTTTCTATAAATTTGGATTATGAAAAATTATAAAAATTCAAATTAGGGTAACTGCACCAGTGGTGGATCAATTAAGCCTACTAAATTTATTATTTTGACTTTAAAGGTGTACAGATTTTTTCAGATGAAAAATATAGGGTAATCTTTACAATAGTATGAATTAACAAGTCTTCAAGGACACTATCGTGTAGTTTTCGACCTGCTTGTAACGTTTACACCCCCTCACACCCACATTCAACAATAAAATGACATTGCTCCAGTCGTGGATCATTTACCCCTTTACACTACACAAAAATAACTTAATGATGTAAATTTTTTTCCAAAAGTACACGCAGAGAAATCCGATTTAAAATTTTGGGCTCCAGTACTAGTAATTTAGATATAATTCCCAAACTAGTCTACCTTTGCCGCTCCAGGATGAAAAATTTGGAAATGAATGATAAAAGGGAAATAACACGTTAATAGGCTTTACATTTTTAGGTTCATACGCTTGCTTATAGGCAGTCCAAAGCAGATGCACATATTGGTAGGCGCTTGTGGAGAATGCTCTTATGCGAGTTTGGAACTGAGTCCAAGCACGCTTATAATGTGTGCAAAGCGGTGTGGATCGTTTCATTTAAAATTTAATGCAATAACTGCAATCTTTTTGTAACCTATATTATTATATTTATTAATCAAAGCATTCATATTTCTTGCGATTATTAATAAACTAACTATTTTTCATTATTATTTATTTATGTTTCTATAAAAAGTATATATATTTACTTTTATTAGAATATTCAATTTGGAAACTAAATATAAAATCTAAAAATAAAATAATTAAAAATATTAGAATAGTTTTAATTTTAAGCAGCTTTTTAGAGGGATTTTTGTTGTATCTTTAAAATATTTAAACATCGAATCTCTTTAAAAATTAAATCTAAGTTTTTTTTCATCTTTTTCACCAAAGGCTTTGTTTTTAAAAAAGTTTTAAAAAGATTCCACACTTAAATATATGCATATAAAGATAAATAAAAATCTCATTTGTAAAGATTTTTAAAATTCAAACTATTCTAATATTTTTAATTATTAGATTTTAGATTTTTTATTGAATTTCTAATTGAATATTCCAATAAAATAATTGCTTCCTCATGGAAACATATTCATAAATATATCGAATAGAATAAGTGATAGATAAATAATTTTTTTTAATTGTATAGGTCTCTCATTTTCGGACAAATAATGCGAGTACTATTGTTACACTTAGAGATATTTTTTTTATTTCGTAGATTTTTTCAAGTGAATTTTTAGACTGTTCTGGTTGAAGATATATGGAGTTGTCCCCTTGAATTAATACATCAGCGTTTGATTCATTCATCATAAACTAATAAAACACGCACAAAATTATTAATAAATAGCGGTATATACACGCGGATGTATTACGTTTATAATGCCCGTTCCGGACGTAATGCAATGGTGAGCAACACACTGACACGAGCGCACAGCGCAGGCGCGTCTATCTCTGCTGTACCTGTGTGGCTGTGTGCTTATATGAGTATATGGCTGACTAAAATTGTTTGGGAATGAATCCAATGAAACTTGGAGCGAACAATCCGCTTCAAGTAAACGCTGATACACAGTTTCTAATAATTGAAAAACTGAATTGAAATAAATGTAAATATAATAATTGTTCTCAATACCTTGCGACTTATAATACATTGCTTTCAAAAATACTAATATGTACACAATTAATGCAACCGCTAATAAAGACTTCAATTAAGATTACATTTCTCTCTACAACACGATCATAAAATCTATTTCAAAGTTATTCCTTCACGAGTTAAAACAAATCACGGAAACTGAATAGCACTCGCTTAAAGGAAAATATTAGCGTTTACTAAGATGTTTAGAATTCATTTTAATTGATAATCATTATAAAACTTTTTGGGATAGAAACCTAAACTTTTCAACTCATTCCTACGGTAATAGAAATTATTCCAATTGTTTTATACTCAGTCCGATATCTCAATTTTCATTTTTCTCCGTGTATTCTATATGGAAAGAATTGATTACTTTCTACTCTAAAAATTAAAAAAATTTAGACTAAACAATTATTTTTTAAGATTTCATGTAAAAAAGCATAAAATCAACAATTGTTGTATTGCTTTGTTTTCCTAAATATTTTCAAATGATTTTATTTCATAAAACTTATCTATACACCTCCCCTAAACGATTGAAACATTTAGTTCAATTAGAAATAGCTTATTTTAACCTTTTTAACGCTGTTGATCCACCATTGGTGCCTGATCCACCACTGGTGCATTTACCCTATCAAAAAATTCGAATTTTCTAGATTTTTAATAAAGATTTCGAAAAAAATGTTTCAGACAAAAAAAATAAATTTTGAATAAAAATCTCACGTGGAATGCCCCATATAAGGGTTCCAATATTGCCTCCTTTTTTCCCCTCAACATTGGCAGCTATAATAATAAGACTTTCTCCTTAACAATCCTATGTCAGCGTTTCATAAGTTACGAGTCTACAGGACTAGTAATTATCATCGTAACTTGGAATTGGACGGAACCGTAAATGTCCAGTGAAAAAGAAGAAATAGGGAGAAAGAGACTTTAAACGATAAGGAAGTAGAAAATTTTTGTATATGAACGAGTTGCTCACTGGTCGTGACGAACTAAGATGATAGTTTCAGATAAGAAGTGCTGTAACTATCATTAGGATTGTAACTAAACAATAATTGTTCATATAATTGATAAAAACAACTATAAATTTTAATAAATAACACCCTGTTACAAACTGTGATTATAGATTTACATTTACATGCTAAAATTTTGCTTTTGATTCTGTTTCGTACTTTAACATGGTGTGGAAGTAATTAATTAGCAATTATGTAATTACTTTAAAAAATAAAAAAGATAAGAATATATAAAGTACACTGAAAAAAAAGTATTGAATCAAGAAAACCTATAAGTACTTGACCGTATTTTATATCAATATTTTCTTGATCCAAGAAAATTTACTTCAAACTAATCAAAATTTCTTGGATCAAGAAAATATTGGTATAAAATACGGTCAAGTACATAGGTTTTCTTGATTCAATACTATTTTTTTCAGTGTAGTTTAAAAATCAATTTCGATTAGGATTTCAAGAACTAATTGACTATCGTATGTTAAATAAAACTAATTTTTCAAAAACAAAAAAAAACAATTGCTGCAATAAATTGTTATAGTTAATTAAAATTGTTGATTATATAATAAATGTCAGGTTATAGAGCTAATAAAAAAACGACATTTCAACAATAACGCAGGAACATTATTGACAGCGATATACTTTTTTGTTTGTATTTTTTTTCAATGGAGCTAAAAATATTTTTGCTTTACATAAAGTATTATGTATAAAGCTTTTGTCGAAGAATTGATTGTGTATTAAAGGAATATGCTCTTGTAATATTATTGGAAAGCAAATAACTTTATCATTTAGATTCAAGAGACTTTTATTACACTTGAAAAATTCCCAAAGAATTTCATTTGTACACCCTTTATTCTGGAGTATATATATACATATATATATAGGAATCTGAAGAACTTTCATGAAAATTCCCCGAGGTTTGGAATTCTTTGGATATCTTTTCTTTGGAGTTTTCCCTTAGCTCGATTCTTGTCAGTACATCAGATATTATATTCAAATGATAAAAAAAAGAGAATTTAAAATTAAATATTTGGCTTTAAAATTTTGATTTCAAATAAAGTTCAGTTTGTTTGAATTTAACTTTTCTTTTGTTTATTTTCTTCTAGTACATAGGAAAGAAAAATAATTTTTTTTAAAATAAATAATACAAGATACGGATTAATTATTTCGCTAATTAATCCATTATATATGAAATGAATGATATATATATATCCGAAGAAGGGAAGTATAAGAGAATACATAATCAGCCAATCGGTTAGTTCCCGTTTTCGGTCTGTGACCTGATCAGGCCCCTCTCTTTTCTGAGTATTATCCCAGCCAGTTGGCGCACGTCACAGCGAATCGGACTCACCTCGAGGTGAACGCACCGTTTTCGCGTGGATCGGCAATATAGCGCGACTCTGCACTTGATATCGCTTCTCCGCCAAATCGTAAATCTCTTTTCCTTCCCTTTTTCACTTCTCCTTCTCTTGCCGCTGCCACACACTCACACACGGTTACTTTGTATCCCTTATAAATCGAAGGAATATATATTTTTGGCACATCCATCGGCACTTTTCGAATTCTTCTCTTTTTTTGAGAGAGAGAGATATTTGCCAAAATGCTGATCAAGGAATTTCATCCCTTTTTTTCATTAGTAGACTTTTTATGGTAAAAAAAATATATTCTTCATTTGAGAGGAAAAGTCTTTTTCTAAAATCATTTACAGTCTTTAAACTGTATTTCTTTTTCATTTCTCTCATAATTTATTGACATATTTTATTGTCATAATATAAAAATTAAAGGTCCCCAACAAATTTCTATATACAGCTATTTGGAATTCCAACTGAAGCATCATTAAACCGCATTTTATCGGAATGTTTGTAGCTGAATTTAAATCCTTGCAAGTTTATAATGAACTTTAAAAAGACACATCTTTCAGCATTAATAAAAAGTATATAAAAGTTTCCTTATTGCAATCTTAATTACCGTGAAACTTTTCGGTTCTTTTTTGTTTTTGTTTCTTGTTGTCGATTGACTGAATAATAAAAGTCATATAAAGTTGTTGAAAGTTATATAAAATGTATAATAATAAAGACTAAAAATATAAAGTTCCTATATAATATGTAGTTTTATAATAGAGAGAAAGAGAACAACGCTATTACTTCCACTTAGTAGTCATCGATTGATTCGATTACCTTTTGTTTGAATTTTCATCTATGGCCTTCTCGCATTCCACGTGGCATACCACGTCAGAACGAGTAGCTTGAAATAACGTTGTTTTCGATTCGCACAACAAGAGAGTTACGATGATGTGTGTGTGATAGTCGTGTGTATAACAGATGTGTATACACGTGTACTAGTTGTGCGTATGGTTAGGCCTAATTTGACAACCTTCAAATATTTTGTACACTTGCGGCCATTGGTCACCAGCTTAAATAAAAATTATCTATTTTGAGATCAATAGGCAGTGGAAAATTAATTTCTTCATTCAAACTACTTTCAACTACTTTAAAACTATTTTAAAACTATTTGAGAACTGTTTGAAAACTATTTTAAAAGCTATTTTGAAACTTTTTTAAAACTACTTTGAAACTACTTTAAAACTATTGCAAAACTATTTTAAATCTATACTTTAAACTATTTTAAAACTATTTTGAAACTACTACTAATTTTTTTCCTTTTTCTGTGATCCAAGTTTCTTTTGAAGTTTGATTGAAAAAAAACAAGGAGAGGCAAAACTAATGTGTATAACGTTATCTCGTGGATCGTTTTCTTCATGATTTTACTTTAAAAGACTCTTTAGCAACTTGTGGTGGGAAAACTACTGTCGTAAATAGAGCTTTTCAAGTGGTCCTTTTATTCTGAAAATGTCCCATTTGTAAACCAATTTGCCAAATGTTGCTTTCCCTTGTCGCGACGTTTTACACTTTTTGTATATATAATGGAAACTTTTCCGCGACACTTTTGAATATTAATTATACCCATCCTCTTGTAAATGATTATCATCTTATATATAGTTATATAGGGTTGTATGAGATGAGAAAATTTGCATCGCGTTTATATTTATATATAACGGAAATGATTCTCTCTCTAATAGGGTCTTATAAAAACATTTTGAAAAACAAATAAAATGTAATTTTTAGAAAAAAAAAATATATTACACATATATTAAGACTATGAGAGAGGATAAAGACATTTGAGATTTTTTTTTTTGCGCAATTAGTATATATGCATTTTTCTTTCACTTAGCTCTAGTGAAGCATTAAGTGTTTATGCTGAAAACGAGTTTGGGGTTTATAGCATAATTTTCCATCTATTTGATGATTTTATCATTTTTACAATTGCCTCGAAATTGTCGACTTAAAACGGTTTTCATTTGTATTTATTTCTTATTTGAGATTCTTTTCTTATTTCCGTTTTTTTCTTTACTTTTAATTTAAATTCTGTTTGAAATTTTTTGAAAATAAATTTTACTTGCAGTGACAAAATTTTGTTTGGAACAATTAAATAAAAATTTGATTGCATAGAAGAATTACTTTTAAATATTAAAAAAAAAACTTTTGTAATTAAAACTTGGAATTGAAAGAAAATTGTAAAACTAAAATAAATAAATAAAATGAATTATGAATAAATAAATAAAAATGAAAAGAAATAAGAAGCAATTTTTATTTATCTCAAAGAGAGAATGAAAAAACGAGAATTAAAATGAAATGTTTTGAATTTGTTTTATTTTAGGGTACTATCAGCCGGCTGGACCACTGATACAGCATCCCCCGACGTTACCTCCGGTAAAAGGACCACCACCGGAACCAACGCCAACGCCTCCGCAAAACTCGGAAAGTTCCGACGACCTCGTCGTGACTTCCGCTTCAAGTGGGACCAGCGGTAAGAATAATTCACTGGCGTTTTTCTGTCTCTCTCTCTCTCTTTCTTTCTCTGGTTTTAACTTCATTTCCACTCACTCCATTTGAGACTTGTCTCTTTTTTTTCTTTGTGTCTGAAAACTTGTTAAGATAGAATATACTATTCCTAAATGGTTGGTTAAAGCTTCTCAGCAGCATTATCGGATGGAATTTTGTTCACTTTATTTTTCCTGATGTTTTCTTTTCTTTCATTTTTTTTTCTTTTTAATTGATTTCTCTGTTTTTATTATTTAAAAAAATTAATTTTTATTATTATAAACAATTATTATTTATTATAATAAAAAAAATTATTTGCCTTTTTTTGTTTGCTTTTTTTTCTTCCTTAGGGGAAGAGAAAAAGAGAGAGAAAGTTCTATAGGTACTATATATGAATTCCGATAGGACTTTTCATGAGTGTTTATGGTTGACTCGTGTGAAATTTCAAATGAGATGGAGTTCTGAAACAAGCTTTTCAAAGCAGCTTATCAATAGTAGTTTTAGCTTCGTGGTTTTGAAATTGCCTTTCGGGCATTGCAAGAGAATTCTCTTATGTCTGAGGTAGGAAGTTAATATCTAAATGTACCCATCGGGATTCATTGTTCTCCTACATATCTATATATATACTTTCGAAAATTCTATTTTCAGTTAATTATATATTAATAACATATTACACACAGAGAGAAAAAAGAGAAAAATAAATAAAATTAATTAATTATTTGAAAAATGTAACTAAAAAAATTCCTTTTAACAAATATAATATAAATTGCTGAATAAAAAAAGATAAAAGCATTTTTTTCATTATCAGAAACGAGGAAAAAATGTTTATTTTTTTATATAATGGAATTGTTTGACGAATTTCGATAAAATTTTTTTTTTCTTACAGGTGCAGGCTTTTACAGGGCGTATTGTCCACAATATTACGGAACCCCTCCACAGGATCAATATCTTTGTTATCCACCTTCGTACTCGCATCCACATCCACATCCTCCGCCTTACTATAAATATCCACCGCCAACGTATAGAAGGTAAGAAACAGCAAACATTCTCAAATTACGTTACAAATTTTTAATTCTCAATATCTCCGAATTTAATTATTTAATTAATTTCTTTGCTGTAAAATTTAATTTTTTAAAAAATTAAATTAATTATTTAGAATAAAATGAACCATAATAATCGTTTAATTTTTTTTCAGACAATATTATGGTTTCCAAGAAAGTGGTGCAGGTGGTGGACCCGGAGGAGCCGGAAATGGTACCGGACCTGGTCCAGGTATTGTGGAATATCAACCGCCTCCGCCGCCAGGCGAATATCCTCTACCTCCTTATTACGCAGGTTATCCACCTCCACCTCCGCCAAATCCAGCTTATTTACACGTGCAGGGACGACCATTCGTAGACCGTAAGTTATTTTAAATAAGTAATAGAATTTAGAATCTTAAGTAAGAAAATAAAAATGTTAACATCTTTTAAATATAATAAGAAGAACAAGAATTGGAGAAATATTAAGAGAATTTATTTTGATTATTAAAAAAAATAATGATTAATTTCATAAATATATTTCTATTGTATTTTCTTTTGTGTATTACGAACGAGAATATACAGAACAGCAGGTGGTTATTTATTTTGTATAGATTTCTGTTTTTGTTTTGAATTCTCCGTAAACAGAATAGTAACTCTCAGATTTGAAAAAAATACACTAAATTATTAGAGATTTAATATTTAATTATTATATTAATATGTATCAAATTAATGTTATTAAATTGAATTTTAATTTAGCATAATTGTCTTGTATTAGAAAATTTTTCAATTATTATTCGATATAGAAAAAAAAATTGCGAAATAAATTTACGTTTTGGAAAAAATAGAAAAAAAAATCATGAAGATTTCTAATATCGAATAAATATGTTTTGCAGATGCAGCATTCCAGAGCTGTCCATGCCCGATGCAATCCTGTCCAAAAAACGTGGATACTGGGCCCCTTATTGGTAATGGTAAGGGAGCGCCAGTGGCATCGGGGCCCGGTCTGTCATTGCCACCCAGTGCTTTGGTAGGGCCACCCTCACCTGCGAGGGGGCTAGCCGGGCTCGCGCCTCCTCATGGTGCCAATGCCTGGGATACGGATCGCGTCCAACTCAACCCTCTTCGCAACCTCAATCAGAACCAACCCTCTTTATCGACCTCCCATAATCATGTCGGAAATCATAATCATACCCAAACCTCGGAATGCAGAACTAAGGTAAACTTTTCTTAACTAATTATTATTAATACCATTACTATTTTTTATTAATAATTTTCTTTTTTATTCTATTTATATAATTATTTATTATCTAGTAAAATTAGCGCGCGTAAAAAGTTTATTGCGTTGTTAATTTACTTGAATTTTCAAATAAATAATAATAAGTAAAAAAATTAAAACGTTATCTTTTGTTAATAACATTGTTTTTATTTTATTGTTTATTTTCATTGTATTTTATTATTCCTTATTTATTTATATAAATTTTCAAGAAATTTTTAATTTACTTTCGAGTAATTTATTATATACATTTAACAAGAGTAAAATATATATATCTATGTCGTATCAACTTTTTTATGTCTGACTATAACTGTCCGTAACTACTTAAAAGAAAATTGGAACCTTTAAAAGTACCTTACATGATTCATTATTATTTTTGTGCAAAATTTACAGCTTTTAGTGGAAAGTTAAATAAAATTCTAAAACGACCGTTTTTGTTATAAACTGCACTTCGTTTTTATCGTTTGTCTGATTAAAACTGATCCTAACTACTTAAATATTGTACATTCTACAAAAAAAAAGAAATTCGATTTTTTCGTTTTATAATATTATATTTAAATACAAAAAAAAATTACAAAACATTCGTTTCATTGTTTTTAATGAATTTATAAAAATTTAAAAAAATTATATTGTAAATAATTATTTTTCTAAAATATAAATAATTTTGTTAAAAAAAACAACGAAAATTACAGTTAATGTAAAGGCGAAATGAAATCCAAAACAAAGGATGTTTTGGATGCCAAATGAAGAAATTAATTGACAATAAAGTTATTAATTAATAATTAATTAAAAAATACTTTTTTTGCAGGATGACAAGAAATGTGTGGAGAGTAAAATTCGAAAATGCACCTGTCAAAAACACGCGTGCACATCAACATGCGAAGTAAAAATGGAAAGTATATCACCATCGGAAAAATTATCAACACCAACAAGTTGTCCAAGCACGAAAATTCATAATTTCAAACTCGAAAATAATAATGTCAAATGTGAATCATGTAGCGTTGAAATTGGTGAAAATAATTTAAGTTGCGCAGCAAATTGTAATGTTAAATGTGAATCTGGTTACAATTGTGAATTACTAAAATGCGAACATTGCGACAAAAATGGACAAATAACAATGCTCGATATTGATAAAGATTTAGGAATTCTTCTTATTGACGACAAACTCGAGACAGATACTGAAGTTAAAGAGGAATTAAATGACGTTGTTGTTCTTGATAATTCGGAAAATTGGAAAAAACCCGATTATGAATCAACGGTGCCGGAAACCGTTGCCAATGATAAAGATGATGAAGAACCTTCCACAAAGACGTTGATCGTCGAGGAAGAGCCAAAATCACAAAAATTAACAAAAAGAAAATTATCACTCGACAGTCTTTCAGATTCGCGTAAAAAAAGAAAAGTCAATAAACGAACATTATCAGTTGGTTCAACACGCGATTCAACAATTATTAATGAAAATTCAACCACATCACAATTAAATGTGAATAATGGCACAGATACATCAGATTCCTGTTCAATTAAACGAAAGCAAACAACAAAAAAAGAACCCCAATGTTCAAAACGTAAAGCCGAAAATTCCTCTACCTCCGAGACATCAGTGAAAAAAATAAAAACATCCAAATCAACAAATGATGATTCAATAAAAACTTTAGCAACTCACACATCAATTATGGAAACAATTAATAATGTCATTCAACAAAGTGTTCAAATGACAGAGAAAAAGGACAAGAAATTAAATAACAAAAATATTGTCGCTGAGAGGAATCGAAAGAATGCTAATTTAATGTCAACCATTAAGAAAGTAACACGAAAACTTGAATTAAATTCAGTGATGGACAAAATTTTACCACCAAAAGTAGAAACAACATCTTCATCAACAACTACGACAACAACAACTACAACAATGACAATTACGACAAAAAATAATAATAACAACAACAATAATAATAATAATCAATCGAAATGTAAAAGTGAAACAAAATCCAAATCCAAATTACAGGAAAATGCCAAATGTAAAAATAAGGTAAAGGCTAAATTAATGGATGTGAAAACAAAGATTTTGGATTTGAAAGCAAATATTAAAACGCAAGAGATGAAAAATCGTGAACAAGTGAAGAAAAATGATTATTTACCAAAATTAAGATCAGGAGAAATTGTTGAGGATGGGAAAAAATCACTTTTAATTAAGAAAAAACGTAAAAGTACAAAGAAGACTTCTGGTAAAAAGACTGGTGGCAAGTCAGAGGAAAATATTGTCGTTAATGAGCATTTAACAATTGCTAGAAAACCATTTTTCAAACCCAAATGGAGTAATGGATGGAGCTGGGAAGGCAAAGCTTATGAGGCCAAAGTTTATCTCACGGTAATTATACATTTTCAATTTACTCAAATTTTTATTATTTTTAATAATTATAAAAATATAAACTATTTATATTTAAATTCAATTGTTTCGATATAACAAAAATAAGAATCAACATTTTATAAAACAAAATAATAAAGTAAAAAATAACCTTCCTTTAAAAGATAAAATTTTCATTTCAGAACGAAGAATCAGCTATAAGAAGATGTTATGCGAGTATGAAACATACTAGCGGAGACATTTTGCGTCCCAGAGATTGTGTTCTACTTAGATCTGGACCACGCAAAGCTGATCTGCCTTTCGTTGCAAAAATTGCAGCACTTTGGGAAAATCCAGATGACGGTACTAAAATTTTTCTCTATCAAAACGAAAAGAAAAAAAACAGTAATTAAAAAATAATTTAAAAAGTTTTTTTCATAAAAATTTTTAATCTTCTGAAAATTGTTTATTTTCAACAAAAGAAAAAATATCAATTATATTTTTTTCTTTTCAAAACCAAATATTTTTCTCCCTGCATTAAAAACAAATTGTTTTCAATTTTTAAAATTGATTATCATTAATTAAAAAAAAAAAATTATTATTTTTTTAGGTGAAATGATGTTCTCCCTATTGTGGTACTATAGACCTGAACACACTGAACAAGGGCGCACAGAATATGATACCGAAGATGAAGTTTTTGCATCTCGTCATCGAGACGCAAACAGTGTTGCATGCATAGAAGATAAATGTTACATTCTAACATTTAATGAATATTGTCGGTAAGTAGCAATTACTTAACAATTTTATCGTTAATTATATTTTTTTTTTAATTGATAATAAATTTTTTTCTACCTTAAAATTACATACCAGTATTTTTTTTCTTTGAGAAAAAGCTCAGAAATTAAAAATTCATTCACTTATTTTAATCTGAATAAAATTATTTATGAAAATAAACTTATTTCTTTTAATTATAAGTAAATCAGTGAATGAATATATTAAATTAATTAAAAATCATTTTCTATTTTCAATTTGTGAAAAAACAAATTTGAAAAATTAAATAAATCAAAAAAAGAGAGCAGAGAAATGAATATTTTCAACGAAAAAAAAAATTATTTTGTCAACTTGTCATTGATATTTGCAGATATCGAAAAAATATAAGGCGAATGGACGAGGGATTGGAAACTCCGTGTCTGATAGTTCCTCCAGGAGATCAAGTTTATCCAAGAAAAAATCGACAACCACCATTACTGGCGTCATCCGATATGGTTCTTTTTTGCAGACGCGTCTACGACTACAGGGGCAAAAAACTCGTCAAGAATCCTGGATGACTCGACTTTTTTACAAGTCACTGCAACTAGAAACCAATGAGATGCATCAACTTCACAAATTCAAAAATTGAAACTATTTTAAAGTTTCCCTTCAAACTTTCATTGATGTCTCATTTATACAAAGAAAGAAAGAAAAGATTATAATTTCCTCTGGTAAATTTTCTTTTTTTTCCAAAAAAAAGAAGAAAGTTTAATAATTTTTTTAATTTCTCAAATTAGTTATTAGAAATAGAATGTGTGAGTGTGTGAAAGTAAAATGAGCATAAATTTTTCAGCATAAGAGAATATTTTTTACAAAGCAGCATATTGTTAGTTGAAATAACTATTTTTTAGAAATAAATGAAAAATTGTTATGAAGGGAAACTTTGAACAGTTTCAATTAGAAAGAAATGGGGAAAAAATTTAATTAAAAAGAAAAAAAGAAGTTTTGAATGAAAAAAAAATATAAAATAAAGTAGACACTTTCATCTATCTTCAAATACATTCTTCGTGTAATGTGCATTTTTTTTGTCAATCATGTTCAAGTGGATGAAAGAATCGTGAGAAAAAAGAATCATACTTTCTCGCAATATGTCTAAATGTTAAAAAAGGGGACTGAAAGATGTTATATTTTAATTGTCAACCCGTCATCACGACAATTTTTCATGTCCATGTTTTTTTCACATTTTTTTTCCTTGTTCCTTGTCGTTGCGTAGCTTTTAATTTTTGTTTTCGTGAATCTCAAAAAAAGAAAACAAAAAAAAATGTTGTAATTTTAGAAAGAGTAAATTGTTTCCCAAAGCTTATATACAAAATACTCTAGATCGCAAAATGACTTTGTACGTATATATTATATATATAACTTTCGATAATATTCCATTTATCAAGTTGATCATGAATTCTTTTTTTTATATATTATTGTTGTGTGGCGGGTGTTTTGTTAAAAAAAATTATATTATTTAATATTAATATATTGCTATCGCTGATTATTATTAATATTATTGCTATTTAATATCTAATATATTGGACTTAGGTTGTAAGTTTCTTTTCCGAAAGAGTGGAAATTGAGTATTAAAAGAAGCGCAATGGAGTAGGAAAAGAAAAAAATTTTTTTTTGAGGGAAAGGAGAAGAAAAAACTCGATGAATGTATGTGCGAGAGAAAGATAGAGAAATAGTTATAATCGAGTGAATGAATATATAAAAATTAAAAAAAAAAATTATTTAAAAGGAATACGATCCGAAAGACCTCAAAAAAAAGAAACCCCCTCCATACAAATATACCAAAACTCTTTTTCAAAATCATTCTTATTGCGATTTTAATATATTTTCAAACTAATTTATTAACTTGTATGATTGTCATTTAACATATATTATATGTTTTTTTGGAAAATGCAATCGTATTAGTATAAACGAATCGCCGGAAATAGATTACGAAACTTTCTATCAAGTTTCTCTATTTTTGGGTAATCGTTTAGAGAGGTAATTTTGTATTCCTTTATATATATATATATATATATATATCGCTTACGAGAAAAAATTGTAGATTTTTTTTGCGTACAAAATTTTAACTAATTTCGAAGAAAAACTTTTTTAAAAAAATAATTCTCCGGAATAAATGTCATGTATTTTTAGCAAATGTACTCTTCATACTGCATTCGCACTGAAGAAAAACATTTTTTTTTTCGAATATGTTTTCCAGTGGAACTATTTTATATTTCGTTTTTTGAATGAAAATTTTATATTTCAATTTTTTTTTTTTTTTGTACAATGTATTTCAATGAAAATAAAACTAATTTTTCAAATGAAAACAATTTTTAAATGAAAACTTTTATTTCTAATATTATAGAAATAGTTTTTAAATAGAAAATTTTTTAAAAATTCCTTTTTAAAAAACCAGAATTCTGTTTCTGTTTCTCGGTGCGAATGAAGGTAAAAATAAAAAAATAAAAATGTGGATGCTGCGAAATTTTTCAAATGCGTGTAAAATAGATTGTCAAGTCTTCTATTGTAGTTTTCGCGTTTTTCCGTTCGAGCGTTATATCGACGGCATGTATGTATTTCCAAAAAAAGAAGAAAAATTTCCGCAAAAGGTTAACATGGGAACATTGCACAAAATGCATATCCTCTGTTTTAATTCACACACAAACACACATACACATAGCCGACGAATTTCAACCAACACTGTATCCATTTAAAAAAGAAAATAAAATATCGATAAGTTTTTTTAGATATAAAATAAAAAAAAGCGCTCGTGGTATTTGCGGGGCATTTACGCGTCTCGTGTTTGCTTTAATCAAACAAAATGGTAAAAAAATGAAGAAAAATAAAAAGGAATTACAAAGTAACTGAATGAAAAAAAGAGAAAAAAAAACTTACATACACCCGGAAAAAAAGCAGTTTGTGAATCTTACAAAATATGAGAAATTTTGTTAAATGCGGTGCTTGATGGTTTGCTGCCGGATAATTTTCACGCCAATTACGCGTGTAACTTGAATACTCGAAAAGAGCAAAAAAAATATAGTTGCTGCCATTTTTTCAAAAAAGAAAAAATTAATATTTTAAGAGTACCTACACGTGTGATTGAAAGAAACAAAAAAATATATATCATTCGAATTCTCGCAATTTTTAAACATAATCGACGTTGGTCTTTGTAAATCCCTTCAATGTGTTTCACTCAATTTTTCTTCAGAATAGATTAAAATAATTTAATTATTTTGATAAATAGATTAAAAAATTTACACCGGTTAAAGAAAATAAGAATTGAATTGAATGAATTAGATTACAAAAATTAATGCCCATTAATTTAATTAACGATTTAACAAAAACTTGAAAGAAAACTAATGAAATTAAAGAAAGATTAAAAATGTAAATGTAATTTTTATCAATTTCGTTTTTAAATTTATTTAAAAAATTCTATAGTTTCTTAATTAACAAATAAAATGAACAAAAATCAATTTTTTGCAGTTGGCAAATAGTTTTTTGGAAAAAAATTTATTGTTATCACATACATCAAAGCTCAGAATTAATAGAAAAAGAAATTATAATGGATGCTTTTTTTTTAAATTCTTTGATTTTATCTTCATTATAAAATGAAATGAAAATTTTTTGTGAAGAGAAAAAAAGTGAAACATAAGGGAAAGGGATTCTTTTTTTTCTTTAAGTAAAATTTGACCGACGTAAAATGCCTTTTTGTAGACGATAATCCTCTTGAATTGTTGTTGATGTTTTATTAATTTTTTTTTTTTAATGGTTTCACCTGTGATGTTAAAGCGATGTAATGTGCACTTACAAGCGACTTAACGACGGAACGGACAAGACGCTAATTGCCTGTATAGAATTTTTGTCCGCTGTCTGCTTGAATATTTTTAAATGTCGCGTTCTAGTGATTCTAAAAACAACGGCTAGCAAGCCGGACAGCAAAAAAAACCGCGAGCATACAAATACAATAAATAAATAAAAAAAAAAAAAGAAAAAAATGAAAAGGAGAATAAGAAACAGAATTATTTCTACACGAAATTTAAGAGGATGGTATATAAATTATATACATATACAAAATATATATATATATATTTAGATAACTAGAACGAAAATATATAAATATATACAAAAATTCAACAAAAAAAAGAAAAATGTTTATCATTCATTCCCTTTTTCTTTAATTATTGTAAGTTTATTTTTTGACAGTTTATAATTATTATTTAATTACTAAAATTTTAATTGAATTAACATTTCAATTAAAAAATTATTGGTTCAATTTATTTGTCGTGTGTGGAAAAATTAATAGTTATTGTTTATAAAAAGTGAAAAATTAATTTTTTTATTTAAATTTTTTGAGAAAAGTAATTGGCTATTGTTGAGTGTTTAAGTGTTAAGATGAAAAAATACAGGAAGTAAGGAAGGAAATATCTATGAAGAGGAAGTAGAAATCTTGTCCGCGTGAGATTCAAATTCGTGGCAGTCACTCGTTAAGAAGTTTCACAAGTTTAATCTTTGCCAAGGTGTTATAATCCTTAAGTCAGAAAAGTTATCACGCCTGATCGTGCTCCCCTTGCTTATATTCAGCTTAAATTAATTCAATTAATAGATGCCCGCATTGAAATGTGCACGATCTTCTGAAACTCTTGTTATCATCAACAATCTATACTCACCGCACCTTTTGAATTAAATATATATATATATACATACACTCGAAATAACTTTCAATTCTCATTCGCACATATATTTTATTGTAATGAACTTTCAAGAAAGAAGAAAATTTCAACAAAATAAAATACAATATTTAATGTAACAACAATTAAAATAAAAAAACAAAAACAAATTTTTAAATTACAAAAAATTAAAAAAATAAATAAAATAATTTAATAAGGTGTAAATCAGCTAACATTTTATGTAAATCTTTTTAATGTTTAACAAAAATCTGTACAGGTAAATAATTAAAAAAATGTAATTAATTAATTTAATTATTAAATTTTTTAAATTTTTTTCTGAATATACTTTATAAAATTAAATGATTAGAATTCAATTATCTATAATCCAGTATTATAAATAAATTAATAAAATCAAAACACCTGAAGATTTGTGGGAGCGAACATATATAAAAAATTAACATAAATCTACAAATAAATAACGCGATAAAATATTTATTTCGCAGTAAATCAGCTTTGCTGCTGAATGAAATTTTTAACAAGATAAAAAATTCGCTGTAGCAGAAGTCATTTTTTCTTTTTTTTTAATTCTTTTTCTCAATGGTGCTAAAGCATTAAGACAGAGGCAATTTATCGAATTTCGGTCTCTCCCCAGGTGCTCATTCTCTTTCACAGTTCAATATTCTGACAAGATCGTTTTCTTTTTTTGCTTTTACTTATTTTTTTTTGTTAATTTTTTTACATACGTATATATATATATTTATATAAAGAGAATAACATTGGATCTCAGGGGATAAGATATAGCATTTTGATATTTAACTCCTTGCCAAAGAACCAAAGGGGCAGCAAAAATCGTTCGCACCAGGTGAGAGGAGCGACGCTCTGCAGGACAGTCACGTATTTTCTATTTGCTTCTACCTTTGGCGCCTCCTTTCCTGACGTGAGCATTATGGTTCTTTTTTTATATTTTTATTCAGTCTTTCGATGTCAAGTATTTTCTTCCAAAACGCCATTATCTTCAAAGATCATTCTTATATATTATTATACCAGAAAACGATTCACGAGATTGAATAAGAAAAAAATTAACACAGTCGAGCGAACATTCTCAATGCTCCTCGAAAATTGGAGGAGTAATTAGCATCTAAAGTAACACATTGCTTTTGACAATTTATTTCCTTTTTCTTTTTAGAAACGAATGTTAATTTTTTTATGCGAAATAAAATATAATTAATTAAACTGTTTAGTTAAGTCAAATAAACGTTTTCTCTGAGTTCTAATGTGCAATTTTAGTGACAAAAGTATAGTTATTTTTAATATATTAATAATATAATAGTAATTTCAATCAAGGCCAATTTACAATAAATAGTGTATGAAAAAAAGATGTTACAAAAGTCCATAAATTAATTATGTCTACAAATGAAAAAAGAATTGATGCGGGAATTTTTATGAACTACATAATTTATCAGAAGAATCGCCTAAATTGATGGAGGGTCATTCAGGAGACCCATAAAAACCTATATATAGCGTTCGAAAGCTTAAGAAAGTCGCGTGACTTCCTCTCGGCTCTTTAGTGGTTTAACGCGAACCAATTAGTAAAGGTACACATATATATGTATATAGGTGTTGATGGGTGCTTGTTTTGTGACCACAAAGATTATTTTCTTACACACACTTTATATAGCTTTACAACTGCAAATTATAACTCTTGTTTTTAGTATATATTATATGTATATAATCAAATCAAATACACGTTTCCCTTGGTCAATATTATTCTAGTAATATAGACTATATATTTATTATAATTATAGAATTAATTTCGTTGACTAATTTAGAGTAATTTTAATTTAAAAAAAAATTAAAAATAATTTTAATCGAAAAAATATTTTTCCTAACAAATATAAATTATTTAAACATATTTTTTAAATAAATAGTTATAATTAACTATTTTTTGTTTTGTTTTTTAGGGTTTCGTGGCCCATTATACTATATGGAAGAAACCTACTCGCGAGTTGTGTGTGACCAATCGACCATTTTGCAACACTCGAAAAAAAATCTAAGGTAAGCGCACATAAAACTCTGCATGGGGTGAGAATATAAGATTCGAAGAATTCCCGTCACTTTTTAAAGCTCTCGAATGACGATTTGCTCTGAGCAAAAGTGTGTTGTTCAAACGTCACGATATTTTGGTCTTGACTCTCTCTTTCTCTCTCTATATTATATTTCCAATAAAGAGAAACTAAAGTGGACGTAAATTTTATTTTTCGAACATCATATTTCAAAAATCATTCAGGAATATAGTGTTGCGTGACAGTAAAACGGTTTCAGGATTCTGCATCAAACAACTGATATTCCCCCTCCCTCTTTCTTTATGTAAAGTGTTTCTTCGTTTTAAATTCCTTCTGACAATAAGAATAATAGCAATAATAATTGCTATTATTTACATTGAAAAACAAATTTTTGTTTGTTATTTTAAATCTTTGAAAATATTTATTTTTTTTAACTTCACATATACAGTGAGAAAAATATTTCGTCTCAGTAACCAAAATTTTCAACAACAAAATCAATTGCAATTGATTCAAAAAATGAAAAAGTTATCTTTTTTGTAACTAATCTTCGTTTTCTATTCGAGAAAAATTCCACACTACATTATATATAATTTGAAATTTAATTTATATGAGAAACGAATTCGCAAATGTGTCTTAAATTTTAATTTATCTCGGGTAAATTAAAATTTTGTTGATGAGAGTGAAATTATTGAACGTGAAATTATCCACAGTATGCGGAAATGATTAATCTAACCGCGTTTAAGCAGAGTTTGCCAGTATATAATTCACTTATAATGCATATATTTCACCCCAAGTGCGAAGACATTAAAATATCGTATTTACTATTAGTGTCATGCGCTTGTTTAATGATTACATACTGCTCTTTTTTTATATGGAAAAAATTTCATATTTTTTTGTTTTGCTATCTTAGTAATTTTTAGCTAATTCAAATTTAGAGAGCATAAATTGAAAATTAAAGCTCCATTTAAAAATATATTCTCTCGAATGTAAATTTATTTATTGGAATCTATTGACATAAACGAAATTGAAAATAAGCCATACCATTTTATTTCATTGTAGTAAATTAAATTCAATTAAATTAAATATTTCGTTAATTAAAATTGAAGATAAATTTTCATTTTCTATACAAATTTCTCACACATTTATATTTAAATCGACTTTAAATTTATATACAAAATAATTTTAAATATATACATATATATACAAATATTTTATCAAGTAGTACATATATTTTTTTCTTCTCAATTAATATATATTCGAATAAAATTATTATTGTCAGCAGTAGGAAAACATTTCGATTCAAAGAATAGTATGTACATACGTTTAGTATTTTAATGAACATAAAAGTCATCAGGTTATATTATCCAATATACATATATATACACGAAAACATTAGAAAGCGACACATAAAATGTTGTGTTAATATCTTCGCGAATTGCAGGAAATTGCAACATAGTTTAAACTTCAGAATAGAGGTCGTGTAACGGAAATAACAAACATGTTTGTTCATAAAGTTTCTGTTATGTGCTTTCGTTTCATTTGATCATTTTTCACAATAAAAGAAGAAAAAAAAATTCTCTCCCCAAATGTATATATATATATAATAAAACAATAGATAAATATTGACCGTTTTTTCAAAAAAGAAAAAAAAATTACAAACAAAAATGTATCAAAGATGAAAACAAAGCTTTTTTTTATTGTTTTATAAGCTTCAATTTTTTTAAAATATTAAAAACAAATTCTATATTAGAGAAATACTAGGTATTATTAACACTAATTTTTAATTATTAATTAGTAGTAAATTAATTAATATATTAACAAAATTAATTGTTTATTAATTACTTAATTAAGTAAATTTTTAATTAGTAATTAGTTAATTAGATTTAATAATCATTAATAAATTAATTAATTATTTAATAACGATTTTCAAAAAGCAAAATGTATTACCAATAACAGGAAAAATTTTCCTAGTAGTTAATTAGTTTTCCCTAAAATTTCAATATATACGATCATATCATAGCAATTAGGGGATATTTTCACTAAATTAATTGAATAATTTTTTTTTACACTAATTTCATATACAAAGGAATTAAATACAAGTGAGATAAATTAATTGATAAGAAAACCTCAATCATATAAATTTTTTTGCATAAAATTAACCCTTAGAAGAACAGATAAAAAATGTTGATATTTCCAAAATATCATATTGGGAATTTTCGTTAGTTTTACATCTTTTTTTTCTTAAACAAGAAGTGACTTTTCTTAACAATGTTCTTTGGACTAAATGCAGCATCCCTTTTGGTCCATCGGCATATACAGTGGTGTGTGTCAGAGGGGGATGAGGTGGGAACATGAGGGGGAAAGACGAGAGAAGCTATTGGCGATGGAGGGTGGTAGGGGCGTTGAGAGGAAGGGGGTTGTGGGGAGGGTAAACTCACAGGGAGGGACTCAAAACGTTCGGGCTTGAATCTACAACCGCGAGAGAGCGAGACTCAGTTAGCGGCAAGCCGCCACGACGATACAGTGTATTTTTTTCATGTTCAATTTTCATCTTTACCGGTGACTCGCGTGCCAACGTGTATTAAAATAAAAAAAAATCATTTTAGAAAAAACCCCAAAAAAACCACTAAAAAAATTCCCAAAAAATTAAAAAAAATTTCCATTTGAAAAAAATAAATTTTGCCCTAAAAAAACTCAATTAGTAATTTCACAAGTGTTTTTCAGCAAAATTTTTCCCCCAGAAAAAAATTAATTATTTTATTTCAAAAATCACAGTAAAACCAAAAAAATGTATCTTTCATTCTGAAAAAATTTTACACTTATTACTGGTGGGAAAAACAAATATTTCGAAAAGAACAATAATAGAAAAAAGTAGAAAAATTATAATATAAATTTTTATTATAAAAAAATAGTTTTTGTTTGTCAAAAGTGAAAATTAAATTTATCAAATGTTGGGGGAGAAATCAGAATTATGTGAACCAAAGGAGTCTTTTGAAAGGGAGAGAAGGGGGGCAAGTATAGATTAAAGGACTTTTGATGATGAATTAAATTCCTTCGTCTGGGGGTGGAAAAAAAGGTAGGAAGAAGCAACCGCCAAAGAAGAAGAAGAAGAGGAACTTTGGTGAACGCGTCAATGAGAAAAAGTGGACGATAAAATTTGTTAAATCCAAAAAATATTTTAAAAAAGGGTCGAAAAAAACTATTTTTAACTTGAGGATAAAAAAAAGTCACAATAATAAATAAATTAAAATTACTTTAAAAAAATTAATATTTATAAAAAAAGCAACAAATTTTTTTATCGTTTCTCTTAATGGTATAAAAATAAAAAAAAAGAAGATAATTATGTTTTGAAATTATTCCGCTGCGGTAAAAATTTAGAAAGAGCGGAAAATAAATAATTCAAAATGGGTTTAATTTTGATTTTCCTAACAATAGTGGGTGGTGTGATAAAATCAAACGGTGTTTATGGAGGCAGTGAGATTTACGCGAAAATGTTCTCGAGTCAACAAAGTCCAGCTGATCCGTGTTACGATGAGGATCGTCCTCTTAGGTGTATTCCAGTGTTTGTGAACGCAGCCTACGGTGCAACAGTGGAGGCATCATCAACATGCGGTAACGGTGGGCCAACACGTTATTGTGATGTTTTTGAACAACCTGGAGGTAGTACGGGCATTGGCCAATGTCACGTGTGCGATGACAGTACGCCAAGACGAAGATTTCCATCGAGTTATTTGACGGATTTAAATAATCCCACCAATGTCACCTGTTGGCGTAGTGAACCAATGGTATCGTCACAAAGTTTCGCGGCACCACCTGACAATGTCACATTGACATTGTCATTGGGTAAAAAATATGAACTCACCTACGTGAGTTTACAATTTTGTCCAAAGGCAGCGAAACCCGATTCAATTGCAATTTATAAATCAATGGACTATGGAAAAACATGGCAACCATTTCAATTTTATTCATCGCAATGTAGAAGGGTTTATGGACGTCCGAATCGTGCGACAATTACAAAGGCAAATGAACAAGAGGCAAGATGTACGGACAGTCATCGTTACAATGGCGGTGATGGATTGGGACCAGTTGGTAGAATTGCATTTAGTACACTTGAGGGAAGACCGTCGGCGGCCGATGTTGATAATTCACCGGTTCTTCAAGATTGGGTTACGGCAACGGATATACGTGTGATATTTAATCGTTTGTATATGCCACAAGTTCAGGAACAATTTTCCAATATGGGACCGGATGAGAATGCTGGATTGGATGATATTAATAAGAAGGAGAGAGAGCGCGAGGAGAAGATGAAGAAGAATTTTTATTTGAGACATAATGATCCATTGGTGACGGCATTGCCGTCGGTTCATCAGGTGTTTGCGCCGCAAGAGATGCAATCTAATGATGCACTCGAACCTCAGGAGATGAGTTTTGTTGGTATTGGAGGAACGACCTCGGCTCCAGTTACGACAATATTGTCGACAACTGCCGGTACCACTTTGGCGCATCATTATGCGGTGTCTGATTTTGCGGTTGGTGGCAGATGTAAGTGCAATGGACATGCGGCAAAATGCATCACTGGCAAGGATGGACAAATTGCTTGCGATTGTCGTCACAATACTGCCGGTAGGGATTGCGAAAAGTGCAAATCCTTCTATTTTGATAGGCCTTGGGCGCGCGCCACCGCTAGGGAAGCCAACGAATGCAAAGGTTAGTTTACAAATTTGCAAATATTTTTTTAACATTAGTCATAATGATTTTTTTGGCTAAATTATTTGCTTCGTTTCAACGATAATTTGCCCGAAAATAATTTTCAAAAATCTTGCAAGCAAGGGGAATCAAACCCAGGACCCTTGGGACGCGAGGCGTGTACTCTAACCACACGGCTAAGTTTCTTACAGACGTTTTTACCTGACTTCTTGAAAATTAAGACAGAACCAACCTTCTGCTTGTCATAACAAAACAATTTATCTTCAAATTTTTACACTGAATAATAGTTTATAAGTTTGTTAAATAATTTGTTCAAATATCTATATAATTTTTATTTTGTATATAGATGATAAAAAATAATTATTTTTCTTAATTGAAAAAACAAAGCAGCTCCTATTTTTCGATGAAACAATTATTTTTGATAAATTCCACCGTATAACCTTTATAATAAGAAGGTAATGCGCCTTCCATCTAGATCGCAAACGAGACCCTTATGGATCATTCTACGATCCTAAAAGTCACTTTTAACAGGTTACATTGAAGTCGTAAAAAGTTCCTCGAAGGTTTATTATGAACTTTACTCGATAACTCTTCTTGGTCTGCCTCCATTGTAATGGATGTTTTTTTTTTTTTTAAATCCTTATATTTTGCAAAATACATAAGATATAATATACATTTTTTTTGTTAAGAAAAATTAAAATCTATTTTATTATTGAAAACATTTTCGTCTTTTTTTACTCTTTGGCTAAAATTTAGAAAATAGTTTATAATTGACATAGATCGACATGTCAAAGGGAAAATAAAAGGTGTTCCAAATAAATATATTGATGCGATCAATCGATGTGTATCAAATTTAACTGGTTTCAAATAACTGTGAACTTTTCTGTAAGCTGGATCGCATAAAGATATATACACACGCGGGTCCATCTCAAACATTTTCTTTCTTTTTTTTTCTTTTTTTTTCAGGGGGTCTGGTATTAAGTGATTTGAATTATGATCCGGTTCTATAAATCAACATTCTCCTTAATTAACCTGTCGTTCGTCGCGTCAGAAGTCGAGCTTTAACGTCTTTCTCAAACTCTTGCAACATTATCAAATTTATTACACCGAAATATTTTCTTTTATTCATCAAACGTTTCATTTATATAGATAGGTGTAGAGAAAATTTACAATTCGTGACTGAATATATTATTGAATATAAATTATTAATATAACATGTAAATATTAATTAAAAAACTCAGGTAAATAAATATGTATGTAAATATAATTTACAGAGTGATCAAAATGTACCGATCAAGACAGAAAAATTTTTTTTTCTAAATTTATTTATTTAATTTATATTTTTGATCAATAATTTTTTTTTGTTTAAATTATTATTATTATTATTTTATTATTAATACAAAAATTTTTGTTTTGCAAAGAATTATTTTTTATTTTAATTAAAAAAAAAACATTGAAGTCGTTGTATATAAACTTTGTAATGAAGAAGACTACATTTTTCGCTAGCTTCATTTGCTGGAAGAGGGACACCACCCTTATTCACTAGAGGACATTAATGACTTTTGTAATCACGAAGACAAATAATGCACTGCTCGCGACACAAATTATGTGAGGTATTAAAGTCTTCTGTGTTACTATACTGTTCTATAATCAAAAAGTCGGGAAACGATCGACTGTAAAAATAAATAAACAGGTGTAGAAAATAATAATAAAAATAAATTTTTTCTCATATTTATGATCAAAATAAAAATTTTTTAAAAAAATTAATTAATTAAAAAGTATAGGCATATAAAAGGTAAAATAATAATGAATGGTGAATTTGATAAAAAAAAGCCATGAAAGTAAATATAATGTAATTGATTGTATTTTGATGAAAATACGAGAAGATCGTCGATTCATCTTGCAAAGACCCTTGATAATAAAAAAATCATGTGCTCTCTCATGTCTACCAAAAAGGAGACGTGCGTATACTCAATGGAAACTGAATATAGGAGGGGAATTCTAATCAAATTCTTCATATGGTCCTTTTGGGGTGAAAATGAGACATTGATTTGATTGAACACCTGTAACGTTATTTGACAAATTGCTTTCATTAAATCGATATGGGGACAAAGGTAAAAAACACACCAAGATAATGACATTTTTCTGTCAGGCAGAAAATCCAAAATTTTTTTTTAAACATTGCAAAATTTAAAAAAAAAATTTATTTTTTGTAAATTAAGAAAGAAAAGTTTTACTAATATTTCATTTTCTCCTAATTAATATTTTTATTATTATATTATAATAATATTAATAATAAAAATAATTTTTATAATTCTTTCTAATTTTTTATTTTATTATTTCTAATTAAATTCGTATTTTATTTTTATTTTTTTTTTCAATTGAATTTAATTAATTCTCTCAGATGCAGCAAACAACCAAAATAAAAAGAAACGAAAAAAACAGTTGCAAAGCATTGTATATAAAACAAACTTGCGGAGTATTAAGAAAACTTGAGAAACATTTAAAAAAGAATTTACGAAATATTTTTTCTTTTTTTTTTTACTTTTTGTTCGAAATTGAGGGAAAAAAAGTTATTTTTCGCTGGTACATAAATATATACATATAAATGAAAGAAAATAGCTAAGAGCAAACTTCTTTAAAGAAAAAGTTTTTTTTTTATATATATAAAAAATATTTTCCAGTACAACCTACTTTTAAGTTTTTACCTCTCATTTATTCTTCCACGAGCGTTGTCTTGACGTTTTCCTCATTTTCCCTGCTATATTAAAGGAAAAAAAAGAAAGAAACGAAAGAAAAAAAAACATCCAAATGAAATCTCCCCGTCTGTAATTATTTTATACACCCTTAAAAACGAAAGAACGCCTCAGGCAATGCGAGGCAACTGTATTTAATTTAACATATATAACGTGGAATTTTTTCATTTTTAATGAATTTCTGTGTGGCTTATAAAAATCCCCGCCGTGTGCCATGCGCATTTTTACCTGAGTTTATAATATAATATATATTATATATGAGGAAAATTCTCTCAAAAGTGAACCAAGTAAAAAATTTTTTTTAGATCGGACAGCAATTTACACAAAATTTAGTAATATGGGTAAATAAATGTTTATTTATTTAATTTAAGATTTAGTTTATTAAATTATAATAATAAAAAATAAAATTATAAAAATAAAAATTAAAAAAAATATTTTTTCACTTGGATCACTTCAGGAATTTTACCCCATATACATGTGATATTAAATATTTTTCCTCTGACGTTTTTAAATATAGTAAAAATTCGCAGAACATATTCACCGACAAGTTAAGAAAAATCTCCCCCACTCTCTTATTTTTTTTAAATATATGGTTATATTTCGCGAATAATATTATATAGTACAACACAATTATTTCGTTCGTGAATGAGATAACGAGATCTGACGCGAGAACGAGAAGGGTAAAAAGGATTTTGTAGGTCTGAAACGAGAGCGCTCAAGCACACAGAAATTATATATATTTTTTTGTGTATAGGAGAAAGACGAGAGATTTATTTTTTTTTTATTGAAAAAAAATGAAAATAAAAAAAACAAATGAAAAGAAGTTTAAAAAAATGACGATAAAAAAAATTAGACAGCCTGCAACTGCGAATATAAGGTGCCGGCGGCGAATGAAGCGAAATCGACGGTGGTCAGTTGTACACCTGTGCACACACAGAGAAAGAGAAAGAGAGAGGGAAAAGCACGATGCCGAAGGGTTAATCGACAGCACGCTGCAGTTTTGCTATTTAGGTCCTCGAGTGGAAACAAATGTTTTAATAGGAAACCCATCAAGAGAGAGAGAGAGAGAGAAAAAAAGGTGGGGGAGGGAGTAGTTTATTCTCGTAAACTGTCCATTTCAAAGCATCGCGATTGTTACCTTTTACCCTTTCGCGCGCGATCATCTATCGCAAAAATAATCTTTCTATACAAACAAAGGGCATTTCCAGTGCAATTTTTTGTTTATCTTTTTGTCTCGTTTTTTTTTCAAAAAAAAGCAATAGGAAACAAAAATTGACTCAATTTTAACGTGAATGGACTCTCGATTTTATTTCTGATACTAGAAGTAAAAGCAATTTATTTTATTTGCATTTATAGAATGTATATTTTTTTTATCAAATATGTACAAATTAATTATTAATTATAGTTGATAGGGAAATTTACATTAATTAATTAAACGATTGATTTTTCCGTCATATTGAATCCGACATTTTGAATTTAAAAAATCGAACTTTGGATTTTTATTAATATACTAAAATTGAGAATAAATTGCATTTTAATATTATTTTAAAATAATAATTTTCAGTATTTCAAATATTTCAGTAACTATTTATACAGTCCTTCTTTCATATAAATTTCTCTTATTTTAAAATTTATGTTCAATTTGTCCGACTTGTTTATTTTTAATTTGTATTTCATTTTTCCGGAAAGAGGAAATGAGAAAAGGAAGAATACTGTAAAGAAATGTCTTCCACTTTCATAACTTTTATTAATTATTTTTATAAACCAAATTTGAATGGTTTTATCCTCTTTTACTAAATTAATTGAATATTAAATTTTTATACTTTAAAATAATATAATAATTATTATTATATAAAAAAATATATATATATAAAAATGAGTATATATTTTTTTAAAAGCGAAAATTCCCAATAAAAAAAATTATAATGAAATATAAAAATATTGCACTTTGTATAAATTGTCATTAATTATCGACGAGAAATGGCAATATTAGCCACACGTTGAATTTCAACGTCAAACAAAAATCTTTTTCTGGTATACGCGCGCGTCAATTAATACTATTTCCAAGTTGAAAACATTCATGAATTTTAATTAACACTGCGTGGTTGAATTTCAATCATAATAGAATTGAAAGTAATGAAACCGGAGATATTTCTCGAGGCACAATTCCGTTAATGTTAAAGATCTCTAAAAGTTAAAAAAAAAAAAATTAAAATTAAAAACAAAACAATTTATGATTATTTTTTGCAGAATGCAAATTAAATATTACTCAACTCGTGGAGAAATGATAAAATTCAATTTCTTTAACATATACCTTTATATATATATATTTCATTCTTTTTCGCCCAGGGGAAAATGTATTTAATGGAAATGGTTTCTTTACCACTTGCAAAAAATATAATTTTCAAACCAAAATATATATGTATGATAATAATTATAAAGCATTAATAAATTATTTATAATAAATAATAATTATAGTATTAAAAAATATTAAATAAACTTAATAATTATTAATATTAATAATAATAATGTAGGATTAAAATGAAATTTTTTCAATTTTCATAAATTTTTCTTGTGGTTTAAAATTGTTAAAAAAATTTCTATACTCGAAAAAGGTTTGTAATTGAAGAAATATCACACTATTAGTGGAAATGAAATGACAATAAGTGAAATTTAGTGGAAGTAAAGAGAACATCTGTGGATGAAAAGCAGAGAAGGAAACATTGTGTGACCTCTAAATTATGTGTGTGTGTTGCTCTCGGACAAAAGTATCGGGGAAACAATTTTTCGGAAAAATCATTGACAAAACAGAAATCCGATTCATATGGTGGTGTCTCGATGGAATTTTCAGTCCCTTCTGTATATATATCTCTCATCCCTCCCCTTATAGTATAATTCGACGCGGTGAAGCGTTAGCTCGAGGTATCCAAGCTGCTCTTCGAAATCAAAAAACGACGAGGGTAAACCGCCCTCTCTATAAAATCGTTTCAGATCGATAAACACATTCCCTTTGGCCGATATATATATATACATATATTTTTTTTGTGACAAAATCGCGGCTTATTAAGTATTAATCGTTTTAATTTTCGACATTCCGAGACAATCCGAAATTTTGTTTCCGAGGCCAATCAGTTTCTATCCGAATCTAAAATTTACTTACACTGAAATTTTTATCTATTTTATTTATTCAGAATGAAATTTGAAAATTTAAATGAATTAAAATTAAATTTAATTTAGTGGATAAAAACTGATTGACAAGGATACAAACGAAATGCTTTGGACTAATACCAAAAACCAAAAACTTGACTATATATTTGTGGGCGCATCATTTTCCAAGTTTACTTTTCTCTGTCTCGATCCTTTGTCATTTCCTTCTTTTCTTCTCCCTTTTTCTCATTTCCTTTCTCCTTTCCGCTTTCTTCAAAAAGTCCCTGGCGTTTACTCTACATTCCCTCAAGGTGGAAGCGGGGGTGAAAGAAGATCAAAAAGCAGCCAACATCCTGCTTCCTTCAATCTCGCGCGTATCCCATAAAAAAAACCTATGCGAAAAAGGATCGATCCTTCTTCTTCTTCTTCTTATCGAAATTTGACGTGCTGGTTATGAATTCTAAGTAGCCTGGTGGGTGTATATGTATGTATATATTAAATATATGTGGAAGATATCAAACACTTTTCCCCGCATGTAAACCTAATAGATGTTTTATTTATTATATTTATAAAATGCACGCACGCGACGTGCTGATAAGTTAAATATTTAAATTATGATTTATTAACTTGTATGATAAATTTATTCAATTATATAAAGCGCACTGTTATGTCTGGAATTGAAATATTATATTAATATTATCGAAAAAAATGCGATAATAATTCTTTTCTTTCGAACAAAAATACTCTTGTTTAAAGAAACTAAAGGTGAAAAAAATCCTCTTAAAACAAAATTTTTTTCATTCCCAAAAGAAAATGAAAATAGAAGAGAAAATACAAGCAAAAAGTGAAAGTAAAAAAAAGAGAAAAAATGAGACAAAATAAAGAGGAAAAGTGCGAAAGAAAGAAGGAAAAATTATGAGAGGAAAAGCATAACGTTTTAAAGGGCCGAGTGGGAGGAAAGAGGGGAGGGGGGTTTGAGTTCACATCGAGTCTCGATCCGGTCGAGCCGCCCTATACAAGCAGCAGCAGCAGCCTACCCCGTTAATTTGACGCGGCCAAGTGGCGCTCGTTTACAGCAATGAGTTATGTTCTCGGGATGAGGGGGGGGGAGGGTACCTTTTGCGTCTCGTCATTATACGAGTGTTGCGCGCCTTCCGTGTATGTACATACGTGTTTTGCACATTTATATATATGTACTTTGCAATTTATATATATATATTTATATAGTCTTGCACACTGATAGAACCATGTCGATACTACATATATATTCTCAACTTGCTACTTATATATGTACCATGTAGGAGTGCGAGCAAAATTTTTTTTTCCTCTTTTATTTTTTTTGCCATATATGCATGACAGACTCGAATCGTCGAGCCACTCAGAATTGCTGCACTATGGGGCTGCTGAGGTTACTGCTGCTGGTACACACGAGTCATGTTTGCTGCACAATGCACGAAGCAAGTTGATGTTGGTAACGATCCATGTACTTAACGTTGTGTCTACTACGGGTTTTGAGTACATCAATCGAGTTCACTCTAATGAAAAACCCACTACTGACGATGCCGTCTTTTTTGTATATATATATATATTTAACACAGGAAAAAAAAACAGTTTCACAAATTATTCTCAAATTAAGATTATTTTTTATTACACACAGTAAACATTAAATATAATCTTTAATTATTCTGAATATTTCTACATAAAAATTTGATCGAAAAAATCTATCACTTATCAATATGCAATTTATTTTCTCCGTATGAGAGTAATTCATTGAATCGACGCATGTGCGCCTCTTTAGTTAATGCATCTCATCATAATAAAACAAGTCCAGACGCACAAGTTTCTGGCCACGTGCCCTCTCTGGTCCAGCTTTTCAAACGAAAAACGACATTCTTTATCGTGAAGTGAAATAGATTTCTTGTGTCTATACTATTTTTAGCAAAAAGAAAAAAATAATAATGTATTTTCAGAAAAAATTTTGATCTCAAAAATGTGTCTTCTTTGGTTATTATATAAAAAGAATATTCGCCGCCTCTGAGTCAGAAAATTCTAACGTAACATAAACGTTACGTAAGGTAACGTTACTTAACGCAAAATTATGTAACGTAACATTATATAACGTAACGTAAATTTAAATTCTTAGGCGCGACAGATTGTTAAAACCAGCAAACATAACCTCAAAATTAGTAGGTCAAAGGTCCGCGTCAAGAGGCGAACATAACCTCAAAAATTGAAAATCAATGGCCAATGTCAAGGAGTGACCATAACCTTAAAATTCAGCCATGATAAAGAGGCAAATATAACTTCAAAATTTAGAAAAGATTGAAGAGCAATAAAAAAACATAACCTCAAATTTTAGATCTATTTCTATAAATATTTCGTTGAGATGTCGTTTCTAATAGAATGACTCAATATAACCTTGACTCACATATACTCGAGTTTACATTGAGAATTTGTATATTCGTCTCGAGAAAAAGTGCGAAAGAAATCTTTTATACAAACGGTCATTGCACCATGTCTAAAAAAAGAGACGCAAAACACCGTCTAAATTCACGCGAGGGACCGTGTACGTATATATATATATATATTTGATCTCGTTTCACGATATTCGCCAGAGATCATCGATAAAATACAAGCCAGACTGCAAATGATCGGTAAAAATAAAGAAAAGGGTTTTTTTTGCGATCAGTCGATAAACACACGTTCATTACACGCGGCACCGCATCGACAAACGCGCGTGAGTTTCGATATAATTAGCGACCGATTGATTAGTGGTCCAACACTTTCAGTCTATACACCAATAGTGTACTATATATGTATTCTATTCCCAATGGACCTGAAACGCTTCACTGATTGCACAAAAATATATATATATATATAAATATATCACTTTTTTTTTGTTAAACTACTTGGCTAACCAAAATAGATCTCTGTCATTTTTGACCGATTTAAATCCTCTAGGGAATGAGACAAATTTAATTTCCCCTCTTTGAAAATAATTATAGGAAATGTTTCGAGCTTGATGTAAATTGTATTTTTGGATATTTTTCAAAGATTAATTTGTTATGCAAATTCATTGAAATAAACATATTCTAAAATTAAGAATATATTTTTGTCAATCTTAAATATTCTTGAATTAAGAATATAATTTTTGCACTAAAATAAAAGTAAATTAAAATAAAAATTTACAATATAGAAGACAGAATAAATATATTCTCAAAGTAAGAATAAAATTTTTGCCCGTTTCAGTGAAACAAAAATCAAAATAAAAAGGGTAAAAAGAAAGGAAACGAAAAAGTGCGTGCATTAAAGGGACTATATTATCCTCTTTAGTGTTCGATATGTCTGTCCAGTCGTTCAACTGCGCTTGTAACACGCGTATACGCGTCACATGGTCGCACTTTTAAGCCAGTTTCCCTTTCATCTTCGTCTGTCCTCATCTCGAAGACCTCGAAGAGAATTCTCTTCCGTTCACTCTCCTCATGCACCAATGCCTAATTCTTCAAACCACCGATCCTTCTATTTATCCTGTCTACCTACCTCCATATAATAATATATTCCTTTTGACGTGATCACAATATATATATAATGTTGCTTTTATACTATAAATTTCTAAAATCAGCTTTTCTATATTGGGCATGACGAATTAATTTTTTGATCTATTGACATGAATAACTTATATATGGAATATTGTGTGTATTAAATTTCCATTTTTTTCGTGACATTTTTAAAATATTATTATTTATTCTATATACTCAGAAAAGAGTATTCTTGTTTTGAGAGGAATTCCTTTTCCTTTTGATAGACTCTAGTTGTTATCCTCTCCTAACGAGAGACTATAAAATTATCAAAACAAAACATTTTACTGCGGATCATTTAATTTTTTTTCTAAAAAAGTAAGCAAAAAATATTCTTAAAGTTAGAGTAAAATTTTTTTTAGTATTATCTTTATTTGCTGTTTTTTAACATTACCGTTATGAGAACAAGGGTCATTGATGAAATCGAACGTTGGAAACTGATACTTTTGTGATTCTCGATAGCTTCATTTTTCAAAGGTGCCGATTTTATCGACAGGGAAGATTTAATGAATAGATATATATATACATGTATGCAACAAAAAGCTTCACATTTTAAGGCTAAAATAATAAATAGTAAAAATCATTTAGCAAAATTTTACTCTTAAAATAAGAATAAATTCCACTTTAAAAATAATAATAAAATACTTCCGTTTTTGTTTAATTTATGAAAATATATTTTCTCATTAAGGTACAGAGTAACTTGAAAAAGTTTTGTTGTGCTTTTTTTAAAATGATATGAGACGCACAGCGACAAGATAATGATTTAATTTACATGCATATAATTGAGGGAAAGTAAATTGGCCTTCATTTAAATTGTATCATCTGTGAGAGTGTGCGTTTAAGTTGGCAAAATGACCTGTTAATGAGACATATAGTTGGCGAGGCGGCAAGGTGATGAAGAGCATTAATCAGACAGATGATTTGTGAACTAAATAATTGTAAAAATGTCGCCTTATTCATAATTCTTAATATTTCAAATCGACTGAGAGTAATATTCTTGATTTAATAGGATTCCTCTTATTTTAATGCATATTTTCCTCTATATAACGCAAAAGGATTTCTCTTATTTTAAGAGGATTATTCTCTACTTAAGAATAATCCTCTTTAAATAAGAGGAAAATACTCTCCGATTAAGAGTAATATTCTTAATTCAAGAGGATTTTTGCAAGAGGAATTTTCCTCTAATTTCAAGAATATTTTTTTTGTTGTAGTTAAAAATATATTAGAAAATTAAAATGAGAATATTAAAACTTTCAGTGACATAACATTGTCAGTATATGCAATTTTGTCATTTTTTTCAACTGTCATTTTCAATAGCTCGTAATACAAGATGAATGAGAGGGTTAAGCGGTTAATGTCCGTCTTTCCCATAAATTCGAAACTTTATCAAAGCCATGTGTCCGTAACATTTGTAGGAAATCATGCGTGAACCGCCAATATATGTATAAATATTGCTAAACACGTGACACACGTTGTAAACGCGCGTTTTTTTTTTTTTTAAAAAAAAGACTGATGGGAAAGTTTTCGCGCACATTATTCACAATCTCCACCATTGATCTGATATTAAACAGAAAATGCGGTTTTGTAAAACAAAATAACTACGCTAGAGAGTGCTTTGATGGGCGCTAGTAACAGTATATATAAGATTTCTTCTTAGAGGAGGTGTGAAGAGAGTTGGAAAGATTCATGGAGATGAAATTCAGATGGGAAAATAAGAGAAGCAAATGATGATCTTGCTATATGTTTGACCCTGAGCATCGTCTGTTTCTCTTCATCTCAACATCGCATATATCATACTTTAAATCGTCAATGATCATGATTTCAAATCGTGATTCAAAAGCTTCTTCTTTTTCTTCTTCTTCTTCTTCTTATTTTACATTCCTTTAAATCAAATTTTTCCTTCTTTAAGTAACACACGAAACTGTGAAAAGATGATTAAAATCTTCTCTAATATGAATAAAGTTTATATCCTTTCTATTTATGAGAATATATTTTTCAATTTAATATTGCATTCAGTATATTGTATTCTTCAGAGGAAAATATTTATTAAATATTATAAAAATACTCTTATTTTGAGTAAAACAAACTATCAGAAGAGAGATTTTCCTATCAAAATAAGAATAATTTTACAAATTCCGATTAAATAAATTAGAAATTGTATGAAAAAAGTGGTTTAGTAATTAAAATAATCAGTATTTTGTATTTTTTTTCTTTTTTTTAAAAAAAAAGTAGATTTTTTAAAATTTAAATGGCTTTTTGTGTGTATATATATGAAAAACTGAAAAAGATAACACATCTGCAACAAATTGAAGTTGGTTTTCATTCGCTTGCGTAACTCGCAAGAAGTACATTTCATTTAAAATGTAAATTGCGTCGAGTATTTGGCGCATCGTTGGACGCTCCGCGACGCGACACCGCGACGAAACGTCCCCGACATTAAAATGTAATTTAATTCGTATTCCTCTTTACTGCTTGCACCTTTTTCGCAACTACGACTATTCCAACCCTAGTACCTATATATGCTCACATATAATCTTTTCCGCGCTCGCAACTTACATAGACGATTTTATATAACAATATATGTATTATACGTTGAGAAAAAAATTTTTATTAATAATTTTCAAAAGAAAAAAAAAGTGAAAATTTTAGAGTAGAATTTAGAAATTAGAAAATAAGATGAAGGAATTAGGACAGAAAATTTGAAGTTTAATTAGGAAAGTTGGAATTTGGGAAAATTCTAATTGTAATTCCTCTTATATAAGTTTCCATTCTCCGTTTTCCACTTCCTGTTTCCTAATTTAAAGCATCAACTTTCCATTTCCACTGCCTGTTTCTTAATTTAGAATTCCTACTTTAAACAGGAAACAGGAAGTGGAAAATGGAAAGTTTATTGAAACTTGAATTAGGAAAAAGAAAGTCGGAATTGGGTAATAAAAACAAAATATTGAATCTTGCCTATTATTCTCTCTCGGGATTTTCATCACGATTTTGTTTCGTTCTCATATAATCACTTTTTCAATATTCGATGCGGAAAGTTCATTCCACATTTTTTTCGAATGAAAGAAAAAAAAAGGAAAAAAAAGAGGAGGATCCCCATATAGTTTGATGAAAAGACTCGAAAAGTAACTGATGGAGACTGTTCGACCAACGACATTCCGGTCATGTTTTATCCCTTGGAGTATCGACTCAGATGTGTTAGCTGCTCCAAAGTCGGTACGTGAGGCATGTGATGATACGTGACGCGGTCAAAGTTTCGTCCTCATCCTGTTGAATCGAAATCATTCCCAACACCTTATATATATATATATATATATATATATATATACACATTCGCTGATGCTGCGAATGTCTACATTCCTTCTGGTCTTGAGATCCGATTTACAAATCTATTTTCCCGCCGAGATGTGCTCTGGATTTTTTTCCCTCCATTTTTTTTTCTTCAATCCCGTCGATTATTCGATCTTGGCTATTTGGAAAGTGAAAATGCAATGCTGATAAAATTTACAACATTTCACATATATTGTGAAAAATATTCAGATTTTTTTTTATTAATTAATTCCTATCAAAATGAGAATACTTCTTTTTAAATCTGCAGTGATACTTCAACGAGGAAGTAAACTGTAACATCAGAAAATAGAATTCTTTTTTCTTCCCCTTTCTCCAATATAAAAGAATAACAAAAACCTTTTTTTTTGTTTACATAGTCGTTATGTATTGAGTTTTGGATTCACCGAAGAAAATTGAAACCCGTGAAGATTTTTTTATTTATTTTTTTTGAAACGAAGTCTATATACTCTTTATCAGCTCTCGCACATCACCATAGCGACCGCTTAATTGGAGAAGGAATTCCCCCGTAATAAAATCGTCAAGTATTCCCATTCCCCTGGTTATAAAGAGCGGAACAAAATACGGAAGTTCCATGACGAAACAAATCCTTGCCTATATATAATACAAACTGGTGTACGTTTAAGGGAATCCGCACATATATATATATATATATTTTTGCAAAAGGTGAAGAGGGAGAGAGGGAGATGCTGTTTCATGCATCGGTATGCCGAAGAGAAAAGGTCTCTCTTTTTCTTGCTTATGGTAGGGTGAGAAATCCGCTCTGCTCTTGATAAACCGTCTTTAGAATTTCCTTTCATGGCACAGATTCACACAGAAGGAGGGAAGAATATTTTAGGGGAATAAGTCGTGGTAATTTGTTTGAGCAAAGTCTAAATCTTGTTTATTCGTGAAAACAATCTGCTATGGTGATTTTGCATTTCCGTTGTTGAAAATTATTTTAAGACCAAGGGCTGAAAACAATGAATATACCAATTTCTTCACTAAAAAAAAATCTGAAAATTTTTCACCAATTTTCTTTTCTTTCTATAAAATTCTATAAAAAAACATTCTCTGAATATTTAAGTATAAAATACCATTTGGTCTTACCCGTTTTTTGATCTTGTGTGTCGGTATAAAAGGGTTGAAAATAACAGCGGAAGCTGTGAGATAATCTTTTTTTGCGATCAGTGCGAAGATAAGTATGAGTGGAGTAGAAACTAAATCCTAGGATCCATTCCAGGCGGTACAATAAGTTAGAAGGCGGTAGTCCCTTCGAGAATATAAGTTAAAGGCCTTCGAAGAGAGCGAAGCAGCAGCCATCGACTTCTTTTCACTTCTCGTTTATCATCTTAACGCGACGTGGTCTTAAACTATTAGCTTTTTGAAAGCCATCAGATTAGCCACAAAAACCTCAATACCAATTTCAAATTTTTTTTCTCACCTATTGAATTAAAAAAAAAGTACCTTTCTTTTTTTTACATCTCGCTAAAGTACAAATAACTTTAGTATCTTAATAGAAGCAACATTCTACTTTTTGGAGAATCAGCCACAAAAAAAGTACACATGAAGAAAAATTCATTTCCTTCTCTATATAAAATCCTCTTGAACAAAATTCGCAAGTTTAATCAAATTTTCAATCTAAAAACTTTTGTTTCTAGAGTATGAAAATTAGAAATCTTGTTTTACAATGGAATCTCTAAGGAGCAGGCAACTTTTGATAGTCGTTTCCGTGTTACGCGCGCGCAAGGAAAAGTGAAGGTGTGGATTTTGTGGAAGGTGGACGGAGAGGAGGAAAAAAAAAGAAGAAGGTAAAGCAAAAAAAAGATGAAGAAGAAAAGAAGGAAGGTTCGAATATAATGCATATTCGAGAAGAAAAGAGAAGCAACAAGAAATATGCCGAACGGCATATATAAAAGGAGATGCGAACAAGAGGCCATGTAAGGGAATCGGAGCAACAACGTTGCATTTTGCCCGGCCAAAGGCAAAAGTAGCAAACTCGACGCGAACCTCCAGAGGCGCAAACTGGTTTCAAATGTCGTGGCTCATCGACGCTCTCCTGTTTTCAAGAGTCTCTCATCTCCTCGCCAAAAACACTTTACACAAACTCCAAGAATATATATATTATGTATTTAATCCTTCAACCTTCATGGAGATCAAAATGAGGAGTTCAAAATTTGAGAATACTTTTTCAGAAAGTTTCATCAAATTACATACAAGTGGGATTAAGATGTCGTATCTGTCGTCGCCGATTGAGAATTTAACATCAGATTTTTAAAATTTTGGTTTGGGTTTCTAAAATTATTTAAATTCCCTTGGTTACTGGATTATTGGGGCTGCTTATTACAAATCGGAAATCGGATTTACTGATCCAGAGAACCCTCCGGTAATAAGTATGGAGAAAAATGAATTGTTACTAAACCTGGAATTAATAAATTTTGTTTGGCCGCTACTGTATTGTAGTAACGAATTTGAAATTTTAGCCTAAAATTATCACTCTCTTCATTTATCTGAACTACCTTGTTGGAAATTTGATAAATTAAATTAAAATTTTCTAAAACATTCTTGTGCGAGAATTACAGAAACTGTTTTTTCATTACTAATGCATATGGATTCATCTTAACACTGATGTTATGTGCCCTGAATTAAACATTCACTTATAGCAAAATCTATTCACCACGACGCATCAATATTCACAGCAGAATGTATCGCTCTCAATGACACTCACTATATGTTACACACTATAGTGGGTTATGAAAACCTAATCAGACTTTTGTTCGACAAGATAATTCTTACACTAGATCAAAATTGAATTACACATCTGTATTAACAGATAGACTAATAGATTTTATTATAAAAATTAATACCGTCCAACAAAAGTACGATTTTGAAAATGGAAGGATTTTATATCTTTTCTTAATTCTACTGATTGTTTCCTCAACGTAAATAATTTATTCATTAAATGACGACTACAATCTAACTAAAAATAGGTTGTAAAATATAAGCAATTATAAACCGAAAGGCTTACAATATTCACAGTGATTATTCTAACACCCTAAGTGTTCGAAACCATCTACAAAAAAAATTAATCACCACTGAATACATCGTTCAATGAACACAACAGACTCGTATTTGTAAAACAGTCTGTTACTGAAGAAAGTTCTCATTTTGCAACTGCGCGAAGTGTATAATGATCGATAATCGAATGCGAGCCGCGCGTTAAAGAGGGTCGGGATTATCTGAGAAAATCTTGTCTTGGAATTCTCGCTGACCATAAGCGCGCGAACGAGTTTTGTGCACAAGAGGAAGGTTCGTTTTACTGGGTGGAATATAGCAACTGATCACGGAAGCACCTGTGGCCGGGAAATAAAATAGAATGACCGTGCAGTGTGCACCATACCAGTGGAGGCGAGTACGAAACAAGTCCAAGAGTGTGTATGGCAAGAGAAAGAGAGAGAGAGAGAAAATGAAACAGAATGAAACTTGGAAGTCGGAGGAGTCTTCATGCTCATACTCTCTCGAATGCCGAGACGTCGTGATCTTTACACGGCAGACCGCGTGGCAGCCGGGTCGGTGAATTTATTTATACCGATTCTCTTTTGCTAATGTAGGTGCGTGCACAATATCACCTACATTAAAACCTATCATTGTATTTATAGACATCTTGTTGTGCCAGTTGAAACAATTCATTTCTGTCGACACGTATTCGGTTCAACAGCAACGTGTGACCTCAACAATTCTTAACTTTCAATACTTACACTTTAAATTCTTGGAAGGACAACAAGAATTTTTATTTATATCAAAAAAAATTATTTTTAGGGTTTCGTGGCTCAGGCAAAAAAAATTATAATCAATAAACAGAAAGAATAGTGATCAAATAGAAAATAGCGATTAAATATTAGAAGAATAGCGCGAATCAACTAAGGAAGAATAGCGATCAAATTGTAAAAAATACTGATTAAAATAACAAGAATACTGATTAAAATAACAAGAGTAGGGGATTAAAAATAATTGGCACTCTCTCTCGTGTTATAAAGTATATATAACCTGAATCTTAATTGAAATCATGAAAAATGAGAGTGAAAATAAGAATGTACAGATAAAATACTGATTAAAAAAAAAGAATTTATACGGATGAATGGCCAAAATCACTAAAAAAATTCATACATAATTCATAAAATAATTTTTAAAAATAGCAGTTTAAAAAAATGTTCAATTTCTGGAGCATTAAACTCGTATATATCTAAAATACCAAGAATAATATGGCAATACTAATTATACTATGAAAGTAGACAGAAAAAAAGTATATTTCAAATTAATAAGATGAATTAGAAGAAAGATAACCAATCAACGATTTCTAAATACGGATTAGTTTGCGCATATAAGTGTGTGTATACATATATGCAATTACATAAGAAGAAGTTATGAGCTACAAATTACAAATGGTTTATAGAAAAAGAAAATAGCACATATAAACTTGTATTTTATGGTTCAGAAAGAGAATATATATAATACACTGATATAAAAGTCTGAACCAGAAATAGACTAATATTAGCAACATTTTATCACTCTTGGTGCACAGCTGCGGAAAATATAAAGAGACTAAAGAGATATATTGCGGAGACAAGAAAACCCTTGGATTTTTTTTTCTCGTTCAATTTCAACACACTTGAGACAAATACACACTCTTATATTTATAAGTGGTTGAGATTGTTTATACACAAAAGAAAACGAGGGGGTGGTTATATTAGAAAAATATAAGTTCAACCTCCTCTGTACAGATGTATCATATATATATATATATAATACTATATGGTAAAATAACTGTTCACGCAAATAGTTGGCAATGATAGATTTGTGCTTACATTTTGGCACACGTGCGTGTAGTGAGATTGTATATATACTTGCGCGAGTCATGTCAAAGCGAATGTGAGTGTCGATTTTATTCCTTTTCTCTTGGCTACAGAAACAGCAATTCAAGCTGGTGGATTCCTTTGGTCTATGCAGACACTGTGTCTCTCGCGAATGGACACCTTTATATGCACACGATATAGGGAAAACATTCACCACATTAAATACGAAATACATGAAAAATTCCTATTTTTATGACATCAAATAGAGGTATTCTCTTTTTTATATCTTTCTCTTCAAAATTTTAATATTAGTTTGTTAAATAATTTTATTTTAATTATCAATCGAGTGCAATTTAGAGGGATTACAAAAGCTTTGGTCCTTCCCAAAAGCTGCTACAAATTTTCCTAGTTTGCGGTGACAAGTTCAATGACTGACTCTTTATTGACAGCTGATTGATCGAAATTTCAATACAATAAAAACATTATAAATCCAAACATTTAACTAATTTTTTTTTCTTAAATTATTATAGTGATTTTAAAAATATAATTTGTAAAAATATTTTCAAAATCATTTTTCATTACGATAACAGGATAAAATTGATTGGATTACAAAAAGAAAACATACTCTCACACGTCGTGTTTCATCTCCTTTTTTTTCTGAAATCCATTAGTGTTGAAGTACATACTTGACATCATTACTTTCTTTATCGTAACCTTATATGTTTATCACGTTCTTGTTAGTTTAGTACAACATTACATGTTTTTTACTACTTCTCTTTTTCTCTCTTTAAAATAAAAACACCGGCGTATAAAAAAAAGAAAAATTACAAGAAATGCAATTTCAAGAGAAAAAGACACTTTTTTAAAAAAATTAATTAGTTTCTATTTTACTTTTAAAAGGTAACAATCTGATAAAATGCATTAGGTGCAAGAATTACGTAATGAAGGACGCACAAAACTACTTTACTCGAAAGTTAAATTAAAAAAAATAAAAAGAAAAATAAATAAATTGAAGTGAACGCGAGACTAGAATAGTAGCTGTCATTAGAGGGAAAGCTTGCGAAACAAGTTAAAGAAGAAAAACAACCATATCATCCGCATGCTTTTCGCCAGAGTTCTTAAGGGTTAACTTAAACTTGACCGTTTAATAGACTTGTTGGGGAAAACTTCCTCTTGGTCATTCGAGAAGCGTGGAGCAACACCAAACACCCAAAACTTTTCCTAGGTTTTTCATCGTTACAACAGCAACGAGATATAGACGCCGAAAGAGAAAGAGAGAAAGAGTAGAAGAGTTACTTAGAGCAAATGGTCTTTTGGAAGTCGTATAAACCTTTTCAGGTGGAAGCACCGCTGTTGCTTATATAGACTTTAGGGTTGCTTGCTGCGCACTGATACTATTGATTCAAAATACACTTGTTTCAAACTACCAACATTAATTCAAAAAATATTTATTCAAACTACTTTTTAGCAACTACTTCCAAAGCAAGCGTTACCATAGGACGCTAGTTAGTTTCTCAGGAAATGACTACAACAGAAATAGGGAAATCTAGTCACTGCCTCATCCGGTCCACATTTCAATTTCTGCACGTCTAGTTCAAAGATAATAAAAAACAAATAAAAATTTTATTACAAAGAAATGCTATCCCTCTGTCACTGAATCATGATTTTGATTTTAAACAGATATAATTTTTTCATATACACTGTTTAATAAAACAATTTTTTTTTTTGGTGGAGGAAAGGTTTTTACAATTTCAGCAATAAAATAAAGGGATAGAAGCCAAGTCGTATAAAATTTTTCAGACGGAACTACTGCATATATATATATATATATTGGGGAGGATTGCTTACGATTGGTAAAGTTTCGCGCGCGATGCGATCACATTTCCGCACGAACAAGTTATCGATTTTCATTACCGCCCTTTTAGATACAAATGTGTCACGAACCTTATCTCTACTTCAAGCGACATGTCTCGGTGTTTGTGCATTGCCTACCAAAACAATAGTCTCTCTCATTTTCTCTCTCATTTTCTCTCTCTCTCTCTCTCTCTCTCTCTCTCTCTCTCTCTCTCTCTCTTAAGTAATGTTGCGTGGAAATTGTTCAAATACCTTATGATCTTAAAGGCGGCAGAATTAAGTACATGATACGGAATTAATTGTTCATTCCAAATGGGTGATCTCATCCTCAAAAGGGGTTCCTTTGAATTATCGGTTTTTGGTGAGCTATTTCATTAAATCAGTCGAAAAAAGAAATTTGTGAAAGGGATGAGATTCATTAGACTAAATATTATTACAATTATAATATTGATCTAAAAGGAGAAAATATTTAACTTTTAGAAAGCTATTACAAAAATCATTTCCTTTAATTCTACAGACATTTTTGCCTTATAATTTTTGCGTTTGGACATTTAGTAACCCCCAACAAAAATAGTTTGATAAAATGCTTCATTAGTGACAGAGAACAAGGAACAGAATATTCTAAGAAAAGAATCTGTCCCTTTGAATCACCTGACATATTTCCATGACGTCAATTAAGTGACTACTTCTTCTCTTTCAGTTTGCATCGCTTTTAAAATATGAGTTCATCATCGTTCTTTTGCATAATAGAAGCCTAATAGCGTGTCCTTTTTTTTTCTTTTTAGAAAAATGCAATCATTTATAGGAACGAGTTTGAAATAAATATTGTCCATGGACCACCTTCAGTGCAAACTTCATGTTTTGCTCATACATCATGAGGTTAATTTCACGAAATTATTCTGTGTCACTCTCTCGCTTGCATTTTGCATCGACGAGGAACCACGAGAAGAATGTCTTGGACAACCTTCGACCTGGGAATTATACATTGAGAGAGAGAGACTATATATACGTCCAGCAGAGCATACTCGTGGGTGTTCGATAAATTGGTCAGGTGGGACATCGCTATTGTTTCGACTGGATTGAGTGCTTAATCACGCTCCCGCGATTGAAGGAGAGAGATCTACTCTCTCTCTCTCTCTGGCTTTGTACATATATGTAGACTGTCAGGTATCCGCGATCGATTTTCTTCTATACACAATGTATATTTCAACGTTATTTCTGAAATGTAAACTCGTTTATTTTTTACCTCGTGGATGATCTCGTTTTTAAAGGGAAATTTTAGAATAGGCGGGAAAAAATTGAATATTAAAAAAATATATATTCAGAATCAATGGTATATGGTTTCAAATATTTTTAGGAATACCAAACAAATCCTGAAGTTCAAAGTTCCAAAGTACTAAAAATCTAAAAGTACTATGTATTTTTTTCTTCCTGATTTCTCTTCTCTTATTCCTAATTCCTAATTTTAGTTTAGGATCGCTAATTACGAATTTGAAGTGGAATTTTAAAAATGAAAAATGTCGAATACAATTCGCTTAAAAGTTAACTAAATGTTTAAATCAAGGATATATTGAATCACTCGACTTTCGAATAATTAACGACATATATAGTTAATGAACAAGGATTAATTGTCTCCATTGTCCGCAATCACTAAAACCTCAATACGATAGCACTTTTTCAACGGAGGTTTTCCTATATCTTGTATATTTTTTTTTTCCTACAACTAACGAACAGAGAAAGGCCCATCGATACTGTTACCACATATAATCAATGCTTTTTGTCGAGGACACATTTTACAACGAAAAAAAAATGTGAGACAAAGCTCATTCATTTATCTTGCAAAAGGTCCATAAATTTGAAAAACCAACTTTCAATTTAAACACAAAAAAACTAAGAGAATAATTAAACTAATTAATAATAATAAATAAATAATAAAATAAACATGATATATAAACTAATTTTCATTTTTTTTAAATAAATGAAATTCTTTTGTTACAGGTGAGTTCAACGAATGGATGATTCCTGGTTTATTGTGAGTGAATCTTAAATTATAAGTTAATTCATTTTATTCGAAAAGAAAAGTTTTTAAAAACTTTTTTCCGTATAATTATCAATTTATCAAACAACTGCTCGATTCAAATCGACTACTAATTAGTTTTCCCACGTAAAATTCTCTAATTAATTTTCGATGACTCACAAGTCTCTCTCTTGTTATTATTATTATTATTATTATTATTATTATTATTCCACAGTGGAAATTGTCGAAACAATAAAAATTTGCCTCGATCGACTTATGTTTAACAAATTATACAATAAGAATTTGTAAAAAAAATTATCAATATTTAAATTTTATTTTAAAAAAATATTTGTTTTTGAAATATTTTTGGGGTAGAGGAGAATTCGAGAAAGTTACAAAACAATAATTTCTCAAGTAGCATTTTCAGAAAAAAACGTAAATCACTTACGGGGGGCTTAAATAAAGTGGAATTATTTTAAATGTGTAAAAGCCACTCGACTTTTCTATTCTCTAAACCTGGATTCTGATTAACAAAACATTTTTGATTATATATGTGTATTTAAATTCAAGTCACGTTTCAAAATGAATACAGTTTTGTTTTGATATGATACATTGGAAAAATGACACAAAGAAAGCATATATAATAAAAAAAATATCTTTTACATTTGCCTAAGTATCGCTACACCTTGACGCAATGATATTGAAACCACTTTCTTACCATTGGTAAAGTAACGGATGACACGCACCTAGTGAATAGAATCCTCGAACGTATATATATTTTTACCTATATATGTGAGTGTGTCTTTTATGTGCGCCTTCTCCCTGTTATTTCAACTAAAGTGCATAGCTTACATATCTTCCCAAAGGATTCATTGTTGTTTCCTGAATGTTTTGACTCTTTAGAGAGTTTGTAGTTTATCTCAAGCCTCGATCGGTTAGAGTTGAGCGCATGAAACGACATGCCTATATATGAGAAGAAGCATTAGAAAACGTACCAGAAATTCAATGGCGCGACCGCCTCAATGAGATTAGAATCACTCACTCGCGTATATAACAGCAAAAAGCTCGCAGGCGATCGTTAGTCGCGACTCTCGACTTGGAGAGTTTTATTGACACCTTCGGCTAAAAGAGAAACATTCTCTTAATATATCATCTAACGTGCATCTCGTTAGCGTATGTGCAAATCCATTCATATACTTCCGGGAGTGGAATTAACTAAACACTTCTGTAGAGTACGATTATTAATATAAAGTATTTAAATACAAGAATAATTTTGAAAAATCGCGGGGGGGATCGAACCCAGGACCCTTGGGACGCGAACCGTGTACTCTGACCACGCAGCCACGTTGACTTGAAAATTTTTTACTTAACACTACTTGTTTGATATTAAAACTGAATTTCTTCTGTTGGCGATAACTCTAATAAAACATTTTTAGGTTAATACTCTGCTAAAACAACAGCAAATAAAAAAAAATTGTTAGAATAACAAAAATAGTTATTTTTAGAAATTTCTTTATTATAGTCGAAAGACTTTTATCATGTTACTGAAAATAAAAAGAAAAGAAAACATAATATAATAATGAAGAAGAAACAGAATCGAAAGTAAAGATAAACCAAGTTGAATTGTAATTTTAAATGTTCCGGCGCATTGTTATTGTTGATTTTAATAGGTGTATAGTCTTTAGGAAAGATAACCGATAGCGACATGCGCATAGGGATGTGCTTCTTCTTTTCTTTTTTTTACCGATATTATCAGAGGCACCTACAACACAGCACCTACGCGTTACATCCTTTTCTATCAAGAGATGCAATCGAATTGAAAGCTTTCAGTATAGGTACGCACGAGGGAGTTCGAAGTCGAGACAATAAAATTTTTGAATCACGAATCGTTATTGTGATATGTTCTTCTCACACCCATTTATTTTTCTCAAAAACTGTTTGAAACTTTCTCTTCCTGAAACAAATGTGCTTTATCAGCTTTCTCGCACATACTTGACAACATCCTCCTTGAGGAAAAACAAGGTATTCTTTCTATATATAGATTTACCCTTTAAAGTCTTTTCTGACTTAACATTTATGGTAGTCGTTCATTTTTTTCGGTGGAGACAATTAGGTTTTTAGAGGATTATTTTATATATAATATTACAGATGGTTTCTATCGTATCTTTGTTTTTTTTACTTTCTTTTCTAAATGAAAACGAACAGATATAGTAGTGAAGAGGAGCGATGAGAAGTCCTCGACTTGATGAAGCCACAGTTTCAAAGTATATATGACTATAGGTGTCGACTTGGACAAAATAAACAAAGTTGATATCGACCTTTTCGAAAGCCTTAAGGGCTTGGAGCTTCTGTTTATTTTTTCGGCTCCGTGTTCTCTTTGGAAATACAAGCATCATCATATAACGATGTATGTTTACAGAACTGCCAACTAGACCACACACACATGTGCGGAGAAACAATTAAATTGCAATTTACAATAAATTAGTTTTTTTATTAGGATTTTTTACCATAAAGCAGATAAACCAGAGATTGAACATAAATCTTCAGTTTTTACTTACAGTCTAACCTAACCCAAGATAATTTAACCGAACCGAACATAAAGATACTAATTATTTTACTAATAGTTTAATAATACATATAAAAAATATTTTATATAACTTAGTTTATGAGCTGTAAAATTTGAATCGCACAGGAACATTTTGACGTTAAATGTTTTATGGTAAATTGAACAGGAAAATTTGTGGACTATGCAGAAAAAGATTTTTTTTCTGCTGTCACTGCGCGTGTACGAAATTCACGTGACAAGGCGATAGACAATAATTTTTTTCTTTGATAGCTATACATTTTATGAAATGACGTGAAATTACGCTTCATTCAAATGATAAATGTGTCGATTCACTATATGGCAATCGATATAATACTATAATTGTTATAATGTTGAGGACAACGCAACAGTATATATGTGAACGTTTTCTATACATAAGAGAATCTTTTTCGTGGGTGTTGGCAAGGTGCATTATAACTCTTTATACGCGAAGACAAGACCACCCATGTGGATATTGTATTGACAATGGAGATCCGCCTTTCACAGAGGTATTTACTTAATTTTATTAAGTGATTAATTTTCCAAAAATTTCAAATAATTACATGAACTTAAAATCAAAGATTTTTTCTGTTTTAATTATTTAATTAATTTTTTTTAATTACACTAATTTTTTTTTTTTATATATTTGAATGTTATCAAACGGTTTTTGGTCTTATTATATATAAAATTCTGAATATTAAAAAAATTTAATAACAGAACAAGGATTATATAACAATTTCTTGAATTCGCGGGAAAAAAAACTGGAGCCTTTATTTTAGCAAAAGGTCGTAGTCTCTATATCCGTTTTATCACATATGAAAAGTCAACACCAAATATTCTACATGCAAACAAGCAAATAAAGCCATATTGATCTGTTTTGATAAACTTTTATAGTTTCAGTATGGCAAAAGTGCAAATATTACAACATTCCTAACGTTTATTTTTATTAGGCAAATAAAAAGTATATGAATTTTTTTTTTAATTAAAAATAATATGATTGCGCGGAAGGAATTTTGAATAAAAAAAAGAATAAACAGTTTTTTTAGTGAGGGCTTTAAAAAAACTACCAGTACTCTTACATTAAAAAAAGATTTTGTGTTTGCAGCAAAATCGCTTGGTTAGGCAATTTTAATTCTTGTAACCAAATTTTGGTTGGCTGAAACTAAACTAAACATTTTTGTTATAAGCTATTAATTTATCCTAATTATTAAAAATTTAAATTATTAATGTATACCGCTCTATAATATTTTTGTACCGATTAAAGCTTATCGGAAAACAAAAAAAAAACAAGTACATTTTCTCTGTAAATGATGAAATTTCACATACCCAGACGATTGCATTTTCATGTGTGTAATTAAATGCATATATGGGAGGGGAAAATTTGAAATGACGGTGAGATATAACCCGTCAAAGCAATTGAAAAATACTTGAGTTTCTGGATATATGAATTTTGTTTTTATTAATTTTCGAAACGCAAACAGGTATGTACTCTCGTATAAATTCTACTTGCCTCTCGTCATATTCCGTCCTTCTGGTATTTTCTGACTTTGTTTTCATTTCGATAAGTAGTTTGTACCGCGACACTTGCAGCGCATCGTAGGAGGTTTATAGGCACATAACATATGTATTTGTGGCAGCAAACATTAAATGAAGAAAGGATGATTGCCGCCCATTTCTACTATGTGCTCGTATATATGTATATATATATTACACGTTGGTTTACTAGACTGGAAAAATATTACGTTACAAACGTGAGTGAGAGAAAGAGAAGAAAATATTAAAAATAATTTTACCTCAAAATCAATATTTGCACAACTTTACAGAAATATTGGAAAAATTTATGTACATTAATGAAATTTCCACGTCAAGAAATTGTTGAAATTCTATACGTAAATTAACAAAATATATACATAAAAAAATAATAATAAATCAATATAATAACAAAATAATAATAAAATACATAGACTAAATTTCTTGTAGACAATTTATAACAGTAACGATAGAATCTTTCTAGACCTGGTAAAAATCAAAAAAAGCAGTGAAAAATGCTTGTAAAAAAAGCTCAAGTATATGTATCACTTGATGGATATCGTTGATGAATCTCTTGTGTGCTTCTTGTGACATTTTTAGAGAGATTGGACGCACGTGTTCCATCTCTTCTAGATTGCCAAACTCCTCTCGATTCACTTTTTCCTTCACAAAATAATATTTTTTTGCCCCTAAAATAGTCGATTCACAAATTTTGTCTATTGAATCACTCCATTATATTTTAAACAAACTAAAAAAACATAGAACAATTATTACCAATTACATATATTTATAAACAATTATAAAAAATTATAAACAATTCCTTTTTGTCGGACATATACAAATGTATCAACTCAAAATATATTGGAAATCCCTTTTTTTTGAAATGACTGACGTGCTAAAAAAGGGACACAACTAAATGTACTAATGTCTTGAAAAATTTTCTAAAAAATCAATGATCCGATGCATCTGTCTAGTTCGACCCATGCTTTGGGACAAATATAATAATATATATTCCCTCGGGCGTTAAAAGAAATGTTAAGGACACATTCTAAAATGTTGTAAAAAGACGGGGGCAATTTAAAAAAAAACCCCTAAAAAATAGATCTCATAAAAGTGCGAAGGACACTGTAGGGAGCTGTCATTGTTGTCAGCAAATGATCTTTTCTTAAACTCTTGTATTGGAAACGATGGTCCACTTCTAGCCACCTCCCATGTTGTGACCACGTTATGTGTATGCGTGGGAGAACCCTAATATTATTATACCTTGTAGCATATATATCTTATTCCTATATATATACCTTATGACCCTCTATAAAGGTGTGCAGCTGAAAACACGCTCGCATAAAACATGTCGTAGGGGCGCACGGTCAATCGTGCCGTGCGTAAACCTGTCCCTCGAGCACAAGTATGAATGAAAGTTTGTGCTGGCAAGGTAAACAGGCATCTTCAGAGGGAAAAACTTTCTCTATATTTAAAATTGCACACGAGACAATATTTTTTTACTTTTTTTATTGGAAATTGAACATTTCCAAATTGACAGTGTGTTTTTTTATTATGAAAATATAGAAATATTAAAATAATATGAGAAAAGAATTAGTACTAGGAGCAAAAGGAAAAAAATATTCCCATACTTAATAAATATTTTCTTAACCGAAGAATATTTTATACTTAAATAATAAAATAATATAGAACTATTTTTAAATAGATGTCAAAAATTTTCGAGCGAAAAATACCATGATAATAGTGAAATGGAAATTTATGTTCTATGATGGAATTTTAATAAATTCATATATAGTTAGAATACATTATATAATTCATGCAATTCAGTTGTATTACAATACATTGTATTGTTAACATAAATTCTAGGTGGTAATTTTCTATCGAAGGAATCTATTATAATAATTATTATTATTGAAGTAATCAAAATATCTACCATTATATATGTATACAAGGTATACAGTTGGGCAATTGGATGCAAGGATGCATTGATTGGTAATTCTATACCTGATGTAGGGTTTCAGGCAAACACATCCAGGAAAAATTACAGTCTAAAAATAAATTAAAACTCATGTAAATAGTCAATAAATATTTGTATCTCATTAAATTAAATTCAATAGTGATATGGAAAAAAAGAAATTAAAATTTGTTATTAGAAAAAGATAATTAGTAACATATAAAAAAAAGTGGTAGTTACACCCAAATGTAATGAATATGAATCCAAAATTTTTAGTGCTTTTACATTTATTTTAGGTAAATAATATAGAAACTAGATAATTTTCAGATTAAAATTTCATTGCTGGTAACTAGCACTGGTATTTAGAATATTAATCACAGATAGAATCAATGGTAGTTAGAATATTGAAGCTAACTAGAATCAGTGTTATATTTATCAAAGCAAAGTGAAGTTTATCGATTTACTCTGTAAACTTAGATGTTATTACACATAAGCGTTATAGATTAAATAATTAATGTAATAGAATACCATTTTCATTACCATATAATTTGTTCCTTTAGGGACAATCTGATGGAAAAATACATTGATTCGTATTTGTGTTTAAAACATATATTTGTAGACAAACGCAAGAGGGATAAAATAACTGAAAAAAATTTTCTTTCAATAATAAGCTCTTATAATAATAAAATCTTAATAAGATCTTATAATTACCGAATCACATTCCACTGCTCCTTGACGATCCTTACAAGTTGGCCTGCAATTAGGATTTGCAGCTCTTGAATCATATGTTTGATTGGCATTGCAAACTGTTGAAGCAGTTGTGGTAGCTGTTAGAAAATAAATATAATAGACACAAAGCTTAAGTAGCAAATCGAATTTACATTAGATATTTCAAAAAATAAAAAAAAAATTTGATAATAATAAAGAATTAAAAAATTCTGTTTATTACTTGTTACTGCACAGTTTAGAGCGATAATACACACACCCCTTGCGTTTCTAATAGGATATGCTGGTCTACACTTACAACCAGGATAAAAACCCTAGAAAAGAAACAAAACTATACTATTAAATTCCACATTTCAAAATATGTTAAACATATTATTATTTGAAGTTACTTGAGGGCAATTAGGTTTTCCTAAAGGATAAGCGCACCAAGATTGACAATTTTCGTGAAAAGCATTCGGGTCATAAATTTCTCTTTCTGTGCACGTTATAGTTGGAATAGTTGCAAGTGTTGTTTTTATAGTTGAAGATGTGGATGCTGTGGTTATTACAGTAGATGAAGTAGAGGATACAGTTGTAGATGATGTAGTTGTCGTTGAAGTTGTTGAGCTTGTTGTTGATTGTGATGTTGACGGTGTTGTGGATTCAGTTGTAGTTGCAGTTGATGGTTCAGTAGTTGAAACTGTCGTGGATTGAGTCGTTGAATCAGTTGAAGGTTGAGAAGTTGACGCTGTTGTGGATTGGGTTGTTGACTCTGTTGATGATTGAGTTGTTGACGCTGTTGTGGATTGAGTTGTTGAGTCAGTTGATGGTTGAGAAGTTGACGCTGTTGTGGATTGAGTTGTTGACTCTGTTGAAGGTTGAGTTGTTGACGCTGTTGTGGATTGAGTTGTTGTAGTTGATAGTTCAGTAGTTGAAACTGTCGTGGACTGAGTGGTTAAAGGTTGAGAAGTTGTCGTTATTATGGATTGTGTTGTTGACTCTGTTGTGGATTGAATTGTTGAAGTTGAGGGTTGAGTAGTTAAAACTGTTGTTGTTTCGGTTGATGGTTCAGTAGTTGAGACTGTCGTGGACTGAGTTGTTGAAGATTGAGAAGTTGACGTTGTCGTGGATTGAGTTGTTGTAGTTGAGGGTTGAGTAGTTAAAACTGTTGTTGTTTCGGTTGATGGTTCAGTAGTTGAGACTGTCGTGGACTGAGTTGTTGAATCAGTTGAAGGTTGAGAAGTTGACGTTGTTGTGGATTGAGTTGTTGTAGTTGAGGGTTGAGTAGTTAAAACTGTTGTTGTTTCGGTTGATGGTTCAGTAGTTGAGACTGTCGTGAACTGAGTTGTTGAAGGTTGAGAAGTTGACGTTGTCGTGGATTGAGTTGTTGTAGTTGAGGGTTGAGTAGTTAAAACTGTTGTTGTTTCGGTTGATGGTTCAGTAGTTGAGACTGTCGTGGACTGAGTTGTTGAAGGTTGAGAAGTTGATGTTGTCGTGGATTGAGTTGTTGTAGTTGAGGGTTGAGTAGTTAAAACTGTTGTTGTTTCGGTTGATGGTTCAGTAGTTGAGACTGTCGTGAACTGAGTTGTTGAAGGTTGAGAAGTTGACGTTGTCGTGGATTGAGTTGTTGTAGTTGAGGGTTGAGTAGTTAAAACTGTTGTTGTTTCGGTTGATGGTTCAGTAGTTGAGACTGTCGTGGACTGAGTTGTTGAATCAGTTGAAGGTTGAGAAGTTGACGTTGTTGTGGATTGTGTTGTTGACTGTGTTGTGGATTGAGTGGTTGTAGTTGAGGGTTGAGTGGTTAAAACTGTTGTTGTTTCGGTTGATGGTTCAGTAGTTGATACTGTCGTGAACTGAGTTGTTGAAGGTTGAGAAGTTGACGTTGTCGTGGATTGAGTTGTTGTAGTTGAGGGTTGAGTAGTTAAAACTGTTGTTGTTTCAGTTGATGGTTCAGTAGTTGAGACTGTCGTGGACTGAGTTATTGAAGGTTGAGAAGTTGACGTTGTCGTGGATTGAGTTGTTGTAGTTGAGGGTTGAGTAGTTAAAACTGTTGTTGTTTCGGTTGATGGTTCAGTAGTTGAAACTGTCGTGGACTGAGTTGTTGAATCAGTTGAAGGTTGAGAAGTTGACGTTGTTGTGGATTTTGTTGTTGACTCTGTTGTGGATTGAATTGTTGAAGTTGAGGGTTGAGTAGTTAAAACTGTTGTTGTTTCAGTTGATGGTTCAGTAGTTGAGACTGTCGTGGACTGAGTTGTTGAAGGTTGAGAAGTTGACGTTGTCGTGGATTGAGTTGTTGTAGTTGAGGGTTGAGTAGTTAAAACTGTTGTTGTTTCGGTTGATGGTTCAGTAGTTGAAACTGTCGTGGACTGAGTTGTTGAATCAGTTGAAGGTTGAGAAGTTGACGTTGTTGTGGATTGTGTTGTTGACTGTGTTGTGGATTGAGTTGTTGTAGTTGAGGGTTGAGTAGTTAAAACTGTTGTTGTTTCGGTTGATGGTTCAGTAGTTGAAACTGTCGTGGACTGTGTTGTTGAATCAGTTGAAGGTTGAGAAGTTGACGTTGTTGTGGATTTTGTTGTTGACTCTGTTGTGGATTGAATTGTTGAAGTTGAGGGTTGAGTAGTTAAAACTGTTGTTGTTTCAGTTGATGGTTCAGTAGTTGAGACTGTCGTGGACTGAGTTGTTGAATCAGTTGAAGGTTGAGAAGTTGACGTTGTTGTGGATTGTGTTGTTGACTCTGTTGTGGATTGAATTGTTGAAGTTGAGGGTTGAGTAGTTAAAACTGTTGTTGTTTCGGTTGATGGTTCAGTAGTTGAGACTGTCGTGGACTGAGTTGTTGAAGGTTGAGAAGTTGACGTTGTTGTGGATTGTGTTGTTGACTGTGTTGTGGATTGAGTTGTTGTAGTTGAGGGTTGAGTAGTTAAAACTGTAGTAGATTGAGTAGTTGAAACAGTTGATTCAGTTGTGACAGTCGGTTCTGTTGTATCTAAAGGAGGCAACATTGAACATTTTCAAAATTGCATTTACTCAATTTCATATAAAATTAAAAGTAATAAATTCACTCAGTTTTTAAGATTTCTTTTCACTTGCACAATGTGTGATTCTTTTGCAAGGAAATAAGAATAAATACATAGAGAAAAATTTATTTAATATATTTACAAAAATTTAAATAGTTAAATAAAATACTTTCTTTATATGGGGGAAGGAAGATAGACAAAAATCAATTAATCTACACAGTATAAAAAAAATTGATAAAGACATTTGAATAAATTTAATTATTACCTGACGCAGGACAATTCGTAGGTAAAATACACTTCTTGGCATCATTTCTTACAAACTGGCTTTTGCAAACGCAATTAGTAGTAGTTGTCTGTAAAAAATATATAATAAATTTTGTATAGCTTGTAACAAAAATTTGTGAATCTGAAAAATTATTATTCTTTACTTCAGGGCAAGGTGATATTCCATTTATATTGGTACACGAAGGTTGGCAAGCTTCATTTACTGAATCTGGCACATCATCCATACGCTCTGTACATTTTCTTTTTTGATTTGATATTCCTTTGTGAATTAAATAAAAGCAAAATATTAGCAATTCACTCATCTTCTTTGTTTTTAATGTATTATAATAAGTAATACAATTGAAAGACCATTTACCTATCAATAAGAATAGAAGAGATAAGAAAAAAATCACAATTTTAACGGACGTCATAATCAGAATGAGTACAAAAAAGTAATGAAAAAATGTATTAACTGGAAACGATATTTTGTATAACTGATAAAATTATTCACAGTTGTGTTGATAAAATAGTAAAAGGAAATCCTTATCTTTCATTGCTTTTTTGTTAAATCTCACGTACAAAATAATTGTTCACTAAAAAACGTTTTACTGGGAATTTTAATAATTTCACATAGTTTTGTACATATGGAAATTGAAGTATATTACATTACATACAATACAGTTGTAATATAAATATTGTTAATATATTCCATGTGGTAATTTTCTAACGACCAAATCTATTATAATAATAATAATTATTATTGAAGTTGTTTCTATATCTATTATTATACAAAAGGTATATATTTGGACAATTGATTGGAAGAATGCATTGATTGGTAATTCTGTATCTAATGTAGGGTTTCTTGCAAATACATCCAGGATAAAGTCCAGGCTAAACAATAAATAATAATCCTTTAAATAGAAAAATAAATTTAGTACGTAATAAAATTAATCATATCAATATTGATAGAAAAACAGTAAATTAAAAATACTTATCACAAAACAAATAATTAATATGTAATATAAAAAAGGTGGTAATTACAACAAATGTTAATTGTAGTTATAGAATAACTGGTAAAATAAAATGGAGAAAATTATTTATTTACTTTTCTGCATATCAATAATCTTTGACGATTCTCACAGGAAGATCTGCAATCTGGATGTGGTGCAATTGCATCGTACAATTCATTTATCCCACAAAGTGAAATTTGTTGCCATAATCTATAAGCTTAAATATTTAATTGTTATTATAAATTTAAAAAATCATTAATTTAATAAATAAACTGTATTATTGTTTCCATTACCGGGATATATTCCAAACTTAGGACATTCTGATTGAAGAATACATTGACTACTATTTGCATTATTTAAGACATACATTGGTAGACAAACACAAGATGGAAAAGATATCTGGTTAAAATTGTAACACAATTACATATAATATATTGGAATTTTCGTTTAATTTATAGTACAAAATAACAAAATTATTAAACAAGTGGCAATATCATAAAAAACTTAAATAATTTTCAACACGTATTTTAGAATACAAATATTGTAAACATGCTGAAAATTATAATTAGAATAAAAATTAGAAATAATCTGTAAAATCAAAAAAAAAATTAAAAACTTATGAATACCGGACTACACACGATATATCCTTCAGGATTCTGACAAGATGGTCTGCAGAGAGGATTTGCAGCATGTGGATCATATGTTTGATTGGCATTGCAAACTGTTGAGACATTTGACGGTTGAGAAGTTGAAACTGTCGTGGATTGAATCGTTGAATCAGTTGATGATTGAGTCGTTGAAACTGTCGTAGATTGAGTCGTTGAATCAGTTGATGATTGAGTCGTTGAAACTGTCGTGGATTGAGTCGTTGAATCAGTTGATGATTGAGAGCTAGACGCTGTCGTGGATTGTGCTGATATTTCTTTGTAGATTTAAAAAAGCAAATTTTTAACATTTCACTCATCTTTTTTACAAATAAATATACTATCATGAATAATATTATTGAATAACCGTTTACCAATCAATAAGAAGGAAAGGAATAAGAAAAAAATCACAACTTTAACAGACGTCATAATCAGAATGAGTACAAAAAACGTATTAACAGGAAACGAAATTCTGTGTTACTGATAAAATTATTCACCGTAGTGTTGATAAAATGGTAAAAAGAAATCCTTATCTTTCATTGCTTTTTTGTTAAATCTCACGTACTAAATTCTCTTACTATAATTGACATAAGTTTGGAATTTTAATAATTTCACATAGATTTGTACTTATAGAGACTAAAGTATATTTCATTACATGCAATACAGTTGTAATATAAATATTATTACAGGTGGTAATTTTCTAACGACGAAATCCATTATAAAAATAATTATTATAGTTATTTGCATATCCATCATTATACAAAAGGAATATACTTGGACAGTTTTCTGGAAGAATGCATTGCTGGGTAGGTTTATACCTAACGTAAGGTAATTGGCAAACACATCCAGGATAAAGGCCAGGCTAAACAATAAATAAAAATTCTTGACGTAGAAAAAAAATGTTAGTACCTGATTAACAAATATTAATTGGAGTTTCATAAATATAAAGAAAACAAGTTGAAAATTCAGATGTTCATTACATGAACATTTTGCTTCCTCTTTACGATCAGCAAAAAAATTTTCTTCCTCGTGGAGAAAGCATTAATATTGAAATAAACATACAAAAATAATATAATAATATAAACATTTGAGTACCTATACATTTGAGTTAAATTTAAAGAATTAATGGAAGTTAAAAAATCAAAAATTCACATTTTAACCGAAATTTCTTAATATTAGTGAAAAATAATATATAATTTATAATTATTTACAATTATATCGATTTGTTTGAATGCAAGGAACACGATTATTTTATATTTAAACTTGAATTTAAATAAATACAAAATTTTTCAGCTAAAATGTGAATTTTCTATTTTTGAACTTACATTAATTTATTAAATTTACCTCAAATGTAACTTTTATATATACCAATCGATTCGTTTTCATGCAAGGAATACAATCATTTCATCTATAAACTTAAATTTACATAATCACAAAATTTTATAGCCAAAATGTGATTTTTTGATTTTTTAACTTTCATTAATTTTTTAAATTTAAATTAAAACTATACTTTACATATACCGATCGATTTGTCTTGACGTAAGGAATACGATTTTATTATATATAACCTTAAATTTTTCTATTTAAAAATCTTTTCAATTAAAAAAAATTGTATAAACGAAAGGACTACAAAGCTTCCTCCACGAGGAAGCAAAAGGAAATAAAATAAAGAAAATTATGTATTTACTAATTTATCGCATATCAATGACCCTTGACGTTTATCACAAGAAGGTCTGCAAGATGGATGTGCTGCTCTTGCATCATACAATTCATTTAGCCCGCAAAATGAAATTTGTCGCTTTAATCTATAAGCTAAAATATTTCATTGTTATATCAAATAAGTGTAATAAATTAAATAATTAATTAATTTTATAAATAAACTGTATTACCATTTTCATTACCGGGATATCTTCCAAAGTTAGGACATTCTGATGGAAGAATACATTGTCTGGTATTTGTATTTAAGACAAACATTGGTAGACAAACACAAGATGGAAAAAATCTCTGGCAAAAATTGTTACACAATTATATATAATATATTGGAAATATACAGTACGAAGTCACATTATTTAACAAATTAAAATATCATAAAGAATGTAAATAACTTTCAAATTATAGTTTATAATACAACTTTTCTACTCACGTTGAAAATTAGAATTAGTAATTGGGATATGAGTTAGAAATAAGCTGGAAAATCAAATAAATTAAAAAATCATAATTACCGGACCACACAGGATAGATCCTTCAGGATTCTGACAAGATGGTCTGCAGAGGGCATTTGCAGCATGTGGATCATATGTTTGATTGGCATTGCAAACTGTTGAGGAAGCTGTAGTAGCTGTTAAAAATAGATATAATAAAAATGTAAAGATATATTCTCAAATTCATTTCAACTCCGATTATTGCACATATCCCCTTAATTTCATCACACATTTAATTTTAAAAACGAAGATTTCAAAAATTTATTACAAAAATTAGTAATATACTCTTTTATAATTAAAAAATTAAGATTATTATCTATCTGTTATATTTAACAGACTTCTGTTGAATTCAGAAACGAAATTTTCAATGAAAACGATAACTTATGAGATAGCGAAAAGTAACAATTTTTTAGAAGCTCAAAAAACAATTAGAACATGCATTAAATATTTACTTATTGTTGGACAATAGTCGGCAGGAATGCAAACGCCAACTGCGTATCTAATGGGATATGATGAACTACATGTACAACCTGGATAAATTCCCTAGAAAACAACAAAAGAGGACCAAATTTGGATCAAAAAACATATATTGTTAACAATAATCTATCAAAATACCTGAGGGCAATTAAGTTGTCCTAAAGGATAAGCGCATGAAGGTTGACAATTTATATGTAAGGCATTGACATCATATACTTCCGTATCTGAACATGTAGTAGATGGAATAGTCGCAAGTGTGGATGCTTCAGTTGTTATTGTTGAAGCAGTCGAGGATGAGGTTGTGGAAGGAGTTGTTGACGCAGTTGTGGATGGAGTTGTTGTTAAAGTTGTGGAAGGAGTTGTTGACGCAGTTGTCGATAGGGATGTTGACGCAGTTGTGGATGGAGATGTTGTTGAAGTTGTGGAAGGTGTTGTTGACGTAGTTGTGGATGGAGATGTTGTTGAAGTTGTGGATGGAGTTGTTGACGCAGTTGTGGATGGAGTTATTGTTGAAGTTGTGGAAACAGTTGTTGACGCAGTAGTGGATGGAGTTGTTGTTGAAGTTGTAGAAGGTGTTGTTGACGTCGTTATGGATGGAGATGTTGTTAAAGGAGTTGTTGACGCAGTTGTGGATGTGGTTGTTGTTAAAGTTGTGGAAGGAGTTGTTGACGCAGTTGTTGTTGAAGTTGTGGAAGGAGTTGTTGACGCAGATGTGGATGTGATTGTTGTTGTTGAAGTTGTGGAAGGAGTTGTTGACGCAGTTGTTGTTGAAGTTGTGGATGGAGTTGTGGATGTGGTTGATGTTGAAGTTGTGGATGGAGTTGTTGTAGTTGTGGAAGGTGTTGTTGACGCAGTTGTGGTTGTTGTTGAAGTTGTGGAAGGAGTTGTTGACGCAGTTGTGGATGAAGTTGTTGACGCACTTGTGGATGTGGTTGATGTTGAAGTTGTGGAAGGAGTTGTTGACGCAGTTGTTGTTGAAGTTGTGGAAGGAGTTGTTGACGCAGTTGTTGTTGAAGTTGTGGATGGAGTTGTTGTAGTTGTGGAAGGTGTTGTTGACGCAGTTGTGGTTGTTGTTGAAGTTGTGGAAGGAGTTGTTGACGCAGTTGTCGATAGGGATGTTGACGCAGTTGTGGAAGGTGTTGTTGACGAAGTTGTGGATGTGGTTGTTGTTGAAGTTGTGGAAGGAGTTGTTGCCGCAGTTGTGGATGGAGTTGTTGTAGTTGTGGAGGGTGTTGTTGACGCAGTTGTGGTTGTTGTTGAAGTTGTGGAAGGAGTTGTTGACGCAGTTGTGGATGTGGTTGATGTTGAAGTTGTGGAAGGAGTTGTTGACGCAGTTGTGGATGGAGATGTTGACGCAGTAGTGGAAGGTGTTGTTGACGTAGTTGTGGAAGGAGATGTTGTTAAAAGAGTTGTTGACGCAGTTGTGGATGTGGTTGTTGTTAAAGTTGTGGAAGGAGTTGTTGACGCAGTTGTTGTTGAAGTTGTGGATGGAGTTGTTGTAGTTGTGGAAGGTGTTGTTGACGAAGTTGTGGCTGTGGTTGTTGTTGAAATTGTGGAAGGAGTTGTTGCCGCAGTTGCGGATGGAGTTGTTGTAGTTGTGGAAGATGTTGTTGACGCAGTTGTGGTTGTTGTTGAAGTTGTGGAAGGAGTTGTTGACGCAGTTGTGGATGTGGTTGATGTTGAAGTTGTGGAAGGAGTTGTTGACGCAGTTGTTGTTGAAGTTGTGGAAGGAGTTGTTGACGCAGTTGTTGTTGAAGTTGTGGAAGGAGTTGTTGAAGTTGTGGAAGGAGTTGTTGACGCAGTTGTGGATGGAGATGTTGACGCAGTAGTGGAAGGTGTTGTTGACGTAGTTGTGGATGGAGATGTTGTTAAAGGAGTTGTTGACGCAGTTGTGGATGTGGTTGTTGTTAAAGTTGTGGAAGGAGTTGTTGACGCAGTTGTTGTTGAAGTTGTGGATGGAGTTGTTGTAGTTGTGGAAGGTGTTGTTGACGCAGTTGTGGATGTGGTTGTTGTTGTTGAAGTTGTGGATGGAGTTGTTGTAGTTGTGAAAGGTGTTGTTGACGCAGATGTGGATGTGATCGTTGTTGTTGAAGTTGTGGAAGGAGTTGTTGACGCAGTTGTTGTTGAAGTTGTGGATGGAGTTGTGGATGTGGTTGATGTTGAAGTTGTGGAAGGAGTTGTTGACGTAGTAGTGGATGGAGTTGTTGTTGAAGTTTTGGAAGGTGTTGTTGTCGTAGTTGTGGATGGAGATGTTGTTAAAGGAGTTGTTGACGCAGTTGTGGATGTGGTTGTTGTTGAAGTTGTGGAAGGATTTGTTGACGCAGTTGTTGTTGAAGTTGTGGATGGAGTTGTTGTAGTCGTGGAAGGTGTTGTTGACGCAGTTGTGGATGTGGTTGTTGTTGAAGTTGTGGAAGGAGTTGTTGACGCAGTTGTGGATGAAGTTGTTGACGCACTTGTGGATGTGGTTGTTGTTGAAGTTGTGGAAGGAGTTGTTGACGCAGTTGTAGATGGAGATGTTGACGCAGTAGTGGAAGGTGTTGTTGACGTAGTTGTGGATGGAGATGTTGTTAAAGGAGTTGTTGACGCAGTTGTGGATGTGGTTGTTGTTGAAGTTGTGGACGGAGTTGTTGACGCAGTTGTTGTTGAAGTTGTGGATGGAGTTGTTGTTGAAGTTGTGGAAGGAGTTGTTGACGCAGTTGTTGTTGAAGTTGTGGATGGAGTTGTTGTAGTTGTGGAAGGTGTTGTTGACGCAGTTGTGGATGGAGATGTTGTTAAAGGAGTTGTTGACGCAGTTGTGGATGTGGTTGTTGTTGAAGTTGTTGTTGAAGTTGTGGAAGGAGTTGTTGACGCAGTTGTGGATGGAGTTGTTGAAGTTGTGGAAGGAGTTGTTGACGCAGTTGTGGAAGTGGTTGTTGCTGAAGTTGTGGAAGGAGTTGTTGACGCAGTTGTTGTTGAAGTTGTGGATGGAGTTGTTGTAGTTGTGGAAGGTGTTGTTGACGCAGTTGTGGATGTGGTTGTTGTTGTTGAAGTTGTGGAAGGAGTTGTTGACGCAGTTGTTGTTGAAGTTGTGGATGGAGTTGTTGTTGAAGTTGTGGAAGGAGTTGTTGACGCAGTTTTTGTTGAAGTTATGGATGGAGTTGTTGTAGTTGTGGAAGGTGTTGTTGACGAAGTTGTGGATGTGGTTGTTGTTGAAGTTGTGGAAGGAGTTGTTGCCGCAGTTGTGGATGGAGTTGTTGTTGAAGTTGTGGAAGGTGTTGCTGACGCAGTTATAGATGGAGTTGCTATTGAAGTTGTGGAAAGAGTTGTTGACGCAGTTGTTGATGGAGTTGTTGAAACAGTGGATTGAGTTGTAACTGTCGTTACAGTTGTCGCTAAAGAAAACATTAATTTAAAATCCTAATTTGCTTTTACTTTGAATTGATATAAAAATTAAGTCATTTTAATTGTTCATTTTACTGAATTTGCTACAGCATTTTCCAAGCTTGTACAAGTTTGTTGATTTGATATTCCTTTGTGAATTTAAAAAAGTGAATTTATACTCATTTTTTTTACTAGTAAATATATATAATACAATAAATAATATAATTGATGAACCATTTACCTATTAAGAAGAAGAAAAGTGAGGAGAAAAACATCACAATTTTAATGTACATCATATTCCGAATGAGCACTCAAAAATAATGAAAAATTATTAACAAGAAACGAAATGTTACATTACTGAAAAAATTATTAACAATAGTGTTGATAAAATAGAAGAAAGATGTCTTTATCTACATTGCTTTTTTGTTAAAACCTTTGTTGAATTTCACGTATAATATAATCGTTAACAAAAAACGTCATTTAATATTCAAATGAATTTGAAAATCAGAAACAATAACACAATATAGACGAATCAGTAGCGTAGTATTTAATACAAAAATTTCAAATTAATATTAATTTTATAAAAATTAAAAATATATGTTTATTATTAAATTTCCATCATGAAATGAGATAAAAATTAAAGAAGGGATATTTAAATTTCAAATTTTTATTTTTTATTACGTTTTTTTTTATTTCACTTGAAAGACAATAATTCTGTGGATTATTTTAAATAGTCAACAGTCAGTTATAAATATACAACTATTGGTGGTTGTATTACTAATTACGTAATTTTTTGCGCAAACACAACTTGGATAAAGAGCCTGAAAAGTATTTAATATCTCGTTAATATTTTTACAGGACAAATTTTTGCCTTAACAAAAACTACATTTACAGAAATGAATTTAAAGATTAGAAAAAGTAGAATTTTTTTTAGTAATTAACCGATTTAAAAAGAACATAAGAGAAAAAAATTATGCTATAACTATACCGCACTACAAGTCAAAGATCCAGAAAGATTCTGACATGTAGGTCTGCAAGTGGGATCTGCTGCCCTTGCATCGTATGTCTGATTGGCTTGACACGTTGTCGCGGCAACTGTGGTTGCTATTGAATAAATTTAATTGAATATCAAATAAATTGAAAATTATTCTTTTTCAAATAAAAAAAAGGAGAAAAAAAGCTTAGAAGAAATATAACAATTACTTGTTGGGCAAGCCTCTGCAAGAATGCATGCGTAATTACTGTCCCTTATATAAAACGTATTGCAAACACAACCCGGATAATATCCCTGTAAAAATATAATGATGAGCAAAAATAATTTTTGGTTTTCGGAATCAGAAAAGTGTACAGTTCTGATTTTTTAAAATCAGAATCAGAAGTGTGTTTAGTTTCTCATGGTACAGTATCAGAATCAAGTGCGTACAGTTTTAATTTTGCTATTTATTAAATGAAGTACAGATAAATAAAATTTGAAATTTATTAAAAAATTTTTCTACATTTACCTGAGGGCAATTTGTTTGTATAGCGGGATAGGAGCAAGAAGGTTGACATGCTAAATTTAAAGCATTGGGAGAATATACTTCATTACTGCCTGTGCAGAATGCTGATGAAAAAGGTGGAACCTGAGTTATATTCGATGTATTTGTTGTGCCTGTTAATCCACTTGAAACAGTTGTCGTATCAGTCGATACTGTTGTAGCTAAAGGAGGTAATTAATAATTACAAAATACAAATGTAAAATTGCTTTTCCTCAGAATTAATATTAAAAAAGAAAAATTAATTTAACAGGGACAAAACTTAGCTTTGTGGATTAAAAAGTAAATCGAAGTTAGCATTCTCTTCACAGAAATAAATATAATATATAATAAATAATATAACTTCAAAAATCATAATTTACCTATTAAGGAGGAAAATAGAAAGAAGAAGAGAATCCAAATATTAACTAACATTTTCTGTTATCAAATAAAGACTAAAAACAGAAAAAGAATAAAAGCATCAAATTTTTAGTTTGGTATTAGGAATCAATTATGTAAGTTCACGTATACTATTATTTTAACTGAAAATTTTAAAAAAAAGTTTAACAAAAAAATTTTATTTACACTAAAGTATACAAAGAAGAAAACGTTTTTTAATTTTATTATTTGCATTTTTTTCGTCATTACTTTTAATTAATAACTTCTTTTTTAATTTTCAATTCTTATTTTCTGCTTTAAATTTTAATTAAGATTGCGTACCTTTATTTATGGCAGTAAAAAGAAATAATTAGCGAGAAAAAGAGCACTAATAGAATTATAATTTATGGAAAATGAAATAAATAATAAATTAAAGTAAATCCTGAAGTGAAGGAATCGACACTAGTTGAGCGAGATTATTTTTCATTAAATGTAAAATAAAATGAAAAATGAATACAACATTTGAAACACTTTGAGTATATATATATGTATAAAACGTGTGTTTAGTCCTGCGTGATCATAAATCTAGAAATAATCAGTGGAAGGATCAGATTCAACCTTGTCTAGACTTCACCTATGTTATACAAGTGGAAGTATTTACGTCTGACAAGTACGACTTAAGCTGGACCGCTCCTAAGTTTTAAATAAACTTATCATGACATCTAATATGTATATCTAGATGAATATGAATCGAGACAATATTTAATTGAGTTTAATGTCCAATCATATAAACATATACTTTTTTAATTGACTTTCATTTAATTGTAATCATTTAATAAAGATTTTTAGGGACTTATAAATTTCCCTAAAAATTTTGTTAAAAATTCGTTTATAATTCTTTAAAATGCTAATTTTAAAATTTGAAAATTAGTCTTAAATGGAGAAAATAATTTTTATTGTATAATTTTTTCTTGATTTTTTTCACCGCGATATTTTCGTGTCGATGGAATCTGTCACTGTGAAAATGAAATTTTATATAATATTCGCGTGGCCTTTACGCTTGGCGTAATTTCCGAGGTACAACCGCACCATCTGCTATTAATTCATTGGCATTCTGCATGATCGGATATATTTCGTTTTACGTACAATGTATATATGTGTGTATATTCAAATCATGCGTTATTTTCAGTGATTGATTTCAAGTTCAAATTGGACAATAATATTGTAATTTTGTCGATTCGTGCGTTTAAGAATTTTTTTTCCGGATTATCCTCTTTTCATATCCAATATATGAATATATTTATATAATCTTTATATTATATTAAAGATTACAAAAACCCATGGCGGAAATAATATACAATAAAAAATTAAATAAATAAACTAAAAAAAAATTAAAATTTACAAAATTCATAAATATAAAATTTTTATTTTATTTATTTATTTACACTATTTATATTAATATAAATAATTTTATATTTATAAATATGAATAAAATAAATCAATTTCAATACTTGAAGAATATTTTCAAGAAAATGAAAAAAAAAATTGTGTGAAAAGTTGTGTGGCAAAAGTAATTAATTCAACATAATTGCACATTTTGAAAGTCATGGAATCAAATTAATCCAAATTTCATTTATAATCCAGTCGCAGTTCGTGTATAGATCACGTGACCTGTGCTACAAAATCTATTCCCATATGAACGCAGAGAGAGAGAGAGACCCACACACACATACACACACCCTTAATGTATAATTTATTCTCAATAATTCTAGTCATGAGGTCTAGGAATTTTATTTTCATTCCGCACACCCGCCCCATTCGCGAGGAGAGATTAATGTCAACGATACTCGCGTGTATGGTCCATTCAACATGTTGTTCACGCGCTTTCAACTGTATATAATAATACGTAATACGTTTAATTAATATTAACCGAAATTATAACTCTTGCACTATAAACTGTAAGTTAATTATAAAAATGTTGGACGATTTTTTTAATGATTATATTATACATAAATTACCATTGCTAAACTATTATTTTCAAATTAAATGGATATTAGAGAATAATGTATAATTATATATAGCGTTCAATTTTTTTTATAAAACTTTAATAACTCGCTATTTAGTAATAATATAACGAGAAATTTTACTTTATTTTAGTATAAATAAGGAAGTCATTATTATTTATATACTAATAGCTCACAAACTTCAATATCATCGCTAAATTATAATTATATATAAATGTCTATAATCTGCTTTTAAACCGTTGAGAATTGATTCTCAGTTATAGATGTTCAGACACGTGAAATGAGATTAAATTACTCTTGAATCGCTCACGTTCTAAGGTTCATTTCTTTATATTCGTCTTATTTTATTTTTCAGTCGATTCTTCTATTTTTTTTAAATAAATTTTTTGTATTCGTTGACTGTATTGTCTGACTGCAACTGACCTTTACTACTGATAATAAAATTTTGCAAATCTTTAAAAGTAATTTCAAAATGAATTGAAAACGAGATAATTTTCTGTAACATGTGGAATAAAATTACATACATAATACTTTTATTGCGGATTCGATGGAGCAATTCGATCGAGTAAAAAGAGAGAGAGAGAGAAAGAGAGAAAAAAGATTCTGGACGTCTATACGAATCTTTGATACTTGGCAGACCCGCTATACTCGAATCCCAACGTGAGCAGATTTTATTATTTTTCTCTTTTGTAAAACGTTCCTTTTTATACATTCGACGAATTTCTGCTAAAGTGCAAAAAAAAAAATTCGTAATCTTTCTAACTTACTACAATTTTGTCAAGTCTCTTACGTGTTACATAGAGAAAAAATTTTTTTTTTAATAAATAAATTTTATTCGATTAAAATAAATATTTACATTAAATAAACTGTGGTATTTATAATGTTTTATACTCATAGATTTTTTTCGCAATAAAATAAATGAACATCCCTGAGAGGCGATTTATTGTAAATAAATTGAAGTGTGTCTCGTTATTATTACATTGTATCAATCTTTATTATTATCATCTCATTATCGTTGGTAACTGAAAATTTTTCATGTCGAACTGAACTATATATAAGGTAAAGGAAAATAAACGATGGCCTATGGATTCGTTGCCCGAAGCTCTACTCTCGTCATTCTATGTGTACTGTCTAGCCAAGGGAGTTGAGGTCGAGGGACATTGGATAGTCGAACAAGGTCCTTGGAATAAGGGTCGCGTCAGAGACATGCTTTCCCTCGGGCTAATTTCAAATTAGTGCTACAACAGGACCATACCCCCACGCACACACACATACACATTGATCATTATTATCAGTCCATTCTATTCAATATTATACCTGGGCGCATATTTTCCACAATATTCATAAAGTACAATATCCTTCAGTATATAACTGTTATATTCAACACATTGGAAAAATATTCCCGTATATATAAGAAGAATATAAAAGAGAGAAAAAAAAGAAAAAGAGTATTGTCAAGTTTTACTTTTAAAAATTTAATAAACTTCAAAAAAAATGTCACTCACTTCTATTGTCACGGAAAAAAGGGGCGCATGATTATTCCCCAAATTTCAATTTCATAATTTTTTAAGACATCAAAATTCTTATTATCGAAATGTCATTTCACATAATTTTTATATTACGAAATACCATTTAACATAATTTTTATTTTCTCGAACAACCATTTATTCTAATTTTTAAATAATCAAATTACCTTTTAACATAATTTTTATTTTGACGAATGACCATTGGTTAGAAGTTTTAAATGTTTCGAATTTCAATTATCTAGAATTTTCATCTAATCACATTTTCATTTAGTATAATTTTTATTGCTTCGAAATATTATTTTACATAAATTTCAATTTTCTAAACTTTATTTGTTATAATTGTCATTTTTCTAAAATCCACATAACCTAAAATTCACTTTCACTATTTGCTATTTGACATAATTCACAAAACACAGAAAATATAAATGTCGTAAATTTTGTTTTGCCGATATATAATTTTTCATAATCTCTATTTCTTATAATAGTCACTGTACATAATTTCCCTTTTTCGAATTTTCAAATAACATATGATCCAATTATAATTTTTAAATTAAATACAAAGAGGTATGAAGAATTTAATTTTCTAGAATTTAAAAAAATTCCATTGAAAGAAAATATATTTTTTTTTGGTAGAATCGGATTCGCGAATCTACTCTGTATTATAGACTCTATACAGAGTTTGAGAACATTGTTCGAATATTTCTCGTATTTGAAGGACGTCTGGAATGGATAACTTAATTATCCCAGAGGTTTAGAATCGAGTGTTGCAAATGTAGAGAGGAGAATGCAAATCCGTAGGGGGTGCGAATCTAATAATTAAACGTAATCTACCACACGCCATACGTGCACTTACTGACTTTAGTGGGATAACTAAGAGAAACATCCGTAAGCACATGAATATATACGAAACCTCGAAAATCTGCAGTTGGTTTGGCATGCTATATAACAACTGAAACATCTCTAATTCTACCAATATTGAAGATAATAAATATGAAAGTTTTTTATTTTGGAAAAATGATACCAAATAAACAAAATTTGTATTACAGAAGCAAAAATTTCAGTGTGCATAAAGTTCAAATGACATTCTATCGTTTTTTACAGTAAATATTTAAAAATTATAAAAATAACATCTGATAATGATTAAAAAATAGGCCAATGAATAATAACAGAAAAAGAAAATTAATGGAAATCGGAGAAAATATGCATTATTGCATCGGGTTTTTTTTTTAATCTTTAATTTACTCGAGACATCAACGCTTCGTTGACACATCCTGAGAATTAGCAATACATCAGTTGTCGGTAGCACGTAGATGAATATAAAAAGAAGAAGCACTTATCTAGTCAGTTTTATATATGATTAGATTATTAAGCGAGAAAATAAAAACTCATTCCTTTAAATTTTGTTTGACATCATCATCAGTTGTGAATAGAAAAAAATAGTTGATGGAAAAAATATATATATTTAATTGGGTTATTTATCCCGTGTCATAATCAAAACAATTAAGAATTACAATTTTGATAATAAATATCCAATTTTCAAAAAATGAATATATTTTCAAAATAAGCCATTACCGCCAAAAATTCCCTCGTTTGTAGAATTGCGTTTGAGAGGGAGAATCTTCACCCTTTCCTGATCGACGCTCATTGTTGTTCACGAATAACAGGCTTAATCTCTACAATTTCCCTGTCCCCTGCTGTGTATATGTGTGCTTTACACACGAATTACTGGGCAAAATATGTGCAAGCCTACTCGTCCAGAAAATTGCTGCTTATTTCATCCATCATCCATAGCATCATTGAAACCGCAATTTCTATACTTGTACAGTTACAATAATTCGATAACCTGTAAAATGCTTCCTGCTGATCGAATGTGAACTATTATGACTTAATTTTACCATAATTTTTTTCGCAGGGCAGAATTTTGGGCAGAATAGTTTGGAAAAAGATGTATAACAATTTCCACGTAAACTTTCTTGAAAATTATAAATTGTATTTTCAAAATTATTGCGTCATTCACTTACGTAAGTGTTAAACTAAATGCCACAATTGTTTTTTTACGAATTTGATTTCAAAAAATTGAGTAGAATTTGATATTACCGACTGTACCTATTCATACCTATTTCCCGCAAAATTTCTCGAAAGCTGTAAGTCGTACTTTCGAAATTTTTCGACATTCACTTATTTTAGTGTTAAACTGAGTGCCACAACTATTTTTTTGCGAATTTAAAGAAAAAAATTATTATTGTAGAAAATAATTTAAAAATGTTTACTAATGACTATAGTAAGAAAAAAGAGAGAGATAATAAAACCGCATGATGTTCTTTTGAAAAAGTCAAGTTACAGAGAATACGAAAGAGATTTGTCTTGCACATCGACCAATATATATATATATATATATATATATATACAGTGAGGTTGAGGTCTTTTAAAATCAAGGGATAAAAAGATGGCCTTTGCTTGCTCTTGAACTAAACAACGAAATCTCCAAAGTCGGATGCTGAATAAACGAGACACGATTGGCTCTTCCTTTCTTTCCCTTTGCCCATTACATTTTCTCAACCTCGTCTTTTGATCGGAAATTTAGACGATTTTCTCTAAATCCTTTTTTATTTATTTGTACTCTTATTTCATGTCCTTGCCTTTCTTTTATTTATTTTTTATTTTATTTCAGTGTCTTGACATTTTATTTATTTTGTTACTTTTATTTTATATATTTTTTCATGTTATCATTTTATTTATTTTTTATTTTTCAAAAACCTTCGATTTATATTTTATATTTTTAAACATTGGATTCATTTTTTATCCTTTACATTTTTTTTATTTTTTAACTTTCAAATTTTCATCTTTTTACTATAGAAAAATAATTTTTCATTTTTTTAACATTCAATTTATTGTTTTTTTTTCATTTTTCCACAATTTCTACATCGAATATTTGCTTTTGTTACTAGAATTTTTGCGATACATGTTTTTTTTTCATTTACCTTTGTTGGAAACTTTTTTTTATTTATCTTTTATTGGTTTAATTAAATATGTGTATTTTATTTACGTAAAAAAATTGTATTTCTTTTTTTTTCTCTTACAAAAAGTGTCATTTTTTGCAACTTTTATATATTAAAAAATAATAATCAGCTCTTAAAAGTGTTGTTAAAGTTGTGAAGAAAAAAAAAGAAAAACAAGACTTTGAAGAGTGTTCCTGCAGCGGAACGAGGTGGGAAAAAATGACATCGACAAGACCACACCTCGATTCTTGCGACATTTATGATCGGATCTTGGCGCATCTAAAGACCGGAACGTACGATTCATTAACTTTGATGGCTCGTCAAAACGATTTATATCTAAGTAAAGAGAAGCGCAAAATCAACGGCGAATTTTAATCGAAGGAAAATTAACCACTTTTAATTTTTTTTTCCTGCTTTTTTGAATAAAAATATGTTACTTTGCAATATTTTCTCATTTATCACTTAAAAATATAATAAAAAAATAGGTGATTAATAATAATAATAATAATAATAATAATAATAATTATTATTATAAGCAGGACAAAAATTATTATTATTATTATTATTAAAATTATTTTATCATAACAAAATTATAAAAATACAGAAAAAATGAATAAAAGATACGTATCGTTGAAATATGTTGTCTCTTGAAATATGGATATAAAATAAAAAGCCGATTTGAATGTACGAGGGACTGGAAGGATTTGCGATCGTGTCACAGTATAACGCTTGTTGCAAAGAGAGAGAGAGAGAGAGAAAGAGAGAGGGGGGAGGGTTTTGGTCGCGACGGCAAGAGAACAACATAAAAAATTCACAAGCTCCAGGGGCTAATGGCCCGGGAACGCGTAATTTTCGAATGATTTTGTGCTCTTTTTTTTCTTTCATTTTTTTTATACTAGAAAGCCGAGTGTAGACCGTCACTGGCTAAAAGCTAATGCGCGCTTCGCGACTTTTCACTCGCGCTTGTCTTGCTCATTTTTCTCGGCCTTTCGTCAGCTTGTGCATATTATACATTGCGCCCGCCACTTTTTCTTCTGACACAAATTATAATTCACATAAAAAGGTGTCGCGGGCGGCTCTTAAAAAATATATACATATATATCTTCATTTTTTTTATTTATTAATTATTGACATTTATAATAGCCATTTCTGATTTTAAAAAAAATTATTATTAAAAATTAATAAAGTTTTTATAAAATTATATAAAATAATACAATGTATAATAATATAATTTAATGAAATTTTTTTTATCGTGAAAAAATGTGTTCGAAAGAGAGAGAGAGAGAAACATATTCTCGTTATTACAAGTTATACTTTTTGTAAATAACATATCTTACTTTTCACTTAACCATTTTCATCTTAAAATATACAATCAAATATCAAGAAAGGTTTATGAGGAAATATTTACTGAACTAAATAGAACGGAAACAGAAAATGGTGGTAAATCCTCGCTTGGCTGGGATTTAACTCTTGTAAACTGCCACCATTGAACGTAAATAATAGTTACCTCTTGTAAAAAAGAAAAAAATGAACACAAATAAAGTCAACAAATTTTTTTCTTCTTTTTTTTGAAATTCACCTCTTATCATAGAGAAGCTCTATTCCCTGGAATTTTATTTTACGATGCCCTTAATTAAAAAGCACTTAAGAATGCACTGAATAACTGTTTTACTTTCATAATTATATGCATTTTATTACCACTTTTATCTTAATTTTAGTTACTTTCCACCTATGTCGTAACTTTTCATCAATTTTTGCTAAAACAAATTTAATTTTTTTTTCATTTCATTATTAATTTATTACTAAATGATTTACTAATTACTGATTTAAATTAGTAAATATTATATTAATTTTAGTTATTTTCTGTAATTTTTAAATTCTTTTTTTTTAATATATCGTGTACATGAAGTACTGCGCTGTTTTTCATGCTACTTTATCACGTTTTTATTCACCTGCACGAAATTAAGAGCTACTAGGGCAACTTTTTTAGATTCAATATAATTTTTTGCAGGTGAACCAAAAAAAAATTGCGATAATATAGTTAATATGTAGTGAGATGACAATTTTTTAACTTAAAAAAATGTTCTTCTTTCCTATTTTCTTAAAAGAAATTTTCCAGTTACTAAATTTATTATAGAGGAACAATTAAAAAATAACTTTTGTAAAATTTACCATTTTTTCTAGTAAAACATTTCGTTTTTTCTCTCTCTATTCAAGTTCATTTTTACTCGTAAAATGTGTACGACTTATATGAATCCTAAATTAAGTATAAATAAGATATGATGTAATAAAATAGAGATTGCTCGAATGTAGACACCTTTATTTTTAAATTCGTAATTTTTTTCGAGCCACAAATAATCCGATAATACCACGTCCACCTACCATCAGAAAATAGTAGAACACGATCTATAACTCGAATAATAGAACCAAAAAAAAAGAAAATAAATAAAAATAAGAAGAAACAGTAAACTTGTTTGAAGTTGCCTTTTCTGTTTCTTCCAAAGCTGTGGAGCACATCAAAGTTGAACTTCTGATTAGTTTGATGCAACAACTAATAATTTCGTTGGACCAACATGTTTCCAACAATTTTGCGGAAACGAAATCTGTTAGTCGACTCACGACCGCTTAATTGAATTGTCAATAGTGGACGTAGTCCAAGTAATCTGAGAAGTGCACCTCTCTCTCTCCTTTTTATTTTCTCTCTTTTTTTCTTTTCGACAATCTTCTTCTCTTATTCTTAAATCTCTATTTTTCCCTTTAACGAGTGTTTGAAAAATTAAATTAACTTTTATCCATATAGAATCAATTTTATAAAAGTTAGACCAATTTGTAATTTTTTTTCTTCTTTCATTTTGCCGAGAAATTCATATATCGAGAGCAGAAGACCAGAAACGCTTGTAAAAATGAAATAAAAAGATAAAATATATTTTTAAGAAGATTGAGATGAAGAGAAGTGGCGCGTCAGTGATTCTGGTTGTATAAGCAGAGGGCCGTGCGCGAGAGAAGAATATATACATATACATATAGTGACGCTTGGATCTTAATCTGACATGTAACGTATGATATGCGAGAGAAGAGGAATTTAAAAAATTCGGATTTAGCACTTCACGACAGACCTTCACCTTTCAGACAATCTAGTTAATATTTCTATTTCATAAAGTGATTTCGAATGTGATCATCACACTTTTTAGAATTTGCAATATTTTTTATTTTTTTTTATTTTCTTATTTTGAAAATAGGGCTCTAGTCAGAACCTCGCTAGTTTTCCGAGTTCAAAAAAAAAACTTGCAAAGAAACTAAGTTATTATATTTATTAACATACAGGTAACTGACAAGGCCCTGAATAGTTTTTTCTAAGTAGAGAATTGATTTAAACCAGCGTGATATCCACACTTATGGGCGCTAATCAGGTCCTCGACAGTTTTCCTAATTCAAAAAAAAGTAAATAGTTTTTAATTTATTTTTCAAAAAAATTTTAATTTGAAAATATTGTTACAACAAATTAGAAACAACAGTGATTATTCTCCACTCTTGTGTATCTTATTTTCTTAGAAGAATTTTTTTTTAGAGAAAAAAAGTAACTCTCTGTAAAGAGCTACAGTTAACACATTGTTCAGGCTGTGAATGAGTTTCTCCGCGGGGTAGAATTAAATTCCGTAAAACATACACCACAAGAGAGTTGTAAAGGTGCTTCTCGCGAGACGTACATGTAATGTTTGCCCTTCTATATACCAAACGAAGATCTACTCGCGAAACCATTATGGATCAGAGAGAAGATCGTAAATTCATTGATATATTTACAGTTGTAACACCACACACACACAAGAAATTTATATATACCTATATACAACAAAGTTGGATATGAGTAGAATGTATATTTATAGCAGTCTACTAACTGGTCCAGCCTGCATATTCTCTCCAATTCGAGGATCTCTCTCTCTCTGTCTCTTCCAAGTTTCAAGAGAATATTCTTTTCTTCTCTGTTACTTTTTTTTCTTTCCCATTCCTTTTTTTTAATTCCTTTTTGTCTACCACCTTCATTTTTTCTCTCGGTTTCTAAAACACTAAAAGAACTTAAAAAAAAAGAAAAGTGAATTCGGAATGAAAAAAAATCTAAAGCTTTCTTTCACTCACCTTCCGGTTAAAAGTTGACCGCGTATATCCCGACGATTTTTGCCTGAGCACGTATTAGTTATCTTTGAGCGTATACGCGCGCGTGTCGAATCCGATCGACCGAATTGCTTTTACCGTTTTACCTCGACAGCATTTCAATGCAAATAGATTTTGAAAGGTGAGGGTTGGTATAGGAAAGGGAGAGAGGGAGGAAACAATTTTTCAGTCGTTCGATGTATTATTGTTTCGTTCGGTCATTTTGAGCTCTCTGAAATTTCCTGTGAAATTGCGTCGAATATATATCGATGAAATCAACTGTTTTCAAAACGTTTTCCGGATCAAATTGCTTTTCCTTTTGTGCAAATGTAACGAGAGCGAATTTAAAAATTATTTTTTTTCTATCGAACACAATAGAAACATGTCGACATTTAATGAGATTCCGTTTCAAATTGACGAATTTTCATTTTACATGCGGTATATGTAAACGTTTTAATTCTCTTTTTTTTCTTTTTTTTTGGGGAAATATGTTTTTTGTTTGTTTTGAATTCGTTAATATTTACTAATTAAAAATTAATTAATTTATTTACATGTAAACGAGTTTACTAATAAAAAACATAGTAGTATAATTAATTATACTCTTATGTAAATGAAAATGGTTCTGATCGGATTTTTTAAGTAGAGCATTGATTCAATACCGCGTGATAATCTTATAGGGCGCTAGTCAGGGCCTCGACAGTTTTGCTAATTTGAATAAATGGAAATAAACCATTTTTTTTAATTTACAGAAAAACTAACAAGCCCCTGACTAGTTTTTTCCCAAGTAGGGCATTGATTTAACAGCCTCGACAGTTTTTCTAGTTTAAAAAAATGTAATGCAACTAAGTCTTTAATGTATTATTTTTTAATGTATTTGAAAACTGACAAGGCCCTGACTAGTTTCTTACCTAAATAGAAAATTGATACAAATAATTAGCTTAATCGGGCGCTGGTCAGTTTCTCAGATATTTTATGAATACCTAGAACATATTAGTTCTGCATTATTTTTCATACGGATTATATCAAATCATCATTATTCACCTGAGTGCTATTAAGAGCAACAAAAAAAAACAAGTTAATTAGTCTTGAAACAGTCGAAAGAGAGAGATAGAGAGAAAGGATGATGAGGGAGAGTTAACATGGCCGTGCTTTAATGATGAAATTATATCCGGATTAAGCCTGGAACATTGATCGATGGCTGGACTTTGGCTTTACAAATGGTTACACTGTGATCTATAACGTAATTTGGTACATCGATGATGTCAAGTAAAATTTTCCATCTCTTTTTCTCAATGAGAAAAAAAAATAAAACAAAGAAGGTGCGAATGGGAAAAAAGATACTGATCGACCTTTGGGGGATATCAAAGAGTGAGAGAATCTCTCGTATATATATATATATAGAAAACACCTCTCGTGAACCTCTCGCAGTCAATTGGAATCTCTCAAGTTTCTCGTGTTGTCTCTCTTTCTCTTTCGACTCGAGTCGAACTTGTGCGGGGTTTAAGGTAAAATTTCCTGGATTTTCTCGACCAAGCTTAAGTACACCCTCAGGACAAATCTGCACTCTCGACATGGCGTTTTCTTGAACCTCAGGCCCTTTTGCTTCTCCCTTTCCCTCATTCCCCTTCCTCTTTTTTCCCTTCAACCAAGTATCTCCCTCACTAATTTTCCTCCGACTACCCTTCACGCACTCTGATTTCGCCCCCGCGGCCATTTCTTACCTCCCCCTTTTACCCCTCAAACCATCGCTTTGCTTTTTACCCCCTGAAAATTCAACTCTCCATCACCTTTACCTCTTTTCCTCACTTTCTCTCTCTCTCTTTTCTCAGAAGGAAACTGTCTGCAACCGAAAACGAGTCGAGAAATTCTTTTATCGCACCCGAGGCGAATTTCGACTGTGTGTGAAATTTTTCAAGCCGCCACGTGATGTCCGAATCGTATCCGGATTTTTTTTTATTTTTTTTTTGTGGAGAAAACGTACGGATTTGCTCCAAATTTACCGAAGACGATTTCAGTGAAACGTGCTTCATTTTTTTTGTCTTTATTTCTTCGAACATTGTCCGATTTTTCCGAAGAAATTTTTCTTAATTTCTTTTTTCTTTCTATATATAGAGGTGTGCTTCCTTTCTTAATTGGGGGGAAGGAAAAGGTTATTCTTGTTTAAATTAGTTTATTGTGAGAAGAAACGCTTTCTGTTTGATTACTTTGATTACACAAATAATATTTATTTAATAATAATTAATTAACCGATTAAATAAATATTTTTTCAGTTTAGGAAAAACTTTTTTGTAAAACTTTAAAAACGAACATTTTTGTAGATATGAACATTGCATTTTTTTTGCAACAAAATTCCTAGATAAAATGATTTGAAGAGATTTTGAATGTGTAAAATTTTAGTTCAAAAAAAAAAAAAAAATACACAATTTTAGTTCAACTGAAAGTTTAATTAACAGTCGAGAGCTTTAGTCGTAATCCGAAAAAAAATTGCGAAATACATTTTACAAAGCCGCTACCGCACAAAAAAAATGAAACAAATATTCGAGTAGAAGTGTATATATGTATATATGAATTTGGTAAAAAAAAAAAAATTTGTCATAGTTATTTTAATAAACGTGGCTAATTTGGAAAAAAATGAATATATATTTTCATTGCAAGTATTTTTTTATACAATAATAATCGCAACAAGAAACTTTTCGATAAATAAAAATTTTTTCATTTTTTTAAAATAGATAGTTTTTTTCCCTCAGAAAAATTTTTTTAAAGGGAAATTTTGTGATATCAACAAAACATAAAAATACTTTTAGACAAAAATAAAATTCATTATAAAAAAGGTTTTTTCTTTTGAAGATTTTTTATTTCTCTTTTTGTTATTGTTAAAATAGTTCAAAACTTTTTTTTCGTCTGTGTGCAAAAAGAGAGAAAGAAAAAAAAGAAGAAATAAACATTATCAAGCGGGACTTGTGCGTGTGGCATTTTCGGTCCATTTTGTCGCATCTGTTCGGCTATTCAGAGAGTCTATCGTTCGCTTTGTTTTCGTCCAATGGAAAAGACAAAACGAGCAGTCAAAAAACGAAGCAAGGAATCACCGGGAGGCGGACGGCCCCGCCGGGTATTTTAATGAGAGCTAAAGTCAGCGAGTAAACGTCGAATAAATCATTTTCGCGAAACGACGCGATTCAACTATATAACGTTGCAAGAATATTGCACTCTACCTTCAAGTGAATTTGCTGCCTCTCAGCTATAAAAGATTCGACTAAATTACCTTAAAATATAATTAAAAACAAACAAACAAAAAAAATTACTCCCTCTAAAACATATACTTTAAAAATCAATAATAACTTTTCTTCTATTTAGCAAAAAATTAATTAAACTCATTTTTTTTATAAATTTTCCTAATTTATTCTTAATAATATATTTTTTATATGTAAAAAAATTTTTTATCAAGAATAAATATATTTTTAATATTACTATGCCTCTGACTAGTTTTTTTTCAAATAGGGCATTGATTCAAAAGTGTGACAGTTTATAGGGCGCTGGTTAGGGCCTCGCCAGTTTTCCTAATTTGGAAAATTATAAACAAACCAAGTTTAATTTTGATTTATTCTTATTTATTATTTTATATAATAATAATAATAATAATTATTATTATTATCATTATTAATTATATTGAAAAGTGCTTTATTAATGAAAGTGATAATGCTAACATTTATTGGATTTCAATTAGCGAAATTGAAAGATGTTAATTATCAATTAACGAGACGCAATAATGTCCAAAATAGCTCTCTACATAAAGCAAATATCATTTTCTGACCAGTGAAACATATAATATTCTTTTTGAAAATAAACTAGTAATTAAATAAATAATACTAAATAGTTAGAAAATAAATAAAAAAAAAAATTTTAACTCACCAGTGCTGAAATGACGTCCTATTCGAAATATGGCGTTGACAGGGGCCTCATCAGTTTTCCTAATCTGAAAAGAAATGAAAAATTATTTATTTAAATATAATATTAAATTTATTATAAATTAATAATGTAATGAAATAGGGTATTTTAATTAGCAAACAGGGTTACAATTTTGTAGGGTCCTATAGCCAGTTTTTCCAAAAAGGGCCTTATAAAAAAAATTTGCCAGATACTTCACAAGACTCACACCAACATTTCTGTTCGTATTTAATAAATTCTATAATTATATATTTATAAAAAAAATAATAACAAAAATTCATTATACGCATGGGAAAAAAATATTTATTTATTTTCACAAACGCAAACGTATATTCGGTACCATGCCATAAAATCTTCAGCGTGGTTTTAAATCAAAGAGACGCGAGTATATAGAAAAAAAGGCAAAATCTTTCTCGCCATACGCGTGTGCGCATCAATTTTTGAAAATGTGTTATAAATCCCACAAAAGTTAATTATTCTATTACTCTTTTCTGTGAAGTCAGCTCATCCATAAAAGGGGAACAGGAAGAGGGGGAGGGGGGGTTGTTTTATATACCAGAGATGGACTTAATAACTTTTCACCCCCTCTATCTATATATATATATAATGCGCGCTCCTGGAACTTTCAGTAAGTTAATTCATGGCCTCAGGAGAATCTGAGGAGATTTTACTTTTTCTCCATAACATTGCGAGCATCATATATATACAGACTAAGTAACAAACGCACCACGGAACAAATATTGGATGCCAACTCTCTTACAGCCACCAATAGTTGTTGCCGTTTTGCCATAAATTCCAAATTCATCCGCCTATTGGGAAATAATCGGCGCTGGTGTGTGTATATACTCTAGATTGTGATTTATTGATGAAATTCAAAAGGGCCGGGAATTAAGTTGTTTTTGCAGGTTTATTACCATTATGGGTCTCATCAATAATCGTTGTTGAAAGAACCAATATATAAATAGTTTTTATAGAAATTTGTTATTATAATACTGTATATATAATAATTAATCATTCTTCAAACACTCGATAATTGAGCAATTTTCTAAAAAAATAAATAATAACTTATTTTGTGCGAACAAATTTTTTTCTCTCTTATTTGGTAAAAAATTTTTATTTTTATAGTTTCTGTGATTAATTTATTTTTTATTTCATCGTGAAAATTTTTATTTTACAGCTATAAATCCGTTTTTTTAATGTGGATTTATTTGGAAAAATTTGGAAAAAAATGTTCCAGACAAAACAAAAATTTTGAATAAAAATCTCACATGGAATGCCCTTCTCTAGACAGTGTTTGTTGCACGAGAAATTCCTCTTAAGATCTTAATAATAGAAGACGCTAAAATGACTATAAAATTATGACAATGGCACAAAGTAAAAAATGTCCTTTTAGTACATAGTCTTAATGACCAGTGTATTTGTGTGTGTGTGTCAGACTTGAAAGTTAAAAGGACAAAGCTGACGCTTTGTTGACTGACTCTTGGAGAGAATATAGCTGCAACTAAATTAATTCTCTTCCTGAGAAATGGAAAATGAATAAATATACAAAAATCCCTGAAATAAATTTTACTCGCCAATGTACTCAACAAATATCAATAGAAAAAAAATTTTTTGCTACAGACATTTTTTAAGTAAATAAAAAAATGTTTGAAGAAAAAAAAATTTGAATCAAATACTTGTCCGAATTTGTCATTTGATATAAAAATTCCTTATAAAGAAAACAAAAATATTTTTCTATTTTTAAGAAACACTATTATTGAATTAACCAAAGAATAATTCTGTTGGCTTAAAAGGTATATAAAAAGTGTTTTTTTTCCCGAAATGAAAAACGAGTACTAAAGTGTAATAAGTATCGCTTTAAGAAGAATAAATATGAAAGTATATGAACCATATTTTTTTGGTTTTGTTTTGGCGGTGGCATGAATAATATTTGTGATGTTATCGAGTTGGCCAATTTACCACCATTAAAGTTCTGTATACAGAATGTATTAAGAATGTGTGGGCGTGAGCAAAAAGGATCCTATCTGCAAGAAATGTGCGAGGTGCAGTGAGGCCGAATAACGTTACACATCCATCATTCGCGATGCCAATTAACTAAGATGGTAGGTCGTTACGCTGCCGCAAGGGCATTCTCCGGTTCCATTGCGTCTCACTTTGTTTCTTTTTATATTTCTTCTTTTCCCCTATACATTTTTATCAATTTGTATTTTATACGCGCCAAAAAGATTTTATTATCAAAATTACTTTTTCATTCCGATCTATAGAAATTCATTTTTCAATTTGTCCAATTCTCTATTTGGCCTAATCTTTATCTGTGCTCCATTTCCATTTGTCATAAAAAAAATTTTTGGCTTAATTTTTATTTAACTTTATTCTATGTCTGCTCTAATTTTTAGAAATCCTTTTTAAAAATAAAATATTTTATCCCTCGTTTACTATTGTAGCACTTAAATTTAAATATTAAATTTCTTGTCAAATATTCTGAAAATTTCCCTTTTTTTTGAATTACATATTTTAGAGGAATATTTTCATGATGGGATGTGGAATTTAAATTTTACAACTCTTGAGAATCAAATATTTCCTGATTCGCAAATATTTCATGAATGGCAAAATTTTGATATAATTTTCTAACTATAAAATAAAAATAAAAAATGCAAATTTCATAATGGAATAAATATTTTAAATAGTTGCTTTTAAATTCTGTAATTTTGATGAAATTCCAATTTCTATTCTCATTCCAAGCATTTCGTAGTGTTTTTGTTTATACAAAGTTTTCTGTATAGCGAATTTGTATTTCTTAGTGAATTAGAGACAAAGACAGTTCTATTTACAATGAGCAAATGAGATGTGTAACTTAGTGTTGTATATATAATGTATGCCAAGTATGTATAACTCAATTCACCGTTGATTATATCCAACTATATGGAGGAGATGCCTCCAGCAAAGCAGGAAGTATCATCATTACAGAATGCAGATTCGTGTGTGTCTGAACAATTAACTCACACATTCGAATTAATTGATCAAAATGTCTAGTTTTTTTCAAATAAAAAATATAAAAAAATGTTAATATTATTCATGGAAACGTGAAATATAATATTATTCCACAAATAATATGCTTAAATAAAAAAAGATACAAAATTTCAACTCTAACAACAAAACTTTTCGACATGTCACATCGCGACTGTATTTATTAGGCGCTGGTCAGGGCCACAACAGTTTTCCTAATTTAAACAAATTTAAATAAACTAGATTAAATTTTTTTAATTTTTAGAAAAACTGACAAGTTCCAGACTAGTTTTTTCCTAATCAGGGATTAAATCAATACAGCTTGACAGTCTAATAGGGCGCTAGTCAGAACCTTGACAGTTTTCCTGTGGAAATAAGACAGGTTTTTAATTTAAACACTATATCAAGTATATAAAGTTCAATTTGTAAGAAAAAATTGTATTTCTAATTTTCTCTTTCTCTTGGAGAGATGATTGAGAAAAATGATGTGAACAATGGAATAAATGACTACGTCAATGTCAAGACGATTTCACGCCACGTGAAAGTTATAAATGTTCCATCATATTATGATCTGAGATGATATCGCTAATAAGCGCAAGGAATCGCATAAATTACACGGCATCTTGATCTCAAAATGTATCATCATTTTCATTATAACTTGTATATAATAATAATCTTTCAATTTTACGAATTAAAGATGTGAATATAAATGTTAAGTGAAATTAATCGATTCATTAAACAAGAATCAATGTTATTTACAGATAGAGATGAATACACTTGTAATTCTAATTTATGAAATCAGTAATTAATATAATAATCAATTTTTTATTAATAATAAAATTGTAATTAATAGCTATTTTTTATGAATTTAGAATATAAAAAAAATCATGAATAATTAAATTGAGTTTTCACGTTTTTCTAAAAGAAATTTCGAAAAGATTATATGAAAGATGAAGCGTGTCGAATTCAGAAGGAGCAAAGTCATTTATTATCCCGCAGATTGTACAACTATTTGAGAGACACCCACACATTCGTCTGTGCTTATAAAGTGTATAATATATACACATAGGCAAAATGGTTGCGCGCATAAAAGTCTTCGTGTATGTAACGTATTAGACTCCTGCAGTTTGCAATTTACTCTCATCTTTCGATCCATTATTCCAAAGAAATATTTGACTCTCCAAGAATTTCTACAACCTTAATTTTCATTTTATCACCTGTAGCAAACATTTCGTTTCATATATTAAATATTTATTTATTTAATACTAAAATATTCTATTTTCAAATTAAAAATATTCTCTACACTAATAAATATTTTATTTGATTCAAATAATCTGTTACTTAACTATTATCCAATAAAAATTTATTTTTAAATAATTATTATTTCAGATAAATTTCCGCTAAATTAAAATTCCGCTAAATTAAAGTTTGGCTAAATTAAAATTCGGTTAAACTGAAATTCAGCTAAATTAAAATTCGGTTAAATTAAAATTCGGCTAAATTAAAATTCTGTTAAATTGAAATTCAGCTAAATTACAATTAAATTAAATTAAAACTTGGGTATAAAGAGACATTATTTAAAGTTAAAAATTCTTTAACGCAAAAAAAGTAAATGTAAAAAAAAGTGTGAAAAGTTCATTAAAAACAAAAATCGAAATTCCTACGATGAGTGAAAGATAAGAAAATTTTAAAGCCTAGATTCCAGTTTGTCGTAAACGAGCTGTTCAACAGTAACTGTTATTATATTTCGTATATATGCATGTATATAAAAATACCTGTTCAAAACGAACCAAAAGCTTTGCGAACTTTTGCCATATGATCGTGTATATGTTTTTCTGTCATATGTATAGTGTCATGCAATGACCATATTCTTTTTGAATGAGCTTGTTACTTTTATAGCAAGTGAGAGAGACTCTATTGCTGGTAACATTAGGAACCCACCGTTTGCGTTTTATGACAACCGGAGTATTCTCCTCTTGGTTATACTACCAGTGTCGCTATTGTAATAAAAAAAAGAGGAGCAGATCCTTGCTTTTTAACAAGCGCAATAAAAAGCGTAGAAAAAAAGAGGTGAGAGAAGAATATAAAAGTACTGCTATTAAAATGAATGAAGTTGAAAAGAACATAATCGCTTCAGACAATAATATTATATAAATAAAAAAAAGAAAAAATCTTGTTATTATCTTTTAAAAATGTGTTCAGCTTCATAAAAAAAATTTCATTAAGTATTTTATTCAGAGATTCCGAAAAGAAGTAGTCAGAGCCGCTGACTAGTTTTTTTCTAAGTATACTAGTTCTAAGTTCTAAGCATTAGTATTAGTTTGCCTAATTTAAACCGTTTTTTTTTAAATAGAACATTGATTCAGAATAGAAATAATATAAAAATTTTCTACTAAAGAAAAACAGAAAAAAAACATTACAGTGAACACTAAAATTAATGGGTGAAAATTTAACGAATGGACTCGCATTATTTTATACACAATTTCCGATGTAGTAGTATTCTTACGCATCGTTAATAATTTGGTAGCAATTTTGACGATGGACATTATGCGTTAATTTATTGGCACATAAATTTTCTCTATTCTGAATATACATAATCTTTCAACACTTTGACTGTATGTAGAGAAATACTTGCAAAATGTGTTTCATTTAAAAGCACGCCAGTTTATGTTTATATTGCACGAATTGTGCTTAAAAGCTTCTCTCTCTCTCTCTCTCTCTCTCTCTCTCTCTTTCTCTCTCAACCACACTATTCACTTAATAGTAATTACGCTTGCTTCTTATATATACGAAAGTGGAACGTCTGCTCCAAAGATATACATAAGTTGCTTTTCATAACACACATTAATTTATTTCTCTCTGCCTATTATTTTGCTTTCACTAATTTGTAACTAGAATTTATTTTTATTTAAATTCATTTTTCATTTATTAAATTTTTTTAATCTTATCTAATTAACAAAATTCAATTTTGATTATTTAAGAATTTTTTTCAACTTTCTCCCATTCTAATATTTGTTAAAAGTATATTTTGAAAAGAAGTTGAAAAATCGAAATTCAAGGGGGGTAAGGGGGGAATTTATTTGATAAAACTGGTTTCTTGCGATATAAAAATGATTAAATAATATTATTCAGGAATGGTATACAAATTTAGTATAATATCAAAAATTTCGAAAAAAAGTGTCTGAGCCTCTAATTTATTCGAATAATAATTTTAGTTTTAGAATTGTTTGTCGGTTCTACTTTTTTTTGTGATTCCATTTTAATTTCATATATTAAAATTAGGCGTGAAAATTAACTTTTATAATCCCCTCTATAAATTATTTTTTAAGTTTATCAAAATATTCTCCTCGCGAAACACAAAGTTTTGCGCCTACTAGAGTTTTAAGCAGTATATTTATTGCTTTCTCCTGTCAATGATTTTGTATAAATGTCCCAATTTTTTTTGGACTTTTTTTTCTGTTACTAAAAAAACTTTGCTTGCAGAAAAAAATATTTTGTATAAAATTAAAAATTGAGCTTAATAAATGAATAAGTAAAATTTCTATGAAAAGAAATATTTTTAAATAAGTCAAAAATACTAAAAGAAAAGAGAAGTTAAAATAATGTGTAAATAGAAAGTAATTTTATTAAACATTTATCGCCCTGGATAATATAGTAAAGTATAATGATTTTTATTGACTCTCGCTATAATATATATGATAGATGTGATATCTCTTTGAAAAGATTTTTTTTGCCCCATGGCTTTTGTGTTTTAATTTTCAATAGATCGACGTAAGAGGATCTCGGGGAGGGAGCGCCTCTCTCTGTATCTAATGTCTTGTACGTGCACTCCGCATTTTAATTTAATTAATTTCACGCATGTTACAACGAAAAGGAAGTAGAGTGCCTTGCTTTGAGAAAGGAAGCTTCACCCAATCCAGTCAACATTATTGTGCCTTTGCGAACTAGTTATTTAATCAAATTGGACAGAATGACTCAAGTAATAATGGAGCTTTGACATGCTGAAAATTTATGTATATATAGTATAAGTATAACATTATACATTCGTCCATTTTCACAATGACTCGACTTTTAGCTTCAAGCATATAGCTTCAATTTTAGCTTCCTTTTTCCCTTTGCAAGTCTTAGGCAGAAAAAAAATTATTTTTCACATTCTAATTCAAATTATATATAAATTATAATACTCGACAAAATCCATGCTTTATAGAATTTAATTTAATTTTTAAAATTAGATTTTTCCATATAGAGAATTTTCTTTTTTTTAATCTTCTTTCTTCGATCAACAAAATATTGAATTATTAATATTATATTACTTATAATTATAATAAAACAATAGTAATAAGAAAAAAAGTTTGTAACTGCATTAAGAATTTTTAACAATGTTTTGAGATTAATTTAGAAAAGTCGAATGTACAATATATAAAAAACAGGAAACTTTATAGGCAAGGACACTTGTTTTATCGTTTGAAAGAGGAACGTTTGTGAAGTTAAACAGGAAAATTGTTGGCGTAAGAGAAAAAAGGGGTAAGGGGTGGGCAGGGGCCGGTTTTCTAAAAAACAGTGAGGTCGTGTCTAGATATATATATAGGGAACTTGAAACGAATATTTGACGAACGTTTGAGAGAGGAAAGCTCATTGTGTGAAAAGGCACTGTACCACGTGCAATTACTTCTCCACTGAAACCACTTCTTCCCGTTCTTTGTCTTCCTCACTTCCTGTTCTCCGCTCGTTCGTGGCACTTAATTTCAAAAGTAAAGTTCCTCACAGCTTCGACAGGTTTCTAAAGAGAGAGGGGTTAAATCCCATATAAACTATATATATGTATACACAGGATTAATCGCTCCCTTGGGGATGAACGATCTCGATTTTCGGGCAACTCAATCGGACGATGCGCTAAACCCCCTTTTTACGACTTGTGTATATATATATATTTTGGCTACAGAAACTCTCTTTGTCAACTGCAAATACTTTACGACTGTCGCGTGTCACTGGCTCTGTCGTAAACAAGAAATACGACACAGGATTTCGAGAAGACTCACCTGGTCGTTGATTGTGTATATATACCAATCATTTGTCATCCTTATTTATATATTTTTTTATTATTTCTCAAAATTACATTTATACATTCCAAACTGAGCATTATAATTCGAATTATCGAATTGCAATTGGTTAAATGGAAACTATGCCTAATAAAAATTCAATTGAATGGAATTCGGTTAAATGGAAATTATGCCTAATTCAAATTCAATTGCATGAAAATTTAGTTAAATGGAAATTCGGTTGAATGAAGATTACGCCTAATAATTTTTGGATTAAAGAGAATATATTCAGATGCAGAATAAGGAATTTCAAATTTAGCCCGTGACGAACGAGAGAGTGAGAGACTTTTACCGACAAGTGATTCTCATTATTTAAAGATTCAACATTTGAATGGGCCAAAATTTCTTGTTTGTATTTTCTCGTTTTAACGCTTTCATTTCTTAAGCTTGAGAAATGTAACGACTTCCGCTTACGAGACAGTTTTCCAAGATCTTTTCGAATTCAGTCTCGTTAGAAAGACAAAACACTGTGAGATAATATCTCTGGCAGATTAGTGGCATGGCGTGAAATTAAATGATACGAGTGGAGGTTCACGCGAAAAGGCCTTCTATTCAATTCTCTTTACAATATAATTTACCGTGAAAAATGAATTTCAAAAAAGCGAAAATAATATAAACACAATTATTATATATAAATTATTGTTATATTACATTATTATATAAAATAATAGTAAAATCCAAGAAATTAATTCGAATAAATTAAATAATAAAAAATTCATAAAAAAAATTCATTGCAAGCTTGCCAAACAATCTTGCAGAAAATTTACATGCCGTTGCATAATGCTACTTATTGCAAATTTAATCTTCTACATAAAAATATACAATTTAATAACTCCAAACATTTTTTTAATTTTCTTTCCAGCTCGAGGGAAAATTAACGAAAACATATATATGGAATTGCCCCTCTTGTTTTACTTTGAGGATCGGATTACGCGAATGGATTCTTGTGACTTTGAGGGTTTTTAATTTAACGTTGTCCTTATTAAATAAAATGTCGTTCGCGCATAAGAGAGAAAAAACGCGGGGTCTCTTTGAAATAGTTTGGCGATTTGTATATATGTGTATGGGGAATGTATTTCGATGCCCATATAATGATTATTCGCTAATTACGGTGACCGACACACTACGACAACATCCCGAGGCCCTGGTGTGTCGATGGGCGTACCGCCCTGCCTAATTGCATAGGAATCGTCCGTCCATGGAATTTCGGGTGGTGGCAATCGTGGTTATTAATGACCAAGAAGTCGTGTTGATCAAGCCAGTAGATATATTTCTCCCTCCCCACCTTCCCACCTCTCTTTCTATCTCACTCATTCACTCAATATCTCACTCTTTTTTTGCCTTTTTCATTCATGAAGCGGCAAAGCATTTTAATACCATGAATATTTTTTAATCATTTATTTAATACTTTTTCTCCATCAGCCATTTCTTCTTCTTTTTTGCTTTCTCGTGGAGGAAGCTTTGTAGTATTTTCGTTTACAAAATTTTTAAAAATGGTGAAATCAAATTTTCCTCTATATAGAAACATGTTATATGATATTATGATAATGCCAAAAAATTGAGCAAAAAGTCTCGAACAAAAAATGTATGGCGCACTTTTTGATTAATCCAGCGGATGCTGAGCTACACTCAAAAATAATTTGGAAAAATTTTCAAAAAATTAAATTTGCAAGATAATCGTTCGGGAATACCGCCATAGTGATTAGAAGAAAGTTCTGAACAAAAAATGTATTGGGCACTTTTTGATTGGTCCAGCGGATGCTGAGCTACACTCAAAAATAATTTGGAAAAATTTTCAAAAAATTAAATTTGCAAGATTATCGGTCGGGAATACCCCCAATAAAATAGTCAAAAAGTTCCGAACAAAAAATGTATGGCACACTTTTTGATTGGTCCAGCGGATGCTGAGCTACACTCAAAAAATCTTGGAAAAAATTTTCGAAAAAAAAAATTTGAGAGATAATGATTCGGGAATAATGTCAAAAAATTGAGCAAAAAGTCTCGAACAAAAAATGTATGGCGCACTTTTTGATTGGTCCAGCGGATGCGGAGCTACAATCAGATAAATTTTTTAAAAAATTTCGAAAAAATAAATTTGCGAGATAATTGGCCGGGAATACCGCCAAAGTCTTAACCCGGGAGTCTCCAACAAAAAATATATGGCGCACTTTTTGATTGGTCCAGCGGATGCTGAGTTACACTCAGATAAATTTTTTAAAAAAGTACGAAAAATTAAATTTGCGAGATAATTGATCGGGAATACCGAGAAAGACTTAACCCGGGAGTCTCGAACAGAAAATGTATGGCGCACTTTTTGATTGGTCCAGCGGATGCTGAGCTACACACAGATAAATATTTTAAAAAATTTCGAAAAATTAAATTTGGGAGATAATTGATCGGGAATACCGCCAAAGTCTTAACCCGGGAGTCTCGAACAAAAAATGTATGGCGCACTTTTTAATTGGTCCAGCGGATGCTGAGCTACACTCAGATAAATTTTTTAAAAAATTTCAAAAAAATAAATTTGCGAGATAATTGATCGGGAATACCGCCAAAGTCTTAACCCGGGAGTCTCGAACAAAAAATGTATGGCGCACTTTTTAATTGGTCCAGCGGATGCTGAGCTACACTCAGATAAATTTTTTAAAAAATTTCGAAAAAATAAATTTGCGAGATAATTGGTCGGGAATACCGCCAAAGTCTTAACCCGGGAGTCTCGAACAAAAAATGTATGGCGCACTTTTTGATTGGTCCAGCGGATGCTGAGCTACACTCAAATCAATTTCGGAAAAAATTTTAAAAAATTAAATTTTCGAGATAATCGCTCCGGAATACCATAACTGTCTTTAGCAAAAAGTAGCGAACAAAAAATGTATGGGGCACTTTTTGATTGGTCCAGCGGATGCTGAGCTACAGTAAAAAACAAATTTGGAAAAAATTTAGAAAAATTAAATTCGCGAGATAACCGTACCGGAATACCACCACAAAAATAGGGGAAAAGTTTCAAACAAAAAATGTATGGCGCACTTTTCGATTGGTCCAGCGGATGCTGAGCTACAGTAAAAAACAAATTTGGAAAAAATTTAGAAAAATTAAATTCGCGAGATAACCGCACCGGAATACCACCACAAAAATAGGGAAAAAGTTTCAAACAAAAAATGTATGGCGCACTATTTGATTGGTCCAGCGGATGCTGAGCTACACTTAAATAAAATTCCGAAAAATTTTCGAAAAATTAAATTTTCGAGATAAGCGCTCCGGAATACCACCACAAAAATAGGGAAAAAGTTTCGAACAAAAAATGTATGGCGCACTTTTTAATTGGTCCAGCGGATGCTGAGCTACACTCAAATCAATTTCGGAAAAAATTTTGAAAAATTAAATTTTCGAGATGATCGTTCCGGAATACCATAACTGTCTTTAGCAAAAAGTAGCGAACAAAAAATGTATAGCACACTTTTTGATTGGTCCAGCGGATGCTGAGCTACATTTGTTCAGTAAATGAACTATTTTACTGACTTTGTAAATTGTTAAAAATCTATATTTAATCAATATAATATCTGCATTGAGTAAATGATAAATATAAGTTAGTCTATGAAACAATTCCCGGTTTTAATAATGTAAAATCTAAAGCAATTAATATTAATTATTTTCAATTGAACATAACATCTCTGCCGCATTATTATATTTAACGGATCTATATATTGTCAAAAGGAAATATTTAGTTATAAATAAAAAAAATCACAACTGCTTCTTGGTGCATTTTTATTCTAATAATTCTCGGGGATGAAGACACAGTGACTACGTCGGCAGATGAGTTACAGCACGATTCTTGTCAAGTGTGTCGTCGAAAAATTGTTGCCTAGAGAGAATCCAACAAAAGGTGTTTCGATCGATACCTTACCTATAATTCATATACTACTGTGAATCTTCGTGAAATAATGAAAATTGTCACGCAGTCTATAAAAAAAAAACAAGAATCAGCATCTCCAAGCGAAAGAATTATAGCTTACAATTACAAATGGAAGAGGGAATGAAGAAGAAAACGACGAAGACGAAGAAGAAGAAGTTAAAAGGAGAAAAATATAAAAGTATATAGTATAAAAGTATATATATATATATACAGGAGAGAAAAGGATGAAGAGCTATACGATTAAGAGGTGTACGTGTCTCGCAATTGCAACTTAATATACAACACACTCTGAATCCAGAAATCCGACTCTTCAACTCAACTTCATTCGTGCTGCACGCCATTATTTTTATCATCCTTTCAATATTCTTTTGATACCTTTTTCACGTCTGCTAGGATGTCTCTCATGTTTACATTAACCATTTAATTGCTCTTTTAATTAATTACCAAGCGGAAAATAGGTTTTCGAAATTCATTAGCAATTTCTTTTTTTTGCACTTATTTTATCTTTTTATTTTGTCTCTAAAACGCACTTTTACAATCTATAGAATATTTTTACACTACTCCAAATTGATGATTTTTTTTTAATTTGATTCCATACAGAAGAAAATATATTAGTAGCGATGCTGGGAGAGTTTAAACAAAGTTGTGATCTTAGCTAAGTTACTATATGTCGGCAATACAGAATTCTACGTTATTAGCAGTCGATATGATAGAAAACTATTTTACCATCCTAGCAAAATCTATCGATTAGATAGACTAGGATAATTCTGTACAAGGTTCTAAACTCGATTAAATGCCGGTAATGTATATTTGTACACTACCTATAGGCGGTACAGTAGGACACTTATTTATCGACCTGACAAAATGATAAAAATCAGTGTTTGATCATTATTACTATATTTGTGAAATAAAAAATGTCTTAAAATATTCTTTCAAAGAAATAAATTATTGTAAAAAATTGGAGAAAATTATTTTATACTGAGGAAATCATTTTTGTTCTTACAATATTCAAATTAAGAGATGTAAATAGTGACAGGCGTGAATGTAAATCTTTTTTTTCTTTCGATTTTAATTGGAGATTAATTTGATTTGATAGGTGAATATGTGTGTAATGAAGAGTTGCTCTTGTTTGTTTCAGAATGCAACTGCAACTTGCACGCGAGAAAATGCAGATTCAACATGGAACTGTACAAGTTGTCGGGTCGCGTGAGCGGAGGCGTTTGTCTACAGTGCAGGCACTTCACGGCTGGTCGTCATTGTCACTATTGCAGAGAGGGTTATTACAGAGACCCTACAAAAGCCATAACACACCGCAAAGCCTGTAAACGTAAGTGATTTCTAATTTTTTCGTTTTTTTTTGTTTTCAAACTCGCGCACACTTAAATAAATTCTCGCGTTCAATTAAATTTCAATAATATATAGTTTCCCATGTTAATGTTTATTATACACATTGCATTGGCTTGTAAATTTATCACATACACAATAATTATTATCCTAAGTAAAAAGAGTGTATGAAATATTTATTTTATGAAATGGTTTAAAATTTTCTTTGTGATAAACATGTTTCTTTGAAAAATTTAAAATTTTTCGTTAATAGATAAATTAAAATAAATTCAAATCAAATTACTGTAATTTTCTTGTAATCTGTTTGTAAAAAAAGTTGTGAAGTTTATGTGAGTTTATGAATTTAATTCTTTATTCAACAAAGAGACTTTTTTTTAATAAAAAAAGAAATTTCTTTTTTGAACGTTTTGTGTGAACAATTTTTATTGATAAGAACGTTTTGAAATGAAACCAGCTTTAATTTGGAAAATTCACGATGCAAATTTGTGGGGGAATTTACTTTTATATTAAATTTAGAAAACCCTGATAAGAAAACCGGATTGCAGTTGCGAAACGATTCTTGATCGTACATTCTCACCTTCGAGGCATATAGCCTCCACCGTGAAATCATCTGCTTATCCCTTATCCTCTTTCTCGCGGGCACACACACACATATACACACATTTATAGTTACTTGAAATTCATCGAGCTTTTCTCTCCGCCACTGAATAATCGCCTTGATCTTTAAAATATATTATACAGTATTTATTATATATTATATATATATAGCTTCCTTTAAAGTCGCGAAAATACTTAATAATTTTCATGTCAAAAACAATTTATATGCAAAATTTGATGAAAGATTTCAAAAAGTCGTTCAAATTTTTTACACATATTTTTTTACATATATTTATAAAATCAAAATAGTTTTACATAAATAAGAAATAGAAATTGTTCAACTTAAAACGACAATTTTTTAATACAAAATTTTTAAAAATACTTTTTTTTAATTTATAGTTTTAATTTAATTCGTGCAATTTATTTACTCATTCATTCTTTAGGAGGGAATTTATTTTGTAAGCTTCCCAAAAATATTTGCATGTAACTACGATTATAAGTGTGATTAACATAAATAGAAAATGCGCCTAGTGCGGAGAGAAGTAGGCGTGCTGCATGTAGGATTCCTTTAATCGGATTACGCCAATTACATAGGAAGTAGGGAAGGGTATATATATATACAGTGTGATGAAAACGGCTGATTCGAAAGAGACTGCGAGTGGGGTCGAAGCACTGAGAATCGTAAACGCGAAACACTACGAGCCAATTAGAACGCGCTAAGGAGCTTAAGTTTGATACCGTTGGAAAGACGAGAAAAGAGAGAATGAAAAATAAAAAGAAGAGGGAAAAGAAAAACAAGCGTGGAAAAAGGGAGGAAATGAAAGACGAAGGATGCGTGACAGAACCAATTTAAAAAAAATCTATATATTTTTTTATCATTTTCAAATTCAATATAAAAGTTTACTTTCTTTGTGTGTATAAATAATTACTTGGGGTCTGATTATGTAATTCTGATTTCACTTTCACTGATTAGAAATTAGTCAAAGCTAAAAATTGTTTTGATTTTTTTATATTATAAATTTTTTTCTGCATCTAGAATGATTTGATTTGTCACGCTATTTTACTTGAGAGATATTCCCCCCCCCTATACTTGATATTTGTTTTCGCGTCATCATATATTTCAGAAAATATATGTGTCTGACTTAAAATTCTTTTTCTACTTACAAACTGAATTTTAAACGACTCAACATCAAAGAGTGCTTATTATAGAGCAATGTTAGGTCAAAGTAGATTCAAGGAAGGGGATTAGGATAGGGTCAAAGAAGGTTTAATATAGAGCAAAATAAGGTTAAAGTAGGTTTAATATAGTAGGTTCAAGGTAAGGACGAAGTAGGCTTTCTGAAACTTCAAAGTGGGTTCAAGGTATGAAAATAGGATGGGGTCAAAATAGGTTCAAAACAGTAGGTTCAATGTAGGATCAAAGTAGATTTAAGGTATAGAGGAACAGAGAAAAATCAAAAAAGGTTTAATTTTTTTAATTAATTAACTTATCGCTAATATAAACACAATTTCATTTTCGGTTCCTTTTTGTTTTTAAGGCAGGGAAAATTTTAATTTTAATGAAGAAAAATACTCGCGGTTTTAATTAAAAACAGACTGGTTTTAATAAGGTGAAAATAATAATTAATTGGAGCTAATGGGATTTTAATTCCTCTCGACTTATGAACAATATTTAATTTATTTTGAAGGCGAATGTTTATGGATCGTAAAATAGATCAAGTCTTGTGGCTTTTTTAATCAATAAACTAACAAGGTGTTAGGTCAGTGTTACGAGAAGACTAGTTAAAGCAACATATGATATATATATATATATATATATATATACATATGCAAAATGTATTATATATTTTCACGTTATAATATACAAATTACTCTTTCGCAAACCACTTCGAGCAAATTAAGTTTGGTTCACGTTTCTCTATATGCATTGGGGAATTAAACATGGTCATATATGTTGAAACCAGAATTTAGATATTGTACTCGCCGGAAATATGTGTGTATAATTTCAAAATGAAATATCATATATAGAACCAAAAGAATGTATATATACTGCGAGACAATATAATTATCTGAAAGGAGTATAAAATAGTTCATCAAAGTAATTTGTTATTATATAATTGTTATATGTCGCAAGCAGAATTTAATTAGAAAAATAAATTTGTACTCTAATTTCATCGTCTACCTTGAACCTTATTTGACCCTACATTAAACCTTCTTTGATCTAATTTTTATGAGCAATAATAACATTGTTAAATTAGACATTTATTTTGAAAAAATTTTCAAAAATGAATTTATCAGATTTTGTTATTCCTCAGTTAATTTTTTTAAAATTATAATACGGATTAATTAAAAAAATGAATAGATTATTTTGTTGGTAATAAGAATTCGTTAGGGTGAATTTTCTTGAAAATATATTGCAAAAGAGATAAAAGCGTATTATTTAAATGGAAGGGTAATCAGTAACTTGGATGGTTTTCATCTTGATGAACCTTATTTTCCCTTCATTTGTGCTTGCTTCCAGCAAAACAAGAGTTGGAGAATCTCAAGTTGAGTTCAACCAGAACAACCCGATGCTTTATCATGTAAAAGAATGAATGGAGAAACATTTCATAGCGACGCTTATCTGAACGTATATATAAGTATTACTGTATTAAATGACAATGACATAAATATTTAACCTGTAATGCCATGGTGGAATCGCTATTATATACAAGATAAAGATCAAGTTGGGGAAAAAAATTTCTCTCAAGTTAGAAGAGAGACACACAACCATATAATCACCCTAAAAAGACTGTTGATTTCGTGTATGTCTACTCTATCTCTAAAATTTATTATCTTCTCGTATTTTTTAGATATATTCACTTACAAGCGCGATTTTTATCAGCTACTCATCTCTTTATAAATAACACTCTTATGAAATCTGAGATTTTAAAAAAAAAATTACATTCTCGAGAATTGTAATTAATTTAATTAATTATGTTCTTTCCCCTCCCATATATTTCGAGTCTTTCTTTAAATATTTACTTGGACCAAATAATTTTTATTTGAACTAAATAAACTGTATTTGAACTAATAATAGAATAATAATAGTAGAAAATTTGAAATTAATTGAAAATAATTAATTTTGAAAAGTCTAAAACAAAAATATAAGAATGCAAAAGCAGGGAGAGATGTGAGTAGCATTTTGACTGTAAATTATTAGACAGCCAAAAGATCGATGCAGGCGTTTACTAAATGCGTGAAGGGTCTTGGAAAATAAATTAAAATAAAAGACGTTTAAAGTGCTCGAACATCCTGTCTGTACGGTAACTAGATACAACTTCTTGTTTTGCTTCTTTTTTTAACTCCTTCAAGCCTTTTTATCTCTTTTCTTCTTTTGCCTTCATCCACCATGAAAGAAGCTTATATTTTCTCTTTGCATTTCAACACCACACCTCAATGAACTCGATAAAACAGATGTGTGAATAATTATTGTGAATTAGCAGAAAATTACAAATTTATACTCGGGAGAGTCAGTTTTCTTATTTTAATTTATATATGCAACATTTATAATTCATTTAAGTTATTCTTGACTTTTTTTTACTCTCGACAAATGTTAATTATTGAAACCAATTTCAGTCAAGTAATTTACATTACTATAGTTTATTTAAAAATAAAATCTTGACATTTACTTTCTCAGAGATTACAATTTTTAAATTAATAAACTAAAATCATTTAGAAAGTCATGGTTTTTCGTAATTTTTGATTATTATATTATTATTTATAGCGCAAATATAAATATATGAAAGGGAAAATAATAATTGTAAAAGAATTGAAAGATGAAAAAAATTTTTTCGCCTATTATGTTGACCTTACGGGAAGTCGCGGAGTTTTAAGTCTTGACTAAGTGGAGGGTAATGAATATGCTAACGTGTGCGAGTGAACGAGAAAGCTTTGTACTTAGCATCGAGTTCAAGTGGCATCGTATACAACGCTCGAGGATCCGTCGGGTTATGTATATGTTTTATATACATATATATGTATATCGCAACTTTCAGGACCATCCCGAGTTTTCAAGCAGCAAACACTACAGTGAAAGCCTCCAGCAAAAATTGGAATTTGATCTTTTATGACTCCTTTCAAGGGTTCCCTTCTACCTCATCTTAAATCATCAACCAGAACATGTCATCTTTTTTCATTTTATTTTATGTACTCATTCATGAGAATTTTAAAATATATTTAAAAAAAAGAAAACAATTATACCCTCGCACAAATTATGTTCAATTCAAATATATTTTATTCTATGTGGAGATTAAAATCGAATTTTATTCTAAAAATGAAGTAGAATTTGAAAGAAAACGAATTTTTCAATTGAAGAAGATGAAGATTTTACAAATATTTTTGCAAGGAACAATGATTTTTTAGAAAGTATTAGGCAATTATTAAAGAGGATGGAGGCCCTAGTTTTAAAGAGTTTAAAATGGCGGATCCAATATGGCGGAAGAAAAAATTTAAAAAGTTGATCAGATTCAATTGAACCTTATTATATCTTATTTAAAAAAAAAAAATATAAATTTCAAATCAAACCTAGCAAATAAGTTACCCTACCAACTTAACATCGATTATTTTCAATTATAGAAGTAAACTCGTGCGAAATAAGAATGTCAGACATACAAATATATGTTTACATCGCAATAACCTTGAAAATCCGTCATTTTCAATCAGAGAACCCAATTCCAGGGGCACGTGTATTACGGACATTTTTACTATCTGATGCTTGAAAGCAAGGCCAGTGTTTGAGGAGCGACCCTTGCCCAAGGCTGCAGCCGGGTTTTTGGGTAAACATCAAGACAAGTCCTGAGGGGTGAAACGGGCAAAGAGTGGAGATGGGGTAAAAGAGGGGGAAGGGGGGTTGAACTATGCTTGAAACGTATATCTCCTCAATACGGTCACGCGCGCTGCGTAAACAGAGGGGATTTTCGATATTACCCTATGCTCTTTACTCGTGTATGTGTGTGTGTGCGTCTATAGTCTCTTCTTCGGCACAGAATCCATCCACATATATATGTGAAGAGATTATAAGCATATCTGCGCATATTTCTGCGCATATTCGCAATCTAGATTTATTAGCCACTTATTATACTCGCGAGTGTTTTGTACACGGGGACAAAAAGAGATTAGCTGTAAAACTCGACGATATATCATATGCCTCAATAAATATCATATCCGCGACGAATAATTATCGGATATGTTCTTGAACCGAAAAAATTATCTCGAACCGAACAGTAAATTTGTTTTACGAGCCCGAAAGAATACATTTTAAGGACTTATCTGATACGATACGTTTAAAAAATGTATTTTTTGAATTTATATCAATTTTTATTTTATAATAATAAAATGAAAAGTAAAATACAAATTGTTTAATTTTTTCGCGTTGAAGTGAAAATTAAAATCAGTTTGAAATAAATAAATTTTTTTTGAATCAAAGAAATTTTTCTATATGGGAAAAAAATATTTACTTAATCTGTGTATATAGAAACGTTTGCGAAAGAGTAATCAAAAGAGGAAAATTTAGATGATAACAATGGATTTTTTGGTGACTGGTTTCATAATTGGAAAATGGGTTATAAAAATTTGTAAAGTAGATTATTCAATTTAGTGAAAATTGGATGAAGAATTTATGTCACGTATATGTCGTTCCCCATATGTGATGTTTATATAAAGGATAGATTCATTTAATAAGATTTATTTTCACTCGTGTGTATAGAGAAGTATAAATGCGGTTGACGCATTTAAATCAGAGTCCAGCTCGTTTTTATAAATTTGATCCCCCCATAAGGGATGAGGGGAAAAAAAAGCTGGTGTCTATTATTGAAAGTATTGTTGAAAGATTTATTTTCTAAAATCTCACTGATTAAATAAGAAAATAATAACTCAATTAAAGAAAAAAAAATGCTTTTTTCCTCTTAAAATAAGAATAATTTTTTTCCTTGTGTGAGTAAGCGGTAATCGAGGGACTTTCCTCTCAGAATGAAATTATTTTTTTCTTGGTCGATTTCTCTTTAAATTGAAATATTTGACTTTCAATTGAATTAATTTCTATGGAGAAATCAATGTATAGGATATCAAAAAAAAAAAGAAACCTGGAGGTTGTTAACTAAAGCTTTCCGCATCAATAACGTTGTCTCTCGACAAAACCTGGGTAAATGAATTTCTTTTAGAAACTCCCAAGGCGAAATCTAGTTTACGAGCTTGAAAACTAGATTTTCCCCGAAAGCTTGCGTTCTTCGGTTCTTCGACGAGTTTTGAGTATACTTTGAAAGAAATTCGTTAAAAATTTTAACGTTATACGGATTACAGAAAGGGAGTGAGGGGGAAAGAAACTCCAGCTTAATGGAATCGATTTCTCTAAATTTGTACAAATTAATCCTGTCTTTATATTTTAACTTAAAATTTTATTTTCAAATTAGAAAAAAAGACTCTAGTCCTAAAAAGTTGTATGTAAATAAATAAATTAAAAAAAGAAAAAGCTATTAAAACATTAAAATTTTCAATTTTAGAAATTTTTCCGTTTCTAATTTTCACTCTTATTTCCATTTTTTACTTCCACTGATATTTTTCCACGATGTTATATAATTTATTTTTCTTTTTAAACAAAAAAAATTTCTCTTACTTAATGTTTAAAAGAAAAAGTCGCGAAAGAAGGGTAATAAATTTTTTTTTGAATAAAATTGTCTTATAGCGGAAACCAATTTCCTTACTTCATTCGAGAATGTTACCTCTTCTTTATCAGTCACTTTCGAGACTGTAAAGAAGTTGGAGATTAATTCCAAGTGAAATCTTTTGGAGTTGAGGTGCGAGAGAGGAGAGAGGGTCGCGCGCGCGCTTGAAAAAGTAGACGCTCAAGACAGAAGTTCATCTCGATAAAATTCGCCTGGATTTAGCGTGAAAAAATGTTCCTCTTTGTTCTCGCGAGAGGAGGCTCAAGGTATACTATATACATATATATATTATAGGAGAAATTGCAGATATCTTTGAGGAGCTTATCCAAGCAGACACACACTTTATCGAGATTTAAGCCAAAAGAAACCCTAAAAATAAACGGAAAAAACCAACTTTTTCAGAGATCTCTTTTGTTTCGCATTATCGTCGAATGTGAAACTTGTGAGTCGACTGTGTAAGATCGTATTTGCCCTGCGAGCTTCCGCACCACTGATGCGTATGCGTTTCTTCCTATACGTATACATCAATGTCGGCTGTTTATATATGCGCGACTAGGGTTAAAAAAAAATTCTCAACATTGAAAATGAAACGTCTCATTTGTTTAAAATGGATCGCTTTATTTGAAATGGACCAAAAGTATTTTTTTTAATTTTATTCTTATACAAGGTATAGAAAAAAATATTTATGCTTTGGACTTGAAACTTGTTTCTAGCGACTAATTACGAATACGGTGTCAGTTTTTCAAAATTCAAAATGGCGGATCCAATATGGCGGTCAAAAACTAAAAATTATTCGGATTTGTTCGAAACTTGTTTCTCGGGGGTTTTCGACCTCGCTAATTACGAATCTTACATCACATTTTCAAATTAGATATTTTGCATTTGCAAAAAGTGGCATTTTTTACAAATAGTAAAAATGTACCTCTGGTACGATCGTCAGATTCCATTTTTCTTTTTATGAGAAAAATACTTTAGTGGTCATACATACGCAATAGGAACAGTTGCAATAAAATTCCAAGAAATCTTCTAACATTTTGATTATTTTTTTTCGGTGAAAGTGAATCGCAAAATAAACTAGTAATTGGAATTTATATATTTTTTTTTCAATTTCTACTCAATATATGAAGAGAGTATTTTTTCCTACGAAATATCGAAAAAGACTGGATGATCCGCGAGAAATATGGTCTTTTGCCTTGGAAAGAGAGAAAAAGAGAGTGAGTTTTGAAGGGGACAGGAACTGGTTTCATCGTGTACTGTATACCACCTGTAGCAGGGAGAAAAATGGCAAAGAACTGGGGGAGAGAAGAGAGCACCAGCAAAGTCGCAGTGCAGTCGGCGGCCCACTTATGTAAACAGTCTTGCGTGAGGTGAGCCGGTTGGGTGTCTGTAGGCGTGTGTGCAACACTCGCTTATACACATATTCTATGAAATGTTGGGTACATTGTACACACTCTTCTCTTTTCTCAAGCAATACTCACATTTTCCGAGGGTTGCTTTCTATATCTTCAGGCCCAAGAATTCGCAAAACGCATTTAACTCTTTTCCCCACTCCCCTTATTTCCATATATATTACATAAACTCATTATGTCTACCTTAAGACGAAATTTTTTTAATTCTCCGCTAATGAAATTCCTAAAGATATTATTTCTCTTAATCAAAGCGGAAAACAGTATCAGCTTACTCTCAATTCAAGAATAAAATTGAAAAAGATAAAAAGTAACTTCCGCTCAAAGAAAGAATATTTTTTTTCAGCTGCATAAATATTCCATCATTAGAATAATTGAAAGAGAATTAGAATAAATAATAATTTTAATAATATAATTTTACGAAGAAATGAAACGAAAAAAAACTGAAGTGGAACATTCTTCGCCAATGATATATGTTTAAACACTTATTCGTCAATATGTTACTTCTTGATCAGTATAATGCGCGTCTGAACGAAGGCACATTTGCAACCATGCATTATAATATACGATGATTATATACATACATTTGCATGTTTCGTACAGTATTCTTTTTCTTTGCGATATAACATATGTGTTGGTAGTACTATAAGCAACTGAGTTCGAAAGAGAGAGAGAAAAGATCACAGATTGAATATATTGGAACTTATATTCACCACAACAGTGACGAGTGACGATCTCCAGATGTGACTTGAATAACAAAACTAACGATGAGATTCCAGACCGCGACTTTCTGTCCCTTCCTGACAAAATGCTTAAAGCAATTTTAGCAAAAGCTACAATGTTTGAATACAGTAACAAGTGTAAGCATTTTTATTTTTCAACTGTTATTCATTTTATCAAATTTAGTGAAATTAATTACACTTCTTCTTAGGGTTCTGTTCACGCAGTGAACCGAAAAGGAACCCTTGTGGTTTCAATGATGTCCGTCCACAAAATCCCGTCCCACCCTTTAAGATCTAGCCATTTTAAACGATTAGGCTAAAACTTGGAATACATACCTATTTTTGCGAGCAGATAAAGGAAAATTATAGCAAACCCGATTAGAATTAAATTTCATATAGTTATAGTACAATTCTCAAAATTCCGACAAAAAGTATCCTTCCCCGCTTTAACTTTTTTAGGTTTTGGAGCTGCTTTTTCAAAATTTAGTGATTGACTTAAGGGAGGAAATAGGAGTCTTCCCCTATTATATGGAGGTGTCAATTTTTTCCTACACTTTTAGCCGTATTTTGTTCAAGAATTTGCATTGAAATCGTCTGTATAAGAAAAATTGAATTTTTTGAAAATTTAGGGGATGCCTTATGGGTATTAATAGAAGTCTTCCTCTACTCGTAACGGGGTGTTAATTTTTTCTACACTTTTTGGTGTATTTTATTCAAGAATTTACAATGAAATCGTCTGCCTAAGAAAAATTGAATTTTTTTTTACGATTAACGCTTTATAGGTCATAAAAGGGGTCTTCCTCTACTCGGATCGGGCTGTCAATTTTTTTCTACACTTTTCGGTGTATTTTGTTCAAGAAAATGCAATAAAATAGTCTGCCTAAGAAAAATTGAATTTTTTTGGGAAGTTTTTTATGATTATGGTTGCCTTTTGGGTCGTAATAGGGGTCTTCCTCTACTTGTATTTGGCTACCTCTACTTAAATTTTACAGTTTTGGAGCTAAGAAGCTGAAACTTGGTACAAATATTTAATTTTATGTTTAAATTTCACGAAAAATATAACTAAACCTTTTGAAATAATATTTTTAAATATTTAGATTTAAATAATCGTGAACGGAATCCTTGGTCAGCGATTGTAACTCGTACTTGATCAATTTTTTTATGGTAACAATGAGTAAATTCTGCTGGTAAACATAATTTATTTATTGAGTAATTATTTTGACTGTTGTAACCAAAATTTAGTTGTCACTGAATTTTGGTTATCGTAACAAAATTTAATATTTAAATTTAAAAAGTTTTTATTTTTATTACAAAATTAATTTTCCTTATCGTTGAAAGTTTTCACAAGTTGAATGGAAAGAAAAATTATGTCATTATATATAACTGAAATAAAATTAGTCGCTTCATAATTCACATTTAAAAAATGTTTAATTCTGAATTATCTGCGCTCTATATTTTAAAAAAATTTAAATGAGAAATGTCTTTGCAAGTGAAGTGAAATTTAAAAATATTCCAAGAAGACAGAAATGGAGACGCATATTATATAGAAGTCATTTATAATTATCTTCTGTTTGAATCTCATCGTTAATTAATTTCGTTTGCAATTATAAAATCTATTTTTTTACTTGCAACCTTTCATTTAAATCTGAGAGGTGCTAATACCATTATACACTTTTCTGCCATGCGTGGCCGTGAAGTCATTTTGAGCTTTAATTACACCGGTGTATGTATGTATATGTATATATATATATATATATATAAAATAAAAGAGATAAAATGTGTTGCGTTATAATGTCGAGAAGCATCAGTGCATTTGGATTAATGTAATAAAAGGTAAGCCAGCCGCGACTTGTTAAACAAAAATATGTATGCATACTTGTATGTATGCATATATATTTATAAGCATTCACATGTGAAGTTTACACAACAATCAAACGTTTCTCATTCTTTGAAATGACACATTATATTCAAATTACATGCTGATCTTCTATTTTAACATCATACATGATTTTTTTCAAATTCTTTTGGAAAATTCACAACGCAGTGAAGTATATTTTAAATATAATAGTATAATATTTAATGTATAATTCAAAAAGAGTTTTACTTTTTATAATTCGATAATATTAATCCTTCACTGTCTAACCTAAAATACCTTAACCTAAACTTAGATCACTTAACCGAAAGTCATCTAATGTAACCTAACTTAGCCCAACTTAACTGAACATCGTTAGTTAACATAATTAATTTATGTGAAAAGAAAATTTTAAATTGTTTAGTAGAAAAACAAATGTATATAATTATAAATATATAAATAAAATATATCAGTAACCTTGACTGCAACCGCTGTATTTCAGACGAGAAGATCTGCTGGAACCACACGCGATTTAAAAAATTTCGAACACTCCCGAAACTACTTTTAACCTAATAATTAAAAAATTCCTTAAAATTAACTTTTTCTAAAAATTTAAGCGTTCGCGGTTTTAAGAATTTCGAACACTCCCGGAACAAGAAATTTTTTAAAATGACAAAAAAAACAATTTCACAAAAAAAACTCTTTCATTCGCTAATTAAAAAAATTGAGCACTCCCGAAACTATTCTCCATTGAAATCTGAAAATATCAAAAAGAATATGAATAGAAAAAAAATATTTAACACGTTTTTAAAATTACAAAATTTACACTCAAGTTGACCATCTCCAAACAGTTCAATACACGAATTGCAACTGATTTAATTATGTTTGGGATTTTACATTTATATTGTTATGACCTGCAGCTTAAGGCAACCTTTTGTTCTTCAATGTAAACATACAACTCGGTGTGCAAGTATAAATGATAATTCAAAAATCGCTACAATAAATTTAAAATAATTGGGAATTATAACTTTTAAAATATTATTTTACTTATAATATAAAAATTATTCGAGATTTTTTTTTAACTCCAAGAAGTTTACCCCCTTCTTAAAATTTCTTTTTAAAAGATTTTAATAGAATTTTATTCTAAATGTAATCTAATTAAAATACCCGGTGAAGAATTTAAAAAAATATATATTTTAAATAAAATTTTCTCTTCTAAAATTTTGTCCAAATTGCAAAAAAAAATTGTCTTTTGATCATAGTCTATTCTTATTTCCTAAATTTTAAATGAATAATAATAATCATCATCATTGGCGGAAGATTGTAAAATTTTAGAGAAAATGAAAAGTTTCCCAAACTTGTTTCAGTTTGTCCCCTTTCATCGTGTCGTCTTGTGATGAGACAAAGAGAAATGTAGCGCAAGTTCGATTCAAAACACGCTTCACGACTGGTTCGCAAATTCTTCTCACGGATGCCGTCGTCGTCCCACGTCATCGACTTCATTTTGAGTTACACCCTTATACTCTCTTTCTACCCATGGTACATTTCGTCTCCGCAATCATCCCGTTTCTTTTTCCGCAAAAGAAATTCACATTCATAACTCGACCGCGTATTTGATTTTGGCTTCTCTTTTCTCTATCTCTCGCTTATATACATTCCACGCCCTTTTGGTCCTCTTTTACATCATTCTCCGTACTCTACGCTTTGCCCAGAAAAAATTCTTTCCCCCTTCAACTCTATATATATATATGGCAGAAGAGGCTGATTGTCTCAAATTGTTTTATTTTGCCACGCCCGCGTTACCTTAAGGAACGTGCGAATTTTCACTTGAAAAATTTCATAAAGCCCCACAAGAGAGGAGAGAATGCGATCATTTTTATTCATCTTCTCTTATTATTGGATAACTTCCAAAATTCTTTTCTCGGGGGTTTTTTTCTTAGAAGAAGAAAATAATGCTTATATATAGATATCGTTATATGATTTTTTTTAAAATCGTTTTTAATTTTATTTAAAAAAAATTTTCCGGATGCTGCATACACATAAATCTGTACCACTAAGAAGCAAATATCGCTTACATATATCAAAATTTTATCTCAAATAATATTCTAGATATTTTAGAATTTAAATGTACTCTTGAAATAATGTCCCGTGAAATTTAAAAATAAGATTCTGCATACTCGAATCTGGACCATTGACAGTGAAAAATATTAAGTATATAAACTTCAATTTTATAACAACATATCTCATATATAATTTACTATTTTCCGAATACTAATTTTATCTATACATTTATTTTTTAAATACTTAAAAAAATATTTTTAACTTCATTAAACTTGTAATTAAATATTTCTTAATTAAAAAATTTAATTTAAAATTTTAAGTTATTTACATTTAAAAGAAAAAATAAAAATTATACTTTTAAAGCAATGAAGAGGCTAAAAGAATTTTTTCAATCCTTTGAAATCTCGTCATGAATTGAAATACCAGTCATCGTCTCAATTAGTTTGTAGTGTGACATTTTGGCGTGAAGATTATGTTGCATTATGGACCGTTATTTCTGCTATGATGATTTGACAATGAATTTATTCAGTCGATTGTGTATTGTGCAATATACATTTCGTGTATGAGAGGATGGGGTTAAGAAGAAGAAGAAGAAAAAGAAAAAGGCGTTGGCGTCAATTGCAAACGTCGAATAAATTTATGATGTGAATATTGAGAGGAGAACCGTGATGTGCGTTTATTATGGTACGAAATCCTATCATTCATATAGTGACGAAAGATAAACTCAAAGTACACCTACAGCATCTTAACTAAAAACTATATTATATATATAGGTAAAAATATACGAAATTTTTTTTTGAAAACTTAGTAAAATAAATTAAAAAAGAATACTCATTTATTCGTGTCAAAATGAAGTCCATGTTGACATTGTGAAAAGAACTTGTCAGCAAAAATAAAGACGGATTTATCGTTTATTCTAGTCACAAAGCGATTGCAGAATCGAAAGTTTGTGCCTTTAAGTTTTCCTGAGATGATTTCCCAAGAGGGAGTGTGTTGATATCGAACAACGTCAACCCTGATTTCATTTACACATTTGAGGATTTCGATTCCTTTTTTTGCCCTATTTCTAATTTTGTTCAAAATGTCAGCGAATTTCTTAATGTAAACTTTTTTTCATTCTCTCTAATTAATTGTTAATCTTTCTTTTCTTTTTTTTTTGCATACTCAAGTTTACTTTACCAAACTTTTTTATCCAAAATAATTCTAATTTAATCAAATTTTAATTTGACGGAAATTATAAATGTTCTATTTAATAAAATTATTTTAAATAAAAATTCTAACTAGTGAATTTTAAGGGATGCAACTTAAATAAAAAAAAAACGACTCACCGATCTGTAAAAACCCATAATGGAGCAATACACTGGCCCTTCTGAACCAATTTTTCTTGCACTTCCACATAGGTCGAGAACACAGCACCCTGTGTTCTCTACCCGTCCTTCAGGTTGGCTGAAAAATAAAAAAAAAATTATTATTAAACAGTTAATTAAAAATTAATTAAGATTATTAAAAAATGAAATTAAAATGATATTCCAAAATTAAATTATGCAAGTATTTCTAAATTTACTACATACTAATTAACCGGCTATCAGCATAAAAATATAATTAATTCAATAATTAATTATACAATTTCAAAAGAAAATATTTTCATTCAATTATACCGATATATATGTGCGTTTATATCATATATACGAGAATTTAATTCCACAAGGTAATTTCTAAAACAAACGAGAAGATTCTCGAGATAAATCCTGAGAAATTGAATGAGTGCAGAATACCAGGAAGAGAATTGCATCCGTTTTTCTCTCTGAATATGACAAAGAGAGCGTCTATGACTTTGACGTAAAACTGAATATATGGCGATTAAATGTACGCGCGCAGTTTGTATGTGGGGGGTGGGAAAGGGGAAACTATTTGGGCTTCGATGGATCGACTTTATACATTCACGGAGCCCTGGCCCGTTTTGCCCAAGGGAAATCAGGCTGATAATCCGATTAATAAATTGGATCCCGATCTCGTTGTTGCTGATTTAATTGGCTATTTCCGCGCAACGGCCCGTGTCGACATCCGTTTGACCCTTCTGCTCGCTTTTCACTTTCTGCCTTCTCCTCTCTGTCTAAAATCGCATTCCATTGTTTCTCTTTCTCTCTCATTTCTCATCCAATTTTTATATTCTTTTAAGTACCGCACGCACGAGAATTCTCCAAAAGTTATTGTTATTAAAACTTTCTACAATTCGAGAAAAAAAAATTCCCTCTTTTTTGATGTAATGAAATAATTGAAAAGAAGAACTTTCTTCAATATTAAACAATTTAATTTCTTTTTAACTTTTCATTAATTTGCAATTTTTTAATTTAAGTTTCTAAGGCTTAAAAATTTTTATTCTACAATTTAAAAAATATATTAAAAAATTCTGAAATAATAATGAAGTAATCATAATAATTTTTGTTTAAATAATTTTAAATTTTTGTACCATTATAGCCCCGATGGTATATTATATTGATAAAATTTGCTGATAATATAATTTCGTAATATTATATTTTCAACAAAAAAAAAAAAATTTGTGGGACTTCCATCAGTGGGTTTCCCAAAAAACCGTTTGATGGATAATAATTAATTTTCCCCAATATTAATTTATTCTATCAATACTCGGTTTTTTATTTACTCGAAACGTGTGTAATTGCTTTTCGGGACTTCCAATTTAAATATCATCCTTCACAATTATCGTATTAATTCATATGCATACCAATTTGTTCGTTCTCCAAAATCAAAATTCTACGTTCATTTCCACTTCACTCCCGCACACACGCTCGAAAAACGAATCGAACCCCCAAGGGTCAAATGGATGAAAATTTATATTCAAATTCCCCCCCCCCCCCTTCTCTAAAATTTCGTGAATTACCCGAAGCATATCGATTTACAAAATTGAATTTATTAACTTCAATTTTAATTGATTGAAAAGGGGTTTTACATATTTTTTCAAAATACAGATTAATCAATTATTAAATTTTTCTGTACCTTTTATTACAAAAAAATAATTTGATTATCGACTAATAAGAATTAAAATATTCGAAAAATTTCATTGAAACAAATTTAAATGCCTTCGATATTAAGTGACTATACTAAAAAGTAGAAAAAGTCAGATTTTAGTCAGACAATTGTAATTAACGAAGGTATATGTACATAAAATGCCACATTACTTTTTATAACGCGGACTAATTATGTAATTTATAAAACCAAGAGCTTCAAGTAGAAAAGGATAATCTCAGTCAGAGACAGCGAATGTAAATCATCTCGAATTTTCCCTCTTTAAAATTCTCAACCCTTTTCTCTCGCGACACCTCTTAAAAATGCACTTCATCAAAATTTTAAATGCGAGAAACGAGTCGAGAGTTGGAGGATTTTTTTTTAACAGAAAGAAAGAGAGAGAGAGAGAATTATTTACAAGACAAGAGACGCGCAAAAAGATGAGTGAGAAATGGAAGCCCAACAAGGTCAGGTTGACCCTTTGCGGGATAATCGGCTTAAGTCACAGAGTGACATTTTTTTTTCCCTCCACATCAGAGATAGAATACTGTATATGGAAATAAAATAAATACGTGTACTTTTCTTATAAAGAACTGCCGCATCTTTGGATAAGTCGCAAATTTATGAATGCTATTTAAAAAAAAAATGTTTCTTTCTATTACGGGATCTTTTGACTTTTTTTCCCCTCATCTTTGTCGCAAGAGACACACACACACACACGCACACAAATCTTCCTTGAATTCAACTGTTACCGAAATTCATCCTCCTACGTAAAATTTCGCGGGCGCACGTTGTATGCACGTTCGACCCACGTTTCTGTGGTTTCAGTTTAAATATAATCTTCCCAGAGTAACTCGACTTACAAGAATGACCTAGAGACAAAATGGGGTAAAATTCTATAATTTCTGTTCCATTTGTTCCACTCTAAATCGTCTTCAAGGATTTCTTTTTTAAATATAAAAATAGCAGACGATAATTTTTATAATAAAAAATTTGATTTTTTTGAAAATCATTATTTTGAAAATAAAATATAAAAATAGCTAAATTTTTATCTACTATTGTAAATAAAAAAAAAATTCTGAACTAAAAGTAACTTTCACGATATAAAGTGTATTTACATTTTCATTGTGTAGTTTCTTTATATATTTACCTTTCTGTTCTTTAAGAAGAATTGAATGTACAGAGAAATACTAATACCGCGTGCGCAAAATGTAGGTAAAGAAATAAGATTTCTTCGACCTGTTGACTACTTGACGATAAGTGCATACAACGTTTTACTAGTACTTTTAACCTTTTTCACACAAAAGTACATTAATTTTAAATGCTTCTCAATGAAAAAAAGAAAGGAGATAATAAAAATCCTTTCTGAAATTGAGTATATAAATGAGAAAAAAAATAAAGAAATTTATATATGTATAAAAGACGAGAATTCACGGTCGGAATGCAGAGAACCGTTTCAGTGAAAACTTGGTTTTATACTATATATACAATATTCGTGCACGTATCTCTCTCTCCCTTTCTCTCTCTACAAACTTTTATATATAAAGTGTATGCATACGCATATTCAGAAAATGTTACAAACGTGCTATAAGTTTCAACAACTGTAACCTTCCATAATTTTCTCATCGGAAATTTTTTCAAATTCTTAACATTCTCATATTATCCGATGTTCTATATTTTAAAAAAATAAATGGAAAAATTTAAATTAATTTATTATTTCTTGCAATATTGTATACCAAGAGTTACTAATTAAAATTGACATTATAAAAGTAGAATTAAATTTTTACATAAAAAAATGACTATATATTTTGTCGATTATTATAAATGAAATTAAATATTGGTGGCTATATTTGCTGTTTTCACTTGAAAATGAATTGTTCACATATTTAATATTTTATTCATGTGTCTGGTGTTTATAGCTCTTGCCAGAGGAGAGAAAGAATATTTTCACAGTTGCCATCAGTGTCGTTTCGAGTTTAATAATTTACATAATATACAATATGAAAAATTCAAAAAAATTTTATTTCAAATTGCAGAGAAATAATTTATGTGATGATACGCGATTTTATTTTAACCATTTCTTTTTTCTTCATTGAATTCACAGTTATAGAGAGAGAAAAAAAGAGAGAGTAAATCAAACCGATTTAGGAGTTAAGTAGAAAACTCTTATTTTGGTCAGACAAATTATGCGATTGGAACGTTTGTGGAAAATATTCTGATTAATATATTTCTTTTAATTATTAATATATTTTTTCAATTATTAGTACTAGCACTTTTTTAATTATTTTTTTAATTATTTAATAGAAAATAAATTTAATAATTTAAATTGAATTTCGAATATTTTTTTTAATAACATAAGAAGATATGTTTCTGCGCACCTATAAGGATATGAATTTGTATATAATCAAGATCTATTATTTATTCATAGGAGATAAATAATAAAAGATAAGAAACATAATGTAAATCATCATTTACTTTTCTTATCAGTCTTATGTAAGTCATACATATAATATAGCAACGTCTATATATGTGCGTTTAGAGTGATTTGTCTGATAAATTAAATTGCTTGAAAGACGCTTCGCGCAATAACTGATAAAGCAAATAGAGACGCGTTTGTTATTCTCGATTTTTATTTTTCAATTTATAAATTGATTAATTTAATTTATTTTCATTCTGATAATTATATATGGAATTAAAATATAATTTATTATAAATCTGTCTTTTATATATACACGCATATATTATATTAGACCTATTTTATATTACAGCTTGCGATTGTCATCCAATCGGTGCTTCAGGTAAAACCTGCAATCAAAGCACTGGCCAGTGTCCCTGCAAGGATGGTGTAACTGGCACGACATGCAATAGGTGTGTTAGAGGTTACCAACAGAGCAGATCTCACATCGCTCCTTGCATCAGTGAGTATATGCAAACGTTAATCTTCCTGAACGTCAAATATAATCAGTTTATATTTTTTTTAGTCACCGGTTGCTATTATTTTTATTTTTACATTTCTTCGATGATTTTAAATATAAAAAAAATTTTGTAAACAATTTAAATATGGAGCAAACTGTGAACTAAATTCGATAACATTAAATTTTTGACTCGGATATTTCAGAAATTTTGTCCCATATTCATAAATTAATTCTTAGAAAGGTCAATTAAAGAATGTGGTATTTTAATTATTTTGCAGAAATTCCTAAAGTGGTGCAAACACAAGGAATTGCTAGTGAAGATAATGGAAATCACGAACCTGATGATGAACGATACGAAGCAAGAACTAGTAAGTGAAAGAAATTATCAAATAATATCAAATTAAAGAAATATTTAACGAATTCAGAAGAAAAATATATTTTTTCATTGTATTATATTGAGAACAATGAGAGTTTCGAAGAAAATTGAACACGCTTTTGATTATTGAACAAAAGTATATCAAAATTTGCTTACATATACAAATAGCAACTTTTCTCAAAGTGTAAAATTCTTTGATAGGAAAATCAAGTTTCTAGAAGAAATGTTCCTATTTCCCCCGAAATTAATATCTGATTGTTGAAAAGTTGAGATTAATCGTAATTTTATGAATCGTGGTAAGCGAAACCTCTCTCCCCTCTACTTGCCCCTTCATTCAATTGTGTGCGAAGACATTTCAGGCTTTACGCCATTAGTTTACATAGAGTTTACGTGAGAGAGGGGGGGAAAGCGAAATTTAAGCGCGATATTAATTTAGCAAAAAGGTGGTATATAGAGAGAGGGACGCTGGTAAATTCGAGGACGGAAGACGTCTAGCCGCGCTCTCTCGGTTGCAGTCAGACTCTCAACCTCCCCTAATGGCGTAATTAAAACTACCCTCTTTCAAGTTGAATCGAGTTGGAAAGGCAGTTCTGGCAGTCGACTGCAGTCGGCTCGTGCTTATGCTCGTATTAACATTGAGCATATATGTCCCCGAGGTAATATCTCCCTTCTAAACTCATCTGACTCTCTCTCTTACTCACTCTACCTACCTATATGCATGCGCACACACAGAGTTATTTTCTGTAATCACATATTATCTACATAATCTCTTTAACAAACATACTCTCTCTACACTCCTGCCAAAATCACTAAATCTCAAGAAAACATTATTATATCCGGACAAATGTTTTACATATGTAAGAGGAAAAATATTCTATATATTTGGATTATTCTACGTTAAAAGGTACCAAATTTGTGATGAAGCAAAACATAAATGAATAAAATAATATATTTTGTTTTAATTTGTTAGTTTAAAATTAAATTAAATTAAAAATAGAAAAAATTACACTAAATATGCAAAATTCTATTAATCTACAAATATAAAGAAAATTTTAATTAGACGTGAGTAAACGAGACGTTGCGTGTGAGAAATATAGAAATACAATCACATTTAAACATATCAACTTACATTGATATATATGGATATAGATACACAAATGAAAACATATCCTCAAAGCAGCTTCTCAGCTTCTGCGAGCCGGATAAATAGAACGAACATGCTCTTGCGCTCATACCGTCATATTGTACACGCAAGCGTATGTTACACATTAAACAAACGCTTTCTAATTTTATTATATTTCCACATCTGTATTCCAAGTTATTAAAAAAAAACTTTTTAATGTAGAGAGTATTTCTTTATTGAAAAATTATATTTTAAATTTTAGAATAAAATTTAAAATTTTAAATAAACATTTAAACACGAAAGTGCAGACTTTAGAAAAACTAATTGATTGACATTTAAAAAATTAAAACCTTATTAATAAGTAACTCAAGCTACCAATTTTCAAGAAAAAAGTTAGAAAAGTGAACATTTTTTTAAAACAAATAACCATATTTAAAAAATCGAACAAGAGGGAGTTGCACGCGCCTTAAAATCTAGAGTTCTGTACAACCATTAAAACTATTTCTATAAAAAAAAAAAATTAAAAAAAAATCTAAGCATTACCCAACTAAACTAAAAACAACATGCAAAAATTACCAACGATTTCTACAACCATTGGTAACCACTAAAACTACAAGCAAAAGTTACCAATGATTTCTACAACCATTAGTAACAACTAAAACTACAAGCAAAAGTTACCAATGATTTATTCAACCATTAGTAATAACTAAAACTACAAGCAAAAGTTACCAATGATTTCTACAACCATTGATAACAACTAACTACAAGCAAATAGTTACCAATGATTTCTACAACCATTGATAAGAACTAATTACAACTAAAACTACAAGCAAAAAGTTACCAATGATTTCTACAACCATTAATAACAACTAACTACAAGCAACAAGTTACAAATGATTTCTACAACCATTGATAACAACTAAAACTACAAGCAAAAGTTACCAATGATTTCTACAACCATTGATAACAACTAACTACAAGCAAATAGTTACCAATGATTTCTACAACCATTGATAAGAACTAATTACAACTAAAACTACAAGCAAAAAGTTACCAATGATTTCTACAACCATTAATAACAACTAACTACAAGCAAAAAGTTACAAATGATTTCTACAACCATTGATAACAACTAAAACTACAAGCAAAAGTTACCAATGATTTCTACAACCATTGATAACAACTAACTACAAGCAAATAGTTACCAATGATTTCTACAACCATTGATAACAACTAACTACAAGCAAAAAATTACCAATGATTTCTACAACCATTGATAACAACTAACTACAACTAAAACTACAAGCAAAAAGTTACCAATGATTTCTACAACCATTGATAACAACTAACTACAAGCAAAAAGTTACAAATGATTTCTACAACCATTGATAACAACTAACTACAAGCAAAAAGTTACCAATGATTTCTACAACCATTAATAACAACTAACTACAAGCAAAAAGTTACAAATGATTTCTACAACCATTGATAACAACTAACTACAAGCAAATAGTTACCAATGATTTCTACAACCATTGATAAGAACTAATTACAACTAAAACTACAAGCAAAAAGTTACCAATGATTTCTACAACCATTAATAACAACTAACTACAAGCAAAAAGTTACAAATGATTTCTACAACCATTGATAACAACTAAAACTACAAGCAAAAGTTACCAATGATTTCTACAACCATTGATAACAACTAACTACAAGCAAATAGTTACCAATGATTTCTACAACCATTGATAAGAACTAATTACAACTAAAACTACAAGCAAAAAGTTACCAATGATTTCTACAACCATTAATAACAACTAACTACAAGCAAAAAGTTACAAATGATTTCTACAACCATTGATAACAACTAAAACTACAAGCAAAAGTTACCAATGATTTCTACAACCATTGATAACAACTAACTACAAGCAAATAGTTACCAATGATTTCTACAACCATTGATAACAACTAACTACAAGCAAAAAATTACCAATGATTTCTACAACCATTGATAACAACTAACTACAACTAAAACTACAAGCAAAAAGTTACCAATGATTTCTACAACCATTGATAACAACTAACTACAAGCAAAAAGTTACAAATGATTTCTACAACCATTGATAAGAACTAATTACAACTAAAACTACAAGCAAAAAGTTACCAATGATTTCTACAACCATTAATAACAACTAACTACAAGCAAAAAGTTACAAATGATTTCTACAACCATTGATAACAACTAACTACAAGCAAATATTTACCAATGATTTCTACAACCATTGATAAGAACTAATTACAACTAAAACTACAAGCAAAAAGTTACCAATGATTTCTACAACCATTGATAACAACTAAAACTACAAGCAAAAGTTACCAATGATTTCTACAACCATTGATAACAACTAACTACAAGCAAATAGTTACCAATGATTTCTACAACCATTGATAAGAACTAATTACAACTAAAACTACAAGCAAAAAGTTACCAATGATTTCTACAACCATTAATAACAACTAACTACAAGCAAAAAGTTACAAATGATTTCTACAACCATTGATAACAACTAAAACTACAAGCAAAAGTTACCAATGATTTCTACAACCATTGATAACAACTAACTACAAGCAAATAGTTACCAATGATTTCTACAACCATTGATAAGAACTAATTACAACTAAAACTACAAGCAAAAAGTTACCAATGATTTCTACAACCATTAATAACAACTAACTACAAGCAAAAAGTTACAAATGATTTCTACAACCATTGATAACAACTAACTACAAGCAAATAGTTACCAATGATTTCTACAACCATTCGTAACAACTAACTACAAGCAAAAAGTTACAAATGATTTCTACAACCATTGATAACAACTAAAACTACAAGCAAAAGTTACCAATGATTTATTCAACCATTAGTAACAACTAAAACTACAAGCAAAAAGTTACCAATGATTTCTACAACCATTGATAACAACTAACTACAACTAAAACTACAAGCAAAAAGTTACCAATGATTTTTACAACCATTGGTAACAACTAAGATCTAGATGCAAAAAATTACCGATGATTACTAATCACTACAATAAAACACTACAAAAAAATTACATTACAAAAGATTTTACAACCATGCAGCCCTAGGTTTCATTACGTGTGCAACCCGCGATTGTCTGATTTTTTAATTAAATGTTACTTATAAAACATTTGGATCGTCAATCAATTTCAATTTGGTTTTGTATAATTTTTGTTTAATAGATGTAAGAAAGTAATAACATACTGATTTTAAGGCTTCCTAAGTCAATTATTACGTGTTTACCAAGTTTCAAATCTATCTATATTAAAAAGTGTTGCTGCTGTGGGAAAACGTGGGACAGGGTCATGTTTCCCAAAAAATCATAGTTTTTCTTTGAAAACGTTATCACTATCACCCCCAAACAGGTTCTAAGGGTTCCCCCGTCTGTACACCAAAAGTGTATGGAACATTAAAAATGATTTATTCTTTAATTGAAAAAAATATTCCGCTTTTGAACAAATTAATAAAAATTTAACCGATTGTTTTAACAAAACAAAAAATTGACACGCAAGAAGGCATCTATTTATTTATGTGTTACTTTTAAGAAAATTAAAAGTACTTACCAAAAATCCTGAAGAGTAAACGATAACATCATTTCCGGAATCCCATATTGGACTATTAACTTCTTCCAGATGGAAATTCTGTAACAAAAAAATTAAAATGTCAATTTAATTACATGGATTTCTGTTAACTGGAATTTTTTGGATATTTATAGAATTCGGGAAAATTTTAAGGAAGAATCATTTCCGGGCATATGAACCTTAATTAATAATTATTAACCTTAATCACTAATTCAAAAAAAAAACAAATAAACAAAAATTCACTTTTTGTAAAATGAACGAGAAACAAATTTCTCCTACAAAAAGATTTATTAAAAGCTGCACACTAAATTCTTCATCGAGTGATAAAATAACAAGAGTATCATTTCCCATTTATATTCCTCTTTTAATATCACTTCAACTTGTTCCATAAAAAAGTTAAATTAAAAGTTGAATACAAGTTTCTGGTATATATAGACGAAATTAAAAAAAAGGTGAAAAGAAAGTGGAAATTTATTCAGAAAAGATAAAAAAAAAATAATAATGATACTATTGACAAAACTTTGGTAGTTACATAAATAAAATTTGATTTTTTGTTTTGTTTTTTGTGATAGTGTACATATATATAAATGCAACAAGAACGATATAATAACTGGGTATATATAAAAGAGAAAACGAGTTGAGCAGTGTGTTTGGGACTCCTTAGCTGCAATATAATGTCTCAACAACTGACCACGAAAGGGCCCTTAGGGGCAAATTTACATAGTCACGTATGCATTTCACCAATCGCAGGTCGTGCATATTACAGGACTTATTTATGCATGACTCTCAGTTGACGGATCTTCTCATGCATGTACATACATGACTTTATGCAAATCCCCTCATCTCTTGTCTATTAAATCTAACCAAAAACATTATATTTCCTTCTTCTCGTTCTCTTTCTACTCTTATCAAAATTTAATGTTCACTTTGTTCTATATTTAGTATTTACTATTTATTTACAACTATTTTACTTTTTTTATTTCAAAATATTGAAAATTTCTCATTACTCTCTAAATTTTAATAGAATTAAATCTTTTATAAAATGAATCTAATAATTTAAAAGAATTTTTTTTTTAATGAAGGTAATATTTTTATTTATTAATGCATATTTTTATTAGTAAATATACTCCTGTCATCTGACCTTTAATAGTTAATTTTCGCTGACAGGATAAGTTATCCTTACGAGAAGTTATGTGACTCTGGTTTTATATATCTCCAGTAGTTTATATATATATCAAAAGTTCATAAAAATGTCATAAAATGTATAATGGAGACAAAATGAAGAGAAAACCTGAAGGCGCAAATACATTACTTCCATTTATGTGATGATTATTATATATTAATATAATATTATTTAAAATTTTCAACAAACATTGATAATTATATGTATCAAAGTAAAAATCTAATTAATTAATGTTGACTGGCTTAAATTAATCATGTTGTACTTTATAAAAAAAAAACTTGTGTTAACTGAAAATTCAGTGAACTAGAGAATTAACCATAAAAATCAATGTAATTAATATTATGAAGGTAAACAGTGAGTTCAAACAGCAATAACCAAAATCATAATAATTGTAATTTTCGAAAGATCGAATTTTCCTCTAATTAATTAATAATAAAGCCTAAATACAAATTTAAAAAAAAATTCACTTTTTTCATTTTCAATTCAAAATGGCGATCTTTTGGGGTATCAAATTGAAATAAAAATTTGGATCAATTTTATACTTTCTAGTTAACTGTGATAATATAGGCGTTTACTATACTTTAAGACACTTTTTTTCGTATTGTTTATTATTTAATATTTAATAATATACTTTATTTTACATGCAATTTCCTTGTTATTCCTTCTGATGAAACAAAACAAAACCCACAGAGAAGCATATGTGCAAAAGATAAAAGTAAAATACACACATTCGATCAACATTAAAATGTTGCTTTTTACATGAAATCATAATAATCTGACTCTTCAAAGAACATATATGATTTTGTGAAAACTGGCTCACATGATGGATGGCATTTATAAACTCTAAAATCTCATTGAAGCGAAAAAGCGCTTTTTACCTAAATGCAAAATACACATTGGCTTGGTCAGTGTGGCAATTTATCGCTCTCCCTATTTTTTTATTTTTTTTTATTTTTTACACTCGCACTCAACTGTTTAGTGTGTTCTAAAGTGCGCATATTATATACACATATATATGTGTCGCGCAAAAATAAATCGATTCTCTCGTGTATAAACATTACCCCGAGCAATGTTTTTCGAAACGGAAACACCCCTCTTGATGATGAGGAGATCGTTTTGTTTGGTCGAGCATAAACGCGCACACGTGCACTTACAAGCGCACATCATAATATAAGTATTTTGTATATGTGCGCGCAATTTAACACGTACTTTTGTCTCTTATATATATATATGTATATTACAAAAATTTTACATGTACGAATAAACGACTCACTTGTCTAACTCCTGACTTGGGACGTACACAATATGTTTGAAGCTTATACCCGTAAACACCCCCCCCCCCCTCCCAAGCAAAAGCGACGACTCCCGTATTTCTTTTCTTTCTCGGAATTTTTTTTTTTTGAAGTTCATATACTCACTCGTTTTCTCGCGTAACTTGGAGAGGAGAGTATATAGGTATGGTTGTATGAAGCGACCACAGTTGCGGGAAATTATTATTTCGCCTCCCCTACTACAATAATAAATCTGACTTAATGTCGGAATGGGTATATATGTACAATGCAATTTTGCCGAAAAATTGGTTAAATGTCACAAAAGTTTACGCTGTGGTTTTCTGCTGAATTTGCTGAAAGCCGCTTATATTGAGTCTAATGAAAATAAGTTGAGAAATATTCCATCTTATTTAATCATAATATGAGACATTCTACAGCTTAAATGTTTCAGTAATTAAATTTTATTGAATTGGTTTGAAATTATTGTTAATTCTTGTTCTATAAGGGGAAAAAATGTATAAAAAGCAAAAGTGGATGGAGATTAAATAAAAATGTTGATAAATAAAAATTTGATAAAATAAAAATTTTGTTCTTTTAAAAAATATCATATTCGTGTATAATTTATTACTATATCATTTTCAAGTCTCTCGTGGAAGATTCTAGATTGATAATATATGAGGCAGTGAAAAATAGAAATGTTTTCAACTATATTTAAGTGAAGTTGGAAAGGAGAAAAGTTTTTGTCATTTCATACAGTTTAGTTCACTTTTTGTGGAAACTTAATATACATTTCTTCGAAGAAAACGACTGGCTTCCAATTGTAAATAACGCGTATTATAATAACAAAATTGTCAAAAAAAATTATTCTTTTAGAAAAAATAATTAAATTATAATTATTTAAAGTCAATTGCTATTAATTAATTAATTGTTTTGTTTGAAACACTTGATAATTTTTATAATTTATTAAATATTCTATAATTTGTTACAGCCCCTCAGCTTCTCTATATAATATTAATAAGAAAATATAATTTGAAATTGAATAACCTGTTAAGTATGTATCATTAGATTAGAAACATTATAGTTTCTAGTTTCTGCCTAAGACCCAAGTCAAAGTTAATTACTTAGCCTTCGCAGCTAATTTGAATCAAGTCTAAACGATCCCTGTTAGAGGGCGACCTTCCTCCACGAGGATTACGAAAGTTTGCTTCAAAGTTATATTATTATGGACCTTGCACTGCTGGTTGTGGACGTCGATTATAATCGATCGATATCGCTATATAAACCTGATCTCTCTCTCCGTACAACTTAAGGTTGCTGTGTCTTCAAAGATGTATTTTTATTACGCTTATTTGCCACGCTACAGCTTTATATACTTTGCAACAAGTTGGAACATTAAAGAAGAATTTCTCATTAGCTATTTTATAAATTTTATAAACCCCCCGAGTCAATAACAAACTTTGAGCAAAAGTTTCAGTATTATCTTCCAAGACAAAAGGGAGCTTGTTATTGTATATATATATAATAATGTTCAACATGTCATTATATCCTAACATAATGTTAATTTTTGAGTTGAATAATTTTTAATTATATATCGCTAATTAGGATAATAATTAATAACTGATTAATAATTAATTTTGAAATTAATTATTCAATTTAAAAAGGAACATGAAGTTTTAGAAGAGAATTTTAATTGAAAATAATTTAAAGAAAAAAGGGAAGAATTTGTAGGATAACTTCTTTACGTCCCCTGCCGAGTTGGGGTTTGTCATATATATTATGCGTTGTTAATCCTTGTATTTTAATTATCTACTTATTGCATAATTAGTGTCATGTACCACATATGTTAATTTGCTTAATTTATACAATATAATATTAGTTATCTCTAATTTTTTTCTAAAAAGTCCGTCCCTTGAATTAATAAACCAAAAAATTTTAAATGCACTCTAATTATTCGAATTTAATTACTCTCTCTAAATTTGAATTAGTGAAAATCATTTTAAATTAGAGAAAATTTCTACTAACTTTTAGTCATTCTTCACTTTAGTAAAAAAAAATATATTACCAAATAGTAATATTTTACTAAAAAAAAAAAATTACTTCATTAAAAATTTCGGTTTATTTTTTCTAAGTCAATAAAATCATTCAAAAAAATCAAATATAGTAATTCGCCTTTTTTGGTTGACATATCGCGACTTTTTGATTTCTCTCTATAACGTTCGTGACCTTTCAAAGATGAATTACACGAGCCATAAAGTAATTCCAAGGTAATCTCCTTTCCCGTTTCCTGCAGTCGGATATGCGCTCGTTGTCACGAAAACGCCGGAGACAATTTTGCAGTCTATAAAATGCCCAATACCGCGTATTTTAAAATGTATGTGCCCAGCAAAATTACAGTGATTTTCATTTTACAGCAATCGATAAATCGCTCTATTTCTCGCGCTTGATTCCATATAACTGCTTGGTGTCGAGCAGATCAACGACCCTAATTGAGAACAAATTTTTATTCTTCCCTTTGATTTTCCCAGCATTTGAAATCAGAGTCAAATTTTCCTTTCGAGTACAATAAAATCATAAATTTTTTATAATAAAATTTTTCTAATAAATTAAAATATTCACCTTAGTAACGAATTCTCAGCTTCAAGGAGATTCTTTCAAACTAAATAGCCCTCGGAGATCCCTACTTTCAAGTTAAATTTCCATTCAGAAAATGTGAAAAATAACCGTAAAAATAGACCGAGTTCTATAAAGTCTGAATATGAAGAATTCGGTGTCCTTCACTTTAGCCCTTATCTTTGAAGTACGTGACACCACAAGCCATCGAGAATAGAATCTGCAAGAAGAAAAATTAAAATAAAATTTTTGTTCCGAAAATTATTTATTTGGAAAAATGAAAATTTGACTTAAAAAAACTAATGAAATTCTTAAAAATAAAAATTCTAATTAATGAATTTTAAGAGATAATTATACACCCCATATTAATATTATAATAAAACAAATTTATTTATAATAAATTATGTTAATGTTAGTAAAATTTTATATAAAAAAGAATAAATTTTTTGTAAATTTGAAAATAAACTTAATTGAGATATTTAATTGAAGTATCGTGAATAAAGTAATTTGAAAATTCATGAGGTGTAATTAACTACGCCTTGAAGCTCTTAAGACTTAAATGTATTTACTATAGCGTCTTTATAAAAACAGAGGTTTGAACTTCGCGTATAGTATATGTATATATTTATCTTTTACTGGGCATTTACTCTAGACGCCTACAAGCAGTTTGGTGCCAAAAAAAATATTTTTAGCTCCATTTACAGGGTAATTTTCCTAACTTCCTTGAAGCATTATTTTCACGCGCGCGGAAAATAGCAACCACAATAAATATGTTACATAAGAATGTCGAGGTAACAGACCGCATTATATAATTGAAGAAAATTTCTGATAAAAAATAATTATCATTGAAAATTTAAAAATTGTAGTTTAGATATTAAAAATAAAGATTTTAGAATCAAATAAATTTTTTATCAGGGTATTTTTTTTATTTTTCCAGTGAAAATTAGTCAATTTTTACTAATTTCTGAAGCAAAAAATCAGCCAAGATTTTCTAATTAGTTATTTTTAACAAATTCAGAATTAAGAAAACATTTTCTTTCTCAAAAATACTTCATTATAATTAATAAAAATTTATTAATGATGATAAATAACATTTCAAAATTAGTTTATTGATTGATGGAACGGAAATTTTTGAAAAAGGATAAATTACAGGGTTTGCTATATACGCATCTTAAAATCATTAACTAAAGACTGTAACTGGACTTGTAATTAATGGGAAACTGAAAATAGACACCAACTGCACGTAATAAGTAGATAGATGTATATCGGTCGACTAGACGCGGGGTACTTCTGAATGGCTGTCTCGGGAACTTTGCCAGAAAATATTGGATAGTGATATGGTTCAGACTTGTGCAGACATGATGTGTCTCTGAGAAGAAATTCAGAGAAACGAATAAGGCAATAACGACAGAACACCGCAAGAAGTTTTCAACAAAACGAAGCAAAAAGCTTTTTTTACACATTCAAACTTCAAATTGCACACTTTCACTTTTATCACGTCGCGATTATTAAAAAAAAAACCTTTTCTCCAATTTTTTATTAAAAAAAAAAGAAAAAAAAATCCCATTATATTATTATGATTTTTCGCATTTTTAAATATTTATATGTTAAAAACATATTTCATATACAAACTAATAATTCCTGATATTTATTTTTCAGATCAATGTGGAAAATGCAAAACCAGTACGAAAAGACTGAATCTCAACAAATACTGCAAAAGAGATTATGGTAAGCAGGGATTTGTATTTGTTCTGTAGAAAAAACGATGTAAATGAATTAATTCAGTGGGATAACGTGATTTTTTGATTATATACATTGCGTATATAGAACCAGTCGATTATATATATATATATATATATGAAGAATATAGTCCATTTAAAGTTTAGAGGCTTAAAAAAACTGTTACCGAAGAGTGCGCACAGAAGGGGATTTGTCCCATTCAGGGCAATGACAGTTTATTGTACATCCCCTTATTGCAAGGGCAATATTACACAAACAGAAAAGTAAAAATGTTTCTCTTAATCCTTAATTATGAAAGGGCAAACAGAATTCACTTGTTTATTATTAGATTTCATTTCTTTCTAAAGAAAATCAGAATGAATTTTCATTCCACTGTGTAATCAAATTCGTTTAATTAAAAATTATTAAAAAAAAAAATAAATAAATAATAAAAATAATAATTAATGTATTACTAAATTAATTCTTAATTAAATTAGTATTATGAATGTATTTATGAAATTAAATAAATTTTTTCTAAAAATAAAAATACATAAATAATAAAGTAAAAAAATTCACATATACAAAATTTAACATTGAAAACGGCAATGTTTTTAAATTAAGATTCGTTAATATAACTTTCTTTAATTTCATTGATAGCCACTTATTGAGACGCATTTTATTAAAATTAATTAGAATTCATTGAATTCATAATTCAATTACAAATCCATTTCGATAAAAAGAATAACTACGACATTTAGAATTAAGTTTCCAATTAACATCTATATTGGAAGCTCCGATATGAAATATGAGAAGCAAAAATAAAAAAGAAATAAAAGAAATTCCCCGCGTAATGATTAATTTCACAATATATTTTTTTTATTATTATTTAAATCAAGACAAATTTGATAAATGAGAATTTAAAAATATAAAGAAACTGTAATGAATGAAAAAAAAATTGGAAGCTGATAAAAAACAAGTGACTGTCAATGAAAAAAAATGTTGGTGGTTTATCTTCTTTATTTTAATTTAATTGGAATTGTTACAGCAAAGCGATTGCATTTTAATGATAAATTTAAAAAAATGATTTGTTATACTAAATATTGAAAGAGTGATAAAATCATTATTCTAAAAAAAATATATTTGATTCTACTATTTAGTTAATTATTATTTACTATTATCAAATAAATATTTCCTTAAACAATAGTCAATGAAATATTTTAATTAAGTACATAATTTAAGAAATATTAACATATTAAATACATTTGTTAATTAAATAATTCATTTGTATTTAATTAACCTTCATTATGAAATTATATAAAAATTATTAGAATCTATTTGCGATACATTACATGAAAAAACTAAAAAAACTTACCGATCGTTGAAATCGGTCTTGAAGGGATGCTGTGACTAATGCTGCACTCATAATTTTCCGTCATTTCCCCCCTTTCTCATCCTGTAAAGAAAAAGAAATTAAATTTAAAAAAAGATACAATTTAAAATTTTAAAAAAAATCTATAAAAGAAACAAATCCTTTAGTTTTTAAAACTTTGAAAATAAACAAAATTGAACCTTAATTTAAAACCAATAATATCAATTGGGTAATTAAGGAGAGAAACCGATGAAATTTTAATCCAAGAAGTAAAACGAATTTATATTTAAATGAATCTTTATTTAATGGGTATTTTTATATAAATCAATTTCCATTTAATCAAATTTTTCTTTAATCGAATTTTTATATAGCATAAATATTTAGAATAAATATTTAGTAAAATTTTCAATGAGCAAAATTTTTATTTAACCAAATTTTGCTTAAATCATATTTTTATTTAGATAAATTAATATTTATTAGAATTTTCACTTAAACAAATTTTCCTATAATCGAATTTTTATTTAGCCGAATTATCATTTAGTAAAATTTTTATTGAGCAGAATTTTAATTCAATCGAATTTTTAATTAGCATTGTTCATTAAATATAATTTTTATTTAACTAAATTCTTATTTGTCTTTCTTAATAAAAATGTTGGTTAAATGAAAGTTCAGCCAAATATATTTACAAATTATGATAAGTTAAAATTAAATTAAATTCGCCTGAGTTGAAATATATTCATACAAAATAGTCACAAATCTGATATTTTATGTCAATTTTAAATAATTTAATTTTCTAATTCTATGTCGAAATGCTTTTATTATCATTATAATTATTATTACTTACCGCAACTGCGAATCATTTTCTTCCATGAGATGAGATTTTTGCAAGAGACTAGTCGAAATGAGGTATCTGAAAAAAGAAAAATTAATTGCGATAAAATCTATTAATACGACGCCATCTTGAAAAAATGTTAATATACATAATTATTTTGTTCAACTACTAAAAATCTTTGTTGTAAAAACATAAGAACCTAAAATGCTATTTCTGTAAAGGCTGTAAAGAAATCTGAAATGCTTTTTCAAAATGAAAAACCATAAAATAATTTGATCGTTATTTTTACATTTTTCAACAATCTATACGTGCAAATAAACAGAAAGAATTGGCATGGCACTATTTTAATCACTTACTTTTTATCACATACTGATCATTATTTACACTAACTATTATAAAATACTCTTCTTCTTAAATCAAATAATAGTTGACATGCAAAATTTTATTCAAGAATATAAAGGAAACCAAAGGAAACTTACCTTTTTGGATGCAAAATGATCAAGATGTGGATGAAGTACAGCAACCGTCACATTTGTCGATGCGTTCCTAAAGTCATCAATAAAAAACATCTAGAAAACAATCTATGCTCTGATTGGCCAAAACGTCAAAGCAATTTTTTGATTGGTGGACAAGTTTAAGTCGTAGTTTTCGAATACAATTTACTGAAAAATAAAATTAGACAACAATTACAATATTTTTACATAATCTTTTAAACTTATATTACATAAAATTCGATTGTAGATGAAATGCAGTGCTTTAAATTATGATTTATCTATTAGATTCATTTTAAAAACGAACTATACAACTTTTAATTTGCTACTTTGACTAGTGGCGTAACATCATTGTTTACTTCCGGTTGCGCGAAAAAAATGAAAATAAATATATTCTGCGCAGACATTCTGCTTTTCGAAATTAGAATTTTTATTGTTTATTTGCACTAAGTTTTGTTTTTAATTTTATTACTTACTGATGAGTACTTTTTGAAAATAATATGCGACTTTTATATTCTTCAGTAATTCTTTAACAAGGGGAAAACAATATCAAAGCACTAAATTGTATCTTAAACCTCAAAATTAGGTTTGTAAATAAGCCTATTTGTAAACAAAACAAGGTAACCTCAAAATTTGTTTTTTTCTCTATTTTTTTTTCAATTAATTACAAATATATTTATTATTCTTGTTTTTAAAAACATTTTTTAACTATTGGTGTAAATATTTTTTCTATGAAAAAGAAATTTTTATCAATATTTCTATCTATAAGTATATTTTACTTCGTTGAAAATTGTACGTTATATAGAAAGTGATTTTTTTTCCATTTTTTATTATTTATTTTTATTTACTTACCTTTTCTTTATCTTTTTGAATGCATAAAAATTGAATTGTACTTTTGTTATTAGTTAATTTAATTTTAAATCATCAAAAATAAATAGTATAAAATAAAATTAAATGGCAAAACAAGATAAATAGTTTACAATGAATTTTCTCTATACGTATAAATTGTTTCACGTACGAGATTATCAATGAATCGTTTATTTTCACAGAATGCGCCATTCACCTTAATCGAGCCCTCCCATAAATCTAGTTAATCGAGGGTCTTGCATGCGTATAGATGTACTAAGTGCGATGTGACGTTGTGCGACAACTTGTCGTGCAAGTGTTGCAATTCTAATATAAGCGAAGCAGCAAGTGAAAATTGCAAGATGGGCGGATTCCTTATGTTGTAAAATCTATTCCAAGTCGACAGTTAAGTGTGGACTTGTCCAAGATTTATCTCCAGTGGATCGAGAGCGAGAGCGAGAGAGAAAGAGGTAGAGAGGAAAAGACCTCTTCACCTGCACTCAAAAGCATGCCATTCTATTATTGAAACACAGAGAGGGCGAACACTAAATGTGCTTTTCATTTTTCAATAGCGCTTTACGCACATTTCGCACAAAAAAAGGAGAGAAAAAAAGCTCAAACACAACCCAAAAAGGGGAAAAAATCTCAAAGAAATAAAAAAGTTTCCAATGGAAAAAAATTTACTAGTTCAAGTTTTATTTTTAAAAAAATTACACTATTTGATTTTTAAAATTTACATATTTTGATTAATTTTTACATGAATTAAGAAAACTTTTTTTTTATATTTTCAAACAGGATGATTATCTTTTATATAAAAAAAAGAAATGTTTGCGCAACTTTTGATAAAAGCTGTATATGCGAAGTCGTTTTATTTTTTGTGATAATACGCCATCAAGAATCGTATTCTATCAAAGGGACCTGACTGGATCGATTGTCCAGTGAACGATAACAAAGCCAATAATTGGCTTGGTATGCCTTGATGTGTAATATATAAATTAGAGATATTGTAAGGCTACATTAGGCGTTGTATCAGGGGAGGGGAGAAGAATGGTACGCGTGACAAAAAAAAAGAACAAATAGAATTCACATTTTCCGAGAACTCGCTTTTTTTATTTTATATACATGTATAAAAAAGTATGTCCAATTAACGAAGATTTTTTTTTATTTTCTCTTACAGCAATTCTGGTTAAAGTGTCGGACAGGCATCAAAAGAGCGATGGACCGCGAAATGATGCAGTTGCACCAGGTTCTTCCTGGGTGCAATTTCCTCTCGACGTCATTCTCATATACAAACGAAATCGAGACCGAGACACTAGAATTCAACGAGGTCCAATTACACTTTACGTTCGTAGTGCTGACTTCGCATGCAAATGTCCTAAAATTAAACCATACAAGTAAGCCACTTTTCTGTTTCTATATAAAAGTTTTGAGATTTTTTACTTTAAAACAAAATTTACCATTCATAGGTGTATTAAAAAAAACTTTAATGAGACGAATTTTGAGAAAGTAATTGCTTAGTAAAAAGTAACTAATAAAAATTGAATATATTTCAGATCCTACTTGATTTTGGGCCAGGAAAGCGAGAGTGGAGGAAGCGAAGGCCTGACAGTGACAGACAAATCAATCGTTATCGAATGGCGTGACGAATGGCGTCGTCGAATGCGTCGCTTTGAACGAAGAGCGAGATCCTGTCATTGAATTGATTCAAGCAAAAGATCTTCTCTCGTCATTTACGACACCTGGAGGATGCGCTCCTTTTTAAAACTCACACAAGGATCGTTACTCTGACTTTTCAAAAATCTTGATTACCAATATTTTCTAATTGATAATCGTAATATTGGTCAATCGCAAATATAGTTGGTTTCGTTCTTATACCAGCGACTTTCATTGCGGGATCATCAAGAATTTGAAATAACAACATTAATGAAATTATGATCCTGATAAATATCGAATAACGAACGTTAAATAAGTACCTAGATATATATATAAATAATATTCGTCTTAAAATAAAGTCGAATAATGCGAAAAGTCACATTGGTGTCGTCATGAATTTGCGATTATTTTTTTTAAATTTTAACTTGCTTTTTTTTATTTCTTTGTTTAAATTTTCACATTATTTATTTTTTTATTTTGATGAAGATCAGACGCGATCGATTGAAGCCTGAGAATTTCCGTGCCGCGCCATAAAGCAAATGATGCTAATTGCTAAGATAAATGATGTGTAACGCCTGCAGGAATACAGGATTATAGAACGTTGTAGTTTGCAAGAAATTTTGCGCTGATTGCCATATATATATAAATATTATATTTATTTAAAAAAATCGGCGATTTGCGGATATATATAAATCTAAGATATAGGAGTAATGCGACTTAGAATCACGTATGTTAAAAAAAATTGTTCCAATGCCTGGATTTTCAGAGGCAAAATTTTTTTTCTTTAATTTATAATTTTTTTGTTATTATTTCATTTTAACTACTTTTTAACAGTGAATTTTAATTTTTTATTTTTTTTAAGAACATTTTTGTTAAAAAAAATTTTTTATATATAAAATTCTCTAAGAAATTATAATTTTGAGTTATAGTTTCAAGAAGTGAATTTAAATTTAATTTCGTGAAATTAATTGCAGTTATTTTAAAAATTCTTTTCGAACAAAATACAACTAGAATTTGAAAAAACAACTTCACTATTTATTTTCTAATAGAGAAAGTCTTAATTAATAAATTTTATTAAAAGGTAATCAGCCATTGAAAATTCAGACTTGTCTCCCAAAGAACCTGTAATGACTCTCGTTTCACGAAGTTAGCATTGCGAAACTATAAATATTCAATATTCACCAGCTGAGAAAGAGTCAACGCGATCGAAAGAAAATGATAACACTGTTCCGGGAGAAAAAAAATCATCAAACTTTTATACTTTAAGAAAGTTAATTAATTATTTATTTTTTTTTTAATTGAAAAACATTTTTTTTCAAAAAATTCTTAAATATCTTTCGCAAAAAAAATGACGCATAAAACTAATCCTTGCTTTCATTATTATTAATGAACTTTCGTCGTTAATTTGTACAATTAAAAGTCAAAATTATTTATTATTTTATTAATTAAGAATTTTTAATAATAATTTTATATTAGATTACAAAGTGGTATTACTTTTAAAAATGATTCGTTTGCATATAGCTTTAATATACACGATAAATTGAATAATTATTAAGGAAAATTTTATTTCTTGTGAAATAGTGAATTTTAAATAGTCATCTATTTTTTTAATTTTATATATGAAATCGTGTGAGGAAAAAAAACGAAACCCAAAATTTTATGTTAGAAATGTTATTTTACACACATTTTTTAAAATCAAAAAAAATATATATATAATTTAAACCTTCGAAACTCGATATTTATTTATTAAATTATATTTAATAAATTAAATTAAGTTTTTTTTACAAAAATTAATTTAATAATGTGGAAATTAATTTAATAATATTAATTATTTGCTAATTAAGAATAAATTCACGAAAGCGATATAATAATAATAATTGAAATTTGTAAAGTGTCGAGTTTCAAAATTTAAGACTTTTACTTTAATTTTGACGCTAGTATACATACTGTGTATATATATAAATATATATTTAACTATTTAAGTATCTACGTTTGCTATCGTCGAAGCCAAGAGCGTTTAATTAATCTTAGATTATAATCACGATCAACTTTATTGGCGACAAAATCGTCAAGTTTCAATCTTTACGAATTTTTAAAACTAACGAAAATTGAAGTTTTAAAGGAATCTATTTTCTTTAAAAAAAAAAAATTTTTTTACTCTTTTAAAAAAAATTTAACAAAAATTATTTTCTATAAATAATCTTTTATTAATGAATATTTATCTTAAATTTTTGTAATAAATTTTTTTCTTAACTGTGCTGCTTAGTAGGAGGAAAAATTTTCTCATTTTTTAAAGTAAAACTACAATTTTTTGTAAAATCTCTGAAATAATCAAAAAAAATATCATTTTTTTTTCAAAAACAAAATCAAAAGAATTTTTCTCGGAGAAAATAGAAAAAATTAAATCAATTTTGAAAAATTTTTTTTAAATCATTTCTCAAATTTTATATATTGAAATTCTCTCTCTTTCTCTCTGTTTCTTAATTTATTATTTAAATTAATAAAAATATGTAAATTAAGAATTTTTATTTTTAGATTTCTATTCTGATAATACTCCAACGATACTTGTTATCTATTCACGCTGATCTGGGGATAGGGCATTCACATTTTTTTCGTTAAAATTTTTTTTAACTATTTTACTGTCAAAATTGATCAATAAAATTATAAATAATGGAAAAAATTGAATTTCTAAAATAACTGAATTTACAAAATAATTGTCCAATCCCCGCTGATATTTAATATTAATATATTAATTAAAATAATCTAAATACGATAACAAGAAATTGTTAAACACTTCGTTGTACATTTTTTCTATATAAGGATGAAACTTCGTTTTTAAACGACGTATTTTACCTTTTTCTTTATAAAAAAAAACAAAATTGAAACGGCTAAAATTTAAAAAAGGCCACATGGATATCGACGTTATACGTACAAAACTGGTCAACGAAACTCGAACAAACTTTTGTTGACTGAAGCAAAAAAAGAAAAAAGGAAAACAGATATCAAGAAAGAATCTTGTGTTTCTTAAATAAAAACATAAATATTCTCGCCAATTCACGTACTTTACAAACATTTTATATATTTATATGATATTAATTGTATTAATAATAGTAAACAATTAACACCAATATACTTATAAAACACGAATTCCTCTATAAGTATTTCATTTTTTTTCCTAATAAATATAAAAGGGAATTTTGTAAGTTAAAATACAATTTTTCTTTTAATTATAATTTTACAATTTTAAAAATCTTTCCCGTTAGAATTTTACAAAAAAAATATTATTTTAATTATTGTTTTATATTTATTAACAAAACTGATTTATTAAATCACTTAAAATAATATAAAATATATTATTCTAATTATTATAAAAAATATATTATATTAATATAATATATTATATAAAATAGGAGAAATTATTTAGAGTAATTTATATAACTTATTTGAATATGAACAGCATAGAATATTAAAATTGTCGCAAATAAATGTTTGTCGAAGAAAAATTTGTATAAATTAATTTTAAACCTATTTACTATTTTGCATTATTATTTTCAAAAAAGAACTTTATTTTAAATTGTTTTGTTTATTAAAATAAACTAATTAAAATAGTTAAAAGAAATTTTAAATGACGATTTGTTAAAACATTTTTTTTATAAGAATATCGTTTTAAAAAAGTTATATATTTATTGAAATATTTATAAAATTAGTTTTAAAAAAGCATAATTTTTAATTTTGTAAATTTCTTAAATTCCTAGACATGTAGAACAAAAAAAAGACAAATTAAATTTAACTTGCTGATATAAATTGAAATTAATGATTCATGGTGTCTATATAATGATCATTTATGCGATTTGAAATATTTTTGACCCTGAACATCATTTTTACTGATTTAAATTTGTGTCAAAATATTTATTACTTAAAATTGAAATTAATTTCATTTTATCTAAAAATTTCTCCTTATATTAAACTTTACATTCCAAATTTTATTAAAAATTGATTTTTTTAAAAATTATTTAATTTTTTCAAATATTGTTTTTTTTATTATTTTATAATCGTTTAAATTTCTAATTTAATAGTATTAAATTATTTTTAATGTTATAAATGAATTATTTTTCATATAATAAATTTTTTTTTCTTGTTAAAAATTATTTTAAGATTTTTAAATGTTGAGTGAGACATTTTATTTCGATTTAAAATTTAAAGAAATATTGAATTTTAAAGATAAATTACTAAATTGATCATTTCCTAAATTGAAAACTTTTTTTTTCATCTTTTGTGATTTTATAGTTTGGAAAATAACTGTCGATGTATCAGACAATTTGATAGTTATATAGAAAAGTTGAGATGAATGAGCAAGGCGACTTGTTGTGGGCGTTTTAGTCGTGACTTATGTGTCTTTTCTGTCTGAAACTCCGCGAAATAACGTTATAAAGTGATATGTCGTCTGGAGTTTTGCAGATAAACAGATTTGAAATCTACTGTACGCCAAACTGTCGAACAAGTAATTTATAACCAGGATACCACGCCCCCGACAGTAGCTAAAAAATCATTTCAAAATCAGCCTTTTATCGTTCGTCTATATAAATTCCTCCTCCTCCTTAAAAAAAATAAATATGAGACAAAATAAGATAAACATATCTAGACTCGTCATATTCAATCGATCATATACGTGAAAATACACTGAAAACATTTCTTTTCACTTAAGTTGAATTAAAAAAATATTTCATTTATACTTTTTTTAAATTTGTAAATTTATATAAATTTAAAAAAAAGTATGCAAATTATAAAATTTTTTATATTACAAATTTATACTTTCAAATTTTAAGTTCATATTCAAGTGAGGAATAAATTACAAATTTTTCCTAGAAATGAATTATAATGAAAAAATATTTTTAAAAAACAAAAAATTATTTTAAATTCAATTTAAAGAAGGCCAAAAAGATTTAATGTTTCCCAAACGGAAAAAAAGTATTTAAAAATAGAAAAAAAAGCAAATTAATAAGTAACTAAAATAATAAAAATTATTTAGTAACTTCAAAAAAATAATTAGAAACTCATTTTGTCACTTATAGAAAATTTATCAAACACTGCCATATTTTTTAAACAGAAAAAAATATAAATTGATTAATTAGTTGAAACAAATTTTAAGTTTAAGAAAAACACAATTAATTAATCGGGCAATCAAAATAATGCCACGTTAAATTTACTTAACGAAGTTTTAAAAAAATCCTTGTATTGTTGAATTAGAAAAAAAAACATTGAGTACTGTTATTCTTTCCAAATAATAATTGTATGATCTTCCTTATGAATAATGATTAAGAAAAGAAGAAAAAAAAACCTCTGTAAGTGTATACAAAATTTCACGAAAAATCGTGATAATTTATACCTCGAGATTATAAAAAATTAGAGAGAGAAAAATAAATCAATCGCCTCTATACAATATTGTGATTAGCTTGCTTAAAAATCTATTTAAGTGTATTCGTTGTATAATGTGGTGTAATAAATGTGATTAGTTTGAGAAATAAATTATGAATAACATCTATGAATTTTTGTTCATTACTGCAAACACATTTAGATTAAAAATTTATATAATTTTTAAACTAAGAAAATAAATAATAAAAATAAGAAATTTATTTAAAAAATAATTTTAAGTAATTTATTTTTAAATGAAAATAATTTTTCCCCTAATTGTATAAATTGTTTTTTTTAAATAGATGCTGGAATAAAAACGAATTTAAATTTTAACGCAGTTCTAAGGAAATTTATTTTTGTTTAGAGAAAAAAAAGAAGTAACAAATTTTTTTAAATTAAATACATAACTAACGGGGAAATATCTCCCAGAAGAGTGTAATAACAACGATTTATATAATACACTTTTTTTTTCTTTCACTTGTAGAATCTCAACGAGACTTGAAAATAAAATTTCTCATATCGCTCTAATGAAAGATTAGCTAAATTTTAAAAATGGATTTTTTTAAATTAGTAGATGCTCATAGATCAGACCTCACACCTACTCCGGGACCAGGAGGTGGACTAGTTAATGATGTAAGTCCACCTGCAGGTTCTGCTGCAAATCGTGTTACATTTTGTGGTCCAGGTGCTGGTCTCTCACCTTTCTTGAGTGCGTTTATTATCGCTTTAGTACTCTCCGCGGTAAGATCCTCCTGAGTGTCGAAAAAAATTAAATTTCATTATTAAATAAATATAATTAACATATAATACATATTAATTATTAATAGTAAAAAAGTTTTTTTTTTGCTCACATAGTAATCATCGTTAACTTGTAGCATTGGAGCATTAGCGCAAGCACCAAGACATTCAACTTCGGAGATGGTGAATAATTTATCTGAGGAAGTGGCACCAACTTTGCAATTTGTTGCTTCGCACACAGCATTTAAAATTGTATCAGAATCTCTTAACCAACATGGTGTACATGTACAAACTTGCACATGATATTTTCCCATTGGTCGACGATTGAACATGGTGTAAAATGTTGCAACCTCATAAACACGCATATTTGATACGCCAATAATATCGGCAACTTTGTGCATCGCTGAAATTGGTAACCAACCATGTTGACGTTGAGCTAAATCCAATAATGGAATCATTGCACCACGCTTATGACCCTCAGGATAAATTTTTAGCAAAGCATCAATACGTTTCTGGTTCTCTGCATTAAATTCAAATGGAATATTTGGATTGTCTTCCTCACTATCTCTATGCTATAAAAAAAATTCAATCTCTTCATTCTAAGACTTAATATTTTAATAGTAAATAAATAAATATCTAAAATAATAAAAAATTGAATTCTTAAAAATAAAACATTTAAAAAATATATAATACTATAATAAAATTATTGCCTATACGAATTATTTCTAATTATATTAATTAAATTATAAATAAAATATTTTTAAAATATACATCGTTAAAAATATATATAAATTAAAATTATTTCCGATTCTTGGGTAACATTGTGCAATATTTATAAATATAAAACGAAAAATTTTAAAATGACGTCTACTAAACAAGAAAATTGTAAATATCAATAATAATAATAATAGGAAAAGTAAAAATAACCATTATTGAAATTTAATAAATAAAAAAGATGTAGTAGAACAATTAACAAGGTTTCGTAAACAATGTATCAACAAAGAAATTTATTATTCTTTTATCAAACTTACCACAAACAATTGGTCAGAACTGCGAGACACTGTTGACTGAAGACCTCGAATATTCTTTAAAGTCTATGAAAATATACATTTTTAAAATAAAAAATATAAATATTTAAAAAAATAATAATATAGAACATTGATTATTTGAGGTTACATAATGTTCAACATTATTTTTATTATAAATGTTTCTTAGAACTTACCAGTAGACTACAAGATTTTCGTAAAGACGTCAACATTTTGACACTTCTTTCGACTGTACCAGATGTTAATTTATTTATTTATTTATAATTAGAAGAAGAAAAACTAAATAAATTTCCTAAAACATATACGTCATATTTAAGGTTAGGGTAGTTAACACCGCACATGCGCAGTTTTTCCTAACTTGAGCGGAAGTTGAGTAAAAAGTTTTAGCTTCATGGTTGGCAGACCTGCATTTCCCAGTAGTCATTGCGATCACCAGTCGCGCATGTCGAATGAAAAAATTGTGTTCCCTCCATTTTTGTCGCAAAATTATTCCATCTTTTTAATAGTTTAATTTACTTTTGTGCTAAAAAAGTGAATATTAGTGTTCTGTTGTGAAATTCGTTAAATATTTGGTATCGAAAGTGTTAAATTTAAGGCAGAAAAGTACTATACTTCTATAGCCCGCGGCATCGGATTTGCAGCAAGCTCTATTATTGATTTTATTTCGTCTTGCAAACAGAATATTAGATATTTTTTTCAAAATAACAGGAATATTTCATCTAAATAAAAAATTTAAGAATATAAGTCGTATAATTTTTTTTTATGAGTGTAAATTCAAGTTTGCTGCACATTTTAAGGTTAGGTTGAGTTTCAAAAGTAAAATCCGGTAAAATTTTTCAAATTTCGCGCAGTCGTAGTCGCCATCTATGAATTTTAATTTGAATTTCCTACCTATTTCTTGATTATTTAAAGCAAATTTAAAGACAGGATGTTTGACACTAAATTTTTAAGAAACAAGTTATTTTACAAGTATTTAATTCAAATTTAATTGTTTTTAATATTTAGAAAGTTTTTTTTTGTATATTGTGAAGTGTTTGTGCCAGTAAAAATTCAAGAAAATGCAAAACCTATTGTGGATTGAGAACAAAAAATTGGATCCAAAAAAACTCAGATATTTTCAACGATTCCGGTGAGTACATTTTGATTAAATATTCTCATAATTCTCATTAAATTTCTCATAAGAAATTTTTAATATGTCAAAAATAATTGCTATTAATTTTTTCAATTAACATTGCAAATAATTAAGGTGTGGTTAATGAAATAAAAAGGGCAAATACAACGTATAACCTATTTATTATTTACAAGAACGCACCAAATTTTTTTCGATAGTTTTATATCACACTGTTTTTCAAAACAACATAAAAGTTGATGATTATATTCTAATCAAATACAAGCATCGATCATAATTTACAATCGTAAATCACTTTCAGCACCAATTTCAAGTTTTTTTTTACAATAAATTCGTATCTTGTTTTTAACGCACAAATATTCTTTTTAATTAAATTATACCACACACATATAACAATTTCTTTTTTATCCATTCTTTGTAAGCATATTTTTTAAACAAAACTAAATTGAAATTATAAAATTCATATATTTTATTATATATTGAATAATATTGACATCAGAAATTTTTTTTCATTTTTTTGAACAATATTAGACAATATCGAAAATATATTAAAAAATAATACATATATTTATCAAATAATTTGAATACTTTAGGAGAAAATTCATAATTAATTACATTTTTTAGTTCATTTGAGTTATTTATAATCGATTTATTCAATAATCAAAGTTTTACAATTAGTGAAAAATACTTATATATTTCTCTCTAAAAAGCGAACTTCGAATGAGAGAGATGTGAAATATTTACATTTACTATATGGACGACACTATTCTTATATAATTTCATTTTTGTTTGGAATAATGCTCGAAAATAAAAAAGAAAGGGTATTAAATTTAAAACGCAGATATTTTTTTTCTAATCCACATGAAACACTTTTTTTAATATTACATAAAATTACATTCTTAGCACACATACTCATACTTACATACATTATATACCAGCGCAACACGTTCAACGTGATGCGAAAACAAAAATATTAAACTCTCAATTTTTACTATACAACATTTTTTAATTACGGTAGTACGGATCATCATCAATTGAGATAGATTTTTTTTCAAAAAGAAGCGAGAATAATTTTTATTAACATATATATAAAGATTTTCGGAAAAAAGGGGATTTTAGAATTTTTTATATATTTCAAAAAAATTGAAAATTGAACGAAATTAATTAATGAATTAATATTCAATTTTTTAAAATATTGACAACTTTAAAGGATTTTTAATTTCTTAATACTGAAATAATATTTTAATATGGTACCTCTCAGGAATTCATGCTTTTCTCGAAAAATAATTTATTATAATCTTGAAAATATTTTATTTTCTAGACTGTAATAAAATTTTCTAAACATTTTCCTTTTGTTTGAATAGAAAGTGGTTGACTATTTTTTTTTGTAGGCTAGTGGGTGAAACATTTGACCCTTAAAATCAGTAAAAATTTAAATAAATTACAGATAAAATAAATAATAAATAAAATGACTAGAAAATTTGAGAAATTATCAATTTTTAAATTTTACTTTTAAAAATTGTAGTTAAAAAATTAATTTGATTTAATTAATTTTAAATTAAATTAAGAAAAAATTAATATTTTTTATCTACATAAACATAATTTTAAATATTTCATTTGTATTTTTTAATAAATTGATGTAAATTGCTCAATTTCTTCTCTGCTTTTTACACTTTGCAAACAATGCTTTGATTCTAAAATTCTTTTTTTGTTTTTTTTTTATCTCGCATCCGTAATTTTTACAATAAACATTTTTATAATAATTACATAAGCACAATACTTTAGCGTGTATTCAATACACGCTGACAAAAGACAGCTGGTGAACAATGACCAGCTGTCAAAGACAAATATAATGTACAAATATATTATATATTACAATATATAAGACAATAATTGTTTTTGAAAGCCCATTGAATAGTCTGTTATTCTCAAAAAGAGCTATTAATAATTTTAAACAACTAAAAAAAACAAAATATTTCCTTTGTTAAAAATAATTGCTTTTTTATAAATAATTTATTGTCAGCTCAAATATATTTTATCGTGCGCGAATACTTTTATAATCAATGGGCAATTTCACAAATAATATATTATATAAAAAGAAAATACATTTCTATATAAATAAAAATATACAATAAAATGTCTTTATAGGAAAAGAAAAAATTATCCATTTGACAATATTCTTGGAAACTTTCAATGCTTTGAGAATTTTTCATTAAACTAGAAAAATTGCTCCTTTTTCAAAAGACACTTTCAAATAAAGCTTTTTATTCTTCATTTCTCTTTCGTACTTTCGATTCTTTTCCTCGTGCTTTTTTTTCACAATATAATATATATATATACTTTCAATTCTCACGTTTTCCAGAGCGTAGATAACGAAGTTTTTTTATTAACCATTTTTTTCCTTCTGTTCGAATAAAAATCTTCAAATATTAACACTTACATAATCACTGCAGCAAAATCGTACACAGACGAAAAAGTTTATTAAAATCTCGCCTGCGAGAACAAAAATTGCTAATATTGTTTCAAGTACAAATATTATATAGTTTCACTACCTAATTTTATTAATAATACAACTAGCCTTATTTGTGGCTGTGTATAACATTTCGCTTGGTTTTTTAATAACCTTTCAAATAAAAATCCCAATAGACTCATATTTACATTTTTTTAATAATTATAAGTCTCGATTAAAAATTTTAACAATGTAATTATATATTCAAGTTTTTTGTATATAATTTTATGAGTTTGTTTTATAAAAAATTGCAGCTATTTAAAATTTTTTTTTATTATTTTCCGATTTGAAAAAGATGGATTTTCATTAAAAAGTGTTTTACTATTTTTATTTTTATATATAAAGTTTCCTCTCGTTCAAAAGTAGGTAATAAATTTTAGAAAAATGTGTATATTAAATTTATTTATAGAAATGTATTGAAAAATACTAGAAACTATAAATTTGATAAATATGAGTCTATGTTTCGGATATATATTGGGAAAGGTGTAATTTATTAAATTGAGGTTGGACAATGGACCAGTCGAAGTGTGATGGACGGATATCTGTTTCGAGATGAAGCTTACATTTTGTTTTCAAGTAGTATATGCATCGTCCAATTTTAAAGCACAAACCCTGTCTTGTCATTTTTTTTCCACGTTTATTGAGGGAAAAGATTTGAAAAAATTATTTATTCTCTATTTTGCATAATTGTTATTAATTAAAATTTATTTCAATTATAACAATTACATTTTTTACTCCAATAAATAAATTAAATTAAAAATTAAATTATTTCTATGGAAATAAAATAATGTTTGTAAATAAAATTAATAAACATTATTTTACTGACAAAGGAAATTTCATAAAACTACAGCAAAATTTTTACTGCAACAAAAAATAGTAATTTTTCATCATAAAAATTTTGTTTCTGAAAGAAAAATGAGATTTAAAACAAATTTATATAATTTATATCAAACTGTGATTTGTTTGAAAGTAGTTTTTCAAACTCTGTATGAAGTTGGTGCACGGGAATAAAAAAAAATCGTTTGAAATTTATGAATAATCCAATCAAATCTTTCTCAATAATACGTGTACATTTACGAAAAGACGGAAAACCTATAAAATACAGATATATGGTCCAGAAAATAAGATGTACGAGACCAAAGGATGAATTTACGATCCAATGCACGTGGTAGTAGTAAAATTGTGTGGGGGTCACGTGACTTCTATACATGTATGTGCAGTTTGCATTTGTTTACGTTTACACATTTACAAATTTTATACACGTTTTTTCGAACGCTATATTACGTAACATTTTATACGGATGAACAGACGACCTCGTTGCACGTGCATTCACAAATTCAATTATAATTTTTATTTATATAATATATCTTTTTTTTTAATTTTGTATATATGTATAATATAATTTTTTATATAATATATTATATTTATATATACATCTATATATGAATATAAAAGTAACATTGTAACGAACAATAAGTCGTATCTTTCTTTGGCACATCTCGTCATCTAATAAGTGTTGATGCCAGTGCACTTTTTTTTTACTATTGCGCACCTTTTTTTCGTGAAAGTGCCGTGCACTCGCAAACTCAATATCTATATATACACAATTTTTTTTCTATTTTTTGGTTATGTATAAATTTTAGTTTTTTTTCAATGGTATTAATTTTTGTCTACACATATACATTTACTTTCCTCTTATATAGTGTGTCGAGTGCGTTGACTTTTTTTTGCCTAGCTCTAAAAAAAATTCAACGAGAAAACATAATTTTCCCACATTTTAACCATTCACGGAATATTTATATAAAGCTGGACCAAAAATTCACACTCTTAAAATTTGAATTTAAAAATTGAATTTAAATTTTAATAAATGGCAGATAATTTTACATTCGTTTGTTTCGAGGATAAATTTTTAGTTCAGTTCAAATTTAAAAGCGAATATGAAAAAAATTCGAAAACTTTTGCTTTGATTCTTTTTTTTGGTTTGAGATTTTATTTATTAATGTTATGGAAAATTATGAAAAAATTAAGATCGTAGTTCTCTCAGTTCGTGTAAATATTTTATTATATTTCAATAAATATTAATTATTAGAATATAATACAGTGCAATAATTTATATTAATAACTTTTTATATTCGCTTTTTAAACATCATTCACTACATAGTTACGTTTCGAAATTTCTGCAAAATAATTTCATTAATTTTTTTTCACATATTGGATGGAATATTCCTTGAAATTTGTTTAGTTTTTTTTTGTATTTTTATTAAGTAACATTATCTATAAATTAGTCATTTAGTCAACTTTACTATAAATAATTGCAAAAACTTTAACAAAAAAACTCCTTTATTATATTTATGATTTTATTTTTATAATTTTTTAAGTGTATTTTACATCATTTAATTTATAATTATTTTTATATAATTTCATTTTTAATTATTTAATAATTTCATTTTTTATTATTTTATATAATTTCATTTGTTAATTTATATTTTCATTTCTGATTACATTGTTATTTCATTTGTTTTACAAAAAAAATATGTACGTTAAACCAAGAAAACGTAACCTCATAATTTTTTTTAACTACACTCTTTTCAATATATCTGAATTTGACATCACCTATAAAATCTATTTTTTAAATGAATTTATCCACGAACAAGGCACTGCACGACAGAAAGATTTATATTGCTGACTTCAATCTCTCAAATAAATTCTTTTTTTTGAAACCAAATAAAAAATTGACCTAATTTATTTTTAAATAATTTCAGAGTTTTTTTAAATGTCAGTGTTGTTAAAGACTCTTAAAATTATTTTGTAATTTAAACAATTTATATTTTTTTCCTCAATTCTATAAAATTACTTTTTTTCGAAAAGAGAATTTGTTTTTTGAATCAAAGAATCGTATAAATTCTAAATAAATAATAAAACAAATAACAAAATAAATAATCGATTTAGTTTTTACTGAAAATTAATTTGAGCGATTGAAGATCCAGCAACAAAAACCAGGAAAGACGATTTAATTTCTAGATGGACAGGTGTCGATTGCATTTGGCAAAGGATTACATTTCTTTTGACAGCTACAATGCAGCGTGTAATTGAATCATTTTTATAAAAATCGGTCAGTTTCTTTAGAGTGACAAAAAAATTTGACTTTTAAAAAAATGTCTATTAAAAGACAATCTTTTTTTCTAAAAATTAGTTGTCATTTTTTTTAATTTAAGAAACAATTTTTTAATTTATTTAGTGCATTAAAAATTTGTTTCCTTTTTTTCGACATTTTTTTGTTTCTGTTCTATTTTATTTCAAAAATTTCATTACCAAAAAAAACACACATCTCAAAAGAGTAAATTGACCAATTAATATAGCGAATGATGATTCGTATATCTTTCTATAAAAAATTCAAAAGAAACTTTTCACAAATAAATGTTAGAGATGAAACTCGACTCTTGGGGGGTTTAATTTTAGAATCTTGTGCCAAAATGTCGTGACTTTCTTTACACTACATAAATAGAAAAGTGGTCCAAAAGCTTGTTCCGTAAAGATAACCAGATCAGTTGGTCTTTTCAGAGTTCGTTATATATATGTGTATATATCGCTGATCAGTCGATTGATCGAGTCACAATATAAATCACGGAACAAACGATTATAATTGAAAGCCGCAGTTAAAACTTAGCCTTCGCCTTGTGCGTTAACGTTATAAGGGGAAGCACTTGGTTTTTTTCTGTACGATAATCGATTTGCAATCCGTTTTATCTAACGTGAAACTTTCCTGTTTCAATGAATCTTCTACGGATATTCGACCCAAACGTTTTTTCATTCGAAACGGCGTTGTTCTTGGTGAAATAATTTCATAGGCATCACTCGTACGACCCTGAGGTGGTAATTTTTTCTTTGGACTTGATTTTAATTCCAAAGAATTACCAGCATCCACCTCTAAACAATGATTTGATTTTAATTTTGACTCTGTTACGAATATATTATTGGTTTTTTTATCATGTTCATCGGGAGTATTGAAAACTTCAGAACAACTGCTTTTTGAATCGAGATTCTCAACTTCTTCAGTATCGGAAAGAAGACTTTTAGTTGAAGCTAGTGAAATTGCACGAGTACTGGGTTTATGAGATTTTTCATCATCAGCAAAATCAAGTGATAGACATCTTTTTTCAAAGAGTGCAGAATGTTTTTCATCTAGCGAGTTTTCCTTTTTCTTTTTCTCGAGGGAAAATTGATCCATAACTTCGGAATTTAGTCGCGACGGTCTTCGAATACTATTCTCCCGTTCGATCGAGAGACAAAATTCTTTATCTGTTAAGAGAATTTTCTTGGGAATTTTTGTTACATCCTTCAGTTTCTCAAGATCATAATCTTTTTCCGTTGAGGGAGTTTTTAGGAGACTTTTAACTTTTCTCAATTCTGTTAAAAGATCCATTGTCTCTTGAGACGGTTCATGTGGAATTTTTGGCTTAGTTCGTTTAAAGGAAGTATTTGTATCAGATTCATGATCACTTTGATGATCCACTCCCTCTTGTTTTCTCAATACGGATCTCACTGTTCCTCTTCGTACTTGGAGCTTTGGTTTTTCTTCAACTCCTTTTTCCAATTCCTTGTCATCAGAACTTTTCGATTTCTCCAGATCTCGTATCTTATCGGAGGATTCGATTTTATTTCTTTCGGTGTCAATTTTGTTTCTCTCCAAACATTCGAAACGGTTTTTATCGCCTTTTAGAGAATCGCTAACATCGTACGTTGGTGATATAGTTTTCTCGTGAGCAATAACTTTACGAAGCATAGCTGACGCAGGAAAATGACCTTTGGTGCGTTGTTTAAATTCCACATAGGTTTCGGTGGGTATCTCCTGTAATTCGAATTTATCATGTAATTGTTTGAAATTTTCTTTACCTAAAAATTCCGTTTGTGTTGAATCCTGAAGGGATTCAGTTGGAAGTTCAAGGGAAGATTTGCATTCTTGATTTTGAAGTCTAAGAGACGATGATGAAGGTGTTATTATGACAGTTTCTCGAGACATTTTGAGATTATCTGATGAGATGCCCCATCTTTCGATTTGTGTATGGGTGTTACTTTTCTTATCGAGAATATCTTCTGAAATTTGTCGTCTTGTTTTTGAGGGTGAAAATTCGAGATTTTTTATGAAACCAACATCAGTTTGTTTGAAGTTGCGTCGTTCGGGAGAGACTGAGGAAATGGCCCGTTTAGTCGGTGAATTTGGTGTGCTCTCGTCACTTGGAATAATTTCTTTTGAATCTGGATTTTCTAGTCGACGGCGAGCTAGAATTTTAGGCGTTGATGTAATCCTTTTGGCCCAGTGTTTACGTCTGGGTGAGTATTCCCATGAAGTAACTTCGGCCGGAGAACTTAGGCACGTGGTGGATGAAACGATTTCCTCGCTTGTGGTAACTCGACATTTGACAAGTTCCACTGCGCTGGTCGACAGGGGTTTTAGCTTTGAATTACCCTTAATGGAAGGCGTTTCTATGTGTGACATACTACTGGGTCCAGCGTCGAGAACATCGTTCAAAGACGCTCCACGAAGAGGATCACGATGACTCTTGAGAGGAGCGGCTTCATCAAGATCTTCCGTCTCGAAGGAATACATTTTTGATAAATAGGCCTTGCCAGAACGTCTTCTTTCGGGAAAGCTTTTGGTGTCTCCCCTGGATTTCACGACATGTTCTTGTTTTTCAAAACTTTTTGATGATTGTTCAGCACATTCTTGCTTCTTGCGTTCTATTCTCGGCGTATCGAAAGTGAATTTATCTAAAGTCCTGGAGGAACCGATGTGGTCCAAGAAGGGTCTTTCCACAGCTCTACTTGGTCCGATTTTCTCCAAATATGGCTTGCCAATGATCTTTGGTGCTAAAATACTGAGGAATGGCCGATCTTCCGTTTTGGAAATGCCAATTTTTCGGAGGAAAGGTCTTTTCTTCTCTTTCTCTTTGGTGTTCTCCATGGATCTCTCGCTGAGACGATCGTTGCTGTAGTTTGATGAATTGTCGCTACTTTTAGATCGAGCGCGCTTATTTCTTGGATATGGGGTCAAGGGAGTACGTGGGGTGAGTGAAGGACTGGCTTCTGGATTGGGACAAGTCTCATCTAAAAGAGCAATTGCATCTCTAATGTCCATACACGCTTTTCTAGGCAATGTTGACGATGGTCTTGACTGATCGTTTTCCATACTGCTGTTTCTTGTAGAAGCTAATTCCGGCTTGATGGTATCTCTCCCGTTTTGTGATTGTGAGGGGTACGAGCTCTGATCGCCAGGACCAGGTAGTGAGTCCGTTGAATAGTCTTCAAAGTACCATGGCGTAACGCCAAGGTCCTCGGGCCTCAATGCTGGACTTTGTGGTACCGATTTTTTTGAAATGGCACCCTTACCCTGATCAACTGACGCGGTTGTTCCTCTGGAGGTTTGTGTTCCGTTCGAATGTGTCAAATGTCTGCGATACGTTGAACACGTGGCAAAGTGCGGCTGTGCCGGTCTTGCTGATTCAGTAACGACGCGACCTTGAGCGCAGGGTACAACCGGCTCCCCATCAGCAGGGGCCTCTTCCGGTGTCAGGGGCAAGGCCACCCCGCGGCCAAATTCGATGAACCATAGCTCGTCCCTCAACTCGCTTTCTCACTTTTTTTCGTTCATATCCTTGTTCAAGTAGTGCAACACATAATGCAACACCAAATCATAGCAGTACTTGTATTCAGTCTGAAACAGAAGTATTATTATTTTATTAGAATCATATTTTTGTTTGAAGTTTGTAAAAAATTATCAAAGCAGTTTAATTTTGAATTTCGGGTATTTTTTAATTTATGGGAATTATGCTGGAAGTTGAGTATGTAAATTATGAGATGAAACTTAATGTTGTAATACAGTAGGTGAGAATAAATGATTGTAGGATGTTTCAAAGGTGAAATAGTTTGTATTAATTAGACTCAAAGATAAACAAAAGTTTCGGAGTGTGGTCAAGACTATATAGTTTATGGTAACCAAGTAAACACAAACTTCTATTGAAGCTACAACTAAGTTGACGAAGAGTACTAAGAGTTCTCCGTAGAGTAACGAGTGAAGTTTCACAAAAGTTGAAATCAAAACTGACTTCACATTACAAATTTAACCTAGAAAACTAAGTATTATTTATCAAGTTATAGGCATTACATTTTTAAAAAGGGATTTTAATTTATAATTCAACGTAATTAATTTAAAAATCAAATTTAGTAACCAATACTTACCGACGGTAGTACAAATCTCGGTAATTCAGAAATCTAATTTTAAATTTCAGTCAAGTTTGAAAAAAAAATTGTTAAGGCATTTAGTTTATATTTGGAATAGGGGAATACTATAAAAATTTTTGAAAATTACACTTATAGTTTTCGAGAAACAATAGCGAAAGTTTCGAAACGACATTGTCGGTTCAAAAAACAATAAAACGTTCACATAAGACAGATAATAAACAATTTCATAGACAAAATTACCATATTTTCCACGAGTTGAGGTCGATGCCTGCGGACAGTTTTAACTGCTTGGAAAATGTCAACTTCGCCATGTTGAATAACTTGCTCGATGCAGGCATTGGCTGCACAATAAACTCCCACACGACTTCTACCATCGGGTGAAACAACTGCAACTGGTCCATAAACTGTCCTTTGCCTCCATCTCTCCACCATATTCATCAATTCAACAAGACTATTTGTAGACGTTGGGACTTTATGTCCCATTGGCCAACAAGTCAATTGAAAGAGTTGCACAGTCTTTGGAGGTGCTTTTACACCTGCCATTAATTCCGTTAAAGACACAATTTTCTTGTTTATCCTAAAGACCTAAGAATATAAACCATTTTTCAATAAATACATTATTTATTACTTTATTTATTTAGAAAAAATTAAAGAATCTTGTAAATTATTATCTAATATACCCAAGTTTTAATGTTGGTGTAATGATTGTGACTGATGTGATCTATCGTGAAAACTGGTCCATATTTCTTGGAATGTCTACCCTCTGGCCAAAATGTGGGAAAATTAGTTGATCCCTGAGGTGGTACACATAAAACCACGACTGCCGCGCATTCATAATCGTAAACCAAAGACCAAAATTCACCACACGTGTGACGAAGTGGCCATTCTGTAACGATATATTCTCGTGGTTTTGTGTAACCCTGAAAAGGAGACAATGTTCTTGTCAAATAATTCAATGCATTTCTATTTCTATTAATTAATAATCTCAAAATTTTTATTTCTAACATTTTTAACGAAGGTTTTATCATTTAAAAATTATCATTCGTTTTGTAAGAATTTTGCTGTAGTTTTTAGTAAATTGTAGCGTGAAGAACCAATAAAAATGGTTGCTAATATGTTACTTGTCCTCCGGAATATATGATAAATATTTTAAATTTACCTTACTCTTAAAAGACAAAAACTTTTTAATTATTTGAATATCACTTAAAACATTTCAAAAATGTACAATTCAAAATATTTCAATATCCATTATTCATAGACGTTTTTATAATACTGAGAGACGATAAGAGGATTATGTAAAGAGCTGAAAAAAATTCGAAATAAAATGTGCAGAGAACTTTGTTTGTCAGCAATAATAAAAAAAGAGGGTGCGACTTGAGATGATATAAAATGGGTCAAGATTATACTCACGTCAACGAAGACGGCATTTATGTAGTCGGTATAAATATTCCCCTGAAAACTTTGAAGATATGGTCGGAAGTTGTCAGCTGTAGAGATAAGATGCAAAAATAGTTAATTTAAGAAAAAAAAAATTTTTTCTTTTAATTAAGTATTTTCTAAATTAAGTATTCTACAAGAAATGATGCGATTTTTAGTAAAAAATGTGAAACTTACGTGGTACGACAAGTACATCTCTATTTTTCTCTCTATTGTCTGCACGATGTCCACCAGCGCAATCACCTATTGTAAATCGTGGTGTTTGCTTGCATATTTGCTGATATTCCCTCTGGTATTCATTCATCTTGGTTATCGGATTTTTTATACTCTTCTGCTTCAAACGTTGCGACAGTTCTGAGACTGGAAACCACGACGCACCACATATCACAAACTCCTCCAAGGTGTCGTATATAAATTTGTACTGATCCTGTATATTAGAAACAAAATCACAGATGAGATTTTTTTTGCAACTTGAAAAATAATAAAAATAGGTTAAAATGATTATATAAAAATGGGAGAGAAAAATTTTTAAACATAGATATCATTTATCAAGAATCTCATATTAAATTTTTTTGCTTAAAATTTGATATTAAATGGACAATTTAAAATTAAATGAGAGAAAGCTTTTAGTTAGTTGAAACAAGAGGATGATAAAATTATAAAGGCTTTTGAAGTTCAGAATGTTTCGATGTAAAATTAGAGTAAAATTTTTATTAAATTATTAAAATTTAATACAAGTGTCTATACTGTTTTATAAACAAATATTCTTTAATTAACGGATTAGCTATGGTTATTGTATATATACCATACCAGATTTTCAATTAATCCCTTTCGACTTTTTTTAAGCTTCTTTAAATAGCCAAACACGTCAAATGTATCTTCTTCCTCGGCGAGTTCCATATTTGCATCTATCGCTAAATAAACTCCTGACCTTCCACCCCCGTCGCTAAAAAATCAAAAATTAATTCTTAGAATTCACTAATTCTTTTATTTTCTACTCGTTTTAATTTTTGTAAATTTTGTATTTATTTTTTAATCTTGTTTTATGAAACGTACTTGCAATGAACAATCATTGGACCGGTTTCATTTTTTATCGTTGAACCAACAACAGATCTAACACGTCTACGAAATTCTAGAACTGCATTTCCAAAAGGACACGTATGCGAGTGCCATTCCGTGTAGTGAAATTGAAGTAAAGTTCTCTCTTCCGTAACTTCCTGAAAGAATAATGTCAGTGATAAAATAGCATCTCTGTGTGTTACGCATACATAAGAATCGATGTGGATTCTATCGATTTCCTTCCCTCCCCCCTCTGAATAACCACAGCGCTAACTGTAATGAACAATAAAGCAGCTTATCTTTCCGCAATATGATATATATCTATATATTGGTCTGTAATATTCTCGCCAAGATGAAAAGTTAGCCTTGAATCTTATAAATTAGTAATCCAATTATTTTCTAATTAGATCCTATAGTAAACCCTCGATAAAGTTGCTAACAATAGAATTTTGATAGCAGTTTTTTATCTTAATATCAGTTTTTAAAAAGTTTTAAACTATTATTATAATAAATACAACCTTACGAATGTAATCAAGGTTTGTGATAAAAAAATTTACATAACGCTGCAAACTATTGAAAACTACATTTAATATTAACAGTAAACTAAAATAACAATATGCCAAAGTTTTATTAGGCTGAAAATCGCTAAAAGAACAAAAGAAATTCTACGTCATAAAATAACCTTGTTTAGTAATACTCAAAACTGTAGAGAAAATTGATCTCTATTCCCAGGAGATGTGCTCAGAGCGACTCGACGAATCGAAGATTGACCGCTCAGCTGTGAACGGCCGATATTTATACTATACCCAAGGTGCACAAGCGTGTGATGGAGGGGGAACTCGGTCCCTCTGTCTCGAGGGACCGAGTGCCCCCTCCATCACACATTCATGCGCGCGCATTTATACCCAAGGCGCTTCGGATATAAATATCGGTCGTTCACAAAAAACGGCCACTCTTCGATTCAAGTCAAAAATTGGCAACGAAATTCGCAAAACATGTTTATTTAATTTAAATAAAAAATATTTGGTTTAAGTAAATATTTATTTGATAATAGTCAAGTAACCGATTATTTAAAGCAAATAGATTTTTTTTAATGTATCATTTTGATTGTTAAGTAAAAAATTTTATCTTATTAAAGTATAAACATTGAAAAATAATTATAAATTAATTAAACTTTTAACATTATATATTCTCTAAATTTTATTCACAAATTCATGTCATAAACTTTAATTCTATTACACATTAATTAAATTTCAAATTACTTAAAAGTTTAAAGAAGATTGTTTCAAGTTTTAAAAAGTTTGCGAATAAATTTAAAAAGTCAAGGAATTATATTTTTTATCAATGAAAAGAGAAAACAATTAAAATTGTCAATAATATTTTTACCATCATATATAAAAGAAAGAATATCTTATAAAAAGTAGTTTTGTTTTGTTAAAAAAAAGAAAAGAATAATGAACTTGTGTGATTTGTATCACTGAAAGAATACATCCAATTGAGGATCAAATTGCGCGCGACTTTTATTTTCCCGCGCGCAAAACTTTTACGATGTCTTAACTAGTTAAATCAACAGCCTTATCATTTTGCAATCTGAAAGTTATACAAGTTACAAAACAGCTGCAGTTAGACTTGCATACTTGTATAAATAATTCTTCTAACTTTCCGACAACTCAGCAGAAACTTTAAAATTCTTGGGGAGGGGCCATGAGAGAGATGCTTTCTTTTATATATATATATATTGAGAGTTTGTGAGAGAGTTTTGACTTTACATGAAAGTTTTCATAGTCATGACGACCCTTCTTTTTTTTGTTGTTAATATTATATAGAAGCTTAATGATATGTACAAGAAAGTGGTACGCAATATTTAAGACAGAAACTGAAACCTTTATATGAAAAGAATTTTTCTCTCTTCTTCTCGTTGAGTATTCAGCTTTTTAGATCTGTTACATTCAACTCTATTCAGGAAGTTTAAATCGAAAAAAGGTAGCAAGGTCGCAAAGAAGAAGTTGTTTAAAGACTTGCCAGTTTCAGATCTTGATTTACTCTCGCGAGCACAAGCTTTAAGACATCAGTCAAGAACATATTTTTTCGGAACTCAAAAATTCCAAGCTTCTCTCTCTCTCTCTTTTTTTCTTTTTCTTTTGCCACGTTATTCACGGAGGTAAAATTTATCTCCTTAGCTCTTTAAATTTAAATAAATCTCTCTTTTTTTTATAGTTCGTGAGAAAATTTAATTTCTGATCCACTATATACTGAATAATAAATTTTTGTCTTTACTTAAATTTTTTCCCTTTTAAATTTTTATACCATAACGAAAATTGCAATTTTTAAAGTAAAATAAAAACTGAGGTCATTTTGCAATCCGGAATTGGTATATTTTTTTTCTCTTTTTTATTCAAACAAAAATTGGTTATGGGAAATATTCTCTCTCACTAAAGCCAAATTCTTCTTGGCAAAACTTTCCGTTTTAATAATTCGAACGGAAATGGAAAGAAATAAAAAACAACTTTTGATATCCTACTTTTTTTTATTCTTTATTTAAATCGAACTTATTTTCTCTACTTTTTAAAACTTGTCTCTGGATTTTTATTATATACAAAAAAAAGTGAAAAGTTTGTGGAAGTAGTTTCTTATTTATAATTCTCTAAAAAAAAAAATATTTCTGATTTTACTAAATTATAATATTAATTTAGTTTTGTTTTTCTATTTCATTTTTATTTTAAATATATATGTTCAAGAGAGACTAAACTCGAACTGTCTCCTACAGTTTGGAAATGCTGCGCGTATTTCTGAAACAACCAAATTGAATTTACTCCGTAATAAAATATGCAAACAATGTTTAATAGACTCTCGTGTGCAGTATTTGGCTCAAGATTTCTCTTGGGAATAGTTTCAACACAGTTTCTACAAGCGTTTCAACTTTTTAAATGCTATTTACTTTGCATTTTGAATTACTTCATTTTTATTTAACTCATCTATATTACTGTGAAAATCAAAAAACTTTTATTATTAGAATTTAATATTTTAAAATTTTTCAACTTACTCCATTTTCATCCTTTTTGTAAAGCCTTATTGTTCTTATGTGAAAATTAGCCAATTCCTCAACTTTTAGTACCGAAACTCCGATTCCACCATATTCTTCATTTTTTTCTTTATTTGGCGGCCAATATTGAACACACATTACCTGAAATTCAAAATTTTTATTAATTTTTTTTAACAATTTGAACTTTTTAAGATTCTAACTTTTAGAAAAAAGAAAATAAGAAAAATATAACCTCCTTTGATAATTTAGATTTAAGTGGGTCAAAACTTCCCCTTAATATCTGATAGTTTACTGTGTATTAAATTACATATTGTTGATTAGGACGAAGTGTACCAATTACTGCGTATGCTTCAATCGCTGCAGGGTTTCATTGAGTAGATAAAATATAATAGATTATTTTTTTTATTTTATTTTTTATCGGATTATTTTTAGTTAAACTATTTGTTGTTTTAGGCAATGAATTTACAACAACAAAAAAAATAAAAAAATCGTGTTATCTTTAAATGGAAAATGCAGTTAACCACGTTTTGCCACTTTTCTTAATCTGGGAATGTCGTTGACTATCCTTAATGAAAAATAACGCTCGGTTGCCAGGTTTCACTACTCTCCTCTTATACTAGACCAAAAATAATGTTCGGCCCAATATTCCAACGCGCTTTCCCTCGGCAAAATTCTCTTTCTCTCTCTCATTGTCGCATTAAGGAAACAAATGAAGTCGTATAAATCTTAAATGTAGATAAGAGGAATAAATCACATTCCCCGCACTCTAAAACTAACGATTGTAATTTGCAATTAAAGCAACTCTTCTGAGACTAAGAACAGTTTTTTTAGAATATGTATAAAAATGAATATAAAAACCTCTCAACGTCTTGGATTTAGTCAGCATTTTAATTAAACAAAATTGAATAAATAATTTTTTCCTAACAAAAATGAATATTTATTTATATTTGCTTTCAATTAAAATTTTTAGGTATTGTGAAATAAAAAATTTAATTAAAAGACAGTTCGATAAATAAGAATTCTTTATAATTGAAATTTTTATATTTAATTTTTTTTTCTCTCAAAGAATGTTTGATTAATTGGAAAATTATTTGTTGAAATAAAGGAGTGTGATTTTGAAGGATGAGAATTCTTTGAAACGTATAAATTTAATGAGCAAAAAAAATTGAGTAGCATTTGATTGATGCCATTAAAGTCGAGAAGTTTAATTGATAAAACATATTGATTGGATGTATAAATATCGTGAGGGGGGAAAAAATTGTGAAAAGCTTTCTCTATTGAAAATGTTTAATGACATAAAAACGACTATAAATTTAATTTTTCATATATATATGTATTTTTTTATATAAATATTGAGCATGCACTACATGCGTCAATTGCGCAATGTTCCGTGTAGATGAAAGTGCAACCACGTGATGCAGATTTGAATCAGCTATAGTGCGACACTTGATTGCAGTGATATTGAGTGGAAAAATTGAATTTCTACTGAAAATGTTGCTTCGAAGACGGCAAATCTAATTTAAAGAAGGGTGGTGGGAAAAAAAATTGCATCTCATTTGAGAATAACAGGCCAATTTAAAAAAATAATTTATTCATTATTATTCCTACGTTGATGGTTTCTTTGTGTCCAACAATAATTTAAGATTCAAATCTTTTTTATTAGTGTTCCATCCACACAGTAGTAAAATTGAAGTTTAGTCAGACAGACTCTCGAATTTTTTTTTGAAAATAGTAGTAAAGATCAGTTTTAGTCAGACGGAAATTTTACGAATAATTTGTAATTAACTTATTGTTAATTAACTTTTTCAATTAATTAATTGTTAATTAACTTTTTTAAATTAATTAATTGTTAATTAATTTCATAATTCGATAATTAAATTTGTCATTCGCATCAATGTTAACTCAATTTTGATAAAGAGAGGATTAAATGAACGATTTATAGAGACCTGACGGAAGTTGACGAGAAAATTTTCGGTAAAGACATTTTGTCACCGTGTGCAGAAATTTGAAGACATCATATTTGAGACTTAAAGTAATTACTTTCGTACAAAGTTTCCGTTTGAGATAGAACTTGCGTGTTTATAGCAAAATTGACCTCCAAAGCTTTCATATGAATACATACATATATACACCACTTTATACTTGATCTTACAGTTTCTCAATAACATTACTTAAGTGAAATTAATGTTTACTCACAACGACGGGTTCAAAAAAAAAAAAAAAATGTAGACACAAAGTTTCGCGCTCCTGAAAATTATTACATTCAATTAACTTTATCTGCAAATAAAAATTTGTTCAATTAAAAATACAATTTTTAAAAATATTAATTATAAATTTAAACTATAAAAAGAATTAAATCTAATTAATATTAATATTAATTAATTGTTTTCTATATTTTCACATAAAATGTCAATATTTTATGTCTGCTTTTTTGTGTTTGCCGTTTCGCTTCTATCTTTTTCCCCGCGTGCTTTTTATTTTATCTTCAATCAGAGAGAACGAATGTCTTTTTTTTTGTCGGTGTAGTTTTTCCCCCCAACCTTATTTTAAGTTTAACGGGAAATTGATTTGAAATGCAGAAAATGAATTTGTTTTTTTTTATTATTATACCTTGATGAAGTCGAATGTTTTTGTGAGCATGACTATGCAGGATGCCTTTTCCTGCCATACCATACGCCAAAATTCAGTTACAGTTTGTTCTGTAGGTCCCTGAGTCACAATGTATGCATTAGGCTTCAATAAACTCTGTAAACAAATTATTATTTGATATATAAATAGTTGTCGTAAGTTGTATATATATATATATATATTTGAAGAAATAATATTCTCTCTTTAAAATTATTTTTGCCCCTTGCAGAAATGGCTTTGTGAAATTTTATTTTTTTGTGTGATTTCATTTTAAATAAATCACACTTTTTACCATTTTTTTATGTTATTCTAACAAATCTTTATAATAGTTTATTAATCCTTTTAAATAATTTATTAAAAAAATCATAAAATAAATTTTTTCAAATTGTTAATACATTAAATAAATTTATTTTATAAATAATAACAGAGGGGTACAATTTCTACATGGGTAATACAAAAGCAAAATTTTGTTGTTATTTTGTATTTGTATGCTCACATCGACGTACGATGCATTTATGTAATCCGAATCAGGCTCGCCTGGTATTGAATCCAGCACCACCCTATTGTAGTCGTCTATAAAAGAAAAAAAATTTTACATTATTAATTTGCTTTATGAACGCGATTTATTATTATTATTATTATTATTTTGCAATTGAAAAAATTAATTTTGCAATTTTTTTGACAATATAAAAATTTTTTTAAATAATGCAAATCGAATAATTTGTCGTATTGAAATTAATGCCATCCACTTTCCACTACATTAAATTTCAACGTCTCGCCTGTCAACGACAGGACTTCATATCGGCCACAAAAAGTTGATTAACATTGTTGACCTAAATTAAACTCTAATGCGTATTATGTCATATTATACTATATAGTTTATATGAGGAGAAAAACAAAATTTCTATATAACAAGCGTTTTATGCAAATTTCTAATAAATATGTAAACTACATCAAAGAATAATAATTATTAAATATATAAAAAAAAACATATATAGAGAGATGACAGATTTTTTTAATTTACGAGAAGCAAACTACATTCCGTTTAATGAAAATTTATGAGCAGTTTATCTTCGTTATGTGAGGTTTTTTTTGGGAAGTACCTTTCAATTATAGTTTTCGAGCATAATAATAATTATTATTATTAACTTTTCAGTTGTTTTACAGATGGAATATAGGGTATATTAATTAAACTTTAAATTATTAAATTTTTTCTAAAATTATTTATTCTACATTTTTTTTTATAATTTTTCTTATAAGGAACAATAACAGAAAATCAATAAATTTATTTTTGTCGCACGCGTAACATAAAAATAAGTAAAAAAAATAAAATTACCTTCCTAATGACTTATTTGTCAATATAGAAACTTATAAGCAGAAAGGCAATCTCAATTTTTTTTATTTATTTACTTTTTTTGAATTATTTACAAGTTCTTTATGAAAGACGCCTATAGTGTTTCTATCATAATAGCGGTTCAAGTTTGTCGTACACCTAGATGCTTTTGTTTTCAAGCATGAATACGTATAAAGTTCCACAACGAGCTAACTACAAAAGGATAACTTAAAGTATAATTGGGTTTTCCTAATTATAGTGTCGCATCTTTTGTTTTACAAAAGTTGAACCAAGTAGTAGAAGAACATGATGTCAGAAAATTGTATTTTGATGTCGCAAAAATAATATATTTCTTGATAAATTATAAAATTAAATTTAAAAAAAAAAAAAATTAATTTTCTCATTTTCATTATATTCTCTTGTCACATAAAAAATAATTTATTAATTTGTGTAACTTACATGGAATACATTTTTGGTTTTGATTCTTTTCTCTATTATTAGGCTTCGTGGCGTGTCTACATTGTTGTGCTTCCGCTGTTTTTATTGCTGTCTGTAACAGAAAAAATTTTTTTTATTTTAAAAAAATGTGATTCTAAAATTTTATAACAATAATTTATTTATTTAACAAATTGACGGGACAACCTCATTCATACATTAGTACTTCTTACAATTAAAAATACAATACAAAAAAGGAAATCTATAAAATTATAATAAATAAAATTGACAAAAAACACGCGGTACGAAACAAAGTGAAGTTTATTTTGAATAGACCTTATTTTCTTTAATTAGAAAAGAAAATATAAAGAAAGTTTTAATAACTCTTGAGAGAGAGAGATAAAAAAAAATTCCAATTTTACAATCCTTAGCGTTGAGCCATAAATCACTTATCATAGGAGGATAAAAGGATCCCTTCATACTGCAAAAAACTAAGAGTATTCTTTTGCCTAAGTTTGTAAAAGTTATCCGTCGCCGCTTGAAGAATAGAGTTATGGAATGAGAAAAAGGATGAAAGAGAAGCGATTTGCTATTGAGAGAGATAAGATTTAACCTAAAAAGAAGAAATTTTTTTTTTCCTTTTTTTATAAAAGCCTGCTTCACTTACTATGAATAAGATATTTGGGTCAGATAAATTAGGAAAAAATGCTTTTTATAACACAATATTTTGCTTATATTTGAAAAGGTCTTATTTACTGTTTTATAAATTATATACAACAACGCGACATGTTATATCGATGTGAGTGAATAAGTGCAGGCACTTAAAATAAATATCTCTAATAACTTTGCGGAGACAATAAAAAAATATAAGAGATTAAGTGTTTCATGTCATAAAATTACTTATTACTTTGGATATAAAAAAAAATGGTTTTATTTCCTGTAAACATTACATAAAATATGAGGGAAAATTTATTTACTTTTTTTTGGTATAGAATAAATGTATATTTAGTAAAAAAATCGATAAGAGATCTTGTCATATTTTAATCTACTTGGATTTTTGATGTATTTCATCTTCTTTTTTTTCTCTCTCTCTTTTCAAAAAGGAACAAAGTGACTTTGTAACTCAGCGGCAGTAGATTGTAACCACTATTCTTTAACGCAGATCGTTTGATCTTCTCTTTCATTTTTTTTTCTTCTTTTTCCCTTTTTTTTGACATAGTCTCAGCGACCACGTAAGCGATTCTTATTGACTTATGGCTTATAGCGTTATCCAACGAAGCGTTTTAGAACCGAATCGAAGAAAACTGATCGTTCCAAATGTGTTTAAATCACGTGAAGAAAATTGCACTGCACATTTTTATGAATTATCGCACTATATTTATATTCGTTTACACAATAAAATTGGTGAAATAAATTTTTTTAATTCATTATTTTTTTTGCAGTATAAAATTTTTATTTTTAATCAAATATAATACAGAACAAAAATTTATTTGATTCAATCAGTTACTTCACTATTATTAAATAAATATTTATTTGTATTCTAAATTTTGAAAATTTTAAAAATCGTTTCCCTACAAACCACACTTAAATTTTTTTTAATTTAAAAAAAAACTCCCCTATATGTACATTCTTTTGAATGTAAATAAAATTTTGTTAAAGAAAATTATTCAACAATATTTTTGTACCGAAATTCGTAAAAGTTTTCAGTTAATCAATTTCTTATATATATATATGTAGAAAATGGTTTTATTTGGTGGAAGCAACAAGAAATAGATTTTCGATATATAGTATAGGTATATATATATATATATATAGTTTTATGCCAGTACTGGCAATAAAGTGAAGTGGAATATTTCGAATAGTGTTGAAAAAAAAATTGAAATATGTAAAAGATGAAAGTTTCGATTGAGGTGGTGGGTACCAGGGACGCAAAAACCGATAAATATTCGATCTATGTGGGAGATCTTTTGATATATATAAAACCACATACTGCAAACCGCTATATATAAAAAGAATTGTGTGAAAGTGGAATAGGTAAACTATCATTTCTTAAAAATACCCGAAATTCCATTAGACTTCATCTCCTACCATAAAGTTGATTTAACAGAATTCAAATTTACCTTTATATCTATTATTATTGAATCAATATTTTTTTATTACATATGTTTGAACAGACAGACTATGTATATATATAATACTCTTTATTGAAAAACTTTTTTCATCATCGGGGAAAATTTAATACAACTCTTTTTTCAATAAAAATAATTTATTTTATTAAAATTCTTTTTTTCACCATATTTTACAATATTTTATTATTACAATATAACAAAAGAATTTTTTCTTGATACCATTTTTTTGTATTTTGATTATATATTTTTTGATTTTGACCAATAATTTCTGTAGGGGAGACCGAGGAGGAAAGTAACAAAAATCAGTTTTTTTATGCTAGCATTAAAGATATTTGTCGGATAAATTTGTCCAATATATTAAATGAAAGCTTGGACATTCACCTTTTAAATAAAATTTGAATTAAACATTTATAATAAATTGACAGTTCACAGTATAACTTTTACGCAAGCTCTTCATCTGTTACTTTCCTCCTCACCCCCGAGGAGGAAAGTAACAAGCTCCTAGGAGGAAAGTAACAGTATAAAATTATGTAAAATTCTTTAGACTAATGACTATTATTAATTAGAAATATTTTTATTAGGAACACATAAAAGTTTAAGTACACTTTATACTTATTTGGCACATATTTGGGACATATTTAGCACATATTTCGAACATTTTATGAATTTAGCTCATTTTTTTTCTTAAACATATTTTATGCTTACCTAGATCACAGGTTTTTCTTAAATAAATCTCTGTTATTCGTAAAATTAAATACGATTTGCTTCAATCATTAGTTAAAACATAGACAATATCGACAACTGGAGAAAAGTAGCGTGTTACTTTCCTCCTCGGTCGCTTTTTTCTTGTATGTCAACAAAAAAGTTAAAACTACACAAATGTTAAATTGTTTGTTTAAGCACAACTTAAAGACAGATAATAAGGCTACAAAATAACGAAAGGCACATTTTGAAAAACAATAAAATTAAAGAAATACGAGACTTTGAAAATTTGAACGAAAACTTACTTTTGACGTTTTTTCTTCACGTCACACCGGAATCAGACCTAACCTTTCCTGTCAGGCTCGGACACACTATGGAGGAGGAAGGGGGAACAGTGCCGACTAAAAATATGTTTGAACCATGTCTATCCGATAATTTGTTTAAAAGTTATAAGCTTTGTTACTTTCCTCCTCTGTTACTTTCCTCCTCGGTCTCCCCTACTTAAAACAAATATCCATTTAATTGACACAAGTAATTATTTATTTGGATAATAGTCAAGTAATCGACTATTTGAATGAAATAAATTTTCTTTTTCCATTTTCGAGAATCCGTATAGTTGATAAAAAATTGCATCAAGTGAGGCGGACAATAAATTCATACATTCTTAACACATCATTGCCGGCATCGCATATGAATTGTGAATGTCAGTAAAGAGAGGCACATACAAACTTTTCAGGGCTTTCCCGTGGACGACGGATCAACAAAGTCTTTTGGTAAAGAGAGAGAGGAAAAAAAAGAGAGAGGGAGTGAAGGGCGCCGGTTTATGCCCAGTAATTTTCCCAGGAGCGTTTTCATGAAAATTTCAGGAGCTTTACGCTCCATTTATCGACTGTGTGAAAGCTTTCCTTATACACTCTTTTTTTTCATTTCCCCTCTTTCGTTTCTAATTTTTTTTTCCAGTGGTTTAGGCACTTCACTCATTCTGAACAAAAATCACTTTTCAACTCTCTCTCTTTCTCTCTCTATCGTTTGGATTTATATATATATATATATATATATATATATTCACGAAAAAGGGGAAGCAATTCTGTTAAATTTTATTGTACACGTGTTTGTCGTTTTGCGATTGATTGAAAGTGTGAGTTACACGTGTAAATGTGAATACACTATATATAGTAGTATAGCGTATGTGGGATTTACACTCAATTACGAGTCAAAGAGGACGCCAAAACCCGACGATTAGTCCTCTTTCGTTTCGCGCGATGCCCTCGATTCTATTTCGCAAAACCTCATTCGAATACAAATTGAATCGAGCTTATCTTTGTCAAAAGCTGCTTTTTTCAAATGCTATAACAACCGTTTTTTTTCTATGATATAGCCATATATAAAGACTGAAATTTCATTCATCGTAATTCATCACTTTAATTAGTTTTCAAAAAAAAATTTTTTTTTTATTTTCAAGTCATAATTGGATTTTATTTTTACCCCAAAAAAGGGCTTTTATTTTCCCGTTGATTTGAAAAAATGGTTTTTATTAGGTAGCAGTAAAACAATTTTTTTATTCAAATTCTAATTTGGAGAAAATTAGAGGAAAAGACTACTACTAGTTGGAATCTAGCTCCAAGCTAGTTCCAGTCTAGTTTTAATTTAGTTTCAACCACTTCCTATGTAGTAGTTATTATTACCAAACTCGTTTCAATCTAATTCTAATTTATTTGAAATTTAGTTCCTATCTAGTTTCTATCTAGTTTCTATCTAGTTGCAAGAAGTTTTCTTCATTTCTCTTCCAGTAATTTCTCAGTATGTAAACATCACACAAGAGGTGTGTTGAGATACGATATAAAAGACAACTAACCAAAAAGACAAAGTAATCTCTTGAGAATTGAGAGACCCAGGGCTTAATATCGATTTCTCGTTAGACAATTCAAGTCACGATTCTCGAAAAATACGCGGCGGGGACTTTTTTTCTGTTCATCTTAAGTATCGTCGCAATTCAAGATTTTCTGTCACAATATATATATATATATATATATATATATATATATGAGAACGAGTATACAATTTACAATATATTAATCAGTGGAAAATTTCTTTTTCGAAAATATTACGTATATATAGAAAAATTATAGATTAGAGGAAAAAAAAAATAATTTTGCGGGTAAAAATGTAAATTTAATTTTATTGCGAGAAAAATATAGTAGTTGAAAATATTAACAAATATTTTTTTTATGAATGACGCATCATCAAGAAAAGTGAATCGACGGGAAAAAGAGGTCAGCGAAAAATTATTCGGGGAAGAAAAAATGAAATGTGTGGTATAATAAAAATGCCAGTAAAAATATTTTATTTCTTATAAATGATAATAATAATATAATAAAGAACAAGTAATAATAAATAATAGTAATATAATAAAAAAAATAAATAATAGTAATATAAATATAATAATGTAAAAAGTAAGAAAAAAATATATTGAATGCTTTTTTCTATAACTTGATATAACTAAAAGTTGGGTAAAAATTGTTTTTTATTGAAAATGTTCTCATTTATTTCAAATTTTATTTTTCAAATTTTATTAAATCTACAATACCTACAAATGCACCATTTATTTATCACAAAAGGCAAAAAAGAAAAGTTTGTATGTTGATAAATCAAAATGTGTATAAAATTGTTCCCTTTGTAGTGATTTGATGAAAAAAAAACAATATCTTTTTTGTAGTTTCTTTTTCTTTTTTTTTGTAAAGTTACGAACTTTAGTTGCGTATAATACGTGACTGACGTGGGATTTCTCAGCTTTCATTCAGTTTTATGCTAAAGCACTATACAACGTATATATATGTAGTGGAACCTCTGGCACTCTTCCAATTAGATGTTGTAAAGAGAATTATACTAAAACTATATAATATTAAAAAACAACCTTGAGGGTATTTTTTCCTTTGAAATAATTAACGTGATTCTTTTTTTCGTGTGTGCTCAAAAAAAAAACTAAAATGAACCTTTTTACAAAAATTTTATTCAATTTAATAATTGTAATAACAATTTAATAAACAATTATGTACAATAATAATAACAATGATAATAAGAATAATACGTAATAACAATTATAATAATACAAATAATAATAATAACAATACGTAATAATAATTATAATAATAATAGTAATAATAGTATAAAACTAATGAAAATAATTTCATAAATAACAATATAAAAAGTAATTTCGAATAAAATTTTATTTTCCTCTTTCTGATAAAATATGTAGAAAAAAATTTGATGAATAATTTGAACAGACAAATATATTACTAATGTAGAGGAAGTTATTTTCAAATATGATTAATTGATTGTTTTTCTTGTTTACCAAAACCCCTTATAATACTCAATGTCACTATTAATCATTAGCTTTTATTCAATTAGACAACTGAAGGTTAAACAAATCATCATTAAAACTAATATTGATTGTAAAAAAATTGGGGAAAGTGAGAAGAAAAAATTATTATATACAAAAATAATAGCCCAATTTACTTTATTTTTAAAGATGTACTCGAAATTTCAAAATAATTTTTCTAATATTATAAAATTTTTCTTTTATTATACAAAATTGTGTTATATGAATTAAAATTTTATAAACTTAAGAACAAACAGATTGTTCAAAAAAAAAAGATATGGGAGGAAAATATAAATTTGTTCTCGAAAATGTTTTTTAAATTTTTATATTTCTTTGAGTATTATTTGCTTTTCGTGTATTTCTTTTTTCTTATTCAAAAAATACGCTCTTTTAGAATTCCCTGAAGCAACCGTTCCTTTTATATATATATATATATGTAGAAGGAAAAGCTTCCTCTCTCGTCCATGTTATGGTGGAAAATTCGCAATTTTTCTCTCTGGTTGCTTGCACGATCGATGTTCACACAGACATATATTTATATATATATATATATACACATAAGGCCTTTAAGGGCCATATAGTTTTGCAAAACAAATGGCCTTACCTGAAACTCCACACGATACAGAACCGGAAACTTCCTTCGAAGTTCACAAAGCTTTGGGTATTGCGAAAGCTCCGTTGGCGTTGATGGCAGAGTTTCGCCCATACCAAGTTCCTCAGCAGCTTAAAAGAAAACAATTAATTTAATAAGTGACAAAGTTTTTTTTTGTAAAAAACATTTTTTTTTTAAATTAAATTTTATGCTGAAAAAAATTAAAGTTATTTAACTATTTATCAAATAAATATTTACTTGAAGCAAATAATTTTTAAAACCAAATAATTTTTGAATGTAGTGGATGTAATCCTAATTGTAAATGTACAACTAGGGTACAATTAAGGTTTTATAGAATTTTTTTTCGAATCATTTTCCAGAAAACTCAAATGATCCACAGTTGCCCACTCTTCTCTCTCTCCCTCTCTCTATATAAAAAGTATGACATGGAAAAAATCACAGAAACGAGTATAGTGTATACTTTGGACGTGAACAAATATTTAAATAAAAAGTAGAAATTTAAATGAACGTTTCGCTGGGTAGAAATATTCGTGACATGTGATATAAAAAAAGGAGAAAAAAAATATTCTGTAAATCTGTAGCTTGTTGACGTTCTCAACTTTCACGTGGTTTCTCATCTCTCGTATATGCGGACACATCTGCTGAAAGTGTCTTCATTTTGTTGTATATATTTAAAAAAAATGCAAAAAACTTGTTATTTGACAAATAGAATAATTTAGAATTGCTATAAAAAAAATTCACATTTTACACGTTCTGAGCTATGCGTATAAGTAAAATTATCCAATTTTATTTCATTTTTTTCAAAATAAAATTATATTATGAAAAATTGTATCACGTTTCATTAAATTAAAAAATCAAACCACATTTTATACGCTAGAAAAAAAATATTTTTCAATTAACTTTTTTTTATTTTTAATTAAAAGTATAATGTTTATTTTTCTTCAAATAAATTTTATTTGTCAAAAAATAATCAATTAATTAATTAATTTAAAACTAGTTATTAATATTAATATAATAAAATATATTAAAAAAAAATTATGAATGTAAATTTATTTAAAAATTCAAAATTATATAAAAATACTAATTATTTATCATCTCTTTTTTTCAGGTGGATTAAAAGTTTGTTTCGAAGAAAGTTTGGCGAAAGTTGGCAGCGATGAAGAAATAAACAAATCGAGTAAGTCTCTTAAAACCAATTAAATGTTCTCCCTCATTTCACAATCGGAAATGTGAGTAAAACTATATATATATGTATATAATACTTTTAATGTTTAGTTAGTGTAGTGATTCGTAATTCATTGAAGATTCCAATCACGACTTTCTAAAAGTCCATGATGAGTACTATATAGTTCTCTCCTCTTCAGTGTGGCTTTGATAAGTTAGCGCATGTCATTAGAAAAGGGAATTTGGTGAAACGCCCAATTCTCAATTACCCTACATTCATTCTCATTGATCTTTGAATTCCAATATATGTATTATTATCGAGTGATTCTCTCTCTCTCTTCATATAAATGTATATATACAGAAAAGTGAATTCAAAGCCGATTATTACATTTTCACGTGTATAGTGAAATATTGGAAATGGACTTATTCATATATGTATAGACATAAAAAAATGATGCAACAAATTATTCATTTTATTTATTATTGTTGTGCTTTTAATATTCAGAATGAGAATATTCGTGTATATATATGCAGTGAAAAGAATTTGACTCTTTTTTTTATACATTTTGAGTGCTTTACTTTTGGAAAAATTTTAATAGTTACATTATTCAAGGGCTGTTCAAATATTCTGTAAGCAATTTTGGAATTTTTTGTTTTTTTATGACGAGGTATACATGAATTGTCCCACTTGATTTAAAACTCATTTGCGATAAATTTATTTCATATATAAAGTTCACGTGTGCAATAATATTTCAAAGGCCATAAATCTCGTTTAACATTAATCCTTTTTTATACAAAACTTTCTTGGCATAAATCTCATTTATAACAATTAATCATATTTGAGATATAAAACTTTAAATCTCATTTGATGTTTTGTAATTCTTATGAGATTTATGCCAAATAAGATTCATGTCAAGAGAAATTTTTCGATTAAAGCCAATATTTTTTAGTACAAAAATTATGTCAATTAAATATTATGACAAGTAAAATTTATGCCAAATAAGATTTATTCCAAATGTGATTTATGCCAATTACAATTTATGTCACATGATTTTTATGTCAATGATCATTTATGTCAAGTAATAAGATTTATGACAAAATAATATTTACATCAAATAATGTTTATGCCAATAGTGTAATTTATGCCACAATTGAGATTATATTTCAAGTACATAAGATTCATGTCAAATGAGATTTATGTGTCAAATGAAAATTATGATAAATGAGGTTTATGTCAAGTTAACTTTATATGTCAAATGAATTTACAGCAAATGAGTTTTATGTGAATTGAGATTCGGGGGAATATTCATGTACCTTCTCTCTATCTCTCTCCCTCTCATGTATATTCAGTAGTAAAAGACAGTTTCAATCAGACCAAACTCGTGAATTCTTGAAACGTCAAAATCAGTGGTAAAAGTGAGTTTCACTCAAACGGGTCGTTTCTAAGATCTTGTAATTATGATTTCAGTGTATATATATAGTTACAGAGTAAGTTTGCGTCAGATTTTCCAAGTTCTTGTAATTTCAAAATCAGTTGTACAATATAGGAGAGTATCAATCAGACAAAGTATTTTGAAATTAAATACTAAATTTTAGTATTAATTATTTACTAAATTTATTTATTTATTTATTTAGAAAAATGAAAAAAAAACAATTATGGATTTTGCGAATTATAAATATAGTCTCAAACGTGGCGTTGAGATTACAAATTGTTTGTGAATTACTAATTTAAAATAACGGTCAAGAATTGAAAAGCCATGCCTACCCTGACCCACTTGGCATGTGTGATTCTGGATACATTGATGAGCTTTGTTGATAGAAACAGGTGTTATTATTACTGATATTTTAAAAATTATGGAATTCCTTCAAAAATCAAATTTTTTAATCTATCAAAATTCTCCAACTATCGAAAAATTTAACAGATATTTTGAAATTTCTATTTTATTTTAAAGGAAATTTGCAAAAATAATTTTCATAATAATTAAAAAATAATTAAACAAACAAAAAAAAAATTTTTAAATTTAATTCAAAAATTTATTTTCAAAAAATAGTAAGACTTTTTCTTTGAATAATTTTTTTTTATAAAAGAAATTGTATGCAATTTTCTTTTTTAATCAAAAATTTTGATTTTATACATTATGTTTAACGATAAAGGAATATGACATTAGACGATTCTTGTCTTTTGGTCCAGAAGAGAACGCAATCATGAAAAGACAAGTCAAGTTCTCATTTTTCCTTCTATTATATGGGAGAGGTATAAAAATAATATAGGAGCTGTTCCGCGTCTTATTTTTCTTTTCTTTCTCTCATACCAAGTACATTGGATTTAATCCGATAAGCTACGACTAGAAATAAAAAGAAATGAAAAAGCACTAGAACCCACTATAGCAATCTAAGGATTACATTCTCCGTGTGTGTTGGATTAATTCCCTTGGAATTTTAATTGCATTTTATTTAAAAAAAAATATATATTTTTTTAAAATTATCTTTTATTATTTCTATCAAGAAATTATTATTCTTTATACAAAAATAGTTAAAAATTAATTACATTTTTAAATATTATTTTTGTTATTTCTATATGGAAATTATTATTTTCTATTAAAAAATTTTTTATTTTTATTTCTTTTCGTATGGGACTAAAATTAATTTTTCTCTATTTCGTTATATATATATTGATAGTTGACATTGACCAAGAATTTGTGAGAAAATGATTAAACTTTTGAGAACCTTGATATATTTTGTCTTTGGTTTGTGTCCAACATATTTCTTAACTAGTGGCTAATTTCCTTATGCCTATACGAATACCAAGGGAATTTCTGAACCTATTTTAGAATAAAATTATTTATATTTTAAAAAAATTATTACTATTATTATTTTTATTATTTTTTTCGAAGATTAATACAATAGGGGAAAATTATCCAAATTAAATTCTTGCCTCTGGTGTATAATTATATACCTATATATATTTTATAAATGATTAAAATACATAATTTCGGATTTGGTCCATAAACTATATAATTTTACAAATATAAGTATCTGCTATTCAAATGAGAACGTGACTCTCCATCATGTTGATAAAATAAATCAACTGTCGGATGTCGATTGATTCACGGAAATGGAACTGAATTTCCACTTCTAAACATATACATATATTGAAATATTTCAATTATATAATGAATGCAATTGGCATAATTTTCATAATTGACGCTTGCTTGTAAATTTGGTTTTAATTTGAATGCTATATATATAGCGCAGGAAGATTTTATTTTCTCGCTGTGGAAAAATATTTTAAATAAAAATAATTGTCACTAATTTATCAAATAATTTATTTTAATTTAAATAATTAAACACAATTTTTTTTTTATAATTTAATTCTTTAAATTTTAATAATTTAACAAAATTATTATTAGTAATGGAATAAAATTATCAATCCATCCAAGTCAAAATGGTCAAAATTTTGACTTGGATGGATTGATAATTTTATTCCATTACTATTTATTACACCAAGTGATAAATTCATCATTAAAAAAAATTATTATTAATTAAATAATTAGGAAATTAAAACAATAAAAAATGATTTTTTCATCTTAATAGTAATACAATTCGGATTGTTTTTCTGACTACCATGTGAAATGAAAATATTTATTGCTCATGAAATTTCTTGTTTCAATTATAAATTTTCTGAAAATCCTCGAGTATATAGATGACGAGATTATGCCTTTGAAATTTTCCGGTTGACTGAATATTTCGCTGTCCCGCCTGGGGCTCAGCTGCTTTTCCCGCAAAGTGTATATAGCGATCCCAAGTGTCAAAATCGATTTCGTTCACAAATATATGAAAGACATAGAGAGAGAGAGGAGAGGATTTGAAATTTTATTCTATTCTTCTTTTGTCTTTTTTTATACTGCCCCCTCCCCTCTCTGTCTGAAAGTCAAATAGGTAGTGTTGGCACGTTCTCGATAGAAAATATGGGAAATTGTTCAGTTAGTGGACATAGGCGACGATACGGCGCCATTTGGTCCATGAATCTACTCGCGTTTGTTACACATATAGGTTTGCACGTATTATAGTTTATGTATATATATATATAGCTTATATACATTTATATAAACATATGTGTATACATGTATGTTTATACAACCTAAAGGTGTGTGTGTGTGTATTTGTAGGAACGTGCGATTCTGGCTCCACTGGCATTCTAGGCTCCACGACATTTCTGGCACATCAAATATGAATCAGTATAGTTTACTCGTGTATCTCTCTCTCTCTCGTAATACTTGTGTATACAGCAATAACAGTGTCACCAGGCTAAATTGTCGGTCGATTTTTTTTCCAAAGAAAATGACTGTAAAATAAATTTTGTTAAGTAAAAAATCGTATAAAAACAATTTTGAATAAATTAAAAATTAAAGTACTAAGAAAAATATTTGCATATGAATAAAAATTTAAAAAAAAAATTGTTGAAATAAATGAGAATGTTTTAGAATATAAAATATTAATAATGTAAGTTAGAGCCAAATAAGAGTATATATATATATATATATATATAATACAAAAAAGTTTTTTAATTGAGACGAATAGAAAAATATTCGTTTTCGTCCGACAATCATGGGAAAATTTAAATTGAAAAAGTTTCTATCAGTGCAAAAAATTGAACGCACAGCTTCTTCTTCTTCTTCTTCTTCTCTTTTTGTCTGAGGGAAGGGAATACAAATTTGAAAACTTGATGAATTGAAAATATTTATTTAAAACTCCTTTTTGGTATACACGTGAAAAAATTATTTTTTTCCTTTAATTAAATTTTTAAAAATTTATAAAAAATAATAACTTGAATTTAAAATTTCGTTAGGTAATTATTTTTTTCAATATTTTTATTTGTATTTTATAAAAATTATTCGAAATTTTTTTTTTCTAGAAAATCTTGAGAAGTATTTAAGAATCTTTAATAATTTCTCTCTCTCTCTCTCTCTCTCTTTCTTTCTTTCTTGGAACGTTTAAAGTCTTGTTATAACTTATAAAAGATGGATTATATTAAAAATTCCTTGCTTCTAGTGATAAAAGAAGAAAGTGGAAAATTTCATTATCTCAAATTACTCAATTTTTGTTGTTGTTGTATTAAATAGAGTATATAATTTTTTCAATATAAAAACAGTGTCAGTGTATGATGTATACACATATATATTTTATACAAAAAAGAAGTATAAAAAAAGTACCTGATGGGTAATAATTTTTTTCATGTGCAATTTTTTTTTATATGCAACTTTTATTTTTGTTCGATGTTGAAATTCGGGGTGAATATTTTGTATTTTTTTTTTTTATTTTAAAATTTAAAAGAGATATCCCATCATAATAGAGAGGTGAACTTTCCTGTGACCCAAATAGAGCGCGTAAGCTTCTCAATGTCTGTTTCGAGAGTTCTAAGCACCGGAAGCGAATACAACTTTCCGGTATTTTACCAAAAGCAAACAATGAATTACACAATACTTTTCTTTTTAGACAACAATGTGTATTGTAAATATTCGAAAATTGGAAAAAACTTTTGGAGCATATAAAATCGCTTCTATTTCCTCCTGAATAGATATTTGAGAATAAATTCACTATTTGGAAAAATATATTTTTTAATTTTTAAATATATTTTGATTTTTTTGTTGTTAAAATTAAATTAAACTTTTATCTATTTTAATTTACTGAATTTTTATACTATATTTTATTCATATTTAATTAATTAATAATTTCAAGAATTTTTTTTTCGTATTTCGTTTTTCTTTTTTGAAATTTTTTATTTTGCCTCAGCATTATAAGGTAAATAGAGTTAATAAATCGTCGACACTCTTTTGTCATTTTTTTTTCGTTAAAAGAAAATTGTAATTTACACAAATAAAAAAATAGGACAGGCCATATTTCTGATACGTGCGATTCACCTGTATCCTAGTACAGTTCGTGTGACACGTCGTTCATCTTTTGGACGTGTAATGCATAGTTCCATCGGGATTAAAAGTCTTCGTGTGTGATGTTCTACCGAATTCCCTTTTGAATTTAATCAAAACGACTTTTTCTTTAGCGATCTGTGACATATTGTTTTGACGTGTGTAAACGTTTTACAGTATAAAAAAATATATATATCAGGATGCAACTGAAAATTAATTAGTGACATTACTCAACTTCTTTTTCACATTGAGAAAACACAGAAATTAATTTCCACGCTGACAGAAAAATTAATTTTGATTTTTCTATATTGTGTGATTTTATTTTCTATAAATAATAGGAAACCATTTATCGTTACAATTAGAGGAAAAACCTAATAATAATAAGTATTTAAAAATTTTGAAATCATTTTTCTTTATTTGTGGCTGTGAAATAAAGTTTGGAATTTATAGTTTTGGAAAATTTGTAACCTCTCCCTCAGTTTTTACATCTAGTAAAGTAGAACAGGATTTTTTTTTCATTTTCTTGAACTATAAGAACCTATGTTTTCCCAAGAATCATTGATATGAAAATTTCAATTCCATTTCTCATCATCTATGGAACTTGAAAAACCATCGTCGACGTAGTCATAGTCGTAGAAATGACTCCCTTGTGAGAGTCCATAAATTTCAGTACGAGTCTATGTTTTAGTATTCTGCCAACCGAATGATGAGGAAAAAAAAATTCCTCAAACCAGTCACACCTCTACCTTTTGGATAGCAAAAGTTTCTTCCATTTTTTTTAAACATTCAATTGAAACTTTTTTCCATTTCATTTTCTACATTTCACATTTTTAGTTTAAATTTTTAAAAAACGATTTAATTCTAATTTTTCTTGAAAAAAATATACAATTAAAAAAAGTTATGTATTTTTTTCAAAAGAAAATTTTTATATTTAAAAAAAATAGATTTAAATTTTTGAAAAGTCGAAAAATAAGATTGGACTCTTTGGATCAAATTTCTATATACACTACATGACAGTTTTCCTACTTCGACACTGATTGGAAGCACAAACTTATTTTGAAACGAGAAGGACGTTTATTCGACAGTTCGTTGTCCCTTTTCACGAAATGGGAAATGAGGAAATCCTCACGGAGAGAGAGAACTAAAACTCGCGCAGAGGAGATGTCGATATATATCTCTCAACCGCAGTATATATATATATGGGGCATTCCATGTGAGATTTTCATTCACAATTTTTTTTTATTAAGACATTAATTTTTTATACTATTTATGAAAAATAAGAAAATACATATTTTTTAATTTTATGATTTGATAAAAATTATGGAAGTTGTATTTAAAAATACATACACAGCTTCTGACTACGAAATATATAAGAAAAATCACAACTTTTATAATTTTTATCAAATCAAAAAATATGTATTTTCTTATTTTTCATAAATATTTTGCAAAAAAAAAAATTGTTGGTAAAAAAAAAATTGTGGAATTATTCTCATGTGGAATGCCCCATATAATCTTCGATTTTCCAACACTCACACACCCTATATACAACAAGCACTCGAACTTAAGACTTTTCTCGGGCAGATAAATCCCAATTCTCAGATCGTCGTGTATATATAACGGAAAAAGCGAGAAAAATATATTTAGTGGAGCGAGTCAACTGAAACCTTCTTTTATATATAGATATACATATACTTGTAGAATTTATTTTTCCTGTAATCGAATTTTAACGAGGCAAATTTAAATATCGATAGCTTCACCGAGTCGTGTTCCCGGCAAAATGAAAAAAAAAACCCTTCCTCCCCCCCAAAAAAAAATCTACAAATGATCCTATAACACAAAGAAAGAAGCAGAGAAAACAAAAAAGAAAATTATGTTTCGGGCAAATTGAAAAAAATTGAGTTACGTTCCAATTCTTCGATCGTTTTCTCTCTCTCTCTAAATTGTTTTCTACACTTTTTCACATACGAAATTTTTTTTCTCAAACCGCATAAAAAATTTCAATTTCAAAATAAATTCAGTTAAAATTTTTTACATTGTGCACTATAATTCTCTCATTGGTAGAAAAATATTTCAAAATTATTTATAGATATTTACTTAATAAATACAATTTTATTTCTCTCTTTGTCATTTTCGATACTCGAACATTTTTTTTTATGTTTTGCTAATGAATTCATTTTTTTTGAGTTTTCATTTATTATTTAAAACTCATCAGAGAATCAAGTTTAATTATAAATCATTATATTCTATTATTTTATATATAAAACAATATATACAATCATTGTGAGTAACAAGATACATTTCCATTAAAATTTTGCACACGAGTTCTGTTTAAAGTAGAAAATTCCAATTCAATTTCTATTGTAAAATATTTTTCCATGCTTTTTAAAATTTATTTAACTTTTATCTCTGTTATTTCATTTCATTTATCTACTTTATTTGTTTTATTGAAAAATATATAATACATTTTTGGTGTGTTATATATTAAAATAAACATTAATATTTATTTTTTTTAAAAATAAATTACTAAAAAATAAACATATATATATATATACTCTCTAAATTTTAATTAGTAAAATTTAACTAATTCGAAAAAAAGAAGTGAATAACTAATTCAAATTAGTTAAAATTTGTATTAATTCAGATTTAGAGAGTAATGGAGAGTGGAAAAAAATTTTAATAATGGAATGTTATAGAAATTTTCCATTAAAGTAATCACTTTGGGAATTTTGTCGTTCTATTTAAGGATTCCTTAATTTCAGAAAAAGCATCCTATTAGAGGTTCCAATTAAGTTTGCGCTCTAATTATTAATAAACCAGGATAGATATATTGAGTTCATTTACACACAGGTTGAAGATGCTATATACCCTTCTATAAATTGTTATTTTGTTCGAAGATAATTACTAAAAAAAGATTCAAAATTAAAATAATTGTAAAAAAATTATTTTGTTTATTTTGCTGCATAAAATATAAATAAATTGACAAATATCTTTTAAGAATAATTTTTATAATATTACAGTTGAAAATAATTTCAAATTCTAATGTAATTATTCGTCTAGATATTAATTATAGGGACAATTTAATTGATTTCAGAAAGTTATCGGTTAATTAACAAGGTTGTGAAAATTTGGAAAGTTTGAAAAATATATTCCAGGTCCTATAATTTCCCACTACTCTATATGACATTAAATCAGGACATGAAAATATTTTTTTCTTTCATTAAGTATATTAATTTCCTTTTGATATTTTTTATTTCGCTATTTTATTTTATTATATTAAAATAATATATTTTTTTAATTTAAAAAAGATTATTTCTGTAAAAGTTTTGAAATATTCGTGCAAGCATTTTTGCGACATGCCACAAGTATAATTGAATTTAGATTTGATTTTCGAATTATATAGTTTCATGGCATAAAGCAAACATACAGATGATTACTGTACCTATACTATTTTCACAATTGCCAGTAGAGTGTCACAAAATACGCGAGAATTTTGTTAAAATCAATAGGAAAATTGAATCCTCGTCTCATGACATGAATGACTAACGCATCGATATTCTATTGTATTCGTGAATTTTATATATATATATATATATTGCCAAACGGAACAATAGCCCAATGATTAAAATCAGGTTATTATTATAGTTTAATTTCAGTACCTTTAGGAATTTTTTTACTCCGTCAATTTAACTCCCTTAATCTCAAATTACTATTAATAATAATTGATCAATTATATTTTTCTGCTTTTTAATTAAATTATCCTTTATAATTAAAAAAAAGAATTATTACAATAAAAATAATGATTTAATTTAAAAATTAAAAATCTTCTTTCTTGAAGAACGAATTTTAGAAGAAAAGAATTTTATTTTAGAAAATACAGATTAGAAAATATTTTCTAGATAAAGTATCTCCTTTTATACTGCGACATTAATGGAAAATAATTGATTCTTGAAGTGTTTATTGCTTTTAACGTTACGATATATTTGCGAGGATAAAACACGGATTCCATCTGTAGTTTTATATGATACATATATGAAACTAAAGAATATATATATAGGAAGAGGTCGATTCTGATTGACCGAGAGAGGTCACGTACCTACTCGCAAGCTCAGGCATTTTCCCATTTACGAAATGTAAGATAGAAGAGAGGCAACAAAGAGGGAACTTTAGGAGGCAAGACTACGAGGAAAAAGTTTGTAGTCGCCTTTCCTATACACACATATATATTTATACCATGGTTTCTATATATAGAGTAAAAAGTATTTTTCCGAGAAAAAGAATAAAAAAAAAGAATTTTATCCTTTTAAAAAAAAAGAAGGAGAAGAAACTAGGAAAAAGGAGAAACGAGACAAAGAGGGGGGAAAAGGTAGCTGAAACTGAATCACCACGAATTCTAGAAAACGCTATACACAAAAGAGAGAGAGAGAGAGAGAGAGACACGCGGTTCTATACATTGAAAAGTTCACGCTCGACTTGAAAGTGGATACACTTAGAAGTCTTATAGTCTATTGGCAAGTGCAGTGTCTTGAAATCAAATTGAAGTTCTGACTATAGATGAAAAATGTTCTTCGCCATCGACTCGCGTACATTTTGTGAAAATTTACAATGACATCTCCATAGATTTTCAATGACGATTTTTCACAAAGAGACTCCTTTTTTACAGAAAAAAATGTTAAAAGCTTTTAAAATTTTTAAAAAAGAATATAGAAAGCGTTTATTAATTTATATAAAAATTTTAAGATTCATTAAATATCCAATGTAACTTGATTGAATTGCATAATTTATATCCATTTTTTTGGCAAGAGTTTGTTAATTAATAGAATGCAAAGGCCTTTAGATTAATTAAGGACAAACTGAGAGATAAAAATTTAATTTCAGTGTATTTAGAATAATAGTCTTAAATATCCAGTTTAGAGAGAGAGAGGGAGGAAATTGGACAATTTTATTTATATATTTTATGCAAAATTTCCCCTTGCAATTCTCAGTTAGTTTAGGTGGAACATCGTAAATAAAATTTCCGTTCTGTTATTCATATCGTCCTGCTCCTCATCCGTGTACTCTCATCTCTCTCTCTCTCCCTCTTTCCACATCTCGTAACTATAACCAAATCTGTCTGCTCGTCGTGACCTGGCGCCCAAGCTAATGTAAACCGAAAGCAAATCGAATAGGAATCCACACTTTAGGACGAATGCGAATATACTATTTATATTGTCAAACTGGCCTTGACAGTTTTTTTTTAATTGCCTTATTTCATTATTTTTAATTGAACTAAATGATTTTTACAATTTTTAATTACATTCTATTTAGAATTATCATATTGAGAATAATTTGGAAAAATATTGGGAATCGAACCCAGAACCCTTGGGACGCGAGCCTTGTTCTCCGACCATACAGCTACGTTGACTTAGAGATTTTTCACTTGACATACATTCTCTTCGTGATAAAAAAATACCTTTAATTTTTTACATCTAGTTTATAATCCCTAAATACTTTATTATAAAATTGTAATAAAAAAAAGAATTTTACTATTTAACAGATTAAAGTGATATTTGGTAGAAGCGCATTTTGAATATATATATATTGGACCTTCACCTTTAGTCACTCGTGATGTCTAATTTTATTGAAACGGCTTTTTCAATAATCAAAAACAGGGTTGAAAATAAAACGATCAATATAAAAGCGGGTAATCTTTAATTTGAATGTTCTTTTTGAAGTGAAACACACATCATCATCATTTTGAATATAGATATATAATGCAGATTGAGAATCATTCCTCCTTTTATTCTATGTATAAACACGCGAATGCATATGATGTTCTATTTTTAAGCACTTACAAATGGATGTTCGCGAGGGAGTAAAAGGCAATATTTACTCGATACATTCCTACGATCAAATCGTCTGGCAATCTGGCCAGCTCAATAATTCAGAAACTATGTGATGAGCGGAAGTAGCTCGAGGTATTTACCCTTAACTCGTTCCATTACAAAGTTGGAGCAACTAGTGCATATATATTTATATACATATATACATGTATACCATATACCCTCAATCTAGATTATTTTCTCATCTCCTGCATTAATTATGCAAAAGGCTCTTTAATTAATTGCGAAAACATCAATCCTTATCATTTTCCCCCTCTACTGCAGAAAGCAGTCAGAGAACAAAGATTTTGTGTCTGCAACAAAATCGTTTGGTTCTTGTAACCAAATTTCCCTTTTATTAAAATTCATATAATTTAGAATAATTGATAATTTGACCATTTATTTTTTTAGATACCGAGAAATAAATTTTGAAAAATATAATAATTATTATTATTATTCCTACATTTCTAAAGCAATAATAAATTTTTCTTTTTTGGCTAAATACAATTAAAAAAATCAAAAAGTAACGTTATAATTGAAAAAAATCATACATAAAAGTGAAGTGTGTATGTTTACTGTTATAACTGTTATTTGCTGATATTTTGTTCTGTAAGTTTACTTTTCTTGTAAGTTCTCGTAAATTGTGGTTTCTTCCACAACGACCTGGATTCTGGTACAATGCTTTTAAATCTAACTCACCCCTCCCTCCCTTCTTCCCCAATGGGGTCCAACTATTTCCGACGTTTCAAAGAAGGCGAATTTATCGCAAGAAACTCTTTTGGTTAGGAAATTTTCATATAAATGTGATAACTCACAAACATTTAAAAAGTTACAAGACACCCAGTTTTTGAAGAAATGATAAATCACAAAATTTCCAGAGGCGTTTTAAAAAAAATCACGTTTCACTATACAATTATTTCCCTTTTTTAAAAAAAAATTATTTATTTAATTTGTTTATTTATTAACTTTTTTAAATAATTTTTTTATTTATTTATTAATTTATAAAAAAAGTCTAAGGAGGCCATATAGTAGAAAATTTGAAAGAGAATATAAATTTAAAAGAAAAAAAATATGTAAACAGTAAAAATAAAAGAAACAACGGATAAAAGATAAACCGAATATTACAAAAATTTAATCTTACATATATTGAGATAAGAAGAAAAAAGTATGAATGACTAATGAAAATTCACATTATAAAGAAGTAAAGGAACATTTTCAAAAAGAAAACTCTCTTGGGAGATGTGCGTATTTTGTAAAAACAAAGAATAAGGTAGAGAAAAAAAAATTTATGTATATATTTAAATAAAAAGAAATTTTTTTTAGGGAGGGAAATATAATTCAAATTTTTCAAAATAATAATTATTTCAAAAAATAACAATTTTTATAAAAAAATATAATTATCATAATAAAATATCGTTTTTATAATTAGAATTCTTTTACATCAAAAGTTAATAAGTTTATAAAACTTAGATACTTTTACAAAAACTTAAAAACTTAAAAAAGAAAATTTTTTTAAAATAAATTCGTTTCCCAGTAAAACGTCATGGTTATAAAATTAAAACAAAACCAAAAATGAGAAACAAATTTTACAGTATTTAATATAACTTTGAAATAAACAATGTACGGTCTTTGATAATAATAATAGAAAAACAAGAATCTGAAATAATAGCATGAAGAAAAATATAATAATAATAGTAATTATTATAATTAATTATTATTATAATGATAATTATTATTATCATTATTAATATATATATATATATATATTTGAGTTGAATTTTTTTTCATTTAATATTATTATTATTATATTATATTTACACTAATACAGAAATTATTAGTTTAAATGCAGATTATTTGATTTAAATGGAAATTATTTGGTTTATGTACTTTTTTTGTAAATGATGTACTGGCAAAATTACAAAATTAATTTCAAAGCAATAATTCATACAGTTGGAGGAGCAATTATTACAAGAGTGATCAAATAATAATAATAATAATATTAATATTAATAACAATATATTAATAATAATAATAATTGCATCGTCACTTGTGTATAAAATACAAGAAGAAATAATATGTCTGATATTTTATATCGGTTTTTATTTTTCCATACGAAACTCGAGTGTAAAATAAAATTTTCAGAAGATTAATTGCGAAAGAAAGAGTATAAAAAATTCTTTAATCAATATACCGCGAGAGAATGATATTTATATTAAAAAGTGAGAAATTTCTCTCTTGAGTTGTTGATGCTGAGAAATATTGCTTCAAATATATATATATATATATATATGAAGTAAATAAAGGTAATACGAAAGGCTTTATAATTATCGGTCAATCGGATGACAGTTTTGCTTCTTCAGCGGAAACGAAATTGACGAGAAAGCTATCCGGTATATCAGAGAGGTCGGGGATATTCCGTAATGGAAACAGTTTTCTCTGAAAATGTCATCTCTAGACTATGCGCGTGGTAATTGCTCAACTTTCGAATATATCTGTGCTCAACTTAAATGTCACAAGTTTCTTTTTTTTTTTTTTTTTTTTAACAAATTAGATGAAATAATTTACAAAAAAAGTCCTTAATTTTTTAGACACAATTTTCTTTTTACCAAATAATAATTTTTATTTTAAATTAAACAATTTTCTTTTGAGATAATTTTTTAAAAATACTTTTTAAAAATTTGTTCTTTGAAAAAATGTAATTAAATTTTTTTAAACCAATTTAGATAAAAAAGGATATTAAAAGCTGTAAATACGAAGTACGAAATGTTAAACGATTTTATATATATATATATTTTTTTATTCATTTGAATGCATTATTAATTATACTTTCAAAGTTTGTGCGCATTAGATTGAATTTTGCTCGCTGAACTTTACGTTAAACGTGGTAAAGTCGTTGATGAGATTTTTTTTTATTTTTATTTTTTTTTTTTGCCGAAGATAAACACATGCAACGTGAAATATATGGAAGGAGGTCAAGCGAAAAACTAACTTAATGCAAAAAAAAAATCAATTTATTCCTGATTTTTCGTTTACTTCGTTAAATTTATTTTGACGTTTATTTTGTGTTAAATCAAAATTCGAAAAATTTACTCTTTTTTTTGAAAAATTTATATAAACTTCCAGCAAATTTACAGTGATGAATAATAAAATAATTATTTTGCATACCAAAAAAAGAAAATTTGCATCATTTATTTTATATTCTATATAATAGAATATTAAAAATGTTCAATATAAAAATAAATGAAAAGCGGTATTTCAGGCGTTTATGCTTTTGAAAAATTTGTTTTATAGTTTTTTTTATTTATTTATTCACTATATAGATACACTCTTCAAAGGATTTGACAAAGGAAAAAAAAGATATTCAAGTTTTCCTGGCGCGCGTTTTGAGATTATCGTCGAGAGAGAGAGAGAAAAAAAAATTTTTGCCGCCGGCAATTGATCAAAATAATTGTATTTATATTGTAGAAGGAAATATAAAGTTGAATGTGCGCGTATTCGGGATAATTCTATATGATCTAGAAATAGTACTGCGAAGAACCTGCGTCAGGGTCGTTTTACGTCAATGACGGTCAGCAAACGAGCTCGTGATTTTTCGTTAACCGACAATAACTAAGTAATTGCTCTATATATATATATTTACTCGTGCAGAACACTAGAAGAAAACGTGGTGACTAAAAAATTGAAAAAAAATATGTATAAAGGATTCTCCAGAAAATTACGGTAGATAAATTTTTTTTTTTTTAAGAAACTGATGGTTTTTTGTAGTTTTCTATATATATTTTTTCTACTTTTTGTAGAGTAATTTTCCAAAAGAAAAAAAAATTTTTATAAAAATATAGTTAATTTAAAAAAAGAAAGAAAAACAGGATGTGGTTCGAAAAATTAATTTTGTGTGTGTATGTTTATTTGCTTTTGTTTTTCATTGCACGAGCAATCTCACGGATGCCAAATGAATAAAACGTGTATTATGCATCCTAGATGAGGGGCTCGCCTTAATTACCTAATAATAGCTAGCCAATTTTGATGCTCTGTGGCTTGCGCGCAAAAATCCATTCACTCATTTTACTGCCAAAAAAGAAAACACGTTTCACTTGCTTTTCAATTAAATCATTTAAATAGCCTTGAAAAAGTTCATTTGAATATTCAAAACTGAACTCAAACAAAAATATATTGAAATTCAATTTTCAATTATAATTTTTATATAGGATATTGAAATTATAATTAAATCACGAAGAATATTAAACTTTTATTTTTAATTAATTATGAATTTAATTAATTAAAATTAATATGACAATCCGGAAAAAAAACTTCACCTGAAATAGCGAAAGATTTAACTGAAATTTAAAATTAATTTTATTAATTTAAAAAAATGGATGAAATTAATTTTTATAAATTTTAATAATAAGTATTTTAATAATATGACTCTATATTATATAAGAAAGGATTTATAGATATGAAAATTCCGTTTTGCACATATTGTAAAATATATTTTACACTTAATATGTCACAGACAGTGTTACAAGGGAGTGGTTGTTATAGTGTATATAAATGTCAGAAGAGCGTGCCAGCGATAAATACCTCGCGTTGCTTCGCACAATTACTAAACCAAGAGGCGAGGAGAAAGGAAAATAAAGAAAAAAAAGAAAATGTAAAATTTAATTTTCCTTCAACTATACAGAAGATTTCAAGAGTCACGTTCCTAACATCATCTATATACATATATATTCATATAAAAGGTGTGGTAGAAAATAGTCAAGAAAAAGTGAACAATAATTCGTCTGGAATGTCAAGCTAGTAATAAAATTAATTTTAAAAAATTAAAAAGAACTAATTTTTTAAAAAAAAATTATTAATAAAAATTCGCAGAACCGAATATTTCATATATTTGAAAATTTACTATAATTTATTAAACGTGACTTGGTATAGTCATATATAAGAAAATTTTCTACTTTTCAAGAAAAGTTTTATATGCCTTTTCAAACTCGACCTCTGCTCTCTTATCGGATTGGAATAATAAATTACGAACATCTGCAACGACGGAAAAGTTGGTTTCAAAATTAGTAAAATTCACTCGATAATTGAGTAAAAAAAAGAAAAGTCCCCCGCAAATTGAATTTTAGTAAGTGTGAACTGTCGTTTCTTATTAAAATTGATTTTATTGTCAAAAAATAAAAAATTCTTTTCTATATTTACTTAATAAAAATTCGAATAAAAGAATATTAAAAAAAAAAAATTGCAACAATTTGTATTCACAATTAGAAAATTCTGAATTGAAATATTATTTTTTGTTATTTATATTTACGGCGCAAAGTTTTGTTTTAGATATAGGTTGTTCGGATCATATGGAGACTTTAACTTTCCAGTAGTAAAGCGCTATGTCAGGTCAGACACCTCCAGCGCATCACCGGCAAACAGGTTAGACCCCTCTAGGCACTATTATGTGGTGGGAAATCAATGTATTGTCTATTTTTATTATAGCTAACCAAACCAATTTATATGTATATTACAGAGACAGAATAATTGCAACAACAAACAAAAAGGGGGAAAAAACATTTTTTTCCTAATTTGTTCGAAAATTAAACAACCTGTATTCATGTTTTTTATACTTTTGATATAAAAATGACGTACTATATAATATATTCAAATCAATCTTTTTTTTATTCAGTTACGTCAATATTTGACCTAATAATTGAAAAAACGAAATTATAAGAATTTTATTAAATTAATTTTATTTATAAAATATTCTTAAAACAAAAATATATTCTTAAATTTAGAATATGGTTTCTGAAATATGTTTTTATTATTGTACAATCAATATATTTTCTCAATCATACGTGGATCTTTTTACATTATTTAACTTCTGTATATTTTAATGAAATGAAATAGGAAAACAATCATACAATTAATTCCCATTTTGCCATTTATAAAAGATAAATATATCCCTTTCAGCTTTTGGAAATCCTTTTCTTTTTTTTCTCTCTCTATACTTTTGTTATTCTTCACTGTCGTTTCAAGAGGAGAATAAATGGCATCCAAAAATAATTACGGGGATGAGAGAAGTGAGTTGTATAACACACACATATGAGGGAGAAATGTATATATATATATATATATATATATATATATATGTATATAGAGAGTGTTTAATGCAACAATAGGTTGCCTCCAGGGGAAGCAATTGCTTTCAATAAGAAGCCATTTATGAACCGATGTTCAAGGTTTAGAGCTACATTTATGTATTCATTATGTAATAATCTCACATACACATATATAGATATATATTTTTAATTAATATTATATAATATAAATATACTTATCAGGTCAGTTTTCCTTTAAATTTCCCTATTTTGTGAGATTATTTTTATTTTAAATAAATTATTTTATATACAATATAATTAAAAAAAAATCATAACATATATTTTTAATTCAAATTTTATATATATAATTTGAGTCGAATAAGAAATTTTTTACGTGTATGCAATCAAAATACAGAGAAAATATAGTCGGATGTTCTAGTACTTAGTAAAATACTTGAAAAGTAGGAAAATGTGGGGATTGTTGAAGAGGACTCAAAGAGGGTGCAAAGAGGTTCGGAATGTCTCTCTCACCTCTGTTAGAAGTCAAGTACCTACGCGGTCAACTCTCAAACCAATATAGAAATGTTTTTTTCTTCAACTTTCTTTTTCTTCTTCTTCTTCTTCTTCTTCTTCTACTTTATTTTTTTATCAGACCAATCTTTCTACTTATTCTTTCTGATAAGTATATTTTTATCCATTTTTCTCGTGTTTTTTTATTTTTTTATTATACACACATATATGGGTGTAGGCTGTTTTTTTGATAAATATATTTTCTGTCAGATTTTCTCTCATTTTTTATATTCTTTAACAATGTTTTCTCTTTTTTTGCGATAAATTTTTTTTTATTTATAATAATTTAGATTAAATAAAAATTTATTTTGTCACAAAATAAACTATTTGTTTGACGATGAAATAAATTTTTTTTTCCAAACCAAATAATATTTTTAATTTGAATAAAATTTGATTTCAAACAAATAAATAATTTTTTTAATTTTCTAGGACAAATTTTATTTTTTATTCTTTGGGTTTACTGGTATATATATTTTTTTGAAAATTTTTAATAGGGACCAAGGGACGGACGCTTAGAACCACAAACTGAAGGGTCTCCATTACGTGCAGAGAGAGAGATAGAGAGAAGGTCGTAAAAGGTCATTTGTTCACATTACTTCGTTGTGTGAACATCGTTCAAAGGCGTTAGGGTTTATATACCTAACCATAGTGTGAAATAGTAAATTGAAAATAACGATTTTCCACCACTGTCAAATTGATATTCAAAGCTTCAAACTTCTTTGCAATTTATCAAATTTTCCATACTTATATTTAATAATAATAATTAACAATCAAAATAAGAAATGCAGATTTATTAATAAAAATTAATTTTCTATTGTATAAATTACAATATTTTTTTTAATAAAAAAAAATAATATTTTTTCCCAGGGTAATAATAGAAATTGTCGTGCACACCTTATTTATTATTTAGAATAGCGTCACTGACATGATATGACAATTAAGTGTGGTCAAGTGGCATGCTCAATTTTTTTCTGTTCATTTAAGTTAAACGCAAACAATAATACTGATATAGTGATATTCAATGGAAAAATATACGTATGTACATACATATGTTTTTTCTTCGTAGAGCAGAATAATTTGAAATAATAATTTTCAATTATAATTTTTGGGTTATATATTATTTATATAATTTTTTTTTGGCTATTATTATTATTATTATTATTAGTAAAAAAAATAATTACCTTTATTTTTCCAATAATTTGAACAATAATAAATTATTAATTTGGAAATATTTAAATATTTATAGAAAAGTTAAAATATTTGTGTACATTAATGCTTTCGATAGAAGTATTATAACAAATATTATTTCAACTGAGGTTTATAACTCCTAATGAAAATGGTTTTCCCTATGGGTAATTCAATATCCCGTGACACTGTGAAAATCGATATTAGCTTTCTTGCTTATCGAATACTTCACAAAGAAGCACGTACTTTTCTCTATATACATATATAGTTGTATATAAGACGTGCGCATCTAATGGAATGAGAAAAAGTAATTTAAAAAATTATCTCGAATTGAATATATATAAGCTTTTGACAGATTATTCTAAAAAGTTAGTTTTAAAATGATTATCTCATTTATTTTTTTTTCAAATATAAAAAAGTAAAGAAAAATTAAATATATATATTATATTTCACTGGAATTACTTTCTACTGCGGATAAAAAAGTTATAAAATGTGTGGGTTGTAATATTTAACTTTGCTTGAATATATATATAAAAAAAAAGAACTTTATATGATACACGCGATATGATAAAATAAAAGTTAAAAAAAAAATTTATAAATGAGCATGCTACCTACTTGCACAAATCCAATTTTTAAATATACGCCCACCTTTCATAAAAATGTAGGTATATATTCATGTTAGTAAAAATTTATCTTCAAACATCAAAATTGTATGCACACGAATTGCACTCAAATATATACAGATTTTTATTTTAGTTATAAAAAAATATCGTGGTCACTTTTACTGATAGTTGATTTCTAGTGTGTAATGAACAAAAAAATTAAATTCTTTTTAAAAGAAATTAAGTTTTTGTTCTCTTTTTGGAGATTTTTTAAAGTATTTTTTGGACATTGTAACTTTGAACATATTCATTTTTGATACAGTTGTATACAATATGAAATTGAGAAAAATAGACTTTTCTTGTACACAATGGTACTCAGGTGGCTGTCTACATTACCACGTTCAATAATAAGCACACTGATTGCACTCTCAAATCAAATCAGGATTCGAGATGCGTATACAGTGTGTACTCTCTGCTAACCACACCTGCTCTCAATCACGAGTGAATTTTCCACGCCCCGATTTTCAATCTATTGCTGAATTTCTCTTATCCTTCAATCTATCGATTTTTGTCAATGTATATATATATATAAATAATTGTTTCAATAGTTTTCATTTTCTTCTCAATTTCCACTTTCAAAAAGTTTTCATCGCAAATTCAATTTTCCCTAGTAAATATTTATCACCATCCATTAATGATTTTTAAGTATTTTTTTTGTGGTTCTTGATGAATTTCAATTTATAGTTTGAAATTAGAGAATATTTAACTTTTTTTATTATTTTTTTTAAATACAATAAATACTTAAAATACTTAAACGACCCCTGTCTAAAAAAGTGAACTATTATATTATTAAGAGAAAAATGTGTTTCTCAGAAAATAGAATAATTATAATTTCTGAGAAAAAATTTTTTTTTCAATAAATTGTTCATTTATAAGATTCTGGAATTTGCATTTAAAAATGAAAAATTTCGGAGAAACGAATAAAAGTAAGACTTTTAATTCAATATTATTTTCGAGAAAAAGTTTGTCATTTGTCATAAATAAAACTTAATTTTCCCAGTTAATTAATAAAGTGTGTCTCTCACATTCTCACGAGTGCATAAACATTAAATTCCTGGAAGAGCTTCTCTTATATGAGGAAGTTGAATTTTTCGTACTATTATTATTATTTTTTATATTTCCTAGTTCCCTTATCAAGTTTTTTTTTTTTTTTCTTTTTTGAATGTAAATAGCGATAAAGCTCGCGAGGTGGTTAGATTATGCTCAGGGTCGTGAATCGTTTACAAGAGCATGTTATATACATACAGCAGGTGGTAAATTAAATATGCCAAGTTCGACGATGCATATGTTGTTATTACCGCCTCGTAGATTGTTTATTTTTGGATAATAATAATAATAATAATAATAGTTGAAATTAATTATTTTCAAATAAGGGAAAATAATTACTTTCATATACGTTCGACAGTTATTTTCAGATAAATGATAATAATTATTTTCCATTCAATTATTAAAAAAAATTTAAGTAAAAAAAATTGTTTTTTTCTAATTCTTATTTATCAGAGTTGGTAAATTACTTTTTCGGGATTTTATTGAAAATATTAGGGGGGGGGGGCTTTTTTTGTTGTCCGAATTATCGAAGAGTTGATTTTGCTTGCGCGTAAAACTGATTTTATTGATTCTGATATTGCTGCGTAACTCGGGATCTCTTCCAAGTTCCAAGCAATGTTAACCACACCCTTCAAACACAGCATCAGAGCTACATCTGGGGATATCTTAACCCGTTTCTGAACGGTTTGATTTTTAATCTCGTTACACTCGAATGTATAGAATTCGAATGAATCCTCGGCAATTTCTTTTTATACGACAACCTCTGCCCCCCCCCTTCTCTCTCTCTTTCTCGTTTCTTTTTTTATCGTGACACAATAAAAATTTTCTAACAACTTTTCCGATTTTCACTTTACAGTGCAATTTTTAGTTTTCAAACTGGAAATTCACATAAACGTTGAATAAAAATATCGAAAAAAGTAGAAATTTTTATTTTTGAATTAAAAACTTTTATAATTTTTATTAGCGACTAATTTCTACAATGACAAATCCGATTAATTATGCTGTTTCAATTTTATAATTTGATTAAAGGAACGCGAATATAGAGAGATAAAATTATATAATGCGGAGGACACGAAATTCTACGTTTTCATATAGATAAAAAAAAAATCGAACATTATGAATGAAATTCTCAGAAAAAATGAAACATTTTAAATATTACATCATCTTATTTAACATTTTAATGTTTCCTTTTGTAGAAATATGCAATTCAAAATTCTCAGTGCGAGTTTGAAACTTTTAAGGTAAAAACTATCTGACCTAGTCAGAATTTACTGTATAAATTTAAAAATTATATATTTACATTTACAAGCTTTATATTAAAATTCCTTTTGATTAAAAAGAATCGAGAAAAAAATATTCTCCAAATGATGAATTAATATACTCAGCATTTGTTGCAGAATTTAAATAAATATTTATTAAATATATAAAATATACTAAACTTAAGAATAAATTACTCTATAAAATATATTCTAAAGTAGGTGCCAAGTATTTCGTTTTAATTGCATAATATTTTTCTCTTGGTGTTATGTTTGCATGACTGAGGAATATAAAGAATTTTTATAATCACGTATTTATTTGTATAAAGGTAACAAGGTTGAACTGTTGATATTATGATATACATATATGAAAAGATGGAAAATTCGTTTTTATGAAAATTATATGGAATTTTACTGCGGTTAATAGAAAGTTTTATATATTCATTCTTTATTCCCTTATGCGGATATTCAACTTCGTACACACAGTTTTAATTATAATTATCTTTCGGAAAATTAAATATACAGTGAAAATTATTGTATATATACATTCCTGAATGCATTCTTTTTAATATTTTCATAATTAAACAGATTCCACATAGAATAAATAAATATGTATATATAAAAAATTATTATTATTTATTAATTATGATTTATAAATATTTTTATTTCTTTTTTATCAACTACAATATATAAAATGTGATTTATTATACCACACTTAAAGTGCAATTAACGTTAATTAATTACATGGAAATAGTTAATTATGACAATTTGTTGAAAATGACAAAGTTCCCTGTTTGAAATGATGTTTGTGTAAAATAACTTTGGAACAGACAATGTACAAAGTTGAATTTTCACACTGTAATTGCTACTGATTATGAGGTGATAATGTTTCTCTCTATATATATATATTCATATATAAAGAGATATGATAATTAATATTACACGAGAATATATTTAAAATTACAATAATTTAATGTATATTAAAAAATATTAATTAAATAGGTAAATAAAATTTTTAAATATTTTTCTTTAATTTAAAGTGAAAAAAATTAATTTAATTACGTGAATTTATGTTGTCTAACTGGGGTTAAGGGCATGTGACTGACAGATCACGTGACATGCCCACATGTATTAATATAATAATAATTCTAATCTGCATTGATAATAAATTATAATTTCTTTAAAATTTTGTCAATTTTAAAGAAATGATAATAATAAAATATTGTAATAAATTTAATGCGCTATCGATAGATTTATATTAAATTACTTCTATTAGAAAATTATTTTTCATTTTTATCCTATATTTTAACAATCTGAATTTAATCCCATTTACGCAAAAAAATAAGGAGAAAGGAGATAATGAAGCAGAAAAAGGAAAAAGAAACTTTTGTAAACTAATTGTATTATATACTTATTTAAAATTGTATTAAATTAGATTAAAATTTTTTTTATAGATTTTATTAAGGAAATTAATTAAACACAATGAATTCAAAGGTATTGAATATAAATAAAATGAAAAATTAATAATATTAGTTATTGAATAAAAATATATTTTTTTTAAATTGGAAATTTATTTTTTTTCGTTATAAAAAATATGTTTTTTCATTAAACAAAAATTAAATTTTTATTTTTAATCCTTAGAAAGAAACTTCGTCTTGTTAAATGAGTAACTAAAATTACTTTCAATTCCTAGGGTGTGTGCGTAAATATCTATGAAATTTACGACGATTGAAATTAAAGCGTCGAGATGTTTTCATGGTGCGACTTCATTGAAGATAATTTGCTATTTGGTCGATCGTAAAACACCTCTTTCTCTCTCTTTTTTTTTCTTTTTTTTTATTTATCGCGTCAGAAAAAACATTGTACGAGATTGGTTTATGTCAAACAAAATTTCTTTTTATAGTTTTTTATATTTATTTTAGTTTATATTATTTTTTTCATATTAAAAAAAATTTAATTTTTAGATATTAGTTTTCATTTCGTTAACAGAAACAAATTAATATTTATTTATTAATACTAATTTATATTAATTACTATTATTACATGTTTATTATTATTATTAATTAATCTATTATTATTTATTAATATTTTATATTAATTGATACATTAAATTATATTAGATTATAATTTACTTATCGTGTGCGATAAATATATAGAGAATTAAATTGAATGTCGTATATAATTTTTTTTTCTGGAGCAGCTTATACTTTTCTTGTTAACAAATTAAGTAATCTTGATCGAACTCTGTGATTACTTGGTCTCGTTGGTTTCTTGTTATAGTCCAATTTATCGAGTAAAATTTTCCTCTGTTCAAATTGAAAGAGACAAAATTAACCAGGATTCCTGCCGAGTTTAGAATAACAATTAAGAGCTTGTGTATACTATTCAAGAAAAAAAAAAAAAAAAAAAAAATATGCTGACAAGAATAATTTTCCTTTCATTATTTTTAATTCGAGACAATTGTAAATAATATACATATAATTTAGAAAAATAATAATAATAAATAAATAAAAATATACAAACACATTATTGATAGGTAAACAATAAATGTATTTTAATCAAACAAAAAAGAAAATTAGAACAGAACAAATAACAATAATGAAAAAACAAATTGACAAAAGGAAAAAAGCAAATAATAAATTTTACAATATGCTTTTTTATTAATTGTCACTTTCATTTAAATAAAAATTTTAAAAAAAACTGCAAATATGTACAAATTTATTAAAATCGTTATATATTAATTAAAATTTAGGTGTTTCGAAAAAAAAGAAGAGAAAATAGAAAATTACGCGGTAAAAAATCGTTTAAAAAAAAATAATGGGAAAATAAATCAATTTATTGAATTGCTTTTATCTGCAGTTGAAACGTGCAAGTTGAGTGCCCACACATTTGCCAACACTTTCATTCTCTTCTCATAGAAGAGAATCGTTAAAAACTTCAAGTCTGACAATGAGTTGTATATAGATATATTGTATATATATATATATATAGGAAAACGAGAGAGAGATGGGTTGAGAAAAACGGGTGCGAGGTTTATGTATATGCATATAGATATATAGAGAAAGAAGAATGCCTGCTGCTAAAATTTCTGATGCTTATGTATTGACTTGCTAATGACGAAAATTTGCTATTCAAATCGTCAATCACATTCCGCTCTGGTTTCAACGACTTTTTTACACGAAACTTTAAAAAAATCCATTGTGGCATCATTTTTACGAAATTATGCCACAAATGATGTTTTGTAGATTCTTTTTCATTTCAAAAAAAAAAAAAAAAAATATCTCAGAACAATTGAAACAAAAGATTCCGTCGCCAAAAACGATATTCTAAATTTAAGAATATAATTTTGGCTTCTTTTCAAAAAAATATGTTATTGTTTGAATACAATATTCTCAAACTAAGATTAATATTCATAAAATATTTTATTCTTAAATTAAGACTAGTATTTTTTATTTTTCTTTGAATTTTCATTTAAATATTTTTGTCATTTACGTGACAAAATGATTATATGAGTTAAATATTATTATTAAATATCATCTCTCCCTTCTGTGAATGCATGACATGCCCTTAAAGTTTTAAGTATAAATATATTATAATACCACGTTGACATTTTTGGATTATTATATAAAATGAAAATTTTATACAAATTTAAATAAAAATTTTTTTTTTTGTATAAAAAAATGCTCCTCTAATATTCAATTATGCTAATACTGAATTTTCTGAGTAGGATATATATTTTCAAAAGGCATGTTAAGCATGATAAACGTAAAGCTTTGTGAATTATCTATAGAGGTCGAACTGAAGACTCTTCACGCTCCCCTTCTCGCAGATTCCTCATAAATTATCCACAAATTTCAGGTATGGTAGTTAGATTCCCCGAGAATTTGCTATCCATAAAATTTAATTCACTGACTTTTCTGAATTATAATATGTGAAATCTTTGTCCTTTTTTTACACGGAAAAAAAAATCCTCAATTTATTATAGAGAATTGAAATTTTTTCTACAATTCAAATATGTCATCTCTGTAATTATTAATGATTTTATCTAATATTATTATTTTTATTATATGTGCGTTGTTTAATTATTATTTTGAATTTTATGTTGCAGAAGAAAAGAAGATATTTTGGACTACTTCGTAAAATTTGGATTATTTTTAAATTTAAATAATGTAAGTACATATTTTTACTTTCAAATTTTTTAAAATTATTTCATTTACTTTGTAATATTATTACCGTTGCTGAGGTAAAAATCGGGCATGGTAACGTTTTTTATGGTAACGCTTGCTATGGTAATGGTTGTCATATAAAAAAATTAATATAATTTAAAATAAAATAGAAAAGAAAAATAAATAGAAAAATAGAAATAAAAGAAATAAAATAGAAAACTAAAACAAAATGAGAATTGAATTATACGCAAAAAAAGGGGGGGTCACACCAAGGGCTTGATCCGTCACTGTTAAAATGTATATTGTCTCCTGGAGCACAATGAGTACTCTGTCTTTCATTAAGAACAAACGACGAGACTACGGGAGATTTAATCAAAAGGGTGAAGTGAAATGTTATATAAAAAAGTAATTCCATTATTGGCTTCGTTTCGAATTGGCTCGTAAAATAGAGTCATAGAATCTCATCAAAACTCAGAGTATAAGGTCATAAAAGTGTGACATAGATGTGGAATACATATATAAAAAAAAAAACAAAGTTGAGCCTTACCACATATTAAAAAAGAAAAAAAAATATATCTATACTTCCTGCATAAAAATTATCTTTAATTTCTCTTGGGAAATAAATAATTTAATGACAAATGAATTTCTATATATGTGTATATCTGGAATAAAATGCAACCGGCATTTTTCATCTTTCATATTATATGCGGGTTTATGATTCTCCAGAAACTGGTCATTTTTAAGGGAGAAAATTTCGAGAAAAAAAAATTTTGCGACTGCTAATTTTAAAATTTTGCAATATCTTTAATTTTCAAAAAAAATGTGATATATATGTATAAAATGAAGAAATCACAATTTTACGCTTTTTATTATTTTTCGATATTTTTAATGCCACCGGATATTAAAGATGAAAGCATCGCAGAATCTTTTTTGCGCTACTAAAATTTTATTGCTTACTCGTTAATGCAAGCAACTGATATTATTTCGAACCCTTCAATATTATATATATATATATATTCATACATTAAAAATAAATTGTATGTGTATATTTCTAATTTTAATTTAAAATGTATTAAATTACTTTTTTTCTAAATAATTTCTTTTAATAACTGACAATTTTTAGAATATTTTTTCTACTGTTCTCAAAATTAAATTATTTTTATATATACACAGTTTTTTGGTCTCTAAATTTGAATTAATTAGTTATACATTAAAATGAAAAATTTCTTCTAATATTGAGAATAATTTTTTCATTTAAAATAAAATCAAATTTTTTTGTTTTTTATAAAAAATTGCATTTCATTTTCGGACCACCCATAATTATAAAATGAAGAGGAGAAAAAAAAGGTTGCATTTGCTGGAACAGCAATTCGGGCACTAAAGATATATTTTTAACCTGACATCAGAACTGCATAATGTGTAACATATGTGGCAGCCATAACATTTAAGTTAGCCTACTCCCTGATGTGTGAACACATCAAATGTGGGAGAGTTGATCTTGACACAAATATGTGTGTTCTGAACTGGTGTTCATTCTGAGCTTATATATATATATATATAAAAAGAGAGAGAGAAAAGTTTGATTTTCCCGAGAGTTAAAATGCGTGCAAATTCCTTGACTAATACTGAGTCATCTTTTATATAGCTCTTCTTTCTAACCTTGTCGAATATGTCTGACTTTGTCCGAGATCCTATAACAGTGCCTCTCATTGCTTCCCTCAAACAATGCTTCTTAATTTGATTTGACAAATAACAACGAACCATTGTGTCGAATTAAATGCTCCATTTAAACTCCCTTTGAATACTTTAGTTTCAATGAATTTTATATAGAGGCACACATGCGCCTTGTTACACTCCATATACTTGTAGTAAGAGAATAATTTCTTTGATTTAGAGAAAAAAGTTTATTGACCAGTGATTTTTTTTATTGAAATAAATTTTTTCAATTATTTAGCTATTTTTTTTACAATTCCCGAGTAAAATAAAAAAATTATATATTTCGCTTAAATTATATTTGATTCGAATAAAAAAAAATGTCCCTCTGCTTATAAAACAGATTATAATTAGAACATGAAATAAAATGTTACTCTACAGAAAAAAATATCACATATGAACTCTTAAAAAAAGCAACTAATTATGAAGCATATAATTAGGGAACCAAAAAAAAATTCACTAATTAGAAATCCCTAGGGTTCTTGAAAAAAAGGCAATTTGCAATGTTACGCTTTTTGAAAATTTTTAGAAACAAAAATGAATTGTTATTTTTGTCGCAGACCAAAAAAAAAGGGTGCGAAAAAAATAGTTTTATTTTCACGTTGAGAAATATAATGACGATAAAAAAAAGGCTTTCAGAATTTTAATCGCGAACCAAAAAGCACACGCGAAGAATGTGATCTAATTAAGTACTACGCTGGGAGCTTTTCAAAACGTTTTAGAAGCTTTTAGCATCGCGTTTCTTCCTGCTGTCTCACTATAAACTTTCTTTTTTCTTCTCGGTTGTTCCCTTCAAGGCTCACTTTAATTTAATCAGTTAATTTCGTGCTTCTTTATACTATGGATTTCGAAGTTGAACATTGACTGAAGCCATTTTAATTATGAACTTTTCAAATCTTTCCTTTCGATGTTACTTTGTATATTGAAAAATTGTGTCAGTAAAAATCTTTAATTTACTTTTATTTATAATTTTTTAATTTAAATGAAATTAAATAAAATTTAATTTTACTAAACTAAATTGTTATAAAAAAAAAAAAAATGTTTTTTTTCTAACATGGACAATTTTTCATACAAAGTGGACAATTTTATATCTAATAAAAGTTCAGCACGACACGCGTTTATCTCTTTATTATAAATATAAATGTCTTGCGATTTCGTATATATATATATATATATATATATATATATATATATATATATATATAATGTAAAATCGTCTCTTCAAAATGCTTTCCACGGATGGTTTGAGATAGTTTTGCTTTCGTGTGTGTATAGGTGTTATAGCAAAAATGCAAAACTTCATTTCCTTTTCAGGTTGATCCCAAGGGGAATAGGTGCGCCGTGAATACTATGCGCTACATTTGATTTATTCATTCTTTTTAAACCAACGTCTATATAAACAAAATAAAAATAAATAAAAAAAAAAAAAGAATGCAACTTGCATTGAAAATTCCTAATTGGTTATATTCAAGCATTTTATTCTATATATATTTCTCCATTCATTAAAATTCAGACAATTAATTATTCATGGAGATTACTTCCTATTATAAATTTCGAAGAATTTAATTTCACGCGTTCAACTTCCCTTGTGGATTATTATTTTTTTTTATTATTTTGATATTTTTTGTACCCCTTTGAATTGTGTGCGAAACTTTTGTTCCTCAAGTGCGCTCTGGAGGAGAAAAGTAATAAAATTATATATATATAAAACGTATAAAGGTTCTCGAGTAAATAAAATACGGAAATGGCAATAAAAAAAGCAACAACAACTTATGAACCTTATTGCAGGACTTGTTGATTACTTGCCGAGGTCGGATATGAAGTAAGCTTTTTTTATATATATATATATTTATACCTGTATATGCGTATATTTCGAGAAAGAAGTAAAGGAAATTTTCTTTTTCCGCGTATGAACCAATTTCTTCTATTAGAGTTACATTTTATATACGCGGAAAAGAAAAGAAAATTTGATTACTTGAATTTAAAATAAAAATCTTACATTTTATGATTTTTTTCAAAACGAAGAAAGTTAATTAAAATCTTTTAAGGCGTATAAAATCAGGAGGAAGTTTTTTTTTAATTTGCAAAATAGAAAAAAAATTTGTTTAAATATAATTTGTACATTAATTAATTATTATTTAAAAAGCAATTAATAATTATTTAAAAAGAGTAATTAATTATTATTTGAAAAGTAATTAATTATATCTACATAAAAATTTATAAACTAGAAATAAAATTAATGAATTATTATTATCTGTAAGAAAAATATCGTAAAAACTATTTTAAAAATGATTTATAACACATAGAAATACCCAAGTAGAAATGTGCCACTGGCATAGTACTGACCCAACACTGCCAGTCAGTATAATAGTACTGACTGCCGTACTGGGCCAGTAGTGGACCAACCCTGGCTGGTAACGCTGTCCAGTACTGATTTTGTCCCGCTCACCAGTACTAACGTAGTACTAGAATAATACTGGCATAATACTGGCAAAGTACTCATCCGGACTTAAAATCTCACTTTTTTACAAAATGCTAAAACACGCTTTCCAATGCAAATTTCATCCTTATTAGCTTATTACTCCCATTTTTACCACGAACAGGTAATGTGAAGCCAATAATAGTTAATGTTATTTAGAATATATAAAATATTATTAACAATAAATAATTAAAATAATAATTATCATTTATATTAATTAAATTATTTTATTTTTAATAAATTATTTTACAAAAAATAATTTGTGTTGTAAATTTTTTTATTTTTTTAAATTCATAATATTTAATTTTTTTTACTTTGCACTTATACTTAATTTAATAATTATTTAATAATTGATATTACACATGAACAAATATTGTACTTATAACACTTAAAACTAAGAACGAAAAATCTCGCACGCATGGGGGATCGAACCCTAAACCCTTAGAACGCAAGTCAGATACGCATACCGCACAGCCGCGCTGGCTTGAAGTGCTGACTTGAAGTAGTTCACCTAATACAAAAGTTTTGATTTCAAAGTTTGTATTATCTATTGATCACGAAAATAAAATGAATTTATTCTTAAATTTTTTAAACTCACAAAATTTTTTCAATTTTTACAAAGATTTAATGAAATAAAACTGGATATCAATTTCAGTTAAATATTTTTAATAAATTATTTTTACCGTAAATAATATTAAAACAGAGAAAAATGATTGATGAATTACATAATTAAAAATAAGTTAATAAAAGACGACTGTAAAATATGAATGGTAAAAAATTTTTTAAATTTAATATTTAATTATTAATAATATTTAAAAATTACAGTGAAAAAATTACATTTGCTTTATTTTTAAAACTATTAGAAAAAAATTCTCAACTTATTGTTATTGCATGCATGATAAATAACTTAATGCACATATTTCAATGAGTACTAAAATAACTAAAAAAACATAAATATATTTTATATAGGTATATAATAATACATTACAATTACATCCAAAATTTTGAGGGAAAGTATTCGAAAGGAATTAATATACATTTTTTTAAATAAAAAATCATCGTTTTCTATCTATTGGAATAATTTAAAGACTTTTTCATTTAATGTTTTTTATCACCGACATAGTACTGATTCGGTGTGAATGACAGTGTACTGCCAGTACTGGTTTTAATATTTTTTTACCTCCGACATAGTACTGATTCGGTGTATTAGTCAGTACACTGCCAGTACTGAAAGTCAATACCGACAGCCAGTATTGGATCAGTACCATGCCGGTGTTTAATTACGGCGAGCCACGGATATTTCTACTTGGGTAGATTTGATAACGTTAATTAATATTACAACCATTATTACGAAAAGATACTCTTTTCTCTTGGTGACCTACATTTTTTTTTGTATTCAAAATCAATTAATAATTAAATAATCAAATTAAACTATATCACTTTTGAAAATATAGAAATGTTTCACTCAAATAAAATTAGAAAAGAAATTAATTAAATTAAATTTTATTTCTCCTTTTCATTTTTTGAAATTAAAAATTAATCTCCCACATGATTATTGACAATTAGGAAAAATTCGTCCTCGAATTCGAAAATTAATTAAAATTACAATTTTTATTATGAAATAAAATAACTTTCTTTGAAATAAAATTGAATTTAGTTAAAACGTAAACTTTTCGAAATTTTAATTTGATATTTCCACTTTGGAAGCTACCAAACGAAAGAGGTCGAGTTCTTTTCTGTCTTCAGGAAATAATCTCCCTTAGAAACCAAGATTTTCCTTAGAAACCATAAAATCAAGATTTTTGTTGATTTTCGTTTTTTCATTATTTGAAATTCTCAACTCTTTTTTTTTGTAAAATCCAATTTTCTTTTAAATTAAAACTTAATTATTGTAATTTTATTATTTATAATAAAATTTAATTAAATTAATTATTATTCCGAATATAATTTATTTAAATCAAATAAAAATTATTTGGTTCAAGTAAATATTTATTTGACACCGCAGAATATTTGAATCAAATAAACCTTTTTCAGTGTATAAAATATATTTCCATAATTTGTGTGAAAGTGTTAAAAATTTGAAACTCACCGAATGAAATGAGTCCACTGTTGAGCATAGAAAGTTTGATTTGACTGGGAATGGAGGCGAGACTGTATCCGGGATTAAGGTGACGTTTCCTCGGTGGTTTCTCTGGTGCTCGAGGAGCACTTCTACTTCTATGATGATGATGATGCTTTCTGTGTGAATGAGAATGAGAACCACCTACTGTCGATGCAACACCCGTTCTGTCTGATCCTACACTACTTAAGCCCATAACACCTCCACCGGAGGATTGTGTTCGTAGTGAAGACATTCTCTCTGAAAAAAAGAAACAGACAATTTCCCCTCATTTATTCGCATTTCTTTAATATCATAAAAAAAATAGAGAGAAAATAACCATCAAATTTCTCATTTTCTTTCATTGATATATAAATATATTTTTTTTTCATTCAGTACACATGATAATCAACAATTAAAAAAAATAATCTCCATTTTAAAGGATTTATTTTATTCATTATATTATTTATATATTTATATAATTTATAATTAATGAAAAATAAATTAAAACTTAGTAATACCATTTTTTTTTAAATGAAAATAACTCATTTTTTAAAATATAAAATTCGAATTTTTAATTATTCAAATGAGTTTCATTACATTCCATTTGCAGGAGGATTAGAATTATTCACCTAAGTTGCGAGTATGGTGCGAGAATTACATAGCATATTGTGGAAAAGGAATATTTTATAGAATATGAATACCTAAATAATTAATAATTTCCATTAGAATGAAAAAAAAGAAGAAATATTTTTGCTTTTTATCATAAACTACTTATCACACATTAAAACTTGTATAATAGTATTTCCATATTATTATGTGATTTTGCATGCAAATTTATCCTTGTATCGTGACAATATTGAGGTTACGGGGTTACGTGCATATATATACACAATTGAGAGTAAAATAGTAATTAACACCCCCATTCTGTATGGCATTATGCAAAAGCTGTCACGTCACGATTCGAGATATTCCCTAAAGGACAACGTGTGCCGTAACCTGTATATATTGTTTAACAAAGCTTTGATATACTATCGAAAGATCATGTATTACATATATAGGATGATCAAAATGTACCAAATTCCTCTCTAAAAAAAATTTCTTTTTACAAACTGACTTTTTTTTTGTTTTTACACCCAAGAAAATATTTTATTGACGTTTATTTGAGACAAATAAAATTTATTCAAAGCAAATAAAAATATATTTGTCTCATAGTCTGGTAATTTTTTATTTGTTTTAAATCAAAGAAATTATTTAACACAAATAAAATTTTATTCAGTGCAAATAAATTTTAATTTGGCGCAAATAAAATTTTTATTTAACTCAAATAAAATTTATTTAAAACAAATAGATATTTATTTGACTCTGAAGCAAATATATCTTTTCTCGGGGTGCAAACATAAAAAAAATTCTTGGATGAAGTAAATTTTTTATTTTTCAACTCGTTCCAATTGCGTACCAATTTTTTATGAAATCATCGGCAAACATTCAATAATAGATTTTAAAAATAAATGATTAATATACATTTCAATTTTCCCTCTACATAGAATATTTTGTTTTTTTTTAAATGTTAAAAGAAAAATTAATTTTATAAACTAATAATAAATTAATAATTATTGTATTAATATAATAATATATTTTATTAAATTATTGATTATATTAATATATATTTTAATACACGTAAAAAAATATTTGGTTCAATTAAAAATTATTCTGAAAAATTTCTACTTGGATAAAATAATTTTTTTTTTAATTTCATTTAATTATAAATAATTATTAATTAATAATTAATAATTGATATATGATTTATAGATGAATGAAAATCATGTAATATGAGATTGTACTTTGATTAAGAGCGAAACTTAATTGACAATGGAGAATCTCATGTAATTAAATACAAAGGGTATGTTTCAATGGTGAAAGGTATAGGCATCTCGAGGAATTATAGTTATATATCCCATGTACCTTCTGCCTTTTGAATCGCGTATCACGTGCAGCATATGCTCTTAAGCGTTTCTCCATAATTTCAAGAAAATTAAAATGCAAATTAAAAATAAGCATCAAGATTAAATGAAAAAAAAATAAATTCTTTTTTTGCTTTTGAAATTTCTTTTAAAATAGCATATATAAAGGAGACTTTTGTAAACATATTTTTTTGAATATTAATTTTCTCAATTTTAGTGAAAGGAAATTAAAAGGTTTTGCAATTAATAATTGTGTGAGTAAATAATTTCGCAATAAGTCATTAAAATTTCATTCTACAAATTCAATATAAAAATTTACATTTTTTAAAGATTTTAAGTTTCTTTTTTTCAAAAGATATATTACTTTTTCAACGTAGTTATTGAGATGAATTTAGGAAAAAAGTAAAATAAAAATTGAAAAGTGTTAAAAGCTCAAGGAATGTCTAAAATGAGGAGCTTTGATTTTAAACAGTTCCACTATGTATAATATATGTTACGAGGAAAATTGTATAGAGAGAACAGAGAATAGAGATGACAAACTCGCCAGCTGGCAACGAATTCAAAGTGTCTAGTTTGTCTTCGACTGAACCGAAGATTTTCCACTTTACAATATTTTATAAGCAAAACAATAACCTTTTCGTTGTCTTCTATTCTCTCACAAAAAAAAAATTTCCTCTACAATTTCTATGTCAATATAACAAAAATTTCTCATTTTAATTAAAAATTTTATTTAACCGAATTTGGTAGAAGTTTCAATCAACAGAATTTTCATTAAGCTGAATTTTTTTTATTTTATTTATTATACATATAATATAGAAAATCTAGAACCAGATAATTATTCCTCTTAAATTGAGAATAATATTCTTTTGTAAATTTTCGACATATTTTTAAAAGAAATTTTAAAAATATTTTAAAAATTTTTAATAAATTTTGTTTTTTTTAATAATAAATTTTTATTCAGTGAGTCAGTGACATTTGAGGGGATATATGCATTTTATCATTTCGAGCACGTTTTCCTACTTAACAGGAAGGTCAACAAATGTCAGTCGCGCCCTTTGCTAAACGTTGTGTCTAGAATAAGTCTCTTTTTTTTTTTTGACAAATAAAAGCGCATCTCGACTGTCTAATTAGGAGGGCATTTGACTCTCTCCCCTCCTCCTCTCTTCTCGCTTTCAAGGTCTTTTTTATACCTTCTCACTGCTTGCGCGTAATTTAAATCAACAAGAAAAAAAAATTCCCCGCGACAAAAAAGTATTTTTAAATACTTTTTTAAATTTTGTCAGAAATTTATATTTCACACATCTTCTTCTTCTTCTTTCTCTCAGGGTCGGTTATTGACCACTCGACGAGGACAACCTACACATTTCCCCATGGAACTATTATTAAAGTTTTTCCTCACAAATACTTATTCTTCGTTTTCCTCTGATTCTAAGGTTAAAAAAGCTATAGAAAAATATAAAAAAAAAACTTGTTTATTTCAATTAAAATTCGTTTGAAATATTGTATAAAATATAATCCTATTTGAAAATATTTTATTTGAAAAAAAATTTTCAAAAGCACATACAAAAAATACGTTATCAATTTTTTTTATATAATAGTGTTTGAAAAAAATTTGAAGTCTTAACAAATTTATTCCTGAGCGCAAAAAAAAAAAAAAATAAAAAAAAGTGGGCGGAATTTTTTTTTTAGCAACTGTCGTTACTTTCACAGTTTGTACTTTAAAATTGGATTCATGAATATGTGATTAATATACTTAGGAAACGGGGTAAAAGTAAAGACGTAATAATTTAAATCTAAGCGACAGAAAAAATACTCCATCTTAAGAACTGGATAAAAAAACAAATAAACTTACTCTTTTAATTCACTTATATAGATAACGTTATCCAACCAGAGAAAGAAAAATATATTTGTCTCAGAGTTAAATAAATATTTATTACTTTCGTATAAATATTTATTTGCGACAAATAAAACTCTATTAATGTCAAATAACATTTTTTTTAATTAAATTCTTTTTTTTCATTTTTTTTGAGAAATATAATAACTAAAAAAAACGACTAGTAATTATTTTTGAAAATACTTTTTCTTTTCTTTTATGAGACTGTGATATAATTTTATATAAAAGAATTAAAAATACAAAAATAAATAATAAATAAATAATAAATAAAAATAAAATACTTAAACAGTAAAAAATAATTTAACAATAATAACAAAGTGTGTGCTGGCGAATGAAATATATATTACTATTTTTATCTTTTGAAAATACCTTTAACGATCGTTTGATGCAAGATACGAGAAAAAAAATTGTCTCGTAACGAGCAAACGTTGCTTTTTGTCCCTTTTGGACACGTTTTTTTGTAACTTGAGAATATTTTACAATGACAGTATAGAATCGAAAGGAAAACTATAATAACAATAATAGAAAAAAAAGATATTTCACTTATTGTTATGGATTTTTTTTTACGATCGGTCGTTATCCATAATTTACGTTTTCTTATATGATGCAATTGACACTCTTGGGGAATTTATTATAACTTGTTAATTATATTATTATAGTATTATAATTATATAATTATATAATACAAATTATATATAATTTTTTTATTATAAATAACAATATTTATTATAAAGACGTAATATAATAATAATAATAATATTCTTACATTATAATTTTTATTCAATTATACGAGAGTTAGTATTTTTTTATAATAGTACATAAAATAAAAAATATATTAAATTATGAATTCATCATTTTTTTTGCGAGATTCAATGAAGGGGAGGAGTTTTTTTTATACTCAATGAAGAGTAGAATATAAAGAGCCGTAAGCGTTCTTATATGAAGACGTTTTATATATATATGTAGGTTTAATATTTTCGATTTTACGACGCACTTCAAGGGTCTATGACATCATAGCTTATAGATCATGGAAATGAATCTTGAGAATACGGAAACACTTTGTCTGACTATAGAGCGACCTATCCACTGACTGAGAGGTTCCCAAAGAAAAGTATATAGAAGGAGGCATAATATTACTACTTTGACAAGTACAAAGGGACATTCACTCTTTAGAACTACGTTGCTCTTTACAAACTTCTTTTTTACTATTTTCTATCAACAAACCTACCTTTATATCTATATGGGTGATTCTCAACGAGGCGTACAATTCCATGTTCCTTGTGTTATTTTTTAAGAGATAAATTGTAGTAATGAATTCAAGTTCCAAACAATAGCTACTTTAATTTTCAAAATTAAATATTATTTTTTAAATTCAAATTAAAGAGCCAAATTGCGGACCCCTTAAAAATCAGCCATATTCTTGAGAATTTTATTTTTTAATGTGATATTTTAACATCTAATCTAATTATTAAGATAATAAAATTGTTCTTAAAATAATAGAATTTAAAAATAATTTTAAGCAATTAACTTCATAATACAAACAAATGGACACATTAATAAATAAATATAAAAGTAATAATACAGTTTAATTTGAATAATTTATAATAGAACAACACAATTAATAAACTTATAATTGCTGTTATTACATATATATATATAAATTTATAATCAAAATATCTGTCAATCTAATCTAATGAATTTCCACTTTAGTCAAGTATTGATTATTCGTATACAGAACGAGACAATATATACTTTTTGCATAGATAAATGTGAGTGGTGATGTATGAAATAATCAATTAAATTCCGCGAAAGTAATTACCAGTGAATATATTGACTGCTTGTAATTTATTAATCAATTTTCTCAAGTAATTGAAATTATTACAGTAATAATTATAATTATATTATATAATAATAATTATTATTATCATTTTACTATTACTATTTTTTACTGATTTTAAAAATTAATTAGAAAAAAAGAATTTTTTTAAAGAAAAAAAAATTGATTCTACCTCATCTTGTGAGTGTATGAATTTTCAAATAAATGACTGAATTTAAAAGGGGGGAAATATTGAAATGACTATATATGTCATTTTTATTTCTTTGTTTATAAAGTGTGAAAATAGTGCGCGAGGGGTAAACTCTCTTGCACAAACCTCACGACTGTATTCACTCCACTTCAGTTGGAAATTAGAGGAACCTTACTCTGCCAGATTGTTTCATTTAGAGCTTTAAGCTTCCCTTAAATTGTTGGTACAAGACAGCACAGTGAATACTTGGAAATAGCTATTTTGTGTCTTATAAAGGGAAAATTATTAGTAAAATTCATTCAAATAAATTTAAACACAAATGTATGCACTAGAACCCAATTATGAGGGGAAAATAAACTTTCTTTTTCCAAAAAATGTTTTATTGAAAGAAATTTTATTTTATCGAAAAAAATTTTTTATCAGAGAAAAAAATTCTTCATCAAATTTTTATTCAAAGAAAAATTATTTTATATATTAAAGGGAAAATTCCTCTTATGTTTATATTTTTCCTCTCAAAACAAGAAGTAGAATATTTTATTATTCAATTATTATGTAAAAAGAAAATTAACATGAAGAGTATTTTCTTCTTCAATTAAGAGTTTTCGTTTAGAATTTAGAGGATGTAAAAGTGGAATAATAAATTTAGATTAAAGTAATTATAACAAAGTTAAAATTAAAGCAGAGTTTACTTCTTAATTATAATATAACTTTACCTTATTGTCTTTTTTTTCTTTTTGTTTTTTTTTCTTCTAAGAAAATTCAAATTATGACAAACGAATCTTTAATTTTAATTAAATTTCCCTAAACGAACTTGAAATTTTTTTAAGTGTAATAAAAAGTATATTATTTAAGAAGTGTGGAGAAAGTTGGCTTAATTAATGCTTTGAATAATTTTGTATAAGAATGAACAGTTCAAGTATAAAGAACAATGTTACTTTTATGAAGGAATGTTAATTCTATTTCATTTCTCTTCTCTCCCTCTCTCTATCTCTCTGTATATATACATATTTATATATATATATTTGAAAATTTTGTTCCTTTTGCATCAAATATTAAATTGCAATTAAAAATATAGTGGAAAATTAAATTTTAATTTTATTTACCGTGAAAATTAAAAAATAAATTTTCTATAAACATTTTATCTTATTTGAAAATTTACACACCGGAAAAAATTTATTTTGTTTGAATAATTTATTACTTGACTTTTATCAAATAAATATTTATTTGGATCAAATAATTTTTATTTGAACTACCTAAATAATTTTTATTTGAATTAAATAATAATTGATATAAATAAAAATTTTTTTGATTTTAGGAAAAAAAATTTAATTTAAATTTATCAAAAAAAAACTTTCTTTTAAAAAAATACATTTTTTAAAGAGTGAATTATGTTAAAAATAAATCTAGGAAATTTAATCAAATATTCAGGAAACCCTTTGGCATGAATTCAACTTTCATGTATAGTATATTTCCTTATAATCAATATAGGCAATTGAATTATTTTATTATTTGCATTATACCTACAATTTTACATACGCAATGAAAATTTTATTATTCATAAAATTTGTTAATTATTTTATTTATTTATATTTTTTTCCGTTTTCTTTTTTTTAATTAAAATTGGTATTTAGAATTTTTGAGAATTTATACATTTGTAAAAATTTTTAAACAGATCATCCGAATTTTTAGTAAAAATTTATTTTAATTTTAAAAATTGCTATGTTTTAATGAAGTTCTTCTTCAAATTTAATTTATTATAAATTTTTGTTTCCGTTTGGAAAAAAATTAAAAACTTTAAAAATAAACAAAGTTCGTTTATTAAAAGCAAAACTATTTAAGTTTCTTTGAAAAAATGCCAGAATTTATGAAAATACCCGTGTGATTTTATAATGATTATTTTGTTTTCTTAAAAAAACATAAAGTGGTTTTTGAAAAAAAATTGCTTGGAAAAATTCAAATCCACATAAAATAGAGATTGAATTTTTCATTACAATATTTCATTTTTCAAAGTAAATAAATTTTAAAAATAAATTTAATAATTTATGAGGAAAATATTTTTTTTTAAATCTTGATTTTTCTGAAAATAATATTTTTACTTAAATTTTATTATTTAATTTTTAATTTCAAATAGCATTTTTTTTAACGAATAAAAGTGATTTAAACAGAAAGTTTAATGTACTTGAACGAAATTAAGTTCCTTTATTTTTAAGTGAGTCAAAAAAAAAAAAAAAATGGAAGTACTTTTTTTGTTATAAAAAAACACAGAAATTATTGTGCTAGAAGAAAATTACACAGTTCTAAACTGTGTTTCAATAAAAAAAAATTAAAAAAATTAATAGTTGGATAAATAATATTAATTTTTTAACTTTAATATCAAATTTTCCGAAAAGACAACCTGGATGTACAAAATCAGTCGAAAGTTACGTTTGAACCAAATATACTATTTTTAAATAAGTAAATATCTTTTTTATTAATATTTTTTTCATTGCAATTAAATTTAATTTTGCTTAAATTCAAATTTTATTTGCGTTAAACAAAATTTATAGGTGATAAATAATTTTTTCTTTTATTTAAAACAAATAAAAAGTTATTAGGGTTTAAAACAAATTTATTTTTATTTGAATCAAATAAGTTTTATATGTCCCAAATAAACGCAACTAAAAAGTTTTCTCTGAATGTAAATATTTATTCTGATTAAGCAAATTGTATTTCAAATAACAAAAAAAAATCCTATACAAAAGATAATATTGCATTTGATTCAAACATATTGTAAAACAATTTTATTTTAATGAAAAAATAAATTAATAAAAAATTACAAAAATTTTTCTAAATGTCCCGTTTAAAAGAAAATGGTCCATCTGGTTCAAAAGCATATTCTTGTATGTAATACTGTTAAATTTTAATTAATAAATCAATATTAATGCAACAATGTTTCTAGCTATGAATTAATTTTTAAAATTAATTATTAACTTTTTTTAATTACAAAATCAATAGACATAAAAAAAAATTATTCATGCGAAAAATTAAAAAATTAGTTTCACATACCGTGGTGAAGGTGAATCAAATTAAGTAATAATCACCAACACAATTTTGCCATAAGGACCACGCACTGAAAAAACAATTTGGGGGGGGGGCTATTAACATTCGCTGTTGAGAAAGAGGGAGTAACAAAAAATTTTCACAAAATACCGGCAAATCGTTGTAAAATTGTCACGAAAACAACGGCTGCCGGGCGAATGATATATGGCGGGGATCAGAAAAAGGGTTGGGGGGGTGGGTTGAAAGGTACAGGTTGACAATCTTGGAAAAGGGATAATGGCGCGAAACTTGAAATGGTAGAAAGTAAATTTAATTTTTTTTTTTAATTTTGCAAAATGAGTCACGAATTTATTAAATCGCACAAGAAAATAATAAAACAGTGCGCGACGTCGACAAACCGGGAAATGAATATAAACGTCGTCGCGGTTTTAAACCGTCGACGACGACGACGACGACGACAACGGATATATAGTGTAACGTTGACGATCGGAGGGACACTGGTTTCATTCGAGTCGTTGACGAGTGTTGGTTTTGGAATCGCTGAGGATGCTGTGGGTGGTGGTAGGGGGGGCAAGAGTGGAAATGTGGGAGCGAGACGGAAAGAGGTAGTGAAAAAGAGAGAGAGAAAGAGGTACTCGAACGGCGTCGGCGTCGACGTCGCCGTCGCTCCTTGCCGAGGGCGTGGCCGCAGATTCCGAGGACACTCGGCAACTTGCTCTGCACTGTCAAATCTTCTTCTCTCGCATTTCACTTTTTTTTATACCTGTATATACATATATATATAGTTTTTCTATATAGCATCAGACATTTTCTGTTCTTCTTTTTTTTTAGTTTCTTGCCGTTGAGGTTAAGGTCCGATGACCCTTTTTCTTTCACGTAACGTATATTTTTTTATATCTGGAAATTATTTTTTGGGGGAAATATTACAGCTGTAATTTCTATTTTTTGTATGTTGAAGTAATTTTGTTTGAAAAAATCTCACCTTTGGAAGGAATCGAACCCTGGTTTTTTTTCTCGCAAGTCCAGAACTCTAGTCACGGGACCACGCATGCTTTTCAACTAACAACTTCATTTTTAGTTTACAGTATTTAAAATATTAATTTTCGAAAGTAAAAATTTAATTTATTGATATTTTTTAATATAATTAATACGGTCTAAAATCATTATTTAAAAATAAATAATTTTGCCGTATTTTAAAAATTAATTTAAAATTCTTTAAAATAACATTTTTTTCAGCCATTGGTAATAATAAAAAAAAATTTTCTGAGAACACTAAAAAATAAACAAAAAATGTTTTGGTAAATTAGAAAAGAAATTGAGAAAAATATTTTCCATCAATGCTCAAGTGTTTCACAGTAGATACAAATATTTTTGGTCAGACGATCACTTTCAGATCACAGGCATTTCTATATACATATATGTATATGTTCTATACATCTATTGTACGTTTCTCGAAAATTCAAAGTCACATATACAATTGAAGTCGTTTCACAGATTTCTTCAATTTTTATTCCAGAAAAATTCAATGGATTATATATTCGAACAAGAATTTAAATCGAAATTGTTACAACTTCTCCTTTCGACTCGGTGCGATTCAAGCGAAAACTATAGGGAAACAATTTTTTTTTGTTTTGCATTCAATATATTGTATAACATTTTCGAGAAAAGCCGAAAGAAAGTTACAATAAATTTTTAACAGAAAAAGTTATTTACAATTTTAAAAAAATATATTTAAGTTTAAACAAATTTTCATTTAAAATTTTTTTAAATAAATTGTTAATTAAATTTTTTTTTTTTTCTAAATAATTTATAAAGATTTTGAAAATAATATTCAAATTATGTGATAACTATTACTTTGCAGCATTTTTGGCAGTTAAAATATATTCGTTAAAATTTGTACTATTGTCTTTCTGGGACCTGAGCAGGGTAGAATAGATTCTCATCTGTTTTAGAATATGTTTGGCGGATGTAATAAAAACAAGATTAAAATATACTTGGTATGCAGTGTGTGCGCAGTGACATTGTCTCTTTTGTCTAATGAATATAACATATATATAGTCTTTCTGGTATACCTAATTCTAGTTGCAGAATAAATTTTTTATTTTTATTTTTAAAAAATTGACAATTGAAATAAATGAAGAAAAGACCTTTTGCAAACGCAATTGATATATAAAGGTTCACACATCAGTATATAGATCAAAGGTAAATTAATATTCCAGGTCGATGTCGAAGTCAAAGTCAAAGATATGGATAACGAAGTTTAAGTGTTATTATTTTCTTCTCCCTTGTGATTTGAGATTGACCTGAAATTCATTTCAACCCTTCATTTCTGAATATCTTTTCAAAAAAAAAGTTGTTTATGTTTGGACGTCAATTGCTCCATTAACCGAGTGACCCTTTTCTATAAAGAACTCGCAAGATGTGACCTACAATTCAAAGATGTCACACGCGATTTTTTTTTTTTTTTAAAGATTCTCATTGTTGATATGTGTTGCAAAATTTGAATTAAATAAATTTTTTTACAGGTAAAATTTTTAAAGAAAATAATTTATTTTATGGTTCGAATTTCGATTTCTAAGGAAAAAGGAAAAAAAATTGTTAATAAAATCAAAATTAAAATAGTTTTTAAAATATATATATAATATTGTGATAGTATTTTACTTCGAGATGAACATTAACCACTCTTTCTCTCTCGCGTTAAATTAAGATCGTTTCTTCGATTTTAAATATAAAATGAACTTCCCAAAAGTTTCCCTGGAGGAAAGTTTCAGGATTTTAATTTTCTTTCCAACGTGTCTGAGAAAAGATTGTTTTCTCCGCACGCAGTTATTACAAATTGGATGTCTGTTTATATATATAAGTCTTGAGAACACAAAATGAAGGAAATTGTGTAAAAGTTGCCTTGCGAATATAAACAGGTCAACTTTGAACTTTTATAAAGAATATGGAAATTTATTTTCAAAAGGAAAGAATATAAAATCTTTAAATCTCTTTTTGATATATAGGGGAGAGTGGACAACAGTGGATCAGTTGTTTACAGTGGATCATTTCAGAATTCTAGAAAATGACTTCAAAAAAAAAACTCTAAATATAAATGATGTTAACGTGAACCCACTCATTTATATTAAAAAATTTGGTAGCATTTTTTTTTTAAATTCATCCACTGTAAACCACAAAATTTCTACTCAGATGAATTTTTTTTTAAACGATTTCCATTTCCCTGAATCTTCAGTATATTAGTTTCAACTTCTATTTACACGCGAATTTGCATTTACTATGAATAAATTCTTAAATCACTTAAATCACATTTGACAGAATTTCCATTTTGCTGTTCAAAAAAATATTCCATAGAAACATTTCAGAGCAAATTTTTATAATTCCATTTCTGCAAAGTAGAATTAATGTAAGTTCAAAGTAGGCTCAATGCAGGTTCAATGTAGCACTAATTTCGGTCCAATGAATTATTAAAGTAGTCTTAATGCAGATTTAGAATCGGTTCAATTAATGTTAAATTAGAATTAATGTAGGTTCAATCTAGACTCAATGTAGGACTAAGTAGGATTAATGTATGTTCAAAGTAGGATTAATGTAGGATCAAAGTAGGTTTAATGTAGGTTCAATGTAGTATTAATTCGGGTCTAATATATTTTAAAAATAGATTTATCCAACATAGGCTCAAAAGTAGGTTCAATGTAGATTTAAGAAAGGTTTAAAGTAGATTCAAAGTAGTGTCAAAATAGTTTAAACTTTGCTCGTTAAATTCTATTTTGTGTCGTGTATATATATACGACAACAACAACAACGAAGAAGAAGAAGAAGAAGGAGGAGAAGAAGAAATAATATAGTTCCGGTTGAGGTGGAATAATCTGATGCGCGGAGTTGCGCGCAGCATATCCCAAAAGAGAAGGCGCGTTACACGTTTGCAATGAGAGAAAAGATGTTTCATAGTTATTTATAATTTTGAGGGTCACCTGCTAACCTTGCCCGACGTGAACCGTCAGGCATGTCACCTCTCAGAACTTAATAGAATGCCCTCTCGAACGGATTCGTCAACGTTCCAATTGGGTCAGGTCCATCGACTGTGAGAGAGAATTCATGCAACTGAACGCACAGACACATACATAGATAAACTATCGCGGGGGCTTCGAACCGAGAAGCCCAAAATAAAAACAACAATTCTTTTCGAATATATAGCACACCTATTTCTTCCGGATGATGCACTATGTATATTCGCAAAAATTACACAATAAAATCATTTCTCGAATTATATATTGAGTTGAGAAATTTTATACCGATCAAATGGGTGGGAATTTAGAAACTCTAAAATTATTTCTAATTAAATTCAATTATTTTCTATAAAATGAAGTAGAAAAATTTATTGTCCTACTAAACTTGGAATTAACTACTGGTCAGATGTTCACAGTAGTTATAGAGAATTTCGGTCAGACCGCCAGGTTCCAGATCATTCGCTTTTACCTTGTATTTTACTATATCTATCTATATATGTGTGATAGCAAATGATTACTGTCGAAAATCCAATCTATTGTCTCTATTGTATCATTTAATTACATTCCTTCAAATCAATCAATAAAGTGTTTCTCTAATTGTAAATAAATCAATCATGAAATAGACAATAATGTTTTATTTCCAATTTTTTTTTACTTATTAACATAAAAATAATTAATTATTATGAATATAATATTAATTAATTCTATAATTATAATTTAATTAATAATTATTGTTATATTTATTTTACCATATACACAATTTGATTAATTGAACGCAAAAATTTTTTTTTTAACATTTTGACTAATTCGTATATATACGGTAAAAAAATGAAAAAAAAAGTCAGGGGATACCCTCTAGTTAAAAAGAAAAGTTATATTTGGCCAAATATTTTCGAAATGTATAATATATAAAATTGTATAGTGAATTTTGTATTAAAATGTGTGTGTTGCCTTTTGGCTGTGATCCAAAATGGCAAAGAATTCCTCGACGAGTCAGAAGCGTAATTAATTCCAGAGTTATTATTGCGGCATGACCGCGAGGATCATTGGAGAAGAGGTATAGGAACGTTAAATACATTCACGCTAGTGTGCGTAAGTGTGTGCGTATATATTTATGGCATTCCAATATCATGAAACATTCGACCGGGGCTAACAAAAAATAAAAAATAACTCAGAAAGTCAAAGCTCTTGGCCTTTTCCAAGGCCATCGTTAAGAAATTAAAAAAATAATTTTTAAAATTTCAAATTTTAATTATAAACTATTATTATTATTTTTTAAACGAAAGAAAATAATTTCTAAATATTTATTATATTTTCATAAAAGTCAAATTGCTAATTAATTAGTCACGCCTAATATTTTTTTACGTCCGAAAAAGAAAGAAAATGTAGCTAAAAAGTCCAATTTTGAAAACGATTTTTCGATATATTTATTTAAATATTTATTTCATATAAAATTATTATTATTAATAGATTGAAAATTGATATTGAGCTATAAAAATTTAATTCTATTTAATTAATTAACCTAATTAATTTAATAAATTAATGAAAATATAAATTATGCGTTTTATGAATAAATATAAAAAAAAGTAATTATTAATTTTCAGTAAAAATAATATTGGAAGGGGGATAAAAGAGAAATAAACATTTTTGTGTTACAAATGATTATTGATATTTTTAAATTTATATTACAAAACGGTTTCCCAATGCAATTAATGCATATTTATGTACTCTTTTTTTTTGTTAATCTCAACTTTCAAATATCATTCAAATGTAATCAAATTAAAGTTTCCATCATTATAATAGACACGTAGACATAATTCGACCAGTAAAAAAATATAGATTAAAAATTATTTATTTTGAAAAATAAAACAATTATTTAAAAAAGTTTGAAATCATTGAAATAAAAATAACTCTGAAAAAAAAAATTTCTTAAATTAATCAAAAGTGAAAGAAATGTTTTTTTAAACTCTATATTCTTTTTCATTCTCCCGCGTGTCTATTTAAAAAAAAGAATCAAAAAAACTTATTAAATTTATTACTTTAAATAAAATTACAATCTAAATATACGTATGATGATGTTAGTTCACAATCTACTTTGGACAATTTTTTTTAAATCGTTGCTTCAAAGATAAAGAAAAGAAATGTGTTTTTTTTAATTATCAAAAAACTGTCAAAAAAGCGCACTTATCAAATATATTTCAGTTTTGCATAATGCACACATCACACTCGATTAAATATATTATTAAATTTATGGGCAATCATTCTACCTCAAGTTTTATAAAATGACTACTATTATTATTACTATTATTATTATTTTAAATACGAGAATATCCCACTGGTATTTTTTTGCAAAAATTCAAATTTTCCCCTAGTTTAATATTTATATATGTATTGAATAATGGTGTGTGAATCTTATTTCACATACATTATAATGAAAAGGATTGGTCGTTATAATAAAAATTGTATATTATTTTATGCTTTTTTCTAAAAACACTAATGGGATTCTCTTCTGCCAGGAAGCAACTCTAAAAGTGCATTTACATTATTTACATATAATCGAGTCCATTATGAAATGTAAGAACAAGAAAATCATTTCAAGAACAATAATAACTATATAGAGTGTGCAACAGTGTGTAAACATTAAAATTGCCTAATTGTTATTAGTTAATTAATTTATTATTATAGTCCATGACTTACGATATTTATTAAAAAAAAATCAATACGAAATAGCTTACAAGATTTTCTTAAATAAAATTAATTGAGCTCTATATTCATCCAGTTTTTTTATGATTTAGACAATTTTTAAATTATTTAATTTTTTGATAAAATTATTTAGTTTTTAATAAAATTATTGTATTTATATATTTTAAATTATTATTTATTATTTTTTATCATTTTTATCTAATAAAATAAAGTTAATCAATTTTTAATTAAATGGTTCAATAAATTTTTTTTTAATTTTCAATTAAATTATGATTTAAGGTAATTAATTAGTTACAAGCTCCGAAATAATATGGAAAATTGATTCATTAAATTATTACAAAGTTCATTACTAATTAATCAAAATTTATAATTCAAATCAGAATTATGATATTTGAAAATATTTCCAATTAAAAGTCATAATTGATTTCTTTTTTGTTAAATTATTACCTAATTTATATTTTTTTTATTTAATTTTATTAAAAATAAATAACTTTAATATAATTTATTATTATTGCAAAGATATTATCATTATCGGTATTGTTATTTTAATTATAATTAATTAATTATAATTAATTAATTATAATTAATTAATTATAATTAATTAATTATAATTATAATAATACATGAATATTAAATACCTTTAAAAGAGTCAGGAAAGAATTTACGAAATATTTAAGATAATCTTGTATAAATAACAATTTTTTTCCTCATTCGCTTAGAAATATTACAATATTTGAGTTTTAATGTAATTTTATATAACAATAGAGCGCACGACATGGACCCTAAAAGTGCAAACATATTCATTCATCATCGAAAAAAATTTATATGATACATTTAATATATTCCTATAATTATTCATCAATACTCCCAATAAATAATTCAAATTCTGTTACAATTTTGCTTAATAAATAATTTTACAAGATATATATGTATTTATGTATAATATGTATATTTTATTTATATATTTATATATATATATTACTATTTATAATACTAGATAATGATATCTTTCTATATTATTATTGTTACAGAAAACTCACACACACCACCGTAAGGATTTGTATATAGGTACCTAAAGGGACGCAATTGTAATTCAAATAAGGCGAGAGTAAATTTTTTTTATTTTTTTTTTTTCCTCTAGGATTTTCATATATGGCACGTAAGTAGAGATTTATTTATTTATATAACAAACATTTTTTCTTACTTTTACAAATGTAATTTATTTTCTTATTTCCTTCTGATTTATCTTTAAACTTATGCCGAATTTTATGTTATTAATCAATAAAAATATTATATTAAAAATTTTTATTGTAATAAATTATTATAATTAATTATAATTAAAAATAATAGGTATCATTTCTAAATATTAATTCAATGTATTATTACACTGATTTATTTAAATTTTAATAAATTTTAACAATTTGGACAAGTTTTTAAATTCGAAAAAAAACAAATATGAATTTGTTTAAAATTTCTTTCAAATTTCATTTGGAATTTTTTTTTCCAAATTATATATAATTAAATAATTGAAATAAATTTTTTTCTCAATTATTTAATTAAATGAGAAATATATCAACATTTTACATATATATAAGTAAAAGTCATAAAAACATATTTCATATATAAACTGTGTAAATTAAATTCGTAACGAAAACAAGTTCAAAGCACTCGAAAGGACTCGGGGTAAATAAGACAAAGTGAGAATATGGAAAAAAAAAGTTGAAAGGATTTCAAAGCAATCAAATTCCCGGTACGTCAGACTGGAAACGCATTTGAACTTTAAAAATCTTTAAATCTAAAATGAAAATAAAGTATGATAGAAAGAGAGTAAGAAGGAGAGTGAAAAATACTTTTTTGAAATTCATATTCTTTAAAACATCAAAAAACTTTTCTGTTTTTGTTTTTCTATTCGAGAAAAAAGAAATTTTTCAAGTTAAAGATTCTCATAAGACATAATCAGTAACATTTTTTATCGGTGAGAATAAAATAAATTCAGTCTCTTATCAAGGATGGAGTTTTTTTTTTTTCTTTATTTTAGTAAATCTTAACAATTTATCAACAATCTAAAAATAGCTTAGTGTTGAGAGTTATTTCCTCGTGTGGACCATTTTCCAATAATAATCTTTCGATAAAGAACGTCATATCGAGGGAAATTGAGCGACGCGCGGACGGCAAGGAAAAACAAAAACAAAAAAAAAATCGGTAAAATAATTCCTAACGGTGGTGTGAAAGAAAGGGAAGGGACGGTGATCTGAGGCTGGCTCGGTTTATGGACAAAAACTGACTTCACTCGTATTCAAGTTATACAAAAAGCGTTAAATCTCATACAATAAACAATTTTAACAGTAGCATAGTAGAAAAGTTGTTTTTTTATTTAAAAAAATTTTTCAGTTTTCATTTCGTTGCTATTATAATATTTTATAAAGAAAATGAAATAACGAAATAAAAATTTGTTTTAAATTAAATTATTGATAAATAAAAAAGAATAAAATTAAATTAAAAATTGAAAAATGAAAACCAAAATAATATTCCGTCATTAATGAAATGAAAATATAAATAAACAAACTCAAAAAATAAAATAGCAGTGTCTTTTATTCAGAAATGAAAAAAGAACCAAATACTTAATTTTCGCTAACAATACAACAGGCGGACATTTGTTATGACTTGTTAAAAAAAATCATCTTGTATAAATATAAATCTAAAATATGTATCTATATATATATATAAATATTAGAGAAAAACAATCAGTAAAATAATATTTTTAAACCGTAGATATATATATATGAAACTTGTCTACATACAAATAGATCGTAATTTTTTTTTTCGTTTCATTGTCAGCATTTTAAAATTAATCGCTCATAATGCCAATGTACAATATAATAATTATCGTTAATATAACAAAAGTCAAATTGACAATGACAAACAATGTAGTGTTTTAAAAATAAAAAAATCAGCGTCTCACGTATATATGCGAAAGTAACAACATTTAAAATTGATATACATTTTCATAATAATATTGAAAAACTATTACAATTAAATATCGATCAAAAATGATCCTATATATATATGATAAGGAATTTATTTTATTTATATCAACAAAATAAATTCATATCTTTCAAAAAGAAAACTTAAAAAAATTCACAATTCATCTTATACAATTTCTTTCTCTAATTCTTAAATTAACAACTTAATAAAATAAATTTTGATTTCTTTTTAAATCAGTCAGAAAATTGTGAATTTATGATAAAAAAAAAATCGCATCATTAAAAAGTGTTGCGACAGTCTCTGTCAAAATTTTATTTCATTAATAAAAGTACTGAAAAATGAAAATATTTTAATTTTAAAATATTTCAATTTTTCTTTTATATAGTTTTAAAAAAAAAGTTTTTAAAAAATTTTATACATTTAAACATTTTTGTGAACAGATAATAAAAAATATTTTTTTATTATATTGAAAATTAAATTATGCTGAAAATTTATTATGCAATTTTTGACGTAGACTGTTTATAAGCCAAATCATTCACAAAAACGAAAACAAAAAATAATAACATTGTTACTAGTGATGATATAATTTGTCAATATTGACGATAAATACTAAAAATTCAACAAGCTGCCATTTTAAAGCCATTTTTTGGACGCATTGATAAATCGAATTAATTACAATTATAATAATACAGCCAATCTTATAATTGGCTCTCTTTTCTTTATATAATAAAAATTAGGAGATTAATTTTTTTTTAATTACACAAATGCTTTTCATACAATCGAACAATTGAGATAAATAGATGTTCCATAAAATCAATTAGTCAAAATTTCCAGTGAATTGGATTTTTTTAATGTCAAATTTTTATTTAGTCGATTTACTAAAAATGTAGACTAACAGATTTCTTTGGAAAAATATTAATGCATCCCAAATAAAATTAAAATTGAATAGATAAAGCACGTGAGTCGTTAAAAATTTCTATTAAAAAAGAAATTGCAAATTAAAAGAAGTCGAGAGACGAAAAAAAATACGTGAAATCACAGACGAATTAAGTTACCGTCCAATCAAGAAAAATTCAACTTCTACGCAATTTCGTATTTAAAAAAGATGATCTTTAATTAGTATCACTAATTGAATTCCCTTGACTAAGGGTTTGATTATAGATAGTAAAATAAAATACTTTTTTATTTTACAAGGGAAAAAAAACTCCTATACGAGTTAAAGATTTAAATATAATATATATCATAGGGAGGGAAATTGATGAGTTTTTAAAAAATAAATTGTTAAATCATTAGTCATTCTTACTATCGTTATTAATTTTCTAATGTAGTTGCAACTCGTATTTTCTAATTTGATTATAAGCACTAAAAAACTTGGCGACTTACTATTGTCTCTACCATATAATACAATCTCTGTTGTATTTCATCTAAAAATGAAATTTCAAATTCTTGAGAATTGTTTTCTTTTTAGTCGTTAATCTACAACTAAAATCGTATTCGTTTAAAATGAGCAAAAAAAAAAAAAAAATATTTTGTAGATCGCATTGTCGATTGACTTATTTTTTCTTAACGTGTTCTTATTCAACAAGAAGTCAATTCGAAAAGCGTAATATGATTCTTGGACTTTTTTTCCTTTTTTTTATTTTAATTAACGATACTGGCAATGAGGAGAAGAGCATCACTCAATTGCTACGATATGGAGCAAAATTCATTTGGACAAGCGTTCGATATTCAAAATATTTTGAAATCGCTTGAAATTTTTTTTTCTTTTAAAATTGTCTCGCTCCACGAATCTAAAAAAAAAAAGAAATTTTCAAAACGAAGCGAGGACGGCGTCATCATTTATTCGTCGCGTGAATTTATTTCTTTGTAAAAATATTTCCGCAGCGTGGAGCAGAAACGAGATTTTTTCGATTAATAAAAACAATCGATTCAATCGACTATAAAATATAGTCGTATTTTTTTAAAATATAAATAAGAAATAGTCGATAACTATTATTAATATTATTAAATAGTCGTGTAATTTTAAAAACTTATCTTTTGTCTCAAAATATTTTGCTCCACATCTTAACCATTTTCTAGAAGAACTCTCTGCCCATGTGCGGACGGTTCGTCTGTTGTGGTAATCGAGGTGTTCGACCGCCTCTATTTCCACCAGTCGCGTGTCTTCGTGTATTTCTTAATTCACGATCAACTTCGTATTCTTCTAATTTCATTGTGAGACCGAGCTTTTGTTGCACGGCAAGGCGTAAAAGTTGATTCAATGTTTTGCGATCGTCCTCGGCGGCTGTTAATTGACGTTGAAGCTCGTCGATTTGTGTCACGTATTCCTCGCAGCGAGCAGCGAACATTGCACGTAAACCTGGGAAGTGTATGGTTAGCAGGGTTTAACACGAAGAAAGGATAAAGCGAAAGTTTTTCTAAATAGAGGACATCGGATTCATTTTTAGTTACTTAGGTCCGACTGTGATTCGATGTTTCAAATTATTTATTTTTTCTTTTTGGTAGAGAAATATATATTTTTTAATTCTATTTAAAAAAAATTATTTAAAAATAAGTTTTTGGATTTTTTAGAATTATAAATATTGTAATATTTATATTTAAAAAAATCGTATTTTAATATAAAAAACAAATTTAATTCGATTCCACGATTTGAGATCAAATTCAATTTTTGTTTATCTTTTTGTTTCAAAATCGATCAATATTTTAATAAAAGAATTAATAATTAATTTACATAGTGGAGAATGTAAGTTTTTGAGTTAAAATAGAAAAATTAAATTAATTGACTTTAATTATTGTCACGTAAAAATTAAATTAGAAAGAAATCTCAGAAATATCGAATCACTTATTCCTTATTACACTTATTAACCAATTATAATAATACGAGAAATAATACGAGAAATTATTTTATAAAAAAATTAATAAAAATTGCAAATTTCATGCATTGCTTTTTGTGAAACAAAGTGCGAGAACCCGTGTTTTTTTCATATTAAAATTCTACATTATAATTAAAATTGGAAAATGATTATAAAAATTACAACTTACTAAAAAAACGAAAAAATCATAGTGTGATATCTTTTAAGAAAACACCCTTTTTTGTACATATATATATAATTGAGCTGGTTTTAACGACTAAAAATGACTAGCTTTGGCACACACGAGGGGCTGTTAGTAAATTATTAATTGTTTTTTTCTTGTTTTGTTTTGTATAATAAATCTCTCTTGAGGAAATGTTATGGCATTGTTAAATGGCAGTACGAGAATTGCGAATGCAAACCACCAAATCCGCAGTAAGATCCACAGTAGCACAACTCCACACTAATAGAACTATTTGTATTAATACTACAAGAGGCGTGTTAGCAAGTGTGTTAAGTGCGTATTAGTGGAAGAAAAAAAAGGAGAAAGAGAAGAGAAAACACTCAAATTAGTACAGCTTTTCATATTGATAATTCTGACTATTTTGTGAAAAAAAGGACAAATTGAAAAACAAAACAATAAATTTGCATAATTGGATTTTGTTTTTGAAAACGTTCTACTCATTATTTGTTATTAAAAATAAATTCTTGCTCAAAAATTATTTTATTAATTATTTATTGTTAAGCTTTTTTTTATTAATTGTCAAAAATATAACTGCAGCGCAGGGTTTTTAAAATAGAAATCTAAAAACAAGATTAAAAAATATTCTTCAATAAATGAAAACTAATTTAAAAATTCAATTAATTAATTGCTTTTCTTTCTTTATGCTAATTATAAAAATTATTTTGTAATGAAAAACTGCACTTTTGTTTTGAGAAAAAAATGAATTCGAACCCTGCTGCAGTGCGTGAATGAAAAAAAAATAATTTAGCAAAAAATAAAACAAATGGAAAAATATGAGAAAAAAACTTACTTGAAAATGTTGCAGCATTTTCCTTTAGCACTCTGAGTTCATTTCTCAATTTAAGCATCGTTTCATTAACGAAGCTTTTTTCATTTTCATATTTACTCTTCAAATTGGTTAGTGCAACTTCCGCTGTGTTTTTGTTTGACTTGAGAACAGTTCTCAACGTTGCAACCTGTTCTCGTTTGGCCGAAAGTAAAGCTTTAAATTTGATAACTTGTTCTTGCAAATCCGAGACCTCAACTTTATTTTCATTGACCGAGGCTGAAAATTCAAAGGCTATTATTATTTACTACTCAAAATTACAGTTTAATTAATTACTATATTAATCAGAGCTGTAATGATTTGAATCAAAATTTAAATTAAAGTAGACAATAAAAATTATATTAAAAAATAATTTCAGTCATTTTGAATAAAGACTGGGTGTAATTTTCTTTTTTTTTTAATTATTTTCATATATAAATTAAAAGAAAAAAATTTACCTTCACAAACACTGCACATAGTTGTTTGCATGCCTTTGAGTTTGGAAAGTTCTATCGTGTGTTCAACAGCGCTTCGCAAATGTTTTATTTGATCCATTGCAGTCTCAATATATTTGGCAATTTCTTTTGCTTTACTGAGACTTTCGAGATCTTTAATTTTAATATCTGTTTTAAATAGTGTTCGACACCATTCAATTTTCTCGTTGTCCTCTTCTTTTTCAGGGACAATTTTTTCATGATCTAAAATAACTCTCGATGGTGTCTCACCATTCACCGTACAAACATGATGATATAATTGAGCTAATTCATCGGACATATTTTGTAAATCATTTTGAGCTGAATCAAGAGAACTTCCAGCTTCTGCCGCTAATTTTGAGAGAATACTCACGTCCGATTCTAGCAGCATACTTCGCTGTTCGGTGTCAAGAAGCTAGAAGGAAAAATTAATAAAAATCATAAAAAAAATCACAGATCAATTATAGACAAAAGAAAAAAAAAATAATCTCGGGTGAACAAACATTGTAGTTAATTTGGTATTGGAAGGGTCACTTAATCGAAATGCACAAAAAAGTTTTTTATTTAACATTTTTATTTTTGGGAATTAATAATGATTTAGTCTGTAATATTTAATTTCTTATTTAAAAAAAAGGATGTGAGTTTAAGGTTCATTGAAACGTTTCGAATCTATAAAAATAAATATTGCAAATTAAGTAATGAAATTCTATAAAATTAGAAAATAATTTACCTATTTTACCATAATATAAAAATATAGCTCTAATAGTAAATAAATTAAGGAAAATAACAATAAGAAATAATTAATTAACTTTCTGAAAATATAAATAATTTTAAAAAAATTATCTTTATCTAGATATAAAAATTTTATTTTACAATTGTTTAAAATAACTTTGGAATATTAAGTTTAAATATTTTTTAAACTATTTTTTATTAATTTTAATTTTAAATTAAAGTGCTTAGTTAATAATGTCTAATTCTACATTTTTTTCAAGTTAAAAAAGCATAAAAGCATAAGAATTTACATGCTATTTGAAAAGAGATTGAAAGTACATTTAATTTAAGAATTATAGATGGTTTTAAGATAACTTTTTTTCTTAACAGTTTTGCATAATTATTTCTAAAATTAATTTTTAACATTTACAACAATGAAAATTTAATAATAAAAAAATTTATGAAATAAAATAATTTTTTTAATAAATAATTTAAAAAGTTATATAATAAAATAATAATTTACAGAGAAAAGTTTCAATGATTGGAGAGAAAAAAAAATGAAAAAATTGATTTTCATTTATATGTACAGGAATTTCGATGATTTTGAGAGATCCTTAAATTTGAAAAAATGTATATTTTTGAATGTCATCAATATTATTGCAAATATTGTCGTGCATACAGGCTCTGCGAATACGAATCATGCTTACGTTAGAAGTGTAGAGATTTAATTCATCAATAAAATAATATAATGATTTTTAAGCACATTCTTTCCTCAAAGCCATTGTGCACAGCCGTTAAAATTTTTTGTTGATATCTATTCATCGTCATATTTCGAAAGATGATCATTCGCAATTTAATTGCCAACGCATGGATTTGAAATTTCTTTGTTTTATTTATTCTTCAAGTTAAAAATATTTTTAAAATAATTAAAAATGTTTAATTTGAAATTAATTTTTGAAAAAAATTTGAAAAAATTTAATTAAAATTTAAAAAATATAAAACAATTTTTTAATTGTAATTAAATTTAGAATTAAAAACACATTAAATTTGAAATTATTGAAAATTAAAACAAATTTAATTACATTTAATTATAAACAAGTAATTAAATTTTCAATTCAACAGTAATCAAATCCATTTGTCGGGAAAGAGAAATTCACAAATTAGTGAATGCAACGGTAACAGGGTTGATGAAAATCATGATTTTCATTTAAAGGTAATACCTAAAATTAGTAAAACCAAATTATTACTATTATATTATGTTTTTGAAACATTAAAAAATTCTTTTGAAATTATTGATGATTAATAATAATTGTCATTGAATGGGAGTTGAATCGTCAGCTTGTAATTTGTAAAGGAATAATGGAGCATGAATCCTGATTTCAATCAAACAACCCTGGTCAGCAGTTTTTTTTTTAAATGTCACGTTCGGTTAAAGTAATAATAATAATAATATATTTAAAGTATCAGAAGCAGTTTGTAATAAAGAGGACACTGTTAGGACAATGTGATAAGCTAACATAATCAATAAAGTTCATTAGAGGAGCGGAAAAACAAGTCGTTATTAAATGAATGGTAAATACGTCAAGGGGGCCACAAGCTCCGACCTTTTCTTGAAGGCTCTTCTCTGACACGGGGATCTGAAACGCCATAATTTTTCTGTTTCAACATTTCTATAACGCGGTTCAATTTTTTAACCAATACTTTTTTTTTTACTTCAGTACCGAATAATCCTCATCCTTTTTATTGCTAATTAAATTTAAAAAAATACATGTATTCAGTAAAAATTAAAATCAACGATTTTTTTCGTATTAAAATAATTTTTGTCGAATATTAGATAAAATTATATTTTTCCAATTTTTCTAATTTTATTTCATTTAAGAATATTTATCTTAAATTTTCCCCTAACTTTCTAAAATTATTGAATGACAGATTTAATTACAAAAACTTTACAAAAATTAAATGAGAAAAACTTACCTTATTTCTCAAGTTCGTTAATTCTGTTCGTAATTGTTGCGTCGAATCCGAGACAGTTAATCCCTTCTCTAAATCCGCCAAGTCCTTTTGCAGTTGTTCAATTTCCCGAGTTGACATTGTACTCCATTGATGGTATTGCACGATAGCCTATTTTATTAAATAATATTCAAGTTATTCTTCTTCTTCAAATTATTAACAAATCTTTCATCAAATTTAAATGGAAAAAAAAATCACTAACCTGATTGAGTTTATCAAGTGCAGTTTCCTCGCCTCTTTGCTCGGGTAGTTTCGAGTGTAAATGATGTAAAGATTGAACATGAGCTGCCAATTGAACGATCCTCGCGACAAACGATTGTAATTCTCCTTGACTTTTTTCAACGGCATATTGTGATTCACGTAAATTTTGTGTGAGTAAAGATTTTTCCGTTTCGGCTAATTCAAGTTGTTTCTCCAATTTTTTCAATTCATTCAAATGAATCTCAGAGAAGAGATCAACTTGTTTGTCAGCCGCTGATGTTCCTGGTTCTTGTGTTTTAAGATCGTCCTCAATTCTTCTTAACACTGGAGAATCATCCTCGCCATCGCTGCATAGATTTTGATCGTCAGTAATGCCACGTATTGATAGTGCAAGATTACTGAGATTATAAATTGATTCACTATTAATACGTTGATCGAGTTCTTTTTTTAATGCATATTTCGCTTCTCTTTCGGCTTGCAATGACTCGAGTGCCTCTTCCATTTGTTTTTCGGCAATTTTTTTCAAATTTGTCAACTCCTCAACTTGACTATTGAGAAGTTCAACCTCCTCGGTTAACCTGCGTATTTCATGTTTAACACCTTCAAATTCAACTTGACTCGAACGTAATCCTGACACTTGTTTTTGTAGCGATATATTTTCATCCTCCAATTCACTGTAGTCTTGTAAAAGTCGAGTTTCACGAAATCGACATTCTCTAAGTTCAGTGCGTAGGGTTTTTCGTTCAGCCTCCGTTTGCAAATGATCCTTGCCCACTTCCTCACGTTCTTGAAGGGCATGATCTCGCTCTGCTTGCACGCGCTCCAATTCATGTCGCAACTGCGGCCAAACAATTTATTATTTTTAATTAATAAGTACTTTAACAATTATTTTTCTTATTTAAAACAATAATTATAATTATTTATAATTTACATTATTTTAAGAGAATGTAATTTTCGTAACTTTTTAAATATTTTTCCATACCTGTTTCGCTTCATTTTCTAATTCTATAATTTCTGTTTGCAGAGATGTTTCACGTGCAGCACTTTCGTGAAGAAGACTTTCTTCTTGTTCTATTCCACTTTTTGTCGTTAACTTGGTCGTGGTCTGGAATTTTGCTAAAGCCTGGAAAATAAATACAAAAACGACAATAACATTATTGTAAATTAAAATTTACTGTAAAATTCATTTAATAAAAAAAAAAAAAATACCGTCGTGTAATCTAATTTTTAGTGTACATAAATTTCTCTCTCAAAAATTGAGGCCAAGTCAACGTGCCAAAAGAATTTCCAAACTAATAACATGACAAATTACTTCCAAGAATGCTAATGCAACTTACATTGAATTTAAATGAACAAAAAAATTAAAGTAATTAAGTCTTTTCACGCAGATAATTTAAATATTAGAATCGACTTATGTCATTAGCCTTAGAAATAGTTCTACTATTCTTATCAAAATTCACAATAAAAGATAACAAAAAAGTTTATTTGACATAAATTTAAAAATATTCCACTGTAACCAAATATATATTGTAATTAAAAATACCAAAAAAAGGAAATGTCAATAACATAATTATCAGCAAAAAAATAAATACTTCAAATTTGAATAAAATATGAATTAACAAAGAATTCATTTAGAATCAAAACGATGTGTCAAAAATAGAATTAAATATTTTAAAAAAGTACATAAAGGAAATATGTAAAAGTAGAACTAACCTCTTGTGTGATGTCGAGTTCGTGCTTGGTATTTTCATAAAGGGACTCGAGGTCACTGCACTTTTGTTCAAGAGCTGACTTCTCCTCGAGTAGAGCGAGACCATATTGGGCTGATTGTATTTTTTCCGTTGAAGCAAGATCCAACTCACGGTAAAGCCTTTCAATTTCAGCCCGTAGATCGGCAACCATGGCCCCTTCAGTGGCCATTATTATACTTCATATAATCTCTGTTTCCTGGAGGTTGCCTTCATATACGTTACCGCACACAAATTGAAACACTAACTACTGCATCTTCCAATTTATCGCGAGATGACATTATTTTGTCAAATTTAATTATTCTATTCTTTTTTTAAAAAAATACCATTCCGGCCTCATAATTCAATAAAAGTTTTGACAGAAGGCCAGATAACGGACCGCGCTGGCTGGTTAACTCTTGTAGGTGAGCCAAATTTTCGTTTTTCTCATATTCTCCGAGTTCAATTGAGCGACTGTGTCTCTTTTTACCGACAGTCGATTAGTATTCACGCGCGAAAATTTGAATTTATTTTAATAAAAAAATACGTTTACTAATGAATTTATAGCATATTTATTGATAAATAATTAATAATTTAATTAATTAATTTAAAATTAATTATTACTATTTTTTACAATTAGAATTATTATTCGGTATTATTTATTTACTACATTATTTATATAATACGTATGTTTATAGTATAAATAAATAAATAAATATATATGTTTATTAAATAATAATTTATTCATAAATATCTATATGTTTATTATTAAAAATCTTATTTTAAGAAAATTAATTACAAAATTTGCTCGTGAAAACTAATCGACTGTCGGTAAAAAGAGATATAGTCGCTCATTTGAACTCGTTATTTCAGCCCAGTGGCGACATCTAATCAAAGTTTGATTCAAAATTTGAATTTAAAATTTGCGCACTTTTTTATGGAGAATTTCATAAGTTAATTTTAATAAGCAGACAATGTAGATTAATTTAATAATTTTTGAATAAAAATATATTTTTTATATATAAAATATAGTAGTAAATTTGTAAGAGTGGGCAGTAAGAGAAACTTTTCATATACCTACAGTGATCTTTATTATCCAACGACGATAAATATTCCAGCTCGAAATTCTATTTAATTTTCAGTTGTTGGCAAAAGAAAAAAACTAAAACTACATAAAAACTAAAAATTTCTTTTTAATATTTTTGAAATTTTTTGTTTAAAAAAATATCTTTAACATTGAGACATAAATATAAATTTTTTTAAAAATTAAATAATTATAATTTATATATTTATTTAAATATTAATTAATAATTTTTATTAATAATAGTTTATATTTAATTTATTTATATATAATATAATTTATAATTATATTATAAATAATTATAATATTTTATATTAATATTCATTTCATTGTCATTAATTATAATTAGTAATAAAATAAATATTTGTTTTACTAGTTTATTAAATGTATTTATATTTTTATAGAAAAAGAAGAATAGTTTTTCTTTAACTCAATAAAATATATTTAAATTTAACAAAAACAATTTTTTGTCACTTTTATGTGTATTTCAAGCAAAATATTTCGTTAAAATAATTTTTTACTCTCTAATTCTGAATTAATAAAAATTTTAACTAATTTGAATTAGTGACTTACATTTTTCTTTGAAATTAGTTAAATTTTACTACTAGTAAAAAAAATTATTATTATAAAATAGTAGTAAAAAAATCATTATAAAATTTTTTTACTACTTAATTAGTAAATTTTAACTAATTTCAAAAAAATTGAATGAATGACTCAAATTAGTTAAAATTTTTACTAATTTAAATTTAGAGTGTAGAATATTTAGTATTTTTTATTAAATTAAGAGGAACTTGAAAAAAATATAAAATCTATAAACTTTGATCAAATATAGGTAAAATTATATATTCGACCAGGCAAATACGCCTTTCTTTTATTGTAACGTCAAATTTCCTCCCCAATAAAAAAAAAAGAAAAAATGGCATTCAAATTTTAAAAAAATGAAAATTTACCGGATTTTCTTTTTTTTCCTTCTATTTTTCATATCCAGGATATTTTCTTTCATTTATAAATATTTTTCCCTTATAAACAAAAAATCAAAGACTTTTTATATATACATGTTCGCATATAGAGAATATATATTTAAAAATATGTATATCAAAGAAGAGTTTACATATCTTGGAGAATTTCAATTCGACATTCAACTGAATAAAAGGTGAATAAAAAAAAAAAAAGAAAAAAAAGGATAAAATTTAGTATATACGAGATGGATAAAAAGAAGATATATATACAACGAGCATCCAATGGTTATGAGCTCCGCCCAGGTTAGGGGTTGGAATTATCAACCCCTAAATACGAGAATCGCGCACGAATGTTGGAAAACGTCACAATGTGGGCGTTTACATTCTAGAGACACAACCCTTGATTTTGATATTGCCAAATGAACCCCGGGGGTTGTTTCTTCTGCTCAACGATGAAATCAAGTCTCTCGATTCAATATCAGTTTTAATCTTGAGTGCGTTCACAATCATATATTATATATATTGTATATTTAACGTGGTGCGCTTGTGTCAAAAAAAAAAAAAAATAAAAAAACAGTGTCAAGTATTTCAAATTTTGAAAAACAGATTATTTTGAAATTTGTTTTCTTTTTTTTTTAATTATTTTTTAATTATATTTTTTCTTTACTATATATAAATCGTATACTTTGTGCTAAAAAATAAAAAATTAAACAAACAAACGGATGGAGTCTTCAAGATCGTTGGATAACGGTGTCATTCCCTGTTCGATAATGAGTTTGACTGATCAGGAAGTGCCAACAGTTACAAGCGAATTAACGAGACTGGTAAGAAAAAAATTTTTATTAATTTTATTTTATTTTATTAATTAAGATAAAATTTTAATTTATAAAAGATAATAATTTTTTGAAAAAAAGGAATGTTTAACAAAATTTTGATTTACTTATTTTTCAAATTAAATTATTAATTTAAATGAAAACTTAATGCTTTTTTAAAATACAGAACAATTTATGATACAAGTTTTATTGTTATAAATATTTATTTATATTTCTTTATTTATTGCTATAATTATAATTTCATTGTGAATAATAATTTATTATAATTTAATAATAAAATAATAAATTGTAAATTATTTTTTATAATAAAAAAAAGAGAAGGTAATTTTAAAAATATAAAATAATTTTCCGTCGCTCGGATTACGCTGAGGTAGGATAAGGAAATTGGAATTGGTACCCGAGCGGTACCACATTTCTCATATTTATTTGTATATAGCTAATTATCGAAATTAGTTTGAATTAGTAAAATTAGTTAATTTTTTGAAAATTAAAAATATTTTTGAATTTTTTTTAAAAAAGGACCCTTTTTATTTTTTTACTCTTTAAAATGAATAGCTTAAAATAATATACATACTTTTAATAAACAAAATTAAAAGGTCAAAATTTGTTTCATCCACTGAAAAAATATTTATTTGATTCAAATACTCGCGATTACTTGACTAGTTATCAAATAAATATTTATTTGTATAAAATAATTATTATTTGAGTGAATTAAATGGTATTTGTTTCTTAAATACAGAAATTATTCGTTTAAATACAATTAATTTAATTGAAATAAAAATTATTTGGTTCAAGTAAGTATTTATTTGATTATAGTCAAGTAATCGAGTATTTGAATGAAATAAATTTTTTTTCAGTGTATCCTTTTATTTATTATTATTTATAATTTACTATTTTTATTTATTTATTTTATAAATTAGATTTATTTCTCCAACAATTTTATTTTATAAATTATTTAATGTAATTAATTTTTTTTAATTTTTTTGAACAAAAAAGAAAAACATTTCCTCATACGCGATTTATCAATGCACACACGTGTATAAGTAAATGAACTGTCAGGTTCCGCATGATGATTTTTTTGGATGGTAAATTTTTGTGGCACGCGTGCTTCCACGCTCGAATGATACGTCCCACGGGAGTCAATATACACACACACCACCTCTTTTGTGTTCTCTAAACACGTAATTGTCACCACGTAGCATCAAACCACTCGTAAATCGAAGGGGTCGCAAACACTCTTGACTCCAATTCACACATTTATATACATACATGTATATATTCCACTTTTACTATATACACGAAAATATGATATCGTACAAATGTCCCCCCCCCTCCCCCAAAAAAAGACGGTCAGACAGTTTACAGTGGCATTTTATCTCCCCCACTCTAAACTTATTGGCGGGTGGTCCCCTTTGCGATATATAAGCTATTGTCATCCTTTTGGAAATCAATCTCACTGAAACACTTGATTTATGTTTGTTGACTCTTGAAATTTCTCGATTCCCACACCAGCGGCCTACTATAGGCCCTTAATTGACTTCTCTTTCATCCCCAATAGTGAAAGCTTACATATGTTGCCACTCGACTTTCCCATGATTAGGGGACTTATATTTTGAAGATATAGAAAGTTTATTGAGGTAGGTTCGAGAGAGGCGTGTCATATAAACAATCTATGTGTTACAATATACATGACTTTTTGCAAATCATTCAATTATTTGAATTGACTCGATGAGATAGTTTTATTATATTTTATTATATTATTTATAATTTAAATAATTGAAAAAGAATTATTTAATGAATAATTCGGTAAATAAAAAAAAAGCTAATCGAAAAAATGCTTCAATAAATGGAAACTGTAGTTCGGCGTTTTTCATTGAAAAGAAACTTTTTGTATACACATTCTGATGTGGAAAAAAAACCAATTAGACGATAGATGTGTCGCAGGCAAAGGCTCCTTTTTTCCCCAATTTCACCCAAACAGCATTGTTCGTTCTTTCTTATTATGTGTTTCACAGTGACCCTAAGTATCTTTTCTTTTTTTCCAACTTGCGACTCATCTCATCTTAGTTACTTTTTTCTTTATAAAGAATAGATAAATTAAAAGTACATAATGTATGTACTCGATAAAATATCATTTATAAAAAACTTTAGTTCAAGTTAAATTTAAAAAATGTTTATCAACCAAACATATTATTTTATTATTATTATTCTTTAAAATAATGAAAATTTGTCATAATTAGTTTTAAAGAACTTATTTTAATTGATTGCATATATTATTAGTCTGATAATTTTTTTAATTAGTTTGTATTCGATTACTATATATGGGAATATTAAGTGGACGAATTTTGTTCAAAAGCATTGAAACGAATGACTTTATTATAAGTAGATATCACATCGAATTGGTTGAAGAGCACAATTATCATATATATATATATACATGAATATGTACTATACTATGCTCACGAAGGGTGACTACCCTTCTAAAACACTGTCACGATTGCACGAGTGATGGGGCGTTCCTTTAAATCATGAGTTGCACACACTGAATGCACATCGCTCTTCAAACACTTATTCACAAGACAATAATATATATTGTGTATATATATGATGATAAATCGTTTTCACTATTTTTGCATATATTTCTTATATATAAGAAAAGTTTTCTTTTATCAGTCAATTTTATTTAAAAAATTTTTTTTCTTTATTTATATTAATATTTAATTCAACAGAAATAAAAAACTAATTAATAAAAATAATAAAAATAATGAAATAGAAGAACTTTTTGAAATTATAATCAAAGAAAACTTTAAATTTATGAGCTTTGCGAGGGATAAGATAATTAATGATCACAATGAAACTAAATTTCTAATTAACTATATATATTTTCATCGCTTATGAATATTAATTTTCATATACGTTCATTATCATCCATCATTAATAGTAATTATTTCAATCCGAAATATATATATATATATATATATATATATATATATATATATATATATATAATATTAAACCCGAGCTCTTTTCTTTTGTTCCTCCTAATGATCACACTTTTTTTCTTCTTTTTAAATTTCTTATATACGACAGAAAGTATATGCAATGTCAATAATAAATATTCCAAAGCTTACTAATTAAATATGAAAATAAATGAATTAGCAAAAATTAAAATTAATTTGAATTAGCGATTAATTTTTTGATTTTCAATAATAAATTTTCTTTTTTTCAATTTTTTTTTGTTGTTTTTCTTTCTTTTTTGAATAAAAAAACTTTTTCATCTTTTCAAAAAGACGAGAGTATCAGAAATCGTGGCGCGGTTTTTCCCAATAGGCGTTAATAGTCAAGAGTTTGCAAGGCCGGTAAACGGGTTTACCACAAGATTGCTCCGCGAGGAGGAAACCTTCCAATCGTTCGCCGGATGTCCTTCGTGCTTCGTCTTTCCTTTGATTCTCATTCTCCCTCTTATAGAAGAGACTCGCTCTCTTCATATACCCCCCCCCGCAGCCTCAACCCACCCCCTTTACCCTGTCGCAACGTCGCCGCTACATTCATTCCCTTCGTCATTATTTTATTGCCACGAACCAATCGATTTTCGCGGTTATTATATAGGAGCATCTTTTTTTTTAATTCCCCTCTTCCTCCCCCCCTCCGTACCCTCTTGCACAAAACATTTGAAAATTAACTAAATTTGCCACCCCAATCATCAAGATTCGCGAAAAATTTTTTTTTTAACGGAAAAATAAATATATTTAATTTCTCCTGGAAGATAATGTAATTTACCATTGTAAATTCAATTTATCTGTTAGAAAAATAAAAATTTATTTAATTTTTATTCTTTAATTAGATTTTATAATACGGAAACTTTTTTAGAATTTATTAAATAATTATTTTTGAAAAAAATTATTGAATTTAAATAATTAATTGTAAAATTGTATTATTTTTTATGAAATTGGTGTAATAATTTTTTTTAGAGGTGGAGGTAATAATAATAAAAAATAATAATAATAATAATTTATTTCGTTAATTATTTATATTTTGTTTTTGTGGTTTGAATTTCAGTCTGGAGATGGATTTAGCCGATTATCGGAATCAGTAAACGATGTTAGTTCTGGATACTGTGCAAATTTTTTATCAACTACATCAAATTGCGAGAAAAGTCAACGGGGTAAGTGTTATTTATTCATTTTTTAAATAAATATTTCATAAGGTTCAATTACAGCATATGAAAAAGAGATTTTAATTCTATCTGACCGTTAACAGATTTCTCTACTTAAAATAATAATTTATTGAGAAATTTTTTTTTACTTGCCTATTACTGATTTCTTCAACTGCAAAATTACATCCTTTTTATGTACAGAAAAATATATTTTTCTCCTGTCTGACCATTAACAGATTTTTCTACTTAGAAATGCCTAATAATAATTTACTGAGAAATTTTTAGTAACACGTCTGACCATTACTGATTTGTTCTACTGAAAAATTACTCCCCTTAAATATACTATATAAAGAAAAAGATATTTTTCTCCCGTCTGACTATAAACAGATTTTTCTACTCAAAAATAAAATAATTTATTAAAAACATATTATTAAAAAGTTATATATTGAAAATATAAAAAATAATAATTCACAAAGAAAATATATAATATTATATATTATTATATTTGGCGTGTGCGACTATATACAATCAAATCATGAGTAAACCAAAGTTGAAAAAGAAAAAAATATATATATAAGGATGAGATGGGACATCAAGGTGGATACATAAGTTGTTTATGTAGAGGGTTATTCACTTACACATGTGTAATTTCAAGTAGTGTGGGTCGAAGTAGTTAAGAAGAAGGGAGAGAGAAACCACCCTCTGAAAAACGCTGTCACTCGCAGACTCGACGACCCGTCGGCAGGTCGACGTCTTGCACTCGCTCTCTCTCTCTCTTTCTCTCTATATGTATCGCACGGTCGACAATATTTATTTTCCATGAGACTTTGAGAGTTGATCGACTCTATCATATCACATATTTTACTCTATACAAAGCCTTTAATTTCGAGCACAACGTCACTGAGAAAGGAAAAAATTTCTCAAATCTTGTTCTCTCGACGTTTATAATAAAGTCTTACATCAGAGATTTCTTATTATTACACTCAAAAAAAAAAACGTTAAAATTCGTAGAAATTTTTATATAAACACTGAGTAGTATATAATAATAATAAAAACCAAAAATTATAATAAAAAAATAATTTTGTTGTTATTTAAGCAACTAAATTATTTGGTTGGACCAACAAAAAAATTTATATATAAAATAAAAAAAATAGAAATGAAAATAAGTTTGACACACTTTTGAATTACCGAAAAAAAATTTATGGGGTGTACTTTTTCTCACATGACTCTGTGCGACGCAGTCTTTTTTACTTGCAAGGGGTTTGTTAAAATTTGAAACGGCAGAAAAAAATGAGGAAGGTGTGAGTTTTGGCATAACACGATTACGATAGAGAAATTGCGGCATTATAGGTTGTGATCGAATTAGGGGTGGTTTTGAGGTCCTCCCTTTTTCACTGGTAGAGTTCCAATATAACGCTACATACCAATGCTAGATATAAAGTGTCAATCATCGAAGGGAAAATCTGCTGTGTATAGGGCGAGATGCAATGTGGACATGGGAATTTATGTTTTCAAAACTCGAGGGAGTTCTTTATAAAATGATATTAATTTCCCTCCCCCTGCTTATATATTAAATCTCTTTTATTTTATTTCTATATCAAAACTCATGTGTAATTCTTTAACTTTTCTGTATAATTATATATAGGTCAACTGATATCAAGCAATGAACATATATTTTTTATTATTTTATATTATAATCATAAATTTAATTTTACATTATTATATTACATTTAATTAATAAATTAAAATTTGTAATCGAATTACTGTTTTTTTGGGAAATTATTACGTTTTAAGTAGAAAAATCTTAAAATAGTCAGACATATTAAAAAAATAGTTTTTTAATGGAAAAAACAAAATAACTCTCTTTTTTCAATTTTCGTATTTTTTTCGAGGAAATTTTTGTAATTTAAGTAGAAAGACCTGGTAATAGTCAGACATATTAAAAAAGTAGCTTCCTAAAGGAAATAATGAAGTAAATCATGCATTTTTGAATTTTCTTTGAATATTATTTTCTTCTGCTTAAAAATTTCTACAAAGAAATGAAAGCAATTTTTTTTGCAATTCAAAATTTTTAAATATTGTGAATATACAGTTTTTGTGGTCAATTTAAAATTTCCACAAAATCGCAATGTAAAACCCTTTTTGAAATTCGCACGGGTCAATTAGAGATAACAAGATTTTTAACCAATAGGACTATTATTAAATTTCTCTATTCCCACAAAATCGTTTCTATTACGGAAATTAATTGAGGGAAATGACATATTCTTTTATTATTTAAACTTGCATTATTTAAATATTTGTTAACTTATTTTCATTATTTAAAATAAATAAGTAAATTTTTTTTCTTAAATAATGTAGAGGAATCGATAGTTTTTGTGTCTGACAATTGATTTACTTGTTCTACTTAAAATCATTTAATTAACAGAAGATTTTGGTTCATTGAACAGTAAAATATATAATTTATGAAATAATAAAACCATGTGGTCTAATTCAAAAACATTGAGCTTATGTACGATTCAATTGTAAAAGAATTCGATTTGGCGAGCAAGATCTGAATTCGAACAAAACAAAGTTAACGTCAAGTGGCTACCCGTGGCGAATCTCAGGGATACATTAAATCATCCCCTATATATATACACTTTATCATCTTCTACGTGATTCTAATTTTATTTAAGTCATATAGAAACTTTATTTTCGATCATGACTCACTGCAATTGACACAAAAATTACATCTTCTTCTTCTCATTTAATGCAAAAATATTTTTGTAAAATTTGTTTTTTTTTGTTATGATTTCAGAGAGTGATATTTATCATACACAAGAATACAGACACGAGCCTTGGCTTCAAGATGGTGAATATTTTTTAAATTACTATTTTCATTATTCAAATTTTTTTTGGGCAGAATATTTGAATTATTTTCTATAAAAAATGTTTCTATAATTCTATAATTAAAAATTTTAATGAAAACAAATTTAGGTTAATAGTTTAAAATTTATGTTCTATTCATATTTTGTCAGATAATATATGATACGTGTGTATATAGATAAAGTATTGAAGGTTGACAAGTAGAAGAAAAGATTTGACGAATCATGTTTCACAGAAAGATTGAAAAAAAAGAAATTGACGGGTCACACAATTTTGTAATTGCCCCATCGACACTTCCATTAGTTTGATTAGTTGTTAGTGATGATTGGTGCCAGGGAACATATCAAAGAGACATACATCAAGACTTGAAAAAAAAATCGTTAAAAAATTGTTCAAATGAAAATTTCAAATATAAACTAACAAAAAGAAACTGTTTTTGTTCTATTTGTTATAATATTGTCTTTATAAATTTTTTGCAAACAATTTAATAATAATGATAACAATAATAATAACAACAATGTTAATAATAATAATATTCATAACAATTACGTATATGATTTTAAATTTCTAATAATATTTACAAAAAGTTACTAAAATATTTAATTTATAAATAATTTATAACTTTAGAATAATTTTTTTTTTGCTTAATTATATATAGGTAGCAGTTGCGAGACAGAAGATAGTGAACATTATATGACAGATTTTCAAAGAAACACAAGTAAGTTCTTATTAAAATTATTATTAATTTTAAAAAAATTGAAAATAATAATTTTTTTATTATTACTTTCTTGTTGTTATTATTATTGCAGTTTTTTGTTGTTGTTATCCTTAAATAAAAATAGTTTTTCTTGAATATTTTACTAAAAATTAGAAAATAATGAAACAATGTTTGAAGGACTGTATTATGCAAATTATTATTATTATTAGTTGAAAGGTGATTTGGGAGTTGCAAATCAAGGATAATATTATAAATCATAGCACGCTATATATATAAGGAAGGCAATTTCCAGGTAAACGGATGTGTGACGGAAATGTCAAAAGGTGCACGTTAATGTAACAACATCATCAAGTTTCTGCAAATTTCACTTAACTAAAGACAATTTCGATTTGCTTCCGAAGTTTGATGCACATACGTATGTGCGTGTGTGTGCCTCTTGCGAATATATTGAAAAAAAATTATTTAATTCAAATAATAATCCATTATTTGACTATTATCAAATAAATATTTATCAAAAATCCTTTGAAGAATTGAAATTAATTAAAAATTAATAATATTTGATTGAATAATAATAATAAAATATATAATACTAATAATAATAATAGTAATAATAATTAAAAAATTCTCAAGTATAAAAAAAAAATATGAAACTTTTTTTTGCGAAACTTTCTGCACAGTTTATCGCCAAGAGGCTGATTTGAAAATGATCCCTCTTGGTTGGATTTTTAAATTAGCGCAAAAAAATCAACACAAGACTTCCGTTCCCCGGTCATCGATATCGGATTACGCGAGTAAGCACTTTATATTGGCGCTGTACTTTTTCTGCATATTCTTGACTTTCTCTCTCTCTTTTTCTCTCCCTTTTATCGCGAGCGATTTATTTTTGTTTTCTCATGAAACAAGTTTTAGCTTCTAAAAATCTATTTGCCCACACTTTTTTTTTTATTAATAAAATTCATTTTCGATCAATACGCGCATTTATTATTTTTTTTATCTTATAAAACCGCAATCAAATTGATCCCTTAAGCTTGAAACACGAATTAATTATTTTCGAGATTATTTTATTATTTTTATTACATAATTCAAATTGTTAATTAATTAATTAGTTTTACAAAAATAATTATAACTTTTTCCATATTATTTCAAAAAATTTTGAAAAAAGTTTCTTGGATTTTACAATATTTTTTTTATGTTTCAAATATCGGATTTAATTTGCATCTGGAGATTTTAGAGAAATAATATAAATTTAACTCTTTATATATATGATGTAAAGACAACATTTAATAAAGAGTAAAATGAAATTGTGCGATAAACTTTTTGGTAAACAAAAAGATAAAAGTGAATAAATATGAAGCTTGTGTTGTGAGGGTAGAATATCTTCTCTCGTGAAGTTAAACCAATAGATTTTCTATATATATATCAACCCTTGTATATTGGCCCAATGGCCCAAGGGCTGTTTATAGTTGTCTAGCGCAGCGCTTATTAATAGCAAACAAGAAGAATTTAATCGTTCAAGTAAACCTGCATTTTGTACATATTATGTCATTTACAATCGTTTTTCAAATAAATTCGAATTTTTTTTTCAATTTCTTTCAGCGAAAAAAAAGATTAAAGGCATTAAATTTTTTAATTAAAAATTTAAAAGTCAATATATTTCATTTGATATATTTACGCAAAAATATTATTTCCTTTGTTTATTTTATACGATTTTTTGAAAAAAAAAATCAAAAGACTGTTTAAAAAAAAACGTATTTTTTTGAAAAATTGACGTACTTTGCTGAATAAATGTTGGTATTTTATTTATTTACTTTTTTAAAATGCGTTTACAATAAACATAACGATTGTACGAATTTTCTGACCTGTACTTCCCACGGCCGAGTCTATTTGATTTATCGAAGTCACCCCTTGAATGGTTCGAATCGTCAGCGCCCCATTACAATCCCCACGTGCCATTGCAACGATGCGCCAACTCACTTCCGGTACGACACGCGTCCTTATGTTTCATTCTGTCCTCCGCTCATTTTTCCCTCCCTCCATTCCTCCTTTTTTTTATCATTTCAGAAAATAAATTCAAAAAAAGATTTTTTTTTTTTTGCAAAAATTGACTATTCCAATTTTTTTTAAGCAAGAAATTTTTCTTATTATTTTATTTATTATTATTATTTAATTAGAAATTTATTTAATTGTAAAAGAACTGTTTATAATAAAATATTTAATTTATATTTTTGTTCACAGACAGAAACATGAAACAGGAAACAAATTGCAGACGAAGTGGTGATGTTAATTGTCAACAATATCAAACACCGTCTTCAAATTCTCAGACAAGTAATTTTTTGAATTTAAGTCCAGCTCCGCCTACGTCGTGCTTTAGGTAAGTTTTGAAAACAAAAATTATCTACCTGAAAAAAATTTTATTGTTAAAAGGAAAAATGTTTTTATTTAAATTATAATACACAATTCTTTATTATATTACTTTTATTTTATTATATTTAGTGTTTATTTATAATTATTTATTCAAATTTTTTTTTGAAATAATTAAATTTGAAAAAATTATAATTGCAGTCGATCGAGTCCACGTGCAGAAGTATCTGAAAATATTGCAGTCAAGGAAGAACCAGCCGATAGGGATTTTACAGAATCTACGTCATCCGTTACAAATATTTCATCTCCTGATGCGGAAACACGGAATGCACGTAAGTTAATTATTTCCATTTTTTATTAAATCCTTTTAGAATGCAGTAATAGTATTTTTATATAACTGCGTCTCAATAGCATGAAATATATATTCCACTGACATTTCTGGAATTTTCCTCAATAAAAATATGATTTTATTAAAAACTATGATAATTAGAAATTTCTGAAGTAATTGAAGACGCAGTTAAAAAAAATATGTTTCATATCTTACATCGAGTGTTTGAAAACGATAGAAATATGTTGATTATAATGTGCTTACAGTTAAGTGATTCTATTTTTTTTTCTCTTTCTTTTTTTCTGATTTGGCGACGTTACTTTGGGGTGTCAATGTATACAAAGTCTCTCTTTCTCTCTCTGTGATAGTCTGCAGTATTAGGCGGGAGACCGGAAAAGAGTCAAGGTCCGATTAATGACTCGAGACGCGAACCCTCGTTTCCTTTATTTATGGGTTAGTCTATGGGTTATATATATATATATATATACGCTACTGCCGTGAAAGGGCAGCGCAATGTGGATATCCTTTTGTGTACAGATTTGTCACGGTTCAGAAACAAGATAAGAGTGAGGGGAATAAATCCAAAAAGTATATATCTATTATGCATCAGAATTGATTTTCGATGCATTAGAAGAAGAAGCAACAATTACGCGCTGAGAAAAAGGAAAAAATTTTCTTTCTTTTTAGGAAAAAGAAATATTTTCATTTTTTTTTATTTCAAAAAATGAAAAAAAAATAATTCTAAAAATTACACACATATAAAACAGGAATATTCCTTAGGATATGTAATTGAATAATTGAAGAATGCTTTCAAGTTGAGAGAGAGGGAAGATCCTAGATTCAAGCGAATCTTGTTGGGAGAAGAAAGCAAGAGGTTTTCTCCCCAGGGATACTGTATATATATACCGAACCAAAAGCTCTTTGCCTGCCTTTTAACTAAAATGTCCAAGATATCTATTGACAGTTTTTAGATAATTAAACATTACACAAAAAATGTAATTAGAATTTTAATAATAATACATAATTACAACAAAATAGAGAATAAATATTATAATTAGTAAATTACTAAATTAGTAAAATTTAATAGAAAAAAAAAATTTACTATAGAATTAGTAAAACTACTACTTCAAACTGCTAATTAATTTAGTAAATTTTTTTCTTGTAAAAATAAGTTGTAAGTACAAATAAACAACACACTAATTTAAAGTGATAACATTTATAAACAAACATATTGTCGATATATACACCTACTTTGTTTTCACTTGGGGATTATATTTGTGTACCCTCCATTCTCATATATAGAGTATCCCTCTCTCTCTCTCTACCATTAAACCCCTTCAATTATTTACTCACAGTTTACGTTAATAATAGCCTAGATCCCAGTAGGCATCGATGTCTCAACGCAACGTTTTCAAGTCTCGCCTTTTCCACGAAATATGATATGCCAAATTGTTCATATATCTTAAACCCATGGGATTAACTCAATGCAACATTATACATTCATATATACTTTTCACAAAAAAAAAACAACAGATTTTTTGTACTTAAGAATATTTCATTGAAAAATAGCGGAAATATTTGCTAATTTTTTTGTTTAAAATTGAAATCTTTAAACAATATTTTTAAATAAAGAAGAGTCAATTGATATTAATTGAGTTTATTCTTGTGGAAATAGTGATGGTTGAATAATAATAACAATAATGATAATAATAATAATAATAATAATACCTTGGTAATACAAAGCGATTGGTTCCCGACCCACTAATTAATCCGTGACCAGTGAGGATTACGACATATACCCCAAATGTCTATTTATCTCGATCCGATCCTCTAATATTTCACCCCCTATATATACTATAACTTTATAACATGTAATAATTTTTATATACTGAAACGATTTTGTCCCAAATCATTGTGTAAGTCGAGAAAAAAGCTATTTTTTGACCATTATTGTCTGACCACAACAAGGTTATTCTACTTAAAAAATAATAATTTTCCAAAAAAATGATTATAAGAAAATTTTTAAGAATAATAAACTGTATGATTGACTTTCTTCTTCACTTTGAAAGCTATTTTTTACATGTTTGACTATTACAAGGTTTTTCTACTTAAAATGATAGATCACGTCATTAAATAATAGAAACTAAGAATAAAGTGAATCATAATTAAACTAAATTTGCGCTCATAATTGAATGAACCACGAAATTTTTTTTTTTTTTTTACTTTTTCTTACCGCATAAATTTGAAGGGAATTGAAGGGAGAGATAAAGGGGGAAGGGGGGAGGGAGTGATGATGTCGAGTCTATAATATTCGCTGCTCCAAGAGAGGATAAAGCGGTTGATCTTGGTTTCGTTATGAAGCGAACTAAAGGGTGAGAGGATTTGCTGGTGGTTTTAGATTAAAATTAATCGTAGGTTGATGAAACTGGCGGTTGTGTGCTGAGAGCGATGGTATATTATAGAGTTTTGGCCTTTTACTCGTACTGCGAAGAGAAATTGAGACACAGATATATACTTGAATTTGATAAAAGAACAAATATTATCACATATGCAAAATGAAGGAGAAACATTTTTTATAATCATTATTTCTTAAAACTAAAAAATTTTTTATTCCCTTCAAAAAAATGTATTTTTTTTAATATTAATTAATTAATAATAATCTGCATTTATGATCTAGATTAGTGATCTTTTTTGGGAAAATAATTTAGTGATCTAAATCAGTGGTCAATAACATGCTTTATTGTATGATTCTGGATAGGAATTTATACGGTGACGTATAGTTAAGATGCAATATACAATATCAGAAATAAAAAAAAAATAATAAAGAAATAACAAAAAACGTAACTTTCTTTTGAAATTGAGTGATTGGAGAATGACGAAGTTTGTAGGTATTAGCAATTGCACTCACGCTCCACGGCTGTTGAAGTGCTCGTCGCACAAATATCGGCAGGAAATTGGTTGATATTCAAAGCCCACGGGGTTGTAAGGTTTTGCAGTCAGGCGAGGAGGCAAAGCGCGTGTAGAGTAGAAACTCTAAAATCCCGTACAGATCGCGCGATATGTATATTAATCGAACCTCGATTTCTCCTATCGTGGTTTTCCCAAACCCAAAACCCTTCCCACCAATATAATTCAACTCGCAACCATACCACATCGTCGAATCATTCCTTTTTACCCCTTGTGTGTTCACAGTTCTCTTGCCCTTCCCATTTTGAATCTCGAAAAAGCCATTCTCCATTCCATGTAATTTAATTATATATACAAGTCGTGTTCTCGCGGAGAATATTGAAAAAATAACGAGAATCTTTCAATTCCAACTATATATTTTTTTATTTCGTAAAAATTGCTAAAATTCATTTTTCAAAAACGAATTTGAATTTTCAAAAAGATTAAAATATTCCACCTTTAGCACGTTTCTTTGGAATATTGTGGGGAATATTTTTAAGGAATATTTCTGTGAGACAATTTAACTGTACCTAAGGAATATTCTTGTAGGAGTATAGGAATACTTTTGTGAAATAATATAAATATCCCTAAGAAATATTTCTGTAGAACAAATTTCTTATGAATAAAACAACATTGCAAAAAGTAAATTAAATTATTCTCATTGAAAAGAAAAATGTAAATTTTTTTTAGTTTGTATTTTAATATGAAATTTCAGAGACGCGTTTTTTTTATTATTATTTTTTTTTAATAATCGCCTTTCGAACTCCGTGAAACGGTGCATATTAAATGTATGTGAAATTCGTTCGTATATTTTCTCTAGATTGATATGTTTTTTTCTCGTTTTCACGTGGATTTTACGTGCGTATATGTATATATAGAAATGCACCAACACAGGGATAAATCAGCGGAGCCAGGTACAACTGGGGAATTGAGAATGAATTTTTAAATAGATGAAGCTGCGGAATCCGAAAATGAACGCAACGAAGAGAAAAGCTCTCATGAAGCTCGTCTTGAAATGGACGTAAGCTAATAGTGTCCGCCCCTTTTTCGTATCAACCATTCCCCTCTCTTTATCACAGCAAATTTCTCTCTCTCTCACTTTTATTTTACAAAAATACAAAAAGAAAAAAAAATGTTTTAGCATGATAATTAAAATTTGATTGTAACGTGAAAAGGAAAAATAATTTCTTTCTTTCTTTTTTTTCTAAGTTATTCATTTTGAATAAAAAATTTATTAGTAATGAATTACTTTTTATTAGTTCTTAAGTATGCAAACGAAATGCTTCAATGAAAATCAGAAGAGAGGATTAAGAAGCTTTAGCTGACATGGAAACTCATCGTCAACAGTAAAGAAGCTTAAAAGGGTTGTTTCCTCAAAACCGTTTTGTCTTTTGAATAATGAATTATCGTATTAACAACCCTCTTTTCTTCCGTCACATATATATACATATATTTTACATTTAAATAATTGACAAAAATGTAAACTGAAAAAAAATTATTTCTTTAATTAATTATAATTCAAAAAATTGTAATTAAATAATTTAATTAAAAAAAAATCATTTATTTCAGACAACAATTTGATTTATCAACAACGTTATGGATCAAATATAAGTGAGAGAGAAAATAGAAGTTCACCAATAAATACAAGTCGGCCAGGTAGTGCATCGTCAATAAATTCACAATGGCCATCAACATCAGGTGGATCAACAACTGAGAATTATCTCACACGTCGTCAAGAATCATCATCGTGGTCAAGTGAAATTTATTCAAAACGAAGTGGCACACCAACATGGACTGAACTTGGTACACAATTGGAATCATCAAACAATACAACATCATGGGAACGTCAAAGTACATCGTGTTATTTACAAAAAAGAAATTCACCCACTACATCATTATGGAGTACGGAGTACAAAAATAATAATAATAATAACAATAACAATAATAATAATAATAATATTAATAAAAATGGACCATCATCAGCATGGAGTGACGTTACCGTTGGTTATCAACAACAACGAAGGGGTTCACTTCAATTGTGGCAATTTTTAGTTGCATTATTAGATGATCCAGCGAATGCTCCTTGTATCGCGTGGACCGGAAGGGGAATGGAATTTAAATTAATTGAACCAGAAGAGGTAAATGTTATTTGAAAAAAAATATTCATAATCCACAAATATTATGGAATATTCAATTCACATTCCATGGAATAATTTATTTGATTCCTATGAGGAATGTTCCTTTTATATTCCAGGAATATTAAAATTTCTCACTATAAGGGAATATTTTCTAAATATTCCTAAAATATTCCAAAGGAATGTTCCAAAGTTATGATAAATTTCGAGAAAAACAAATTATTTTTTTTGTTTTTTAGGTGGCACGTAGATGGGGAGTTCAAAAAAATAGGCCAGCAATGAATTATGATAAATTGAGCCGTTCTCTTAGGTATTATTATGAGAAGGGAATAATGCAAAAAGTTGCCGGTGAAAGATACGTTTATAAATTTGTCTGCGATCCAGAAGCACTTTTTAATATGGCCTATGGTACAGGAAATACTTCACTAACAAGTGATATGCAAAATAGTTTATCTAAAAGTCACGTGACATCGGGAAAAATTTCAACCGCCAGCGATATTGTTGATTTGGGAAAGCATTCAACAACAGGATACGGTGATGCTGTCCTTGCAATGTACTCAAATACTGCTTCAGGTATATTCATAAATTATTACAATTAAAAAATCTTCTTTTTTTTTAATTTTTAAAATTATTTAATTAAGAGAATTTTATTATTATACATTTAGAGTAAAAAAAATGAATATTTGATTTTCACATGCATATATATAGTTTATGGTCAATCGAGTCTTCATCATTTGCATCAATATTTGGGCAGTAATGAAGGTTTTAAAACACCTCCAAGCCGATATCATTCACCTTATGCACATCAATATGGAAATAATCATCATCACCACCATCATCATCATCATCATCCATCCTCGTCAGCGTACACTGAATCTTTTCTCAATTATGGATTGGGAATTTCGGCACACGAATTTCCATTGGATGCAAGAACACAAGAAACAGCGAAACAAATTTATCCTCATGATACATGTGAAAGTAGCAGCGAAAGAGAACATGACTCAACTACATATCATGGTTTACAGAGATCACAAATATCGACCAATATTGTCAGTTCTCAAACACCTCTCATTGAGGGTAGTGCAAGCTCAAAAATTGAACAAACACCCTATACTTGCCTCGGTGTTGGTAGTTGTGTATGTTAAAAAAAAATAATTCTTGTCCCTTATTATTTTTATTTATCTACTTTTTTCCATAACAATCTAATTAAATGACAATTTTTCATTTAATTTAATGAAGTAATAATAATAAAAAACAGAATAGGATAGTCCTGAAATATTTAAAATATTTCAAAAAAATATATATATATTTTTCACATAATTTTAGAATATTTAATTGTTGAATATATATAAAAAATGGATAATAATTACAAATCACTTCATAATTAAATTAAATCTTTTAGCAAAAACAAATAATTAGATTGTTATGGGAAATCAAAAATTTTGAAATAGTAAATTTGTTAACTATATTGTTATATACTTGATGAATAATTATTTATTCTATTATTATTAAATTATCTATAAAAAGTTATAGTGAATTTTTTGATAATACATATATGGTAATTTGTATAACATAATATGATAATTATAATTCTATATTAATTTTGAATCTACGCAGAAAAAATTTCTCTTTTTTCCCCAAAGAAAATTTGTTACAAAAAAGAAAAGAAACTATATTGAAGTAATAATATATAAATTAATTAACATACATATAAAAGTAAAATAAATCTTTTATTTTTTGTTAGTGTAAAATCGATGCAGAGCTTTTTAATTTTTTACACATATATTTATAGATAATGTACATAATTCGTCTTTATGTTTTCCGCTGTGAACTCAATATTTAATGAAATTTAATTAATATTGAATTTATGTTATTAAAATTAATTATCTCTTAAATTAACATTCAATTATTTATATTTTTCTTTCGTAAATAATGATCTCATTGTAATAAAAAATTGAAAAAAAACTAGTCAAACGTCCCATTCCACTTGGAAGGGTTGTAAATTATGTGTGGTTAATAATTAGATAGAGATTGTAATTTACATGTAAATAAAATAAATATCTCTGCTGTTGCAAATAATAAAAACAAATAAGTCTTAATTCAATCACCTATTAATTATTTGATTAATTAATTATTAAAATTAGTCTTAATATAGTCATTCATAGTAATTTTTATCATTTCTTAATTATTTTAATTTTAATTAAAGATTAATTTATCCTATGTATATTCATTTATTTTCTTTTTCTTTCTAAACACCAACGCCAATCAAATTCGTTCGGCTATTGACATTTTTTTTCATTCGACCTGAATTTTGTTCACCACATCGACAAATAAATTTAAAAACATGAATCATCACACTCACTAAAATTATAATACAAATATAAATCCAAAATTCAGAAACATAATTTTTTGTTGACGATGTTTTGATAATTGGAATATTCCAATATCTTTCTCCGTTGCAAAAATTCGTGTAGCACACTATCTTTTTTATTATCGCTGTTTCATTTAATTTCTTATCAATGTTTTTGTCGTGACAATCATAGGTAGTTAAGCGTCGATTGTTATCTAAATAATGCAATCGAAATGAACAATTTAATAAATATAAAACGATTGAAATAATATTCAATATAATATTCAGTTTTTAATTTAATTTTAATTTAATTATTATTTAATAATAATTATCATTCTTTGTATCAATTTTTTTTGTAAATTACAAACGATTTGAACTTTATATATCGAAATAAAAATTCGAAATTGAGAAAATATTTTTTTGATTAATAAAAGAAAACCCACTGACCTTTAATTTTGAGTTTCATGCAGCCAATGCTACAAGTGGCAGTTGTATTTTCTGTGAGATTTGTGCAATTGGATAATGAAATATTGCCGAAAAAATCATCTGTAAAGTTTCCTGTGTGACACCTGAAACACCAAATGCTTTCACCTGTTGAGAAAAAAATTTCAGATAAAAACAATTTTTATCTGACTATTTTTTTCTTATTTACCTTAAAAAAATATTTTAAATAATTTTTTTTTCTCGGTTCTAAATTTAATTTTCAACGAATTTATTTATTTTTAATAAATAAGTATAAGATAAATATTCTTATAACAAATTTTTTTTTCTCTTTTTGCTTATTGTTGTTTTATAAAATATAATAAAATTTATTCTTTATATTAAATAAATTTATTACAATTTGCTCACTTGTTGTGACAAAAATGACAAAAGTCACCACAAATAATACCAACTTCATTGCTTCGTTGTTGATTATTTCACACTGCAAGATAAAGAATATCATATCTGCTGTATATAATAAAAATATTGTGAAGAGGGATGAAGATTATCTTTCGTTTTCATTGCATCAATTTGATCGATATTCGTATTTTTTTTATAAATGTCATTCTGATTTATATTTTTTCTTTAAAAAACAATTTTATTTTTTTAGAAATAATTTTCAATTAATTTTTAATTAAAATTTAATTTTTTTAATTTAAAATTCATTGATTTTTTTTCATATTGATTATATTGCAAAAGGATGCCTACCCCTAATGATAGGCAGACCTTCAGGTTCTAAAGTCAAACGTTTTTCAATTCATACGGCGCATAACGTCGATAAGATAGAAAACTATTTTTTATTTTTATATCACCTTTCAAATGTTCTTCTATCGATAAATGGAAAATTACCTCCTGATGTTAAAAAAAATTACAATTTTTATGGAAAAAATCTTCATTATTGACAGTGAGTATTATAAATTATTTCCTAACTTATAAAAAAAATGGAAAAAATTTTTTTTCGAAATTTATTATTTTTTTGGTCAATTTATTTTATATATTTTTATTTTTTATTTTATTAATAAATAAAATATAAAATTAGAAAAACGGAAAATTTATTCTTAAAATAATTAAAAAGTCAAATTTTTTTTATTCAAATTTGAAAATTGTTTATTAATAGTAATGCTCGTAAAATTCTTATGGCTATCACAGATTTATCACATGTGAATATTAGATACTGAATTGTAAATATAAATATAATATAATGTACTGTTCAATTATTAATTATTGTCTGCGAATATAAACTATACTATAAATTCAATTAACATCACTTTAAGTAGTGTGAAATAAATAAGTATGGTGCGATATATGCAAATAAGTATTAAAAAAACAACTTAATTGTAAACTTAACAAATTCACCTACAGTAAACTCTCGATAATTGACACAAATACAGAAAATACAGTATAGATCTTTGATAACGTATCTTAAAAAAAATAAATAAAAAAAATAACTTATCAATAACGTAAATCAAATATACAGTAGACCCTTAATAACTCATCATATGAATTAAAACATTGCATTGGACCCTTGATAATTGATCGTTTGTGAATATAAAAAAAAAAACATTTTAACAATTGATCGCCATTAAATATGAAAAATACAGTAAACTATTGAATAATTAATCGTCGATAAAACAAAATTACAGTAGAACCTTGATAAATTATTTTCTAAACTAAAACATATTGTATGTATAATTTGATTTCATCGTACACGCAGTGAACCTTTGATAATAATCATTTTAAAAATTAGGAAATACAGTAGAAACAAAAATTAATTTATAATTAAAAATTTTTTTTTAACAATTATCGAGAGTTCACTGTATTTAATATTTTTTAAAAAAGTTTCTTAACTACATTTTGAATTAAAACAATATTTTTCTGTAACATTAATATTTTTTTCAGGAAAATTTTAAATTAAAATTTTACAAAAAAATTCGTTCCAGGTTCTACTGTATTATTTAAGAAACAAGATATAACATTTTTTTGCGAATAGATTATAAATTTTTCCAATATATATAAATAATTGGTTGTCTTAAAAATTAATAATAATTAAAAAATCAATATGTAATAACGAAAGATTATTAATTAAATATCACTAATAATAATGAAAATTATATTTAAAAAAATTAATAATCTCGTTTTTTTTGCAACGAGTAGAAAAACTAACAAATTAAAGCCAAGTACCAAAACTTTTCAACGCTGATATAAAATCTCTTAAAAAGAAGTTATAGATTGTGATTCATATAACTATATCTTATATAAAATGTAAAAAATTACATTAACATATAGAAATATTCTAAATATTATCAAATAGCAGAGTTTTAAAACTTAAACAGATATAATTAAAAATTATTTAATTATTTATTATTAATAAATCAAAATTTTGAGATTTGGAAGAATTTATCATAATTCATCCTTTATCTCAATTTTTCTGTTACGATCCTCTATTTGTTTATAGTAAAAATTTTATAAATTTTTTACTTTAAATGGGAGATCAAAGTTTTTTTTCTCTGGACAAAATCACATTTTGCAAAATACTTAATTACTTAATTATTTTGAATTCACAATATTCAAATTATTATTATTTTTCTAAAAAAATACTATGAAAAAGCCAAATTTAACTATTTTTGAATACAATTTCAGAAATAAAAATATTTACTTAACAATTAATAGAAAAAAAAAATTATTACCAAGGCCTCCACATTGGATCACATGGACCATCAATTCTAACAACATCAATAATTTCCTCCTCCTCTTCCTCTTCATCGATAATCGATTCTGATTTCTCAGATTTTTCTAAATTTCTCGAATAATGATTAATAAATTTTAAATCAGAATTTTTGTTCTCAATTAAATTCACATCTTCTCGTTTTATAAACAACTGATTTCGAGATTGAATTTCAATATTTGTTGTTACAATTTGTGGTCTTGAATATGGTGATTTATTAATTTCCAAACGATTATTTATTGTTTCGGATTTTGTAGGATGCTGCTGAATTGGTCCATTTGATGATATTCTTCGTTTTTCATCAATGCACAATGCTCCAGATTCACTTGACGAATTTGGCGACTGACAAGGTGCAATTATATTAGCGGTTCTTTCCAAACTTTTTAACGTTGTCAATACATCAAGAGTTGCATTTGAGACGTTCTAAAAAAATTTTATTTTCAATAAGTAATTTTATATAACTATAAATATTTTCTAACAATAATAATAAAAAATATCTATTTTTTCACCAATTTTTTTTTTGTTTAATTAAATTTTTTTTACTTAAAAAAAAATGTTTTCTATTAATAACCTGTTCATCATTTGGTTTTGGTGTCAAAAGAGTGGTGAGATGTTTAAAAAGTTTATCGGCTGTTTCGCCGGGAAGCGATGCCAAAAATCTACAAGCCTCAGCTGCACAATGACCAAATCCAGATTGCCATCTACTTTCGGCAGATGTATCTTCATTGGTGGATGCTGAAGTAGACAATCCCGATGGTCTTGACGTTTGAAGCCTTTGTAAATGACGAACAGTCAATTCTAAAATATCCGCCTTCTCTAATTTGCTGATATTTTCACCCTCGGTCTAAAAATAGTTTTTTTTTCATTTAATCAAAATTTTTTTATTTATTAAAAAAAATGTTTTTTAAACAAAACAATTTTTTTTCTCTACCTCTTTTTTCAATATATACAAATTATAATAAATAAAAAATTTATTATATAAATAATTATTTATTTATTGTATAAATTTATTATTAATAAATAAAAATTTAATAATAAACTATTGTTTCTATTTTTAAAAATAATTGAAAGTTTGAAAAAATATTCTTTTTCATCAAAAAATTTTTTTTTTCAGTAATTGAAAATTAAAAAAAAATTCTAGTAATGAAATTTAATCTTATACGATGCTTGTATATATATATCTATATAAAATACAATTCAAGTTCGCACGAATCGAAATATATTGACTATGTATACATAACGAATCAGAAGAATCGTGCGCGACCGAAATGGAAAAAATGTAAATTTTTCTTTTTATAGCCATCAATCGAAAATAAAATCCAACTTGCGGTTTCTTTTAATTTTTTTTCTTTCTTGTTTGGTTTTTCAAGAGGGACGTCTATTTGTTTTGTAGATGGGAAAAAAAGGGAGAGGGGGGAGCAAATCGAATCTGAGTTTAAAAGCCATGTACATAAAGCCAATCAAATACCCAAAGAAGAAAGGGTTGAGGTGCGGGAGGCGAGTGGGGAGGGGGGTTAAGAATCGATTATCTATGGAACGAATATTCTCAATTCTGCAAGTTTAATTATTGTCGCAAGCTTAAATAAACTAAGAATTAGTTTTGATTTTTTTTTGCGCATTTAAAAATTTGATTTTGTCCTTAAATTATTTTTCCTCGTAATTTGTTTTATTTTGTTTAATTAATAATTTAATTAATTAAATAAAGGGCTCATTTCTTTTTTTTCTTAAGCCCGTGTATATGTAAATAACAAAAATAAATAAATAAAATAAAATGATAATAAAATCTCGAATAAAATACAATAAAAATAAAAGTTAATTTTTTGACAAATTATTATTTAAATGTAAACTCACCTCCAAGGCGTCCACCATCAAATCTTTTAATTCTTCAAGACATCGATTTATTCGAGCTCGTCTCTTTCTCTCCAGCAGTGGCTTTGTGATCTGCGTTAAAAAAAAATGTTTTTTAAATAAATTTAACAAATCAATAGAAATTCATTTTTCATAATTATTTCACTTTTTATGTTATTACATTAGGAAAATTGAAATAAGTAAATTTAATTATTATTATTTTATTTAATTATTAATTATTTATAAATACATAAATGAAATAATTAACTGTGCAGTTATTAAATAATCAATTATTTTTTTAGTAAATAATAATTTTTAAATTATTTATTTAATTATTCAAAGTTTATTTGTTTATTTATTAATTTAGTTAATTTAGTGTATTAACTAACAATATTAAAAATAATAATAAAAAAATAAATCTGAACAATAATTATTTGATACCTACCTTTTTATACTGATAAGTCCTTGAAACCGGATGTGGATAATCGTACGACATCATTACAAGTTATTTGAAATGATTTTCAAATTTTGTTTTTATGTAATAGCACATGACACTGGTCACTGTTATGTTAATTAATAAAATAATAAAAAATGAAGGGTGAGAAAAAAACAATACAATGACATAAATATTGAGTCATTTAGACAGCGGGTGTTCTCGATGCAGTCTGTACGTGAACTGACTCACTACTAGCCATTCTGACGGGACCCTCCCCTCGCTCACTTTCAAGTTCGAACCCTCCCTCGAGAGTGTATATACATATAGAATAAATGCTATACTTTACAATTTTATTCCCTCAGGTAGATCATCTCCCCTCGCCTTTTTTTTACACTTCCTATTTATGCACTTTTCTATTATACTTCCTCTCCCCCTCCCTCACCCCCAACGACTCCCGTTTAATGTAACGAGAAATTCTTACAAATTTATGTGAGAACAGGATTAATTAACTCTTATGATGAATACGAAGGTGAATATTTTATTTTTTTTAAATTTTTTATTCATGTTTTTCGGGGTGGTTTTTTTAATAATTGCTTTTATATTTTAAACTTTTAAGATTTTGTAATTTCCCGAAAAACAGAATTAAAAATTAATTTTTAAATTATTTTTCGTTATCATTTTTAGAACTAGTTAAAAAAATGGTCATTTTACTCCCTAGGTTTAAAAGCGCGCTTTTAATTGACCGTTCGTGTGATTAACAATTAAATTAATTAACGAATGAAAAATTAATTAATTTTTGTTAACAGTGTATGTAATTTAATAATTAAGAATAAATTTAATTAATTAATTGTATTAATGAATAATCGAATTATTAACTAACTGAAAATGTAATTAATAATTAAATATAAAAAAGTTTGTTTTGACTAAAATAATTGTTACAAATTCCACTATAATAATAGAGATAAAATTAATCATTATATAGTTTATTTTTTAAATAAAGTTATCGAATCACCTTGTGCAAAAATATTTGAATATATCGGCCACCAAAATAAAGATTAATGAGAGAAAGAATTTTTACTTTTGTTTTAAATAAACAAATGATAAGATTTTCAAAGGAAACAAATATAACTACGTTTCAGACTTTCATTCATGAGTTTTGATTTACGATATACTCTTTTTCTCATGTAATAAAAAATGCGTACGTGCCACTTCATTATCAAATCATATATATGAATCAATTGAACGTCTACATATATATATATATATATAAGTGAACATGACTCCTTTTATTCTTCACTGTGAATTATTATTAAACAATGAATACTTTATATCACATATAAGAGTACAGTAATTTTTGTTATAAATATAATTCAATAAGATCGGAAAATATTCTAAAATTGAGAATATATATCCTTGGAAACGAATTTCAAAATCTATGAGAAAATATATGATAAAACTAAAAATTTTATAGCTTTATAAGAATTTAATTCAAATTGAAGAATTTATTCTTAAAATTAGTATAAATATAATACTCTTGAAATAAAAAGAGATTTTCTCACATATATAATTTAATACGGCGCTAAAGCGATTTAAAATAGATATTAAAAAAAAAAAAAAAAAATGAAAATGTGACAAAAAATGACAAAGATAATATTCTTGAAATAACTAAAAAATTGCAAAGGAACATGACTCCTGGCATTCTATATCTGCGTCACGAATATATATGACATGATCTCGTGTTTTTTTTTTCTATTTTGTTGATGCCTGCGGTTATAAGAAGCGAGTCCCACAGATCTCGAGTGACTTCTCGCGCACTCAGGGGCAAAACACTGCGCCATAAGCATCCTATCTCTCTTTCTCTCATGTATATGCGAATACCGGGAAGAAAAACAATAATTTGTGATGTCATCGCTCTTCGTTAAAGCAAAAAAACGATTTTAATTATCGCATGTATATATACAGGCTTATCACACGTGCACAAGAACTTGAAAGAGAAATTTTATTTTTATCACTTTTGCGTATTTATATAAATGTAACTTGATGAACGCTTATCATTATAAAAAGAAACGGCGAAGCGTGCGAATGTTTACGATTTGCCGTCGATCTTCCGGTTGACAATATAATATTCTCGTCAATGAATATACGCGATGAGGGTCACGTGACCCCTTATATTACTCGAGCCGCGCATGAATGACGATGACGACAGAGACACGCGTGTACAACGACGACAACAATAACAATAATCAGTGTAATAACGATGCTGGTCATTCACAGAAATATTCATTTCCTTCATCTATATAAAGAAGACAAAAAAAAAAACTAGGTTTAATACTGATTAATTTTTTTTTAATACCAGTATAGTTAATTAAATTTGCCTCCATCGCAGGGTTTCGTGGCCAGTGTTAATATTACCGTTGCTAAGGAAAAAAACGGTTATGGTAACGCTTGCTATGGTAACGATTTCTGTGGGAACGGTTGCTATGGTATTGATGCTGCAGAGAAAAACTCGAATTTCAGTTTCAAGGGTTGAAAATGGTAATTTTAGTCCCTAGAACAAAAAACGGTTACTTAACTCCCTAGGATTTAAAACGATTATTTTACGACTTAATAATGTCACGTGGATTCGGTAGCACTTTAAATATATATTCAAGAAAGTCATTTCTTTTATGTTTATGTGTGTATATATAGAGTGCGTAACTGGTTGCACGCGTACAAACGTAAAATGAGGCCCCTCAATGTTATACATATATGTATGTGTATATTATAGCGAGAGGAGAGCGAACGAACCGAGAACGCGAAGGAAGCAAGGCCCCGTGTCGGAGACCGTGAGAACGAAGCGAGGCATCACCGTCCCACGGGACCCAACCGGCGGATGGGCCTCAGGAAAAGAGACGCCGGTAGGCGCGAGCCCCACACGCGACTAGCACACGTCACAAGAACAAGAGAGAGAGAGAGAGACTCGAGCCGCGAACAGAAACCGCATTTTTTTTATTTCTATTTTTTTTATTCTTTCTGTCTATATATGTACGTATATATATATATATAAAACTTGTTGTATTCGCAACTTCCGTGGACGAGAGAATATCTATTATAGTTATTTTTTAATCTGAATAATATCTATAATCCCTTATCGCATTTTTCTGAATTTTACAATAGTTATTTGTGACGCTCAACGAGAGAAGGGACCTTACACCAAAAAAATTTGAGGTTATGTTTAGTGATAGTCTTACCTTGATTTTTTGCAAATTATTTTTCCAAGAAATTTCTATATATATATATAGTTAACAAAAATCGACGTGGTATTTAAAAATAAAAAAAAAACTCTTTTTCAAAAATACTGGTTATATATGTCTTCGCGAATAGTGTGAATCGTGCGTTTTTCTCACAACAACAACAAATCGCGTATATGGATTCATATAAACTCGTACCACAATATCCCCGAAGAAGCCACAAGTCACGATCATCGTCGACATCCGGTTGTAAAAACAAGACCGCATACGGCAGCTTGCTTCCCGTCGCATTAAGTGCAATATAACGACTCTTATATAAAATCGAAAAAAAAAATTTCTTTTTTTATTTCACCTTAGTACCTATGTATACCTTTCAAGAAAAATCGCTTTTACCATTATAATTTTCTATAGTCGCAACTGTATATTTAAAAAAGGCATATACATATATATAGATGAAGTGATGTTGAAGAAAAAAAATTTGTTAGTGAACTTTCCAGAATATTTCATATTATTTAGAATATTAAATAGAATTTTTTTACTTCAAAATATTTCCCGCAATGAACTTTTTTTTTACAAAAATGATATTATTTTAAAATAACATATTACAAATTGCAAGCATTGCAAAAAATTTCTCTCCCAAAATTGTGATTTAACTCGCAAAAGTAAAGAAACCAAAAAAAACTTTCATTGAAGAAATTTCTCATGCGAAATTTTTTTATATACAATAAGAAAACAAAAAATATATTCAATTGACGATTTCAAGTCCTTTTGAAAAATCTTTCGCTGGTATTTTTATTGTATATAATATATAAATATAATATAAAAGGACTCGAAAAATGTATTTTTCAAGTAAAGAGGAGAAATTACAGATGCGTGTCTTTGAGCGATATATAATATTCAAAGTGGTAATTCGTGACTTCTTCTTTTAACCAACTTGTGGTGGTGATGCGTTCTTTTCTCTATTCAATGCCACCTTCAATTTTTTTTTTTTTTCAAAACTTTGCTTACACCTAAAGTTGTTCACACCGGAATTCCATTGTTCGACAAAAATGAAAACAGTCGTGTTTATCGCAAAAAACCGGTTCAACCAAAATCATCCAAAAATACTTCCGTAATATTCATACATATAAATAGGAAAATAATATATACTGACAAATTGAATATAAAGGAGGAGAATAAAAAAATTGAGAATTTTAGCCATTCACATTTTTCAGGTGTTATACTAAAGAATTTCCTTTGTTATATTGATATTCAAAAATTTGTAAGTGTATAAAAAAATATTTATTTGTTTCAAATAAATTTTTATTTGTGCTTAATAATTTTTTTATTTGTGCTTAATAATTTTTTTATTTAAAACAAATAAAAAGTTACTAGGGCTCTGTGAAAAATATATTTTTATTTGCTTCAAATAAATTTTATTTCTCTCAAATAAAGGCGCCAATAAAATATTTCTCTGAATGTATAAATTAAGGGAAAACAAGGATTGAATTTTTTTTTATAAAAATAGCTGCAAAAAAATGATGGAATTTTTTTCTTATCTTGGTGAATGAGACGTGATTTGTATTACGCGAAATCCTTATCTCTGGTCCATTAACTATATATATATATATATATGTATATGTGAAAGAGGTGAAGGACAAAAAATACAAAAGAAAAAAAGTGTCTCAAAAAAGGGAATTTTACTTTGTTTGTTGCTTAAAATTATTATATTATATCGGAAATCGCAAAGAACGAGGAAGAATGACGAGAGACAGTTGGTCATAACATATATATATATATATAATGAGCAACGATTTTATGAATGAATCGAGCTCGTGGCCTCGCGCACACTCACTTGGCACGAGATTCACTCTGGCGACTCATTCCATATCCGTTTCTTTCAAATTCCACTTAAAAGGGCCAAATAAAAGGGTTTTTTTCAAATTTTTATTTTTATTATTATTTTTATAATAATTACTCCAAATAGTGTGATTTAAAAAAATAGATTTTGGTATAATAAAATTTATGTTTAATAATAATTAAATAATTGTATAAATGAATATTCAGCTAAATTGAAATTCGTTCATATGAAAATTTTGTTAAATAGTATTTTGGCTAAATAAAAGTTTCATTTGGAAATTTGAAATTAAAAAGGAAAATTTGGATTAATAAAAGTTCTGCTAAATGGGATTTTGGCTAAATAAAAGTTTCATTTGAAAAATTTAAATTAAAAAAAAAAATTTGTATATTATTGAAAATTCGGCTAAATGGAAATTCAATTAATTAACCATTTTATTACATGGAAATTCGGTTTAATAAAAATTCTGCTAAATGGTATTTTGGCTAAATAAAAGTTGCATTTGGAAAATTTGGCTAAATGAGAACATAATTCAATAAAAATTTAATTAAGTCTTCTGGATGGACCGTGGGTGTGCTATTATTTTTCGTTTATATTTTTTTTGCCCTTAAGCATTTAAGAAATATATATATACCCGGATCTTTCGTGCTCTCTTATATCTCGCAAAAAGTGACGCGTGTAAGTTATTGCTATAACGTCGAATACCGGATACACGCATTTCAAAAGTTAATGCACGATCAGGCATCGAAAAATATTTTGCACCTGCTACCTATGAGAGTTTTGCTGGGGTCACAAGAGTTTTCAAGTGAAAACCCGGTCAATAATCTTCATCATCATCTTTTTCTTCTTCTTATTCTTCATTATAATTTTTTTGACCCTCTTTTCTTGATTCCATTTTAATAAATATATTTCTCTGGTTATTATCTACCTTGTTTTCTCTTTTTTTTCTTACTAATGTCCATTAAAATGGCGATGATGATGATGATGACTCTTCTGCACCAGATAAAAATGAATAAATTAAAAAATGAATTTTTTTTTTTTTGCCAAACGAAGTACAATTTTTTTTACAGCAAACTTGAGTAAATATACAAAAAGGAGAGAAGAAATTGAAGAAGCAAGCGTGACAAAATCACAATACAACCGCACTTTGTCACTGGTGAGTTTCACGGTTTTTGTTTGGGTGAGAATTGATTCCAATTGGTATACAGAAGATCGTGGGCGTCACCGAGAATAATTTTAAACCGCCACGAGGGAAAAGAAGAATAAAAAAAAGAAGAAGAAGAAGAAGAAGAAGTTGTTGTCGTTTGATGGGGAGGACTTTTAGGACCTTGCCCCCCTCCCCCGCGTCATATTGCTATTGTATACTCAAGTTTAAAGTTTGTTAAGTCAAAGTCCGCGAGAGCGGAACATGGACTGTTTCCTGCAACGCTCGAGTGCTGGCTTGTTATGACTGTTTTCGTTCCCACGATGCATTATGCCCCGTTCAACGATCATATCGAACGAAGAAGAAGAAGAAGTGGCTGCCTGTTTTTTGGTAGCAAATATACAATATTTCTTCTTTTTTCCTTTTTTTCAGGATATATAATTCTTCAAATATGCCTTATATCCAATAATAAAGAGCTCGAGGGAAAAATATATATATTTTATTGTCGAAAAATCACAGCTGTGAATTCAATCTTCCGTATCTTCTTTTTCTTTGTTTAGAATTTTTTATGGCGTTCATTTAACGAGTCTTCTTTTAGCTTCTTCGTTACGATTATAAATAGCACCTCTATTTTTTTTAAGCTCACGACAAAAAAAAGTGTTAATTTGACATACCATTTACATCTGTCTCTCTATCATTAATTAACTAAATGGAAAAAAGGGTCATTAATTTAATTTATTTATTAATTTAATTTTCATTAATTCAAATTTAATTAAAAAAAAATATTATTTGAAATTAAAAAATTTGAAAATTATTTAAGTCGAATAAAATTTATTTGAATCAAATAAAAATACATTTGTCTAAGATTTTATTAATTTTAAATAAAATAAATATTTATTTGGTGCTAATTTTTTTGGGTGTAAAGAAGAAAAAAAATCTGTAACTGATAAGGGATAAAGCGTGTCAGTCGCGTGGTCAGGTATAAAAATCTTACATTGGAAACGAAGGCAAAATAAATAGAGTGTGAATCGTTAATAAAAATTTCAAACTAAAAATTCAAGGGAATATAAATTCCCACGGTGCGGCAAATTTTCGCGGTTAAAGGTGCGAAGAGCGTGTCCATCGCGTGGCTATATATAGTGGACCAAACTATTATATTAAACCATTTTGAAATGGGGTTTTTTTTTCCTTTTTTTAAATAGAACAATTCTATTCGACATTTCAATAGCCAAGAACCTTCCCATGGTATAAACAACAATAGAAAATGAAAGCACGTGATGATCAGCCATAGATCAGGCAACTTCTTTTTTTTCTTTTTGTTATCTTTATATATATATTACAATTCTTGGCATTAGGAAAAAAAAAACTTTGTACAAAAAAGAAAAATCAACAAACAAGTTTTGAAGGTTTCCTGTATAAAAAACCAATTTTTTTGATTTTATTTCGCAGAATTCATTTTTAAAAAAATTTCTCCGAAATTTAATTTAATTGCATTATTATTCAGTAGTAATAGAGAGTTTGAGTCAGACAATATTAGCGAATTATTGAAAATTTTGATACTGATAGAAAGTGATTTTCATTCATATATTTTTATTAAATTTTCGTATCAAGTAGTATAAGTCAATTTCAGTCAGACAAAAAATTTCATATTAAAATTATTTTATCAGTAGTACAAGTCAATTAGTCAGACTTGAAACTTGATAATAGTCAAGTAATCGATTATTTGAATCAAATAAAAAAATTTCCAGTGTAATTTACTTGCTTAAGTACCAATAAAATTGTTTTGTTAGTCCAATCAAAGAAATGCTAAAATATTTTTCTCAGTGATATCCTTAAGAACAGTTTTCTTAGTTCGACAATCGAGATCCATTCAAGACATTTTTGTGGGAAGGTTTATATAAGGGAACAAAAAAAAAGTGGCTAGCGAGAAAAAAAAGAGGATGGTCATTGTATATATGGCGAGAGAGTGAGAGAGAGAAAATAAAATATATACGAAGACCTGGCGCTGAAAGTGTGCTGTTCGCGTGGCGGTTACAGTGGCTGTAACCCGAGGACGCCGAATATATAACAAGCCCTGAGAGAATTTCTCACGGTGAGGGACGTCAGGTGCGTAGGACCTTCTTCAGGAAGTAACAACGGCTCCTTGGAAGGATTCGCGACTTCTGCCTCGAGCCTCCTTCCCACGCTCTTTTCTTCTTCTTTTTCTTCTTCTTTTTTTTTTAAACCGTCAGATTCAGCTGCCGTTATTAGTTCATCTATTAATGTTTAGTACTGCCCTTTCTTATTTTTCCCTCCCCATCTCAAAAAAATGAATTCCAAATGTTTTTATTTTCATTAATACCAAGAATTTAGGTTTGTTTTGGAAAAATAGTTTTTCTTTTACACTCGCAAAAAAAGTTAATTCTTAACCGAACCTAACCTATTTTGTTTAACACAACTAAAAAGTTTAGTTAAAAATAAAAATTTCATGCAGTAAATTCATTTAGTTAACAGAAAAAAAATTTTTTGTTCCACGTAACAGAATTATTGTTTTTTAAGCGTTTATTTGCTCTCAACATTTTTATAGACATGAAAACAAAAAAAGCTAAACACAACAAAAATGTTAATACATATACTATTGAAAAGCGATAATTACCTCTGCGTTTAAAGATAAAATATATTTTCAAACCTACTATATATATATATATATCACTTTATAATTATCCATCTACAACAAACTATAAATTAAACAATGAAAAATAATTCCATCCCTTTTTGAATGAAGCGTCTGATTTTCTATATAATATTACATTTTTCATGTGTGTGTGTGTGTGAGTTAGTGTGTGCTCCGTAACATATCTTTTTGCAAATGAATAACCGTCAATTATGTTTTACTGCCCTTCACCCTTCAGATAATCACATGAACCATGATAACTAAGCTAGAGAGAGAGAGAGAAAAAAAAAGGAAACATAGTTAGAGAGTAAAAAAAAGAGAGTCACAATAAAAACGTAAAGGAAACGTGGGTCAATGGGCAGTTCTGCACCCTTTTCCCCCTCGCCACTTATTTTTTTTTTCTTTTTCGCTTCCTCTTTTTTCCAAATCGGGCCATGAAAGGGAGTCCCCTATATATAAACTATATATGGCAAAACGGAATTGGATAAAGAGGGGGGGGGATATAGGCGAGAAGCGGTAAATACTCTCGAGTACTCGTATTATGAATGTTTTACATGTGTGGAGTTCTCTCTGTATATACATATATATGAAGATACATGTTTGAAACGATGCCTTGAATGGCAAGAGGGAATGGCGGGTTTATGCGTCTATTTCCAGGGGGCGGATAGGGGGGAAGAAACGCCAACCACCTGACGCACCCCGGTCGTGGGAACCGAAAAACCATCGGAATCCTCTAACCTTTTTTTTTATTCGACCTGCACACACGTGCAACTCGCATGCTTCTACACACGAGGGATTTGTATATCACGTGTGCTGAGCCACACGCTTCAACGACATAGTGTACGTATTCTCCCTTCCTTTTCCTTTTCACCCTCATTCAACAAATCTATATATGTGTATAGTTATGTCCAAAATTCCGATTAAAATCTCGGTTCTTTTTTTTATTCCCATTTCGAGAAAGCGATTTTCAAATTCTCTAATTTGGGGGCGCATTATAATCATTAGTTAGAATTTTGATTTGAAAGAATTTTATTATATAATAGACCTTTTTATTATACAAAATAATCGATATTTTTTATCTAAGAGGCAAATATATTTATTTGTTGCAAAAATATATTTATTTGTTTGAAGTAAATTTTATATTATATAGGTGAATATAAAAAATGAATCCTTCTATCAGGTAAAAAAAAATTTAATTTGCTTAAGTATATCCGATATGTAATAATTCAAAAGATTTTGATCTTTTTTTTTTGCGTAACCAGATCCGAAGCGTGTCAAATGATCAACGTACCTTTTCAGAACTGATGAATAAAAATACTTCATACACGCATCCGGTATTGTCAAGGACAACATTCGATACTTTCATATATATATATTATTATACGCGTAATATTTTTTATATATAGAACTTTAAGACACGGAAATCTCATTTCAAATTGTTTGACTAAAAAAATAATGATCACAATATTTTTTTTTAATTAGAATATTGTTACAATTAATACAAATATGAAAATTAAAATAATTTTTTTATATTAAAGAAGAAATATAATTATAACTATTTATAACTATACTTGATTATTATCAAATAAATATTTAGTTGCACCAAATAATTTTTATTTGAATCGAATTTTATTTTTCAGTGTAATAAATTATATATGCAGACAACATTGTCTCTCGGCTAATTAAAATGTCGATGGCATAAAATTCAAGTTGGAAGCATAGTTGAATTGTTCAATTAGGATAAGATACACATACATTCGTGTATGTCGTGTCAACGAGTAAGGAGCATTTAACGTGCTTCGGTGTCTTAATACCAATGTGGGAATAAAGTGCGTGATATCCTTCATTGAATCTATATATATAATGTCGAGAGTTTAAAAAAATAAGAGGGGGGAAGAACAGTTGAAAACTTAAAAAGCAATGGACAAATAGTATTATATATGCCAACGTGAAAGTATGTGCGCGGGATATGTCCATTATAATTCGACAAGAGTGTCCGGTTTGAGTTTCAAATTCTCTCTCTCAGACCATTAATAACTCACGTTCTGATTCAATGCCATTTTATAACAACAATAATAAAATTTTTTACTTCGCTAAAAATAACAGCTTCTTTCTTTTGTAACCTTCTATCTCCAATAAGTCTTTAGTTTTCATTATTTTTTATTAATAATTAAATTAATTAAATAATTAGTTAAATGAAATATTAAATAAATTTTAATTTACAAAAAAAAAAATTGTAAATCCTATTGTGAACCTTATTTTATAAAATCAAATTGCGTGACATTTTTATCAAAAATTCCCTGTCAAAATAATATTAAAAAAAGGAACACATATATATATAAAGTGATCGTTAAGACAAAAAATAAAATAAAAAGGAAAAAAAAATTGACGGTTATATACATGGCCAGATTGTCGGTGAAGCTCTTTCGTCGGAAGCGTGGGAACATAAGATCTGAGTTCTTCCCAAAACAAAACACGAGCCGCGCAAAAGAAGAAAGGCGCGCACAAGTGTGACGACAAGAGGGCACGCGACGCACCTGATCGCCGCCTTTGCCACCCTGTGTGAAAGCCAATCTCCTCTCCGCCCCCACCGTCACTTTATTAAGCTGTTACCTCAACTTGAGCACGCCCCCGCGTGCCTACTCTCTCTCTCTCTTTCTCTCTCTTTAAATCTGAATCAGTGAAAAGTGAGCTACTAATTCAAATTAATAAGAATTTTCACTAATTAGTCACTTTTTAGTAAAAATTTAGTAAAAAAATACTATAAATCAAATAGTAATATTTTACTAAAAATTTAGTAAAAAAATTCTTACTAATGTTTATGTAGATACTGCTTTTTTTTTGTAGATACGCTTTTCTTTACGTTGGATTTTATGCAAAGACAATGTAGATATACGATAATTGTGAAGCGTATTCAGTAGTTACGGTATTTAATTTTAATTAATTAATTTAAAGAACATATTTATTTATTATTTAAACAAATAATAAATTAAATTCCTTTAATAATCAAATAAATTAATTAATTAATTAACAAAATATAAAACGTTTTAATATTAAATAAATTAATGAAATAAAAAAAAATGTTGTCACGTGACTCGTGACATTATTATTATTGTATATTTAAAAACGAGTTAAAGATGAAGAAACATATTTGTAGATGAGAAAATAAAATGATGATGTTCCTGCACTTGAGTGAATGCAAAAAAATATAGAATCGCCTAATGACATAATATGCTCTCTCGCAAGTTCACTCAAAGTATGACTCCAGGGTCCTTGCGCCTTGTGAGACAGCACAGGCACATTCAATGGCTATATATATATATATGTAAAAGTGACGCCGTATGTATATGCATGTTACACATGTGACCACACTCTCAATAAGAAAATATGTCTATTATGTTGTTACAATAACGATATCAATTCATTGAACCATTTCTGGCTCTCTTTGCAAGCTCATTGTCTTGAAACGATTGTTAGGTGCTTGCATTTGATGACATAAGTTCTTACCATTGATACCCCTGCCTATATATATATATAGATATAATCGTTGCATTAAAGAAAGTTAAGAGAAAATAAATTGTCACCAACTATGATTATATATACTCATTACCAGTAACCATTGATTTTGGAAAAATACTATAAATTATACCATAAATTATAAATAAAATATAAATTACCTGCTTACATAAATTGATGTCTTCAAAAGCTTATCTGCATCAGAAATGTAGTCGTATCTGCAAAAGAATAGAAGTAAAATTAATTAAAACCTAGGTCTTTTTATTTTTGTTGTATTAAAAGACAATTTGAATTTTTTATTGTAATTTAAGTGATAAGCGTAAATTTTAGTCAGAAAAAAAATTGTTTCGATTTTTGCATATTTGTAAAATAAGTGGCAAAGATGCTTTTTAGTCAGACAAAATTGTTTCAAATTGATGTTTGATTTTTATAAGTAGTAAAAGTCAGTATTAGTCAGACAGTAAAAAAAATTATTTTTTCTATCAGCAGTAAAAGACAGTTTTAGTCAGACCAAATGCGTTTAAAATTCATGCAATTTCAATTTAAGTAGTAAAAGTAAATATTAATCAGACGTAATAGTAATTTACAAATCAGTGATAAAAGTTAATTTCAGTCAAGACATATTTTTTGTATCAGTAGCAAAAGTCAGTTTTAGTCAGACAACATTTGTATGTATTTTTTTTTAAATTGTAATTATAAAAGTGAACGAAAAGTAAATTTTTAAACTCATCTACTTTGCTTGAGTTTATGAAAAAATCCTGCTAAAGAATAGGGTATCTACAAAAAATTTACCCGTATCTACATAGATATATGGAAAAAATTTAAACATTGAGTTTTAATTTCTTAGAAGAATTAAAAAAAAATCTATTCTAGAAGGAAGAATACAATTGATTTATTGAATTTAAGAGGCGGAAGCAAAGAAATCTGGGCCCCCTTAGATTAACCTAATCAAGTTCAGTTTGCGGCGTTGACGGCCCTTGGGGTCACAATGGAGACATTAAATCTTCAGTACGAATTTATTAAAGTCAGTATACTTTTGATGTATATATCTTTTTTGCTATATTAATTCTTCAATATTCTAGTCACTTTATTTCAAATTGATAAATTAATATAAAATTGTAATTATAATTAAATTACCTAATAAGTAAAAAATAAAATATTATTAAGATTGATAAATGAATTTGTATTATTATGTAGATCAATTTTACGTATCAGAAACAAAAAAATGTCTCGCATTTCTGAGGAATTTTCTTTTCTTTTTTATTTTTTTGAATAATCCAAGGAGCCGATGACGTTAATTCCCATTGGAGGCACTTAGCAAATTCCACGGGCAACGAGAGTCTAACGTCATTATAAAGTTGAAAATTTACATACGGCGCCACATAAGGAAAGTTGCTTTTCGATTTTTTTTTCTTCTAATCAATAATTGTTTCAACTCAAGAGAATATATAAAAAAAAATTCCGTTCTACAATTCAAAATAAACATTTCATCGTTTTGGAATTTCAAAATTTACGATCAATTTTTCTTGTCCCAGTGCAGATTTAATTTTAATTTTTTTTTAATACTACAATTTAATTTCAAATTTACTTTTTAACTTTTTTAAGGAGGTGGAAATTTTAGTCCAAATTTCTATAACAATTGAATTTAAAAAAATCGGTTTTAGTTTTTATTATCATTTTGCCAAGAGTCAAATTTAAAAAATTTTTTTTATTTTTTCATTTTGTTGTATATTATTGACGCAAGTGATATTTTTCCTGACAAAGTTTCTTCAATCTCTCAATTCCAATTTCCCTCCTCAAATAATAACAATTCTCCCACGAATCAAGAAGAAGATTATAATATTTTTGCTCTTCAAAATATTTAAAATATTTAAATGTTATTGATGTGGGAAAAATTTTTTCAAAATTACCCCTTCTCAATTCTTCATCCTCGTGTCGAATTAAAATTCTCACATCGTCTGATGTTAATTTTTCTAATATAGTTGATAAATAATTGTCACGTTTTTTTATTTTTAAAAATTTTTCATGTTTCTCAATTTCATTGGAATTTAATTTTTTGTCATACAATTGATAATTGTGAAATAAAATTTCTTCACCGTGTATTTTTGATAAAATTTCATTTTCCTCTATTATATTATTGGGTAGATGAAAACCAACGAGATTTAAAAGATTTTCAGTTAATTCACCTTTAATAATATCACACAATGGAGTATTGGCAACCATTGATGGACAACTATTAACTTCCAATAGCCATGGTTTTAAATTCTCATCGATAATAATATCAAAACCAAATAATTGATATGCATTATAACTGGATGATAATTTTTCCATAAAAATTTTTGTCAATGAATTTTCAGCTGTTAAAATTGTTTTAATAACAATATCCTTAATGCATGTCCATAATTTTGGTACATTTGTATTTTTATTATTTTTCATTAAGTACGTCCATAAACTCTGTAATGACCACATATTACCCCTACAAGATTTAACAGAATCATTGCCCACAAATTGTGGACTATATTTATTGATACTTGTATTTGTCAAATGCATAAATTTATCATCAAGATATTTGGAATTTGTTAAATATTTTTCTGTGGCAATTCTCACAAGACCCTCGTAGTATAAATAAATTTTTAATGGATTTAAACATGTCACCAATACATAAAGACGAAGATCAAATTTTAAATTATTTATCAATTGTGGTTTTGATAAATAATTTTGTATAATGTGAGGCAAATGTCGTGGTATTTGGCAATATTTTGAAATTACACGTATTCCTTGTCCGGCACAAAAATTTGGTGGTTTCACAATCCAAAATCCACCTTCTTTTGTTATACGTTTTTTAAATTTTAAACACTCATCTGGTAATATATAACTCGTTGGCATATAATTGAAATTGGCACCAAATTTTTTTCTCATACGACGATAATTTTTACAGAGATTTATTTTATCACATAATTCATTGATGGAGGGAAATTGATTTATTTTTTGATATAATTTCAAATTTTCTATATTCATTGAAGTGGGGGAAACAATCCAAATGCCAAGCCAAGGATCGTGAAAATTTTTTGTTAATGAAAAACCGGAATATTTTAATGTTTTGTATAAAACAAGTGGTGATCCACTATTTTTCCATACGAGATGTTTGAGAAATTCTTTAGGAAGATCAGGTGATTTCTCGTTTTTCTGAAATTAATTTCAAAAAAAATGTATTGACTTTAAAAAATTTTTTTAAAATCTTAATTATATTCCAATGAATCTGGGGCAAGGACTAAAGTTTGCGTGATATGAAATAAATATTTACGTGACTTGAATATTAATAACTAAAAAAAAAATAATTTTTATCGTGAATTTTTAATTTTGTTGTTGTTAATATTTATAATAAAGTTTTACGTTTGCATAATGAAAGACGATATATTGTGGCACGTGGGCGAAAAGACTCTTCCGCAATGGTAGTTGAAGTTTTTTATTATTATTATTATTATTTTTATTTGCACCCTGTTGAACGAGTTGACTACGAGCTATCAATGACTCGGTGTTCTCGATATATAAAAACATCTCGTCGTTCTCATTTAACCATATATCTGATAACTTGCCTCCTTGGGTACCAGTTGAGGCATCTTTTTTCCAATTATACATAATTTGCATCCTGAATCTTCCTTCACTCACTACACTTAACTTTATACCAATAACCGTTACCTTAATCACTCCAACTATAGTTTATTTTTATTTTTTTCTATATTTTTTTAGTTTTTTCTTGTTACATTTTAATTGTTTTTTTTTATTAATCAGCTGGCTCGTATTTTTTTCCATCAAAAATATTATACAATTTTTAATTTTTTTTTTTAATTAAATTATACTTTTATCAAATTTTTATTCATTTTATGTAAATTTTATATGTTTATAAAAATCCTTATTTGATGATTAAAAAAAAAATTGGTAATAAAAATTTTTTAGGTTGAATATTTATTTTCTTTTTTATAAGATGAAGTTGGTAATTTAACGTAATCGAAACATTCAGGGGTATAATTCAATTTGAAATATTAATTATTTTATTAATTTAATTAAATGTTTTAAAAATAGTTAATTTAAAAAAAAATGTTGAAATTTTAGGATTATTTTTTCCATACAGAAAAAGAATATGTCTTTCATTTTTGCCGTCGATTTTAGTTTCACAAAATAAATGCATTTTTTCTTTTTAACATTCCATTGCAAATAGCACTTTTACAGCCTTCGAAAAAATAAATAAAAATAAAAAGGTAGCGTGTATATATGTATATATAAAAGCCGCTATATTTGCTGTACGTCTTTCGAATTCGAGCCTCTTAATAACTCTTTTGATGACTTTTGCTGCCGTCAATGACCTACAATTATAAAATAAAAATCAACTTTTAATATATTTTTTTCAAATTTAAAAAAAAATTTCTCTAAATTCGTAAAATTAAAATTTTCCTATAAATTAAAAACTAAATTTCAAATTCGTTTTCGATTAAAAAAAATTTAGGTAAATTGTATTGCAAAAAGTGGAATTATATATATATATTTATCTTGTGAATAATCTCATTTATTTTTAGTGTTCGAATAATTATTACACTCTTTTTTTTCATAAGTAGCGCTTAATTATACGTTTAAAGGTATTAATTATAATATATATATACATATATGGAGGAATCGGGTGATTTAATAAGTGTGCGCCAAGTCATCTGACAGCGCTTTCATTTCACTATATATAAAATATAATTATTGTTGCACAAACGTGTCGCGACAAGGTATATATATATATATAAAACTCTTATTTTCCATCGGAATATTAAAATTCCTCTCTTTTTTCACATAACAGAAAAAAAATTAATCTTTATAAATAAAAATTTATTTTATAATTATTTGATTGTAATTTTTTAATAAATAATAAATTATTTATTTCTATTAAATTATTTATTTATAATAAATATTAATAATAATTAATAATAAAATTTTATTGCAATAAATCAATAATGAACAGAGACAATATATTTTCATAAACAAATATAGATATAAATTTATCAAAATTTGATAAAATTTATTCAGGAAATAAAAATTTTAATTTAGTTTTTATTTGATGGCGCATTTAAAAAAAGATTCTTATCAGTGATTCATTCTCAATAAATCTCAAGTATATGATTAATGTGGTAATGTTAATACAAAATTTATAACCAATGAGGGTATACTGATAAAAGTCATTGTACTGAGGACTTACCCTACTTTGCAAAGTTTCACATTTTTTTTTTTTTTTTGCTTATTAACATGGTACCTACACACAAAAAGAGAAACTTTTTTTTATTCTTATCATGTACGACCCACACTTGTGTGTAATACAATATACAAGGAAAAAAAAGAGCAAAAATTTAAATTCAAAACATTTGCTTCATTATAGCTAAGTAAATAAGTTGTTGATAAGATAAAAAGAAAATAGTATGTATTCTGTGAAATTTGCAATTAGCAGCTTCAGTATAAAATGCGAGGTGTAGTAACGAGGAGAACCATTTGCAATTTGTCATTAAAAGAAAAGTGTGAAAAGAAAAATAATTAAAACAAAAATGAAGTGCATTCTTTTGTGTTGTGTTCTGGCATTTTGTGCCCTACAAGTAAGAATTGCAATTTTTTTTTTACATTTTGTTTAAAAAAAAATTCTTTCGTAAAAATCATTGTATTTTATTATTTTTTTCAATTGATACATTTTTACATTTACAAGACTAGTTGTAAGATTAAATTGTAAAATTAAAATTGTAAAATTAAATCATAAAGTATATGGTAAAATTTACAATAGTAACCATTTTTTTTAAATTAAAAAATAATTCATATTTTTTTCAATATTATTTTTCAAGACAACTTCTGCAGACAGATTGATGGATCAACTTTGGAAATTGCAATTTCAGGCAATGGAACAAATAAATTCAATTACAAATCCAATAATGAATCAAATTCGGGTTTGTAAAAAAAAACAAAAAACATTTTTCAATAAAATTAAATTTTCTCGAATGATATTTTTAATTTATTAACTAATAATTTATTTTATATTTATTATTTTTAGCAAGAAGTCGAAACTGCAAAAGCAAATGGAAAAAATGCTGAGCCTTGTTATGAGAGAGGAAGAATTTTAATGAAATCATACGTTGATCCCAGCTTCTCTGAATTAAGAACATGTCGAACGACTGCCCATTCAGCCCAAAATGTTGGGGTAAACAAAAATTCTTACTTTTTTTCTAAAAATAATTATTAAATATTTAATTATTAATAATAATTTAAATAATTTTTTTTAAGTTTAAGATTCAAAAATATTATTCATACTATTAATGACTTTTTATGCTAATATTATTAATTACCAATATTTAATATAATAATTATCTAATATTAATAATTAATAATATTAAAATTTTTACGAACATGTAATTATATAACGTTCTCTATTTTGTTCCACAGCTTGCAATTTCCTGCAATAACCGAGTTGTCGAGATTTTTAGAGCAAATGCAAATACAGTTCGTCCAGTCGCTACTTCGTGCATTACAAGTCTCTAAATAATTTTTTAACTCATGCATTTTATAATTTACAATTCTAAAAACTATTTGCTCATTCGATTTGCGAAATATGTGTTAAAACAAATTTTGATTTACAATTAATAAAAAACATTTCCTTTTTAATTTTCGTATTTTTATTTACCCAATTATTATCTTGTACTGTCAGATTTACAAAATAAATACTAAAAATTATTATATAAATATAAATTGGAAAGTCCTCGACAATTATATTTTAGAAACTGTGATTTTTCACATTTATCAGTATTTTGAACTCGGAATTTCCGGAATAATTAATTATTCTTAATGATATATTGTGTGCAACAATAATAAATGATTTCATTAACGAAATGAAAAAACAAATTAGATAAAAATTAGTATAAAAACCGATGCCTTAAAATGAGAATAAACCATTTTGCAATCTGCCATTTAAGGAAAAGTGTGGAATGAAAAAAAAATAAAACTATGAAGTCTATTCTTTTGTGTCTTATTGTGGCTGTTTGTGTCTTACAAGTAAGATTTGCAAATTTTTTCATTTTACATATACTTTTTGAAAAAAAAAAATTTTCTAAAATTTAAAATGGTTTAGTAAATTTTTGTATTAATTTTCATGTAGTGCATAAAAAAAATTAATAATTTCTTCAAGTAATATTTAAAATACTGAGTATTTTTTAAAAATATTTTTTAAAAATTAAAAAAAAAATTTTTCTCATCTTTCTATATTTTTTAGACAATGTCTGAAGGCAATCAGGTCAATAATTTAAACCTTGAAGCAGACAAACAAATCGTCGTCATACACAATCATGGAAATCTTACTGTAAACAGAAAAGACAAAACTTCGCCGGTAAAAAAGTGTATTTCACTATTTTCCCTCCAATTTCAAAATTTCAAATTTTCTCTTTAAATTATCGAAATAATAAAAAGAAACAAAAAAAAAATTTTTAATTATAGTTAGTGAAAATTTATTTTACAAAAAAAAAACATTTTCTTATTTTTTGCAAATATTTTTCAGACAATTTCTACAGACAAACAGGCAATGCAGGAAATAAATACAATTACAAATAAATGCATTACTGCAGTGAAGGTGGGAAAAAAGAAAAATAAAAATTTTTCAATAAATTTGAAAAATTTTCTTTTTAAATGTTATAATTTTAATTTGTGCTACATGTAATAATCCAGTTTTTGTATATTTTTGCTTTTAGAATAATATTAATGATAAAATAAAGTATGGACATGATTGTCAGTACTGTTATGATTGTCCGGACTGTTACAGAGTTGCAGAGAAAAAAATTCACGAAAAAAGATATGCCGCACTCGCCACTGTTGTGTCATGTGCAAAAAACAGTAGTAAACAGGTAACAAAAAAATATTTTTTTCTCCTATTTGTCTTTAAACCTTATTATTACATTGACAATGTAACATTATTAGATATATTATAATTATTAATTATATACTTTAATTATATGTTATAATATTATAATATTAATAATTATTAATGTTAATATTATTGATTAATAATTGTTAATTTTCATTATTATTTAATTTAATTTCTAAATTATTTTTTTTAATAATTAAATTAATTTAAAAAATTCTCTATTTTATAACAGAATGTGCATACATGTTATTCTTCTGCAACAGTTACATTCAATAATCAGGCAAATGGATTCGTAAAATACGCCAAAGAGTGTATTATAACTAGATGTTTGAATTCTAAATTTGTATAAAATTTTTTTAATAATAAAAATAAAAATACTCTTTTTTACTTTTGTATTTTCTTTTTTAATTATATTACTTTTATCTTCTACAATTGTAATATATATTCAAAGTGTCATATTTTTATCAATATCATTTTAAAATTTTTATTTAAATTAAAATTTTTTTTGAGACTTTGGAAGAGAAAACCAGAATTCTAAAAAAATTTATTTATGAATCAATAATAATTTTTACGCTTTTGGCGTTGATTCTTTTTCTCAGTGTATAGGAGAAAGAAACGAGTAACTCTTTATGATAAGATAAACCAATATAGTATAAAAACCGATGTCAAGTAGTAAGCAGAATCATTTGCAATTCGTTTTGTAAGAAAGTGTGAAAGAGAAAATAAAATAACATGAAGTGCATTTTTTTGTCTTTTATTCTGGCTTTTTATACCTTACAAGTAAGATTTGTAAATTTTTCATTTTACAATTTTTAAAACTATTTTTTTATTAATTAAAATTTTTTGTTCTAATCCCATTATTTATTATTAAAATTTTCCATTAACATGGTTTTAGAAAGAAAAAGAAATCAGTTTAAAAATTGTTTAAATTAAAGCAATATTTAAAATATTCTAATTTTGTTCAAAACTTTAGTGAATTTTATCTTTTTTTGTTTTTTGCAATTTTTTTCAGGCACCTTCTACAGGCAGAACAATCAACAATTTAGAATTTCGTGAAAAAGAACAATTCGTCAATCTTAAGTTACGTGACAATTTTCCGGTAAAAGAAATAATCATTTCTTCTACTCTGTTCCTCTTTAAGAATTTAATTTATGTAATTTTAAAAAAAGTCCGAATGGACAGCGGGCTTTTGTGCTAAATAAATAAATAAAATAAATATATAAGAGTTTATTTTTTTTAAAAATACACGTATATTTTTCAGACAACTTTTGAAAACAATCAAACGTATCCAAAAACAGTCAACAATTTAAACTTAGATGCAATAAATCAAACCATCATCATACAAAATCATGGGAATCTTAATTTACACGGAACAAATGAAAATTTACCCATAAATGAATATAGACTGAGTGACGAAATCATAAAATGGAAATTAGATACAGCGAAAATAATTTTCAAGACTGCAAGAGAATTCATACCTCCTTTACAGGTTAGAAAAATTATTTTTTCATTTTTCAATAAATTAAGAAAACTTTTTTTTTCAAATTTTACTATATATATTAGAATTAATAATAAATTCAACATTGCTGCTTTTTAGAAACTGATGCAGGGATTTATGGAAACAAATTTCACAAAATTTTAATTTAAGAAAAAGAGCCTGCAGAATCACGTGCCAATAAGGATAAAATAGGTACACTGAAAAGGTGAAAAAAAAAATATTTTCTTCTACTATTTCTCTTTAAATATTATTAAATATTACGAATTACGATATTAATTTAATATTATTAAATTATTAGATATTATTAATATGAATAATTATTTTATTATTATTAAATACCTAATTATTAATTAATAAAATAAATTAAAAACAAATTATATCCATGTTTAATAATAAAAATTTTTGTTATTAAGTATTTTCATTTCTAAAAACTATTTATTTATATTATCATTCTGATAATTATTTAAACAGAACTGGAAAATCCTCATCATGTTTTAAAACAAAATTTCACATTACATGACAACAAAAAATATTTTTTGATATTTTAACGGTAATTTCCAGATGGAGTTTCTTAAGACATAAACAAGTAATTATTTACTTTTATCAAATATCCCACTTGTGTAGTATACAATAAATGAGGATAAAAAAAGAGCAAAGTTCAATTTCAAATCTTTTTTTTTTTATTAACTAAGTGTAAAATTTGATAATGAGATAATCATTAGCATAAAAACCCATGGCAAAGTAGTGAGAATAATAATTTACAATCCGTTATTCAGGAAAGTGTTAAAAGCAAAAAAAAAGATGATTTTTTTGTGTTTTGTGACTTTTTGTCTCTTACAAGTAAGATTTGTAAATTTTTAGATAAAAAAAATAGAAAAAACTGTTTTCCAAATAGTTTATTATTAGATATTTATAATAATTAGTTTTTTAATTAATTAAGTCTTTTGAGTGTAAAAGAAAGTGTTGTAAACACATTTTGTAAAATTTACAAATTAAGTAAACTGTTAATTAAATTTAAGAATTGATTATAAAAAAAAAGAAAAAAAACACATTTCTATTTTTTAGACAACTTTTGCAGCCAAAACAAACAACAACTTAAATTTTGACGCAGAGAAACAAATAATCGTGATAAAAAATCATGGAAATATTACTATAACCAAAAAAGAAAATGTTGAACCTCTGGTAAGAAAAAATGTAATAATTCTTTTATAAAAATTATTATAACAAAAAAATGTTCATGAAATTTCAAATATAAATTACAATGCATAATTATTTATAGAAAAAAATATATTACTAACCTTATAGCCATCAATCGATTTCACATGATAAGATCAGCATGAAAGACATACGCGATTTAAAAAATTTCGAACACTCCCGAAATCACACTTAAAGAAACGAAATACTTTTTTTCTAAAACAATTTAAACGATCGCGATTTCAAGAATTTCGAACACTCCCGGATTAAAAAAAAATTACTGAAATGAAAGAAAAATTTAACACTTAAAATTTTTTCGTTTGCGTATTAAAAGATTTGAAATCTGAAAATATAAAAAATAAAAGACAATAAAGAAAATTGTGTAATAGATATAAAATTAAAAATTTTTAAATTCACACTCCCGTTGAAAACGTTTAGACAGGTCAAGAAAGGAATTGCAACTGAATTAATTATTTTTGAAATTTTCCAACAATTGTTTATTACCTGCGGTTCAAGGTTATATTTGGGGTTTTCCTTTGTTATACTTCAATGTAAATACCAGCTCGGAATGTAGGTATAAATATAATTTAAAAATCGACACATTTATTAAGAAATTATAATTTTTATTATATTTTATTTATATTTTTAAATTTAAATATTATTTCACTTATGTTTTATATTTAAAGTCGTTTTTTTTTTAAATTGCATTTTAAAAGTGCTCTAAATTCGTTTTTTTCGAGTTTTATAAAATGAAAATTTATTTAAAAAAATAAATACATTTTATTTTGTTTTCAATATATTTTAGACAACTTCTGCACAAAAACATATGGATCTCATTAATAAATTGCTAAAAATAAGCAATCAACGAATAGACAATATTAAATTGAAATTCTTCAATGACATTAAGGTTTTTTAAAAAATTAAAAATTTATTAATTAAATTTTTAAATATGAATTTTAATAATAATTTTATAATGTTGCATTTAGAAAGATGCTGCAATAATAAAGGGAAATTATTATGAAACTTGCAATAAGAAAGCAAAAATAGCAATTGATGATGAAGTTAACAAAAGATTCAACAATTTAGAAAAATGTAAAACAAGCGAATTGTACAACATTGCGGTAAGAAAAAAAAAATTATTTCTTCTATTCTATCTTTTTGAAAATTTTTTATCAATTATTATTTATATATTAATATTATTAACATTGTATTCTGTTTTTTTAATAGCTTGTGACTATTTGCAATGTGAAAGAAGTTGAAGGTTTCCGTTTAAATGCATATAAATTTCGTCTCACGTTTAAAGACTGTATTAAAAAGAAATTTTAAGTTTTAATATAATAAAAACTAGAACCTTTTTTTAAATGAAAAATTATTATACTTCAATTATTATTTTTCAAAACAAATTTTTAGAATAATTATTTAGATAGTAAAAATTAGAATTTCGTTCCCTTCAAATTTTTTTAGAGATATATAGGAAAGGGAATGAAAAAATGTCAGTATTATTAAAAAAAGAATTTACAAAACATTAATGAAAAATGATGTATATTAAAATCAGATTCAGTACATGGATATCACGATGACAATATATATATGATTCTGATAATGAAGGCACAAAAATTACGTGAATTTGTTGTCGATGAAATGTGAAAACAATATTATTCTCATAAATAGAGTATATATTTTCATCGACGTCAATTTATCACATTTTTTCAATTTGTTTTTTTGTTTCTTTAGATATTTCTTAGCAAAAATCTCGTGAACTTGTTTTTTTAGACTCTCGAAATTTTCGAATATCTTTATAATTTTTATATTTTATTTCAATTATCAGTGTTTCGGAGATTATATTTTTTTTTGTGACAAATACCAGTCCAGCGGTTAAAAATAATTTTTTTTTTATAAAAATTAATATTTTCAAAAATTACAGGCAGTTCAATAATTATTATTAAATAATAATAAATCCTTAAGTAACAATTTTTATTTTTATATACTCTTTTTAAAAAAAAGCAGAGATAATAAATATCCATTTACATACTTGAATCACTCGTTTAAAAACAAAAAAAAACAAAATTCGAACAAATCTCGCAGGTAATTAATAAAAACAATGAATAATGAATTAACAATGTGAATTTAAAAAATGATTCTTCAAATTTTTTCATCTATAAATTTTCTATTTAATTTGAGAATAAAGCCGGATAAAAATTATTAAAATTTGGCTGTGTATTTTTTATCTATTTTTTTCTAATTTTTTTGAACACTATAATAATTGCTAACATCGCGCTTCTTTTCAGTAAAAAAAAGCAAAGACTTTATGCAAAAAAAAAATCGATTTTGCTAATTACTAATCGATTTATACTCATAAAAAAAATCCATGCCAAAAATTAATTCTGAATTTGTATTAAGTTTTCTTTTGAATGAAATGTAGTAAAATTTCTTAATTTCATCAAAAAGCTTTTCTTAAATTAAGTACTAGTATCTTAAAATAAAAAAAATCTCCTTTTTTAAAGTTTTGTTGAAATTCAGTAATTTTTTCAATTTCAGTAAAAAATTTTTTTTTCAAATTTAAATACAAGTATTTTTTTAATTTAGATAATCTTTTTTTACACGACGAAAAGTCGTGCGTCATAGCTGAAATCCAGTATTTTTTAATTAGATTCTTTCTTTCTCTTTTTGACATGGAAAAAATTTTCTAAATATCAGTAAATTTTTGTTATTAATTTTTTTTTGGCACCCGTATAATTTAAAAAATATTTGACAGCATATTATTTTCATCATGAATTTTTGGCACGAATTTTATGAGCTAAAAAAAAAGAATTCATATCCTATCTAACTATAAATCATTATAATATACTGAAAGAGCATTTATCAGGGTGACAATGGCAGTGTATACATAAATATTTATATAATTTAGCCTAAACATTATGCTGCAAATGATACTTAGTCTTGCAAAGTTTTTGCAATCGAGCAATGCCCTCATCCCGATTATTGGCATATTTCGCTTCCCAAGCATCGAGCAACATATTGTAATATCTCGGCGTTTCAAAATAATGAAAATATTCATGGCTAGTGGCAGTGGGAAAAATTTTCTCAAACCTATCCAATTGCGTGAGTTCATCTTCATAAACAATTAAATGTCTCACATCATCGGGCGTTAAATCATCAATAATTTCATCTAAATAATCATCGCGATCTTGTGTATTAACATATTGATATTGTTTTTGTCGTTCCTGAAAGCTCAATGTCATTCGATGTAATCGATAATCCTGACAAACTGGTTCAAATTGATAACGTTTTGCTAAATTATCAATTTCCTGTTGTCCCAAACATATTGGCAATTGATAGCCAACAATATTGAATACATTTCTAATTAATGGACCCTTAACAGCAACATCCAATGGCGATGCCGATTGTAATGATGGCGATATATTTACTTCCAATAGCCACGGTTTTAAATTTTCATCAAGAAGAATATCAACACCAAATAATTCATAACAATTGTATCTTGAATTAACGTTTGCCTTGGTGAATCCATTAATTGACGATTCACCGGCAATCATTGTTTTAATCACCATTTCCTTCATAGTTGACCATAATTTTTCAACATTCACTTGTCGTTTCTCAAGATAATTCCACAATGTCTTGATGGTCCATTTGTGTCCTGAACATGAATCGGGACTATCGTTGTTTGTATAGGAAGCACTTGATTTATTGATACTATAATTGGTGAGATGCATAAAACGATCGCTGAGATAATTAATGTCATCGCTGTATTTGACGGAGGCAAAACGAACGAGTCCATTTGGATAGAGGTAGATGCGAAGTGGATTGAAACTTGTGACAAGAACATAGAGACGAAGATCGAACTTGGCACCGTCAATGAGCATTGGTTTTGCAATATATTGTTGAACGATAATTGGCCGTTTCTTTGGTATTTGTGACCATTTATTAACAACACGAATACCAGTGCCACGCGCCGATGCCGGTGGTTTGATAATCCATTTTTCTTTGTTGCCCTGCTTCTCCCATATTTGACGAAAACTCCTTAAATCCTGTGGAAGCACATATGTTCGTGGTATAAAGTCAAATTCTTTTTTACCATATTTAATCATCATACGATTAAAATTACGCCATAGGCGATCTTTGCGGCCAATTTGAAATGTACCGGGAAAATGATTGATTTTCTGTGATTCTTTAATGCTCTTGAACGATACTGATGTCATGTGTTTGCCCCATGTACCGCACCAGTCTTGGGATTTTTTTAACAATCGATAACCAGAATTGATGAGTGTACGTCGAACAAGTTGTGGTGTTATTGTGCTCAATCGCCATTTTAAGTGTTTCGTGACTTCGTGTGGTAAACTTGAGCCATTACATTCGTAGGATTGAAAGGCAATGTAAGGCGCAACGTTAGCAAAGAGACTCTTTCGAAACGGAAGTGCTGTTGATTTTTCGCCTGTGGCGTCAATTTCGCTGATTGTACAGAGTGAACCCTCGTCATAGGATGCAACATCCTCTTGATCCTCATCGGTTTGTGACTCAAGCTCAGCCTCATCATCGATCGAATTCACGCGAACGATTTCCTGATGATTATTATAGGTGAGAACGTCCATAACAAATAATTCCCTTAATTCAATCTGTAAAATATGAAAATAACAATCTAGAATCATTTTTTTTGGTTCTTGAAATTAATTCGTTTAGAATTCACTTTTTTCCATCCATTCAGTGATCCATCAGTTAAAAAATGGAATCTATTTTTTAACTTTTGATTCATATCATTCAATTTTAAAAAAAAATACAATTTCTTCATCAGTTCATTCTTTTACTAATCCATTTAATTTTCTTACCATATCAAATTTGGAAAAAATAAGAATCATTTCTTCATCAGTTCATTCTTTCATTAATCCATTTAATTTTCTTATTCAAATAATCCATTCATTAATCCACATCAAATTTGGAAAAAGGAATTCTTTCTTCATTAATTATAATTATTTAAACAAAATTTTTTTAATTAAAAAAATTAATGTAATTATAAAAAAAAGTAAAACATGAAAGAAAATTGTAATGAGGTGAAAAATAGTGACAATTTTTGATGCCACAGTACGATAAACAATATTAATTAAAGATTTTTTGCAATTTTTTTCTTCATTATTATAATTAATGCAAGCAATAAGCATATTCTATCGCAAACAGTTATCAAAGATATCTTCGATTTCTTCTCGTTTCCATTAAATTAAAACCGAGCAAGATATATAGTAATGTAATATATATACATATATAAAAAAAACTGTCAAACTTGAAGGAACATGTCCGGTTCTCACGGGACTTGTTTTGCTATGGCTGCCGCCGTTTTGCGACGATGCTGGTATTTATCGCTTGATTAAGTATTTTTTCTTTCTTTTGTTAAAAAAAAAAAAAAATTAAAAAAAGCATTCTTTAAAGCGGTAATTAAAGTCTTATATTAATGACACGAGACTGTCGCAAAATGCTTATTGCCAAAACAGTCAAAAAGAAAGTTACGCACTTACTTATCACAGGAGCCCTCCAGGAGTTTGCATCCTTGCGGCTCGATCACAGATAACTGAAAGAATAATGACGTGCAATTATTAATAAAATCCTATCTTCCAATAGGGGCTATTAAAATTTATTAAATCGTCACTACAAACAGTCTACTGATTGCAAAAAAAAAGAAATAATAAAAATTCATTACATCTGTTTTTGTAAATTAATTATTAATTAATCTCCTTTTTTTATCTTTCAATAAAAATGAGAGAAAATTTTAATTTTCTTTTTAATAAAACTATATATTTGATTTTCATTTTATTTATGAGAAACAAAAATTTTAAAAATTATATTTACCTCCCATCCATAATTGCAATGAAAATTTTAAAGATCATAATCTTAATTCAAAAATATATATTGTAGAAAAAAAAGATTAATAAATTCATCAATGGTAAAGATAAATGCTTTTTAAATACTATCATCAACGAACAACTGAATAATGAATATTTATTATTTCTCATTTTTGTCACCCTTTGGTTACATTTAATATATTCATGTACATGTCAAAGCTCAACAGGTGGTCATCCAGATTTTTTTTCCAAACTTTTGCATTATAATTATTTATTCATAATCAAGATGAACAAAAAAAAATAAACAGGACAACGTAAAATTAATTCCCTAAAACGTAAACATGTAAAAATTTTTTTATAAAAATATTGAAACAACAAAAACAGTTGCCATCATCAATCATGATTTCAACTTGTCTCACTATTTTTTTTTCTCTATCAAAATTATATTAGCCTTCGTAAATTAAATAAAATTTCTGCCAATTTTATCATTCATTTTTTTATGATAATTTAAATCATAATAATAATAATAATAATAATAGTAATAATAATAATTATTATAATAATAAATTATGTTTCTTATAAAATAATAAAAAATTTTAAGTAGCAAGTTTATATAATTGAATCAATATTTAATTAATAAATAATAAAAATAGTAAAATAGTTAAGTAATAATAATGTTAAAGATTTAATATAAAATTTAAATTAATCTAAAAACGACAAGGACAAAGGTTGGGAAAATGATTTGTTTTTTCAAACAAGTGATAAAACATGAGATTTTTTTTATGAAAAATGATAATATTTTATTATAACATAATATCTTTTAGAAATAAATCACAAGAGAAAAATTGAATAATATCCCTCTCTCTAGAGAGAGAGATAGAGACAATAAAACAGTAGTTTTAATAGTGCATATAGAATGAAACATTTTCTTAAAAACATATAACATAAAAAACTCTTCGATTTACAATATATAAAACATAATATTTTTTTTTCTTGTTTTTTTTTAAAAGTGAGAAAATCATATCAGGTACAACAACAATATTCCCTATCACAGACATCACTTAAAGCTTCATCACCCTATACATTTTTTTTTCTCTTTGAATATTATATAATTTATTCAATAATAATTGCATTTGCAAAGAAAAACACTTTCATTATTACAGTAAAATGAGAATGTCAAAAAAGAGAACAAGATCTCTAATAATTTTCACTTTTTTTTCACATGGAAGACAAATGGATTGTCGTTTGTTTTTTCTTCATCCTCGTCGAGAGCGACGGCAAATATTACATCTTCAAATTGATCAAGAAGATTGTAAAAAAAATTAAGCACAAATTTTAACAACATCCCTGTTGTAAAATGCTTCTTCACCAAGGTCGCCAAACTGCTGCTGATGATAATTCTGAATCACCACAACTGCTCATCTCACTCATTGGACTTTGTGGTGGTGTGTAGATTTGTGGCATAACATTAACTTTTGTTGTTGTACCTTTATGTTGTTGCTGTTGTTGTTCCTTGATAGCCGGTCCCTCTAGTCGTCGAAGACAACCACCAAGATGTCTCATAAGTTGAGCGCCGGCTGCTGGATGTACAGCGGCAGCAACTGGTGTTGATAAAAATGTTGACACCTCCTGTGCGCACTGCGTAAATCCATCACGAAAACGATCAGCATAAGTATTCTCAGGTGTCAATGTCAAACGACGTGCTGCTCTCAATGTATGAAGATGACGTACTGTCAATTCAAGAATGTCAGCCTTCTCCAATTTTGCAACATTCTCGCCCTCAGCCTGTAGTGCAGTCACCATTAGATCCTTTAATTCATCCAAACAACGATTGATTCTGGCACGTCGTTTACGCTCCAACATTGGTTTCATCACTTTTCTGTATTGATAGGTTCGTGACACTGGTTCCTCGTACTCCATACCACCGACAGCTGTGTAACTTGTGTGTGGTGCCATTTTTTGATAAATAAAAACACTGTCACTGATCACAAACGTTGATTTCAATTGGTTTTGATAAACTCAGAGAAAGAACAACCTCGGAGTGCCGAGCTGTACTGTTTCGATACTGAGTGGTTTCTGAATGTTAGTGGGGATTGTGATGGCTTATATAGGCGGACGTGGTCCCCACCATAAGCTAAGGGAGACTTTGGTTGAGACGCATCAAAGTGGGGACCTACAGAAGGATGAGTGATGGAGGGAGGGGGTGTGCTATTGAAGGCAGCCACCAGCCGGAGCGTATCGTGGGAAGCTCACGGGCCAGAACGTTCCCACAGAGAGAGAATCTATACATACGGCAGCCCTCTGCGGGGCCCAAGAGGTTGTGAGGGGTCAGGAGTAAGGGAATTTTCGAGGCATTGAGATCGACACACCTGCACCCTTCTTGTAGCACATGTATAGGAATATCGGCCACGTCATTGCCTAACACACGACGGGGGGAAACAAGCTTTTGAAAGGTGACGCGCGACCAGCACGAGAATGCCTCGCGCGACTGTTAACTTTGTCCTCTTTGGTTCCTCTTTTGCTTCCTTCAAAGATTTGTCCTTAGTATCATCATTCTCAATCCTTTTCTTCTCCTTTACTCTTTTCTTTTTATTCTTCATATTTGCTACCGAAATCTTGATTTTGTTGGGTGATATTATGTATTCTTTGCTGCTGTAGATTTAGCTACACTGAAAATGGGATTTGGGTTTGACAACAAAAAAGTTTGTTTGGTATTTAAACCAAAATTTGTTGTTTGTTGCCTCAAGAAAATTTTATCCTTTTTTGCTTTCTAGAAGCGTGTCTTTTTCCTTTTCTGATTCTTTTTTTCGGATTTATTTTTTCTGATTTTTTGATTTTCACAGAAAATTAAAAGGCATTAAAATAAGCTGCAACGCTTATTATTTTAATACCAAAATGGATTAAAATATTCAAAATTGGATTAAAATAATAAGCGTTGCAGCTTATTTTAATGCCTTTTAATTTTTTGTGTTAGTAAAATCAAAATTGTACTCATTTTTTTGCTATTCCAGCAACGTGTTTTTTGTTGAACGATAAATAGACTAAAAGATGACACTCGCTGAAATGAAAACTGTCGTATGTGCATTCGCGCACGCGACTTAATGACGCGAATGATATTTCTGATATATATATATAGATACACAGCAGCAAGTTGATCGCACGAGCTCCTGGACAGATCAAAACTGCGATAATTCATGTTTACCATTAACCTTATCTATATCTCAACACTGATCTTTAGAATAATCATCAGACTTTACTCCAATTACAATTTTTTTTGTTCATTTCTCAAAAATTTATTTTCATAATTTGTTAATTCTTTTTTAATTTGTCTTTATTTAACATTCAGCGGAATTTCTTCAAAAGAAAATAATTTCAATAATTATAATAAGAATTATTAAAAATAGTTAGAAAAAAGAGAAACAAAAATGTAGTGACACTATAAATAAAAAATAAAATAAGATAATAAAAAAGAAGACGTCTTTTCATTATTTTTATAACCTTCTTTTTCAAGCAGAAAGAGATTTACAGCAACACGTAGTCAAGTTTCGAAGAACACGAACTTTTGCAAGTTTTATGCGATTTTTTACGATCATTCTAGTTTTCAAAACGTTCGTTCAGTTTTATATTATATATATAAAAAAACAGTATCGGTCAGGAGAATTTATTAGTTGAACAAAAATCACGTGATAAAAATCTGCCAATTAAGTTACGACCCATTCTCAAAATGTCTCTGTATATATTTTATTGAAAAACAAAAGGAGCACAAAACGACTCATTAAATTATCCATGGAAATTAATGCTTATAAATTTTATTTCAGCATTTTTTTTTAAATCATTGGACAAATTCATAATAATTATTTTGAAATAATTATTAATAGAATTAACATTATTTTTTATTCAATTATTGGAATATTAGAAAAAGAAAAATATATTAACCGCAAATGGACAAAAGTGACTAATGGACATTTCTGTCAGAAAGAATTAAAAAAGCTTTTACTACCGAGTTTTGCATTTTAGCTAAAAAAGGTCGTAAATAACATTTTGGACCAACAAACAGGTCCATTGTGAGGGATCAGATGGCAAAGAAACCCCAAAATACCTTGTTAGGTAAAACTTTGAATGATTTTAGATTCTAGTAAATCTCAAACTAAACAAAAAAAATACATGTATAGTCTAGACGTCCCGAATGGCTATTAAAAAAAAGTATCTATTTAGTTTGAAAATCAATCTTTCGACTTGTAAAATATATAATATATATTTGCCATTTGGAATAAGAAATTTCTTTTTTCAGTCAAAAAAAAATTTACATATTCCGCTGATTATAAACTGATATAATATGACAATAAATTACGATATAGTATCATTTTCGAACGTTATATCAAAAGAAATTTTAAAATATGAATTTAATTATAATAAATAAATTATAATTAATAAATTATAACAAATAAATTATAATAAATAAACTATAATAAATAAATTATAATTAATTTACTATTATCAAAAATTCAAACAATTTAAAAAAATTTGATAATTCACTAAAATACCAATTTTATATACAGTAATAGAAAAATAATTTTAGTAACAATAATTTTACGATTTAGAAAGCAATTTCAGAGTATAATGGACCCAGAAAAAAAACCCATAAAAATACCATAAAAGCAGTTATGTAAAGGAGGGACAGTTTTTTTTCCCTCTATTGGAAAACAACATATATGAAACAAAATGTTCTAGGGAGAGAAAAAAAATTATCTTTTTCATAGGTCGACAAAAACAGGTTCGATTAACATGTAAAAGATACGATAAATCAATGCATCGACAAGACTCCTATCTCCGTGATCGATAAATATAATTGCTTCGGGAAGTTATAATCAATGCAAGGGTCTTTTAGCCGTAAAACTGTGAGAAGAAATTCTGGTTTTACGCTTAATTTTTTTTTTTGTAACAATTCTAAGATCATATTCTATACACGCCACTTTTGTTTTTTACTATTACATATTATATCTTTAATAAAAAAAAATTTTTTTTAATATATTTTTTTCAAAAGAATATATTTAAAAAATAAAATAAACGAATTAAAAGAAAATGTAAATAAAAAATTTTAATTTTGAAAATATTTGAATCTATATTTTATTTAGCTATTTTTCGTTGAGATTATATATGAAATTTTGTAATCGCATACTATATACGTATCCAGGTGTGTAATTACGCAGTAATTCTCCTGTACTTCGTGCATAACATAAAATAATAAGAATTTTTTATAGTACAAAAAAGAAATTGATGTTGTTTTTAAAGAGTTGCGCACATTTGATACAATGTTGGTACCCGCATTGCTTCTCTCTCTTTCTCTCTTGCTCGACACTAAATTCGACACATCCGACCACACCACATGAGGCTTGTTTTGTTAATATAAATAATTTTGCAGGGTCTGATGAAGCGTGCTGAACCAGAGTGTTTTGTACCAGGATCGTGCAATGAGTACAGTAATTACATTGATTGGTCATTCGAGCCGGATGCGATTCAACATCAAAACAAGCTTTATCCGCGTATACTTGTTTTATATATATATACTATATTCGACATGCGGCAGCGGGACGTCCCCATACATGCAATTACAGGCACGCTATATATAATATTGGCACTGTTTGCAATACTCTTTGGGTTAAGAAACAAGAAAAATAAATAAAAAAAAAGTTCCAATTTTTATCCTAGATGCACTTTAATACCGGTATTCACGATCAATATTGACCATCACAATGCACAGTGATCCTGATAATAAACAAATAATAATTATGCATAAATGATAGTAAATAAAATAATACACTGAAAAAAAATTTTTTGTATGCAACAAAATCGTTTGTTTTTTTTATCATTTAATTAGTTTATCATTAAAATTAATGACCCAATTATTAATATTTAATAATTTACTATTTAAAATAACCTATATAATTTTAAATGTAAATTTTATTTCATTTTCTGATGATCACTGTGCACGATAGAGATGAGAATGCCACTGTGAAATTTTACCAAATTATCACATCCTTCTTTGTATATAATTGCCCTCTCAAAGTAACAATTTTTTTTTATATTTGCAACCTGGTTGGTTGCACAAAAATTGATCCTGGATAATTTCACTTCAATTTTCTCAACCACGCCTTTAATTTCTTATCGAATTTAATATAAGAAAAAAAATTGTCATATACATTTCAATTTGTTCCAAGAAATAAAAGGTCCAATTTTTTTATTTACATAAACATTTTCTTTTAATTCGTTTATTTTATATATATATATATATTTAATTTGCCCGTTACAAATAAATAAATATATTTGAAGATGATTTTAAATTATAAAAAATTATAATTCTAAAGAGAAATTATTATTTTTTAATTAAAAAAAAACAAAATAATACTTTCTAATAATGGAAGTGAATCTTTTTTTTTTGTATTTTAATTATCCAATTGAAGAAATGTAACCTTTAATTAATCTAAAAACAACATTATAAAGTTATATTTTTTGAACGCAGAAGAAAAAAGTTGAAATTAGGGTGCTGAAACTACTTGGAATTGCAAATAAATTTTCAGCATCCCAAAGGATATGTTATATATATGTTTTCATTTTTTTTTTTTTTTTTGTAAATGTTTATTCTTTAAATAACAAGTTTGTAAAATCCTGATACCGTGTATTTACAGAGACGTACGTTTTCAAATATTCTTTATGCCCTTAAGATATGTACAATCATTTGTGTCTGTGTGTAAGAAAGTCATTACAAATGCATACATTGTATGGCAGAAAATTGTAGGTTTGCTACAAAAATTTTTCTTTCAATGTTTTTTTAAAAGTACCGCGCACATACTTTTTAACACACAGCAGTGAAATAAAATCGGGTGTTTAAATTTCACTTTCCATATATATATATATATGTATGATATGTGCGAAAAAAAGAAATTCAATGTAAAATCATTTTTTTTTGGGGTAATAATTTTTGGGTTAAAGAAGCGAGTTTCTAATTGGGACATTTGGCCACTTTAACACTGTATGTATAATATATATACATTATAATATCTTCAGACGAACCGATCGTACTTTGTATTCTTATACCATGTAATTCTCTAATGGAATGTAATTTTACACGCAGTTTGTATAATTATTTAATTTCGTCAAGTTCCTAAAAAAAATTCGAAAACTTCAAAAATTTTATATATATGTATGTAATTTACCAAACTTTTGAAATCGTCGATCATTTCGGTTAACTTCAAAAATTTGTATATAATTTTGTAACTTTTTTTTGTTTTTTAATATATGTGTATCACATTTGCAATAAACTTTTGTCTATAATTTCGAAATTTCAAATAATTTGGATGTGGGATAATTTTGGATTTATAAATTTTACAGTAAAAATATTTATAAAAATAAAATTATTAAATTTTATTTGCAAATTTTCATTTCAATATTATTACTGTCAAAAAAATGTCTCAAATATTTTTGAAAGTCTTTATATACCTATAATTTACTTTAGGTGTTTTTTATAAAAATAATAAAAAAAGAGCAAAATTGCAGCTTGGTAATTTTCTTTTTTTTAAAAAAAAATGCAAATAATTTTATATATAAGATATGTAAATGTGCCTTCAATTTAAAATATTTACATTAATCAAAGATGAATTATCATACATTAACCCTTTTTTGTAATTTTGTACGACACGAACTTTCGAATAAGTTTTGAAGGAAAAAGAAAGAGAGAGAAATCATTCGATTTTGCTTTTCAAATTAATTGCCGCCGATAATGTTTCATTATTATTATTATACTGGATAAGTGTTTGCAAATTACTCTCTGAATTAAAAGTGTATAAAAAAATCAACGATCCGCATTGTAATTATTATAAATAAATAATTAAATTTGATTCAATTAGTTTATTAATAATATTATTAATAGGCTAACAAATTAATTATAGAAAACTTTACTGGTTTGATTTCGTAAATTTTACTAAATTTGTTATTAATCCTTTCACAGAAAATTAAAAGGCTGCAACGCTTATTATTTTAATCCATTTTGGTATTAAAATAAGCAAAATTGGATTAAAATGATAAGCGTTGCAGCTTATTTTAATAGCTTATAATTTTCTGTGTTGACAACCAAATTACTAAACTAGTTAGTGAACTTTACTAAACTGGTATAAGAGGCATTAATAATTATATTAAATTAATTAAATAGACTAAAAATTAATGATCATTAATTACCACAATGATTAATAATTAATTACACTAAAAATTGGTATTTTTGGTAAATATACTAATTTTTAGTACAATTCTATTCAGATTTAGTAATATTTTTAGATCTTTAATGTATATTTCGATCTCATATAATGGAATTGAACACAAATTTTTTTTTTCGTTTTTTTTTTGGCCAGAAAAATTGTCAAACAATTTAAATAATAGATGACAAAAATCTAACGAATTACACCGCGTAAGTGGAACAAGAAGAAGCCGCGGCCGATGCTAATTTGGAACGTGCTTCGCTCGTACCAAGCACTTCCGCACTGGTTCCATCCTTGTTTCCCCCACTGGTGGCACAAAATCCACACTGTCGAATCAACATATATATATATATATATGTCGTCTCTTGTCATTTGATTCCTTCTGTTCTTTTATATCACGGATAATTTCATTCTCTCTACTCCCCTCTACTGCTTCTTTTATTCTTGGCAAAACTAACCGAGAATTCTAGTATACATATATATAGAAACTAATGTATAATACACACAATGCATGCGGAGCATATATAGCTTGGCTCCGAAATTCCTCGGGTGTACTCGTTGGCTCGTGCTACCGAACGTGGGAATATTCTCAGGCTTGGAAGCCGTTCTACCCCAACAAGCACGCTTTCTTGTACACACACACATCCAGTGTTGAGAAAAGTGCAAGGAAATAATATATACGAATACAGACACAATTGCGACTATATAATACACGGACGGACGGACGGAGATAGAGAAAGACAGATAGATGATTGTGCCTGAGGGAGCCGTGTGTCCTCTTTTGTGTCTGTGAAAGAAAAGGAGAGAGAGGCCACACCGCGATGGGTAATGTAAAATGTAACCTTAGCACATCCCATTGCCGCGTCTTATGCACATAATGCGAGACCATTGTATGTAGCACGGGCCACATTGTTGGCTTGGCTTTCGTTCCTTGGATCGCATCCTCTCTCTCTCTCTTTCATTTTCTATACACATATATATTTCTATATTATACATGCTTCACATCGTGGATGGATCCTTTTCTCGCTAGATTTTCTTGCTTGAGAATCGAGATACTCACTCAACAGGAATATATTTTGCATTTTACCAACAAAGATCATTATTTCGAGCACGCGAAAATATTTTGTTTTCAATTTTTTTCTTCCTTCTGATTTTTAGACCATTTTAAAGAACTTTAAAGAAGTATAAAAAATTTAAGAAGAACTATTTGTAGAGGAACATAAAATAAAGAGGTAGAAAAAAATATTAAACATAAGAGAAAAAGATAATGAAAAAAAAATTTGTTAAAGAGGAGTAGAAAAAGGAGAGAAGAAATAAAATATATAAGAGTAAGAAACAGAAAAGGGCATAGTTTAAAAAATGAAAATGCAAAGAAGGCATAACAATAAAAAGACGTAATAATATATATTTTTGTATATGAAAAATAAAAAAAATGTCCGTTACAGTTATTTATGACTACTATTTTAAATAAATAAAACAGAAAGAAAAATTCTCATTTATTGTGCAAAAAAATACCCCTCTCTTTATATATATAATACGGTATGTTCACGGTTCGTCTACTGTTGTCTGATCTTTCGACCCTTTTCGACGTCCTTTTTATGACTTTTTGCACTCGCTTCCGTATTGTTAAAACGCAACCATTTTCCGGGGAAGAGCGCGGATTTCGCCGCTATAAGGTTGATTATTCAGACCTTGAGAAATGCTTAGATTAAGGATGTAAAGTTTCTTGTAACTCGTGCCTTTCTAAAGCGTGTGAGAAAATCCAAGTTCTGTAATATATAAACTTTACTCTTGTTTCACTACTTACAAATTAGGAAGGCATTTCGAATTTTACTATCACAACCAAAACATTTATTTTAATTAGCTTCAAAATTCATTAAATTTTCATCAAACGAAAGAAAATTATTTTCTTTTTCAAATTATTTTGATGAATTTGAATTATTTGATTGAATAATTAAATAATAATATTTAATTGTATAGGTAATAAATTTGATTGAATATAAAATTTGGTTGTTTGAAAACATTTCTTTTTACTTTTCTAGAGTAAAATAACGAGATACCCTATTTCGGAAGAAATTCCTCATGATTCTCTGATGTTCTTCTCACCATAATTTCTTTACCCCCACTCACGATCCAATTCTCACACTAAAGTGCTTCTAATTTTCCGCTTCTTCAACCCTCTCCCTCTTTTGTAAATCAGCATTTATTCTAGGAACAAACATTCCAACTTGTTTTCTTCTTTCTTTTTCTTTGCCTTCTGGCCACTTGAAAACTTTTCTTTCTCTCGTCTTTCTCTTCTTTTTTTTCATCTTCCCTATGCTTCTGTTCAATCTTAATTCCTCGCGCCCATAGGAAAAGAGTATATACATCTATAATAGCAACCTTCCGTTTTTAAGCTATTATAAATCTTTTTTTATGAACTTCACATTTCCTGTTTCACTCAAACACGCATTTACAAATCACGAGTGTTATAAAGATAAATGTTCAGAATCATTGACATATGTGTGTGCTTGTCAAACTAAATTTTATTAACCTCAATATAATCATAATAATATTATTATTATTCTCGTAAAGTAAATATTGATTTGATAAATAATCAATATTAACAAATAATTTAAATGATGTTTATCAATTTGATATAAATTTAATTAAACACCTATACTAATTAAATAACCCATAAAAAAGAAATTCGATTCATTATAAAAGGTTCTCGATCATATTTCAAAATGATTTATTAAAAAAAAGCGACATTTTGAATAAATTTATCATAATCTTAAATTTAATCTAAGTTTTATGAATATAATGATCAAAGAAAAAACGGTCGCCAAAAATTTAATTTAATCTAATATTTATAACCGTAAATGATGAAATGAAAATTAATGCATATACAACTAGAAAATAAATATGCAAAATAAATATACGTAAAAAAAAATTTTTTGACGTTACAGTCAATCCCTGCATATATATATTATAATAAAGACTTTTTCGGATCAATTTAAATCCGAAGTGAAAGTTTTGGATCCGTCACTAATGATAATGATGACGGGTTTTTCTTTGTGCTTCACATTTTTTTTATATATATATATGCGTGTGATGGATTGTCGTCGAATTATTATATTCTGTTCGATAATTATCCTGACAAAAAAAATATATATAAAATGCGACGATAGCGAGAAACGAGTTAAATAACGATAAGTTGATGTGTGATTTGGGTCGCACGAATATAATATGGCTTTTCGTATACATATATATTTATCCCTTACATCAAGTCACGCATGTGGCTTTCTGTTTTAACAGCTTTACTTTTCGGATTTAATGATTTCACGATCATGCAATTTTATACTCTTCTGATGCTCTTCCTTTATTATAATTATTATTTTTTTTCCATCGTCAAGCATTTTTTTTTAACTCACGTCTTTTGTTAATGCAAATATATTCTTTCGTTTTAATACATTAGAGGGTACACTCTCTTTTTTTTATATTTCATGGGCATGGAACGCAAAAAATTTTTGCAAAAATAAAGAAAGAACGTTCCAAATTATATTATATTAAGCAAAAATTATTCTTGACATATTTGATATGAAAATTGACTTACCAGTTTCTTACAGCTTATATATTTGCGAATTGACGGGACTCACCTGAAACAAAAACAAATGGAATTTATTTAGTAATTTGTCTATAAATTCATGACATTCTTATTTAATTTCTATTCAAACGAAATATTTTTGGAATATTTTAGGTAATATTAAATATAGTAAAGAAAATAACAAACAGTTAAAACTAATAACAAATAGTAAAAAATAATAGAAAAATACTAAATAAATTAAAAAAATTGTAATAATTTAGAAAACGGCAATTACATAAGAATTAAGAGTATGAAAAAATAAGGATTTGGAAGACTAATTTAATTTTAAATTAATTTTAAAAAAACGGTATTTACAATATCTTATATATAGTTATAATAAAGAATATTGATTATAATTGGAAGTACAAGAAACCATAATCTAAATTGATTATACCGACCGCACTAATGGTTAAAGGAACCGATGATTAGGGCGATAAGAAACTGATAAAAACCTGATGATTTAAGTGTATAATGAATACTTGTTGAGGGGGCACGATATATACCCTAAATGGAATTAAAATATACGATTGGAAAGATCCTTGGGATCAGCAATTCGTTATCCCCCAGATATCGAATCGATTATAGTGACCTTAACGCCAAGTAAAATTTATGGTTCGAGAACAGATATATTGGTAAAGAGAGAGAGAGGAAAGTAATTCTCATTTTGGGACAGCTATACATAGCTGCAGGTGGTGAGATCAATATAATATAGTTTTCGAAACGAGGGGGTCCAATATCAGGTGTAATACTTTTTTTTAAAAAAGAGAACTACAATCCTAATTAGAGGATCTAGAGTCCTTATCTCGTTGCTGGCGAGACAATAAAACCCACTCACATTCTCCACTCTTGATTCTCTCGTATCTTGTTTCTTAAATCAAAGCCATATCTGAACCAAGATTGCTTTATTATAGTTAAGATGTCTTGATTTATATTTCGTTTTTTCGAAAACAAAAATTTCTATATTTTCGTATATAAGCATAACAATAATAATAATTAGTACTATTATTGTTATTAATATCGTCTTAATCTATATTTTTGTAATTTTTTCGCAGCATCTTCAGAAACGTATAATCGATATACTCTATAAAGGATTATATATACAGACTGGTTTTCTTGTTAGTTGAATTTAATCTTAATTTTAATTAGTTGGCACATTATCGTCACTATCGCATCATCATTATTCACCTCCAGCTGTATGTCACCATTAATCTCCTTAATTAAAGATAAGGCACTATATAATATGCTTCTGAGTTATCATCATATAATGACTAAATTTCACTTGCAAATCCGCATTTATAATATATAGAAAAAAATAATTAAAAATCCTTTCTCAGTGATGGTTAATAATTTTATAAATCAAAAACAATATTTCATTATTATATAAAAAAAATCACTGAAATAAAAATTCAAAATACTAAATTATAAATAAAAAATTCGAATAAATAGCAAATTTTCGAAAACCCAAACTAATAATTGAAGTTTGAGGTCCCCAAAACGAAAGGGCCCCGAAAAAGAGTGGTCTCTTTTTAAATATATAAAGGTTAACAAGTGGCCATCGAGGCGTTAAGCAATCCGGATTTTGGGCCCCGAGGACAGCACACGAGCAGCACACTCCGGGAACGAGTGTGTTGGCAAAAAAAAAAAAGAAAAGAAAAGGAAAAAAAAGAAATACAATTTCTCATTGTGTGTGTATATATATTCGAAAGGGCATCTAAGGCCCCAAACGAGGTTCATCGTGGGGCACCTATTTATCGACACCCACTAGAATAGACTCCCCCCTCCTCTCTTTCACTATGGGGTGGCTGACACACTTGCATGATTTTTTGGCTTTATATGCATTAGGGGGGTGTGGGCCTTATTTAAGGGCCTTATACCATAAAAAAAACACGGGAAGATTCTCGTCGGTAGGTTCCCACGACATGGCACACCACCTGTGCTACCGGCCAACCCTAGAAGGACCCAAAGCCAGAAATAAGAAAAGTGGTGGGGGGAAGGACCCAAAACACGCTGATCTTCCTATATATGGTTAGATGTATGTGGATGAAAGAGAGAAAAGAAAGGGGAGCAAGGCAAGCTGCTTTTTTTTCGAAAAATGGACATGGCTGGGTGTTAAAAGATGCAGAGGAGGGTTACGATCCCTTATTAGTTATTATATTATTGCTTTTATGGTCCTTCCGCATATAATACACATTTAGAAGATGAAAAGTTGATTGCTTTCGTGTGTTAAAGTGAGATACGAGATATTTTTTCATCTCGAAAAAAAGGATGGATAAAATGAGTTAAGGAAATGCGCGCGAGGTCTCAATGGGGCCTAATTCTCTCCCCCCTCTCCATATAACGTTATAATAATAATTATACAGCGAGGGCAAAATCATCATTTGTATAATTGACGAGCGCTGTTGACTTCAAAAGAAAATTATGTTTTCATTGAGAAAATGATCTTTTTTAGAAATTATTCTTTTTTGAAATGACCCTCTTTACATAAGGAAAAAATTTCCTTTTCCAGAATGAATAATTAGAACTTCTGTTTTAAATTAAATTTTTTTAATTTTAACTTTACACCCACAAATAAAATTTTTATTTAACTCAAATAAAAATTTATTTACAATAAATATTTAAATTTGGTTCTGAGACAAATATTTATTTTCTGGGCGTAAAATGTTTCTATAGAAATTAACAGATTATTTAAAAATATAAAAAAAAATTTCAAAGAACTTATTGTCGTGTAAAGGAGAAAAAAAAAGATTTTGCCCACAAAATATATTTCCAAGAGGGCAAAGAAATTCTGATAAAATGCGTGTTGAAAAGGTCTCTTTCACAAAACTATATATACGTATAATTAATGTTTTAATAAATATACATATACACACACGTGTGGTAAAATTATACATCACCTGCCAGTCAATACTTTGTATTCATTAGCTCAATTTTTCAGAATTTATTATTACACACAAAAATCTCTGAAACGAGAGATGATGTTCATACAATTATTTTTTTGCCGGCACAAAATTCCAAGTAATTCTTTTTTTTCAGCCAATCTGTGCGCTTGTTTGGAATTATTGGAAATTCTTTTCACGATATCTACCTAAATAGAGTAAAATAATTTTAAAAGGACACAATATTCGTAGAAGTGCGCCGCTTAGGTATTTTGCAATCTTCTCATCTCAAAGAAGGGAAAAAAAATCTTATACAATTGGAAAAAAAATAGAATAAAAAAATGAGAATCTTAATTTTATTGATCCAAATTTTATATAAAAAAAATAAGAGAGCCAATTTTGTAAAACTGTTTTCTTTTCTCAGCATTCAGGAAGTAAATGCTTGAAATTTGGCAAAGATTAAAACCAAATATGGAGACGTGTTTATGGGTGCAACCCGCGAAGATGTAACGGTGCTGGGATGCTGCGCGCACTTTGTGGTCGGAAGTGTTTTTTGCGGTTTTTTGAAGGAGCAGGTGACAGGTGTAAAAGAAGTTCTTTTGGATCTTGATTCTGGGGTGATGATCAAGATCATTGGTTATATATATAAAACACAGCATCTCACATGGAAGCTGGGAGTCCCGTTGTGATAACCTACAAGGATTACGAACGAGTTCGAACTCGTCGCAATCAAAATGGTCTCTCATTAAAACGACGGACAGGAATTCTTGATCGTTTGTATGCGAATCACAGATATCGAAGAAGCTTGTTCTTCGTTTTCTTATGCTCGTTTCGCAAACCCTCCAAGCACACTTTCTGCGTCTCTCTCTCTCTCTCTCTTTATCTTTCTCTCTCTTTTTCCTCCCGCTCCCATTTTTTTCCACGGCACTCTTTTATAAACGTCTCTAAATAACGAGCCCGCAAAAGATAAGCCTTTTTCGAGATGATCATTTTTGCACGTGATCCTGATCAACTCGATCGGAAGCACTTCAGATAAGCTTTTGAGCTTATAATAAGGAGGCACTCTCACACATACTTATAAATATCTAGCACAACAATCTCTTACAAAAATTTTGTTGTGAAATTTATCTCGAAAAAAAAAATAAAAAAGTTTTACTCATTCTCTATATTAAAATTACAAAATGTCTGCATTCAAAATTTTGTCTCTTGGTCAATGTTAATGTGTAATATATTAATTTCTTTGTATCTAAAAATAACGGAATTTTTTCGCATTGTTTTTTTTTGTCATTTTTAGAAAACGATTTTAATTCTCGTATTTATTTAATTACTAATTAGTGATTTATGTTTAATAAATCTGTCTTAATATTTTATGACATATATATCCATCATTATATTTCTCTATATAATAAATTCATCAAGCAAAAATGACAATTTCCACATCATTTCAAATTTTTTATCGTTGATAAATTAGAGAAGAGAGAAAAAAATAGAATATTAAATAAAAATTAACGAATATCTCTATATTAGATTACATTTACACAAGAGCTAGTAGAATATATTTTTTTACATATTTTTTTTTAAACCCTAATCATCAAACATGACGTTTCTTTGAGGTGTAGTGTAGAACGAGGAGGTTAAAAAAAAGTGGTAATCCTGGACACGAGACAGCTTAATTTTTTTTTTGAAGACTCAACCTTACGTAATACGTCAAACAATTTTATCCAGAATTTCAAACAAGTCCCACGTCAACATTTTTGACAGCTATGATGATTTTAAAAGCGATCTCTTTTTTAAACGTCATTTTATAAACATATACGATTCGAGAAGGATCAATTTTGGCATATAATATATATCCTTCGAGATTTTACTGTTATTTTAGGTATTTTTATAAAGAGTTTTGTTTTTTTGTTTTACAGTTGGACAGACAGACAGAGCAAAATAAATTATGAAGAAAATACAAATAGAAAGTAAATTTTTGGCATATAATATTTTCAAAATTATTTATAAAGTATAAAAAAAAAAAACTTGCGACGCAAAATTCCAGGAAAAGAAACAGCAAGCAAATGAGTAAATCTAGTCACGGTAATCTCTGTCGGTAATTTCCTTTTGTAAAAACGAATAGTTATCAACGATGCATAACGCGACACGTCCTCCAACGGCCTCGAGAAAACAACACATGCCTTCACACCATGGAATTCTCATAGCTCGCGGTGGCATCGCCCCATCAAGTATATATAACCTCTACGCAATGTTCATATAGCTCGTGCCTTTCCGCCTAAAGGTCCTTCCTCTTTTGTCTCTTTCTTTTGCAAAAATTTCCTCTCTTTCTCTCTCTCTCTTTTATTCTTTTCTTCTTTTTTTCATTCTCTTTTTTTTCCTAATCCATTTGTACGCGACGCTCCCTCTCTGTTTTTTTTTAGCAGCTCCACTCCTTTCGGTTGAAGTTAAACCGCTCCTCTCTTTTCTGCATGTATGTGTGTATGTTTGCAGTGTCAACCCTAGACGCATTTTAATGAGCTACACATCAGGATTTGTATTTTAATTATATAAAGTCCCTGATTTTAATTGTATGTTTTTTCTTTCTTTTTTTATATTCAGTAAATTTACATTAGTATATATCACAGAGAAAATATGATGATTTGGTAATTTTAAAAATTGCACCGAAATCTTTCTGTCGATTGTTTGTTCGGTTATTTATAATTTCGGACAAATAAAAATTCTGTCAATTAAAAATTCGGACAAATGAAAATTCGGTTTCTTAAAAATTCGGACAAATAAAAATTGGATAAATTAAAAATTCGTACAAATAAAAATTCGGACAAAAGAAAATTAGGCTTCTTAAAAATTCTGTCAATTAAAAATTCGGTGAATTGGAATTTCTGTCATTTAAAAATTCAAATCACATAAAATTCGACTGAATGAGACTAATTTTTTTTCAATCTATTGAAGTGTTTCTCAACACTCTCTTTAAAAGAATTTCAACTACAATTTTCTATTTTTCCATAAAAATAAATAAAAAAAAAAATTGTTTTCCCAATAGGATTAAATTTATTTCGTGTCTATTCAGATATTGACATTGATTTAAAGTTGTCTAGTGTAAAAAATATATACATATACAAATGCCACTATGCCTCTGGGACAATATTAATTGTGGGGTGCGTTTGTTTAAGCGCATATAGTAAAGCCTCTCGAGAGAGTGATTCGTGCATGTCTGCCGAATTGATTCAATAAATGGGCTACTTCCGTCACACAAGAGGTGCCTCGTGTGAACCATTCTAACGTGCAACCAACCGAGATGTGAATGGCCCCATAAAATAAACGAATGGCGTTAAAAGAGTGTGTTCGCATTTACACACAGAGAAGAGAGGGGGGGCACCTGTTGTTTAAGAAAAAAAAAAGAGAAGAAAAAAAAACTGGTGCAGAAGGTCGTTAGAGGCCGTGAATCCAAAATGATTGACTGTCACGTGTGGAAGGAAAAAATAAATTTTTTGCTAATAAGTTAAAATTTGCCAATTTTATATTCTATGACAGTACCACGAATTCATTGTAATTCATTGGTATATTTATGTTATTATTTTCAGCGTGAGAAAAATTGACCAACCAAGAGCTTCGTTAAGGTGCGGATTTGAATAATTGAAAATTGCCCACCACTTATTTTACAAGCGCCTATATAGCATAAAACCTATTCTCTACTTATACTCTATAATAGCCCGACTACTGTGCAAATAGTTACTTAACAATTTGTGCTCACTTTGTTGCGCGCAACAAATAAAATCCATTGCCTTTGCAGAAATTATGCATACAATATTCTTTTTTTTTTTTAGAATTTAGAAATAGTAATTTTCAAATTTTACAGTAGGGAAAATTTGCAAATATTTGCGGAACGCATGAATAGTTTCTAAAATTCAATTGTTAGAATTTTCATTTAATCGAATTTCGCATAATTTTCATTGAGCCGAATTTTAAAAAATTTTTAAAATTCGATTGGATGAAAATTTTGTTAAATTATTTAATTGAAATAAATATTTCCTAATAATCCAGTAAGCTATTAGTTGAATGAAATAAATTTTTTGTTTTCAGTGTATATATAAAAATACAAATATCAAACTCTTTTTCTACATAAGGAAAAAATCCATTACTCCCAAAGGAACTAAAAAACCATGTTAAGTTTTTACACACACTTTTTTTTATTTATTGATAATATGTAATTATAAAAAACTACTCGTTTCTTCTAAAGTTTCGTAATATTGCCTGGCTTTTTTTTTCTCTTCTTGACTCGTTAAAAACAAAGTTTTTGATAATTATACTGAAATGTATATATCCTATACATGTTTGAAAAAATTCAGTAAGTAAGAAAAAAAAACTTTTGATCTCAAGATGATTAACTTCCTGCGGAAATGACCGCCGCGAAGTTAATGGTCGAAGGTAAAAATTATTTCCAAAAAAAAGGTCAATTTCTTGTGCCCGAAACATGCGACTGAAAGCGAGTAGCCAGAAAGATTTTTTTTTTTTTGCTAACTCCTTCAATTAATCGGTGAACCTTTTTACCGACAAGCAAAGGCAAACACTGATGGTGTGTACAGAGAAAGAGAGAGAGACGAGTCATGAGCCTCAAAAGATTCGATTCTGTGAGAACTTTACACCGTGAATAATGCACGTTTTCCACTATATAGAGGATCAACAAAAAAAAGAAGATAAAAAAAACAGTATTGACTGAAGATGAAAACATTTGTTGATTCTACGCTTTACAATCTAGACAGTCACGTGGTAACTATATATATAAAAGCTTTTCTATGGCATCAAATCTTTTTTTTCTCTGTACTTTGAAAATTAGATCCTTTTATAGATCTTTTCACACTAGTGGTGTTTTTTTGTTTATTTTATTTTTTTAATTAAGTTACATTTTACTAATTCAAAAGCAAAAACTGAGTCACTAATTCAAATTAGTTACAATTTTATAATAATAAATATAATAAAAAAAAATTATTAGTATTATTATTAGGATTATTTTTATTATTATTGTTATTATTATTATTAGCCTAAAAATGAAAATCACGTGCGAGAAGAGAATCGGGATAACGAATTATCATACTGCGAAATCTCTCTGAAATAATTAAGGGTTTTGAAAAAAATGAAAAAAAGAAGAAAAAAACGTTAAAAAAAAACAAAAAGTGGAAAAATACTACATACGACGCGCACATTTAAAAGCGTCAGTATCGTTTGGCCATGATCGACGACGATTAAAGGGCTCCGACTTTGGCTCCCGGGTACATATAAAGCCGGGGCAATTATGCATTTTGCAAAGTAAAGGGAGTGTCGCGCTTCACCCGGTATGGTGCTAATGGTCATGTGAGCTTGATCGATGATTCAGCGAATTACAAAACCTTATACGTATATACATGTGTATAAACATACACAGTTACACTGTTGCTTTGTATATATATATATATGCGGGCAAAATTTCTCAAGTGATCCAATAGCAAAAATATAAACATTTCATTTTTTTAAATTTTATAACAATTTTATGACTATTGTATATAAAAGGATGAAAACAAATTTTGATTATTGTTTTCAAAAAGGTTTTTTCCTATATATTTGAAAAATTCATATATCTCATAAACGGCTTGTTAAAAAAAATCGAAAAAAATCATGAAACCTAGTCTCAATTAGTATACGAAAAGAAAATAAAAAAGTTTCAAAGAAATTGGAAATGTAAATGTAAAATGGTGTCTGATTTTGGTGTAGAGTACATCATATATAGTACAATATACACTATAATGCATATATATATATATATAGTATAAATGGCTAATTAGAATTCCACACGGTCCTCGCCAAAAAATTCGCGAGAACAATTTAAGCGGCACCTCTTCGAATATACGCGCCTAAGGAGGACTCGTGTAAGCGATTACGAGGTGTCGCATTCAACAGGAGATTTTATAAAGGAGAGTCTAATTCTTTTTTAAACACGCGCAACCAGCATGTCGAATAATTTTTTACCTCCCTAAAAAAAAATTAATTCACCGATATAGAGAGGGACAATAAAAAAAAAATATATATTGAAAACTTCTTCTCGAGAATCGTTTTTTTTTCCCTCTGCTTCTTTATTAACTCTAAATTGGGGAGAGTGAGAGAGACTAAATTAAATGTAAATTAAGTGAATATTATAACCCAGATTATAAACTTTAGAGTTATGGCACTTTAATGAAAAACACATTTTGCGATTTCGCAAACGCTATTATAATGATCCTTCTCATATTCCTTTTCTTCTCCTAAAAAGAAAAAAACTCCGTTGAAAAAATATTTATTTGTTTGTAAAATTTAGTTATTTACAATTTTCTTTTTTTCTAATTAATTTAATTATAAAATTGTATTCAAATTAATTTATTCACAGTCTAAAATTAACTTTCGCAAATGTGTAAGAAATATCAAAGAAATGTGTGACTTTCTTAAAAATCCGTATAATATTGAAATCAGGTTTATTAAATTAGGTAGTAATGAGAGCAGATATGGAGAATCTAATTGACTTCTTTAAAGTGAGCAACATATTTAAAGGTGTGATTTAAAATAATTAAAAGTCATATTCATAATTTTTAAATCCATAATCTTACAAGGACTTCTGTTTCATAAACATTTTATGCAGAAAACCGCTATCGCAGCATTAAAATGAGCTCGGAAAATAAATTTTATTGTCGAGCTAATGTCAGTGGCGTCAATTTGAAAAACGTGTTTAGAGCTCCATTTCAATACTAAGTAAAAAGATATATAGAAGAGAGAAAACGCAATAAATAAATAAAAAAAAAAAATCCTTTTCCTTAGCGCAAAAGAGAAGTGACGCTCATCTCGTTTAAATATAGTGCTCCGCTTCCTTAAGGCCAAATCGCCGTTTCAAATAAATTATTTAACTGATTATGCGATACGAGCCTGATGCTAGATTTCTTTAAATCTCCAACGTGAATAACTTGTCTCGTCACGTAAATTTATAATTATATATACTCGAGAGCGTTAATGTTTATAATTATATCATTTATTAACAGCTAAATTTTATAGAGTTCATTTACAGTTTTATTATAACTATTCAATAATAATAAATTTCTAATTACCACAATTTTAAAGGAATAGAATTTTTATGTAACAATTTTTGAAGAATTGAGTAATAAATTTTGAAGGAATCGAATTTTTATAATTAACTATAAAAAAAAATAAAATTGTTAAAGAAAAAAAATTTGTTTTTTTTTTTAATTTTCTATATATATATATCATGTTGTCATGATGCATTAACATTAAAAAGGATATGCTTCTTTGATATAAGTATTCCAAGAAATAAAGAGAATATCTCTCCTCTTTCTCTTTCTCGCTACAAATCCTTCTCTCCTGTAATTTTCTTTTCTCCCGATCCATCAGTGAATCGCGCACGCGTATAACCTAAGTGCCACTGCAATTCCAATATAGGATATATACACGTAATTTCATGTAGTCTCCGTATGCGTGCTCGGATCTCAATCTTATGAGAAAATAATAAAATAAATCGACAACAAAAACTGGTTTTTGTATATAGCGAGATAGTAATTTCCTCTGCTGCAATAGAAGTCGAAACGTGTAATGCAACCAACTATATATATATAACACTGGTCACACGTGTGCAACACTGGAAACTGCAATGAACATTTTTGATTCAACAGACACGTCTTTTAAACGAGCTTCCATCACGAAACTATACAAATTTAAAAAATGCTCACGAAATCCCCTGTCTCTATCACTCAAAAAATTTTTTTTATATTTAAACATTGAAAATTAAAAAAAAAAAATTTTTTCCCTCTTTGCTCACGAAATACCGGTTAAAACGGGAATTTTCATATATGAAATCAAATATAATTGACGGGGGCAATTAATTTTGATTCACTGTTTTTAAACAAAAACGAAATAAATAAAGGAATATTTTACAAAGTGTTATTATAAAGATTCCCTCTACTTTTTATTTATATTTTTCATTTTTTTTTTTTTTTTTTGTAAATAACGTGCAATTTTATTATAATTATGCCCTTATTTTTTTATGACTTGATATACTATAAGACAAAAATCAAGATTGAGAGGAGTTTAAAATATGAAATTTTGCAGACTTAAATTGCACATAATATCATGTATATATATATATACTCATTTAAAGTGTATGTACATTAAATATTTCCAACGTGTTATTATTGTGTATATTTTATTCTCCTGAATAAAAAACAAAATTCCGAAAAAAGCAAAAAATTTTATTTATAAAGCGACAATTATCATTATATATACACGGTTAAGTGAATTTTTTTTTGTAAATTATTAATTACATAAGTTTGATAAAAGTTAAAAATTTGTTCATTTCATTTTATAGTAAAATAATTTTTTTTACTGTAGTAATAATAATAACAATAATAATTATTGATATAAAAAATGAACTGAAGTTAAATAAATAATGACAAGTGGGTAGGAATTAATATGCAGGTATGTAACAACAATAGATAGAGGAGGATGAGAGTATACATACATGGAAATATTGTTGCGCGTGTGCAAAGTGTGCGTACGGCATGCGCGAAGAGCGTGGCGGTAAGTTTTTTATTTTCCCCCACTCTCTACCTAGAAAAGTTTCTTTCCCCCTCCCCTCACTGTTTCTCTCACTCTATGCGATCTTACACTATCATCCCTTCTCTTCTCAATGCATCCTCCTCCACCGCACCCGTCGACACCATATCCAACATCATCGTATTCACTCTCACTCCCCCTCCTGCTCGCCCCTCCCTTCACTCTGATGTTCTGAGATCACCAACGCTGACTCGGACGCACCTGCCGCCGGTTCCCACACTCGATGCCCTCGCGCCGGACGTGACGTCACTACCTACACACTTTTGCTACCTTCTCTCTTACACACTGATAAATATTTAAATGTATAGATATATATGTATGTATATAGTTTTTCGTGTCCGCTATACTTGCTAGCTCGTGGGTCTCCGTTTAGCTTTAGATAAGTGCGTGCTGGCGCATAAAAGGCGGGGTTCCACTGAGATTATCTTTCTACCGTGAAAAAATGACCTCCTCCTATCTTCCTCTCACCCTTCCGCTTCCATCAGGTTTTTAACTCTTTACTTGATATTGTCGCGACACACGTTTATAAAACGAAACTATCATTTTAGATAGCGACAAAAAATTTATAATTTTAAAAGTTTCTGCAGTTAGGAAAATTTAGTTTACTAATTATATTTTTTACTAAATACCAAAAATTAATTTACTAATAATTTTTACTAATTAAATTAATAAAATTTATGATTGAATAAATTAATTTTTGGTATTTAGTAAATTTAATTTAAATCAAAGGCGCGTGGCGCCTCCATTACAGGGTTTCGTGGCTTGATAAGGTAACGTTTACTACTATGGTAACGGTTTTTATGGTAACGTTTGCTATGGTAACTGTTACTATGGCAATTATACGAGTGTACGACGGACGGACGGACGGACGCCAAAGCAAAACTATATAAGGTTTTTAGGCCTGAACCACGAAACCCTAAAAACGATTATTTTATAAAATATTCGGCTAACATAACCTGAAAATTATGTCAATTTCTAGGCCAAGAGAGCGAACATATAACGAACATAACCTCAAAAATGCAAGATTCCCTTGATTATTTAAACAAATTATTGTTACTAATATATCAACTCTTTTAAAAACTGTTTTTTTTCTGTTTACATTTTGCGTGATATAGGGGGGTAGGGGTTCAAGAAAAAAAATGGTGAAAAATATATTACGTAATAATTGTCATGAATTCTCTCTTTTTTGTCATATATTGAATACATATATAAATATTGTGAAATTGTCTTTTCCTGTTTATATATATAGTATATATAATAGTAAATATAAAAGAGGAAATTTTCTATTGAGACTTAAAGTTGTTTGTAATACAATTGTAATAATGATTATGTACACAAAATAACGTGACAAAAGGGAGTTTTTTCTTCAGGATAAGGGTCCAAAATGACACAGAGATCAATTGTATAAATTCACTTTCTTTTCTGAATAATGAATATATTTCATTGATGTAAATTTAATGTAATATTGACTGTATCTTGGGAGGAGAGAATAAAATGTCATATATATATATATAAAAATTCAACCAAGAGAAGTGTTAGGATATTGCAAAATATTCATTGTTAAGGGAAATAACACCTTTGGTACAATGAAAACTCAATTATAACCTTTCGTTCGTTTTTCTTTTTCTTTTATACAATTCACCAACATATGTCATATTTTATATTCCGAACCAGTACAGAACAAGTTCTGAATCGTAACTGACGCTCTAAATCACTATTAATCTATCACTCAAAACTAGAGAATCAATACTGAATTAATTCGGGAAAATTGGAACTGAAACAAATCGGAAAAATGATACTGAACTAGTTCTGGAAAATTGGTATTCAAATGGGGAATTACTGCTGAACCGCAGTTCAACCAATACTGGAAAAATAATTCCTGAAATAGTTTTGAAAATAATCTATCTTCAACAAATACTGGAAAATTAGTACTGAACCAGTTCCGAAAAATCGGTATTCAATTAATACTGGAAAATTAGTACTGAACCAGTTCTACAAAATCGTTACTAAGCCATCACAGAAAATGTATTACGGAACCAGTTCTGTAAAATAGAAAAATATGCTTAACTATATGTGAATTTCTATAAAAATTTTGCAAAAAAATTTCCTACTTTATTTTTACGATTCAATTTTCGTGTTACTTGCGTATTTACTAATAATAATAAAAAGAAACCCACAATAATTCTTTAAAACAAATATATGAGAATTCGAGTGAATTTATTATATTTTTTTTAAGTAGAACACACCTTCAATGAGTTTTCACTTTTAGATGTTAGATAGTGAGAATATTAACCGAAAGATTGAGGGATGTGTTGGCGTGCCAGAGGTGCTTTTTTAAAGTGCGATCAGTGCCAAGCACGAGATATTCTCTAGTTCGACGTGTGAATATGTATAAACGTAAGTGAACCAAAGTTAAATAAGTAGTTCACGAGAACAATTTTCAAGATTAATCATTTCAAGGTACCACCCATCATCGATCATTTAAAACACAGGAAACAATTTTTTTTCTCTCTCTCACCAAAGATTATGGAAACACATAAGAAATTAATCTTTGTGTATTTTCTAAATTAATTTTTTTAATTTATTGATTCTTCGTTAACGGAACAGAAAGGGTTACTTATTTATGATTTTTTTACGAGAAAAAAAACATTTGATTAATTTATCTCAACAAAAATTTTCTCTCAAATAAATAATAATTTATATGACTAAAAATATAATTATCTTTAGCCTATACCTATACCGTTTGGAAAAGATCTTTTTCGATGGAAAAAATACATTAACCTCTTTTTTTCTAATTTTACTTTAATTTCTTTCTACCTAGTAAAATTCATTTTCAAACTCATTAGTTGACTCAGTTTCATTAGTCGAGATTTCATATGAACGATATTCTAAAAATAATAATTTAGACAAATTTTTAAGAATATTTAATTTTTACATGCAACTAAATTTATAATTTTTATTAACTAATTTTTAATTGTAAATTAAATAATTTTAAAAAAATACAATTTTCTACGAAAAATAAAGTGCAAATTTTTATTTAAAACGAAACAAGAATAATAAATATTAAAAGTGAAAAAAAAGAAGCAGTTTCTTTAATAAAAAAAATACATTTAAATACACAAAAATAATTCTAAAATATTTTTAAAAATTTTGGTTGGAAAAATCAAATATTGAGAAAAATAAAAAAAATTGTTATCAAAAAGAAAATTTGAATATTTTTTTTCCCACTCGTATATGTAGGATATGAAATGAGTAAATAAGTATAAGAGTAAATTTTCTTTTTTTTTTTGCACATATGAACAAATTACAAAGGATAATATGGACGAGCTTGCGAGTGAAGCAATTTGAAATATTGCGAATTATTTTTCAAGATACATCATGATGATAAAGGAATAATATTTTTGAATCTTGTCTGCAAGGTAAGAAGTGTTTGTGCTGGTGCAGTAAATTAACATTTTTTTCTTTTTTTTTTTTTGGTGTTTCTTTTTAATACTCAGTAGTTGCTACTTACGTGCACTCAGGATCAAGATACACTGGTATGAGAAAGCTCGAGGGCAAAGGCATTATCGAGTCGAATGTATACGAGAAGCGTGCACAGAAGTGCAGTCTCGCTGGAGAATCGATTTTCAACAAAAAGTTCCTTCAGTGTGCAAAGGTATATATATATATAATTCAAATATCTTCGAAACCGTCGAGATTCAATACGAGATCAATATTCATACAATTTATTTTTATTATTATATATTTCCAGACAAGTTCAACTTGTTTAGATGAAATTTCAGAACAATTAACCTTTTTCCTCTTTCACAAAAAAATATTCAGAAAATTTAGATAGGATTATAAAATTTTATAGAGATTATTTGAGTACAAAATGAAAAAAGAACAAAATTCGCAGTAATCGAAATAATCAAGGAGCTACTCAAAGAGAATTTTGTAATCACAATTTTATGCAAATAATCGCGTGTCAGAATAACCGATTAGCAATACAGAGAAAAAATTCAAATATTATAATTATTATCACACATATTTTACTCAAAGGGCCTTGAAAAATAGTAATTTGTATACGATTTTCCTTTGGGCGTACTCTGTCAACAATATTCTTAAAGCACTGCGCGCATAAAAATATTAAACTCGTACTTAACAATTTTGTTAAGCATACACGCGGGAAGATATTATTATATACATACATTTTCAAAAACGTTTCTTCAAGCTAAAATTTACATTTTATTAAGTATCTCTTCTCTCGTCAATCGAAAATTATAAACTATTCAAATTTTAACTATACTAAAAGATCATTTTACAAAATGGATTTTACATTTAAACTGCATACATTTATTGTTATATGAGAATTCTCAAGGAAAAAAAAATAGAAGAAAACTAATAATTTCAGATTGATGGCGGAATAAAAATAAGAAAGAAAAGAAAAGGGAGTAAAAAGAAATAAGAAGATGGAGAGGGACAAAAAAACGACTCGAGTGGCACGAACGCTTGCTATTATTGGCAATCCAATTACACCTTGGTTCAATTACTATATATGTGAGTACAAAACCGAATAATATACCTTTATCGAAAGGCCGATGTGCATGAACGCGTGCTCCGTACAATTGTAAAAAAAAAATTTCCTCCAAGTGTATTATTTGATCTTATGTCAAAAGTTTTTTTTTTTCTTTTTTTCAATACACAATTATTTTACCCATGAGTATATATTTTATTTTGCTTTCAATTAACATGCACGAGAAAATTTTCAATAAAGAATATATTAGAGAAAAAAAATATTCCTGAGGAGCTATTATGGCAAACTTTTTTTTTTTAACTCTTTGAAGGAACTACAAATTGAAAGGCAATATTATTTTCTATTATTTTCCATTATTTTCTGTTAGGAAAAATTATAACAAAAGTTAATTGATAATATTTTCAACGGCCTATATATTTAAAAATTTGAATCGCGCCAAAAAATAAACTGGTGGCAGCGGTGGCATTTTTTTGATCAATTTTTGAATTAAAAAAAAATTCTTTTAACGTAGCTGTTTTTTATATTCATCAATTTAAAAAAATCCCTTTTAACGGTAGTATGTTTTTTATATTAATCTATTTTTTAATATTAAAAAACAATCCCCTTTGACGAAAAAAAAATAACGAAGGTCAAAATTCGTTCGAGCCATCACACACACGTTAATTTCATCACGATATCGCGTGTGGGTTTAATTAAAACTTGAATAGCGTCAATTTAATTCTTATCAAGGTCACAAACATGACAACGACATCCTCTCTTTTGCAAATTATCGTGATTCATAATTATCGTGTTGTACCAATTTGTTTCTCGATGGATATAATGTGTTACATAAAATAGTGTTTTTTATTATATATCAATATTATTATTGCGAGAGAAAATGTCCTCGAAATAAAAATACCTTTTATATCAATTAAATTTTTTTCTTTCAAATAAATAAATTTTTAATTTAAAAATAAAATAACGACCCTAATAAAGATCGACAAATTCTTGTAGACAAATTTTAAATTACTTTTTTTTTATTTTCTTTTTTTTTTTTGTTCCAGATGATGGTTATAATTTTATGAAAATTGCGCATAACGAGAAAAAAAACGGTGTGTCATTATTTCAGTCCGAAGCAAACATATATTATTGTTGTTTGCACATTTTTTGATGATCGCGAAACAAAAGGGGCGAGCTGTGGAAAAATATATTTTTCTCTCGGTTTAATCTTCATATAATAAACTTTTTCATATAGCTGTACTATATATATATATATATAAAAGTAACGAGAGTATAATTTCACATTTCACCTGCCATTTTTACTGCGATTTCAAATCTCCGTTATGTCTTATTATATTTCAGTATATACAACTGGTATTTTTGGTTTAAAAATGACCTTCATGGACAGAAGGTAAAATTCCTTTCGTTCATCGGAAACGAGGTTAAGTCTTTGTAACACGACAAAAAAAATTGAACAAAAAATGAGATTAAAAAAAACATAATAAATAGGGTATATATATACAGATATCCGCACGTGGATACATCAAATTATCGCCTTTCCATTACGAAAATACACGAGAGAATATATTTTCATCGATTTCAACAGGTGTAAAAAAAAAATTTAATTTTAATTTGCGTTGGTACTCCTCCCCCCCCCCATCAGGTAAAGCAATTTTATAAGAATTTCAGTCTCTAAAAAATATTTTACGGTTGGAAAAAAGAAAATGTTTTAAAATTAAAAATTCAAAGAAGATAATTTTTCTATAATTTTTTTCTCCCGCAATAAGTGTGAAATCAGTATTTTCAATTTAGAAAAATTTTTAGTTCTTTTAAGAGTTAGAAAATTATTTACATTTTTCTTTTTGTTTAAAGAAAATTTTTGTGGAAAAAATTCTATTTATTAACAAATTAATTAAAATGGAGTATTTTTTTTTTTTAATCGAACATATCCGCAGTATGTTTTTATTCGCATTGATCATTTTAGTCATCGCAGCATCTTTTCAAAACTGCAATCACAAACTCGTTACGTTACAAGCCCAATTTTCTGACTTTTGCCAGAGTTACTTTTTTTTTTCTTTTTTTTACAGAGACGGGAGCAAAACTACCCACAATTACGCAACGTGCATTCGCCGATATGCCGACTGCAATATAAAAAAAAGGCAGCAAAAAAAAAAGAGAAAAAAAATTTTCTCTTCCTTTTTTCTCCTACCACAGAATAGAACAAAATGATGGAGAATTAATGTCACATGCGAATATAATATTTTGCTAATACAATATAATTCAATTATTTCTAAGTTAATATATATTTAAGTAATTAATAAATAAATAATAAATAATTAATTAATAAATAATAAATCTTTTTCATTCGTTAATTTAAGATAAAAAAAAAATTTCTTTCACGTCAATTAAATCAATTATACGAGAAACTTTCCAATATTGAATTAATCAAATAAATACCTTCCAGAAATGTACATTTTTTTTACAGACGATTCTTCGCCCCTCAATTTAAGAAAAATGATATCTGTTCAATCGAACGTAATCGTTTAACAGGTTAACCTGAAAAGAAACGAAGGGCCAGTCATATAATTATGTACAGTGTTTCCTTTGACCTGAATAATTTCACTTGATTTATGTACACAAGATGAAATAATTTTTTTTTTTGTCAATGGATGCAAAAATTCCATTATAAAAATTAACAAAATAAAAAAAAAACATTTTAAAACATTAATTATGCAAAAATTTCAATTTTTAAAAAAATATATATATATGTCTAACCTTTTAAAGCCGGCAATCGATGTATTATCTCTGCTGGAAACACACGCGATTTTAAAAAAATTTTCAACACTCCCGAAAATATTAAAAAGAAATAAAATTTACTTTTTCTCAAAAAATTTATGCGATCGCAATTTAAAATTTTTTTTGAACACTCCCGAAACTACTTTAAAAATGAGTGAAATTTTGATTTTAAAATTACAAAATTTAACGTCTAAACAGGTCGGTACACGAATTGTAACTGTTTTAATTATCTTTGGGACTTTCTCATTATTGTTACGACCTTTCGCAAATTACTTTTGTACTTCAATGTAAACATACCGTTTGGGATGCTGGTATGGAGAGGTAATAAAATCCCAAAATCGCTTCGATATACATTAACAAATAATAATTAAAACTCTTCAAAATTGAAAAAATATTACAAAAAATAATAAAAATTGAATTAATTCAAAAATCAGAAAATTTTATCCAATTTTTTAAATTATATTATAATAATTACAACAATTTTTTGATATTTTAGAAAATAACACGCTTTGTATAAATCATCTAAGGGCAAAAGCAATTGTTGTAATTATATAATAGTTAAGATGAAAAACAAAGACACAATTGGATGAGAATAAATTCTATACGTAAAGTTTTCGCTTTAGAAAGAAAATTTTCTTTTTTTTTTGTAAACATATAAAACCCTTTGCCAATTAAGGGAACGACGCGATCGTTATTCTATCTTATAAGGAAATGCAATTGTAGATTCCCTAAGTATATCTCTTGAGAGTTGAGAGAGAGAAGCTGAAACGTAACTATGCATTTTTATTTCCTCTGCCTTCTAAAGTCAAAAGTAAATTGATTCATAATTACTTAAAATTAGTAATTTAAATACATTTACGTATATAATTTTACCTAAAACGGCAAAAGAGGAAATAAAACTAAAAAAAAATAAGAGAAAATAAAAAAGATTTTTAAAAATTAAATTTTTTTTTTTAAATGGAAATAAATTTTTTTTTTATTGTGTTATACTAGGCACATGAGTTTATATAAAGAGTGAAATCGCGTTTCTAGAGCGACGCTTTCGAGCCTAGCGTCGCTTTTATGTTTTCCCGATAAGGCGTCGCGACGCCCGCGCTTTTTCGGTGGTCATATTGAAAGCTGCGCCCTCGAACACAAAACCACCAACTCAATTCTGTTTCCCTATTATTGGGGGCTGTTCGCAAGCAACCGCCGGCTGCTTTGTCTTATCGAAAGCTCCCTCCACGTTCGTTTAGGCGCTTTTCTTTTAACCTAAAGATCGACTTTTTTTTATCCCATCCAAAAAAAAGCTCAGATTCCCAAGAACTGAGAGTTGTCATTTTTATTTTTTCCTCTCCATAACCCAAACGTCCCTCCACTAGCGCCATCCATCGAATAAACGCCAATACCTAATAATTAGTGAAGTGAAGCTAGCAGTCAAGTTCAGCAGCGTCCCATAGGCGTATCACACGAAATTCGAGAAATATGCCCCGCTATCCATTATTGTCAGTAAAAAGCATTTTCGCACGAAAATTACAAAAATTAACACAAAAAACAAACAACAAATGAAAACTACAAACACCAAGACATAATAATTATTATTATAAATAAATAAATAAAGAAATACATATAAAGTGAAATATTGAGTTCCTCGAGAAAATCGAGTGTAGAAAAAATTCTAGGGAGTTAGCAAACGATGGGAATCCAATCGTTACATTCTAGAGATGATTAGGAGTTATAAAAAAAATAATAACAATTTTTATTGTTATAAACAATAGCCAGCAGCCGGGCAATTATTGAATTTTGACATTTTTTGAGAAAATCGAGAATAGAAAAAAATCTAAGGTGTTAGGAAACGATGGGAATCCTATAGTTACATTCTAGAGATGATTAGGAGTTATAAAAAAAATAATAACAATTTTTATTGTTATAAACAATAGCCAGCAGCCGGGCAATTATTGAATTTTGACATTTTTTGAGAAAATCGAGAATAGAAAAAAATCTAAGGTGTTAGGAAACGATGGGAATCCTATAGTTACATTCTAGAGATGATAAGGTGTTAAGAAAAAAATAATAACAATTTTTATTGTTATAAACAATAGCCAGCAGCCGGGCAATTATTGGATTTTGACATTTTTTGAGAAAATCGAAAGTAGAAAAAAATCTAGGGTGTGAGGAAATAATGGGAATCTCATCGTTACATTCTAGAGATGATTAGGTGTTATAAAAAAAATAATAACAATTTTTATTGTTATAAACAATAGCCAGCAGCCGGGCAATTATTAAATTTTGACAATTTTTGAGAAAATCGAGTGTAGAAAAAAATCTAGTGTGTTAGGAAACGATGGGAATCCCATCGTTACATTCTAGAGATGATAAGGTGTTATGAAAAAAATAAAAACAATTTTTATTTTTATAAACAATAGCCAGCAGCCGGGCAATTATTGGATTTTGACATTTTTCGAGAAAATTGAGAGTAGAGAAAAATCTAGGGTGTTAGGAAACGATGGGAATCCCATCGTTACATTCTAGAGATGATTAGGTGTTATAAAAAAAATAATAACAATTTTTATTGTTATAAACAATAGCCAGCAGCCGGGCAATTATTGAATTTTTGATATTTTTTGAGAAAATCGAGTGTAGAAAAAAATCTAGGGTGTTAGGAAACGATGGGAATCCTATAGTTACATTCTAGAGATGATTAGGTGTTATGAAAAAAATAATAACAATTTTTATTCTTATAAACAATAGCCAGCAGCCGGGCAATTATTGAATTTTTGACATTTTTTGAGAAAATCGAGAATAGAAAAAAATCTAAGGTGTTAGGAAACGATGGGAATCCTATAGTTACATTCTAGAGATGATAAGGTGTTATAAAAAAATTAATAACAATTTTTATTGTTATAAACAATACCCAGCAGCCGGGCAATTATTGAATTTTTGACATTTTTTGAGAAAATCAAAAGTAGAAAAAAATCTAGGGTGTTAGGAAACAATGGGAATCTCATCGTTACATTCTAGAGATGATTAGGTGTTATAAAAAAAATAATAACAATTTTTATTGTTATAAACAATAGCCAGCAGCCGGGCAATTATTGGATTTTGACATTTTTTGAGAAAATCGAAAGTAGAAAAAAATCTAGGGTGTTAGGAAACAATGGGAATCTCATCGTTACATTCTAGAGATGATTAGGTGTTATAAAAAAAATAATAACAATTTTTATTGTTATAAACAATAGCCAGCAGCCGGGCAATTATTGAATTTTTGACATTTTTTGAGAAAATCGAGTGTAGAAAAAAATCTAGGGTGTTAGGAAACGATGGGAATCCTATAGTTACATTCTAGAGATGATAAGGTGTTAAGAAAAAAATAATAACAATTTTTATTGTTATAAACAATAGCCAGCAGCCGGGCAATTATTGGATTTTGACATTTTTTGAGAAAATCGAGTGTAGAAAAAAATCTAGGGTGTTAGGAAACGATGGGAATCCTATAGTTACATTCTAGAGATGATAAGGTGTTATAAAAAAATTAATAACAATTTTTATTGTTATAAACAATAGCCAGCAGCCGGGCAATTATTGAATTTTTGACATTTTTTGAGAAAATCGAGTGTAGAAAAAAATCTAGGGTGTTAGGAAACGATGGGAATCCCATCGTTACATTCTAGAGATGATTAGGTGTTATAAAAAAAATAATAACAATTTTTATTGTTATAAACAATAGCCAGCAGCCGGGCAATTATTAAATTTTGACAATTTTTGAGAAAATCGAGAATAGAAAAAAATCTAAGGTGTTAGGAAACGATGGGAATCCTATAGTTACATTCTAGAGATGATAAGGTGTTATAAAAAAATTAATAACAATTTTTATTGTTATAAACAATACCCAGCAGCCGGGCAATTATTGAATTTTTGACATTTTTTGAGAAAATCAAAAGTAGAAAAAAATCTAGGGTGTTAGGAAACAATGGGAATCTCATCGTTACATTCTAGAGATGATTAGGTGTTATAAAAAAAATAATAACAATTTTTATTGCTATAAACAATAGCCAGCAGCCGGGCAATTATTGGATTTTGACATTTTTTGAGAAAATCGAAAGTAGAAAAAAATCTAGGGTGTTAGGAAACAATGGGAATCTCATCGTTACATTCTAGAGATGATTAGGTGTTATAAAAAAAATAATAACAATTTTTATTGCTATAAACAATAGCCAGCAGCCGGGCAATTATTGAATTTTTGACATTTTTTGAGAAAATCGAGTGTAGAAAAAAATCTAGGGTGTTAGGAAACGATGGGAATCCTATAGTTACATTCTAGAGATGATAAGGTGTTAAGAAAAAAATAATAACAATTTTTATTGTTATAAACAATAGCCAGCAGCCGGGCAATTATTGATTTTTTGACATTTTTTGAGAAAATCGAGTGTAGAAAAAAATCTAGGGTGTTAGGAAACGATGGGAATCCTATAGTTACATTCTAGAGATGATAAGGTGTTAAGAAAAAAATAATAACAATTTTTATTGTTATAAACAATAGCCAGCAGCCGGGCAATTATTGGATTTTGACATTTTTTGAGAAAATCGAGTGTAGAAAAAAATCTAGGGTGTTAGGAAACGATGGGAATCCTATAGTTACATTCTAGAGATGATAAGGTGTTATAAAAAAATTAATAACAATTTTTATTGTTATAAACAATAGCCAGCAGCCGGGCAATTATTGAATTTTTGACATTTTTTGAGAAAATCGAGTGTAGAAAAAAATCTAGGGTGTTAGGAAACGATGGGAATCCCATCGTTACATTCTAGAGATGATTAGGTGTTATAAAAAAAATAATAACAATTTTTATTGTTATAAACAATAGCCAGCAGCCGGGCAATTATTAAATTTTGACAATTTTTGAGAAAATCGAGAATAGAAAAAAATCTAAGGTGTTAGGAAACGATGGGAATCCTATAGTTACATTCTAGAGATGATAAGGTGTTATAAAAAAATTAATAACAATTTTTATTGTTATAAACAATAGCCAGCAGCCGGGCAATTATTGAATTTTTGACATTTTTTGAGAAAATCGAGTGTAGAAAAAAATCTAGGGTGTTAGGAAACGATGGGAATCCCATCGTTACATTCTAGAGATGATTAGGTATTATAAAAAAAATAATAACAATTTTTATTGTTATAAACAATAGCCAGCAGCCGGGCAATTATTAAATTTTGACATTTTTTGAGAAAATCGAGAATAGAAAAAAATCTAAGGTGTTAGGAAACGATGGGAATCCTATAGTTACATTCTAGAGATGATAAGGTGTTATAAAAAAATTAATAACAATTTTTATTGTTATAAACAATAGCCAGCAGCCGGGCAATTATTGAATTTTTGACATTTTTTGAGAAAATCGAGTGTAGAAAAAAATCTAGGGTGTTAGGAAACGATGGGAATCCCATCGTTACATTCTAGAGATGATTAGGTGTTATAAAAAAAATAATAACAATTTTTATTGTTATAAACAATAGCCAGCAGCCGGGCAATTTTTAATTTTGACATTTTTTGAGAAAATCGAGAATAGAAAAAAATCTAAGGTGTTAGGAAACGATGGGAATCCTATAGTTACATTCTAGAGATGATAAGGTGTTAAGAAAAAAATAATAACAATTTTTATTGTTATAAACAATAGCCAGCAGCCGGGCAATTATTGGATTTTGACATTTTTTGAGAAAATCGAGTGTAGAAAAAAATCTAGGGTGTTAGGAAACGATGGGAATCCCATCGTTACATTCTAGAGATGATTAGGTATTATAAAAAAAATAATAACAATTTTTATTGTTATAAACAATAGCCAGCAGCCGGGCAATTATTAAATTTTGACATTTTTTGAGAAAATCGAGAATAGAAAAAAATCTAAGGTGTTAGGAAACGATGGGAATCCTATAGTTACATTCTAGAGATGATAAGGTGTTAAGAAAAAAATAATAACAATTTTTATTGTTATAAACAATAGCCAGCAGCCGGGCAATTATTGATTTTTTGACATTTTTTGAGAAAATCGAGTGTAGAAAAAAATCTAGGGTGTTAGGAAACGATGTGAATCCTATAGTTACATTCTAGAGATGATAAGGTGTTAAGAAAAAAATAATAACAATTTTTATTGTTATAAACAATAGCCAGCAGCCGGGCAATTATTGGATTTTGACATTTTTTGAGAAAATCGAAAGTAGAAAAAAATTTAGGGTGTTAGGAAACAATGGGAATCTCATCGTTACATTCTAGAGATGATTAGGTGTTATAAAAAAAATAATAACAATTTTTATTGTTATAAACAATAGCCAGCAGCCGGGCAATTATTAAATTTTGACAATTTTTGAGAAAATCGAGTGTAGAAAAAAATATAGTGTGTTAGGAAACGATGGGAATCCCATCGTTACATTCTAGAGATGATAAGGTGTTATGAAAAAAATAATAACAATTTTTATTTTTATAAACAATAGCCAGCAGCCGGGCAATTATTGGATTTTGACATTTTTCGAGAAAATTGAGAGTAGAGAAAAATCTAGGGTGTTAGGAAACGATGGGAATCCCATCGTTACATTCTAGAGATGATTAGGTGTTATAAAAAAAATAATAACAATTTTTATTGTTATAAACAATAGCCAGCAGCCGGGCAATTATTAAATTTTGACAATTTTTGAGAAAATCGAGTGTAGAAAAAAATCTAGTGTATTAGGAAACGATGGGAATCCCATCGTTACATTCTAGAGATGATAAGGTGTTATGAAAAAAATAATAACAATTTTTATTCTTATAAACAATAGCCAGCAGCCGGGCAATTATTGAATTTTGACATTTTTTGAGAAAATTGAGAGTAGAGAAAAATCTAGGGTGTTAGGAAACGATGGGAATCCCATCGTTACATTCTAGAGATGATTAGGTGTTATAAAAAAAAATAGCTGCTGGCTATTGTTTATAAAAATAAAAATTGTTATTATTTTTTTCATAACACCTTATCATCTCTAGAATGTAACGATGGGATTCCCATCGTTTCCTAACACACTAGATTTTTTTCTACACTCGATTTTCTCAAAAATTGTCAAAATTTAATAATTGCCCGGCTGCTGGCTATTGTTTATAACAATAAAAATTGTTATTATTTTTTTTATAACACCTAATCATCTCTAGAATGTAACGATGGGATTCCCATCGTTTCCTAACACCCTAGATTTTTTTCTACACTCGATTTTCTCGAAAAATGTCAAAAATTCAATAATTGCCCGGCTGCTGGCTATTGTTTATAACAATAAAAATTGTTATTAATTTTTTTATAACACCTTATCATCTCTAGAATGTAACTATAGGATTCCCATCGTCTCCTAACACCTTAGATTTTTTTCTATTCTCGATTTTCTCAAAAATTGTCAAAATTTAATAATTGCCCGGCTGCTGGCTATTGTTTATAACAATAAAAATTGTTATTATTTTTTTTATAACACCTAATCATCTCTAGAATGTAACGATGAGATTCCCATTGTTTCCTAACACCCTAGATTTTTTTCTACTTTCGATTTTCTCAAAAAATGTCAAAATCCAATAATTGCCCGGCTGCTGCCTATTGTTTATAACAATAAAAATTGTTATTATTTTTTTCTTAACACCTTATCATCTCTAGAATGTAACTATAGGATTCCCATCGTTTCCTAACACCCTAGATTTTTTTCTACACTCGATTTTCTCAAAAAATGTCAAAAATTCAATAATTGCCCGGCTGCTGGCTATTGTTTATAACAATAAAAATTGTTATTATTTTTTTCATAACACTTTATCATCTCTAGAATGTAACTATAGGATTCCCATCGTTTCCTAACACCCTAGATTTTTCTCTACTCTCAATTTTCTCGAAAATTGTCAAAATTTAATAATTGCCCGGCTGCTGGCTATTGTTTATAACAATAAAAATTGTTATTATTTTTTTCATAACACCTTATCGTCTCTAGAATGTAACTATAGGATTCCCATCGTTTCCTAACACCCTAGATTTTTTTCTACACTCGATTTTCTCAAAAAATGTCAAAAATTCAATAATTGCCCGGCTGCTGGCTATTGTTTATAACAATAAAAATTGTTATTATTTTTTTCATAACACTTTATCATCTCTAGAATGTAACGATGGGATTCCCATCGTTTCCTAACACCCTAGATTTTTCTCTACTCTCAATTTTCTCGAAAAATGTCAAAATCCAATAATTGACCGGCTGCTGGCTATTGTTTATAAGAATAAAAATTGTTATTATTTTTTTCATAACACCTTATCATCTCTAGAATGTAACGATGGGATTCCCATCGTTTCCTAACACCCTAGTTTTTTTTCTACTTTCGATTTTCTCAAAAAATGTCAAAATCCAATAATTGCCCGGCTGCTGGCTATTGTTTATAACAATAAAAATTGTTATTATTTTTTTTATAACTCCTAATCATCTCTAGAATGTAACGATTGGATTCCCATCGTTTGCTAACTCCCTAGAATTTTTTCTACACTCGATTTTCTCGAGGAACTCAATATTTCACTTTATATGTATTTCTTTATTTATTTATTTATAATAATAATTATTATGTCTTGGTGTTTGTAGTTTTCATTTGTTGTTTGTTTTTTGTGTTAATTTTTGTAATTTTTGTGCGAAAATGCTTTTTACTGACAATAATGGATAGCGGGGCATATTTCTCGAATTTCGTGTGATACGCCTATGGGACGCTGCTGAACTTGACTGCTAGCTTCACTTCATTTAATAATTGATATATCGTGGCAATATTTTTCTCTTCTCTCTCTCTTTCTCTCGCAATTTTTTTTCATCATATTTTATTATTGGAGCAGTATAAACGCATGTTATATTTTATAGTTTCCTGATACAGCGTCGCGACGCTCACCGGCCGACGCCCCTATAATTACAACAACACTTTGTATGACATGACATATAAGAATATTCTATATCCACCCTCGAGGGGGGGTGTTTTTGACCCACAAAAATGCAGCTGCGTGTTTTTTTTTCTTTTTTTTTTTTTTATCTCGAAGGGATATATTCTCTTTTGTTGAGATTGAATGGCCTTATTGCGACATGCTCTCTCGCAAATCATGACAGGTTTTGCGAAAGAAACCTTGTTGTGTCTCCCTCGGCAATATTCTCTTCCAACCAATTCGCTCACGAGGTTTCTCTCTCTCTCTCTCTTTTCTTACTTTTATTTTTATTGTGCACGTGTACAAGAAAAGACAAAACGAGATACAAACCGATTCAAGGACAGATGCAGGTGCTCTCAGGAAACAGAGTGAGCACGAGAATTAAATTTATGGGTTTACCAACCATTTTTGACTCGGGGGTATATATATATTTTTTTTACAATAAAAAAAAAAGAGTAATAATAGCAAAAGAAAAAAATGTATTTTTATGATCAGTGCTTATTTGTGACATATAAATTATAATGTTATTCTCGTTTTTTTTATTTTCTGTCGAGAATGAAACAGACATGTGCGTTTTTTTTTGAATTCATCGCATATTCGAATACAATAAAAATTAGTTTTTTATTTTCAATTTTTTATTATCTACTTTTTCAATTTTATTTTCTATTTTTCATTTAATATTTTGGAAAAATTTTTAAAAGAGATATTAAAACCCTGCTTTCTGTGATAAGGATTAACTTTTTTCATTTGTCGATACTAGATTTTATTTCCTATTTTTTAATTTTTAATTTTCTATTTTGGATTTTTTTTAATACGCCTAAATTAAATAATAATTATCATTTAATTAAATTCTACCATGATTTAGTCAAAAAAATTAACAACAATTAAATAAACTTTTTATAGAAGAACAATAAAATAAAAATAATAAATTTTTGTAACAGTAAAAATTAAAAAAAAAAAATCGTGAAAGAAATACAGAGATAAAATTCACTTGACTTGTATATATATGTATATAGTGCCTTGGGGCGTCGCGACGCCCAACAGCTCTTGATAGGCGCCTGGTGTGGCGCCTGTGCGTCTCTCGACCTGAAAGTCCATATTCACACAGGTGTGACGACGACGGAGGCGTCGCGACGCTCCCTCCATTGTATTTGAGACAAGACACATATATACAATGCTTGACCAATTGACACAGAAGCATATCAACAACAAATGGCGAATTAAGGGAACGACGACCGAAGCGCGCAAAATGATCATTTCGACGAGTACTGCCCACCTGTCGCTCAAATGCTTGTCGCGGCTCGGTCGCAACGGGTTACATTATCCGGAAATCAGAAACTGATAAGAGACGTAACATACAGTCGCGACGCCAAGTGGCGACGTAACGAAATAGCGAAAGCTCTCTCTCTCTCTCCTAGTCTGATCAAACTCTGACTTTTACTACTTAAAGGACACATTATTTTCTTCCTCGATTGCCAGTGATTTTTTTTATTGTTTATTACTTTCTTTTATTGTTTTTATTTTCAATTTATTAATACTTGTAGTATTTTTAAGCATTAAATAACGATATTTTTTGGGGGATTGTAATTACCGTAAAAATTGTATAATAATTTTTACAATTTATTCGAAATGAAAAATAAACACAGAAAATTAAAAGGCATTAAAATAAGCTGCAACGCTTATTATTTTAATCCAATTTTGCTTATTTTAATCCATTTTTGTATTAAAATAAGCAAAATTAAAAATTAAAAAAAAAAAACTTAGCTCTTTTTTAAAATTAAATAATTGAATAAAAATTAAAAATTCATCGTTCGATTTATTGATATATTTAATTTGGTTATCAGAAGACAAACTAATTTATACACATTTATAAAATGGCAGGGAGAGTAAATATAAATATATACATACATTTATAAAAATTTCACAATATATAAAGCCTAATTTCAAGAGATAATAAAATAGTTTTTATATTTCTTTTAAAGATTTCATATTCCACGTGTGACAATGAATTTAATAAGTTCAATGGTCTTTGTATTCTGTTCTTATCAGGTAATTCTATTTATTACAATTAAATTTTATACTAATTCACATACAATTTACTCAAAAAAAAAAAAAAAAAAACAGTGCAAAATAAAATAATCTTTTTGCAAATTATTCTTTTTAAATTTAAAATGATTGAAAAAAATTTAATTTAATTTTTCAGATATTTGTATCATCAAACGCCAATGATGATATTGAATATAATTTAAACAATTTAAAATACGATGTAGAAACAATAAATCAAACAGTTCAACAATATAAAGAATCTATATTTTTGTTGTTAGCTGAAAATTATGAATCAATGGAAAGAAAATTGTTGTCTACTTTTAAAAATATGACACATTCAAAAGTAACACAATTAAAGGTATTTATATTGTTTATTTAAAATTTTTTGACAATTTAAGATTTTTAAGTTTTATAGAGAAAAAAAAAATTCTTTCTAGATTCAATATGGCATTAAGAATATGGAGGATGTGGAAGAACCTTTAAAATCATGTTTTGCAAATAGATCAATAACATGGTCAACACGTTACATTCAAATTATTGGAAAATTAAGAGAATGTGCAACAAATAATGAAATTGAATATTATATGATTCCAATTCAATCATATTGTGAATTTTTTACTAATGTAAATATTGTTTTCTATAAAATTTATCATAAAATGTTTTTTCTATTTCTAATATTTTATTTTTTAATATAATTATTGAAAAATTTTTATTTCTTCTTTTTGCAGACTCTCAATAATTTAGAATCAGGAGTAAAAGAGAAAATATTTGCAAATTATGAAAAAAAGAATTACAGTGAAATTTTAACAAATGAACATTACATGAAACTAAAAAGTTCTGAATTAAGTATTCTAGTTAATGGCCTTAAAAGTCTTTCAAATAATTTGATAAAATTGCTAATGAATACAAAACAAAGTGTTTTAAGAGAAACTCAACATTGTGCTTCTGATGCAAAGAATAATTTAAACAAACAATGTCTGGAAAGCATACAACAATTAGACGATTGTTTTTCTCATATTAAAAATAATAAAAATAATAGAGGAGTGTAGTCATGAGTGAACCACGTTTTGTTTTTTTGTGTATAATTTTCTTTTTTGAGCAAAGATAACAAAAAATAAAAATGATAAAAATTTGTTGTTAAATTATATATATTTTTGTTACATACATTTAAAAAAACATAATAAAAACTAAAAATTCGTTACTCAAAAAGAAATTTTGTGAAATGTTATTTCAAAAAATGAAATTGTCAAATCGAATATTTTTTCTTGTAAAAATAATTGTTATTTTATGTATCTTCGCGATGAATAAAAAAGAATATCTTTTTTAAAGTACCTACGTGTGAATATTTTAATGAATAAAAATCTTGTGAAAAGAATAAAAGATCTTTTATTTCCAAAGATTTCCAAATCAAAATTATTATATTGTTAGGAAAAAAATTTTATTATGTTTCCATAATTGAATTTACATAATTAACTATATATATATATATATATTGGTATATATACAAGTGGTTTATGTTACTTTTAATTCATAATTACTATCTTTAACTAAAAAACTATACATTTTCAAAATGAAAATAGTTTTTTTATTTATATTTCTCATCAGCTCTTTTTTTCAAGTGAGTAAACAATTTTTTTTGTTAATATAGGAATTAAAACCTTTTTTTAAAAAAATATAAATAAAATATTTTGATTATTTTTTAATTTTAAACCTAAGAATTAAAATTATTTTTTTTTTAAATTACAAAAAAAAATTTCAGGTGTCTTTTGCTGAAGAAAATAACAGAAATGATATTCTATCAAGATTAGAAATTTTAAAATGCGAGACAACAAATGCAATAAGAGAATTAAAATATTTTGAAATTAGTGAATTTCAAAAAATAGATCAATTCTTGGGAGAATATGGATTGAATTTGACGAGAAATTTTCGTGATATGAAAGAAATTATTTATTCCGAATTGGAAGTAAGTCACAAAAAAAATATAATTTTTTTTGTCAAAAGTTTATTTAAAAAAAAAATTTCTTTTTGTAGACAGAATATAAAAAATTGAACACAAAGAATGAAAATTCAGAGAGTTGTTATAAAATTGTTCAACAAGATGTGGACGAAATTCACAAAAATATAACCGATCGATTGGAAGTTTACGAATTTAAATCATTTTTTCTTTATTTCGAACCAGTCATGACTCAAGTAAATTTCACTATACAGGTAATTTTAGTATAATTATTTATTTATCAGTTAAAAGTAAATCAAATTTATTTTTAATAATAGAAATTTTTTAATTACTGACAATTTTAGATTTTTTAATTTATTTTACTTAATTAATTTTTTCTTTAATAGATGTGTAATAGTCTAGTAAAGAGGATTGATTCAATGAATGAAGAACGTATTTTAGGTATTGAAAATTCATCACTAGAAATGATGTATTTAACAAGCACTTTATCTGGAATTGAAATTTTATCAAATGGTATAAAAAATCTTATTAAAGATATAAAAAATATGGTTATTGATTTGAAAGAAAAAGCAATTTTTAATGTAAAAAATTGTGGTCACTCTTTAAATGATTTATTTCATAAAGAATTGAAGAGAATTAAAGAAGATTTTAATCATTGTATTACAAAAAATATGGCTTTTAATATTTAACTTTATATAAAATAATTCACATACAGAAATTTTATATTTTTCATTAATTTTAAATTTAAAACTTGTCAAATTTCAATAATAAATAAAACTACAAATGTATGACATTTTATTCAAATAAATTAATAATATATTACGTATTTGTTTTGCATATATCAAAAAATTAAAATTCTATTATTTCACTGATACGAACATTTGAAAATCGAGGTAGAAATTTTTTTTTTATTTGTAATTTCATCAACGAAAATTATTATTAGTGAAAAATTACATTAAAGAAAGCCTTTTATAAATTTAAATATCTTTTTTTATTTTATGAATCTTTTTTTTGATTTTTTAACTTTTTTATTAGAAAATTTTTTTTTAATTTAAAAAATTATGTCGTAAAAACAGTTTTTCAATTATTCTTTTTCTCTTAAAAAATTGTTCTCAACAATATATTTTGTTTGAATTATTTGTGTTCAGTAATAGACATTTTTCTTTACAAATAATGAATAAAAATGTTCTTTTATCATTGAAATTAATTTAAACAAATTGTCACATATTTTATATGTTCACAATAATTTATTAGCATTTTATTTACATTAAAGTGATAATTTACTTTTTTAATTAAAATAATGAAGTCTTTTTTATTAAATAAATTCATTTTAACTAATAGATATATAACTAATAGGATTTATGATTTATAGAATTTTTTTTTATCATTCTTCACAATTATTTTCTCCTATATAAAACGAGAGTACTAATCTTTTTTCAAACACAGTATTAAATTTTGAAGCTGACAATTTACCGGGAAAAAAATCAAAATTTTTCTAAAATGAAATATTTTATCTTTGCTTTTCTTCTTTGTTCCATTCAAGTAAGTTTATTTAATTTAGATATTTATTACTAATTTAAGTAATTAATAATTTTAAAATTAATTTTTCATTATTATTTATCAATATTATTTATAATTTAATTATTTATTATAATTATAAATTTTATAAATTATTATATTATAAATTTAAAATAAAAACCTTATATATTTATTTTTTATTGTAAAATGTTTTTTTTATTAAAGATATCATTTGGATATGCTCAAAGTGATGAGTTAAATGTTATAAAAGAATTGCAGCTGAATGTTAAAAAAATAACTGATGATTTTCAAGAGTTTTCAACTCGTGTAAAGGAAAATTTAAAAGAACATTTCGAGCAAGAAGAAACACATGTTCCAGAACAATTTAAAACATTAAAAAATAATATTTTACAAGATATTGAGGTAATTGTTTTTTTTAATAAAACTTAATTTGTTGAATAGTAATTCAATTCCTATTTTATAAAATTAGATTGATGTATTGAATGATGTACAAAAGGAGGAAAATGTTTGTTACAAAATTGCAAAGGAAAATTTAGATCAAATTCTTAAAAATACGACTAACGAAGTTCGACAATGTCAATTTAATCAATTATATTATGGTTTCTCTCCAATTTCTATAAATATGAATTTTACTGCTAAGGTAATGTATAAAAATAATTAATCAGTCTCATTAAATAAACAATGATTAATTATTAATTAATATTAAATAGATAATAATTAAAATGAAATTAAATATTATTTTTTCTAGACGGGTTACGATTTAGTTGAAAATTTAGAACTTGTTATGGAGGGCTGTAGGCATTTAGAAGATGAAAAAATATGCCAAACGAATGCTAAAATTGGAGTTGATATACTTGTCAATAATTTTAAAAATTCTATTCAACAATTAACAACATTAGCTAATGAAGCTTATACTTTGATGCTGTCAAAAATTCAAGAATGCACTTCCAATGAAATTAAGACACTAAAAGATAAAACTCAATCAATTAAAAATAATGCTGACGGTTGTACTTCATTTTTTTAATTGTTTCATAAGTTTTTTTTTTATTTATATGATAAATAGAATTTAATAAAATAATAAATAGAAATTTTGTCAAACAATTTTTTATTATTATTCAATAACCTTTATTTACAAAAAAGTAAATACTATTTCGACTAATGAATTGTAAAACAAAAAAACTATTTCAATTTTAAAAAGCAATCTTGAAATTCTTTAATAATTAATTTATATTTATTTTCCATTATGCGAATTTCTTGAGAAATTTCCATTTGAGCATCAGGCAGTAGAGAGCGTGAAAAATCATTTATTATTTTTTTTATTTGAGTAATAGATCTTTGAAGATTCACAACAAGTATTAGACTTCCTTTTTTACTATTTAAAATGCATTTTGTTTTATCCTCAAATCTATCACAGGAATCCAAAATTCCATTTAAATTTTGAACAAGATCTATAGCCATCTATAAAAAAATTGTAAAAGTACTCAAATTAACAAATTATTTTTTTATTTATATTAAATCTACATTCTAAATAGATTAAAATATTACATTTGCAAATTTTTTTTACATACCTGATCAATTATGTATTTAAATTTATAAAATGGAAAAAATGGAAAGATTAATTTATCATTTCGAATTTGAATAATATTATTCGTTGAGTTTTTTTGAAGGTCTTCAAAATTTTCTTTTGCAGTTTTATAACAAATAGTTTCATTTACTTCTTCTACCTAATATTATAAATATGAAAAATTAATAATTTATCAAATAAAATCAGAAAGGTTTAATTTTTTTTTAAATATTTAATTTATCAAATCGAAAATAATCCTGTTAAACGAAAGAGATTCATATATTTACCTTTTTTTCTAGCGAAATTCTATTTATGTCTTCAATTAGTTTGTCAATAGATACATTTGTGTTTCCATTAATTTTTTTAAAATTTCCTAGTATATCATTAAAAAAAAATGTCTCAAATTCGGAAACTGATTCATTAACATTGAGCTGTATTATTCTTATATCTTCATTATCGTCTGTTTTATATTGATTTTTTCCTAATGCAAACTTTAATCAGAAGATAAGTAATTAATAATTATGTTATTAATAAATTTGTCTAATCACTGTAAAAAGAAGGTACTAAAATAGTACCGATTTTAGGTATCAAAATAGAACCAAAAGGCAATTTAGTACCTAAAGTTGGTATTAAATTAATAACTCTCGTTTCACAGTGATAAATTTTATATAAAAAAAATAAATATAAGAAATAATTAATTAAATTAACTTTAAAAAAAGTATGCTTTTTTAAAAAATAAATACAATAAACTTACTTGAATGGCACAAACAAAAAAAATGAAAATAAAATATTTCATTTTGAAAATTGTAATTTTAAATATTTTTAAAATTAAATTTTAAATAACTTTAGAAACTGCAGATTTTTTAAATTTAATACTGACGGTTGAAAACTTTCAACTCTCTTTTTATATAGAAAAAAAAACTATAAAGATAGCATTTTTATGAATTTTGATAACTTTATTTTTTATTGTAGGTACATTCTGTTATTCAATGAGAAGTTTCATATTATTTGATGTAGTAATCGTGATTTTTAAATTATTACTCTTTACACGAGTCAAATTTTATAGCACTCTTATCAAATTATTAAAAATATTTAGAATAACATAAAAGTATTTTCAATGCTAATAGAACATTTTAAACCGTTCGTTGTAAAGGAAATAGAAAAACAAATAGAGATTAGATTTCACCGAAAATTGAGTAACAATATTAAATAAAACAAAACTATTATTTAGATTTAAAAAATTTCAATTTTAATTTTTGGAAAAAATGATAAAAATCCATTTAAAATTAATTAGCAAAGTTTTTTTAGTAATTGACATTTAAAAATAAGTAGATTTTAAATAAATTATTAACTCGAATTTTTTTTTGGAAATTTTTCGATTAAAATTTGTTTAAAAATAAATTTTAATTAGCTTTATTCTATTTTCCGTCTAATCTACACACAAAAATACACATTTGTACCAAATTTCAGCTCTCTAGGTCAAAATGATAAAATAATAAATAGAACCGGAAAATCCAGTTTATACACGATATTGCGTATATGCTATAGAATATTATTGGATTTCGGTTGCTATATACATATATATATATAGAAGGAAAAGCGTCTCTCGCCAAGTGAATCGCGGCGCCCTAGCGTCGCGACGCCAAACCCGGGCGCCATGAGATTGAAAATGGTGGCATACACACGTTGTTGTGTGTTCACTTGACGTCTGACAGAGCTGCCCGTCAATTGGAAGACGTCGTCTGACGTACCATGGATACAGGAGTACATGAATTGAAAAGGGGTTGAAAATTGGGCGTCGCGACGCCTTGAAAAGCGACGACAATATTTTCCGATGAACGGAGGCCGCGCTTCCACGTCCTCGAGAATCAGGAAAACATTAAGTTATATAAACATCGCATATTATTGCACATACGAATTCGACAAATGCTTGGACGTCGTCGGCGTCTTGACGGAACCGACGTCAAGCGTCGTTATAACGAAGCCTGATATCAGGCGAACATTACAAATAGTTGGTGGCAAAGCGCCGCGACGCTATATATAGTTCTATAATTATAGATTTTTCCAACTCCCCCACGTTAACGGAACTCGAGGGTTGAAAATAGCAGCTGCGCAATGGGTAATCCAAATATATATGTATCGAACCGCACGCACACTATTATATTGTACCTCGCGTTTGCGCTCATTGCAGATTTAAACCGAAATAGAAAATGTTTGAAAAATTATTCTTTTCGAATTTATTAACTTTCTAAATAAATTTTAATTAGTAAATTTTATTAAATCTTTATTAGAGAGCTCAGTTCAATATATAATATAATCGTATCTCGAACCAAATTATTTTTAGAATAAATTATTTGGTTATGCGGAATTGGAAATAAATTTAATAATACTAAAATTTTATTAATTTGAAAAGAAATTGTTAATTTAAAATTATTATTTTATAATTAGAAAATTATAGTGCTTTATAATAATGGAATCGAATAGCTGAGACAATGATAAAAATAATTGAAAAAGAGAAAACTATAAAAAAAAGTATATAAGTATATGGTTTGAAAAGCTTACTTCTGTTAAAGCTTCCAGTGAGTTCTATTTTCACATCTCGCCCTAATGTGAACACGCAGAGAGCTTTCCGACGGTGTCTTTGTATTAGGGTAACATAATAATAAAAGAAAATCAAGTCAAAATGTACTCTAGAAAGCTTTCGAAGCTTTTCACACCAGTTAAAACAAAGTGACTCAAATAGTATCAAAAGAAAAAAAAAATTGACATTAAAAATTGTAATTTAAAACATATTTAATATATAAATGATCTTTTTTTCAATTATTTATTTATTATTTCAATTGTTCGTTAATTTTTTTTGAAATTCCAAATATTAACTATTTAATAAGAATAAATTAAGAAATAAATAATTAAGAATAAATTTTTAATAACTATTTTTTTTCATCTTTTATATCATAAAATAATAAAAAAAAATGATATCGTCATAGATATTATAATTAAAAATATCCCTAGTAGAAATTTGTCCTAGCTATTTTAAAGGAACTGCCTAGTCGCGCTGGAGTCTGTCTAGTTACTTGACTGACCAGCTAGCTAAAAACTCGAATGTCATGTCACGCTTTTTTCATCAAGTTATTATCCAGCCCAACTTGATAATTATTTATCAATAGGACTTTTGAAAAACTAGTCAAATTAATTCTTTTAAATATTTCGAAATTCATTTAATAATAAGATTTAATGTAGTAAACACGTTTATTTTATGTAATTAAAAAAAATATTCCAATTATCAACAAAAATTATTATAAGAAAATATATTGCACTAAATATAGTAATTCGTTATAAAAATGTAATTTTTCATTCACAATTAAACTGGATTTAAAAAAAAAATTTACATAAGTAAAACGATTGAAGCAACATCTTGACCTGAACTGTTAACAACACTGAAACAATTATAATTTTTATATTAATATGAATGTCATAACATAAACCTTAAAACACTTTTCGCAGTTTCAACGAAAAAATCTTGGGGCTACCGGGGAGCGAACACGGGTCCGCTGGGCGGGAACGAAAGAAACGCACGCTTTACGCAACTCGGCCGTTCTGATCAGTGATATTAGAATAAATGCTTGACGTATTTCACTGTACCTAATAATATTATGAATTTGTGCATATTATTTTTATTATTTTCTAGGCAAATAAACATTTTAGATGTTTATTTGATTTTAAATGATTTACTTATAATTTAATTTAAACATTAGACAATTATAAAAAACTAATTACTAATTTTTTTTATTTATTATCCTCAAAAATTATATGTAAAATTTTATAAATAAAATTATTTTAATAAATTAATAATTATTGATATAATATAATATTATTATTATTATTATTATTATTATTATTATTATTATTATTATTATTATTATTATTATTATTATTATTATTATTATTATTATTATTATTATTATTATTATTATTATTATTATTATTATTATTATTATTATTATTATTATTATTATTATTATTATTATTATTATTATTATTATTATTATTATTATTATTATTATTATTATTATTATTATTATTATTATTATTATTATTATTATTATTATTATTATTATTATTATTATTATTATTATTATTATTATTATTATTATTATTATTATTATTATTATTATTATTATTATTATTATTATTATTATTATTATTATTATTATTATTATTATTATTATTATTATTATTATTATTATTATTATTATTATTATTATTATTATTATTATTATTATTATTATTATTATTATTATTATTATTATTATTATTATTATTATTATTATTATTATTATTATTATTATTATTATTATTATTATTATTATTATTATTATTATTATTATTATTATTATTATTATTATTATATTATTATAATATACTCAAACAGAAAAATAATATTCTACTATATTTGTAAAATTTGTCTGAAAATAATAATAATTGTTTAATCATTTTTTTTTAAAAACTAAAAACACTTTTTATTCAAGGTAATATTATTTTCATAATAATTTAATTTATTGCAATTATTTTATTATAATTTAATAAATTTTATTATTTTAAAAAAGCGCGCGCTATTTTGTCTTGGGCCAATCAAGTGATTTCAACTAAATATAGGTTATGTTCGTTTCTGATTCATGACAGCTGGCAAACATTTACAACAAATAATATTTTGCAAGTGTATATTTATTGCAATAAGATAAGTTATGCAAAAAATATATATGTGGAACATTAATTTACAGTGATTTTCATAAAATGAATATTGATTTAGATGCTCTGGAAAGCAAAGTTCATTTTTTCTTAAATTCAATTTTTTCGACCACCGAGATATTTCGATACATTTTCATGTGTTTTGTATGCACTGTCTTTTTTTGAGAAAGGAATATTAATATTATTATTATTAATTTTTATAAACAAGTTGTAATTTTTTTAAATCAAGCAAGCGAAATGTCAATACACAAAATCCTAGCATAGCTGTCCAGTTACTAGACTTATTGAAGCGCCACCGCCATGACAAGGATATGAATTTAATTTCGAGCAACACTGGACAGTGCCATTAAAAAAACTGGATAGCTTTGAGTCGTGGAATTATCAAGTTCAACTTGAATTTCTTTCAAAAAGCACTGATCAGTAACTTCACAGTTATTTATCAGTTCAGCTAGAATCAGCGTCCGCGAGAAAAACTGTCAAGTAACTTGAGTCAATCTAGTGCATCCACGACAAATTTCTACTAGGGATATTTCATTTTATAAAGAAGCTTTATATAACGGCGTCTGATTCGATCCACTGTTGTAGATAGAGTTTTACTACTGAAAGTGAAACAAAACGTGGATACGATCCACCTATCTTGGATCCCGGGAACAAGAAACAATGACACAAGTGGAAGTGGCTTGGTAGCAGAGTCGCGACGTTGAAAGCTTTTCTATTCATTAAGTCAACTATTTTATATTTATAGACTAACAAAATTAAATAAATAAAAATAAAAATAAGGAAACTTTCAGTCTGTCTAAAACTTATTTTTACTACTTTCAAAAAAATTTTTCATTTCAGTCTGACTGAAACTCACTTTTACTACTATTTTTTTTTACTTTTACATGCGAGCCAAAAGTTCTGAACGTTCAAATGAACGAAATATTTTTTTCAATCAATATTATTAATATTTCAAATTGAATTACAATTTTTTTCTATATTAATAAAAATACTTTGCAACAAATAAAATAATTAATTGCAAGTATTAAGCGCAGTTTAGATAACAATTTGATATCTCAGATTTAATAAATAAAAAATAAGTGCTCTCAAAACGATTTGCGTAGCACGCAGGTGCACGCTGAATGTATAATGGATAATGATCAACAGGCGTAAAATAAAGTATTCAAAGCCGGAGACGACCGTTTGAAGGGAGTGTCTTGTTAAACACACAAGTGGAAAAAAATCACATAGGCCTTCATACATATATATAATGTATATCAATGTTTGTAACTATATAACACATATCAAGGGAGTAACTTCCGTCAAAGTTAATTTCCGGTTTATCTATATGCTTAGGTCATTAAATATTCAGTGGGAAAGATTCGCGACGGAAAAGTCGATTCTCATTTTGTTCAGAAATAATTTACTACTTCTGGTCTTTTTTTCTTTTATTAAAAAATAAAATTGTATTTGCATATTTTATTTTACTATGCGATTCGTTTATTATTATCATAAAAAGGGGATTTCCGACGGTGCGACTAATGACAATAATTTTATTGTGGGAAGTATATTTCACATTTTCCGAATAGTGAATATATTATAAAATCTACTTCAAAAGAGATAAAAAGAATAATAATTATAATCCTCTTATGGTAAATAAAATTATTTACTCCCTAGGGTTTAAAATGATCATTTTATTCCCTAGTTTTAAAAACCTTTTTTCGTTCAATATTTATGTATAATTATTGTTATTTGTGATTATTATTTGTTTACACAAATTTTTCAGTCCTATACATAAATATATATAAAATGCACCTGGCATTCAACAATGTTAGATGTTAAGATTAATGAGATGTACAATATCACTCACCTGTACATTTATCCACGAGATAAATGTCTTGGCCAATGCAGGTCGATTGAATCCAGATTACAGAGTCGGCTTGCGATCGTTTTCTCTTTCAAGTAAAGTAATATCGTTGCGAGGGAAAGTTCTGTAAAAAATAAATGCGACATACATTTAAAAAAAACATGTTCACATAACAAAAAGTCTAAACATATTTTACATATATTTCTTTTAATAATATAAAAAATCACATGATCTAAAAAAATATGGATTTTTTTTTCCCTGGCGAAAAAAGCTTTTATATATACAAACTCCAAATATATCAGCGAAGGACGCAATAATCAACACTTAAAAATATTCTCAAAAAAAAAATAATTCTCATCGTAAAAGATGGAAGACAAAAAAAAGCAACTTGAGGGAAAAAAGAAAAACAAGTAGAAGGATATCAAGAAGTGAAGGCTCATAAACAACAAGTACCTCAGAAAAAAAACGCAACCAGTACAAAAAAAATGAGGAAAGAAAAGAAAACCAAAAAAGACAAGAGAAAAAAAAACTCCAAAGACGAAAACGAGTATAAAATGAAAAAGTTCAAATAAGAGAGATAAAGAGAGAGAAGGAGCCATTAAAAAAAGCGGTACAAGGAGTCAAAACTGCTTTTGATGATTCTGCGTGTATATATATAAAAAGAAACAAAAATCTTTATGCGCAGAGAGTGGCTGAAAAAAAGGACGTACGAAAGAAGGGGAACACAATTGCTGAACGTGTGTATAAATAATAAATAATAAAAAAAAAAAAAATTGGAAAGAAAAAAAACAGCAGCAACATGAGAAACTCTTGAAGGGTACCCACAAAACGTTCACTCTGTGCCTCTCTACCAATGAAAACCAAGTCCACAACCTTAAAGGCGTGGTGAAAGTATAGCACGCAATCTTCACTCGATTCTGATCAACCAATCCTGATTCTCAACAATTCTTTCGTTACTCATGAAACTAACCAATCCAAGAATCAACCTTCATTCTACCTAAAAGGAAATCATCGCCTCTATAATACCTTTGCCATTAAACCCAAAAGTATGCCATCAATATGGAGAAATATCATTTAATTTTAAACCAAAAGCTGTAAAGGCTTATAAATGATTTTATCGTCTTAAAAAAATGTATTTTTTACAAAGAAAAGGAAAAAAAATGCTGATAATAGCAATTTATTCAGAAAATGTTGATTAGATTTAAATGAAAAAAATATTTTTATGATTACCATTAGAATTACCATTATCATTAGAAACTGTTACTGTTGCAATTACTGAAATTTTTTTTACTTCTAATAATTGTAACTACCATGATTTGTTACTACAACTGATGGTTACTACCACTAATTGTTACTCCCCTAATTGTTACTACCACTGATTGTTACTACCACTGATTATTACTATACCACTAATTGTTATTCCCCTAATTGTTACTTCCCTAATTGTTATTTCCCTAATTGTTACTACCACTGATTGTTACTACCACTGTTTGTTACTACCACTAATTGTTATTCCCCTAATTGTTACTACCACTAATTGTTACTGCCACTAATTGTCATTCCCCTAATTGTTACTACCACTGATTGTTACTGCCACTAATTGTCATTCCCCTAATTGTTACTACCACTTATTGTTACCACTACTAATTGTTATTCCCCTAATTGTTACTACCACTGATTGTTACTACCACTAATTGTTACCACTACTAATTGTTATTCCCCTAATTTTTACTACCACTGATTGTTACTATCACTAATTATTATTCCCCTAATTGTTATTGCCACTGATTGTAACTATACTACTAATTGTTACTAATTATTACTTTTAATTGTTACTCCTCTAATTGTTACTATCACTAATTGTTACTACCACTAATTGTTACTACCACTGATTGTAACTACCATAATTTTTTACTACCGCACTGATTGTAACCACCAAAATTTGTTTTACATTTTTTATAATTATACTATAAGTTGTTACTACCGTTAGATATTACTAACGATTGTATAACAAATTTTGATAATTATGCAACCTTTGATAGTAACAAATTAGGATAGTTATACAAATGGTGTCGATTTCAACTAATATTAGTAACTATATACTTGTTGAACGATTTTAATTATCATCAAAAATAATTTTTGTGAAACATATTTTAATCTCTGAAAAAATGTTGTCTCTCAAATATATATAGCATTTAGAAGCGCGCCTGATTAACGATTAGAACGCAATGAAGACAAGAAGGCGGGGAAATTCATCCTTGTCACAATTCTCAAAAGCCCCCTAAGGACAAAAGGGTGTGTATGTGCCCGTTGTTTCTTATCTCTTCCTGCGTTTGCTTGTACATAGAGCGAATGTAACAGAGAGATAAGACTTTATAGAGACAACTAAAGAAGAAACACGCCCTGCCAGATAGAAAGAGACGAAGAGAGACCTCGGGGTAAATTGATACCAATCTCTCAAAGGAAGTTCTTCATATATTCGCGTTGATCGTTGCTCATTCTTCTTCTGTATTCTCTAATTTACCATTTGGTCATTATAAATGATAACTTTCTGTTCTCTCTCTATATATATAATTACCACCGCACATGTCATGTTTTTTCAATTTTTTTAATACAAAATATGAGAGAAGCGCCTCCATTTTTTATTTTTTTATTATCAAAAAAAATTTCCCCCTTTCTTGTTATTTATCCTCTGATGATGGTTATATAAATAATTTGGTATGAATGAATAATTTTTTCACTTTCAATTTATAGTATATATCTGAATCACGATCGTAAAAATGGGTCGAAATTAGAATAATAAAAAGATTTGATATTTGAATTTTTCTATATATTCTGAAAGCTATACGTCTCTAACGATATTTAAAAAGGAATCTTGTTTCACTCTATAGGCCCTTTTTTATGGTCAGAATATAGTGGACATACAATTCTGAAATGATTTAAAATGCGTGTCCTCGATTTTGAAATCCCTTCGTCTCGTGAAAAAAAAGGGATCCTAATTTTCTAACGCAACAGGGCGCGTCCACTATAAAATACCGCATCACCCCCATTTCTCTTGATTCTATATATAATATTCCCCTACTCATATATTTATTCTTCTCTCTCTTTCTCTTGTTCTCATTTTTCCATCAATTTTTTAAATATGTGGCGTCCCATAGTATATACAACTTTTTTGGTCCGTCATTCGTTTGTACTTGCCTATATCTATATATATACACACTTGTCCACCTGTGAAACTCGAAAAGGGGGCGAGAGAGAGAGACCCCCCTTCACATATAAAAATATACAATGCCACTTGTCCTGGGGTTGGTATTCATCAACAATGGACTTTGGTTACTTGAGATTTTTACAACCACTGTCAAGTCCAATATATGTTGAGGAATCTAAATGACATTTTGGGAGGGATTTTCTCAATTGCACGTGATCAGGTAGAAAATCACATGGGTGGAGCGGGTGAGATTAGAAAAAATTTTATGGGAGCCGAACCGTGAATAGATCATAATGCATTAATATATATATTTCGTAAAAGAAAACTATACTTTTTTTCTTCATCTAGCACGTAATCCTTCAAATTATCCCACTGTAGCATATATATATATATATATATATAATAAACTGACTCATTCATTTTTCATTATGGATCATCAAGTGTGTTACGGTCAAATTATTGCTTTTTATCGAAATTTTATATTTTTCCATAAATCAAAACTGTATTTTCAAATCATTTTTTTCTTGATTAATCATTTTTACTGTAATAAAAATTATAAATTATTATTTTTACAATAAATTTACTATTTCCCGTGTATCAGGGCCCTAGTAGGGAATGAAACGCCACACCTGATCAGGGTCAATTCAGGGCTATCAGAAAATGTGGAATTTCCTAATCAGAGCCACATCAGGCGCGACGTTTTATTCCCTAATAGGGCAGCTTGATCCGGCCCCGATCTGACTCCAGGCAAAATTTCTGCACGGGTTTTAATTATAATTGATTGTTATAATAATAATATTAATAATAATATAAATAATAATTAATACATTTCTAAATAAATTATAATAAATGAATTTTTTTATAAATAAATTATCCCTTCTTCAATTAAAACTAAAATAATAATTTCATCTCAAGCACATGCGGAAAAAAAAATTCTCCCCCGCTCAAAAAAATAAATAAATAAAAAAAGAATTTCAAATACCCTCTTCAATTTCAAAAATCTCATTTTCCACATCAATGTTTGCGATACATTTTAGATTTCTTTCCACCATTTAAAAAAAAAAAGAAATCGAGTGGTATCTCTCTCTCTTGTCCGCTTTATCTCAGTAAATATATATATAATACTCAAATAAGGGGAGACCAGAAAAAAAGGGGTCGGTTTTATACACGGGAAAGAGAGAAAGGTATATATCGGTATATACGTAAGATCCCAAAAATATCTGAAAATAAACAAGTGTCCGACGATATTCTCTCCCGTGGCACACGTGTGCGCTCACGCGTTGTACGGGTCTGAGGGAAAGGGAGGTGGGGGAGGGGAAAGAAGAGGAGGCAAAAATGATGGACGAGGAGAGAGAGAAAGAGAGAGAGAAAGCAGTGTAAGAAGAAGAGAGGTAAAAGGGGGAAAGAGAAAGAAAGAGAAGAAGAGAGAAAAAGAGAGAGGGGAGTGAAGAGAGGAAAGATGAGGCGAACGTGAGTCTCGGCGTGGGAATAAGCGGCAGGTGCGCGACGGCGCTACCGGGGAGCCACTTGAGGGGGGGTAAACAGGGGGGGCCCCATTCGAGGGGCCTCAGACCCCCGCTTCTTCCCACTTCTTTGCAAACCCAATCCCTTCCCCCTTCACCGCCCTCACTCGCAGTACTTTTACCGACAACTTAAGGAGCCCCATACGAAGAATGCGCGTTCATAAAGTAATCAAAAAGTAACTGCACGTGCAAAATCGATCGAATGTCGATTCAACGGTCGATAACCTTTCTCTCTTTTTCCCTCGTTTTTTTTTCAAAAAGTACCCAAATTATCGCGTTCAACTTGAATTCAGAGAAAGGGACCCGGGTGTCCTCGGGGACTTGGATAATTTCCGTAATTTTTTTTTTTCCTTCAATCATTAGATCGATTCTTCTTTTTCATTATTTGTATTTTTTCGGCAGGGGGGAGGGAGAGGATGATTGCAATACCTGTAAAATACATTTAATTGCAGGATAAATGTTTCCTGTACACAAGTAACTAAACTGAATTTTGGATTCAATTTTTTTTTTATATTTTAATAATAATAAATTTTTTCCACTTTTTCAATTCAAATTTTAATTTTTATATATTAAACAAAATGTGAATATAAAATTTTCTTCGTAAGATAAAATTTAATTTATATTTTATTAATTTTGGTGTACCAACTTCTGTATATACAAAGTTAATTAAAACCGCGTGAAGAAGAAGTTAATTACATTTTATATATATACAATATATGAAGTAACTAAAATAATCTTAAAATCAATAAAAATAAATGACTTCAAAATTTAATTAATTTAATATTTAATCAATTCAATTGTGAATAAAATATTTTTTCACTCTTTGGAATAAATTAAATATTTATAAATTAATGTACATATAATCATTTGATTATATCTTGAAATTCAATTACACATTTCTTGAATATTTGTTTTATACATTTTATAGGTAATTATTTCATTAAATCAAAGAAATTCTGACATTGATATAGGGTGAAAGGAACATTTATTTGAATTAAATAAAAAATTTCTTTGAAACGAAGATAATTTTTTTTTAATCAAAAATAATTTGTTTGAAAGAAATAAATTTTCTATCAAAGAAAACATTGTCAAAGAAATTGATTTCTTTGAATCAAATAAATTCTTTTTTCTGGGTGTTTTTTTTAAATATATATATATATGATAAATCATTGTTGCGAAGGCTAAAATATTAACCAGGGGGAGGTCAGGGATATATATCGCGAAAATTGGTTTTTAAAAATGGGCATCAGGTGCAGAACAAGCTTATGTGTGTTCCAAGGTTGGAATTTAATTGTTAGCATAAATTTTGCCAAGGACATGTTCAAAGTTCATATATATTTACACTTGTCTTTCGAAGCAAGGTCGAAAGACGTTAGAAAGTATATACATATATACACTCTCGAAAGCTGCAGTGCTTGTTTTACTTTAATCTTGATTGGAACAGCCAAATTTATTCGAAACAAGAAAAAAAAAAATTTCAACATATACAAAACATCATTGCAGTAATCAGATATTAGAATATTTCATTGCACTCGAGTTACCATTTAATTATGAGGGAAAATGTCTCGAGAGATTGAATCTCGAGAGAAATATATATACTTAAGACAGAGTGTGTGTGACATGTTTTAATGAAATTCAAAAGAAGAAAATAATGCTCATTAATATTTTAGAAACACTTGCATTTTCAATATTGTGCTTCATCATTCCTACCTGAATTCTCTCACAAAAAGAAATAAAGAAAAAAATCAGAAAAGGCTTCTGTATATCTGATAATAAGTGGATGCTGAATGAGTCGTTAAATTTAATTTTTTTTTTCATTAAAGTTCAATTCATCATAACATCATTTATTATTTTGTCTTATTTAAATTTATTAGTTTATTTCACAGCAATTTTTTATGAAAAAAAAGAAACCATTCGTCACTGCTAGTTATAAAAAAAAAGAATTTTTTGTGCCATAAAAAATTTGCAATAACGCAGAAATAATAACAATATTAATGACGGAGGTAGACTTTACGAGTGATTATAATGTTTCCGTTCATCTAAATAAGGTTCGAGAAATTAAAATATATTTCCTATAGTTAATCCTGATATATACAAAGTATATTATGGGATATATATATATATATATTCGTTATAAGGAAATAAAATTAAAAAGCCGCTATTTATTGAAAAGAAAAAAAGATTTTTTTTTCTCTCTCTCTTTCTCTTTTTTTCTCTTTTTGAAACCTCTAATATTCTTCGCTTCACGTGTACTGTAATTATGATTTCGACCATAAGATATATATATATATATATATATTCCTTTAATGGATGAATAACGATAATGCTTTGAGCACATAACGAACGTGTTTCTTCACATTTTTTTTAAAAGCGCGTGTAACACTTGACCGGAAGCTGCGCACAACAGTGAAACCAACATACGGATATAATGAGACTTTAATCATGTATCGTAAAAGGCTTTCGAAATAATTCGACCTCTTCTCTCATCGCTTCTGTGGTGGTCATAATACTCCTAATAAAAAAAACTCATTTTTTAATAATTTGTTATTTATTTTTATTATCGAAAAATCTTTTAAAATCACACTAACTTTAGATAAAATTCTGATACAATAGATACAATAAAAATATATTGGTTTTCAAAGACTAATAGCAAATTTTGTATAAAATACAAAGTAAAGTTAATTAAATCAATTTCGAGGCAAAATTTGTGTCGGGGGATTTTTTTTTATGTGTTCAATGTGTCAAGAGTGCACATTAACGCACGTGTGGGGCAAAAATAAATTTTACATCGACATGCGGGCCCTCATATTTGGTGATTATTATCGCTCGTTATTCACATTTATATACAACATTTGTGTAACAATATATATATATATATATATATATATATATTATATATTACTAAATAATACGGGTTTGAGAATGCCAATTGAGAAAATACGACTTGAGAGATAATATCAAGGTGTCATGCGAGTAGAACATCAACTGATTGATGCAAAATAAGCCTCATAAAGCTTTAATCTATTTTTTTTCTTTGTATACTACTAATTGCGATTTATTGCATTTTACCATTTATTTTTCACAAATAATTGATAGTGACTGTATACCATTTAATTGAAATTAGCATCAACTTCAAAATAACCATTGGTTGTTACTGTTTATAAATAAATAGTACTCTCTAAATGTGAATTAATTAATAATCCAGTAGCGAGAAAAAAAACGAAAAATTTAAAATTGTAAAAATCATAATGATTTTACTACAGTTATTAGTTTACTTATAAAAGAAATAGAAATACTTCAAAAAAATTCAGGATATTTTAGATAATTCTCAGTACTTGAAGGTAATTCAGAATTTTTCAGGATCAGATAATTCATATATATATTATATTTTTAGCTATTACTCTTTAATTCAGCACACGCGTGTAAATCTTTTAATTAAAAAATTGTTTACCCTTCGAATAATATATTGAAACGCATAAAAATTTTTTAAGAAAGTTGATATGCTCGCCAACAAAAAGGGGTCATATCTTGATTTCCGTTAAACAGTTTGGAAATATTGACGCAGCAACATTTTAATGATTATTCCGGGGTTTAAATTAATGGCGCACACCCTTCGAGGGAGAGAGTAAAAGAAAGGAAAAAAAAAAGAAGGTCGAAACGATCGTTGACCGTTTGACATGGTCGACGTTGTCCGACGACTGACGGAAATATACGAAGGGTGTCAAGGAGGCTGTGGGGGCAAGCAGCGATCTCGTGGGAAAAAGGAGCAGGTGTGACTCGTGAGCTGAGACTTTGGATATAGAGAGAGAGAGAGAAAGAAGACCTTATACTCTACTCTTCTCGGGGACGCGTTCACGCTTCACGCACACGCGAATGCATTCATAACACGCTCACTTGCACGCATCCAAGTACGCGCGTAAGAAGCGTGTGGAACACGTGGTCAACACCGCTATAGGTGGCCGCCTTGTACCTCCTCTCAAGTAAAGAGGAAAATTTTTTTTTTTTTTTTTTCTCTCAAAGTACTTGAAGAAATCGAAGACAGTATTGTGAAATGAAAAAGATCTAAGTATACACACAAAAATATATATAACTGACCGAGGATCCTTTTTGGTAAACAGTCATTATTTCGTATATAATGAGAACATTTTGCCAATAAGCGTTATTTGACGAAGATAAAAATAAATTGCCCTCATTTCTTAAAATGACATCTTTTAGAAAGAGAACGGAGTTTAAAAATGTTTATTAAAAAAAAATGTAAGAGATATTTTTTTTTGCGGGAAAAAAAAATTTCTTGTGTTATCTACAAACTGCAATTGTAGTCTCCACAAAATAGCTGTTTTGGAAAATATATAAATCGAACTTGTAAACAAAACAACATCTTTTGGCGAACGCAAAAATTTTTTGTGAAAAAACAGATTGTTTTGTGTTTTGCCCAAACAGAACAGAACAGGTATGATTGAAAAAATAACGCAGCGAAAAAGGTATGCAATCTCATTTCCCAAGTGCTTAAAAATATGATCTTTTTGGGGAGTGAGTTTGGTATAGTGGAGAACCAAAAATTATCATAATTTTCCAAAGATTGTTATAATGATTTGAAAACATGACTTTTGGATGTTATAGGTTTTTATAATTTGAAAGAGAATCTTTTTTCTTTTGTAAAGAAAGAGATCACAAAATAGTGATTTGGAGTTTCCAATTTTAACCTCGTCATGCAACAGGAAGAAAACACCATTAATTATAATATAGTTTCCCAAAAAAAAATTCCTCCAAGCTGTTAAAATTCATTTATCTCTCTATACGTAAATTCAACCCTTCTAAAGCGACATATATTTTTCTCTTCATCAGGCATATTTTACTCATAAAAATCTTTTTTTTTCTCTTTTTTTGGTGACTAATGAATTCTGATGATGTTATAACATTGACGCCATATGCGTGAAGAGCAATTATCCCACGCGACTATTTTCGGAACAAATAACAGTTCCAAGCAGAAAGTTTTTGACTTTGCTATAAGAATTTATATAGATATATATATATATATACATGAGAAACATATTAAATAATAAAAACATTCTTAGATTTTCAAGTGGCACAATATTTGTCAACTATTTAAGTTTTCTATTTCAGTATCGTTTTTTTGTCTCTACAATATGTATACAAATAGTGTGTAAACAAATGCAAGTGTGATTTCAGTCAGCTGATGACAATATTATAACATCCGCGCAAGGTTGAAAAAAAATATTTTGTTATTATTACACGAATGAAATATCAAATTTTGGAGAAATATTTGGGGCACATGATTATCCCATAAAAATCATTAGTTAGAAAGAATTTAAAGAATTTTTAATTAGCAAAATTTTTAGACACCAAATTTTTATTTGTCCGAAATTGAAAATGCCCGAACAAACAATCGACAGAAAGATTTCGGCGCGATTTTTCTGTCGATTATTTGTTCGGCCAATTGCAATTTCGGACAAATAAAAATTCGGCGTTTTAAAAATTCTGTACAATAAAATTTCGATACACAAGAATTCTGCAGGAGAATTTATATTTTTTTCCCCTACATTACTTTGGTAAATTTTTTTGCCAAAGGAATATATTTATCCGAATTGAGGAGATTGCAATCTTGACAAATTTCTATATACGTTAACACGTTGGAATAAATTCTTTTTTCTCTCTCCCTCACCCTCTCTTTAACACTGCGAAGAAGATAAAAAAAAGGAACAATGCCCCACTCTTTATTCTTTACCGACTTTGCGCAACGTGCGCCTTCTTAAATACAACATATATATATAATATTACCCACGTGTGCACGTGGTATTAGATTTTTATTTCTTGCTTTTGTGCGTGAATACCTATATGTCTAACCCTTGAAAGATTTAAAATGCGATCATCGGTTTTTGTCATGTTCCTTATAATATACAAGGGAGAAAAAATGAGAGAGAGAGAGAGAAATTAGATAAAAGAATTTATTTTTAATGAATATATATACATATAAAAAGATATCTACAACAATTAGTCACAGGCAAATTGTGTATGAGATAATCAGCTCCTTTTCTGCTGCTTGAAATCAGGCATTACAAATCGTTGATTAATCCCCCGTTACGAATTTATCAAACCGAGTTCGTATAGTCGTTTGATCACTGTCTTCACTTGAAGGCACCGCTACTTCAGCCGCATGTATATATATATATAAACAAAAATTGTGCGGTTTTTCAAAGTATTTTTTGTACATCACCAATATTTGCAATTTTAAAATTTTAGGCCTAATATTTTTTTTAATAACATGACTTTGCTGTTTGTTCATTCATATGTGGAAACAATTAATTAATTATTTCGTAAAGAAATAATTTGTTAAATTTTCCTTTCTAACATTCATGAAATGTAATACATCAAATACACAGGAAACAATTAAGAGGGATGAAATTATTATTAATTAGAGTTGAGATAAAACAAATGGCGTTATAGCAATCTCCTAGAAGAAAATTGACTTTAGGGAGTATATATATATATGAGAGAGAACGACTTAATAGTACGTTTTCTTATATAGGGCTATTTATAGCAAAGCAACAGGTTAACGCCTACGTTTCAGGAATAAGCCTTGCGCTTAATCGAGTAAAGGGCATTTATGAGAAGGAAAGATAGAGAGAGACCGATTATGCCAAAGGGGGGAATAGTTTAATTTTTATCAAGAATGAATTATACCGTATGCGCGTTATAATCACTGACTCGAGTTTATATAGACCTGGAAGGAAATGCCGTATAGCCGCCACAATTTTTTTTCTCTCTCCAATATATATATATATATATATATATATAAGGACTGGAGACATTGGCGCGAGCTTATAACGCTTCCAGTCATGCTATCCGCATAACTTCTCATTCTCGTCGGTGGCAAAAATTTAAATAGAGAAAGAGAGAGAGCAGCACGCGAGACGATTTCTCTGATAAATTACACTCAAATGCTTTAATAAATTGCTCGTTAAAAAAAATGCTATTGCCATGCCCCCGGGAACTTCAGGAAGCACTTAATCGATATCACAATTGTCTAGATGAGCTCTTATTCTCTACAATATATAATTATATATTTATATTTTTTTTCCCCTTTAATTTGAATCAAAGACCTAAGAAGTACTTTAGAATAAATTACTAAATTTTCACTGATTTTGCAGTTAAAATTGAACTAAATAAATCTGTTTTCTATCATATATAAATTATGACTATATAATTTATTTAGTTTTAATTTTAATTAATTTTCTCTCTCTCTCTCTCTCTCAAGATAATTTTTGGTTCGTAAATGGCATTCGTTGAAAGTTATTTTAGCGACCGCAATAATTGAGGCGACAAAGATGAGGCGCAAATGTTTAAAACACTATATATATATATACTCTCTGACAGAACACAAAGATTATAACGACGACAGTTCGCAAATTCGAGATAAATCGCCAATTTTATTATATACGGAGGATGGCCCAATAATCATAACTTTTCAGCCTTGACAATACGACCCTTTGCACACGTGTGCAAGCACACACGTGTACATATAATAATAATAATAATAATAATCTTTAAAAGAAAAAAAATTTTTAGTAAAGTCTTTCACTGGCGAGCAACGTCGCATTGCCACGTGCAGATGTGCAATTTTACATTCTAGCAGACCTGAATTAATATATTCCATGTCGTATACTGAATTATATATATTTTTCTTGAAACATAATCCTCACATCCGGTAATGAGGATTTTTTTTGTCTTTTTTTTTTAAATAAACTGTTTATTTCTGCTTCATCCATATAAATCGCTAGCATTTTTAAAAAAAATTTTTTCCATACAAAAATTTTGCAAATATTTTTTTCCCCTATATGTGAAAGACGAATTTTAATAGACCTTAGCTGTAAAAAAAAATTTGTAGGTTATGTTTAGTGAGTTTTATTTTGATTAAACATTCATTTTTAATTAATCAGTTTTAAAAAATTTTTTTTGTCATCTAATAAAGACAGAAACATTATTTGTATTAAGAGATAATTTTCTTTGTTTATTTTCAAAAATAACAAACATAACCTAAAATTTTTTTTCCTTGAAGGTCCCTTTTCTTGTATGCGGAGCGTCGCACATATATATGTTTTAAACAGTTTTAACGTGTCATTCGTAGTGAATTACATGCCAAATTTGGAAAATACCACATTCCAAAAGTAATTTTTCAACGACGAGAACCAAAAATTGTTACAAGGTTGCGCGCTCTCTTAATTCCATGAAATCGATGTGCAAGTGCAGCTGTGATGCAATTTGCAGGTCCCGTAATCGTTCCGGATTCAAGGTTAAGCCCCACTTAATGCCGAGGGAGAATCACGGCTTCTGAATGATGAAAATATATAAGGGTTCACACATGTTATGTTTGTGTGTGTATTTTTTTTAAATTAGGGTTAGAGAGCCACAAATAACGGACATTATCCTGATTCCTTCATATCTTATTAATTAAAAAATGTGCTCGAGCAATTTCGATAAATATAATTGATATATGCTTTATTTTGTGATCCAATTGAGATGATTAGATATATTTTTAATGTGGCAGAAAACATTTTTAATATAATTAAAAATGTTCGGCTTCTTTTTTTAAATAAATAAATTATTGTAAAAAGTATAAGATTTTTATTTTAAAAAGAGAATTTATATATGATAGGTATATGTGCTGTTAATATAATTATGCACTATTACGATAAAATTACATGGTATAATATGCATGGATAGGATCTGAGACATAAAATAATTGACTCTCACTTCGCAATAATATTATAGGATCCATAATTTTGTATATCAATTTTTTTGTGAAAATTCATAATGAGTGTAAATTTGAATATTGAAAAAAAATCTCATTCTCAAACAGGTTGCTAACTCTTGTTTTTTTCAAATGGAGAATATAACAATTCTCAATTTGCTTCTTTTCAATAATTTTTATTGCAACTTATTTGGGGAACCTTATTACACGCACAAAAATTTGAAATTTGAAAAAAAACACCAGACGTATTTTGATTAAATTAAATACTTGGTTTAAGGCAATTTTTTTTTATTCACAAAAGAATATTGTAACATTACAAAAATTATGTGGCATGAATAATTTAAAAAGAAAAAACTTAGTATATAAAAAGATTATTTTCATATACTCATGTTTAAAATTAACCTCTCACATTCTGCACTTTATTTCCATGTAATTCTCTGAAATTTTCCAATGTTGACCAGGATTTTCCTTCTCTACAACCGCCATCACAATTACATCCAAACGGATTGCAACTTCCTTTGCCACAATAATTTCCCTCGGTTACTGGTTTGCCATCCTTACACACCCAAATGCTACAAACTTGTGGATTAGGCAAGAGTAATGAACCTTTTTGTGTCCATAATTTTGAAGCGTCAGGGAAGTCAGCACAGGTTAATGGTTCTTTCACGTCAAATCTTACATTATTTCTTGTACAACATATTCCATCAGTTTGATGAGAAAATAATACAAGTGTCACAGATAATAGAAAGCACAATTTCAACATTATATACATTTTTTTGAATTTATATAAGTTTTACAAGTATTTGAGTTTATTTTTTTAAATTTTGTGTACTTCTCTAAACTCAGTATATACTTGGTTACTGAATATAATTTTACAGAAGATTCTGCCTTTTATATGATCCGAATAGTGGACAAATAAATTAATTATCACAGTGACGATCATTTTTATCATGGGAAATTCCCGTGATAATTTTTTGTGGTTTTTCCCATTGACAAAATATTTTTTTAATTACCAGATAACAACAATATCTTATATACATTATCTTACTATAGATAACAATTCTTATCACTATCGCTGAATTTTGTTAAGAAACTTTTATTTCTTTTTGGCTTTTTTTTTTTTTAATAATTTTCCTAAAACTTGGTATCTAGCGGTTTTTGGTGGCGCTGATTACGAATTTGCACTTAGTTTCCAAAAATTCAAAATGGCGGATTCAAAATGTCGAATGAAAATTTTAAAAATCGCTCAATTTTCCTAAAACTTGGTACCTAGGGGTTTTCAGGGACGCTGATTACGAATCTGCACTTGGTTTTCAAAAATTCAAAATGGCGGATCCAATATGGCGGGTGGAAATTGAAAAAATCGCTCGATTGGTTCATCTCAACAAAATTAATACCAAATATAAAGTTTCAACCAGGAAGAGAATTTGCAATCATCATCATCATCATCATCATCATCATCATATAAATAAAATAAAATTCACATAAATTGGATGGAGATAGTGTGTGCACTTGAAAGAAAGGTAAAGGCAGAGAGACCTCGTTATGCCGGTTCTGATCAACTCGAGAGGACAAGCTGTCCAATCGCTTGACATACATGAGAAGACGTGTACAAGGAGTTGTCAGTCGTAAACTCTGTCTTTCGTCTTTGCGGTTCGTGTGTATATATATATATATATATTCGAGTTTGAAGCCAAAGGCCCCAAGAGAAATAATAAAGCCGCTTCTCACAATATACGACGTCTACACTTCTCTCTCTCTCTTTCTCTCTCGATTGAATATTCCTCAGATGATGGGCGGACTATGCTAATAGCGAATATATACTTGACAGGACACCATATCCAATCCGGTAGAGAGAGAAGGAAAGAGAAAAGTAGACAGCGAAACCTGACATCTCGATGTTACCATTCGTCTTGTACAAAAATAAATTCTAAAAGAAATTGAATGATTCCGACAAACGCAAAACTACTTGTTTCTTGACTGTATATACACATAATTGCGCGCATATTTTATGTACTGAAAAAAAAAAATTTCTTTCTTTCAAATAATCGATTACTTGACTATTATCAAATAAATATTTACTGGAAGCAAATAATTTTTATTTGAATTAAATAAATTAATTAAAATAAAAATTATATCTATAATAAAATTCTTTTAAATGAAAATTCTAACAATTTATTTTTATAACTTTTTTCATGAGTCCAAAATTATTAGAACCACAATGTTAATTTTGTCAGGAATTTATTTTTTTCTTTTTTTGAAAAAATGTTTCTGGGACTAATAAAAGTGATTTAGAAATAATCATAAATGACAGAATCTATGTTATTATATCTTTGGTGTGAGAAAACAAGTCCATCGAAACGAAACTTGACAAGGCACTTTTAATCCTATATATATATATAAGAATGTATATATAATATATATATGGTTGGATTAAAATCATAGAGCCGTAGGACACATTTTCCAAAAGACACTAATCGGGGGTTTATGTTTTTGATGGGGGATTTCAAGAGTGACTGAAAAATGACTTATTTCAGAGGGGAAAAGATACAGATCTAAGAAGATTTTTTCTCTTAAGAAAACCAAGTTTTTAAGATAATAATCGTTTAGGATTTACCAACCAAATAATATTAAATATTTGTAAACCTAAATAACAAAATTTATATATGTTATACAAAAAAATTAAAAATTAATTAATTTTATAATAAAAATATATTTATATTTATATTTTTTAATTAAAATTGAAATTAAATATTTTAAATTTAATTTATAAATGTTGTAAAAAAACATTTTATTGGTTTGCTTTTATATCGATCAATTAATTTTAATTTCGTACATTTCAAAAGATTATGGAATAATTTATTGAATTGAATAAATTCTTATCACGCGATTATTCAGAAAATTTCCTAAAGTGACGTAAATTCTTGATTCTGATACGCCTATATATAATAGTTGATTATTTGGGAAAAAAAATATTTTAACTGTAAGAAACATATTGAAGTAAATCTGCGACTATTCTTATGTAAATGTTTTTATATTTCAATTTCAATAGTATAAAAACTATACATTTCAAATAAAATATAGAATATTGATTGTTACGTTTTGAAATTTTTAAAATATAATTTTCTAAAAATTAGTTCAAAACGCAAATTGTAAAGAATTAATTTATATTCGGATATATATAAAAAGGAACAACTGTCGAAAAAATACACAAGTGCAAAAAAAAAAAAATTAAAACGAAAAAATGTTGAAATTGTGCTTTATATTATTTGCAATATTTTCATTATTTACTCATCAGAGTAATGGGGAATGTTGTACAAAAATTCATATACGATTTGATGTGAAAGGACCTCTTAGTTGTGATGACTTTTATGGCGCATCAAACCTATGGACCCAAAAAGGCTTTGCTCTCGAATCTAATTCACACAGTTGTGGTATTTGGGTATGTAACGATGGCAAACCATTAACAGATGGAAATTATTGTGGCAATGGAGCGTGTAATATTTTTGGATGTAATTGTGATGGTGGTTGTGTGACAGGAAAAAGTTGGTCACCACATGAAAATTTTAAAGAAATACATGGTGATAAGGTACAAAATGTAAGATAAGTTAATTATAATGCAATATAGATTGCACAGAAAAAATTGTTGAAAATATTTTATTATTTTTCTCCATATAATCTTGTAATATATATATTTATCTCTGGAGTAATAAAATAAAAATAAATAAAATCAAAAAGAAAATGTTGCGTTTTATTTTAGGTTATGGTTATTTTTCTGGTTATTTGTACCAAAATTTTAGTTAATTTTTGAACAAAAAAAAAATGTATATTCTGTAATTCTGTTTGAATTTTGAAATTAAAAATAGTACGAAAAAGCTAAAACACAGTAAACAAACATATACCTGCAAGATATAGTTTTTACACCACAATAATACTGCCGTTACACAATATTATATATGCCCCAATTCATATACAACTCTCTTTTATGTGCGCTCATAGAAATAAGAAAATGAAAACGAAAAAGAAGAAGTGATTCAAAAATCCAAGACCATATGGCGCGTGAAATTGTGCAATAAGATGTAAATTAAAACATAACAGTATCTGCTAACAAAAGCCCACTACCCTATTACTCTCGATATTTTTTGAGAGAAGAACCCTCCACGCCCACGTAACTGTAATAACCTTATAAATACACATAAAAGCGTTTATTCCATAACGTTATCTAAACCGTTACACTCCAATTTCGTTATTCAATAAATTGCCGCAAATTTTTCACGTCCTCCAAAAAGCTCTCTTTCTTCCCCCCCATCCCTCTTTCTTACTCTCTTTCTCTCTTACTTTCTAGAAGGATCATCAAAAGAGGGAAAAAAAACAGGACACAAGACTCACACACGACCCCCACGTTCCCTGCACACTTCCTCTAAATACTATACTGTTACAGAAATAAGGGAGTGGGGGGGGAGAATCAAGGAAGTGATTCCACAAGGGGTTGTTTTGGTCATCTCTGAAAAAGATGAGGGGGAGAAGGATTATGGAAAAAAAAATTGAACGAGGGTGGATTCAGGGTGTTACACCTGAGGATTTGGGGCGAGATATTATTGAAGAGAAGAGTGAAAAAAAAGTGAGAGGGGGTGGAGAGGGGAATGAAGAAGAGGGTGCCAGTCGCCTGAAGATCAGCACGAGGACAGGTGCCGACTGCCGATGGCAACCAGGGAACCTCGAAGCCACCGAGTTCTCACGCGCAGAACTCCAGCTGCCGCCATAGATACGCATACAAAACACTCCAACATGGACGCAAGAAACACACTTGGAAATATATATATATATACACATATATAAATATACATACAGAGAGAAATTGAGAAACAAGCTCGGACACGCACACTGCAAATGCCATCACACACCCTCAACTATCATATAATCATCATAGGCAAAATTCTCGCACTCATCGTTATATTGAGAAAGCTAAACTCGCGTGGGTTTTACACTCTTTTATATAAATACGATTTTACTAGCGGAATTTCAATCTAAAGAGAGAGAGGGAGAGAAAAAAAGGATTGAATAAAAAAAACATTTCAAGGGGGAGGAGAATAAAAAAATATATTCAATTCCTTTCTACTCAAAGAATATATATGTTTCAGATTTGTCCTCTTAATACTGCGAATTTTTTTTAATTTACATGAATTTTATTACTCGAAAATAATTAGACTTTTCCAATTAGCAAAATTGCTATTTATTTTTTTTATTTGGCAGAAACAAAATTTTGCATTTAATATTTTTCAATATAATCTCGATTTTCTTGTAACGATCAAATTAACAGAAAAATCAGAAAAAGATTCCCGCCCCCCCTCGGAAAAAAAATCATGTTGTAAAATTGATGCTTTGTTATTTTTATATTTCACTATATAGTATTAAGGGGGCAGGAAAAATAAGGAAAATTACGTGACATATGTGAATGGAGGGTAAAAATATTTGATTTAAATACATGTCATTTTGGACCTGTAACGTATTTATATATAAATAAAATACAATGTTTTAAAACGACAGGAACAAGTTCAAAGGCGACCCCTCCAGCCACGTGACTTATTCCCCCCCTATATGATGATCACTTATATGCGAGGGCATAAATCTGCACGATTTCACCGGGTGCATGTAATGGTCATTAATATGGAACTCGGACATCGTTTAATTTGTGTGTGTAGTGGTGCGGTCAAATCGACAGATGCGTGCGGTGGGTCAGGATTCTAAATTCAGACCTTTATATTTAACTAAATGGGGGAATGATTAATAAATGATGAGGGGGCTATATATGACAAAAATTACATTTTAGAGATTTAATCAATCGAAATATAATTGTCATTTAAATACTCATTAATCAATCAATGAAAACAAAATATGGTTAAATTATATCTATAGAATTTTAGTTCAGGTTAAATTAACTACAATTTGGGTTAAAATAATCAAATTCTGGATAAGTTATCAACAATTTGGGTTGAACTATAACTATAATTCTTGTTATTCTAACGAGAATTTTTTTTTCAGTATGATTATTCCAAACAGAATTGATTTTTCATTCCCTAAATAGAAAGTTATGTATACATCACGAATGTATCATAAATATATAATATAGTGACCTAAATCCCAACAGCGAGTTAAAATGAGATATTTCACGGTTCTTCAATCTTTCCAAACGAATATTCATATATTTGAACTCAAAAGATTAGACAGATAAGGCGTTATAAGGATCAATATATATAAAAGATCGATACACACGTCGTCAAGATCGAAGGAGCGGCTTAATAATCGTATGGATTGTTATCTGTGAAACCGGTTCATCTTATAACTCACTTTGTCGATAACTGATCTGATCGCGAAATGTAATTGCTTCTGGTTATACTGAATGTAATCCCAATGAAGGCTTGTGCGCGTTTATACTCTTGAAAATGCCGTGGGGGTTCTATGAAAGAGAGAAATGAAAAAGAGGATGAAACGTATATTTCTTCACGATAACCGGTCCGTCATTTACGTCGATTCAATCGCGACCAATGTGCGCGTTTATATATACGTCGTTGCTTGTCATCAGATATTACCATCGTTTTGTATATTCAAACATCTTCATGTCTATATAACCCACCCTTCAAAATGTCACACTTTTATTTTATTTTTTTTTTTAAATTTTTTAATACATCTTTTGATAAACAGTGTTTACTTTGTGCGTGTAATTATTTTCTCTTTTTTTCTTATACGCACTTAATTTTTACATATGCAGAGTTAATTCAGTGTATAATATTCGTTTTTTTTAATATTATACTTGGACAAGCATTCTGAACTTATGAATATTCATTGACCTGGTTTATTCTCTTATTTTATATATATAATAGAGCCAGAAAAACGTGTCGTTTTGTTACTTTGGATTTTTGTGTAATTAACAAAAATTAACAATAAAAAAATTCAAGAAAATATATATACTGGATATAATTAAAATAATTACAATAGAAAATTAGTAACATACTGCTACTATATATTTCGAATTATTATTAATTAGTGTTATATTTCTTAGTCTGCTTGTAGAAATGATAATTTCGTATACTTCATCAAAGACATGAATATTAATATTAATAATAATAATAATAATAATAATAATAATAATAAGTATGAAAAATTTGCATTTTAGTATATAGAGTGAAATAAAATGAGATATACAAAATTTATTCAAGCCTAAAGGAATAACGCCTTCTATAGGCAACCGGCACAACTCAAACGTATTTTGCGCTGCATTACGCAATCGAAAAAAAAGCACGGATAAATAATGTTCAAAATTTAATTTAAAAAAAAAGTTTTGTTAAATAATTAATTATTAAATTAATTATTAAATTAATAATTTAATTTTCTATTGAATTCGTAACAATGCAAGACAAAAAAATATTACTACAATTTTACAATACAAAATGTAACAATTACCTGTATAATAAAAAATTTAAAGAAATTTTAACTAAAACAGTAAAAAAATAGAGTACTAATAAAGAATAAAAAAAAAGAAATTACCTACTATAAAAAAGTAAAAATTTAAGTATTATAAAAAGTAAAAAAAAAATAAAAAGTAGTAAAAAAATAATAAATACTAAAATGGCAAATAAAATGAACTACTAAAAGATAAAATAAAGTACTAAAAAAGGAAATACATTTAATTTAATTTTTAGTATACTACAAAGGTTAAAAAAAAGTAAAAAAAATAATAAGTACTAAAAAGTAAAAAACAAAGTACCAAAAAATCAAAAAATAAGAAACAAAAAAAGTAAAAAAAAAAAAAAAAAATCAAACACTACTAAAAAGTGAAAAAAACAAAGTACCAAAAAAAACATCAACTACTAATCAAGTCAGACAGTATTGGAAAAATATAAATACACCGCGAGTTGAAATTGGAGATTAATTAATAAAATAAAACGAGCTCTTTTATGCGTGATCGTCTTATTTTTACTTCTTCTCAATATACTCCTCGTTTCAATAGAAGTGTTTTCTGTCCTTTTCTAACCAAGGATCGACCATATCCCGTTCCTTTCACTGCGCTCACGTATTATTTCTCTCTCTCTGTTTCTCTTTCCTTCTCTCTGTCTGGACTCGCTTCGAGCACAAGCCGAGCGTCATCTTTCTCACTCACATACTCTCTCGATCTCCTTCGTTTCGTTTCTTTTTTCTTTTTTTTTGTCTCATTTAGCACGTGATCAACCACGTGTTGCTGTCCCACTCTATGGAAAAGCAAGAGATCGAAACGGCATGCGCCGCGCATGCGTCAGCTACCGTGCGCTGCTCGTGCTGCGCGCGCGCTCCCAAGAAACCCCGTTGTACGTTCGTTCTCAAACGACTTTTTCCACTGTTTTGTATTCTGCGCATGTGCGTGTGTCATACACGTGCACGACCATTTCTACTTCGAGTCAGACAAGACCAGGTAGCCGGGCACGATTTCAACGCTTGCTTACACATTCATATATATATAAAATTGTGTGTATGTGTTCCTACATACATTTATGAGCATGTATCGTAATTTTTTTTCTAATTCAAAAATTATGAATTATTATTTATTCAAAAATTGTACGAAATTGTAATTTTTTAATAATTTTATTCTAGTAATAAATTTTTAAATTTTAGAAAAAAAAGTTTTCCCTCCTTTTTTTAATGCAGTTTACCTACTTAATATAAAATTAAACTAAAATTATTTATTTTATTAACAAATAAAAAAGATTAATTAAAATAAAATTTTACTACACCTCTATAGATAAGATATATTTGTCTCACGAGATTTATTTTTTATTTTATTTATTATTAATTTTTTATAGTTAATTTAAACAAACTTCTATTAACTGTTAAAGGCCTCAAAATATTTATTATCTAAATTTTATTTGGTTTAGATAAAAAATTAGCTTTGCGCTAAATAAAATTTTATTTATGGTAAATAAAATTTTTTATTTAAGACAAATAAAATGCTATTAGGCTCTGAGGCAATTATATTTTTATCTAAGTCAAATAAATTTTATATATGTTTACGCAAATAAAAAAATTTTCTGAATTATAAATTTTCAATAATCCAGTTGTACAATTTTTAAAAAAAAATTATTTGAAGTCGAAATTAAAAAAAAAGATTTATCTGTAACAGCGAAAGAGTTTTAATTTATAAAATATATAGCAAAGTTTTAATTGTTCTTTTATTTATTTTAATTTTTGTTCTTTCACTATATTCTAATGAAATCTTTCGCTGTTCAACATGAAATTTTTTCTCGTCTCAAAATTTAGTAAAATTTATTTTAACTAATAGTTTTATTTTGATAAATTTTCTTAATTTAATCTAAAATTTTTTTAATTATCGTTCTGTCAAAAAGTGGTGTGGTCACTTTCTATAAAAAAAAAATTTTTTCTTTTTTCTATATTTTTTCTATTTTTCTTTTCCAATATTTTTTTCTATTTTGATACATTTTTGTCTATAATTGTTCTATGTTTCTTTTTCTAAATTTTTTTCTGATAAACTTATCTACATTCGACGTGAAAAAAATTCCCCCTGCATAGAAAAAAAATCAATTTTCGCAGATGCATATTCATCGCAATTTTCACGCAACAATTGATCCTTTTCTTGAGTTGCGATCATTTTGTGGAAAAAAAAGAAGAAAAGCGTCGAGGCATAAATTTCTATAATCGACATTTGTGTGTTTGTATAGACGCTCAACCTTCTCCTGGCTACTAAAGTTACTCAGCTTTTTATCCCCTTTTTTTCGCTCCACATGTGTAGGTGTGTATGTGTATATGTGAACAGCATAAGAGGGGGGGCGAAAAGGGTGTTTCTTTTTAAAAAGTTGCCTATATACCTGTGCATTGGAAAACGTATAAGCTTGTGTCCTGCACGCTTCTAAAGTAACGCGTCGCGAGCAGCGCATGCGCCACCGTCAGCTATATAAGTCGATGGCTTTCATCCCATTCCGCATTCAATCACACCCACTCGAAACGTGCGCTTCACGTGAAAAAAAAAGAACCAGTTTATTCTTTTTTTTTTTAAACTCTCCTCGTGCTACGATCGCACGTGCAATTCTCTCCCTCCTTCAACTCTCTTTCGCAACAAACCAGTGTCCGGTTATTTGACCATCAGTAACTGTGATTCGAAAAAAAGTGATTTTTTTTCTCAAGAAATTCTTTTTTTTAAACAATGTTGGGAGTGACAAGTAAATTGTCAGCGAAGAAATTTGTCAAAAAGTCATTGTTGAGGGCACATTGTTTTTTGGAAGAGAGAAAAATGGCAAGAGCGAGAAGAAGAAGAGGCAATAAGAAAATGATCTTCAATTTGGAAGATGTTTGGAAGTTTGACAATGAAAATTTTGAAAATGAATTGAGGGAATTGTCAATGATTCCCTGTCAATAATAGTTTCAAAATAAATTTTTTGATGCAATCAACAAATTTTGATCGAATTTTATGATCAAAAGAAAGAATTGTCATCAAATTATCATCGATTTTACAACAACGATTCGATGAAGATGGGAGGCTGACGAAAGACTGACAATCATCACTTGGAGGAATATGAAATCATTCATATATAACGATTCCAGTTTCATGATGATGACGACCAACTGTCAACTTTTTTTCTAAAAATATTGGATGCTGTTTCCTGACGATGATCATCATTGTAACATTCAACAATTCCTGTTCAATTTTTCATCAGGGACAACAATTCTATCATCGAGAAAACATCATCATCACAACAAGATCTGATTTTCAGTAAGAATTCACAATTATTATATAATCAAATCACTCAAATGTTTGCTTTTTTTCTGCACAATTTTTTCTTTTTTGAAAAATTTTTTTTTTAACTTGTACTTTTTAAGATGCCCGATAACTATTCTGGTTAAGAGCTTTAAGTTTAGATTATAATTTCCATTTTTTGATCTCGTATTTTAATTCTATTTTATAGTTCGTTTATTTTTAATTTAGTTCGTGGCATTTAAGTAATTATTATTAAGTTACACTACGATTTTTAAATATTGGTTTCACTATTTTTTTTCTTGGGAAAAAAAGTGATGACTTCTTTTTTTTTGGAAAAACAAAAAAATTTTTTGTTTTTTCTTTAAAAAAAGGCAACACTTTTTTTGAGAAAGAGAGAATTTGACTGCAAATTGTGATATTATTTAGAAGAATTTAGAAATAATTTGTATTCGAACAATATATTGTTCGAAGAATAGGCCGCCCAGTGCATATTTTTTAAATATGAATTTCTGTGATCGACCATCAGATATATTTTTTGTTTTGGGATAAAAACAAATTTTATACAAATGTTGTTTTTTTAATAGTTTTTTTTGTTGCAATTTTTGAAACTGTGATCTCAAATTTTTGTGTTTTAAATTTTTATTTGTTTTCCAATTTGTCTTCCCAATTTGTTAATTTCATTTGATTTCATTTGAATACTATTAAGTTTTATTAAAATATATTAAAAATTTTTTGTTTCTAAATTTTATATTTCAAGTTTTCTTCACGTTACTTGTTTTTGTTTTGGCATTAAGTTTTATTATAAAAATTTTATAATTGTTTTTACATTAATCATTTAAAAAATTGTTGTTTCAAAATTAAGTTTGGTTTTGATTTTTCTTTTTTGAAATTAAGTTTTATTATAAAGAAATTTTACATTCATTGTTTCATTATTAAGTTTGATTTTGTTAATGTTTTTTGGCTTTAACTTTAAGTTGTTCAAATTTTAAATAAATTTGTTTTGTTATTTTTTCTAAATTTGCGTTTTTGTTTTCATAAATTGTTAATTATTTGTGTTGAAAATAAAATTCTAATTTGTTTTCCGTTGGTTCAATTTGTTATGAAAAAATATTGTTATTGTTAATATTGTTATGTTTTTTACAAAAAAAATTTATGTATGTTAATTGTTATACAAATAATGTAAAACTGTGATCTCAAAAAAATTGTTATAGGTTGTACATCGAAAAGAATATTTTTCGATTTGCATTGTGATCTCATAAAAACTGTGATATTTGTTAAAATATTATTACAGATCAGCATATATTGCAATACATTTCATTTTTAAAATAATTTTCATAATTTTTATAAATACAATATCAAATTTGATAACTTTCATAAAAAAAACAAAAAAAAATTATATTAACAAATAAACAATAATAAAATTACAAAACTATGCTGGTCTGTAGCTCTAAAACTGTGATAAAGACATTATTGTCAACGATGCTTTAATTTGAAAAATAATTATTGTTATATTGTTATATCGACGTCTTCCAATATAGGATAATCAGGGATTTAAATGCAATATTAGAATTAATTTTGTGAAACCAGAAAAAAACCTGATAAAAATCGTAGTGTTAGACAATAAGAAAAAAAAATAAATAAAAAAAATAAAAAAAATTGTAAGTTAGATTTTAGAAATACAGAAGCTCTAGCGATGCTTTGTGATAAATAGATAATTGATAAGACGAACAGAATTTGATTACTGTAATCATTCTGCTCGATAATATTATTAGAAAAAAAAATTGTAACCGAAATTAGTTTTATCAAAATTAATTCACCATCTTACAATAATTATGTAATACTAAGCATTATATAATTTTTCACACTATTTTAATTTTCACATTATTTGCACCGTGATTAATTTTTAGTACCAGTGTTTTCTAAAAAAATTGGACAGCATGATCCAATTTTTTATTTTATATTATATAAATATAGATATATATTGTGTGAACCTTATTTTATCGTCTTGATCACCACTTATTCTTATTATATTATTATTACTATTATTATTAATAAATTGTGTGTTTTTTGATAAATAAATGTCTTACCTTTTTATTTACGATCCTATCCCCAAAATTCTGTAACAAATAAACATTTTTTTTTATTAATTATATGTTATTTATAAAAAAAATAAATATTTTTTTACATTTTGATTATAATTAATTGACGTGAAAAATAATGGAAAATATATACAATGGCCCATTTTTTCACGATTAAATGAAAATTTACCAAAAACATTTTTTTTATGATATAACAATAATAAATCAATATTCTAATTAATAACATTAGAATACTTTGTATATTACACAATGGAGAAAATAAAATCTATCTGTCTAAAAAAATAAAAAATAACAGATTAATAAAAATATATTAGAATTAAAATAATAAGGTATAATTAATAAATTTTTATAAGTATAATTTTATTTAATGTTGTAATTTTTCAAATGATTAATTGAACTAATTCGATTAACTGAATTAATAAACTTATTCTTTGTTTTTCAATAAATAATTAAAATTTTAATCTATTTAAAAAAAAGAATAATTTAAATTTGTTTTTTAATTTTAAAAGAACAAAATATTACAATTTCTATGATATAAATAAATAAATAAAATTATATGAATGAGAAAATCATAATAAAAATAATTAATTTAATTAGTAATATTAAAAAATTATTATAAATGAAATTCTTCTAATTTAAAGTCTAAAGGCTTAATTTGTTAATTAATATTTAAAAATTAATATTGAAGTAAAAAAAGTAACAAAAGTTAATTTAAAAATTTGTTTACTTTTATAAAAATAGTAATTAAGGGTAATACTAATCAAGGGAATATTTTTTTTTAGGATTTTTACCCCATCTAGGAACCGATTTTTTAACCCTCCTAAGCAATAGCTTCGAAGTTTTCCCAATAGATGGCGCCATTCTAATCTGAACATAGAATTTAAAAAAAAAATTTGTAACAGAATAGAGAAATAATTTTTTTAACTTTTAACTTATTTAAAATTCTAATTTTATATAACAATGCTGAAACTCAAAAAAATATTTAGTTTACTATTAATTAAAATGATGCAAATATTATTTTCTTAAATAAATTTTATCCTTTTTGTTGTGTTACAAAAAAAATTGTTGATTGACGAAAAATAATTCGATCCGAGACAATCGAATTATTTTCCTAATTGCCTAAATAATTTTTTTTGTCTAAATAATGTAATTTTTTTCTCAACCAAACGATATTTTATTTGCAAATCTTTTTTCTTACACCGATTTTTTTTTATCCAAATTCCAATGTGAAAGGGATATTATTGAGGGAGTGATTTTTCTATTTTTTTTTTTTTAACAGAGCGTCAAATATTTGACAATATTTTCGAAACGTTTCGAAAACGTAACCCAATACCCGCCACTTTGGTCGAAGATTAGGGGGACGAGCCAAACGTTCATATTGGAAGAAGAATTCCTTTTGTGTGGTATTAGATCTTTTCGAGCTAGGATATATATTTTCAATAGAGTGCCTAAGGTGGTGTCATATTGCACATTCTCAGATCAGAAAAAAAATAGAAAAACGCTTCTTGCGTTTTGAGATGATAGAAATTAGAGAGAGAAATTGTGTGTGCGGATCAGTCGACTGTATAAGTTTTTTCAATCCGCGAACATTAGACCGATAGTTATCTAAATGGAAAAACTGTATTCAATCAAAAAAAAAAAAAAAAAAAAAAATGGTGCATAATAAAAAAGTTTCAGGTAGTTATGGCTGCCCATATAATCATGGTTAATGTTAGTAATCTGATCCTTGAGCATCAATTTTTTTTCACATTCATCCTCGAAATGAAACTGTCAATTTTTTCTAAGTAAAAAAAAAAACAGATTTTTTTTGCTCGCTGATTATATCCCTTTTTTTTAATCTAATTTTTACATTTTTAAAACAAAAAAAATATTACCCAACAATTACAACACAACATTTATAACATAGAATAATAAAATTACAACACCCAGTGGGAAATTTATACCATTGGCAAAAAAAATTATTTATTCGAATACAGTTTAATTGATTAAAATAAAAATTAATTGGTCCAAATAAATATTTATTTGATACCAGCCAAGTAATTATTTGAATCAAATAAATTTTTTTCTTCAGTGTAGATTAAATAACTAAATTTTGTGCAAATTACTAATTAAATAATTAAATACCTCAATAAAACATAATAATTAAATACTTAATGAAAAAAAATAATAATTAATAAAACATTTAAAGTGTGTAAATAATATTTATATTACACTTTAAAACTGGAATTTAATAAAAAAAAAGGGGGGAAAAAATTTTACACAGGTGTTAAAATGGGTTGACCGTCTTAATATAACCAATTAAGTAAGATTTCAATGACTCCCTGTTTATACACTGAAAAGCTTAATTCTCGGCGTGTATCATAAAAAGTCAATATCTTTAAAAGACCTAAAATAATACGGTCGTGAATTCAATTAGCGATGAAACGTCTTAAATTGTTTGGAGTATCACACACATACACACATATTATGATTAAATAACTTTCATATATATGTCGATTATTATACTTTCCATAAAGTAAGGAACAACATTTTTTCATTTTAACCTTAATCGTATAAATATATAAATATATATAATGAAAGATAACATCTTTGTGGAATCCGTAACGAAATTTTGGGGCCAAAAATTTAAAAAAAAAAATATATATATATATATTTTAAATTGCCACTGATGATGATCGATCCAAGACTTCGTATATAATAATAATTTGTAGCTCCAAGGAGAATTCTTTTTTAATTTTAATATTATACACAGCTGAGGTTTTAAAAGGAAAGTGGGATAAACTTTCAAAGATATATATATTATATATGCTTACTTTGTGAAATTCGATAATATGCAATTTCACCTTTATTTCGAGGGATTGAAATAAGTATAATAATTAAAATATAAATATATAAAAAAATTAATTTTTAATAAAAAAAATCTTAAATAAATATAATTAAAACATTTTTTTTTCACTAGAATAGAAAAAATTCAAATTATTCTCAATATTAGAGTGTATTTCCTCTCTCTTTCTACCTCAATAACTACTGTTTAAAATTTGCCAAAATTTCTATAAGAAAAAAAAATGAAACGAATTATATACAAAATTGCCACTGATTTTTTAAGAAGAAAAACTCGAAAAATGAATTGAAAAAAAATATTTCTTTAACTGAAGAAAACTATTTTATTGGTTCAAAGAAATTGGCGCCTTTAAAAGAAACTTTTTCACCGACTTTTGCTACTTGCTCTCTCTCTTCTATACAAGAATAACTATAATAATAAAACCCATTTAACTAAACTTCTTGGAAAAAAGAAAAGAAGCGAAGAGAATATTTTTTTGCGCAAATGATGGAACACAAAACGTCAAATTCAGGAATATAGGTAGTATTTATATTGTTAAGAAGAAGAAGAAGAAGTGTGGTGGCGATTCTCTTCACTTTTCACTTTTTGACATATAATACGAATGAATGCATTTAAACTATTTTAAACACTCTTGATATGATGGCACCTAAGGTTCGAGTTCTTAAAGAAAACCTCTCTGCTTTTGTCATACATATATAGTATTATGGAGTGATTTTCAAGTTATTTCGACTTGTTCCATACAATGGGCCAATATAGACAGACCTCATCCATTGTATATGTGATCTTTTCTTTATGACATTGGCGCAGCATTCACACTTCAAAAAGTCAAAAAACTAATAAAATCAAATAAATAACACATAATTTGTTCAATATTTTTAGTCGTTAAATTTTTAAATAGCACTAATATAAATTTTATTATTTTTATATTTAAAATTTATTATTTATTAATGATGAATTATAAAAAAAATAAAGTTTGCTTCTATTCAATTTGTTTATTAATTTTTATAATAATTTTTTTATTATTAATTATTTATTATATTGTTATTTTATTATTTATTACTAATTATTATTTTAATATAAATTATAAATTATAAAAAAATAAAAATTTAATCATACTTAGTAATAAAAAAAAATTAAAATAAAATAAATACTACATCGCAAAAAAAAAATTTATTTGTTTCAAATATTACGTTACTTGACTATTATAAAATAAAAAATTGTTTTTGAGCGTATGTTTTTTTAACCAAGAATAAACAAAAATTTTGAACAACTTTGAAAATTATTCTACGCCAATGAAATTTGAAACCACTTTGGAAGTCGACTAAAGTCCTTCGTCATAGAACACACACACACACTCTCAGGACAATAACATACGAGGGACAAATTTCTGAAAAATGTACCTTTTCGACTCCTAAAAGGGACAATTATTGTATTATTTGACGCCATTTAGGCTCGAAGAAGGAGATTTTAAGAACGCGCCTTCACGGCTCAAATCACAAATTCAAAAGAGAAACTCGCGAGCGCGCGCGGGTGAAATGATTTTTTTTTTTCTTTTTTCGAGGAGAGGCGGAGGGAAAAAAAAGGTTTTTTTCCTTTTTATTATTATTAACTGACTTGACGATGATTCGCCAACGATGAGTGTTATTCTTAACCGTAGAGAGATGAAAAATATTTTCGAAATAAAAGGATCCTTATATGAACTGTGAATAAAATCGAATATTCTCCCGTGCTACCAGGTGATGTCAAAGGAAGCTTATTTAGCTTCCATAATAGACATATTAAGTCAAATTTGAAAACGTTGAAAAAAAAAATAATTCCTGATTATTGTTGTTCAGTCAAGTGGCAGGTGAGAAAACTTTGCGTTTTTTTTTTTTTTGAAAATTTTAGCAGGACTGATTCGATTTATTCAATGAAGATCGTAAAGTATCTACTTGACTAAATTTCAATAGAGTACTGAAGAAAATTCTTCGGCAATTTAGCAGAGTCACTTTTGAGATTTGATGAGTTCCAAATAATATATTTATTTTCTTTTTCAAATCGAAAATCTTTGGAATTTATTAAAAAGCGGTTTTAAAAAATACTTTTCAAGTGATTGAATTCTTTTACTAGAGTAATAAAACCTCAGTAAAGAATCTATTTATAGAAGAAAATGGAGAAAATTTTTTATTATACCGAAAATAGAGTATAAAACTTTTACAAAGAGATATAAATTATTTTTCGATAAAAATCTCATTCAACTTGATCATAAAATTCAATAATACAACTATTGAATTAAAAAAAGTTTTTCCAAACATTTTCTTAAAATTAAAAAAATTCGAAAGAATTTTCTTCAATTTCCAAAAAAAAAATTAATTCAAAGAAAAAGATGTCTTTTTTTAAAGAGGGGAAAAAAATTACATTTAAATAAAATAGCCATCAAATGAACTGAAAATTGTATAGAGGAAAAAATTTACCTAGAACAGCGAAAAGTTTCAAAATTCAAAATGTCGGATCCAATATGGCAAAAAAAAAATTTTTCTATCAAATTGAAACTCATTTAGGAATTTTCATGTTAAAATTCGTAAAGAAATTAAATTCGCAATAAGTTAAAAGCAAACTGATAAATTATGAAAAAAAATTCAGTGGAAGAAATAAATAACACAAAATAGACTACAATTGTAATATAAGTTACAAGTCAAGATTATTTGAATGGTTTTTAAAAAGATTCCATTTTTCAATTTTTACTTCTTATAAATATCGAAAGCCTTGAATAAAAGAAGAGGCTTATACAATATTCAACGAACATCCTTCCCACTTACGTATCGATTTTTCTCTACTTTTTTCTTCGTTCATATATTGTATAATATATATAATAATATAATATATATATATGAAAAAAAGGTGAATGTAACATCTCTTCGGTGTCTAGCCTTTTATTAACAATCACCCTCCTCCCACGTATTATTATTATTATTATTCCACAGAGCCAATTCTCGTGTGTATACAAAGCGCATCATCCCCTTCCCGCACACTCGGGTTAAAGGAGAGAACATGAACTAAAACCGAATGCCTCGGGACGCCTTTGATGCGTACTGATCCTTTGTGAACACGTGCACCAAGAAATCGTAAATCTAACCAGAGAAAAAAAAGCGCACACAGAAGAAACCAGCCCAACAGTTCTTATGGTTCTATATATCCATGATCTCAACCATACATAAAACGAGGGGGCTCAAAAACCTATACTAAGTGGATAATGGTGCAATGGCGTCGGGTAAATATCACACAAGAAAAAGTCAAAAAAAAAAAAAAAAGAATCATTTTTGTTAAACTTCTTCAAGAGAAGAAGAAGATCATCTTCCGGAAATCTGCGCCTATGGAACATAAGGAGAGTGAATATACAATAAGAAACTCAGCCAATGAAGAAGATCTCTATTGTTCGTTCTTAGTATTGTGAAGATGCTGTGAATGATAGAAATATTTGTATCTTCGAGCTACCACTCTTCACTATTACTTCTTTTCCACTCTCCACTCTTTTGATGTGACGATACTTCGAGAGTATCTTGTATAGAAATATTTTTCAAGGAAATGATCTGACAACATTAGACAGGATGATGATGATAAATAGAAAACAAATTAATTCAAAGAATACAATTAGAAGAATTATTAACCAATCCAATTACTACATTTATTTCATTCTAATCTGTTATCAAATAATTATTTTAGATATTTGTTTCAAACATAGAAATTATTGGTTCAAATACAGTTTATATTCAATTATTTGGTTTCAATATTTTCTTACCAAAAATTAACTAAATCTGAATTTTTAGTCAGAATACCAAAACATTATTTTTGTCCCTATAGTAAAATATTCATCAGATATCAATTATTATTAGGGGAAAAATGAAACTTGAGACACTAATTTGGAAGATGGAAAAAAAGCGACAGATCGGTAGATCCGATTATGGATTATAATTGTGACGGTGTGATGTTAAAAAAGAACCTGGGGGGAATAAAATGAAAAGCTTTTGATGATGAAATCTTTAGGGACTTTTTGATAAAAATCAAAGTATCATTTTAGGTAATGTTTGAATTTGTCACTCGGTCACGTATAGTCTCTAAATTCGATATAGTGGATCAAGATTATAGGTTTCAGGTGGTAATTAAATTTGAAAGAAAAATCGTTGTTCAAAATGAAAGAACATTTTTTATTCTCCACTAGATACAGGATCATTATATCACTTCATTGATAATTAGTTACCCTCCGAATTGATATTAAAGGGAACATAAAAATGTTAAACAAAATCCATAAAACTGTTAAAACAAAATACATAAAATAAAAATTGAAAAAGAAACGTAAGAGTATACGGATTTTAATGAATTCGTATCAATTACACATTCAAATGAATTCACAAGAAAGTTTCCAATTAATTTTAATTTAAAGAAAAGGAAAAAAAAGGTCCATTCATTCATCATTATAACAGGCGATTGAGGTCTATTGTTTGGCAAATTCCATTCAAGTTCAGAATGAATCGACCCTATAAGGAAACTTTCCTAACAGGTCTCCGATTCTTTTATTTTCTCTTGCTCTCCATACAGAAGGAGAAATAACCTGCCCCAAAAAACACACTGTTTATGTACATACGCCCTTAAAACTCCACCCATGAAAAAGAAAGAAACACCCAACGGATCAATAAAATCTGATAACTAATTTTTAATTATTTGAAAATTAAGTTTTTACTTTTCCAATATTTTAAGAGGCACAGATGTTTTAAATAGAATTTTTTGAGATCATTTAAAGAAGAACTATTGTATCCAAAAGTATTTCCAATTGGATTATTTTACCTATACAAATATATTTTGATTTAATACCCAAATTACAAAAGCAACTGTAAACAAAACATTTTGAAGCATCATAATTAATTTTGAACCAAATTTTGATTAGCGAATAATATCTAACGGATGTTTTCCTAATTGGATTGCAAAAATCTGAATAATTTTACAATTTGGATCCAAAAAAATCAATGAAGCATAAATCAAGTACCATTTAGGAATATTTGGAAAAGAAGACCAAAATCCCAAAAGAAAAACACTATACAAGAACAAATTTTATATTGACGCAACATTATACAAAATTTCGAACGTTTTTGCTTGGCATATCGTTAAAAACACGACATTTTTCCATCATTAGATAAATTAGTCTGCTCCCCTAATTCCATATTATCGAAGGCATTATAATTAATCTTCTTCGTTTGATTTTTCAATGTATGGTTACCCACTTTTTTGTAATACGACAAAGACGAATAGTCCTTCATTGAAGAATAATGATGGTGACGAAATTCGAGCTTCCGCTTAAAGTCTTGAATGTTTTCAACGCTCTATATATATATATATATATATATATAACGAAACAAGCTTATACTCAAAAGAGAGGGATAAATCCGACGCGTCTTGAAATCTCTTTTCCTTTTCGCGTACAAGTGTCTGGCACAATATGGTGTTAGTGTATTTGTGTGTCTATATACAAATGATACAACTTCTTCTCTTATATACCCTCTTTTACAACATTGGCCCCATACTCGCAATATATATATATTTGTCGAGGGCGAAAGATCGTTTCAGTTTACAACCACGTGTGGTTCGCATTACCAACATGCGGGGGATCTTTTTTTTTCTCTCTCTCTCCTCATCGTCTCGGCCTTTTTCGAACTTGAATTTTTAGCGCACATGCCATCACTGACCATTCGAGAGAAACAGTGGTCCTTCTCCTATACTTGTCACGGGGTGAAAAAAAAGAAATTATTTATCTTCTCGAATGTTAAATGTTTCCGTTTAAGAATCACCATCTGCCACGATCAAAATGTCAAAATTGCTTTACATTTCTTTTGAGATACATGCGGTTTATAAAATTCATAACAGGCAGTCAATTTGCATATTTTGTATTTATTTACATGAACCAAATAATTTTTTAAAACCAAATAATTGATAAATAAACTTTATTTGTACCAATAATTTCTGTACTTGAGACAAATACCATTAAAAATTATTTGGTCCAAGTTAATATTTATTTGTTAATAAATATTTAAATCAAAAATTTTTATTTTCAGTTACTAATTCAGATTTAGAGAATATTATCATTTTTCCCTAGTAAGGACTGCTAATTATTATTTAGTAAAAAACTACCAATTAGCTGACAAATCAGGAAGTCAATTATATTTTTAAAAAGAAGGGAAAAAAATTCAATAAACTCGAGGGAAAAAAAATCCAAAAGTCATTATACATATGTATCTTGCTTTGAAAACATATTGACACTCTTTTGAACTCTATATATGTATATACTAAAAATTTAAACGACCATAACAGTAGCTCCCCCTTTTTTTTCTCTTCTCGTTAATTCCCCTAAACCGAAATTTCAGTCCTCGACGATTGCTTACTAATCTCGCGTCGTTGCCGACTAATGTGCTTTTCTTCCCGCCCCCTCAAAAAAAGAAGAGGAAAAAAAAAGTTGAAAAATTTTGAAAGATATGCGCGCCAGAGGGGAACTACATTTTTTATTATTAGGGGGATCCTTTATTTTGCCCTGAGCACGCTCACAAATCTATTAATAGCTAATCTTTCTCGTCTATATTCCTTTTTAAAACGAAGAAATAAAAAAAAGGGACTAGCTGGGCAAAAAAAAACTGACCACGTGCATCGGCACACGTGATATCGTGGGAAATGTGAGAATCTGATATTAAAAAAAAATTTCGAAAAAATCATTAAAAAAAAAAACGAAAAAAAATGCCTGTGGCAGATTAGGGTTGTCGTGACAAGATTGTTAGAGGGCATCATTGAATTGAAATAGAACGCTTCAAGCATTTTTTACTGAAAGTTTTTAGGGCTTTAGCCCACAAAAGACGAGCACCTGATTACAGGTGTAAATCCGATATAAAATTTTTTTTCCCCCCAATTTTTAGGGAAGTTAATTTTTTTTTCTGGATTAAGTAGCATTTTTCAGTCGTTCCGCAATTTTTTTTTCACCAAATAGAAAAAAAAGTTAACTTTTAAAAATAGTAAAGAAAAATTAATATCCCAATTATATAATAATAATTTAATTCTCGAAAAAAATAATTTCTCTAAATATTGAAAAAACGTCTGATTTAATTTGTAATTAATTATTAATTCCAAAGTTGATTATTGTTTTCAATAATAGCATTTAGACGCGAGAAAAAGAGATATATTTCATTTCACAGAAATAAGATAAAATTTGATTTAGAGAAATATTTTTTTTAGATTTACATAAATAGTTTGGCGACTCTTATGCATGAAAACGAGTTTTTGAATATATTTTTATTTTTTAAACCGAAAAAAATGAATATATTGCGACGATCACATAAATATTGGGAGTGAAAACGATTTTCCTAAATCCTTGGGGTCATTTTTTCGTTTACCACGCCCCTCTTACCAACTTGTCACTTCGTTTTACGGATTTCAACTTCTCCGCCCTCTCATTTCCATTCGAATATCAATCCTAGTATCATATTTAACGAAAAAAAAAAAAAAAATAAAAAAAAACGTTTTTGTCGTTTTCTATATGCTATTTAACAGGATAATTTGATTTAAGTCATCTTTCAACGACTCTGGAATAATAAGCAGGCAATTTTTCCGGGAACATAAAAAAAAATACGTAACAATCATTTCATTTCAAAAAATAATAAATGACTTTTTCTTTTCCGAAATGACATAAATTTAATGATAATTATTCAAAATATTTTTTTTAAATTTATTATAGTACGTTCAATTTTGATTTTTTAACTTAGTAAACATTTAGATTATAAACAAAAAAATTTTTTTTTTAAAATTAGTTTAAAAAAATAAACAATTTATAATTTTCTTTTTTTATTAACAAATTACGTATTGGCTCTTTCAGCCCGAGTATTTTTATAAATAAATAAATTAATTAATTAATTAACTAATTAAAACGTAAATAAACTTTTTGAATCAATTAATTTAGTGAAAAAAAATAATTATTCATTTTGACTTTTTTTTTAACGAATTACTGCGACTTCCAATTAGAGAAAAAAAAATACAGGACCAACCATTTTTAAAGATTGGGGATTTGATCTTTGACACTAAAGGGCAATATTTTAAAGACTGATCTCCCCTTTACATCTTGAGATGAAATTCAAATTTATGTTCAGAAACACACACTCCCGTACCAGAATTTATTACGAAAAAAAAGTTCTTAATTATATTAACGGTTATTACTCTTTGTTTTCCCTTCCTTTTCTTTTTTCATTATTAATTTATTATATATAAATTCGAACAAAAGATTTTTGGGAATTGAATCCTTAAATGGGATTTGGCTCGATTAATTATATCACACAGTGAAGGGGGGGGGGGAGTCAGAAACCTGATATTTATACACCAATTGCAATCGGAGAAGAAAAGGGTTTCTCTCTCACTTTCTCTCTTTTTTCATGAACGTCACTTTTTCATTGAAATTTAATATTAGGGATGAATTTAGTGTTGAGATGATTGCATTCGAATTTCGATGCATACGGGAGGTCGTTAAATGGGTAACCAATATATTATACTATATACATATATGTGTGTGTATATAATTTAATAAAAATAAGTCCCTCTTTCCGGAATATCGTATTATATATACGAAAATGATTATTAAATATATCCTATAAAAGCAATAATGTTCAATTTCAATAATCTCGAAACAAAATCCTTTTTTTCCTCGCCATATACTTATAAAAATTTGAGACGTGTCAATTTAAATTACATAGCTAAATTTTTTGTTATTTAATATTTATATAATCTTCTTCTTATTTAATCAAATATTTATTTATCCTAATTTCTATTTAGCCAAATAATAATTTAACCGAATTCCTATTAAACTTAATATTTATTTAACCGAATTGCTACTTAATCTAATTCCTTTTTAGCCAAATATTCATTTAACCTAATTCCTTCTTAGCCTAATATTTATCTAACCGAATTCCTATTTAATTTAATTCCTATGTAGCCTAATATTTATTTAATCCAATTCCTATTTAGCCAAATAATAATTTAACCGAATTCCTATTTAACCTAATTATTATGTAGCCTAATAGTTATACTCATTAAGCTGCATTACATTTAGCACAAATAATTAGGGCAAAATAAAAATAAGTAAAATAAAAATTAAGCCAAATTAGTATCAGTATTTAAATAAAAGAAAATTATGTCACACGAGAATTAGAATTAATTAATTTAAAAAAAATTAAATTAAATTTACTTTACAAATAAATTTATGGATATTTCGATCGTTGTTTTATAAAAAAAAAATGTTTGAAAGATAAATATTAAATGTGTATATATATTTATTTTAAACGTGTGAGGGGCAAAAAAAGAATATTGATCTGATCAAATGCGCCCAGATAATACTTGACGCGAAAAAAAGCAGGACTTAAAAAAATAAATAAATAAAAAAGTAAAAGTCGCAAGTCTGACAGGAGCGAACCTGTTGAACATTCTGCACCTTCTTTCTACTAACCTCCTTAATTCCCAATAAAGTGATCCTCCTTTTTGCCGACTCGACTGCCGTCGTTACTCTCGTTCCGAGATTATTTTGCGAAATATTATCCACGCGCACCTGCCGCCGCGAGGTAATTTTTTTTCCTTTTTTTCTCTCTCTCTCTCTCTTTCTTTCGCTCTCACCCCGAGATATAAGTGGCGCACGGAAAGGACCAAAAGAAGGATATATCCAAGAAGATAAGAAAAAAAAGAGAGACAGACCATTTTAAAGTTCGGAATTTTAATAATATTATCATCCCCTGCCCCCTTCCTAATCCCAATTCTTATTTTTCAATCGATCCTTTTGCCGGACAGGAAACGTATTTTATTCGAAATTTTTTATACGCTTACGATTTTATTATAATACGGTAATTTTTTTTTACTTGGATAGGGACAGCGGGGTCAAGATATGTATATCCTTCGTAGAAAAAAAATCTCGGACAAATCTGTAATCCCTCTCCTTGCATCCGGTTTCATATTTCCTGTCCAGTGGACCCATGCGCCTATTTCATCCATTGTTATGTTTCTTGTGTCCTCCAAGAGAGAGGCGATTATATATAAAAAAAAAAATTTTTTCCTCTTTTTCTTGACAAATGACTCCTATCGACCCACGCTACTGATGGCTCCGGGGGCTATATTACACACACACACATACATACAGGAAACTCTTTAAGGGACGCGCGCGTCATTTAAAATTCGCCTCGGTCCAAGACACCCATTCGATATATCTTAAATTTCACGGAATCCATAAGAAATATGATTTTATAAGGAAGCACACATGCAACAACACACACACATATGGAAAAACCCGTCATTTCGCCATACGATTTGTGGCAAATTCACAAATACAGTGCGCGCACGCCCATAAAACAACTTGTCTTGAGAAATAAAATCTCCGGGTTAAGATAAAAATAAAAAATTTATATGCAAAACGGAAAATAAACTGACAGTAAATTATTTTTTAATTTTTAGTTTCAATTTTTCAAAAATGGTTTCCATGTCAACCGTTACCATGGTTAAATAATTATTATGCCGCAACGACTTAGGACAAATAAATATTAGGTTGAATTAGAATAACTAGTCATTTTGTTTCCCGTTGTATCAAATAAAGATTCGGCTAAATAAAAATTGTTCCAGATAATGATTCGGACGAATAAGAATTAGGTCAATTAAATGTTAGGCCAATCAGAATTGGGTTAAATACGAACTAGGTTACATAAGAATTGGACGAAATAAGAATTTGGCTTTCTCATTAATATAAATATTAGGCCGAATATTAGGCTAGATGACGAATAGGAAAAATGACAATTATGCCAAATATAAGAAGTAGTAGAAGAAAAAATAGGTACAAAAAAATTAGTCCAAATAAGAATTAGATTAAAATTCAAATTGGGCCAGATTAGAATTATCCGATTTGACGATTGGCTTTGCAACACAATTTTCTTCAATAATAATATACATACGGATTGAAATTGAAAATAGGTAACAACAGAGGGTATATGGAGTCAAAATTGAATATGGTGTATTTATATTCAAGAATCACTTTGCTCACAACCAAAATAGTTTAATAGATTTTTTCGGGTCATACCACATGTTCGAGAGCGAAACAGTTGTCGAGACTATTTATTTTTATTTTAATACAACCAATAAAATAGTCAAAAATATCGAACAAAAAATATATAATACACTTTTTGATTGGTCCAGAGGATGCTGAGCTACACTTAAAATAATTTTGGAAAAATTTTCCAAAAATTAAATTCGCGCGATAATTGTTTGGGAGTAATGCCAAAAAATTTAGCAAAAAGTCTCGAACAAAAAATGTATGGCGCACTTTTTGATTGGTCCAGCGGATGCTGAGCTACACTCAGATAAATTTTTTAAAAAATTACGAAAAATTAAATTTGCGAGATAATTGATCGGGAATACCGCCAAAGTCTTAACCCGGGAGTCTCGAACAAAAAATGTATGGCGCACTTATTGATTGGTCCAGCGGGTGCTGAGCCACACTCAGATAAATTTTTTAAAAAATTTTCGAAAAAATAAATTTGCGAGATAATGACTTGGGAATAATGCCAAAAAATTTAGCAAAAAGTTTCGAACAAAAAATGTATGGCGCACTTTTTGATTGGTCCAGCGGGTGCTGAGCCACACTCAGATAAATTTTTTGAAAAATTTCGAAAAATTAAATTTGCGAGATAATTGATCGGGAATACCGCCAAAGTCTTAACCCGGGAGTCTCGAACAAAAAATGTATGGCGCACTTTTTGATTGGTCCAGCGGATGCTGAGCTACACTCAGACAAATTTTTTAAAAAATTACGAAAAATTAAATTTGCGAGATAATTGATCGGGAATACCGCCAAAGTCTTAACCCGGGAGTCTCGAACAAAAAATGTATGGTGCACTTATTGATTGGTCCAGCGGGTGCTGAGCCACACTCAGATAAATTTTTTAAAAAATTTTCGAAAAAATAAATTTGCGAGATAATGACTCGGGAATAATGCCAATAAAATAGGGAAAAAGTTTCGAACAAAAAATGTATGGTGCACTTTTAGATTGGTCCAGCGGATGCTGAGCTACATTCAAATCAATTTCGGAAAAAATTTTGAATAATTAAATTTTCGAGATAATCGCTTCGGAATACCATAACTGTCTTTAGCAAAAAGTAGAGAACAAAAAATGTGTGCGGCACTTTTTGATTGGTCCAGCGGATGCTGAGCTACAGTAAAAAACAAATTTGGAAAAAATTACAAAAAATTAAATTTGCGAGATAATTGGCCGGGAATACCGCCAAAGTCTTAACCCGGGAGTCTCGAACAAAAAATGTATGGCGCACTTTTTGATTGGTCCAGCGGATGATGAGCTACACTCAGATAAATTTTTAAAAAATTTCGAAAAATTAAATTTGGGAGATAATTGATCGGGAATACCGCCATAGTGATTAGAAGAAACTTCTGAACAAAAAATGTATAGCGCACTTTTTGATTGGTCCAGCGGATGCTGTGCTACACTAGACAACAAAATTGGAAAAAATTTAGAAAAATTAAATTTGCGAGATAATCGTTCCGGAATAATGCCAATAAAATAGGGAAAAAGTTTCGAACCAAAAATGTATGGTGCACTTTTAGATTGGTCCAGCGGATGCTGAGCTACACTCACTAAAACTGGGAAAAAATTTTCGAAAAAAAAAATTTGCCAGATAATGACTCGGGAATAATGCCAAAAATTTGAGCAAAAAGTCTCGAACAAAAAATGTATGGCGCACTTTTTGATTGGTCCAGCGGATGCTGAGCTACATTCAAATCAATTTAGCAAAAAAATTTTGAAAAATTAAATTTTCGAGATAATCGCTTCGGAATACAATAACTGTCTTTAGCAAAAAGTAGCGAACAAAAAATGTGTGCGGCACTTTTTGATTGGTCCAGCGGATGCTGAGCTACAGTAAAAAACAAATTTGGAAAAAATTACAAAAAATTAAATTTGCGAGATAATTGTCCGGGAATACCGCCAAAGTCTTAACCCGGGAGTCTCGAACAAAAAATGTATGGCGCACTTTTTGATTGGTCCAGCGGATGCTGAGCTACACACAGATAAATTTTTTAAAAAATTTCGAAAAATTAAATTTGGGAGATAATTGATCGGGATTACTGTGAAAGACTTAACCCGGGAGTCTCGAACAAAAAATGTATAGCGCACTTTTTGATTGGTCCAGCGGATGCTGAGCTACACTCAGATAAATTTTTTAAAAAATTACGAAAAATTAAATTTGCGAGATAATTGATCGGGAATACCGCCTAAGTCTTAACCCGGGAGTCGCGAACAAAAAATGTATGGCGCACTTATTGATTGGTCCAGCGGATACTGAGCCACATTCAGATAAATTTTTTAAAAATTTCGAAAAATTAAATTTGCGAGATAATTGATCGGGAATACCGCCAAAGTCTTAACCCGGGAGTCGCGAACAAAAAATGTATGGCGCACTTCTTGATTGGTCCAGCGGATGCTGAGCTACACTCACTAAAAATGGGAAAAAATTTTCGAAAAAAAAAATTTGCCAGATAATGACTCGGGAATAATGCCAACAAATTGAGCAAAAAGTCTCGAACAAAAAATGTATGGCGCACTTTTTGATTGGTCCAGCGGATGCTGAGCTACACTCAGATAAATTTTTTAAAAAATTACGAAAAATTAAATTTGCGAGATAATTGATCGGGAATACCGTGAAAGACTTAACCCGGGAGTCTCGAACAAAAAATGTATGGCGCACTTTGTGATTGGTCCAGCGGATGCTGAGCTACACACAGATAAATTTTTTAAAAAATTTCGAAAAATTAAATTTGGGAGATAATTGATCGGGAATACCGCCAAAGTCTTAACCCGGGAGTCTCGAACAAAAAATGTATGGCGCACTTTTTAATTGGTCCAGCGGATGCTGAGCTACACTCAGATAAATTTTTTAAAAAAATTCGAAAAAATAAATTTGCGAGATAATTGGTCGGGAATACCGCCAAAGTCTTAACCCGGGAGTCTCGAACAAAAAATGTATGGCGCACTTTGTGATTGGTCCAGCGGATGCTGAGCTACACACAGATAAATTTTTTAAAAATTTCGAAAAATTAAATTTGCGAGATAATTGATCGGGAATACCGCCAAAGTCTTAACCCGGGAGTCGCGAACAAAAAATGTATGGCGCACTTATTGATTGGTCCAGCGGATGCTGAGCTACACACAGATAAATTTTTTAAAAAATTTCGAAAAATTAAATTTGGGAGATAATTGATCGGGAATACCGCTAAAGTCTTAACCCGGGAGTCTCGAACAAAAAATGTATGGCGCACTTTTTAATTGGTCCAGCGGATGCTGAGCTACACTCAGATAAATTTTTTAAAAAAATTCGAAAAAATAAATTTGCGAGATAATTGGTCGGGAATACCGCCAAAGTCTTAACCCGGGAGTCTCGAACAAAAAATGTATGGCGCACTTTGTGATTGGTCCAGCGGATGCTGAGCTGCACACAGATAAATTTTTTAAAAATTTCGAAAAATTAAATTTGCGAGATAATTGATCGGGAATACCGCCAAAGTCTTAACCCGGGAGTCGCGAACAAAAAATGTATGGCGCACTTATTGATTGGTCCAGCGGATGCTGAGCTACACTCACTAAAACTGGGAAAAAATTTTCGAAAAAAAAAATTTGCCAGATAATGACTCGGGAATAATGCCAATAAAATAGGGAAAAAGTTTCGAACAAAAAATGTATGGTGCACTTTTAGATTGGTCCAGCGGATGCTGAGCTACATTCAAATCAATTTAGGAAAAAAATTTTGAAAAATTAAATTTTCGAGATAATCGCTTCGGAATACCATAACTGTCTTTAGCAAAAAGTAGGGAACAAAAAATCTGTGCGGCACTTTTTGATTGGTCCAGCGGATGCTGAGCTACAGTAAAATTTATTTTGGAAAAATTGTCGAAAAATGAAATTCGCCAGATAATTGTTTGGGAATAATCCTAAAAAATTAAGCAAAAAGTTTAGAACAAAAAATTTATTGCGCACTTTTTGATTGGTCCAACGGATGCTGAGATACACTCAAAAATAATTTGGAAAAAATTTTGAAAAATTAAATTGCGAGATAATCGTTCGTGAATATAACCAATCTTTACACACATGCAACAACACACACACACATATTAAAAAATCCGTCATTTCGCTGTATGATTTGTGGCAAATTCACAAATATAGTGCGCGCACGCCCATAAAACAACTCGTCTTGAGAAATAAAATCTTCTGGTTAAGATGAAAATAAAAAATTTATATGCAAAACAAAAAAAAACGGACCGTAAATTAATTGTAATTTTTAATTTCAATATTTCAAAAATGGTTACCATGACAACTGTTACCATAGTTAAATATATATTATGCCGGAACGAATTAGGACAAATAAATATTAGGTTGAATTAGAATAAATAGATAGAATTTGGTCTTCTTATTAATATAAATATTAGGCCGAGTATTAGGCTAGATGACGATTAGAAAAAATGACCATTATGCCAAATATAAGAATTAGAAGAAAAAATAAGTACAAAAAAATTAGTCCAAATAAGAATTAGATTAAAATACAAATTGGGCCAGATTAAATTATCTCATTTGACGATTGTGATAATCGATTTTAATTACATCAATTAAGTGTTATTAGAAAAAAATGTCGCAAATCGCTTTGAACTTCAAAAATAAAATTAATCGTTAAAGAAAATTTTACAAGGAAATATTATATATAAGAATATATTTTAAATTCTTTTAAAAAATTTTGAATACAAATAATAAATTTGAAATGCAGAATATTCTATTGATCGTGTATAGGCTTTGCGAGAAAATTCGCTTCAATAATAATATATATACGAATTGACATTAAAAATAGGTATCAACAGGGGGTATATGGCGTCACAATTGACTATGGGGTATTATATTCAAGAATCACTTTGCTCACAACTAAAATCGTTTAATAGATTTTTTCGGGTCTTAACACATGTTCGCGAACGAAATAGTTGTCAGACTTGCCGAGTTTTATAATAGACTCTAGGGTCCCCCCCCCTTCACCCTGCTAGCATACACATAACTGAAAACGCCAAATTTAACAATGCCACGTGATATGTCGTTCTCCTTCAATTCACGTAAAACCTTTTTGATCCCAAAGGCGTCGAAATCTTTTTATTCCAGTTTTTAAATATTTCAAATATTAATAATTTTATGTTTATAAAATACGATTTAAAAAAAAAATAAATAAGACAAATAAATAATAAATTTTAAATAGTTTTGACAACAAAACATTTGGTTGGTATTTAAGCATTTTTTTTGATGCCTTGATAAAATTTTATTTGTCCCGACCAAACTTTAGTTAACACAACAAAAATCCTTGTTTTCAATTTTTTTTTGCGTTGGGGCGCACGATTGTTTCATAAAAATCATTAGTTAGAATTTTGACTTTAAAGAATTTTATTATTTTTTAGACGAATATTTATTTCAAAAAAAAAAAATAAATAAACTGCTTTCTTTGGATTAAAAAAATCAATACGAAAATGAAGACATTTAGTATAAATGAACCTGTTAGGGAAGAATTTGTTTTTGAAAAGAAAAAATATAAAATAAACAGAAGATGGAGAAACATTCAGGGAAAATATATTTATACAAAGTTTCACGCCAGTGGGATCATATTTTTTCTTCCCCCCCCCCCTCTCTCTCTCTCTCTTACGAGAAGGGCAAGAAAAAGGGCTCGACAAAACGTGTTTGGTTGTGTTTGCGCTCGAGTCCGCGGAAAATCCATTGATCTTATGGCTCAACACACTGGCCCCATTGTGGCCCTCCACTGCCTTGTTATGGTTTACCCAAAAGATTCGGTCCACAGTCTTGTTTATTTCAGAGGGTTGGGGGGCTAGAAAGAGAGTGTAACGGGGGCTTTTTTTCAAATAGAGGCAGTCAAATCTTTTTACATTTTTACGACCCTCATCCACATTTACGGTTATATGTATATATACATCGACTTTGAATTCACATTGTCATTTACAATTTAAAACTGGACCTCATGTTGAGATGCCATCATTCAATTCATTATCTATATCACCTCTGAAAAATGTCACTTTTTGGATTCATGTATATAAAAAAAAAAAAACGAAAATGGTCTTGTTAGCAAAATTGTGAGCTCATCATAATAGAAAAATTTATTGCCTAATTCCTTTCCTTATAAATTCCATTCCTCTCCCTCTTTCATATGTTAATCGACAAAAAATTTATTTATGTAAATAAAAAAAACCTAATAAATAGAAACAGTTATTACACATTTAATAATTTCTTTTTCTTCATTATTGAATTTAATTATGAAAAAAAATTTTACACAGATTCAAAAACGAGATAAAATTGAAATACTTCTGTAATTAATATTGTAAGATATACATATTAAAATTGCTCGACAAACTGTTTATCATTAAAGTGTATATTAATTTACAGTGTGACCTTGTAAATGCAATACATATCGGTAGCAACAATTATTGAAATTGTATAGTCATTTATCGACGATAAATTCGGAAGCTGTGTGACGTGTAAATGACAAGTTCTGTTAATTGACTGAATGTTACGCTTAAATAGTGTCCGAAACGTAACATTAAAATGTGTATCCTGACATATATACACACACACATATTCGAGATGCGAGAAAATAAGTAATAAGATAGTGCAATTTTAAACGTTTGAATATTTATGACTCTTGTTTTGTGTCTGTAATTTACTTACAAACCAAAACAAGGTCTTGGAAAATAATTACAAAATCAGCTTGATGATACCTCCTCGTTTCACTTCATATGGGCGATGTCCAAGTTAGCCCCGTGAGGGGAAGCACTATACCCCCACTCTACCGGCCGGGCCATAAACACGGAGCTCGAGGGACGCATGTACCGCGGGGGGCCTAAGCAGTGTTCTCGGGCCTAATGAAATTTTCTATTTATGGCCCCTAATGAGTTTTTCATGAAAATTATAAAATTTTTTAATATTAACAATTTTTAATTTTTTTTAACATATTCACATTCCTCATAATTTTACGATTACGAGCATATGTTGTCCCAATTAAAAATGTTAATATTTAAAATGTTTATAATTTTTATTGAATTATGTCGCCTGAATCCCCCAGTATCGATCTAGTCATGATACCGAATAACTTTTTTAATAAAAATTAAATCTTTTTAAATATCAACATTTTTTCCCCTTATTTTTATGCGATTCAGACATAATTTTTTTTTTAAATGTTGAAATTTAAAAAGATTTAATTTTTTTTAATCACAACTTTTCCAGGCTTAGGACTTTTTAAATTTCAACATTTAAAAAAAATTATGTCTGAATCGCATAAAAATAAGGGGAAAAAATGTTGATATTTAAAAAGATTTAATTTTTATTAAAAAAGTTATTCGGTATCATGACTAGATCGATACTGGGGGATTCAGGCGACATAATTCAATAAAAATTATAAACATTTTAAATATTAACATTTTTAATTGGGACAACATATGCTCGTAATCGTAAAATTATGAGGAATGTGAATATGTTAAAAAAATTTTTAAATTGTTAATATTAAAAAATTTTATAATTTTCATGAAAAACTCATTAGGGGCCATAAATAGAAAATTTCATTAGGCCCGAGAACACTGCTTAGGCCCCCCGCGGTACATGCGTCCCTCGAGCTCCGTGTTTATGGCCCGGCCGGTAGAGTGGGGGTATAGTGCTTCCCCTCACGGGGCTAACTTGGACACTGCCCCTTCATATATAACAGAACTTTTTTTTTTAAAAAAAGGGAGGGGGGATGACAACCATAAATAGTGATTCAAAAACGGAAAATTAATTGGCAAAATATAATTTTGCACAAATAGCAATTTGCATAAATAGTTCATTAACATTGGCAAATATGGCAGAATTTATTTATTACACACGTTCAAATTGAAAAGTATTTGGATTTATATTTCGACGCTTTTTTTAAACGAATTTAAAAAAAAATAGGATTAAATATACGAAAATAATGGAAGATGTGTATTTTTTTTAAGTGAGTAAAAAAAAATAAAAAAAAGAGTAAGTAAAACAGCTTTCAAAATAAATTTCTTCTTCTGTGGTTTTTTGTTTCTTGCATAACCACACTGACGAAATAAAAAAAAAAGGAAAAATTTGCTCGCGTGCAATCGGAACAAAAGTTGAAAGAAATGACGAAAAGGGAACTTTACTTTTTTATTTTTTGGTTAGACCGCAACTGAAATTGAAGATGAATCGCACGATTGAATCAAGAAGAAAGTTTATATGGTTTTATGGCACCCCTTCTAATGGAATTATATATATTCGTCCTCTGATCACTTTAGGCACGAAAAATGTGCAATGTAAATTGCCCGAAATTTTTTTTAAAAATTTTTTCTTTATTTATTACTTTGAAGAGCAATACAAAAAATTTTGAAAGTAAAAAACAGAAAAAAAATATATATATAAATGTAAAAAACTTTCGGAAAGTGATACAAATATATTTTTTTTAAATTATTAGTCAAATTTTTATCCTATTTTTAGCGAGTTTCCTATCTACCTTCTCCATTAGACGGTAAAACAGAGAAGCGCGATATTTAAAAAATTACTGAATTTCTTCCTCAAATTTTAAAATTTATTCAAAGTATTAAAATTTGAATAACGAAAAGATTTTTTCTAAATATTTCTTGACACACCCAAAAAAAATCAAATATAGAACGGAACTTCTACAAGAGAAAAATTAGAATAATTTAACAACAAGAACCAATGAAAAGGGGGGCCAAGCGAGGGGCCAAGTATATAAATAATGATCATTCATTGATCTCACCAACAGTGTGACAAGCAGGAAACATATTTTCGAGTCTTTGAAATTATATCACACAGAGGAGGAAGTGACTGTGACATGATTCAGAAAGATTGCCCGGAGTGGCAAAAAAAAAAGTAAAGCAATTGCCTACATAAAAAAAAGAGCGTCTTATTATTGGGCTGGTCACGAATCAGGTCAAAAGAATGAAACAGCATACATGTACTCGCCCCCATGGTGCCCCCGTACAAAACGACAAACATACCATTATTTATTTTTTTTTCTTTTCCTTAACACAAAATATTCGTGAAACGTGTGTCGACAAAAAGAATCGTGCCATCACGTGCATTAGCGTTGATATTCATCACTAACCCCCCTCCTGGAGGGGGGCAGGAGGTGGGGTGAAGTTTCAGGAGCCAATAACACTCCGGATGCTCTGCAAAAGTCAAAATCAAGACTAAAACCGTTCATGTGGAAAAAAAAGAAATATGTATACGACAATGGGGTGTCTGCTACTCTCGCGATATATATCTCTTTCAATCAGGTGGGGGAACCCCGTTGCTTCGTGGGCAAAGAATAAACCATGAAAGAACCTCGACGTGGCCACTGTCACAAAGATGTCTCCCCTGACAAAAATATTTAACAACAATCGCCATTGTATATAAAGGCGACGGAGGGGAAGATGGAAACATTTCCTTTTTTGAGACATCTCTCTAGAGGTATGATGTCTCTCCTCCTTGGAATTAGATCATTGTTCCGTGAATGACGGGGTGTCGCGAAAAAAAAAATTGTTATGAAACGTGTTCCTTAGAATGAAAATTTAGACACTATCGCGTCTTTTGTGAATAGAAAAGAAAAATAAAACCTCTAGGAAATTTTAGTATTACAAGATCATCCAGGATAAAATAGGATAATATATTGATCTCGTAGAGAAAAATATAATTTCCATTTTTTTTTTCTAAATTATTAATTTTTGTACACTGAAAAAATTGCAAATAATTGTTTACTTGACTAATTTGCAAGTAAATATTTTAAAATAATTATTGTGTCAATTAAATGGGATTTGTAATTGAAAAATTATTTGAATAAAATATTACATATATATTTACTTCAAATAAAAATTATTTAGTTCAAGTAAACATTTATTTCACTGAATAAATTTGAATTAAATAAATTTTTTCAGTTTAGTTATAATACAATTATTGTAATTACAAATTTAATTATTGTAAAAAAATTATAAATGGAAAATTAAATAATAAATACCTTCTAGAATCTGGGAACAATGTTGTCGATGAATTTTTCCAATGTTATTAAGAAGCACTCACTTTAAAAAATTGTCCAAATACACTCTTCATCACCGAAAACACGCACTGAAAATTAATAAAAAAAAAATTATAACACTTTTGAACTGAAAGAATAATAATTAATGATTTTTAAAAATTAAAAAATTAAGAAAATTAAGAAAATTAAGACGAGCGATTTTGAACACGTGCGAACAGAATGATTTTCAAATTGTAACTACAAAATTCACTACCTGGTTTTACGACTTAATATTCAATCCTTTGTGTTCGTTCCAAGTACATAATCAGACAGGTATACACAAAACTGTGATAATCACACAACCTTTGTTGTTTTGATGCATTTCTTCAAAGAAAACAGGTTTGCCAATATATACAGGATGGAAAATAAATTGTCAATCATAATAATTTTCAATGTTATTAAATAATAATAACAAATTGAATTTTAATAAATTGTTGAATTACATATTTTCAAATATATTTAATTGGTTGAAATTTTTACCAATTTAGATTTGTATTTTTCTAAAATCAAAACGGTCATTCATTTCAAAATTAATTTTAAAAAATACTTTCAACATGTTTTAACAAACAGCAAATAATGCAGATTTTCAAATCTGTTTTCCATGAAAAAAAAAGTTTACAACTCAGTTAGATACAAGACAAATACAAAAGACGACAGATTTTCTATAACTATATAAGGACATATAAATCCGAGTTAAAAGGTTAATGGAACAAAATCTCGTGCTGTTCACCTATATAAAGTAAAATTGAACATCCCCTGTGGACGATGCAAGAGAGACCCTTTTTAAAGAAGTAAAAATATTTCAATGACATGGTCATTTTCTGTTTACGAAGATGTTACGTATTATTTACAAGTTGTACGACACCAATTCAATGTCATTGTTAAATGTACGCCAACAAAGTTCTTTTACCACCCACCACGAGCAGATGCATCACTTAGAGTATATATAGGAAACATTTTCTTTCTTTATTTTTTTCAAAAATCACTCAAATTGGTTTGTCAAAAACTCCAACAGATCACAGCTATTCATGATTTTTGCCTGAACAAATGTTACCTACAAAGTGGTTGGTTAGCGTGTTTGCAAAGTCGCGGACTTCATGGAGTGAGAGACATACAAAATTTATTATACCGAGAAATTCTTTTTTGTCAAATAGAAACATCTGTGGATCTTTCCAATGTTTTCCCAGTAGTAAAAAGAAAAAAATTATTCTTCCTCGAATTTGAAAACAATATCTCTTTTTTATGTTTATTTTTTATATCTCTCTTGACTTATTTCCATCACAATTTTATTACTCGTTTTTTTCGATTTAAATATTTATTTTTATTACTTTTTTCTTTATTTCTTAACATTTTTATTATTTTTAATTTGAAATTATAAATTTATATAAATTTTGAGAAAATATTTTTTTTTTAAACCAATGTCATGTTACTATAAAATATATCAAACTGAAAACAATATAGAAAATCGTTTAGAAAATCTTTACATTAAGAAAAATCTCTGAAAGGAATGCCATTGAAGGCAAAGACATTTCAGATGATTTTAATCTCTGCCAAAAAGAAAATGGAAATGGAAATGACCTGAACCTTAAAACCTTACCTTAAAACTATTTCTTCAACAAGTTTAGTGTTCATTCAGAAGTGGCAAAGGAGACTTGACAGAAAAAAAAAGTTTTAGTTTTAACTTTAAAAACAAGTGAATTTTTCAAAACGCTAATATGTTGAAATTATCAATATTAATTCTTCTCTATAAATTGACAAGTGTACTGTGCAATTATGAGACATTACCAAAAATTATTATGATACCAAATGGCGTAGAACCAAAAATTTGTGTATCCGTAAAAAATCGCGATCTTCCACCATGTATTAATGAATTTAAGGAACAACAGAAAAAATTTTCATATCAAATTAGCAAAATTAGAGAAAGTTATTCCGACATGATTATTGATTATAAAGATCCAAAAAATGAAAGTTTTGAAAATTATGGACCCGGTAAGATTTATTTAAAAAGTTTTGAATCATTAAATCGTGAATTAGAAGAAGAGGAAAGACAAAGATTATTAAAACAACAAGAAAATGCATCGAAAAACAAGGAAAATAATTTAATTACCAATAGACCTGAATTTGCCCAAAAAGAAGAAGAGGAATTAAAAAAATTTATGCATTCAGCCATTATGAAGCAAGATGATTCAATTGATAATATATCCGAAGAGATTGAAGATCAAAGGGAAGAAGAAACATTCGAGGATTTAAATTCAAAGATATTTGAAGATGATGATGTTAATGATGATAATGATGATAATAATGATAATGACGATGATAATAAAGATGAAAATAACAATGATAATAATAATTATGATAATAATTATAATAACAATTATAATAATAATAATTACAACAATTATGATAATAATTATAATAATAATTATAATGATGATAATGATAATAATGATGATGATGATGATCTTAATAACGAACCAACAATTATACAAATTACTAGACCTGTTCGCTCATTGGATACGACAATATTAATTGCTGATGAATGTATTCCCATTAATGTTAAAATTTGTGATTCTACAGATCTAATTGCTGACGATGAAAAAAGAAAAACAAGAAAACAAAAAAGAAGTATTCCATCTATTAAAGATTTTTTTAAAACTTTCCCTCGACACAAAATAAATCACATTGATAAAAATCATTCTCAACGTAAAAATTTAATGAAGAAAAATTTTTACAACACAGTGAACAATAAATTGGAAAATAAATATAGAAAGCCAAAAATTGTGAATTTATTGAATAAATTTAAAAAAAGAAAATAAAAGGTAAATAATTTGTTTTATAAAAATATTTACTTCTTTTTTTTAAATAAAATTGTTAAAATTTTTAACCATTACATAATTTCTTTAAAAAATGGTTAAAAATTAAAAATATATGAATTTATTTTAAATATGTATATTTTTATGTTCCAGCTGCTTAATGGATTTATCACTAGGGAAATTTTTAAAGAAGATATATAATGACACGAGATAAAAAGGGAGATATTCAAATAATGTGCAATTTTCTAATGCAAAGGATATCATTATTTTCAAAGTAGATTGAATAACTAAATATGCACTCAATTGACTCATGGAGGGAACGGAAGTGAGGTCTGCGCGCGAACTTTTGAAATTAGAATGCAAGTCTACGAATGAAGTTCATGTCGTCAATATATTATAATTTATATTTTATTTTTTAACAAAAATTGTAACAAAGAATTTAAAAAAAAATTATTTATAAATATGAGCAAATGAAAAAAAAATTATATATTTATACAAAAAAATATATAGAACTACTAAATAAATAAACAAATTATTTAAAAATATGTATCCAATTATTATTTTATAACCTACATTTTTTTATAATAATAATAATAATTGCTACAATAACAATAATAATACAATAACTAACAAATATTAAAAATTTTTATTATTAAAAAAAATTGCATTAATTAAATAAATAAAAATTTCTTTTATTTTACAGTGATAGTAGAACTATCCACGGTTACCCGTGAAAACCCTGAGAAAATTTTAAATTATTATATAAATTCTCATTAATTTCGAAAAATAATCTGTAATCAAAATCGCGGAACTATAAAATATAAAAATTGGGAAAATTGTTAATATAGAATATATAAAAAGGAGACCACGTCATTCTTCTAAATTAACTATCTCCTTTCATCCCTTCCTATATAAGTATATCTAAATGACCTCAAACCTTAATTGAGAACTAATATTGTAAAAGCCGGAACATTATAAAGAAAATGATCCGACAAAAGGCTCTGGAAGCTCCTTATAACCAATATAATATATATAAATGACAACCGAGAAAAAAGAATATAACGAAAAAAATATCGAAAATAGTATATAATATATATATGAAGCGAGAAAAAATAAATCCCATCACGTATATAATTATAACACCGGGAATTTTATCTAAAAGCGTCTCTCTTGGGACTTCTTTTTGAGACCGCATGCTCATTACACTCGAAGGAGTCTCTGTAATTCGGTGTTCCTTTCTCTCAAAAAAAAGACACCTGCAAAAATGACACGACTTAAAAGGATTTTTGCCGTTTCTGAATCGTCATTCCACACCGTATATAGTGTCACTTTTCACGCCCCAAAAAAGAATTAGTTTCGACCATTTTTGGCGCAAAAGACACACGAGAGGCGTCATTTTAATGATCCCGAAAAATTATGAAAGTGACCATCTTTTCTATATTCTTTTCTTTGGAAAAAGAGAAAAATTATTCCACCCACCGTGACAATGTAACGCCATAGTGTGCCCACTTATTATTTTTCAATAATTAGGAAACATTTTTGGTCAAGTCTAACACCCTTAGAAAAACGAAATTTAAATAAGTTTTACACTTATAATTATAGTGAACGCTCTAATTTATTTTAATTGTACTGGACGTTGCGCCTTGACCCTGAATTATAGAAAAAAAAACATTAGTCAAAATGTCGAAAAAATTTTCTCCCGAGAAAAAATTGTTTTAAAATTAAAATTTATTATTTTTAAACTAGTTTTTTTTACTAAGAAAAACGATTTTTGTCTCAAAAAATAATTCCCATTTTCAGAAAAATTGTAACACAGAAAATTAAAAGGCATTAAAATGAGCTGCAACGCTTATTATTTTAATCCAATTTTGCTTATTTTAATACCAAAATGGATTAAAATAAGCAAAATTAGATTAAAATAATAAGCGTTGCAGCTTATTTTAATGCCTTTTAATTTTCTGTGAAAATATTTATTAGCAATTAAAACAAAAAGGAATTTTACAAAATAATACTAAATTTTCCTAATCACTGATTTTACTAAATATTTCCATATTATTTTCTAAATTTATATTAGAAAGTACTATTTTTTGAGTACTATTTTCCTGACTCATTTTTATATAAAATTTATAGTTAAGAACAGATTTCCTGTCAATATTTTCTTCCTCAGATTTTTAAAAAAGAAAAATCACATTTTCTTTTCTGATGACTGCAAAACCTTTTTATTTTTTTGCCCCCGCCAATCCATAGGAATATTGATATTTATTATAAAGGAAAAAAATTTTTTCTTTTCCCAAAATTCTTCCCCGCCGCGATAAACGTTCAACCAAGTGTCAAATGAATAGTTTTCAATGTTTCCATTGACACGTCGTTTGACACGTGCGTTATGCGTCGGCCACTTCTGAAGAACCTGGACCGCAACGAAGAAGAGGACGACGACGACGACGAAATGAGATGGGATGGATCCCTCTTTGAAGGTGCGAGCCGCAAAACAGGCCGCCTCTTCCACTTGGATTCAAGTATCAGGCGTTACAATCTCATCACGACGAAATAATTCACCAAGGCGTTAAGGAAATAATCTCCGCGCACACGTTAAAATAATCCACCGTGATGTAATATGTAAAAAGAAAAAAATTTAGAAAAAAAAGGATCCGAAAAAAGAAAGAAAGAGAATTGAATAAAAGACGCGGTTGCATTCAAAAAACCAATTATTTGGATAGTGAGACGTATAGCTTCTGTGATTCGTATACATATATAAGAAGTTTAGATTATATAAAATTAAAGGAAGCGTGAAAGGGCTTGCTAGAACCATTTTATATATAAGTGTTTAGGGAGAGTTTCAAAAGTGCGGTTTACGCGTATTAACAATATAAAAATAGAGACCGTGCCAAGATTTTACACGCATGGCGTGAAAATCGATGCGCCTTTCCTCCTCTCATCTCGATACGGATTTTTCACGATCATTGAACAAAATCGATATCTTAGTTTTCCAATACCTATATATATTTTAATTTTATTTAATATATTTTTTTTATCTTCTTATGCGATTTAATTAAAAACATATTTTCTGCTCTCTAAATTTAAAAAAAAAATTTGAAAGTAAAAAATCAGTCACTGATTCGAATATAACTAATCATTTAGTTAAATTTAACTAATTATTAGTTAAATAAATTTGGGTTATGTAGAAATAATTTAATTAATAAAATTTGACTATTTTTTCAGTTATTTTTTGACTAATAAATAGTTTTTTTTTACTAATAATTAGTAATATTTTTTTCTTTTTACTATATAGAATTCCATTTACTCTCTAAATCTGAATTAGTAAAAATGTTTACTAATTTAAATTAGTTACTCACTTTTTGCTTCTGAATTAGTAAAATTTAACTAATTCTAAAGCAAAAAGTGAGTTTCTAATTTAAACTAGTAAACATTTTTACTAATTTAGTTTTAGAGAGTAAAATTAAATTTTGTTTTTAATAAATAAAAATGATAAATAAGTTTATTCCGCATAGAAAATTTTCAATTATACTCAAAAAAGATTTTCAAGATTTTTCTTTTTCTTTTCCTTTAATCTTAATCCGATTTAGTCAAGAGAAATTCGTTTCAGTCTAAATATATGGCGTAAAAAATCATTATAAACGCTCGAGAAAAGTGTGGTAATTGTTATAAAATACAAAAAAGAAAAGAGAAGGAGAACCCACGTTGAAAAAAACACATAATCGCAAATGCGGTGAATTTCAAAAGAAAAAAAAAGAAAAAAAAATTCGTACACTTCCGTTTGTGAGGATAGTTTGCGGCAAATTAGTTCATATATAGCATTTCCTGGATGATCCCCGTTACGTGTCGATAAAGGGCTTTGTAAATTGGGACCTTTGGTGATTTTCTAAAGGGCCTCCACGATTTTGTAGGCGGGGTTCTTACCGACACGAAGATAAAAGACGAGAGCGAGAGAGAGAGAGAGAGAGAGAGAGAGAGAGAAATTTTACTTAACACATGCAAAGCTATCTCAAATTCTAAATGGTTGAGTAGCAGGTGTTCGTATTTTCCAAAACGAATTTGAACCCCCCCTCGAAAATATTGCATTTTTACACTGAATGCCAATAGAATAAAATAAGAATAAGAAGATGAAGAAGAATAAGACACGATTAGTTACACATATATTATATATAGTGTTCAATTAGAAGATGGACCTAAAATTAATACACACTTTAATGGGATTTGTGAGAACGATAAAAATCGTTTTAATTCAAAAAGCCATTTATATGTTTCTTATTAAAATTTATTTTTCCTTTTCTTTCACGCCAAATAATAATCAATCTATAACTGAACCCAAAACTTCAAATTACATTTTATTCACTAGTTTTTTTTTTTTGTCCTATAATTATTTTTAGTATTTCGAAATTCTTTTTTTTTATGTTTAGAACAGAATTAAAAAACTTTTTTCATTTATTTTATTTTTACAAATCAAAATTATATATTCTTTTTCTTAAATAAATAATATTATTATAATAAAATATCTATTGTCCCAAAAAAATTCTAAATCCAACTGCAAATATTTTGAACAAAAAAAAAATCGGTTAAAATTCTCTCGTATTTTTTTCGAGAAAATTCGTACATCATCTACTTCGGTCAAATTCACAAGAAATTTCCTCGCATGATTGCGCATATCCTGCATCACCTTGTTATAGTATTTACATTATATTATGAGTATATATATATATATACACAAATCAAAGAGATGTTCAGATTCAAGGTGCTTTAAAAACCCTCTAAGCTCCATTCAATTTGGAATATGCTTCTATTTAATCTAACAAGACCCTTTGCGCGTTTGTAGGTCGTTCAAGGTATTCGCCCGTAAAGAATAAAAGATAGATGCTTCTACGTAAAGAAGAAAAAAAAAGATTGCAATAGGATTCGCTGATGCGTGCAGTTTTAACTCCCCTCCTTAAAGACGCGATTTCTTTTCATATTTTTCTTTTTCTTTTCTACATACAGAAAGAGAGACAGATTTCCTATCGCGAATTTAGATCGTTCCCGATTTAACCTTTCTTGAGATTTGTAAACGAATATTGAGCCCTTCGTGATCATAACAAGAAAAAAAAAGGATACGAGACGTTTATTTGTGAAACACGCGTTTTACGCATCGATTGAGAGATTTAACGAGCGTGTGATGTGCAGAGGATTTTCTGATGTGACAAGAGTGTCCTGACAAAATATCCCAGCTGGTACCGTATTAGGAGAAAAAAAAATAACATCGATACTTCCAAATAATGGAACATTGATAAATCTCACATAATATAATCGAAACTGTGGGTGTCAAATTCTCAATTCTTTATTATGTCCGCAAAAAAAGAAATTTTTTTTTTTAATTAAAACACATTTTTCATTACAGCATACATTTTCTATTTTTCTGATTGTATCATAAAAAAAACTCTTATAAAAATATATGAAAAGAATCTCAATAAAAATCGAGCCAAGAATGATAATTCGATTTTTATAAGAAATTACCCGCGGAAGGAAAATTTATTTTTATTCAAATCGAAATAAAAATATCCCAGTTTGACAAAATACTCCAATCTTTCCTATTATATCAATCGAACTTAAATATACTTATCGAACTAAAATATATTTATTTTTCAATGAATAAAATCCGATAAAAATTCCGTGACGATTTTAACGATCCTCGAAATTTACGTAAAGTGCCGTTTCATTTTGGGGGAGCACCAAGAAATTTTCATCTCCTAAGAGCCCTCGAATAGTATTTTTTTTTTTTTAATCAGAAATTACGCGCAACTTTCGTTCTAGATCGAAAGAAATTTTTCACGCGAGCTACAGTCAATTTCCGCGCTTATTTTCCGCGGCCAATCTCCAAAACTACTATAGCATACACATATCGTGTATACATATACATAAAATTGAAGAAAAATTTCCAACTATTGTTAACAAATTTTATACGGTTAACCCTCAAACAAGATTTATCCCGAATCATGAATATAGCTTTCTCTATATTCAACATTTTTTGGCTTTTATATATTGTTCACCAAAGTCAAGGTGCGCTTCTAAACGTTATATATATTCGAAATCGACTTTTATAGCGAGTAAATCCGCGCGATTCTGAAAGGGACGACCGCGTCACGCTAATTTCCTCTCTCTTCGACATACATTTATATATATAAAAATTTTTCGAACCTTTTTTCTTTTTGAAAAGAGAATATGAAGAAAAAAAAAAAAAAAATTGAGAAACGACGAAATTTTTAAAAGTATAAAAAGACCACCCGTTCCGCTATATTAAAGTGGGGTGTTCCGTGTCGGTTTCTTTTCAATATTCCCTTTGAGCTTGACAAGCCGATACGCTGATTTTCAAGTTGTGCTCCCTCCCTTTTCGGTGTCTGTTTTCTAAAAAGCATCTCTCGTAAAGCTGTATCACTTCGTGTCTTATAAATGTATAAATTGTGTATTTCAAGTCTAAGCACCTTTGTCGCCATTTTGTGTCTGGCGAAAAAAAGAGAATAAACGAATACTCTAATATTCCGTGACGACAGGTCACTCCTCATAATATGGAATAGACGCCCGCTCTTTTAAAACTCAACAAAAATCAAAACTATTCATTCGGTTTTATTTCTCTCTCTCTCTCTCTCTTGGTTATTGTCCATTTAGAATTTAAACTTGTCATATTGTAAACGAGGCTTATTACATTTCTTAGCAACTATTTTTTTCATACTTCCAAAAATCAGTTTTACACGGTGTCTCTAAAGTTGTGGTTAACAATGCAAATTATAATAGAAAAATTTTGGAAAATGGAAGCAAATTGTATTTTTTAATTCATTTTTTACGTGTAATTTTGAAATAAATATTTTATTATTTGCCTAAAGCTACAAAAAAATTTAGCACTCAATTATAATTAGAATCGATTTCTTAAGAAATTACAAAAAAAAATTTATTTATTTATAATATATAATAAGTATATAAATAAAAAATAAATAAAAAAATAAATATAATTAAATCAATGAATTAATTAATAAATCTGACAAATATAAAATAAATTAATAATTAAATATAGAAATAAAATACCTAAAAAAGTAGAAAAATAAAATAATGAAATAAATAATTGAATTACTAAAAATGCAAAAAAAAATTCTAAAAATTCTCAAAATATTAAAGAATATAAAACAAAAAAAAAATGAAATTACTAAACGATCAATTTCCGCAGAAAATTTCAATTAACAATACCATTATTAGTAAAGTAAACTTCTGTGACAGTCTAATTAATTAAAACCAATTTCAAATCGCTTTTCAACCTTTTTTTTTTATCTATAAAACGAAGTGGCTTTTGTGTAATCGCACGTGCGTCAAAAATTTCGCGGATAATACGTTTTTGTGTGACAACAATACAATGTCGGTACAGTATTCTGTATATGGCAATCGCGTAACGAAAGAGGGTTGAAGGACAAACCTTCTCAATCCAGAAAAAAAAATCCTCAAGTTTATCTGCAGCAAAGTTATATATTATATATATATATACCATATATAAATATATAAGGACTTGTGTGTCGAGAAGCGGAAACAACGCGTGAAAAATCAAATTCGTCAGGTACAATATAGCAATCTTATTGTGGTGAAGACTGGGCGTGAAATAAAAAAAAAAAAAAAAATCTTTAGGATTCTCATTTTATACTTCTGAAAAATAATAAGTTTCTAAAAAGGAAAATTTTTTTCTTTTCAATATAAAATTAACCGCAGTTATAAATTATAGAAATAATATCTCGATTCCGAACAAGAAAAGTCCAGAATGAAAAAAGTATCAATAAATAAAATTATAATCTTATTTATTTTATTAATTTATTATTTAATTTTAATTAATTATAATTATAATATAATAATATAATTATAAAAATTATTATTATAATTAAATAATAAAATATTAATAAAATTGAATATCAAACGCAAATATTTTTCAAAAAGAAAAATTCAACAATTTCAGATTAATCGAGAAAAAATTTCCAGATATGAATTTCGCATTAAAATTTTCCTTTTGCAGAGAGAGAGAGATAGATTTTCAATGGATCATATACGGTATATATAAGTTTCCAAGATATAACAGGTTCAACCAACCAATAAGATCATCCTAAGCATTGGATTTCACGTCAAGCGGAAATTACTGTACTTTGAACGAAGGAAAAAAAAAGAAAGCTCTCTTTCTCTCTTCTTCAACTAAAATAGCGTAATTCAGAAGCGGAACGTAAAAAATTAGGATGAGATTAGTGACGTTAAATATGTTGAGTAAATCAAGAGAAATCCGCCAGCAACCAACTCATTGACCCATGAAATTAGCTATTCAAAATTCGACTTTATATGCCAATATCCTTAAGGAATTTTTATTCCACTCGGATTAATTTTTCGGCAAAGCTTAAAAAAAATGATTGCCCTACAAAAAATGAGCAGTACATTTACTATATTATTATATTACACTATAAATATACAATAAAAATAATTCAATATTTAATTTTTGTTTTCGTCATTAAAATTATAAATTCAATCCACCTATATTTTTAGTATAAAAAAATAATTTTCCTCTCTATCTTCAAAACAAAAGAGTCTGTAATTATCAATTTCAAAATAATTGGTTATAGAAAACTGAAAAAGAATAGAAGACTTCATTAAGATTCTTTAGAGATCATCAAGGGCGATAATTATAACAGAACGCGAAAAAAATACCCAATTTCAGGAGATACATCTCATATACTATGACGAGCAACATTTTCGTCCCCTGAAATCTTGAAATTCCTACGATAGATAAAAGGTAAGAGGCAAAAAAAAATGAACGAAGAAACTAATTCCAAAAAGTTTTGAGGAAGTCCCAAGGAATCATTATAGGCGTGGTTATTATATATTTCGTGGTCACAGGTTTTTTTTTCTCTTAAGCCTGCGGAGATAAATTTGAGGAGATAGAAAGGATGGCCTATGATTTTTTGTGGCCTAGACAAGGGGGTTTATGGCGTTGATGGGGCACTTGTTATGGCGATGGATGCACGTGTTCTAATGGCGTGTCGAGAGGCGACCATATAGTCTGAGTGGAAGATATAGTATCCATGTTAAAAAAAAAAAAAAATAATAAAAGAAAAAGAAAAAAAGCCAACACAAACGAGATACTTGTCTAGGAAAGGTCAGACTAGTCTAGTCTAGTCACTATATAAGATTCACTTCGTTGATGAGGTAGATTCGTATATAGATGATGATGTTTGAAATTTCTCAGACTCGGATTCAACTGGTTTATAATAAATTGTAATTATTTAAAATTCCAATTTCGTTTTTTATTATTTTTTCCAATTTTATTTTTTTTTCTAATTTTGCAACAACATTTTTCAATTGTTAATAATTTGACAAAATTTATTCAAAATTAAAACACTTTTTCACTATTAATGAAACGAAAAAATCGAAACTAAAATACCCCAAAAAATTAATTAACGGAAAAAAATATAAAGTAAGTCAGTACTTACATTAGTAAAATCTAATGTCCGTTTCTGCTTCGGAAATAGAAATGTTTTTCCCATAAAAATAATTAATTAGAATTTTCATTTTAATGTTTTTTTCAAACTAAAATCTACTATAATATAAATTTTAGTAAAATTCGAATTTATAGGAATTTATAGCAATCTATAAATTTCGAAGAAAATAAGGAAACATAAAAAAGAAAAGCAAGGAAAAAGAATACAAAAGAATTCTCTAAATCTTTTCCATTTAACGATATTGTCAATTAATCGTATTTTGTATTTAAGGATACATAGATAAAATTCAAGATGAGAATAACGATATAAAAAAAGGGTCAAATAAATTTTGAAAAGTCATTAAGAAAAGAGCCTATTATAAAAAAAAAAACGAGAGGAGAAAAATAATTTTCGTTTCATTAAAAAAAGAAAAAAAGGCTATTTTGTGGTGAAAATTATTCTCTATTCAATTTAGGCGTTAAAAAGAGGGAATTACGAGTTGCAGCCCTGAATGAAGAATCGTTATCTGAAACAGTAATCTTGGCTCTTCGAAAAGGCCCTTTTTATAGTCCCCTTTTTTTCTCTCTCTATCCGTCCTTGTCCCTCTTTCCTACAAGAATCACTCGTTTCTGAATCACCCTCGTCCCTTGTGCACGTGTTCAATTCCAGCCCCCCTACCCATCAGAATCATGATTCCAATTCTTGGTGATTCTGCTGGACCTTCTTTTGGATCTTTTTTGGCTCACCGCTCCGCCCACAAGTTTCACCAAGAAAAGGAAGTGAAAATGAGAAAGAGAGAGAGAGAGAGAGAGACATTTCAACTATAGTCTCCTTAAAAAGCAAAATTGGACATAAGGTTCAAGTTATTATTGTTATCCCGTTTAAAGTTATTATATTGTCGATTCCTGACACTCGCAGTGGACATTATTATGCTTCTATATATATTTCCTATATAAGTATAAGGCGCATATATAAACTAACGCGGTACACCATAAAGCATACAATTCCCTAAGTTGTAGGAAGTCGATTTGACGCCCAAAAAATTATTATATGTATTGTTGAACGAGAATTATAGATGCCTTTAAAGTGAATCAACTTTTTTCTTCTTCTTTTTTTTTGGAAAGTAGAAATGACGGAGGTGGAATTTTTTTTTTCGAGTAAAAGAATAATAACGATGGAGGCTGTATCGGGCGTTTCGAAGGCATGGCATTTGAGTACGAATACTTATGATGACTAAGAAAAAGTCACTTGAAATTTATTATTGACACTTATATTTATATTGGCATATTCCCTTCTCATCAATTTTTCAACTTAAAATATTTCTCGGAAAAGCAATTTTAATTAAAAACTCGCTAAAAGTTATATTTATTTATAAAATATATTCCTATATATGTTAAATAGGAAAAAAATATTTTGTATTTGATTTTAAAAATTGATCTTTAATGTTCAAAAAGTTTATTTTTTATATATTCTAAAAATATCCCCATAATTTTTAAAATTCCCGCGTCTTATTTCTTAAATAAATCTCAAAATTTATATCTTTTCGCATATTTCATAATGTGCTTCTGAAAAATAAAATTCTCGACTGCAACAATTTTTTTTTAAATATTCAATCTCTAATTCCATTTTGAACGAGATCTATATATCAGATTTAGCTTCTAAAAATATCACATAGACTAAATAAAATCAAAAATCTTTCTCAGTTGTATAAAAAAAAAAGAATTCTCAATTCGCGATTGTCCTTCCAAGATTTTTTTTCTCCACCTACTCGAATTATGTGGACCTTATTGCATTTTACATTAAAAAAAGGTAGAAGGTCAATAATAGACAGGATACCACGATGACACGGTCCAAACTAATCCGACGACGATAAATATATACAAATCTCTCGAGACTGCTACTGGTCACCAATATTACATTATTATAGGGCCCCCGTATATGAAAAGAAAGAAAAAAAGGGGATGATGAAGAAGGAAAAAAAATAAGCGTGGAGACATGTAGAATATTATAGGGGAGGAAACGAAGAAGGGAAATGGTATAATTTATAGCTATAATCCTTTAAGAATGGATGTGGAGCAAAGGCGATAGATTCACGGGTCTAGGAGTTTCAATATAATAAAAAGTGTACCACCCTCTCAATTTCTTTTTTTTTTCTTTTTTCTTCTTGCACCACCCTCATATATGCGAACGAATGAATTTTGAATTGATCACGACAGGCATAAATGCCTATGTACATTTAATGTTTACATAGGTGCACCTACGGGAAAAGAAACTGTTTATTTAGGATTGAAAAATATAATGGAATTTTTCGTAAAATGAAACGGATCTTCGGTTCACATTTACAATAAACGTTCATCACGTCCTTTTTTTAAAAAAGATTTATCTATTTGATGGTACATATTATACTTTTGAGTTTCTTAGCTAACAAGAAAGTTAAACTTGCACAGTTCTCGAAAGAGTTTACTTTGATTCTTGAGATTAAAGTATATTTATATATATACTATATACATATATATAGTCGGAAATTGAATTGTGTATTTGATATTCGGATTTTGCATTTTGGGATCAATGTGCTCGTGCTCATAATGTTATTGACAATATGGCTTCACTTTGAGTTTATTTCTTAATAGAATGAAGAAAATGGTGTGACTATGAGTATATTGGAAAAGTATTTAGATAAATATGTACTTTTTCTCAAGAGGAAAATATTGAAAATGATGAAGAGAAAAATGATCATAGCACCTTGTCAAATATTTAATGAATGAAAATTAATTCTTAAATACCTAATATTTCTATATTTTTTTGAATCAAAATAACTAATAAAAACATAAATACAATTATTAAAGAAATAAAAATATAATACAGAATATAAAACTAACAGTAAAAAGAGCATAACACAACAAAAAGAATCTAAAAATACAATTTTCGAATTTATAAAAAGGAAAACACAAACAGAATCGAAAAAATAAACAAAAAATTAAGGTTTGAGGAAATATTATTATTACAGCTACTGAAAAAGAACCATGATTTTATTTTACAATGTGCACAAAAAAAGGTTGACCCTTTTTAGTTTCTTACGGAGAAATTTTTATTTTGTTATTTTATAATATGCACAAAAAGAACGATTCATCCTTTTTAGTTTCGTTTCCTCTGTTTATGAAGAAAATAATTTTTCTATAATTTTTAATTCAAAATCCCTTATTTAAAAGATAGTTTCCGTATTTCCGGTTCTTTACGCAAAAAAATCACTTCCGTCCACTAAATAATTTAAAATTTCAAAAACCAAATAGGAAACTATTTCCTTTTTTTCCAAACAAACATATATAAAGCCAAATATGTACGTGCCTTGGCATCGAAATTTCGAATCAAGAAACGAATTATTCTTTTTTTTCACACCTTATATATTATAGAGCGCACACTCTTTAGAAACCTACGAACGCCAAGGATCTTTTTCCTTTTCTAAAGAAAGTTACGGATGAATCCTGAATATATATACCAGTAGGTGAATCCCATAACCACCCACTGGATATATATAATGTCAACCTCGCTTGCAAGTTTAGACAAGTTTTCGTTGGTAAAAAAATATTAGAGCAAACAAAAATGGAGAGTGCAGGTTCGAACCTGCATATACACGAGGCTCAAAAAGAGAATATCTTTCGTTATGTCAACTATACGTAATCCTTCAAGAAAGAACTATATAATCAAAAAAAAGAGAACGTGTTCAGACTTGCATAATTCTTTTTTATGAACGTCTTCCTTTGCGTAAGAATTTTCCTAAAGAAGTCACTGTGAAAGAATTATTACGATTTTTCTATATCTCATTGAACAATGAATTTAATGCTTTGTATTTTAAATACAATGATTATTTGTTTTCTTTTCTATTTTTTTTCTAGTACCACTTCAACTTATCCCTTGTATCAAAAAAATGGAAAAAAAAATGTTAAAACAGTTCGAATTTCAATTTTGAATTTTGTAAAGTAGAATTTTTATTTGGCCAAGAATTTAAGTTTCAAATTTCAAAAGAAACAAAGCTTTCAAAAAAATATTTAATGAATTTTCCAAATAAATATTTTTAAACAAAAATTATCATCGAAATGTTTTAAAAAAGTTCTTAACAGAAATAAATATTTCACTTTGTCAATAATTGCAAATGAAACACACATTACACATATATTAAAAAAACACACATATAAAAACGGTTCTTTCTAAATTCTCGAACCACTAACCCAGAATTTAACCCTTTACCTGACACCCAACCCTTTCATTCAAAAAGGGTTAGCGGAAACTAACAACAATGAAAATCCCAAAAGATGCTGTATGGACCAGAATCACCTGTAAAAGGGTTAAGCTACCATTCTTCAAATCCGCATCAAAAACGTTACTTTGCGACAAGTGTCCTATATTTAAAAATTCAGAAAAAAAGAGAAATAAAACGAAAATTTTTAATGGAAAACAATAGAAAACTGGAATATTATTTATTGCAATGAAATAAAGGGAAAAAAATCCACCACCTGGCATTTATATAACACAATAAAAAAAATTTAATAAAAGCATCATAATATATATGGCAGATGCATGAAAAATCTTATTTTTCAGGTGAAAACGCAGAAAAATATCTTGCAAGGTTTACTCTATATATAAGGCAACCCTTGAATTTTATCTTTTGAATACAATTCGGATTCGTTTTTTTTTCTCTTATATTCCCTTTTTTCGAGAAGATCATCGAAGAAAAACTAACGTGTCCCCTTTTATATGATTGCGTCCTTTGGAAGAAGAAATTCCAATGATTCGACGCAAAAAAAAAAAAAAAACTCTTTTATTACAATACATATGTGAAATCCTTGACCCTTTTTACCTGAAATTTCTTATACAAAAAATAATTTAAGGGAGGTCGACACGCCGTTGTAGGTGTACGATCAAGAGGGTTACGATTTGAATTCTCCTTTTTGCACTGGATTCTATTCAATCATCCCCTTCACATATATATTTTATACATATATATTTTACACATATATAAGATATGCATCTAGGATTTTCAATAGGAACAAAATAACGAAATTCCAGTGAAGATTTTCGTGATTTTGAATAATATTACACATCCCTTTGGGTCCATCAAAGGATGGAAAGGGTCCAAGGGTATATATGAATAGGACATTTCTTTATTCATCGATAATCTCTGGACCGGCGAGCAGAGTCCTCGACAAAAGGAAATATATATATTCTCTTGTCAAGACGAAATGGACGCTCTAGAGCTTTTATAATCTTAAATAAGCATATAGGCATTTCTTTATAGTTCATCCGACATTTGTGAATCCGCAAATTTAGAAGGGGATATATATATATATAAGATAAAAAAAAAACCTAAAATCAAATTTTCGAAATTTTTTTTTCCATTGATGTTTTTTTTTAATGAATCAAAATTTCGCTTTGGCGTCCGTCCGTCCGTCGTACACTGGTTTCAAAAATTATTTGGTTCAAGTAAATATTTGTTTGATAATAGCCAAGTAATTATTTGAATCAAATAATTTTTTTTTTAGTATAATAACTGAAATTCGAATAAAACTCGAGAGGAGAAAAAAGAAATAATAACGAAATAGAATGAACCTTGGTGGATAATTTCAAGAACGAAAGAATATTATAAAATATACACAAAAGTGTATATTAGTCATAATAAAAAAAAATCCCTCCTCCCTCTGCTTTTTATTTCTTATCGAACTCTCTCGACATGTCAAAAAGAGACGATATGAAATTCCAATTATAAAGATCTTTATCCCCCGTAAAACCGGTGCTCCTGCGAAAGAGAAAGAGAAAAAAATGCCGCCCGAAAACGATTACAGGCATCATATATAGTCTAATACCATAGCGATGAGGACTAAAAAAAAAAAAAAAGAAAGAAAAAGGGGGAGGCAGAAACGGTAGTCGACTTACTATTTTTATCTGGAAGCTAAAGGCCAATCCTTTTTCATTTTATCCCTTCTTTTTCTACTTCTTTATAACTTTTTTGTCGCTTTTTTATCTCCTCTCTTCATCGTCTCCGCGTCTAAAATCTTTCATTCTACTTCGATGTAAATATGTCTCCGCATTGCTTTTTAAGCGACCGATAAAGAAATACTTTTTATCGAAAGTCTTCTTTAATTTTTTTTCCTTTTTTTTTTATCAACTATTACTGATAATAATGGGAAAATACAATTTTTTTTTCTTGTCAATAATGTCGAGAGAGATAACTTGTTTTTCGGGGGAAAAAAATCTACACTCTTGATTTAGTATTTCCTGAATAAGATAGGGCCTCAGAAAACAAATTGTTTTTTTTTTGCTTAAAGTCCGATTTTTAATTCTTTTTTAGAGAGGAAAAAATTTATTTCTTCGACCCAACATAATTAACTGATAAAAATATATTTAAAAATTTCAGAAGAACAATTATTAAACCTTACTATTTATGTTCTAGATGTAATGATAGAAAAAAAAATTCCAACGGCAGGAAGATTCGAACGCACATCGTGTAATTTTCGGAACTCGGAAAACCGGTAAAATAATTTTAAGACAAAAAAATAAATCAAACTTCGAAGTCGATTTGATACCAAGAGAAAAAATCTTACCATGATCAACTCCGAGAGTTTCGCAGGAGGATTTTTTTCAACAGTGTAAATTAGCTTCTCTCTACCTCTTCTTTGCAATTCATGTGTCTTTTTTTTTTTTGCAAAAAGAAACCATCCTCCACCCGCCCCCTCACTTTAGACATTCTCGTCGGGAGCTCCATTAGCATATAAATATTATTCGCCCAACAGGAGTATACATATACATAAAGTTTTGCAATGTAACCGATCGAATGAACACACTGGTTTTGCAAAAGAAGGGGAGGATATGCTGAATATGGACATGCTTGTACGTGCAATGAAAGAGGGGAATCGAAGGGCAGGAAAAAAAAAGATAAGAAAAGCAAAAGGGAATCTCAATCTAACCTAAAACAGTAGTGGTGACCCCCGGGGCTGAAAGGCGCACAGGTTTGAACAAGAAATTCTCTTCTGACGTCACAGGCAGGTGCAAGCCTACCTTCATCCTTTACTCCCTTTCTCTCTCATTCTTTCTTTAACACACACATATACTGTCTTTAGTTTTTTTTTTCTCCACCCTCTCTTCTCGCGCACACGTGTAATCATACCGATTTCAAGATCCCAGATACCCCAACACCAAGGTTAGATTCAGTTTCGCTCAGTTAAGTATTCCCAAAGTGTTCCACGACGTCGAGCACCGCAACTAATCGTTCATGTGATATCTTTCAGATTAGAAAATTTTTTTCGAGAGCCCTCAGTGTTACGTTTCTCTATATACATATATGACGGAACGGTATCTATCGCTTTCTCATCTCTTTTGTATATTTCAAATACAGATTAAAATGAACTGTGTACCGTTCGATTTTTTTGAATTTCAAATTTATATGTCTAATTTTAGAATAATTCTGAACTGTACTGACCTCGTGGAATCAAATATTTAAAAAGCAAGTTTGTTTTTCCTTTAATTCCTAATTAAGACTTCAGGAGGTTTTGAATTAAAAAAAAAAAAGAAAATATTTTTGTATTAGAAATTAAAATTATTACTGACAGAGGGAAAAAAATCGTTCTTCTTGTTCAGAAACAGAAAATTACAAGCCATATAATTAAAGCTAAAAAGAGAGCAAACGATCGATTCAAGCTTGTATAGAGCAAAAAGTAAGTCCAATTATTTAGGATTCAATGGGAGAATAAAGAACCGGTTGCTTGAATCTATTCGGTAGAATAATCAAACAGAATAAGATTTACTTCAAATTGCAAGTCAATAAAAGAAATTTCTTCAAGCGAAAAAAGCATACAATCAATTTAAAATTTCCTGAAATAAAAAATTCCAAATCTTCAAATAAATATTCCTATACATCCATAAAAATTTGTCCATTTCAGCAAATTTTTGAAAAATTTGAATAATCCCTAATCTTTCTCTAAATGTTTCGTCACTCCTACAATATTCCCTTGCAACAGGTAGTTTGAAAAATAAATTTTCTCACCTATAGTCGCAATAAAATTTTAAACATCTATTTGTGAAAATGACCCTTCGAGAATGATGTTTCCGTTTCCGGAAAAGATGAAAATGTCACGAACAAGTGGAATTCATTCTTGTGGAAGAAGAGGAAGAAAAAATTATTATTCGACGTCACGGACAGGTTCATCAGTTGTTGAAGCACGTACAAAAATTTCACCTGCTGGGACCTTGCAGCAAGTGAAAACAAATAGGTTCAATGTACCTGTTCACGTTTAGGGGGGGCACATTTACGGTCGAGGTGCATTAAGGGGGAAAAAGTGCCGGAATGAGAAAAATAAAGAATGAGGGATCATGAAGTGTAGTAGTACCCCTGTTTAGTGTTGTTGCACGCAAGGGAGAGAGGGGCCACCCCAATCAGGGGAACGATCGAGGAATCCTAACAACAACGGTTTCTCTTTCGACAACGACGACCCCCCAAAGCAGGTCTCACAGGCTCAGGTGTTCTATACTCAAATATATATTCCTGGATTATTTGCTATTCAAAATTTTATGGTCGAATTCCAATGTATCCAAAATAAACAAATCTCAAACAAATCTATTTTGAAAATTATTATTAAATTTCTCATCTTTCGGAATTGAAATGTTTTATATTCCAAAAATCGAGTTTATAAAATTCCTACACAAATTTTCTAAGAAAACTCTTCTATTAAAATCATATCTCCTTATAATTATTCTGATTACTAATCAGATTTTTCAATCTTTCAATGGGGACAAAAATCCAATCTAGAAAAAAAACTAAACGAATAGCAGGTAGGAGATTCCTCTTGAATGAGGAGTAAAAGGGGGATTGAGTGGAAAAATAATGAGGGTTTTCGAGACTGATTTACGGTAAATTTTTTGTTTTTTCGAATTTTCTTATGCCTCTCTTCATCATCATCATCAAACAAGTCCAGGGGATAATGTTTAGAGAAGAAACGTGTGTGTGTGTATATGGTCACATGTTAAAAATCAAGACCCCATAGGGTTTTTGGCCTCTAAACATTTTCTTGACGAAGTGTGGAGAAGAAAAAACAACATTTCGAGACACTTAATGACTTTTAGAGGGATAGATACTTGACAAAATCCTATGAAAATTTTCTTGTGAGGCCCTTTTTTCTCTCGACAAGAAAAAAAAATGAGGACCCCACCATAAGATTTTCCAGACTTCGTCAATATGGAAACAAAACATGCCTCAGCAATATAATATCAAATTTCAGAACTTGCATTTTTTAAAAAAAACATCAAGAGTGATTCATCTTTTCCAAAAAAAAATATACATTTTTTTCTTTGAAAAAAAATGTTAGAGGAACTATGCTTTTTCAGTATTATTTTTTACTCTCAAACAAATTTTCCTGCAATTTTGGTTTTATACCTAAATGGAAATATTTCCAAATTGCTTCGCAAATAAAAAAAAAAAAATTATAAAGATTCAAAAACTCACCGTTACTGCATATACAGCTTCCGTGGAAAGAATCACGTTTCAAATTTTATCTGAAACATATAAAGAATAGAAAATGAGAAACTTTCGAAATTTAGGAAAAATGTATTATTAATTAAAAATCTTATTTACTAAAGACGATTATTAATAAAACAAGAAATAGATTCATAAAAGTAAAATTTGTTATTTATTGAAAAACAAAATTGGAAAAATTAAGAGAAAATTATACATATTAAAAATTAATTACTGATTACATATACAGGCCATTATACCAAATTTTATTTATAGCCATTCGATTCAAATAATTTGATAATATTATCAAATAAATATTTACTTGTACCAAGTAATTTTTAAAACCAATAATTTCTGTATTTAAAACAAATATCATTTAATTGACTCAAAAATCATTTAGTCCAAGTAAATTTTTATTTGATAATAGTCCAATTAGAACCAAATAAATTTTCTTTCATTGCAGTATTCTGAGTAATTGAAATAAAATAGAAACCCACTACCAATGGGCGGGTAAAAATATTGTAAACAGAGACACATTGGAGAACAATCCAATTAACTAAAATCTCACCCTAAAAAAGCTGCACCCTTTCTATGAAAAAAAAAAAAAAACAAAAAAAACAAAATCAAGCCACCATATGGTCTGGCGAACTTTTTTTTTCATCATTTACAAGTGCTCCATTGATGGCTTTAGCGAAACTTGAACATCGCGTGATATAACCTCTTTTTTCCCCCTTTTGTATATGAAAACAAAACAAATACATTGCGCCACCTTTATTGCATCAAAAATGATGATGATCAGTGCAATCGTGTCGCAACAGGTTTGGACCTGCTTGTACAGGAAAACGATCTCGGAAGATGAACCACCCTTTTGTGTACAGTAAAGAAGCTGATGAAGAAGAAGAAGAAGAGGGGGCTAAAAGACGATTTCGTTTTGCCAATAGAAAATTCAAAGACATGGAGAAATAAGAGACATTGTCGAGAGAGAGAGAAAAAAGATTCTTTCTAAAAAAGAAGTTAGAAAGAGAGGGATGTTAGACTTAGAATTTCTTCGAGTGGGGGTGTACTAGGGTGGTCGAGGGGGTGTATGTATGTGTGTAAAATGGGTTGGGTATAGGGCATCAAGAAGAACGGCAGATGGTCGGCGTGGACCCCGACGTGGGAAGCTCCGAATTCTCCAAGTTCCCACAGCCAGAGTGCACCTGCCTTCCCCACTCTTGCACCCCGTCATGGTGGCTGCGTCTATATAAGCATCGGGGTTGCATGTTCAGACCATCATTCGCTTCTCACAAGAGCAACCAAAAACATTCCTTACTATTTTTGAGAGCAAAAAACAAATTTGTGATTTTTATTTTTGAAAAATAATTTTTCGCAAATCAGTTACATTTTGCAAAAAAGTTTTTACTTGTTTTATATCTCGCGTTCAGTGTTGTGAATCAATTCCAAGATGGCCGCCACCATGATGACCATTAGCCACGTGCTTGACTGCGAGAACGAGTTGAACGATAATCTGTACAATTTGAAAATGTGCGGAAACAACAAGAAGAACAGCATCTACAGGATGAGAAATATTCTTAAACCATTGATGAAACTCATCAAGAAGAGGACACAATCTTGTAAGAAACTTCTTGCAAAAAAACAAAAAGTTGAACAACAATTGGATGTCTTCACTGAGGAAGTTGATAATCAAAACAATTGCAACGAGGCACTTGAACAGAGACTAAAGGCCGATTTAACCAATGCTGAACAAAATTCTGCCATCACTGTTTGCCACGAGGGAAAGATGACACTTGTTCCTGTTTCAATTGTCGACTGTGTGCCAGTTCACTTTCTACAAACACAAGACGGTGAATTCATTTGGACAACATTGCCAATGCCATCATCATTGCCAGTGAGTGAATTTTTCTACAAGGAGACGACAATCATTACACATCAACAAATTGAAATTCAAGTGGTCTGATTTCATCATCGTCAACAACTGTCATGTGGATGACAGTCAACTTCAATCAATCCGATTGACAATCTTCATCATCATCATCCTCATTCTGCAAATTATTTTTACCTGAGGTATGAAAACGACTTTCAACGAGGATGTCATCGAAAACAGAATATATTGTATTTCTGATAAACACTGTTAAACTGTGATCGATAGTTCGATAAGTAGATTTTTTTATTGTTTTTCAATTGCTCAAATTTTGAGTAGAAAGGACATAACAGGGTGTAAAAAAAATTTATAGTGATTTATAATCACTCTTGTGATATTTGTACCTATTATATTATAGGAGAAATTTTAATTTATTGATATATATTTGTGATACTGGCTTTAATCTGATCGACTCTTGAGTCGAGATGAAAATTCACGTCTTCCAATTTTTTGTGAAAATAAAAATTTTATATTACCTACATAATGCTTTTTCTTGTGTCTGTTAATCCTCATCCTTTAGAATAAGATTTATAATTTTTACTATTCTATTTCAAATTAAATTTACAAATTTTTAATTTATATTAATATTTTTGATTTTATTTTCAAGTTTTATAATTATTCAGTAATTTTTTCAAAAAAATTTTATTTTCTATATTCAACTTGCATAAAAAAAAAAAAATAAAAAAAACAACAACAACAACGAAGAACATCTACAAAGCTGAAGGAAACAGTAAGTATAATTCAGACTATTTTAAATCCAAATCAAAATTTCTTTTAAATTTTGCTCAAATTATCAACAATTTGATAAATTAAATAACCTAAAGAAAAACAAAACAGTTAATATAAATTCCAGAATATTGTATTTTTTGGTCCTGGAAATATATTCTAGCAAAACAGAATTAAATGTGTAAAAAAGAAGCCAATATTTTTAAATTTAAAATAGTCACTTTTTTCAATAAAATATAAAAAAAATGTAAACAGCTCAAAAAAGAGCGTATAACCGTAAATTAAAAGTAAAATTCTTTGAGAAACTAAACCCACTATATTCACCTGTAAAAGACCTCATAAAAATGATTTTTACTTTGAAGCAAGTGAAACGTACCTTTGAAAGGTTCGCAATTTTAAAAGGTTTCTCTTATTCATATACCTATACCTGAGGTTCATTTTGAAAACGTTCAAGAGTATTCAAGTATCTATTTATACAGAAAAGCCCGAAAAATCTCTCAAGAGAGAGAAAATTCCAATGCCAAAATTATCTCACGAAAAATTTAGTCCAGGTACCTGTCGACATTCCACAGTTTAGAATAGAATAGACAAATATCCATGGAAAAGCATTTATCATTCCGAGGGATCGAAAGAAAAAAAAATAAAGAAAAACATTACAAACACTAGAGAAATAGTTCCAATTTTACGCCGTTGGAATTCATTTTTCAACAATTCATACAATTAATCAAAAAAAGCAATTTATTTTCAAGTTTCATATTTTGTCAAATAAAAAGCAAAATGGAAATTAAATTCTATTTGTTATAATTATTTCTTAAAATTTTTAAAATTATTCAAAACGACTCTATAATTTTATTTAAAAAAATAAATAAATACATCAAATTGGAGGAAAATTGAATCCTAATTTTCGTTTATTTATTAAAAATATTTAACAAACAATGGTCGAGTTTATCTAGTAGAACACACTTCAAGTACACGTGCAACCCATATGTGACAAGCACATGTTCATTTGGGAAAAAGAAAAAAAAATAAGGGGTGTTTGTGAATTCACATGATTTTCCATATAGGCTATACTTGGGGTATGACCCTCTCTCTTTATGAAAGAAAAAAGATAGTTACAATCATTGAATGTTATATATTAGATAAACTAGAATAACGGACATTCATAGTGTACTCTAGAGGATGAATATATATTTAAATTTCACTGCAGGGGTTAATTCAATGAAATTCACTATTCAAAAATGGACCCCTCCCCCTAACACCTGAGAGACAATTTAATAATAATATATTCCATTGTAGAAAAAATACATCTATTTTTTTTATTTCCATTTCTATAGAAATGAAAAAGAAAATTAAAAAATATCTCACAAAGTTAAATAAATATTTGTTTCAAATTTAATTCAAATAAAAATTACTATTCGCACCAAATAAAATTTTTATTTCCAATAAATAAATAATGAGACATATAATTTTATTTCATTCAAATTTATGAATTATTCTTATATTTCATTATATTACATATTATTATTATTATTATTTCTTATTATTATTTAATTGTATTTATTATAAATTATATTTATAATTTAATAATAATTATTACTTTAATGATTTTATTATAAAAATAAGAAATAAGTGAAAAGAACTGCAGTCAATTATTTGAAATAGTTCCGGCTTTTGACACCAGGGAGTGTGAGTTTAGAATGGAAAACCTTAGAAAGGAACCACCCTTACAGTATGCAACCCCTCATGCAGTCCTGTATTAGAAGTCCTTTCAAACACCCTTTTCCAATATTTTCCCTAATTTTATTTTTATTACATATTTTTGATATTAATTTTTCTTTGACAATGTCAATTTTTTATGTTCTTTTTTATTTAATTAGAAATAATTTCGAAACATTTCAGTAATTACAAAGGAATTTTTTATTTTAATACTATTAATATAAATATTTCTTATATTTTTATTTTTTTTATATGCAGTATAATGTATAAAATTTAATTAAAATTATTTTCTCATTAAAAAAAAGGGAAAAAATTTTTATCAGTAAATTAAGAATGAATTCACTTTCTTGAAGGTTTCATTGAGCGCGCGCGATTAAAAATCATATAAATTTGGTATCATTATAAGTGACATATTTTTTTTTTGTGAAGCGATTCAATATATGTGCAATTTAACGAATTCGGCAAGCAAAATTGATTCATTACACTTTTACTTTATTTCATTTATCGATCGTGTCTTTTATCTGCCTCGTGTGTTGTACAACTTTCGGAATGTTTAATGAGGCGAATTATAAACAGGGACACAGGACACACACACACACATAAATAAACCAATTATAAAATTGATGAGAGACGCAAAGATGATTTTTGTAATGACTATTAACGATTGAGATATTTGTGAAAAAAAAATTTAATTATATTAACATTAATTCATTTCTGCATGAGTTATTTGGTGAACTTATGAATTATTTTATCAATAAAAAAAAATATGTAATAAAAATAGTTATTAAAAAATATTCAATGTAAATTGGAAAGTAATTTTAATTCTCGCGAAGAAATGAGTAAAACGATATTATAAAATATTTAATAATAATAATAATAATAATTAGTTGCGTTTAATGGGAGTTCTGTAACGTCACGTCAAAAAAAAGTACAGGAATTCGAAAATGTAAACTTTCATTTTAACTGTAATCAATTACATCTTGATTGATATTGATAAGCGCGAAGATCAGACATGATGAAATTGAGATAAATATATGTTACACCAATCGATCGCATATATTATAAAGATGAAAATTTCTCGAAATAAAATAAAAATTGACATTTGGGATACGATATTATAATCGATTTAATTTTTGTTCGCGCATTTCAAAGTAAAATTTTAATTAAAAAAAAAAAATAATTTTCATTCAAATAAATTTCATTTGTCTCAGAAAAAAATAATTTTTCTCGGATTTCTTATATATGAAAGAAAGTAAAAGTGAAATATTGATAAAAATGTTTAAAAGAGAGATAGAGAAAGAGGGGGGGGGGAAGAGAGAAAAAAAATGGCTAACAGGGAGTTGAGTGTAAGTTTCATGAAGATGTATAAGACCTGTTGCAAATAGAAAAGGCCAATGGAATGTTTACTGTCACTTTCACTCTTTATGCAAAACGAATAACGTCATCCTTATCTTACAGCTCTCGTGCCTCGTGCCGGGACTCGCGACATCGCGTCGCTTATTCCCACGGTCTCGATTCTATATATATATATATATATATATATATATATATAAACACTCCGGATACTTGGCACTGTGTACATAAAGTACTTGTGTGCACTTTATAATGCATACTTTAACATGGTGTGTACATAGCGTAAGAAATCATTATATACCTTATAGACATGCGAACTGGACACGCGTGCACGCGCTCAGCTCACACGATAGGCGAGTGCTACTTGAAAACACTCGATATGACTTTATGACACAAAATCTATTTACCGGGTGTTTCAATTATTATTATTATTATTATTATTATTATTATTATTACAAATTAATATAAAATTAATCGATTTTTTTAAATTAATTTAAAGTTATTTTAAATTTTTATTTATTTATAATTATAATTTATAATATTTTAGTTTGAAGTTATATTTTTTTTGTCTATTTTTTTCATTGAATAAACTAATTTTTTTTCTTTATTTTGGTAAATTTTTAACTCTAGAAATGTAAAAAGTATTTTTTCTCCCCTGAAATTCTTTTTTAACGACAAACAATGAAAAGATAAAAAGAAAAATTAATTACTTTTTGAAACACATTTTATAGTGAAATTGGTGGAGAAATAATAATAATAATAATAGTAATAATTGACTGTTAAAAAACGTAAGCAAAATGGCTCGTGGTTGTGCGCTCGTGCCTAACGCGCGCCTGTAAAATATACTCTCGGAGAAATAAAACCACATCGTGTACAGTCGAGAACATAATCCTCTAACTCTCTCTCTCTCTCTCTCTCTCTCTCTCTCTCTCTCTCTCTCTCTCTCTCTCTCTCTCTCTCTCTCTCTCTCTCTCTCTCTAAGTTTTACCAGACGTATATTCGTGACTACTTATGAATGGATCACACAGTTAATATTCGCAAGTGACTTCGTTGCGATTACGTGCACGAAAATTTAATTAACCATTAAAATAATTCCTCTTATTTCTATATTATAGAGAAGCAGCAAAATATTTTTTTCATCACGATAATATCGTATAAATTGTCAAAAGATATTTATTATTTCAAATACAATTTATTTAATTCAAATAAAAATTTCTCAATTAAAGTAAATATTTATTTGATAACCGATTATTTGAATCAAATAAATTTTTTTCAGTGTATAACAGATATATTAATTTTTTTTCCTTTATTTTATTTCTTTTTTTTGTTTTTTATAATTTTTTTTATCCCAACTTAACTTTTTCCAGTTCATTGTCATTTTCAACACCGGAAATCGAGCTACCGATTCAATGCGAAAGAGATGCGCGTTCGCTAAAATGCCACTTTTAAAATGCGCGACTATTATATATATATATATAGGGAGTTGCGGTATCTTCGAGTTTTTCCACAACGCGCATTTCCTGCGATTTGCGATCGTGGACCATTTTCTATCCTTAATGGGAAACTTGTGGTGAAGACGAAGAAGCGAGTATAAAAGATTCGCGGAATTCACAACGCAACGAATAAGGCTATGGACGCAGAGAAACAAGATTACGCTCAGGTGTTGAACTGCGCGTTTTATTTTTCTCCTCCCGTTTTTCTTTCTCTCTCTCTTTTTTTTATTGTATTTACAAAACTTGTAACTTTTAAGGCCACGCATTGGGTGCTTCAATGAAAATTTTTTTTATCTTTCTTATCGAGAAATCAACGTTCTACAATTTTTAATTAATATATAATGCTAATATATTTCATTTAATATAATTTGTAAATTTAATAATCAAGTTTACGATAAAAAAATAATAATAACGAAACTCAATAATTAAATAATAATAATAATAATTTTTTTGATTAATAATTATTAATTGCATTATAGATTGTTTATTTTTCCTTTTCGTGAAGTGGAATAAATTAATCACATTGAAAAAATTTTCCAGTAATGTGAAAATGGATAAAAACTAATGCATATCATCTAAAGGATAATTTATTTAATTTAAGAGGAAAAGATATGAGAAGAGGATTTTAAGCGAAATACCTTCTTTAATTCCTAAAGGGAGATAAGATCCATATATAATCTCAAGTAATTTGTAAGTTGTAATTTAAATTTTTGCTGCATTACTGACGTAAACATGCGGAGGGAACATTGCAACAAAAAATAGAAAATAACAATATATATACATATGCAGTTCATTTAAAATGTAATAACATTTCTCCCGTCACATTCTATCACAAATGATATAAAAATGAAAAAGAAAATAAAACACTATATATTATTGTTAATAAAAACAATTTTTTTTCATTTCTGTATTTAAAATTAAAAATTAATTAAAATTAAAGTAAAATTTAATATAAAATTATTTATTATTTTTTAAAGTTAAGTAAAAAAAGGAAATAATTCACCAAAAAATGTAAATTCAACTTACAAAAAACAAAAAAAAAATACCAAAAACAATTCGCAATCCTGAAGTACGCTATAGAAAACAGAATAAAAAAAATTGCTTTTGTATTTTTTTTAATATATCTCTCTCTCTCTGTCTCGACACGTGCAACGCGCTGAATAGAGATCGAATTTTGAAATTCCAAGGTGCATGAAAAACACATCGTGACATACATACATAGTAGTACTTTTGCGGATACGAAATTTGCAAAAAAAAGAGGAGAAAAAAAAATTTATTCAAAAGTGTATGAGCGCGCACAAATCTGGGCCTTTACATAAAAAAAAATTAGCATGTATACCAACGTAACCCCGTTAAAGTGCCGTTTGAAATTCTGAATTTAAAAAAAAAAATCCTTCGCGTGACGGCACGTGGAAGTGTAGTGCGATTCGCAACGAGAGTTGAATGCCTCGTTGGATAATAGTTCGTCCTGAACGAATCAGGAAATCTTTAATTCTTATATATATATATAGAGTTGAATTATCCACTAGAGTAAACCCTTTCGAAGCGTATCGCCCAAAGGGGTACCTCATTGTAAAACAATATTCTAACGTCCTTCAAATTTCTTCGCATATATTCCTAATGTATTCTAAATAAAAAAAAAATTCAATCTCAAAATCTCCATTAAGTTCCCGTGCGAGATAATAATTAACCTGTTACTCAATTGTGAGAGGGGGGAGAAAAAAAATAAATCGAAAATCTTCTCGCGCAGGTAGCTATACAATTTTAAATTTCATAATGAGAGAACAAAAAAAGGGATTCAGAATTCATGGAATCAGATACTATATTACTTTGAATACCAATTTAGAAAAAAACCAATGCTAAAAATTAATAATAATAATTAAAAAAATGGAATCTAATTCAAAAAGAAAAATTAGCTTAATACAAAATTCACTTGAGAAAAAAAGAAATTAAAATGACGATAAATTTAAAGTGGAACTTGGTGTAAAGTCACTGAAAGAAATTAATGGATACACTTTACTTAAATTCCACTGGAATCTGAGGATCTTTATTTTCTCTAAAAATGAAGAAAACGAGGGGGTTTTTTTTTTTTAAAAAAAAGAGAAATAAAAAAAACATGTTAAATCATCGTATAAAAGCAGGCTACTGGCTATATATCCCATCGCGCTAAGGGTTATTAAAAATTCGAATAGACTCATAAATTGTATGTTTAGAAGGTTAAAAAATGGAAAAATGGAAATTACTCCTTTTCACTAAAAAAAAAATAAAAATATATAGCTACCGTGAAACGTTGATACGTTCCACCGTGACCAATAAAACCTGCGCATCGCTCCACCTTTTTAAAAGCACAGTTCATAAAAAATAATAATCAACCCTTTAAAGATGAAACGATAATGGAATTTTTTTTAAATTCAACGTCATTCCTTATTTAAAAATCCTCATCCTCATAAAAAAGCACATTAAAAATGAAATTCCAAACAATCTTATTACATTAGAAAAATACGAGAGAGAGAGATCTATATCCGAAAACAAGACATGAATAGAATGGAAAAAAATATATTTCCCAAAAAAGATTTCAGAGATTATATTACGATTCAAATTCTTTGATTTTCCCACTAGATTAAAAGATGCCATCGTTGAGATGTTTTATTAGATTTAATTGAACACGCGTGAATGGAATAGCTTTTATTAAATTCAATTTTGGAATAAATATTTTCCAAAACTACATCGAAACATTTATTTTATATTTAACTTTATATTTTTATTTAAATTTGGTTAAAAAAAATTTATAATAATAAATTTAAAAAATTGAATGTAAAAATAACAGTTTTTTGAATTTATTTTGAAAATTTAGAATAATTTTTTCTAATTGAATTCTAAACATTTTGTCAATAATTTTCATCAATGTAAAAAATCAGAACCCTTTCGTCTAAATACTGGTCAATTATATCTACAAAAAATAACCTAGCACATAAATCAAAGTTTGAAAAATTCTTATTGAAATTCCCTCAATCTTGTCATTTTGTAGAAATTTCAAGCTAAAAATTGATTCGAGCATAATAGAAGAAAATTATGTTTGAAGAAATGAAAATCACCATATATATACAATTATTATACATATATATATGAAAAGCCAGAACATCCCAATAGGCATAAACCGCCAATAGAAAAGAGCTCAATATTATCGAACTATTCCACTCCATTTGAAGATTCCGTTGACTAACAATATGAAAAAAAGGGCAAAGAATAGATGAAAGGAAACATAGGGAAGGCATAAGGTGGCGTGGCAAAATAAATTGACGATCCAAATATATAACGACAACGAAATATTATGTCTCAAAAAAAAAAAAAAAAAAAAACCCAAAGTATATATCTGTGTGTGTGTTATACACTAGATCCCGACGAAAACTGGACAAAACCTCGGATCAATTTGCCGTAGAATTATTGACCATTTGAATGAGGACAATTTTACCCCAAGAATTGGACAACGAAACATCGATCGAATGATGGTTTTGAAATCGTCCATCAATGACCATCGAAAGTGAGCCCTCGAGGTTTTAAGATTCAGACAAAACTTTTACCGTTGAAAAAAAAAAAAATGTTATCTTCCTCTGCGTGGGAACTTACTTGAGACAGATGCGTCGCGCGTGAGAATCTCGGGCAGATGTGGTCTTACGCACCTTATTTCTGAAGGACTACTCACCGGTGTGTTATGTATATATTATATATGTATAATTGTATACATATATATGTATATATATATGGATAATATGTACTCATTTGACATGTGACATATCTTTAGTGCGAGTGAGAATATATATATATGGTCACGCGAGTTTAACTCTCCTCTCCCCTTCTATATCGTCAAGTGTCACACTTCCTTCCGACTGGATTTTCATCCTTGCGGTGTGATTATAATAAGCGTACACTAACCGGCGTGTGCATGGAACGTGCAAGGAACGTGGCTTATAGATCATCCGCTCTTTGCCTCTCTGATCCTAATTTTTTTTACACCCCACTTTAGAAAGTACTTATAAAAATGTATTTAAAAAAAACGCGAGTCATAAAGTCAAATATTTATCTAAATCGGAATTAGTGAAAAGTGAGCTCATTTAAATTAGTAAGAATCTCACTTTTACTATTAATTAGTTAAAAATTTTACTAATTAAAATTTAGAGAGTGTAAATATTAGTTTATACTGCAAATATAAATTTACATTATAAATATAAAACAAAAAAATATTGAAATATGTTTTCTTATGTCAAAAATGACAGAATCTTTCAGATTCAGATCCTTCAAAAAAAAAGTGTTCCTTTTTTATCAAAACCAAATATTTTTCTCAGTCCAATCTCAAGGGTACATAATATTAATTCCACGATAAAATCAACAACTTAAAATTAAAGCAATTTCAAATTAATAACTCTCAAACGAAAGTGGATCTTTGATTTCACGAGGAGATATTAAATTAACAATAATAATTATTCATTATTTGATCTGAACGAAATCTCAATACATATATATACAAGATTGAAAAGTGAATGTTTGGTAAGAAGTCTTTTATAAACACCGGGCCTGTATAAATCCGCGGTAGTATTTTTTTATAATACCTTATTAAATTTGCAGTTGCCACTTACTACCTACCGAATAACGAGAGAAAGTTTTTTCGTCGTTTAATAATTAATCTCTTCAAAATGGATTTATCGCGCCTTTAACGAGCATCACGGATGTGACCGATATTGCCAGCTATTAAATTTAAATATCATCGTGCGAGGATTAAACTACATTTCAAATTATATACATATAACCCGAAAAATAATATCAAGCGTTCAACCAGTTTTTTTTAAATTTTAATTTTCAGTGAAGAAAACTCGATAACATTTATAGGTGGATATGATTGCATTCTGTCAAAATAACGCGTTGCACCCGAACTTGCGAAATAAATCTCGAAATGTCAAGTCACGATTAACAAAATATTTCAAAATTTATACCTGGGCAAAATCGCAAATGTGTGATTTTTATTATTAATAACATCTTAAAATAATGCTATAATAATAATGATAATAATAGTAATAATAATAATAATAAATATTAAAACTAAATTTTTTTTGTTTAATAAATTATTTTTTCATCATTTAATATTAAAATTATATACACCTGATTTATTTTAATAATTTACGAAAAAAAAAATTCTTTCCGCGATGGATGAATTTTGTCCGGATCTTCTCAAAAATCAAAGTGTATATGTATACAAATAAGGATGTGCAGTTTGAAAAATAATATAGAGTTTCAAGACACACAATCTCTTCTATAAGCGAAGGAAGATGATTCTAAGAAAGTAAATTTTACGCACGTAAAATCGTGTTTGACAAAAAATATTCATTCTGACTCGAGGAGCTGAATGATGCTACACAATACGCAATTTTTTTTTTTTTTTTTTGTCTTTTTAAAGGCTATATAATGTTACATGCGCCTGTTTTGCCGCAGTCAGGTGCTAAATGCGCAACGTAAACTCAGAGAAAAAAAAGAGAACTCATCGACCCACTCGAGCAGAGATAATACAATGAATGGACACCGGATACTACATTATTTACTCACAGTTTTTCCCCTTTTGTATACAGTATATATATACAATATAAATGCTAAACCCCCCCCTCCTCCTGTCTATTAGTCTTTACTGTCAATTAAGAAAAGGTAAATTTTTTTACACAAAAAAAGGGACATTAAAATTAGTAAAAAATACTAAGAAATAAAAAAAAATAAAATAACAAAAAAATACTAAGTAAAATAATAAATAAAAAATTAAAAAAAAAATTAATATTGTTATTCAATAAATAGGATTTTATTGAAGAAAATAAGAAGAAAAATTTACTGTTATTATATTCAAACTGTCAATGTGATGAAGCCATAATTTTTTTTTCACATGAAAAAGGACACTGATGATCTCGAGCTTGTTTGTCTTTCGCGCACTGGGTCGAATCTTTTTTTTCTCTCTCTCTCTCTCTCTCCTCTCGTAAACCGTATGAACATTATTTCGGAAGAAGAGAACAAGTCATATCAAGTGAAGCGTAAAACGACGTGCACGATACCTAATAACCGTACATCCGTGCTTTCGGGCACAGATTGACCCCCTCCTCACCACACTCCTTTGCAGGTGGGCCCCTCTCGCTATATAGGAGATAATGCCGTTTTACCTTTTTGGCCCCCTCGAGCAAAAGACGCGCATTTTCGACATTGCAAATTATGTGACTGATGAAGGAAGCGGTCAGTCTCGTATAATTGAAGCTTTCGCCAAAAAAAAGAAGAAATAAAAAAGAAAAAAAAAATTACATAGCCACAAAGGACATATGCTACTGATATATATATATACTGAGAGGAAAAAAAAAATTATTATCTGTAACGAACCACTTTCGCATTATTGTGATATTCCAAGTCCATATATATACGACTCTCTTATTCGCAATAAACTGAGGCGATCATATATAAAATATTCTTTGTATAACATTGTATGGAAAATATTTCAAGCCGAATTAAGACATTATATATATATATATATATATAAAACGACAAGTAACAAGTTTTTCAGGTCTTGATTATTTAATACATATAAAGAATTATTTTAAGTATTTTTGAGACAGGTTCAGCGGCGTAGTTGCTATTTCAAAAGAATTAATGACACAATGACAATTACTTTATTTCAAAATTGTAATTTACTTTGTATTTTAAATTATCTCGAAAAAAAAATAATTGCCTGTAAAATTAGAAACTGCCAAATAAATACAGGGTGATTTTTATTATTTTATATAAACAACTGATTATTTTAATCAGGTTAATTTTTATTCAGTAAATGACTAATTTAGAAATTTATTCCTTAAATATATTTTTAGAGTCCCTAATTTTCTCAAAGAAACCCTTTTTTTTGTCATCCGGAGTCTGGACCAATTAACAAATTAGCAGTAACAAGCCCTTTGGAGTAAAGCAGTTCCCACGTACTTTAAAAATAAACCAAATAAATCTTTCTGTATACTAAATGTACAAACGGAAAATCATACCTAAATTAAAAATTCTAATTTTTAGTAGAAATTTTTACTGAAGTATTATACTATTTAGTATAGTACAGTTTTTTTTTACTAAAAAATCAATTGAAATAGCGAAAAAAAAGACACGAATCCAAAGTCAAAACTTAGATGCTGCGAGGAAACAAAGAACAATTGTCAACACTGAATTGTTAAGCCATACCATTTCAAAAAGAATCTAAACACATAATCGGATGATTGAATTCGCTATATACGAAGAAAATACATCTTCTTTTTTTGAGATTAAATTTCCTTGAAACTCTTAACAATGTGCATTGAGTGTCCAGATCGACCCTAATTCGAGACGCGATCTGCACTTGCGATAAAGAATGAATATATATATATAAGGATGAGTCCTAAAATGCGTCAGCCTCACGGAAGCCCATAACGACCCCCCTAACTCGTGCAGCACACGAGCCCAATATAGGCCCCGAAGGATGCACATGCTCGATATTCCCATGGATTCCCTCATGCCTTATGGTATGTCGACGTGCCACAGGCGAAAAATATAGTATGAAGTAAAGGTCCGGTCTCCCCTCTTTCGTTTCGTTTTTTTTTTTCCTCTCTTCTTCTTCTTTCCAAACACCATAAGATTTCCCCTTCGTTCGTGTGCGGACCACGAGTACGACGTGTGTAGAAACGCACATGTCCCGAATTCCCACAGTCCTGCAATGCCACCACCTTGTGAGAGAGATTCTTACGGAGCACCCGGATTCCCCCCATCCCCCCACCAAACGATACCCATCTTTCTTCGTGAGTGAGTCGACCACGTGTACCCACGTGCATTCAATTCTCATTTGCCGCGCTTTATAATGCGCATGCGTAATCTATTTATACTCCATTTTTAGATGCTGCCTTTCAATTACAAATCATACTTTTTAATGCTTACGAAAATTGGAATTTTATTCTATTTTATTATTAATATTATTATTATTATTTTTATAATTATTATTATTGTTATTAATTTTCCTCCTTTTAAGAAAGAATCATCTTAGGAGGATAAGCCGAAGATTATTGACGTGTTTTAAAAATGATTCCATATTAGTACGTGACAATATGTAAATTTGTAAAAAAAATTTTTTTCCATATACATAATATTCAAATTCGATTAAATTCATAAAAAAGACATACATTTTACAGTTTTATATATAATACTTAATTATATATAAAATTATACATTCAAGAGAAAAAAAATATTTTTTTTCTAATCTAAAATTTGAATAGAAAGAAAAATTTCCTTTTTATATTGACGTCAATTTGTCTAAAGTGTTTGTTTAAACATATATATATATATATATAGAATTAAAAAAATTTACATATAAAAACTTACCGTCACCGCATTGACTCCAAATATCCGCAAATACGCAAAAGAACTATATTGAAATTCCTCTGAAACAAAGAAAAAATTATTTTTATTATTTTATATTATAATTAAAATTATAATTATCAATATTAATTAATTAAAATTAATATAGGAATTAAATATTAAAATATATGTTATTTATGTATATATATTGTATTTGTCAAAATTTAAATAAATAAATATTATACTACAATAAATAAGAAAATTACAAAATTATTTATGAATATATTTTTCCGTACACTAGTATAATATATAAAATAAAGTTAAAAATAGTAAATATATAATTTACAAAGAGTGGTGCGATTGGTGCGCAAGAAGGGTTTAAATAACATTGTGGCGTTTGCCCAAGTGTTGTATAATAGCTTTTAAATAGAGCGTAGGTGCCAACTCACATATATATATATATAAAGCGTCACATCATTATTTGCACTCGAGCCTAATTATATAGCCTTTTTATTCGTTTCTCCCCTAACATTGTATTCACACTCCCACATTTTATTATATACATACCCTCCCACCTACTCCCTGTCAATAAAAATCAATTCCTTTATATCAACTTTTACAATTCCTTATGTCCTTCAAAATAAGCAATACACATAAATTTCAATTTTAGTTTAAACAAAATAAAATAAATAATTTACGAAAGGGCTCATTTCTTTCTTTTTTATAAGCTCGTGTATATATGTAAATAATTAATAAATTAATAATAACAAAAATCATAAAATAATAATTAATAACAATAAAATTCATAAAAAATAATAATAATATAATAATGAATAAATTATAAAGAATATAATTAAGATCCGATATTTGTAGTAATTTAAAAAAAATCGATAAAATAGAATCATGTTACGGAAATATATATACATATATATACGAGGATTGAAAGAAACACCTGACAAAATTGCAAGGTCACTTAATTATATTCCTTTTTGCCGTGGGAATGCACCCCATGAGCCACGTGAGCTACACGAGTTATATATACCCCCTCTCTAAAAATACCATTAGGGGTCATTTGTCCCCTGGGGGTCAAGTGAGCCATCAATGGCATATATTTAATTTTAAGGGAACAATATATCGAGCAAGGTGCACTTTTTTTATAAATTTTCCAACTCCCCCTTTTTTTTACTTTATAGTCAAAAATACAATGTATACTATTGCGACATTATTAATATTGTCATAACTTTGAAATACATATATACATTATATAAGAGACCTTGAGAATTAATAAAATTTATTTCTATATAAAAGACAAAATATGGTTTTTAAATTTTGCAACTTAATTCAACATTTATTCACTTCAAGGTCTAATTTACTAACAAATATTTAACTATTTTAAAATATATATTATATAATTATCATAACTTTGAAATTGATAAAATATATATATATTATTATTCAAAAAAAAAAAAAAGAGAAAAAAATGTTCATTTTAGCGACTTTTAATAAAATTTATTTAAATATTGTATATGTAACAAACAAAAAGGAAAAAAAAACCGACAAAATATGGTTTTAAAATGTTACAATTTAATCGCAAATATTTATTCACTTCAAGGTCTTTACTAAAAAATATTTATCTAATATTTGATTATGAAAATATTATATAATTATTCATAATTCAATAATGATTAAATTGTATTATATTTTATATATATATATATATATATATATATATAAACGCTAATTTTGTGTATGTTATATAAAACATTTTTTTCCTTGATAATACATCGAATATTAAAAAAAAATAATATATATACTCAATAATTTTTAATGCGCGCAACTTTTCTATATATTTATACAATCATTTTTAAGTATTCCACTCAAATTTAAAGGATTTTATCCTTTAATTTTTATTAATGAAACACAGTTAAAAAGTTATTAATTAAATATTAAATTGTTAATAGTAAATTAATTAATAATTTTTTATCATTTTTTAGTTTAAATCTCTAATTCAGGTTTGGAGAAAAATATTAATTTTTTGCAATTCTAATTAGAATTACATAATTTATTAACTAATTATAACAGAGTGGCGCTTATTGACCGCATGACAATTTAGAAGATATTTCTGTCAGGTTGACACGAGTTTGCAATTTACATACAATGCATATATAATGTAGCGCAAACTTTTCTACCATAGTCAATGTGTGTGTAAAATACCCGATCCTAAATAAAGGTGTGATTCACATATACATAAAAATATATGTACGTATAAGTGAAGTCATCTTGATTCGTGTGGGTGTGTGTGAGATGTTCATACTAGGCAAAAGATATCGGCAGCTGGCCCCGGAATCGTGAGAGACTCGGGCAGATGGCCCGCTCGAGTCTCGAGTGTGGTGTGTCGGTACACAAGAGCAACACAAAAAAACACACGGAATCCTTCCTTAGGAAGGAACCACCGAGGTTTCCCACGGATCGCGAGTCTCATCTGTCCATTCTCCATTCCCTTTTTAAGTCTCCTCTCCACTGTCTGCCACCCTCGATCTTGACACGTTTCACCACTAATATTCGCGTCACTGGATCGTCCATCTCATTTAACTGTATTTGTATGTGTATGAGTTTACTCGCATTTATACGCGCGCGCATTCACTTAAAGAAAAAAAAAACACGTGGTTACACACGAGATGGTCCTCGATTGCCATTAAGTGGATGGCTAAGATTGACGTTCATTCTCTTTCACTTCCGAAAATCCATTATTCGACTCTCTTGATCAAATAATCACCTTCTTGTCATTTCTTATACAAAACAACAACATACACTTTTTCTAAGACAGCATTAGTAGAAAAAAATTAATTAATTCGAATTCGCCAATTTCTAAATATTTAAATAATAATTCAAAATATGGATCATTATACAAATTTTAAGTGCTTCAAATTGGCATTTGAAATTTTGAGTTGAAAAATTTTAATTTTGAAAACAATAAAAATTGGGTCAGTATTATTTTGACACACTTTTTTCGTAACAATTAGTTATATGCTTTTTTAATTTTAATTTTTTAATTCAGCCAACTTTATTGTGAGCAGACCACAATTTTTTTTTGATATTCGCATCGGTGCTCTTTTGGTCATTTAATAGTATGAGTACACTTTTGAGAAAGTTGCGTTGATCGCGAATGAATTGACAAGTTTATCGATTGGTTTCCTTTTAAAACGATTCTCGACTTGAAGAGTGATGGGCGCGCCTTCGAAACACCTGTACCCTGAGGTTTTGATCTCTGATCGGGAAATAAGAGCTTATCGTATAAATCAAAGAGGGGCCGATTTTTAATTTAGTTGTTTTCGTGTGAGTCAGGTGAAAATATGCAATTAAATGAAATCTCAAAGTTGTATTAAGTATTCGGTGTCATATACGTTTATATATAGCACATCATGAGAGGCAATATAATATATATATATATAGAGAGATGAATTTTGATTACGTTACTTTTTTTAAAGTAGGTTAATAAATTTTTCTGATTACGAATCATTTATTATTGGCTAATCTCGAAAATAAAGGGTAAAAATAATTTTTTAAAAATTAATATATAATAAATTAAATAAAATTAAAAATTATATAATGATCAAAATCATTTTTCAAAACTGTAATTAATTGCTGGTCTTCCATAATAATTACAAAAAGTGAGAAACTAATAATAGTTGCAAAAACCACAAATAGAACACAAAATAAAACATTTGTTTCGAAAATTAATACGATTAAATCTTAAATCTAACAAAATTCCCCCCTCGTTTCGTTCCACCTGTTGCGTTCCTAACTTGCGTATAAGAGAAAATTTATTGTCCTAGGGTTGAATCCAAACCATTCTTTTCAAACATTTTCTTTGACAAAACTTTTACCATTTTTCATCTAAATAAATTGATAAATAAATTTAAAATTTCCTGACACTAAATACAACAAAAAAGAGATCACTTATAGAAATATTTCGCAAAATTATTGTCAGATTGTAACAAAAAAAAAAATCAGGTATTTAAAACCCCTTTTTATAAAAAATCCACAATTCTAAAATACTCTAATCGATTTTTCAACAGAACTACTAAGAATACTATTCGACATGCACCAACCATAGGAGATTTTTTTCTTACAGCAAAGGGTCAAGCTCGCATTTCCACTAATCCCTTTGACTGATCCCCTTTTCTATAATAATAATACAACAAACAAAAAAAAAAAGAAAGCCTCGAGATGCGTCAAGGGGTCTCTCTATTTGGGGTCAAGTCGAGAATATATACGGAAACGGTTTTGACCCCATTCATCGAAACGTGCAGGAATCCCGACCAAACTCGTGCATTGCACACTTCCTATAAAAAGAAAAATAAAAAGAAGAAAAAAAAACTTGCTGAAAAGAGGCGCATTTAATTTCTATGGGGTCGAAAGGGGGCCCGAACTCGTGTATATAAAACCCACCCTCCTCACCTTCGAATAGGGGTGAATTCTTACGGTATGCGTTACAATAGCAGTACGAGTGTGGGAACGCCAAATATACAACTTACGGTGCATCCATAAAATACCCGTATATGGGGTAGTATTACGGTTATATGCGGGGGTATGTATAAGACGCCACTCGACCACCGCGTGACTAATCAAAAAAAAAAAAAAAAAAATACACAATGACTGCACTTTAGCGGTACTTGTATATCCTTCGGAGAAATGAATCACTTTGCAAAAAAAAGAAAACCACTACTTTATACAACAAAACCACGCGATTTATACTGCTTCTTATGTACATTTTTTTATGGTAGTGAATTTGTCAAAGAAAATGCTCCTTTTTTCTAAAAAAAGGTCTTTCACACTTTTCATTGATACACCTGATAAAAAAAGCCGAAAAGATCCGACACTTTTTTTTGAATGAACCAAATTTTCGAAAAAAGTATAGAGGTGCAATACAATTATTTCTTAGCCGAATTTTGAGAGAATTCATTTCAAACGAATAAGTGGGTAAAAAGATTTTTATGAGAAATTCATGTGTATAAGAAAAAAAAATACTTTTATCTATTTATAATTCTTCAGTACTGTCTTTACGTATATAATTGATAGTTTCAAAAATGACAAATGTTGAATGCAAATAATGTATTTGGTGTGTGGGTAAGAAATGGGTTCATAATAACGGTTCTAGGAATAGTATACCAAAAGCATCCTAATTAGGGAATGAAAGGACTCATTGTGCCGAATGATGCGAGTTTAAATACTGTTTTAAAAGGGAGCCGATAACACATGTGTCAAAAAGAAAAACCGACTCCTCCGACGTGTATGTATATGTTTCTGAAAAGATTTCTAAGACTGAATGCGATCCCTTGTGTGTGACGTTTTCTAAATGCCTAAAACGCCTCCATTTCTCATGATACTACAAACATATATCTGATTATTTAGATTATATGACAAGAGTAATTATTCCTTTTCTTTAACGATAATTTAAACAATTATACAACATATAAGGAAGTAGAAAATAAGTTTCGTTACCTTTTTTTTACTAAACAATAACTAAAGAGCAACTAATTAACCTGATCAACAACTAATTAAAAACATAAATAACAATCAATACAAAAAATCCACACGAATCCAAACCTGTTTTTATTTATTTCAAAAGAAGATGATATTTTTCGGTTTTTCAATTTCTTTTCAAGCACTTCCGATTGGCATAAATAGGAAAGGAGAAATAGGGTCTTCATCTAGTCACTAATGAATCAAAGACTCCCTTGTTATATGTTTCAGGAAGTACTCTAAATCTCACTCATCTTCAGCCACGACTCGTGTGTCTCATAAATCTTCACATTAAACAACCACATGATTGTGTCATTTATGTTTTTTATAAATCGGACACTGAAAATCAGTCTTATTTTAAATAGGGTCTTTATTACTCTCCCTATATTGCACTATTCAATCAATAAAATTTAAAAAAAAAATCATTTTATTTTATTACCAACAGAATATGTCAGTAAACTTCCTGAATGAAACATAATCAATTATAATTGTCACAATTATATCTATACAAAATATAATAAAATTGGTTGAGGAAGCGAAAGATAAGTAAAGATCTTTGAAAGATAAAAGACTGTTAATAAGAAGAGAGAGAGATTCATAGAATCAATTTATGAATTAAATATCCCACATACAAAAAACAATTACTTCCTGTTGGAGAGATTAGAGGACTAAATTGTCCCGGATAAAGATGCCTGTTAACGTCTCAATGCAACAACACTTCCACTAAAGGTTAAAAGATCAATTTTCGGAGTCAAGATTTAACACAACGTTTCCGTTTCCATTCACATTGAACAATAAGACAATTGATGATAAATAATTATTTTAGAATTTCTTTTTCCAATAAATGAAATTTTTTTTCATTCTACAAAATTTATTCTACAATAAATGACTTCTAATATGATCCAAGTTAATTCTCGTATAATATTGTAATAAGATGATATATATTTTTCAAATTAAAATTTTTTTGACTGAGAAGTAATTGAGTTACAGAGATGTCTTTTTCTTTGAGATTATTAGTTGACTAACTGGTTTCCTGCAAAGGGAATTATACGACCTTTCTAATTTTCGAAGGGATGATGATGACATATACTAATATCCGAAATTTCAAGGTTATGTTGAAAGCTAAAAGCCCAGAAAAGCGATTTGACAAATGTCAATATAGTCAGAGGAAAATATCCATGGATTTAGGTCTGTTTTTAAAGATTAGGGTGTTTATATTTCAATCAAGAGAGAAGAAAATTTGAGGACAATTTTCTCTCTCACAAACCGCAAAAATATTTACTTTTTCGACGTCGCTCTCTTTCTCATAATAATCTAAAAATAATAACGATAATACAATAATTTGCTTTAACTTATTGTATAGAGGAAACATCTTCTTTTACCTAGGCGCGTAGCACACTATACAAACAGACGTTTGAAAATACTAATTTTTGGATTTAAAATACCCAAGACAACATTATTTCTCTTAAATATCGGCGTGCACGAAAAGAGAGTAAATTAAAGAAAACACGTATTTTTTCAAAAAAAAAAAAAAAAAAAAAAACCCTCGTTTCAAGAAATGACAATATCGCAATTGCGTGTCGTTAATTCGAAATTATTATACTACTTGCGCCATTGTTAATTTTGACTTTCGATTCTTTCTTTATTTGGTTCTTCCTGTTTGACATGCGATTTCGTTTTGGACGCAATCAACGAAATAAGCATATAATAATAATAAAAAAAAAAAGAAAATGAAATACAAGAAACTTTGAGTTAATTTTATTATTACGGAAGAAAATATTCAAAGAAACCTCGCGACACGCAAACTAAGATACTTGGTGTCTCGTCTATAATTAACCAATTCATGATTTCTTTCAGTCACCAATATTATATCAAACTGGTTGGTTGCAAACATACAATTTCCCTTATTTTCTTTTTGTCAATAACTTAAAAATTTGGTTTCTTTACTGCGAAAAAAAGGAGAAGCATTTCTGCGTGTTTTTTAATATTTCGATTTTATAAATCATTTCGAATTATTCTGCCGAAATCAGCATGTCAAAATACATTGGAAAAGTATAGTCTGCGATGATAGAACAAATTTTTTCGGCTAGGCAAATTGATTACTGATATTAAAATTAGCCCTTTGGTAATTCCCTCGTTTATAATGAGTTTCCGAGTCGTAACTTTCGACGCCATACTGATGACGATCATTACCTACTTTTAATTGCATCACACTGCGAATTAGCTTTTTCGATGAAATAGTAAATAATTGTCTAGTCTAACTTAATGATCGCTAAATGATAATGAGATGAATATGATCGACATTATTATCCAGATAGGGGAGAATGGCAAAGATAAAGAAAATAAAGAAGAAAAACAAGAAGAAGAAGAAGAAGAAGAATAACAGCAGCATTGGTAGCAACATCGAAGCAACGATCGTGTTTCAATATTCCCGCGTGTATGACTCACCCACCTCATGCCAGCACGTGTTCTACCTGGCTGCCGCCAAGAAATCGTTTTCTCTTTTTTACACTCACGCATCCATCTCTCTCTTTCTTTCTCTTTTCACAGACACACGTAGACCACGAGTCGTGCACGAGAGTTCACGTGTGTAACAACACAAACGCAAAACTAGGATCCATTTCTCTCTCTCTCTCTCCCTCTTTCTTATACATTCAGCCCTCGAGTCTCTTTCATCTTTATCGTTATATAGAGAGTCCCGAACGTTTCCTCTCTCACTCCGGACCTTTCGACTCGATCTCTGTCCCTGTTTATCTCATCGGTATTCGAGAGGCTCGTGGGAAAATGAGGCAGGTGGTAGTTAGATCTCAGTGTGCCCAAGAACTCGCACAAGATTCAAACCAGCCATTCATATGTGTGTGTGTGTATATATATCTCTCTATATGTGGATCTATACACAAGCAAAATGTGATTGAAAATTCTCTTGAACTCATTGTCCTGGAATAATCTCCAATTAGATTTCTTTCAGTTTCTTATATTTCCTTGTTGGATTTGCACTTTTTAACAATTCTTTCCTTTTTTATTTATAGAAAAAAAACAACAAATTCATGCGCGAAAATTAATTTTTGTCCTGTTCTGGATAACCAGTATCGAAGTATCAACAGATTAGAATTACTGTTTGAAAATTCCAAAATATATTATTAAATCCTATCACGTTCACGTCTTTTATATAAAATATTTTCCGTTTATTTCTCTTTCCCGTCGTTTCTTGTCCTTTTTTCCCCCATTTCATTTTATTGACTCTGATTCTCACCGATGATGAGAGGATCTCGCGCAATTAATGGATATACGCTCTTTTTAACGAGGGGACTTCCGGCTCGATTAAAGCAAAATCACGAGAGCAGAACGCTATATGGACGACGCCTTTTTATGATCGAGTTCCATGTCTTGTATAGAATGCGTCTGTGTATTCTCAAGTCGTCAACGCCGTAATGTTATACATGGTGACGTGACTTTCTTGTAATGTGAAATAAAGGGTGAGAGACGCTATATAACGACAAGACGAGTGTTGGAACGATTCTTCGCATCATAAAAAAAACACTCACACATACAATGATAAAAGAAATTCTTTAGAACGAGGCAAACAATTCTCAACTTGCTTTAATAAAATTCCTCTTCTTCAGAAAACAAAAATCTATCATTTCATTTAATTAATTTAATTTCTCAATAACAATGACTTTTTTTTAGAGACATAATATATATTTCAATTAGTTGAAATTTTCTTCAAACGATAAAATTTAGTCTCCTGTTGTCTAGCCTGTATTATATCCCAAAAACTAATTACCCTAGTCTCGACAATGTCTCGACACCAGTGGAAAAAAAATACAATATATCTTCTAATCATTTCTTTCCATTTAGCATAAAAATAGAAATCATCGTGATATTTTGTATGTATAATTATTTACACATTAATACGGAGCTTCGAAAAACAAAAATTATATATTCATCCACTATTTTTTTCATCTTTTAAATTCTGCAAAATTTTTTGACCGGCAAATCCGTTAATACAGCAAGTCATCTCAATTATTTCAGGACTAATGCGATCTTAATTTCCAAGAAAATGACGATGAATCAGCTTTGAGACCTCTCGGGATAAAATGCGGACACGTCTATCAAGACTATATACCTGCGTGTAACACTTGCGGTGGTCCTCTCAACGGGGAAATTTTTTCGACATTACGTCACACACTTGAAATAATTACATCCTTAATTCAAAAATTATAACTTCTAAACTTTCAATAAAAAATTATTAATTATAAATTATACTAACGATTTTACGTCTCTTGTGCTACCATTTGGATTCAATTGTTATTGTGTAAAAAAAAAGAATTGCGTCGGAAATTTTTTATAATTCCGATCGAATGACTCTCACCATGAAATTCGCGAATAAACACTGCATAATCAGTTTCCTTCAATATCCAACTCCGGATACCAATGATTGGCAATTTGTATGCAAGAATTGTATGTAGCCATTTTTATAGAAAACGTCACTGGAATTCTATACGCAGGGAAAAAATTGTTCGACGATAATTTTCGCAAAATAAAATATACATTTCAAAGAATTACAATTACAATTAATCACCGAAATAAAATTTCCAATACAATTAATTATAATTCTCGATTTTTCTTCACCAATACTTTGATCCAGGCAATCCATTAAAATTATTAGCCTTTCATAAATAATCCTAGTGAAAATAATTGGTTAGATCATCAACTCACAAATTCTTAATCTTTACAAGCCTCTCTATATTCTTTATTGGTCTACGAAAAAAAAGGCCTCACAAACGCCTCCAAATGGGCCTATTATATCCTTGAGTTACTAATCACCCAATCACAAATTTCAGGTTATATAGCTCTCACACAACTCAGAAAATAATTTTCACAGAAAAAGCGGAAATAATGGAGGAAAAAAAAAGATGTCGAAAAAATTAAGAATAAAGAAGAAGAATAAAAGAAATTGTTAAGGGCATTGAGTGGTGGAATATTCGCTTAAAGTGGGACCTTTAATTGTCGTGGTCCCAAAATGAGCCACTGTCTCAGACCCGTGCTCGACACAATGGAAGAGACTCGTGGTGGTGGCGCGTCTCTTATTCTTCTTTTGCCCTTCGAATGCGCCTTTAGAAGGCCGGCTGCGAACCGGCCGTGGGAAAATCGAGCACGTGCGCAATTCCGGTCCCAAGATCCCTTCGGGGCCCAACAACACAACCCAGACGTCATTCGGCCCTTTTTGCCTTTCTAGGTATATATATATATATAGTTATGGTTACAAACTTACACGGCCACCAACGAGTAATGCCATTCGATTCCAAAGACCCCCCTCCTTGAGTCCTAAGTAGAACCCGGATTCCTAAAACTGTTTTCAAATCATGACTTGGTCTTTCACAAGATTTGTAATAATCGAGTTCTCTAACAACAAGAATAGTGGTGGTAGTAGGTATCAGGATCAAACAATATTGATTCCAAAGAAAGAAATAACCGAAGAAAAATGACACCAAAGAAAATAAACGAAAAAGATATTTTGTCAAGAAAATTAGTACTTTGGAAATAAAAAAGGAATGACAAATTAAAGAGAAACTTTAATTATTGGAAATTAATTTGATCAATGGAATTCATTAAACAGCATGCGCTGTAAAAAGAGGCAGTAGCTTTTTTTAAGGTGCTTCTTTTTGCAGTGCAAAATCTGTAGATTTTAGATGCTTCTTCATCAAACACAACAAAAGATTTCCGATGCTACAAGATAGTTCACAACAGATTTTAGTTTCTTACATAATCTATAATGGCAAAATTCATTCACAATAAAAGAATTACAACCGTCATTGGGGCTCAGTTTTCTGGATTCAATTTCAGAATCAGTGTAAAAGTAACATGGCCAAGGACTTATTTCATTGGGTGTAAATGGATTGCCTACGCGCATTTATCAAATTGCAATTCTGACCAAGAACGATATTTGACTCCAGAAGCACGTGAAAAGGAATAATATTTAAAAAATACATTCCAGAGGGTGGCGTTGCGGTAACACGTGCGAGGATTCATTCGACACTTAGATTATCGGGTCACACGGTGTAAAGTTACATGGTGAGACCCAAGGATATACATTATTCGCTGAGCCTGTCAAGAAGTCTCGTATCTTATACTTCCAATAAGCGCATCTGTATTTTTCTTTCCATATGCCACCCACGAAAAAACATCATCCCTTAAAAGACCTCTTAACCTTATCGAAATTAACAGATTCAAACATAAAACAATAATCTTTACAAATCTTTAAAAATAGTAAAAACCGAGAAAAAAAAATCTTTTCCAAAAATGAAACGGAAAATTTTGAGAAATTTACAAAACAATCAAATATTAATAGAAAGAAGAATAGATTGCTGACCCCTAAATATTAATTCATTTGACTTTAGTCACCTTATTAATTTCGAAGCGGTTTATAGAAAGCAATTGGGGTCCTTGAAAGACCGTTGGAGTTCAAATCGTAACCTTTATATAGTGCAAGTCAATGGAAATATAAACCGTCATCATCAAGAGACTTATTGACCCCGGTTTTAGTTGACACGCGACTCACAAAGACCATGATCGCAATTGATGAAAGCAAAGTGACACAATACTAAAACTAAAACGCAATTTTTTTTTATAACAAATCCATATTTTACCATCAGATTATAATTCTGTTTTTTATAAAACAAAATCAAAATTGACATATGGAAATATAATTTAGTCGTAATTAAATATTGTAAATTGAAGTAAAAAAAAAGTATAATAAATCATTTGAAACAAAAAATGCCAATTAAATTTTGAGATGTATAGAGGCGACTTTATATAATAGAAATCGGAATCAAAGAGTTAGTGTACACGCCTCATAAGGAATAGGTTATTATTTACGTAGGCGTGCACAAAAATATGACGAAAATTCAGTCACCGCACGTGCCAATAACAAAAACCTATTCCAATATACTAATTTACATGGCAATCGATCATTGTAAATTTAAGAGGAATTTAATTTTGAAAACATCGAAATAATAACACATAAATATTTGTTCTTTTCGCTTGGTCCCTTTATGTAAAAATAAATAAAAATACCACTGTACTGCTGTAACGAAAACCGATTTTCTATTTAAAAAATCATTTCTGAATTCAAAAATTTGTTTCTGAAAATATTTTTATAAATAATTTTTCCAAGATTTCTTTTTATAGGTTAATGACATTGATATTTCAATATATCAAATTTTTTTTAATACAAAAACTCATAAAAAGAATCATGAAAAAAAATTATCAAGTCGATAAAAACTTCAAGGCAATTTTAAATATATATATTGTTGCATATTGTGTATATACTTAAAAACATAGCTTTACGAAATCCAAATATAAAATTACAATTTTCACGAAAAATAAATCGTAGTTTATAATTTTAAAACTCGTATGATTATAATTTAAAAGTCAAATTTTCAAATGGCATAAAATTAATTGGATCAATATTGAGAAAATTCTATTAAAAATAAAAAGCTTTCTAAATATTTAAGGGCCTTGCAATGATGCAAACATTTTTAAATTTCATCATTCTTCTATTGATTTGTTTTAATCACTGATGTGTGAAAAATATAATCAAAAATCATAAAATATTTTATGAAATGAACTTTTTAATTTGCCATAAAAAAAATCTCAATAATTTCATTTTAATGCAGATTTTCCATTTTCTTGAATCAATGATATTTTTTAACTATATTTAATCTTTATAAATGTAATTTTAGTAAATTATGTAAATCATACTAAATCTGTTTAGAGAAATAAACAAGGATTTAAACGCGTGTATATGTGTACAAAATAGAACAACAGAAAGGTCCAAAAGAGATTGTCATGATAAGACGCGCGCAGCACGGAAGCATATGTGGCACGAGCGAGGCGCCATTCAATTAAAGAAAATAAGAAAGTAAAAAAAAACGAAGAAGCAGAACAGCAAGGGGTAGAAATATGGGGGAACGGGAATTTTTTGAATGGGTCAAAACGTACGGGTGAGTAAAACCGGCATGTGTGTTAAAAAGAAGGGAACGCCAGGTGAACTCGCAACCCGTGAGAATCTGCAGCCAGTTCCTTTTCTTTAAGAGCTCTCGCACTGGGTCAAAGGGTCGGTCAAGTTTATTACCAACAACTATATATATACGTAAACCCGCATCCACATTGCATATTTAACATTCATGCAAAATTTATACATATATATATATTTATATACAATGAAGAAAATCTTGTTCAAGGAAGGTCGGATAGTGAAAGTAGAAGTAGGATAATGGCAATTGCATTAGCAGATGCGCATATGGATCATTTGGATTTATATTAGACCGCGTGTGAAGAATGAAAACTAGTAGTTGCAACATATTACTATAAACTCTTATTTTCCATAAGAAACGTAACTACAAGTACATATAAAATCAACTCTTGCAAAAGGCAATAACGCCCTTTGTTAGGAGCCGCGTGTATTTATGACTTCCAACAAAATAGTACTGCATTATTTTCTCCATAACAAGTAGATTTTAAATTAACCGATTTAAATATTCTAAAACAGCAAATTAATATAAAATCCTGAAAATAGGAAATTTATCTACCGCCAAAAATTCTTATAAAAAACTCCAAATAAGAAATAAAATATTCGAAAAAGTAGAACGCAATTAGTTACAACAGTTAACTCATCTATTTTCACAAATGCTTCTATTATATTCTTCTTTTTTTCTCTCATTCTGTTTTTCAAGTTAATTAAATATTTAAAAGCAATGGGTTATTGTAAAGAGGCACAAACAAAAGACACCTTTTTCTCCATTACACGTGGAAAATTTTGAAAATTTTCATCTGATGCAATTTCGATGGTTTGTTACATTTTTATATATATATATATATATATATATATATATATATTCCGGATATCTATATTGAATGTAAACACATCTTTCTTAAATCTATATACATTAAATGAAAAACATCAATATCGACCTTGATATATAAAAAATTTCATTAGGTATTTCTAAAGAAGGAAGCATTACGCAGAAGTTCCAAACAATTCCCATTTTATGGACAAATAATAAAGAATAATCCAAACATTAAAAAAAATGTGTTAAAATGTTAACAAGTGTTAATTTTTTTTTTTTTTTATTTCAAAAGAAGAATAAATATTTTCTTAGATAAATAACAAGAAAAGCAAACCAATACACCAGTAGTGCAGAAAAAACCAAAAGTAAACTACCGTCTCTTGAAAAAATGTTGAAAAAAAACAGAATGTACGGAGAAAAATGGGAAACAAAAATAAAATAATTTTTACAACTTCCAAAAGTTACTTTATATTTTTTTCCATGAAAAAATGACTTTAGAATTTATCAAATAGAAAAAAAACCCCATTAAGATGCAATTTGTAACTTTTGTTTTACACATGATAATGAATCATTTGCTCAACCCCTAATATTAAAAATGCACTTCGTATAATATTAGACTTGATTCTCACGGACTCGTGACCGTATCATCTCAAATTCAAACGCGCCCCTATTTTATATATACATGTTATACACCGCACCTTTAACATTTTTATAAGGACATATATAGCGTAAATTGACGCGTGCGAACCGACATAAAACGTCACGAGGGTTGATTATACTACACACCAGTGAAATTCATATAAGGGAGAGGGTATATATATATATATATACACATATCTTTATGGCACGAGCCAACGTGACATATGCTGTTTCAGAGGACAGCTGATGTACTAATAAGGTTCGCGCACGTGTCTATATAGTCTAATATCACCAACACGATATGGGAATAAAATAAAAACCATTTTGACTGAAAATGGTTAGGGAAAAATTTAATTTTCTGTCCGGAATATTGAATCAATAATTTCGTGTTTTATGTAGAAGTTATATATGTATTTTGATATTAGTATATACTAATACTGTAAAATAGTTGGAAGTAATATGAATTTCAATTAGTAAAAATTCTAATTTGAATTACCGATTCACTTTTTGCTTTTGAATTAGTTTTTATTAATTCAAAAAAAGTGAGTCACTAATTCAAATTAGTTAAAAATTTTTACTAATTCGAGCAATATTATGCTCGTGGGATTGTATTATTTCCGTCTCGCCAATAATAATATCAGCAAGGACTTGGAAAACGAAGAGGCGCGACATGTGTCTCTATAATAATGAAATTGGCGCCGTACGAGGAAAGGAGACTTAGAGGCCATTAGACTGATTACAACTAACCCCTTTAAAAACATTGATTCAATGATTACTTTTTCCTCCCTTTTTTTCTTTTGCCAATGATTTCGTCTTTATAAACATCTGATTTTAAACCAACAAAAAAAAAAATAAAAACAAAATATGCGATAACCTAAAATATTGAAAAGAAAAACAAAATTGTCAAGCAAATAAGAAAATGAAAGAATTTCTTCGAACATTGCGCTTTCTCGAAAGTTTTTTTTTTTTTTTTAATTGATCAGGCGGTGAAATTCGTTTGAAAACAACATTCGATGGGAAGTTCGTGATGGAATCATGATATATATAAGAAAACTGGATGCCTTTTGCGAAAAGTTTCGCAAAGCTCTCTTTGCTCTCGCGTAAAAGAGGATGCGTGTGGAAATGCGTTTTACCAATCGCCGATAGTGATTATGTCGAAGAATATATATATATATATATATCGTGACAAGCGAATTTCTACTATACAACGGAATGAAATTGTACCAGTTTTTCTTTGGTGCGGTACGCGTATATATAACTGCCGATAATAGCAACCTGATTCGTTTTGTAGAAATGGATAATTATAAAGAAGAAAGAAACCAATAAAAACTATGATCATTATCATCATCATTATCATCATCATTATCATCATCGTACATATGAGAAATAAATCGTGAATTTATCATTATCAATTTTTTTATTTGACAATTTTCAAATTAAAAAAATTATAAATTTCATTTTGATATATTTGACTAAATCATAATTTAGCTTTCGTGTTTTATATATAGGAAAAATTTATTACGATTAGCACGCTAGTCGAGTTGAATTTCCTGCAAGTTTGAGTCATATCCTTCTTCCTACGATTATTTTCGAGTCATGAAATCCGCGGCACGTGTTAATATTTTGCGACGCTGTACGCGCTCGTTCAAGTCGCACATAAAAGATAAATTTTAAGGAGTTATAAGTATACACACTGCGCACGTGTCTTTTAACAAAATGATAATTTTATTGTACAATTTCGTACATAAAAGTCTAATACAATTCGTTATTTAATATTTTTTTCAGACACTTGTGTCTTGTCAAGTAATATTGAATTAAATTTTTATTTTAGAATAAAATTTTGTAATTCCAAAAAAAAAATACAATAAAAAAAATGAAAATAAAGAGAATAAAAATTATTTTAAGGGTATAAAAATGATGAATTGTTGTTTCTACTTCTGTGCATTGAACTGTATATATACGTTATGTAAGAGTGGTAAAATATAAAGATTTAAAACCCCTAAAAGACACGTGTGCAGTATAAAACTGACTTTCGGTAAAAGAGAGAGAAGGACACGTGTCCATTCAGTTTAATATTCCAACTGTATCGTTTTAATGAACCTCTATTCAATGTACGAATCACGTGTCGCGGAGATTATAGATATTGATTTTTTCACCATACATTTACTATCTTCATTTGATCTTTTGTTGTATCTTGGCAAATTACTGTACTAATCTTTTCATCATTAATATATATTATATTTTGAAATAACACACCTTGATATTTATAATTTAATTTTAAAACCAAAAAAAAATTCTACCAATTTAAATAAAATAATTTTTTAAATAAAGAAAAATTAATGACAAAGATTTTTTTCTTTTTTGAAAAAACAAAAATTACTGTAATTTTAATTTTTGGAGCTATATTTAAACTCTTATTGTGGAAAATATACTCAAACTTATGGCATAAGTGCGGCAACGTGTATAATATAAGATCAACTTTATACTGGAGGTGTGTTCGTTAATTGGCACAGATCGACGATATCGACAGGTCATTTTGTGAGATCTACGATAGGCGTCACATACATTTTTCCCTATAAAACGCGACACGATCACGTCTCCTCTATATACCTACATCGAAAATGTTAATTGGAAAGTTCTACTAGTCTTTACTTGATATTTTTTTTTCAAAAAAAAAAAAAAAATTTCCTTTTTCAATTCACGTGACGTGAATATTTCTCATGTTAACACGTTGTAGTATATAAATAATCTCTGCTTAGAAATCAAAACTCAAACCGATCATATAAGATATTTTTTTTATACTTCGAGATATATATCTTGATAGAAGAAAAATTTAAATTAAAATTCTAGTTTGAGGTATGGAATACCTCGTTAATTAAATTCATAAATATATTGATATACAACTTAATCTTAAATCTGTATAAAGAAGACAAAATGAAGACATTAATCAGAATAATAAAAAGTCAGATGCTTATTATTAATAAAAAGAAAAGAAAAAATTATCAGAAACTGTATGATAAGAGATCTAATTATACCAGCATGTATTTATTTATCGACACAATTTTTTGTATATATCGAGACAATTTTATTCCATCGTGGGAAAGGACAAATCAAAAACCGGAATATATATTATATTATTAAGTTATTCATTTTCCAGAAATAAGGTTTTCCATTTTGCAACCCGTATAATATGAGAAATTAAAGTGTCACCAAGATAAATAGCTTGTATATTTATATGTATACCAAAAGCGTTAATAATGGTGTTATTCTCTTAATATAAACGTTAATTTTTTATTTATTTTTTTGCGCAATAAAAAACCTATAAAAATAAAAAGTTAAACGAATGAATCTATTATACAAAGGTGTTTTAAAAGCGATGCGTAAACACATAAAAAGCAAGTTCTTCGATATTTTTCAGAATAAATATATATATACACACAAAGAATAAAGGATTAACGGGGAAAAAAAATATAAGAGAAAAAAAAATAATAAAGAAATAAGGAAAAGAAGACGTCGTAAAATTACACGCGGTAGCCAGAGAGAAGAGGATGCGACGCGAGGAATACAAGACGAACGTAATTATTCGGTGCGAACGATGGTTAAGTGCCCCCAGAACTCAGGGAATAATAATAAGTAAGAAGATGGTATATAGTAGATTGGGTGGAGGAGATGAGAGAGACTGGAAGGAATAAGTCTCGGGAGAATCGAACAAGGATCAAACGAGTGGTAGCCATTGGAAGTGGCGGAAGAAATATAAAAAAAAGAAAAAAAAAGAATTCGAGAGATAAAGAAGAAGGAAGAACTTGAAAGATGTAATTCCCATACAGCATTTATATATATATATATATATAGCTTCGCCAAAATTAGTATCTCGAAGTGCGCATTCTGTGAGCACAGGGATGTAAAACATGCCGGATACCTCGAAAACTCGTTCTCATAACGATCACTATCGAAAACAGAGACGAAACTTAGTAACTTTTACGGTTCAGGATAAATTTTACGAGCAACGCTTATTCGCGGGTGATTAACTCATTTGCCGATTATTTAGACTCATCATCTGTCGAATATAATACCGAAAAAAAAATATAATTTTAATTTATGATTCTCGTCAAATGACAAATTTTATTATTTTTCTTTCTTTTCTTTTTATTCTGTTTTGCCCAATCTTAATTTCAGTTTTATCGAAAAAAATAATAAACAATAATAATAATAATAATAATAATAATAATAATAATAATAATGAAATTTCTAATAAATAATTTAGTTAAATACAAATTCAAAATCATATTACAGGAATTAAAAAGAAATTCAAATTATTTGAAATATTATTATTATAAAAAAAAAAAAATTTATAATTTCAAATTGATAACTTTAATCGTGGCTTATTTTGTTTATTTAATCTTAATTCGTGTATTATATTTATACATTCATTCATTACTAGACAAACATTCTAAAGCAAATACGGTAAATATTATTCGTATATAAATTTCGAAATACATCGATTTAATTATTATTCAAAAATATCAATAGTTATTATTATTTTTATTATTACTATTATTATTAATTTATTATCATTTTCTCAAAATATGAAAAAAAAATCCGAAATCATTGAGTACTATTCTAAAAAAATATAAATTTTTAAAAAATTGTTATACATACACTGGAAAAATTAAATTAAGAAAATCAATTTAATTATTTTGATTCAATATTTTCTTGATCCAAAAAAATTTTACTAGTTTGAAATATAAATTTTCCTGAATTAAGAAAATTAGTGAATTAAATACGGACTATTTATGATTTTATTGAATCAACAATATTTCAATCCACTAATTTTGTCCTAATTCAAAAAAAAAAATCGAACTAATACAATTTTCTTATATCAAGGAAATCAAATGCAAAGTACATTGATTTTCTTGATTCAATACTAGTTTTTTCCTATAGTCAAACCACAGGGAAATTTTTGTAAAGAAAATTCGAAAAATATCGATAATAATAATTCCATTAATCATGGGGGGGGGAATGTAAAATATAAGTTTATACGTGTACTATATGCCCCCCCTCAGCGATCACGATTGAGAGAAGTTTAACTTGTGCCCAGCACGCTCCTTCAGAGAAAAAGAGGTAGAAATTAAACCGAGGGCAATGAGGGAGCGAACGAGAAGAGGAATCGATAAGAAGGAAGAGAGAGAGATGTGTGCGTGGAAGCAAAAACAAGAAGGCGATCTAAGAGAGAAAGCAATATTGCGAATAAAAGAGTTAGATGAGAGAGAGAGAAGGAGAATTAAAACGAATAGCCATTTTACAGCTCGCGGGGGTAAAGAAAAGAAGAAACGATATAGATAAAACGTGCACGAGTTGTAGATATACAGGTTTTCTACGAGGAAGGCCCGATCCGCCCTTCCGTGAGTGCAAAAAAGGACGGAAGAGAGCAAGCAAGTGAGAGAGAGAGAGAAAGAAAAGGATTAGAAGAGAATACTCGTGGCTTGGCCGCGAGTAATCAACGAAGTAAAGGCGATCGGTTGGGTGCAAAGTGAACGAGGACAGAGGATCGGTGACGATGGCTTGGTGTGGGCGCGTGTCTGGCAGCTGCCGCTTACAGGTGGTGTGCTTGCTTGGGAACCAAGCTCTACAGAACGTTCCCACGGAAGGCCCTACCCCCACTTTGGGCCTCAATAACACGTCTCTCTCCACCGTCACCCTTACCCATGTGCTATATAAGCACGTCGCTCCACTGCCAGCAATTCATAATCACTCTGACTCTCGTACAGTGGTGAACGGTTAGCCGATACTCGTCACAGAGACTCGAGCACGCCTTCTCTCTCTTTCTAAAGAAACAAAAAAAAGTGTTAAACATTTTTTTCAAAAAATCGGAGTTTGTGTAAAACTGTGTAGTTCTCTTCACATTTCTCAAGTGTGAAATTTTTGGATTTAACATGCAAATGCACGAGCAAATCATGATTGTCGATGGACAAGAACAACCAATCTCCAGAACTTATCAATACCGCAAGGTAGGTTTCACTCTCAAATTCAATTACAAAAAAACCTAATTTTCAAAAAAAAAAACCCAAAAAATTGTCATAATATCCTTTTTCTAAAAAAATTGTTCTTTTTCTAATTACAGGTGATGAAACCAATGTTGGAACGTAAACGAAGAGCGAGAATCAATCGTTGTTTGGATGAATTGAAAGATTTAATGGTGACAGCGTTGGCGGGCGACGGTGAAAATGTGGCAAAATTGGAAAAGGCTGATATTCTTGAATTGACAGTACGTCATCTTCATAAATTACAAAGACAACAGAGATTATCAGCGAATCCAGTGATTGATGCTGATCGTTTTCGCGCGGGTTATACACATTGTGCTAATGAAGTGAGCCGTTGTTTGGCAGCGACGCCCGGCGTTGATGTTGCATTGGGTACAAAATTAATGACACATCTTGGACATAAATTGAATTCAATGGATAAAACAGGACCATTGACAATTCATGTAGCAGCACCACAAACATCATCATCATCATCAATTTCTGATAGTTCCGATGAATATTCAATGCCATTGACACCAGCATCAAGTCAACCATCGCCAGCAAGATCCGATATTGAAGTTGCCTCCTCACAAACACAACATCATCACCATCATCATCATCAGGGTCTTCTTCGAGTTGTTAAACCTATTGAACCAGTTTGGCGACCTTGGTAAATCTCTATTTTCGAAAAAAAACATTCCCTGAATAAATTGGGATTTGTTGCAATTTACAAGGAATCAAGAAGAAGAAGAAGATTCCAGTGAGGCAATTTTAAGTCTGTGATTTGATAAAGTGTTGGTGAATTTCAAATCAAAATTTTAGAAAGGATCGTTAAAAAAACGTTTCAGTGTTAAAAAAAAAGAGTTAATCTTTGAGTAGTTTATAAGTAGAATTTGCTCAAGGACACTTGCGGTGAAATAAAAAAAAATAGTTTTGTTTTGGTTTTTTTCATCATCGCACGTAGAATATTTTGTATACCCAGATCTCGACACGTGTAACACGCGTCCACGCATTATAAGTGGGGTAAAGCTTTAATTTACGCGACAGTTAGGTTTTATCTATTGTTTATTTCATATATATATAAATTTATTTACTTTTATTGAGGATTTATTTTTTCTTAGCGCAGAATTTGTCGCGCTCCGAATTCCTTCATTGTAATACCAAACATAAGATTTTTCTCTTTACATTCTCATCATCATAATGAGAAAGTATTATTGTAATAATTAAATCCAATGGATTAAATTTTAAAAGCGCGACATGTTTTCATTATAGCTAGAACGTTGTTATCCCTCTCCTCGGTCAACTCGACGAATTATTGTCAAATATGTAAAAAAGAAATTTCAATTTCTTTTATGTTTTTAATTGTGAAAAAAATGACCGAACGGAGATCATGTGATAGAGAAACATGTACCTGTGATATTTACTTGTAGTGTACATAGTAAATGGTACAAGATTTTTTAATAAAAAACAAAATAATACAACATATATCTGTCTTTGTCAATGTGTTCCATCCTTTCATTTCTCTTTAGTATTATTATTGAAAAAAAAATAAAATAATTTTTTCAAAAGTTAAAATTTTTGTTTAATAAAAACAAAGTAAATGTTCAAATATAAAAATAATTACATACAGAAAAAGAAATATTTCTTTATAAAAAAAATTAAATTCAACTTAAGTAAATATTTAAACAATAAAAAGTAATTTCGTATTTGAAATTTAAAAATTTTAATTATTGGGAAATAAAGTTTATAATTTTAGACACAATTGCGTATCGTCATAGTTTTCCAAAAATAAAAACAAATATTCAACTTATCGAATCGTGTTTAATACACGTTATCGTTTTGAAAAGTTAGAAATTTCTATAAATGTTATGATACGAGTCGATAACATTTTGACCTTTTTTTAAAATAAATAAATTAAAAAAAAAGTTGTCCGAAATTAATTCAAAGTCATATACAATTAATAAATAAGGAAGTCATTATAATTAAACTGATAAAAAAAATGTGTTAATAAAAAACACTCACTCAAGTTCAGCTTTAGATTTTGTTTCCAAGTTTCCAGCTTCACGCAATCACTTCCTTGGCACTTGCACAATATTTCACACCTAAAAAAGAATTCAAATTTTTACACAAGAAATTAAATAATAAATTATTTTATTTATAATATTTTATAACCATATTTTACTTCAACAATTTTTATAACACTAAATTTTTTAGCTAAATATTTTAAAATATCCAAATTTAGAGGTTATTTTTAAAATAAATAAATAATTTTCAAGAATAAATTGGAGAAGAAGTCTAATCTAATTTTTAATTAATTGCGTATAGCGAGTGGTCCATTTGACTTACTGACACTGTATCACAGTTTAAAACTGGTGTGTCACTTAATTGTATCACCCCTTTAACAAAAGTAATTCCGTTGGCACCAATTCATTTGTCAATGAGTATAGGTGATCAACGATCAAAAGAAAGTAATAATAGATCAATTTCCAGATTATAATTTTTATTTACAGAATGATTAAAATAGAATTTGAATTCGAATGTATATTTTTTGCTAAACAGAATGATTAATTCAAACAAAAAATTTCGTCAAAAAATGCTTGAGGAAAGTAAATTTGTCGTAATATTTACCATAACATTGATTTTGTTATTTAAAAATCAGTATTTTTTTAATTAATAATTAAACCATTGATACACAATTAGTAGCTTTAGTATAATAATAAAAAATCAATTATATTGAAAAGAGACAAAGAAATCAGATTAGATTCTATAACACTTAACAATTAAGCAATTACTTCTGATCACTTACCAATACTGATACATAACCTAATTAATCTATTCGAAGTTAATAATTTTCATTTTCTACAAACACTGTCATAATGTAATTAATTTAAACGAAAAAATTAAGAACTATTTTAATGTAAAGAAAAATGTTAGATAACACCCTAACCTAAAATTCGTGCAAAAATTTCAACTCACCCCATTTTACAAAACTTCACTTTTATTTTCAAAACTTTTTCTCCATCAACAAACGCATAAAATAATAACATCTTCAACACTATTAAACTTTTCAAGAAGACTCACAATTAACAGAAACTTCTTCTAAATTGGCAATATTATGCGACAAGCAAACACACAAAAAAGGCGCAATTTCACCAAGAGGGTGAATGACCCGAAATCGAAAAGAAAATACGTTATGATAAGGGGAGGGGGAAATTTCACGAACGTTTGTTCCTAAATCTCTTTTGACATGAAACCCACATATTTTGCTAATTAATATTTTAATAATAATAAAGAGATATAATTGTTAAATAATAAATTATTAAATTATCAATAAAATAAATACGCACATTAAAACAAATACGGGTACACATCATATGTATATAGGTATACATATATGTATACAGATAGAACTTTAGAACTACATTACCTGATGTATTGCTTCCATCAAACTATTAAAACTTTTTTTCCAATTAATTCCACAGGAAAAATATGTAAAATTTTTATTACTCTCATTATTTACTGGAAACATTAATCAACGATCTAAAAATCATTATAATGCCGCGGCACACGTGTTGCATAAATACCATATATGACAACAAAGATGAAAATGCGGTCAGAATTTTTTCAATAATGATTATTCACTCAATATAAACACATCCGATGATACTTTAGAGTGTAGAAATTAACGAGAACAATAAGAAAATTTGTTTTAAAATTGTTTTTACTCACTTTTCCAACAACAAAACCGCCAATCAGCTGTACCACATGTCACGACAGGTGCTCACTTGCGCCACGTCCATGTTGCGAATGTTTTCGATACTAACTTTTTCGAGTTCAGTCGATATCGTTTAAAAATATTCCCGCGCTTCATTGTATTGAGCGGAATTTAATTTAATAAAATGGGATATTGTTTAAAGGGCAAATAGAAAAGAAATACAAGTTAAATATAATTTTATGAAAATTTGTTAATTTAATACGTTTATTTGTCTGTAAATAAGTTTAGTCTTTCGAAAAATTTGCATTGATTGTAATGAAATTGATTTTTTTAATGCATGGATGGTGCCATCTGTTTGGAACTGATGAAAGTATCTCGTATTAGTCGATTTGAATTTAAAATTCAAATTTTACAATTTTAAAAACGAATAAATAAACAAATTAATAAATTATAAGTTAACAATAATAATATTTGATTAAATAAAACTGAATAAAGTGAATATTACAAATTGGTAATTAAATATTTAATTATATATGAACTTTATTGATTAAATTATGTGCTTTTTGTTAGGATTTATTTTCTGTTTACTGAGTTGTCATGTCAACCGTTATTTCTATTAAAAAAAAAGAACTGCAAAGTGATTGTATTGTCACGTTTTATTTCACAAGTGTCAAAAATAATTGTAAATTATTTTTTTAAGTGTATATTATTGTTTCTATAAATTAGAAAGGAAACATTTTTTATTTTAAACATTGAAAATGTTTTCTACTGTTTACACAAAACCAGGAGATCAATTAAATCGGGTATATTTATGTTCAAGACATTAACTGATAAAAACAATCTTTTTTTAATTAAAATTTTTTTTTGGAAATAGATTCATGATAGACCGTTGGCTCTGATTGCTTCAAAAAAAGCCTATGATCATTTTGTCGATTATACAACCGAAAAACACAGAATGGCTATTCTTGCCGAAAAAGAGGTAAAAAGATTAACGGAAATTAAAAAAGCCACTTATGAAATGTCCAAAACTTGGGATAATACAATTGAGGTATTTATTAATTATTAAGAAAAAAATACTTTTTTAATATAATTGCATAATTAAAATAATTAACAATTTTTATTAATTATTACCTATTTAAATTAATTTTTATACTTAATTTTATTCAAAAATTTTTTTGTCAGCATAATTAGAAAATTATAAGTGAATTTAAAAATTTTGTTTTAAAAAAAATTAATTAAAAATAAATGTATACAAATTTTTAGAATATAAAAAAGAAAAAAGAAGAAGAATTATTGGCTAAAAATAAAAAAGAAGAAGTTGATAAAATTCAGTTTATGGAGGAAATGGCGGCAAAAAAAGCAGCAGAACATGCAGAAATAATTAATGAAGCTAAAAAATTAATACTTTATACAAAACCTCAATGTAGACTTATTAACAGAGCGCTTCTTACATCAGAGGTTGAATATTTCAATTATTTTCATTATTATCATTATTATAATTATAATAATAATAATTATTATTATTATTTTCCAGTGTCTCAGAGAATTAGATGAACAGCTTGAATTTCAAAAAAATTTAAAGCTCCTCGAGAAGGAAGAAAAAAATGAAACCTCAGAGATGATAAAACAGGAAATTAAAAAACATGAAGAAGAAGAAAGAAAAAAAGCTGAAGAATTAATGATGAAAAATAAAATCTACGCAGATGAACTAAAAAAACAGTGAGTGTGAATAAAAATTTAAAAATGTATTTTTAAAACAGAAGAAAATTTTTTAATTCATAAATTAGTAGTAGAAATTAAGTTTTTTTAAAAGAAAATCATATTTTTAGAATCCATAGAAATAAATGTATTTCAAAACGAGAAGAGGAAATTCAAAAAGAAACAGCAAAACAGGAATTATCAAACATAGCAAGAAAAATTGAAATGGAAAAAAATCTGGAAATTGAAGAAGTAAATTTTTTAATTATTGTTTAAAATTTAGAAATTTCGTTAATTAAAAATTAAATTTTATATTTAATAATAAAATAATATTTTTTTTAATTAAAGTACAATATTAATTGAAATATTATAGTGAAAAGAAAATAAGACAGAATTCCAGACAAAAAATATAAAATTCAATTTATTTTAGTTGGAATTAAAGAAAAAAAAATTACGAGAACAATTTCTAAAAGCGCTTGAGGATAAACGGAAACACGAACTAAAAGTTAAGCGCGATGAGAAATTCGAGGAACAAGCAATGGCTGTTTATAATAAAGGAAAACAACAAATAGAAAGTAAATTAAATCATCAAATAAAAAAAGAAAAAGAAGAAAGAATTCGTCGTTCCGAATATTTAGGTGAAAAAAAAATTATTCACTAAACATTTCAATTTTTTTTTTTTTTTTAAAGAAAAAATAGAAAATTTGTTTTTTTTTCATATTAGCAAAGAAATGCGCAGCTATTGCAAATTCGCGTGTCGCAGAGGAAGAAATAATATTAAAGAAGGCATTGGAGAAAAAGGAAATTGAGGAAAATGAGAAAAAAGTGGCACGCAAACAATATGAGGAAAAATTACGAGTGGAAATGGAAAAATATCGACAGGAACTCGCTATTTTGTTGGAAAATCAGAAAAAAGAGGATGAGAAATTTAAAGCATGGGAAATAAAACAGAGACTCGAGAGGGACAAATTCGACAAGAATATTAAAGCCCAGGATTACGAAAGGGAAAAATTGAAAAAACAAAAAATGGCCAAAACACTTCGGAAGCAAATTGTATGTAATTTCTTTATATTGTAATTATTAAAAAAAAAAAAATATTTTAATTATTTTATTTGTATTTTGTTTTAATTTTTAAAATTTATTTTCTATTTTTTATAGGCGCTAAAAGAAATTGAACAAAAACGAATTGAAGAATTGGACAATAAAAATGATATAACAAGAGAAATAATTGAGAAAACTAATGAGAAGATTCTTCGCTATGGAGAAGAAGTTCTCAAAGAATCTGATGGTGTTAGACCTCTTTTTCCAATTATTAAAGTTCTACAGGTAATTAATTTTATTTTGATAAAGGATATTAAATTTTATATTTTTAAATTTTATTTTTCTTCTCTTTACAGCAATTTAAAAATGAAGTGAGACCAAAATCACAAAATTCGCCAGCCAGAACCAAATAATTCAAATGAGAAGAAAAATAAGTATTCTTTTTGTATCGAAATTCATATAAAAAAAAATGTCTTACAAACGATAAAACAATGATTAATTAAAAAATATATTTACAATTTTTGGGAAATTTTTAAATACACTTTTTTTATAACAAAAAAAAGATTTATTTTACATTTTTGAAGATTTACCTTTGCGTAACAAAAGTCCCAATTTTAGAAAATACTGTAAAAAAAGGATTTATTAATTTTTTTTTAAATTTGTTAATATTTAAATAAATTTGCATTTTTAATTGTGATATACGTACTTTGAAAATATTTATTATTACATTGAGTCCACCTGTATTGCGATTCAATTTTCGTACGACTTGAATTTTTGTTTTTGTCGTTTTTTGCGCTTCACAGAGAATTCTATCTCTTATTTTTTCGATTTTATTTTTATCATCTTGCGATAGAAAGGTCTTAACATCCGGACCCTCCGGCAAACCATCCACAGGAATTTCTTTCTTTCCTTTATCTATTTTTAAATTTAAGACCAATTTGTCGACAATATCGAGCAATTCTTTAATTTCTGTCTCTTGTTTCTCTATTGTCTGTCGATTCTTTAAATTCTATGCACGCATTATGAAATTATTAAAATTAACAATTTAATATTAATTTCAAATATTGACAAAAAAAAATTGAGAATTTTGACAAATCTAAAAAAGGGAAAAAAATTTACTTCCACATTGAGTCTTTCATTTTGAATTTCCACTTGCTTTAAATAATTTAATTCTTTACACATATTTCGATATTTTTCACGATCCGTTGGATTCACTAAATCAAGATTATGACCATTTTTATCCACGATTGCCATATATGATACTTTTATTTCTTCCAATTCAGACACAATTGCTTTCAATTTTTCTGCTTCCTTGCGATCCACGTCCGACTGAGCGGCTCTCAATTTCAAAAGTTTTATATCTTCATCCATTGAAAGGTACTCAGTTAGCTGTAACAATTTTTTTTTCTTTTTTATAAACGAAAATTGAAAATTTTTAAAAATATATTAATTTTTTTTCGATGAAAATATAAATTTATTTTTGTGGAGGAAAAAAATCAACCTTCAATCGAAGTTGATCGCGTTCCTCGACAATTTTTGTTATCGATTCACCGCAGACTCTCAATACTGATGGACCATCTTTAACAATTTTATCAAGTTGCATTCTCAATTGATCTTTGTGCGTTGATGTTTCTTTTAATTCATTCAATAATTCTTCAGTTTTATTATTTCGTCGCAAATTTCTCAATTCACGTTCCATTTGTAAACAATTTTCTACAAGGACATTGATCTGTTTTTTTAAATCTTCCCGCTCGATAATCATTTTATCATAATCTTGTAATTTTTGCGTCAATTCTATATTGATAATTTTTTTTTGTATTTTTTTTAATTAAAAAATTTTTCTCAAATTTGGAAAAAAAAATTGCTTTTTCAAACCTGTATTCTCCGCACAGAGCTGAGAATATTCATTTTTAAATCGACCCTTTTCATCTTTTGTCATTGTAATTAGCGATAATTCTCCCTTTTCTACTAATTCCATTATTTTCACATGCGTCTCTAGACCGGGTTTGATTCTATTCAAATCGAACTCTGCAATCTGGAAAAAAATAAATGTGAATTTGCGAAAATTCATTTGTAATATACTAATTATTTATTTATAAAAATATAATTTATTTATCTAAACAAAATTTTTTTATTTATATTTATTTAGAAAATTAAGAGTTAGATTAATTAATTAAATTATTACCTTTGATGAAACAGTGTCCTGTAAAAATTCGGCGGTTCCCTTCAAATTTTTTCGTTTTTCCCTTAATTTCACAATATCATCGTTCAATTGAAGTTTTTCTTTCTCCAACATTATTAAATGTCCGTACAATTGTCGTTGGCTTGACGGTAATGAATAAACACGTTCAATCAAATGAATTCGTTCATCTTCAATTAATCCAATTCGTTTTAATTGAATTCGCAGAGATTCTAAACTTTGAAACAATTGTTGCGTTCCTTGCAATAATCTATTTTCATATGTTTCCTAAAATAAAATTCATACAGCAAATTTTATTATTATTTTTTTAATTATCGCAAATCCTATAACATATATATCTCCATATTTTTTATTAATTAAAAAATATACATGAATCTTATACTGGTAAAGATCGATGGCAGAATTATTTCCTTTACCGCATGTCAAGTCACATTCCATTGTTGTTACCAATTTTTTCTGTTAGAATAAATTTTTTAATTAAAATTCAAAATGAAAAAAAAATTGACAATTTTTAATTAATTTTTTTTATTAAATTTAAAAATTTTTTTTAGTTATAATTTATTGTAATAACAATTTAGATAAATGAATAAAATAAATTAAACCTGCTGTTTAATTAATCTTTCTAATCTCATGAGGGTTTTTAATATATCTTCTCGCATTAAAGTTTGTTCGGATGGAAAATTATTTTTCTGTTTAAATCTTTCTAGGGCCATTGAGAGACTTTCATTATCATAAAAACCATCCGTTTCTTGACACTAATGGAAATTTTTTAATTTTAGATAGAATTTCTGAATAAAAATTACAATAATAAATAAAATATGAAAAAAATCTATTTTTTAAATATTCTCAAAAAAAGCTCACTGTATTCTTGAATGACGTCAACATATCTTCTTTGATTGACATTTTCAAAAAAAAATACAACTGCTCACGTTGACAGCATAATAATTTTTTTAAATTTAGTATATATTCATCTTTTTTCATTAATAATGTTTGCAAACGTTCATTCGAATTTAAACATTGTAAAGAAACTTTTTCCGACAATGGTTCCTTGAGCAAAAAAAATTTTCAATTCCCTTATTAATTATATTCAAATCTAAATTTATTTTACATTAACTTTTATTTATCATAATATTTCATATACTTGAATAAAAGGACTGGAATTTGGCTCAGCACGACAAAGTATTTTTGATTCCTTAGAAAGTAATTTCTTTTCAGATGATGATGATGATGATGATTCTTCATCATCTTCATTTTCTTCTATGGAGGATTTTTTTTTTAAAATAACTTCATATTCATCTCGTGTACCAATGGAATCAACAAATTCTTCTGAATCACTACTCGAAGTCGAACTATAATCATCTAAAGATGTCCAAAACATTTTTTCTAAAAAAAAGGAAACTATGAATTTTTTTTTTGAAAAAAAAATCTTAATTAAAAACAAAAAACTTTTTAATTGACATGTCATTTAAATTATGACAGCGATCTTTTTTTATTTTTTAAATCACAAGTTGAATTTTAGTAAACAAAATTTTTATTCCTTTTTCCCTTTAATTTAAACATTTTTCTATAAAGAAAATTAATCAAATAAAAAATTAAACGCCATTTTAAAATTGACAAATGAGAATCGAATTAATATTTATGTTTTTATGTGATTAGAATTAAGTTAGGTTAAATAAATATTATAATTAATTTCATTAGTTAATTAATATTTAACAAGTAAAATTATGTCTGATCAATCGAAAGAAAATAAATCAAAATCTCTTCCGCCTTTTATAAACTTTCTTAATGCTGGATTATCCGGGTAATTGTATAAATTAAATAATTACTTGTAAATCATTTTCTTTTCCAAATCTTATTTCATTAAATTTGTTTTAATTAATTAATTTAATTAAATTAAAAAAAAAAATTTTTTTTTAACTTTTGTAGTATATGTGCAACTTGTGTGGTACATCCCACTGATGTGGTTAAAAATCGAATGCAAATCAGTACGCAAACAATTTCGATACGAAAAACTTTTTTACATATTCTTCGTAATGAGAGAATAATTAATTTTTATGATGGCTTATCTGCTAGTTTGGTGAGACAATCAACTTATACTACAACTCGATTGGGCGTTTACAATCAGCTTCAAGATAGTTGGAGGTTTGGTGAAATAAAAAATTATTATTAAAATAATTTAATTTACTTGAAATTGAAAATGTAATTTTAATTTTTTATAGAGAAAATTACACGAGTAAGCCAAATTTTTTTATTTTATCTACAATGGCTGCAATAGCTGGTGGATCTGGTGCTTTTATTGGAACTCCAGCTGATCTTGCATTAGTGAGAATGACCACCGATGGACGACTACCTCCAGGTATAATATTAAAATTTAATAAAATTAATTTTAAAAAAATAATTTTAAGCAAAAAATAAAATTCTATTAAAATATCAAAATTGAAAAAGAAAAACAATTATTTTAGATCAGAGAAGAAATTATAAAAATGTGGTAGATGCATTTATAAGAGTGGCGAAGGAAGAGGGAATAATAAATTTATGGAGAGGAAGTGTCGCAACAATGGGAAGAGCTGTTATTGTTAATATTTCACAATTAGCTACTTACAGTCAAACAAAAGTTCTAATTAATTCCGAATGTATGTATTTAATTATTTAATAATCAAATAAAAAAAAATTCCATTGTATTTTTTTTTTATTAATTTTTCTTCTTTTTATTATTAATTTTTATATTAGTAAACGTGTCAGAGGGATTTTTACTTCACGTGTACTCGGCAATGGTTTCCGGTTTGGTTACTTCGTTTAATTCAATGCCATTTGACATTGCAAAAACACGGTAAATTTAGTTAAAACCAATAAATAATTATTATTAATAAATAATTAATTAAAAATTGAAATAATTAATATTTGTGTTTTTTTTACTTGATGTATTTATAGGATACAGAATTTAAAAGATGTTAAAAAACCACCGACAATGTTAAAAGTTATCATAAATATTGCAAAAAATGAAGGGATAATGGCCCTTTGGAAAGGATTTGTGCCGACTTATTGCAGAATAGGACCTCATACGATAATTACTTTTGTATGTAATGAACAATTTGCTAATATTTACAGAACTCATTTTTCTAAATAATTTCTCATTGAAAACAAAAAAAAAAAATAAATTTTTTTATATATTAATTTTTTAAATTACAAATTCAAAATAAATAATTATTTAATTGTTGCGAATATATTTTAAAAGATTGTACTGTTAATTGAGTAAAATGTAATTAAAAAAGACATTTAATTATTTAATAAATAAATTATTATTATTAATAAATTATTTAATTATTAATAAATTCAATAAAATTTAGTTTATATTTTACAGATAATTATATTATTTTTACTATTCTTGACATTATTTCTTAATAGAAGACTCAAAAAAATTTTCTTTGCATAAGAAATTTTTCTCGTTGAAAAAAGTCTTTTGGGAATAAAGAAATACATTGAGAATAAATTGCATTTTTTTCAAGATATTTTTTTCTTGTGATAACATCTATTTTATCATTAAATTAATTCCCCGGAGATTATTATATTTTTTTTTGTAAATTTCTCTATTTCTAAGAAAACTGAGATGTTCCATTAATAAATATAAAAGAATCTTGTTATTTTCATTCTCAATATAATATAACTGAATCCACATATTTATATAATGTTATGTTATTTTTAATAAATAATCATTATTATTTTGCATTATTATTACATAAGAATTTATAAAAAATAAAGAATTGTTTTCTATTTATAATTATAATAGATAAATAAATATTTTCTTGTAACAGAAATTTTAAATATTTGAATTTATACGCGCCTAAAGTCGAGCGTCACGTGATTAGATCCAACCTAACCTTGCAATTATCGACAGGACAGACGTTGTTTTCAATTGTTGTTCGGCGTGTTTGTTTTGTGTTTTTATTAATTTTTTGCTATATTTTGCATTGTAATTTAATGCAAACAATCTATATTACCTTCGAAAATCAAAGGTAAGTGAAAATTAATTCAAATTTTACTATTGTTTATTTACATTATGGATTGTCTTCATTTTTTCATTAAACAGCGATTTCCTAACCTTTGAAAACATTTTTTCCACTTTTTTAAAATATAAATTCCTATATTGCATATTTAAATAATTTTTTTCGTTATATTTAAGAATATTTGCATTTTCAATTTGTGTTTTTGTTTGTTATTTCGTTAAAATCGACACTGGAAAAAGTTGTAAAATTTTTTTCTATTTCGTTTTGATTAAGTTTTTTTGTTTAGAAAATATATATTTTTTGTAATGTAACAAAACAAAAATGTGGTAATGTTCCAATGTAAATTTATCTATATTGAAAATGTAAATTTATAAAAACTTTAGAAAATAAGGTTATGTCGATACATATATATATTTATTTTAAATAATATATGTTGATATTTTTAATAATAATTGTTTTTTCTATTTCTTTAGATAAAAATGTCTGACGACGAGGAAATTTATGTTAAAAAACAAAAAATTGTTCATTATGGCTCATTGGAGGAGACTGAACGAGCGAGAATTGCAGCAGCGACAGCAGCCGCAGACGATGGTTCTGATGATGAAAAAGATGATTCAACAACAAATGAAAATACAAATATTACATTGTCAGCTGGAAATGTACATATATCAACTGAATATATGGAATTGGAGGATGAAATGTCAAAAGATCGACAAGCACTTCTTGAGGAATTTGAACGTCGTAAAAAAGCGCGACAAATTAATGTTTCAACAGACGATTCAGAGGTGAAAAAGAATCTTCGACATTTAGGCGAACCAATTTGTTTATTTGGCGAGGGACCCGCTGAAAGACGTGCAAGATTAAGGGAACTATTGGCCAGTCTCGGCGAAGATGCAATTAAAAAGAAACACGATGACGAGGAAAAACCATCGCAACTCGTTGAAAAAGATACAGAAACTTGGTATCACGAGGGGCCCGATTCACTTCAAATTGCCCGTCAATGGATTGCATGTAATTCGCATTTATTTTCTTTATTTAAATATAAATGAAATATCTGAAAACGTTTTTGTTATTTTGTTTTAATTTTCAGCTTATTCATTGCCGAGAGCAAGGGCGAGACTCGATAATGCTAGACAGGAATTGGAACTTCCCGGTGCAACACGTACGGCTCGACGTCAGGAATTATTGAAAAAATTACAAGCGTTGAGCATTTATTGTTCGCAAATTGGCGATACAAGACCAATTTCCTATTGTCAATTTAGTCCAAATTCAAAAATTCTTGCCACAGCTTCCTGGTCGGGAAGTTGTAATTTATGGTCTGTACCAGAGTGTAATCATTTGCGAACATTGAAAGGTCATAATTGTAATGTTGGATGTATTGTTTTTCATCCAAAAGCAACGATTGAGGATGATCCACTTGGCAACGAAAGTGAACATGTTTGTGTATTGGCCAGTTGTGCATCTGATGGTAAATTTCAATTCTAATTTTGTGAATTAGAATAATTTTCAATTTAATTGAGAGGAATTTTTTTTTGTCGTACAGGTACTGTTAAATTGTGGGGAGGTGGAACTGGAGAGAAACCATTAGCTGAAGTTGAGGGTCATGAACCATTTCGAGTTTCAAGAATAGCATTTCATCCATCGGGAAGATTTCTCGGCACTTGTTGTTATGATTCCTCATGGAGACTTTGGGATTTGGAACAACAAGCGGAAGTTTTACATCAAGAGGGACACGCGAAACCTGTTCATTGTATCAGGCAAGTATTCAAATAATTAATATTCTCGAAAAATTATTTATTTGATTGATTTTTTTTTCCAGTTTTCAATCTGACGGAAGTGTTGTGGCAACTGGCGGTCAAGATTCATTTGGCAGAGTATGGGATTTACGAACCGGTAGGTGTATAATGTTTATGGAGGGTCATTTAAAATCAATATTTGGAATAGACTTCTCGCCAAATGGTTTTCATGTGGCCACTGGAAGTGAGGATAATACATGTAAAATTTGGGATCTTCGTAAACGTTCGTGCATTTATACAATTCCTGCGCACACAAGTTTATTGTCTGATGTGAAATATCAAAAAGTCGAGGGACAATATCTAGTCACTAGCTCATATGATGGTACGGCGAAAATATGGTCCAACAAAACATGGCAACCATTAAAAACATTACCAGGACATGATGGAAAAGTAATGTCCGCTGATGTATCAACGGATAATCAATTCATCGCCACAAGTTCATTTGATAGGACTTTTAAATTATGGGCACCGGAAGCAGTGTAAATTTTTTTTCGAGAAACAGACAGTATTTTCTAGACGAAAATTTCTTTTAAATATTTTTTTTTTTAAAAATGGTGATCACTTTTTTTTGTGTCTGAATTCGCGAATTATTTTTCTTTTTTTAGCGGGAAAACAGTGAATAAATTGAAATACGGGAATTTCAGAAAAAAAATAATCGAATTGTAAATAATGGACATTTTTTTTGCATTTTGAGTGGAGAAAAACAAAAAGAATATACGCTACTGATTTATTTATATCGGAGGTCATTCAACGGAAAGCTGATATATCATTTATTTGCAATAAAACTGGGCGCAGATTCAGTTGTAATCTACTTGCGTCAATCCATGATTATTTTTAAACTTTTCACACTTATATATACTTTTTTTCTGAATAATGGTTTTGATTTATAATTTATTATTCATTGTTTGACCGCATTTTTTCTACTTTAAATTTAAGTTTTACGTATTTAAAAATATTTAGACAAAATTAAAGTATTAAATATTAAAGAATTATGGAAAAAAAATTAGGACAAAAATTGAACGTAACCTTCAATAAATACACGCGGAATCTTCCATTTATATTATAGTGTCGATTAGTTTAATTGCACCGGTTACATCATGAGGAAGTGTTGTTCAGATTAAATGCTTTACTTGAACTTACGTACAATTTGATGCATCAATATTATTATTTTTTTTTATTTAAGGGAGATTAGCAGAGCTTCATTTGTCAAGGCAAAAGTAGATAAAAGTGCAATTTTCTTATTGTTGATTAAAATTTATTCATTTCTAATTTGAATATTTGCCTCTTTCTTTTAAATTATTAAATAATTTGTTTATTTTTATTTAATAGTTAAATTAAAAAACAATTTTTTTCAATAATAATTGCACGGTAATTCGCGAGCGTCAATTAAAATTTTGCTTATGGAGCCTCGTTAAATATTTATAAAGCTTTGATCTAAGAAAAATGTACTTAAGCAAATTTTTTATTCCAAGGCATTGGAAAATAATAGACGAAACTACTACCGCGAAGAAGTGTTTTTGAGAAAAAGGATAGAGAGTGGTCGAGTGGAACAATTGAAAGGCGGGAGGATTCAGTTTTCAACGCGCGCGCGGGGGAGTTTCTCATTTGAAAAGAGGAGTAAACTTTGGAAAATCCCAACGGGTTTTCTATACTCATGGAACATTGGACTGCGAGAGTTGACTGCATGAGAATTTCAGCTTCGCAAGCGGAGTAATGAGCTTTCTAAAGTTTTCAAAGTAGTACAAAGCTATACAGGTTCTTCGATTCCATGCAGTTGGTACTTACGTTTCTTTGATGTTATTTCATAGTCCACTTACTCTTCTGATATTAGCAAAAACCATATAATCCTCTATATTCATCTCTCACCCGAAGCTTTATAATGAATCAAACGCTGACTTTTTTTTTTTGTTGGAAAAAAAAACTAAATCATTTATTCTTTTATTTAATAAGTTATGAGGGAGGGCTTTCTTCGAATTATAGCTTATTAAAAAAATAGTCATTTTATTTGAGCGTGCGGTCAATTTCTTTGAAAGGTTCTTTTGATAAAAAATATTGGATACGTTTTTTCTGAAACGAATTTTTTTTTATATATATTATTATAATTGTCATATAATTAAATGTCAATATTTATAGAAAATTTGTACTCGAGACACGATATTTTTTCAAAATTACAGACCAGAAGAGAGAGAAAGTTAGAAGGAAAAAAAAGAAGAGAGAATGATGAGAGAGAATGATAAGTGGGAAGCACGAAAGAGAGAAAGAGAGAAAGAAATGAAACGAAGAGAAAATGCACAAATGGAAGTTGGAAACGAAATCCCCCTCCCTCTTCGATCAAAGGTATGTTAATAATATTTTTTTTACAAAAGAAATATTTCCTCTTCTAAATTTCTACTGTTCTGATTATTATTTGCCTGATATTTATCCTGTATGAGTTTTTCATTTGAAAAATGAATTTACTTATAATTACATACGTTCAAACGGAATAAAAAATTAGAATAATAATGGTAAATGACGTGCGTGTGTGTATTAAAGAGAAATATTGGGAACTTAATTTACAGCGTTTAGTTTTTTCTGGGAAATTTTTTTTTTATTTTATTTAGAAATTTTTATTTTTTATTATTAATTTTTATAAGTTTTTTAAAAATTATAAATTACGACTAATAATGTTGTATATACTTATCAGGTTTCTGTAAAATGTAATTCCATTTTTTTGTTTTTGCAATATATCATTGATAAATATTTCTAAACTTTAGACCACACGCGCAGATGAAGTAACGTTCAAAGTATAAGAAATTTCATTTTAGAACACATTTTTATAATAAATAATAATTATAAAAAATAATTATCTGAACAATAATTATATAGAAAAGGAAATTATTTTTTGTTTACTAATTAATCAAATTTGATTAAGAATTATTTATTTAATTACATATTTTACTAATAAATTAGTAAACATGTTTTTTGAACTAATTAGTCCAAATAGATAAAATTGAACAACATTATTTAATTATGAAGTTGCAGTTGTGGAAATTAATTTTAGATTTACAACTCTAAAAAAAAAAAACTTAAAAACCCGTTAAAGACGCAGTTACTGAATTTAATATAAGAACGATAAAAATTTTTAACGTTAAAGTTAAAAATCTCTATTTAAAAAGTTCTTTTAAAACTTTATTCATTTTCAATAAGCTGACTTTAAAATTCGATATTTTCCACGAGATTGGACTCAATTCAAAAATTGTTCAGAAAGATTTTCGTGAAACGAAAGAGACGTTCCTTCATTTATAATTCTTTTCTACTTTGAGGGAGACATATTTTTGCCGATCAGCAGTCTCATTCGATTTTTTCATTTCTTATGAATTGAGGGAAATAGAAAGAGAAAAAAAAGGCGCTAGTGGTCGAAGATTTTTACGGATTTTTAAGTTTCCGCTTTTTATTAATATCGAATTTAAAATTATACTTTCTCATATGATGAATAGGATAAAAATTCTTCTTCACATATTTTTCGCATGTCACGGAACTTACAACTTTATTCCCTATGTATATTTCGCATTTCCAAAGAATAGCAAAAGCACAGACCTAGTTTTTATCTTAAAATTGTGTGCTGAGTATATATACTCTTTCTCTCTCTCTCTTTTTCTTTCGCGTAAAATATCGTCACATCTGACCTATTTTTTTCGGTCGAAGATTAATTGATGTCTCGTCTATCGAAGCGCGCAGGATCTTTAGTTTCAATGACAATGAGAATGACAATGATTTTATGACAGTGAAGTGAAAAAAATTTTTTGTTTTTTTTTTCAATGAAAGAAAATTGTCGATTAAAGTACTTCGAAGAAACTATACATAATATAAGAATTATAAAAGATAATTGTCAAATTGATTGAAAAAGACAATTAACGATAAATTTTATTGTGTGCGGAGCAGAGTCAATTAAATGTTGTCAATGTCGCATTTTACAAGATTAAGAGATTCGTCTCTCTTGGAGATTGAAAAGTTGATATCAAAGTTAGATTGATTTTCTAGCGTAAGAAGAGAAAGAGTGAGGAGGGGAAAAATGGAAAATTCTAGATGATAGCTTATGAAATTTGAACTTTATTTCTTGATACTAAAAAAAGCAAGATTCAATACAAGTTGATCTGATCCATCTCGTTCTCTGAAATTATTGATTGATTTACATGGTAAATACAGGTTTATAAAAATATTTATCTAATAAAAGACAATCAATATTGACAGTTCCTCATTTCGAAAATTATTCTTTTAACTAATATAGGTTTCATAAAAATAGGAAAATAAAAAAAAATTACCTCTATATCTATCAAGAAAAACTTGGTCATAAAGTTTTTACTCTACTTTGTTGATTGTTTGAAAACTCATCTTCCAAAAGTTAGAAAAGTTTCACAAGCAAACTTATCCACAGAATTTACTTCTATTTTAAACAATTTATTGTAAAAGTCAAATTTCTTTTTCGAAAGGTAAACTTTTATCTATATATTTCCTATACAGAAGTTTAGAATGTTTAAACGAAAGTCAGTTTCAAATAATAATTTATGTAAATATTCTTGACAAGTATTTCAACTTTACTCTCAAAATTTGTTTACCATCAACTTATTTTAGAGCTTGTTTCATTCTTTTCTAAGTTATACTTTCAACAATTGTCACTAATAATTTTGTATTTTTTTTTTTTTGCTAGGAATTTAAGAAAAAAAAAGTTATTTTCCTCGAAAGAATTACTAATAGATACATTATATTGTCGAGAAGAAAAATCAACCACAAACAGTCGTTGCCAAGTTTTCCGCATCAACTTTCAAGTCCATTTGTTGACCTAAAATCCGTAACATTATTCGTAGTTTGGAAAGGATTCTCGTATTGGTCTGATATATGTGCTGTTAGGTATATAAAAACGTCGAGAATATGCTATTGTGATAAAAAAAAAAAGTAACTTGGAAACTTCGACCCGCTTCAAAACATCGTTTAGAGAGAAAGAGAGTTTGTTATTCTATGAAACATGCGAAAACTTGTCAACTCATTTTCAAACTTTTAAAATTAGCCATCGCACATTAATGTATGCGGTACATATTACTATATATTTCAATTGTGAAATTATTTACAAAAAAAATTAGTTTCCTCATTCAAGAAACTTCTTTTTTTCATTTATTCCAATATAATAAATAATAAATTAATTTTTGGAATTATAATTAAAAGTATCACCCACTATAAAAGGATTAAATTCTCATATAAGAATATTAAAAATTCAATTCAAATAGAATTCCTCAACAGGAAAATTGATCTATAATTTTTCAAAATAAAACTAAAAATTATTTTTGAAAAAAAAATTGTCCTACCTTTATCGTAATTTTCTTTTTTTACGATTTATGATGAATTCTTCGAAAGATTACCTTTATAATAATATTTATATGAAAAAAAATTGTCACAGCCAAGTCACGCGGAGGCTTCTGTGTGTGTGTTTCATTCATTTTTCTTTTCTTTTCTTCTTCATTTTTTTTTTGTCTCCAAAAAGTTGATTTTAAATTCAGTTCACCTCTTTGTCAATTGGCAAGTTCTGATGAAGGAAAGTTTTACCACCAGTTTCTGAGAAGTCGGATGCTGTGTGACCATCTCCTTGCAAGACCCACTTTGTCGTTAATAAACCGTCGACTCCCACGGGACCTCGAGCATGAATTCGAGCAGTCGAGATACCAACCTGCAATAACAATTCGTGCAATCAAACTTTGAATTACTGTTTGCTATCTTCCAAAATTGATTTCAAATTATCAAATTTTGAATTAACTGCGCGATATCACACATGATTTTTATATTTTCTCTCAGGAGAGAATTTTTGCAATTTTATTATTAAAAAATTGAAATTTTTTTCAAAATTTATAAATTAATTAAAAAATTAATTATTAATACACAAACTATATGGTGGAGAGGTAAAAAAGAACTGAAGAAAATTGTATTCAAATCAGATTTTGAATTGTTATATTTCAAGTTATTGAAAATCTTTTTAATCTTAAACGCATTTTACTTAGAAAAAAATGTCCTGTCTTTATAACAATTCACTGAAGCTTTTAGCTATATATATATATATATATAGGTAAAATAAAGAGCCTGACAATATTTCTCATATACGAGAAATATATTGTCAGGCTCTTTATTTTTACGAGGGATTATTTTAAAAGCTTCTGTAAGTCAGTTAAACAAAAAAAAAAAAAAAAACTAAAGATTCATATAGTACAATAGTGAAACGTTCTTTTTTTTCTATATTGGAACGTTAAAAGAAATCAATATTGTCCTATTTATATATAGGTAAGGCGCGTATTTTTATATATATATCGTTTAATATCGATGGTTTAAAAAAGCTTAAAGACTTATCTTGTCCAGTAAATTACAAACACAAAAAATTAATAATTTTTTTTATATTTTTTAAAAAATGTTTTTTAGTAGAAAAATAATTTTTTTAAATGGTATAATTACTCCCATAATTTTGCGACTAATTTTGCGAAAAAGGAAAATCAGCGAAGTGAATATTTTTAATTAATCGAAAATGCAAACTTAGATAATTATAATAATATCATAAATCAGCTTACCTCAGCACCGAGGCCAAATCTGTAACCATCGGCAAAACGAGTGCTGGCATTATGAAAGACACATGCACTGTCGACTTCTCTTTGAAAATGAGTTGCCCTTTTCATATCTTCAGTGACAATTGTGTCCGTGTGTCCACTTCCATATTTGTGTATGTGATTTATCGCGTCGTCAAGATCCGTGACAAGTTCAATAGTACATTCTAAAGCTCCATATTCAATCTTCATACTTTTAGCCGCCGGTGGTCCAAAAGTTAATTGTTGCTGTAGCTTTTGACCAGAATTAATCTTGACCTATATTTTACAGAAAAAAAGAAACATTTTTTTCCATCCTCACAATTTTAAAATTCAAAATAAATTTATTTATATTTAACAAAATTAAGGGAAAGAAAAATTATTTTAAATTTTAATATTGAAAAATAAGAGTGAGAATCATTTTTGGAATTACGAATATTTCACATAGAGAGCATTATTTTATATAGATAAAGGAAATATTTTTTCTACCTCTAACACTATTTGGTTTATTTTACCTTGAGTAGATTAACTTTCAAAAAAAAAATCCCCCAGAGACTCTCCAGTCTGATTTTCACAAGCGATTTTAGTTAGATAAACATTTTTCACTATTTGTCAAGAAAAAAAAATCCAACAGCGGTTTATAAATTTCAGTATTTATAAACGTTTTCGAAAAAACTGTACATTCAGTTGAATATAAATTCTACTTTTTAAAATTTCCAAAACAGAAATCATCTGATTTCTAAATCGAAAATTTATTAATTTTTTTTGACGCGCAACCTTTTCCTAATGCACTCGAATGTTTTTCAACTTATGTATAAAGAAGCATATATATGACGAAATTTGAATGACGGAAGTATTTTCACACTCCAACTGAATATTTCTAAGGAATAATTTGCATTTGTAGAAATTTCTCAAGAGAGATTCTCTTGCACTCTTTTTATGCAGTCGTATAAACATTTTCTAAGACAAATTGATAAATTCATGAACCTGCGCGCATATATATATCTGAACTTACCCCTTCGCGTTGTAGCATATTGCAAACATCAGAGAAGAAACTACTGCTCATAAGATTTTCATGTATTAAAAGTGTTTCCATTGCATTGCACGCTGCTGGATAATCACATTTTGAATCACGAATAATTCTCATTGCTTTAACAAGATCTGCTTCCTTATCAACATAGACGTGACATATGCCCTCGGCATGTCCCAAGACAGGTATATGCTTTGACTGCAACTGAATTGAGCGGACAAGTTCCGAGCTACCGCGGGGAATAATAAGATCGATGTGCTTCTCCATTGAGAGCAAATCACCAATTTCCTCCCTTGTGGATACAAGAGAAATGGCATTAGCTGCACCAACTGAGCTTAATGCCTCTTTCACAAGATCCATAAGGCACTTGTTGCTGTAGGCTGCCTCTTTACCTCCCTTTAATAATAGGCCATTTGCACTTGACATAGCCAATGCTGCAACTTGAGGTAGACTGTCGGGTCTCGATTCAAAAATCACCAATAAAACACCAATTGGCACTGTTATTTGTTTTAATTCAAGATCATCGGCCAATTTTGTTCTTCTAATTACACGTCCAACATTGTTCAAAGATGTCGCGGCAATTTGTCGAAGACCATGACTTAGGGAATTTAATTTTGATGGTGTCAGTGATAAACGAGATAGTAATGGCTTTGCCAAACCACTTTTTCGACCCTCCTCCAAATCTTTATTGTTCGCATCCAAAATATCACTTTGCTTCGATTCGAGTAAATCCGCTAAAGTGTTGATGCATTGTGCTCGCTCTTCTGGTTTAAGTGCCTGAAGTATTCTGCTTCCCGTTCGAGCTGAAATCGATTATTAAAAATTAGAAAATTCCAAAAACATTAATTTTCGAATAAATAAATATTCTACCAATTTAACATTCTAAAGAATAAGATTCTATCAAATAATAATTCTATAAAATGTGGTTTAGAGCTGATTCATGCGTCCCTTTTGTAATAGTTTTTCGATTTTTTCATAACTTTTATTTTCCTTTATTTTCAAATATGAAACTTGAAACCTTTTAGATTAAGCTGTTTGTCGCTATCGAAAAATCATTCTAGAATCGGAATTTATCTCATTCTTTGGCATAGGAATTCATTTCTCTCTCTCTATATATATATATATGTAGGTGGAGAGAGCCGCGCATTTGGTGCTCTTATTAAAGTGGACGAGAGATGCCAAAAGGGAAATGATGTTGATTCGAGAGAAAGGATCTTTGGTTCAATTTCGTATTTGCATTGGAATTTAGAGCGAGTTTCCTTTAAAAGAAAATATTTTAAAGGAAATTGATATTTTGTTTTTTGCCATATCAAATATTCAATATAGAAAAAAATACTACTAATAAAAAAAAATATTGCAGAAAATAAAAACAATTTTAGAGAATTAGAATTTTTCATCTACTCATCATTCACAAATTAATTGTCAATCTATTTTTCAAATCTCTTTTGTTTTTTTTTTACAATTTATTCCTATTTGTTTCTCAATTTCTTGCTCCATTTCCTCGTAAATTTATTCCTTCCAATTTTGTTCCCCCTCTTTTTCTTTTATTCCTCTGAATATTAATTCGATTTCATTATCTTCTTTTTTTCTGTTTTCAAAAATTTATTTTCTCGCGTTATTATACTAATTCCCTTTTATGGGGGAATTTCATTTCCTCTCCCCCCTCCCCTTTCGAAAGTGAAGTGATTTGCACGATCTAATGATAATTGAACAAAATTCAAATCTTGGTTACAAAGGAATTAGGACACATGGTAATTTGTGCGCAAATGAAAAGAGGAATGTTTAATGGCAAACGATAATTCGTGAACAAATTTAATTGTTAACTTGTAAACAATTGTAATAATTAAAATAGAATTTTAAAAAAGTAAATTGTTTCAAAATAAAAATACTTCTCTAACAAAAATTTTTTTTTTTTGAACTTTTATAGAATTATATGATCAAAGTTGTAGAAAAAAGATTATCTGGAAAGTTTTTCATTACGGTTTCTATATTTGTCGATTTTATATAGCTTATAAGAAATTGTACCGTGCGCAGATTGGCACCAAAAAAGTATAATAAAAACTTTTTTAATTTTTTTTCACTCTTTTTTTAAAAATGAAAAAAAATTGCAAGAATATTATGAAATTAAAAATGTACTATTTTTGGCATTATAAAAAGAAAATCTCACCATTTTCGGCAACAACTTCAACGGGCGCTGAAGATGTTGTTGATTCAGTGAAGAGTGTACCAATTTTTCTTCCCGACAAAATACTTTTAATGGCCTTTTCTTGAGTGCCATTACAAATAACAACAGAAACACCTCTGTCCAATGCCCATAGTGCAGCGTTGACTTTTGCATCCATTCCACCAGTGCCGACTTTGGATTTTTGCCCAAACTTAATGGTACCTCGCAAATCGGATGTGAACGTGTGCAGCATTCTGGCACCATCTTGCCAAGGTGGTAAATTATAAATGCCATCCACGTCGCTCATGAGAATTAGAAGGTCAGCCTGTACCTCAGCAGCAAGCATTGCTGCCAATGAATCATTGTCTTTAATGGAAATTCCCCTTCGACCACCACTGCCAGCCACTTCCTCATCAACTTGTGGTGGCGGTGACACAGCATCATTTGTATTAATAATTGGCACAATATTCAAACTTATTAATTCACTGAGTGTACTGAATAGATTTTTTCTCGTTTCTTCATTATAAAAATCGGGTTTTGTCACTAAAACCTGTGCCAATTTCACACCATATTGTGCAAACATTGCATCATACAGGGACATAAGACCCGATTGACCAACTGCTGCCGCTGCTCTTGGTTCCAATAGATTTCCTGTTTTAGAGATAAAAATTATTTTCAGTTTTATGTATTTTAGTAATTTTCATTTGAATTTCTATTTAGAATTTACCGACTGCTGGTTATATAGGAATCTATCTCACCTTCAGTCGGTAATGAAGGAAATATATAAAAATACTCATTATTAACTGCTGTTAAGATGGAAATCTACCTTAGCGTCTGTCAATTAGGGAGAAAATAGAAACAAATACCACTGCTGGCATTATAGGAATCTACCTTACCATCAGTCAGTAAGGGAGAAAATACCAAATGTTACAATATTTGATAAAACGGTACTCTTTGAAATTAAAAATTTTCCTAGAAAATTATTTTAAAGACGGGAATTTTACTATAAAATAATTAATAAAATTTAAATTTTGCTAATATATTTATTTTTTCTTATTTATAAAAACAGAAAAATATTGATAATAATTACTAATTTAAATATTCATTGCCATAAGAATAAAATAAAAAAAAAATGTTTCCGACAGTTTGCCAATAATTGTGTTTCAGAAAGTAACTTGCCTGGAAAATGTTAATTTAAATTTCTTGGAGAAAAGTTGTTTATTGCAAGTTTGTTTGCTAGTGAGGACAAGTTTCCACAGCGATAAAACTTTGAATTGAAATCTTGATACGAATGCGGTCGAGCTTTTGTGATTTATTCAAACTACACAACATTGCAAGAAAATTTAACACGCCATTTTCCTGGAAATTGTAATTTTATCGTTTCAATCATTGGAGGATTTTTATTTCTCTCCACTTTTATTTATGTTCCTTTAATTTTTTTTTTGAAATTTCAATTTTAAAAATCTTTTTAATTTTTAAATATATATTTAAAATTTTATAAAATTTTTAAACAATTTAATGTTTTATTTTTGAATTTGTTTAAATCTTTTTTTTATTTAAATTCTTATAGAAACAAATATATATCTCAGTGTGGAAATTAAATAATTGAAAAATAATCCAATTTTTGGGAGAAAAAAAAAATATATATATATTAACAGAATTATTTCTACTTGATAGAATGGAAAAATAAATTTTGCTTAAATTGGTTATGACGTATAATTATTGGCAAACACGCGATGTTATTTTCTGTCACCAAAGTATAAATGGAAAATTAGATAATATAATTGGATAGCAATCAAAGTGTAGTTTCAACTCTAACAAATTTCTATACACAATACAAAGTATAAAAAGTTATTTAGCTATTATTACGAAAATTTCATTTCTAAATGTGTTTTCACCATTAAACTGATTAGTGAAATTTAATTAGTGTTTATTTTCAGTTCACAAACTATTATTATTAGAATCATTGTCTTTTATTAAAAATTAAAAAATAAAGACTAATTTGGTTTTTTTTTTATTTTCATTCTAATTATTCGATAAATTTAAATTGTGTCATATAATTATATATATTGTCTGAACGAGAAATTAAATGAACTTTTGTGTGATTTAAAATTTGATCATTTATACATCAGTGAAGGGGAAATGTGTCCAATATTTCCGGAATGCGGTTGACCACTCACATTTTAATGACCAAATTGGGAAATTATCTATTCGAATCACATGCATTTAAATTCTTCAAATCGGTATTACATTTCAATTTCATTGTTAACATGTTTGTTGCATTCGAAATATAATGTTCGTTTTAGAATAATAAATTACATATAATCGAGACATAAACTCATTCATTCAATTGATGAGAATTTCATCATGTTCCATTGTATAAAGGATTTATTAGATTTATAAACACTCGAATCGAATTTGCATTTTGTATGTAAAACATTTTGTTAACACAAAAAAAATAAATTTTTTTTTTTTCATTAAAAAAATTTCTCTATTATAATAAATAAAATAAGTTTATTGAGTAGATAAAAATAAAAGTTTTTCCCCCATAAATAGAAAACTAAAAAAGTTTAGTTTTTTCATCAAAGAACTTATTATTATATATATGGTCGCATATTTTTTTTCTTATGAAAAAAATAACAAGTTTTCACGCGTCTAAATTTGTCGCTAAAAAATGGGTAAATATATATTTTACATTTGGAGAGAAAACTTTTAATACTTCCTTTTGTGTATAACAAAAGTTAAGGGCTTGTGAGATCCTTATTCCAAAGAAGGAAAAAAGAAGAATGTAAGATAGTAAACAGTCTCAACGAGTCCTGCATTTGAAGCTTGTGAATAGAGAGGGGAAAAGAGAAAAAACTTATATTCTGTCTTAAAAGAAGAAAATATTAAGAAAAAGTTAGACATTTTTTTTTTGATACTTAAAAAAGAGGATAATTTTTAAAAAATCCTATATCTATAATAAATTTATTACAATAAAAATAAAAATTCTAGAAATTTATTTTTTAATCTATTATTATATTAATAAATAAATATAAATAATAATCCTCTGCAGGAGGATTAATTAAAAAGTAAAACAAAAAGCACATTTTTTTTCTTAGTTTTTATATATAACAAAAGGTAGCTCTGAATCAAGGGTTAAAAAAATTTTTTTTATGAAAGAAAATGGAACTGGGTGAAAGAAAAAAAAATATTTATGAAAAAGAGAATATTATTAACATGTAATTTTTGCAATTTTCTATTCTATTGACAATATAAACTATTACTTTTTTTCTATATGGAAAAATTTATTATAGATAAATTTTATTCCTTTAAATCAAATACATATTAGGAAGCTATAAAATTCCAAGTGTGTGTTTTTATGTCACTTTTCTATACGTTTTCTAGAGAGAGAAAGCTAGATTTATTTTTACCCCTGGGCCACTCTCGAAAGGAGTTGATAAAAATGAAATGTATTCTGTTTTTATATAGTAAATAGAATTCGAGTACAAGTGACACTTCACAGAAAATGTAACCGTATTTTTAAAATATTTAAATTATTTATTTCTCAGTTATTTATAAATAACCTAATTTTACAAATTCGGTTTTATTATTTATTTCTTTTAATATTAAAAGGGGTTCAATTATAAATTGAAAACTATACCCAGGAAAAAATATTATATATATTTATCCCAGAGTCAAATAAATATTTATTTATTGTCAATAATTATTTATGTAGCAAATTTATATTTCATTAAATTTTTTATTCTAATATTATCTAATTTAGACTAAAAATTTTGATAATTAAAAAACAAAAATCTTTTCAATATGATTTATAATAATGTGAAAAAAATGTTTGTTACGATAAAATGAAAATCACTTTTTTTTTTGATAGATTAATTATTTTTACGCGTGTTTATTTTATGGAAATTTATCTATGGATACATATATATTTTTGTTTTATGAAGCTTCTCGCAATATCCAATTCCCACATTTCTGCATAGACTCGATTTGATTCATGAAATACCAATGATAATGTCACTCGGATTACGAGATACTGTATTATAGTAATAATAAATGACGGCAAGAGCAGGGATTGCAAGTAATGCATCAGATCTAATAATGTATGCTATGTTTCCGCATGTTATTCGTTGAATTCGACAAGCAGAAACATTAAAGTCAAAATTAATTATTTTGCAAAAGAAATTGATTTTTTTTTGTTATCTTTTCATTTAGGTATTAATTTAATTTTTTACAGATAAGTACCCTAGAGAAATATTTTTATTGGCGTTTTGAGACAAAAAAAATTTTATCTAACGCAAAATTAAAAATACTATTTGCCTCATTGTCATTTTTTTTATAAAAATCATTTATAAAATTATAAGAAAAAATAATTAAAAATTAAATTAATCAACACCTTTTTAAGAAAACAAAAATTTATTATTTATTTCAGAATCTGCAAAAAAAAATAAGGACCAAAAGGAGATTGAAAATAATGTCTATAAAAAGATTGTGGTGAGTTTTTAAAATATCTAATTATTATAATATATTACCTGCATGTTCACGTGTATGATCTGCAGGACTGAGTGTTTCTCGCATTGAAAGGGACATTAAGAGTTCCTGATGTAATTTCTGTTTTCCAAAAGCCACTGCACCACTTGTCACCATTATACATTCTCTACCTTCAATTTGACATTCTGCCACTTGTTCCACTATTGATGCTAAACGACCTAAAGCAAGTCCATGCTCATCTTCCCTTGTAATTACAGCACTTCCCAATTTTACCACCAATCGACGTGCATATTTAAGTTGACTTCTTTCCGTGAATGTACCCTTACGTGGTCGATCCGCTGTTTGATGTTCTCGTCGAATGTCTAATCGATTACTCTATAATCACCAAAAGAAAACCAAAAAAAAAGAAGAATTTAAAGAAATTTATTTGGCGTCAATAAAATTTTTTATTTAAATGAAATAAATATTTATTTGGCTCTGAGAATTTTTGTTTGATTTAAATAAAAAATTTTATTTACGCCAAATAAATACACTAGTAGGCTGTGAAACAAATATACGTTTATTTAACTCAAATATATGATATTTGGTTCAAATAAACATTTCTCTGGGTATAAATTTTTTCAGTGTGGAAAAAAACATTTTTTTCTTATTTTTATTTTTAAAAAAATATTTGGTTCGAATAAAAACAATTATTTTTTGATTTATAATTCTTGGTGTATATAATAAAGAAGCGACGAATTTCTATTTTTTTTTGTATGAATAATTTTGAGAATTTTATATAAATATTGTTTCACATACATTTGTCTCAGAAAAAAAAACCATATTCTCAAGATAGAAAATTTAGAAAAACTATGTCGAGGAATCTTGGAGGTGGTGTGTTTCCGTAGATTTCCCAAGTGTAGTCATACACACATGTCATGAGTGTACCGTTGCAAAGAAAATTACTATTGACTAAGAAAGCAAGCAAAGATTGAATTTTTAGTTTACGGTGTCAATTCGTAGTAAAATAACACACACATTTTATTTCTGAATATATTTAGATAAAATAAAATTGCAAAAAATATATATATTTGTTTTTTTTGTAAATTTTTTGTTATCTGAATATATTCAGAAGAAAAATGTGAGTTATTTTACTAATAATTCATATCGAGTAAAAGTGATTATCAGTCAGACTTTTTTTCTCTTTTGTTATTAATAGTGAAGACCATTTTTAGTCAGACAACTTTTTTTCACGTTTTTTAAACATGATATCAGTATAATAATTGTTTATGTTTTAGTTAGACAAAAGATTTTTTAGATTTTTTTTATTACCTAGTTGTATAATTATAATTAATAGTAAAAGTAAATTTTAGTCAGACAAAACGTTTTTAATTGCTTATGCAAAATTCTGTTTTTGTTAGAAATAACAGTTTATAAACAATGTTATGTTAGATATAATATTCTAATTTTAATATCAGTAGTAAAAGTATATATTTCGAAAATTAAAACACATTTATTTGAAGTTTGTTACATCGATTGCAAAAATAAACCATGTTCATAAAACCATACCATTAACTGAAACGCTGACTCTTTGGCTTTTATAACAAAAAACATATATTTGCTTTTAAATAAAAAAACATTTATTTAGCACAAATAAAATTTTTATTTAACTCAACTCAATTTTTGTAACAAATAAATATTTATTTGACTCTGAAACAAATATTTCTTATTGTAATTTAATTTGATTATTTTTTCCACCGAAAAATTAGTTTCTGATTTAGAGAGAAAATCTTTAATATGAAAAACATTTTGTTGTATTAAATACAAAAAATGTAAATGAATCTAATATACATAAAATCATCAATTTCCGACGATATATATAATCGTGAATATGAGATTAATAAAAAGCGCAACATTGAAACTTTGATCTACAACGTGATGGAAAACATTTCATAGACACGTTTTATCGTTTCGTTCATGATGATCAGACTCTGGAGAATTATATATATATATATATATATATATATGTATTGTGTGTGAGCGCATGAAAATGGACCACACATGAATTGTTTGTGATAAACAACAACGCGATAATCAATCATGCAGTGTGTTAGTAATTTGTCTACCTTGACACTATATATGGTGTATGGTATATATACATATATATATATGAGCCAGGGATGATAATACTTCAGGAAAATACTGTTAATTATAATGACGATTGACATCAGCTACGCATTCGTTAAGGGGAAACATGGAGAGAATTTGGTTTTGATAATTTGATCATGCAAACCAACAAGTCAATAATATTCCTGTCGCTATATATATATGACACACGTTGATATGGTATCATATACACAAGAATCAACATGGTGTGAAGCGGACAATTTTCAATCTTATGTGCAAATTATATACGCTTCAGAATTTACCAGGAAAATCAACGAATTGTGAAATCTCGTTTCTCATATGGTGTACGCGAGAAAAACAAAAGTGTCCAATCACGCCATGTTTTTTTTCTATATAATAATTTTTACTATTTTTCGTCAAAAAAAAAAAAAAAAAAAAATAGAGATAATTTTTCTCGGCCCTAAATATTATATACAGAAAAATGTTTTATTCGAACCAAATATATATTTTAGTTAAATATGTAAACGTATATTTGTCTCAAAGCCTACTATCCCCTTTATTTGACGTAAATAAACATTTTATTTCTCATAAATAAAATTTGTATTTAAATCAAATAAAAATATATTTCAAACAAATAAATATTTGAAACAATGAATATTTATTTGGCTCTCAGAAAAATATATCATTTCTCTTATAGTGTAGGGTCAAAGAAAAAATTTCTTTAATTTAAAGAAAATTTATTTGATTTAAAAATTTGTTTAATTTGAAGAAATACTTTTTCAATTTCAAACAAAAGTTATATTTAGAATAAAATTATTAATTAATTATATTATAAATTATTAATTATAAATAACTAATTTTGAGAATATATTATGCAAAACTTTTTATGGAATAATAATTCTCTTAATTGCTTTTATATTCCGCAGTTATTAAGAAATTCTTTTATTGTTCTTATTATTCAGACGGAATTCGAAAAAAAAATTTTTTTTAATGCGTGCAAATTATATTTTGTTTGACATAATGAATTATATAATGCAATTATGATTCACTCTTTATTGTCAATAATATGAATATTTGCAAAGTTGTAAAATATGAAATTCATACTAAATAGTTCACGGGTTTTTTTTTCCTTCTTTATTATTTCAAAGAATCAGGGAAAAGATTAAAGATTCGACGTATCTTGTAATCATGTGATTCTTTTATAAACAGATAACAATATTCAAAGATAAGTTTATCAAGATGAATTATCTTCCGCAATGAATGTTGAAATTTGAAATATATATATATTATTCTAATAGGTATTTGAATCCTCAATTTTTCTATTTTTTCTACTTTATTTTATTATAATTTTTCAACGATTAATAATTGACATAAGAGATTTTTTTTTTAGATAAACCGAATGTCGGAAATTGTAAGATAACAATTGTCTCTTTGAACATTAAAAAAACAAATAAACAAAAGAATTTTTAAAGTTGAGTAAATTTTCACCATTTTTTTTTTTTATAATTGAAGATTTTCTTTGAACGTCTGGAATAATAATGTCAAAACGTTTTATCACATTAAAGTCTGTTGAAATTTCTCTTACGTTTGACTTTATTTCATTGTTTAGTGGAGTTTTTTTTCAATCCTTTTGGTAATTTCTCTTTTATTTTATCAAAAAAAAAAAAAAAAAAAAAAAAAAAATGAAATTGAGAGAAATTCAAGCTTTATAGAGAGAGAGATTTCACGGAAAATAGTTATTATTGGTTATCCAGTTACTTTGTTTTGCTCTCTCTCTCTCTCTCTCGCTCTCTTTCAGACTGTCAGGTTTGTTACTGTAGTGAATAGCACATCAAAAGTTTTCTCTCGACATATACACGTTTCACATTTTGAAAGCACGAAAACGTGTTCCTTATTTTCTAACCTAGGGCAAATGGCATGATTTTACTCTCCAGGCATCACAAACTTAATTTTCGAATGACCTATACAATATATTTCTTCTTTCGAGCAAAATTCAATTAGCAAAAAGTTCCTAATGAAAATTTCCCCAGAATAAGCTTTTTTTCCTTCTTTTCTAACACCGATAATATATAATTCTTGTATAATTAGCTCAAAAAATTAATTAATTTAAATTAAATAATTTAAGTGAAAAATAAAAACAAATATAATTATTTGTATTTTCTAAAAATTATTTTTATTAAGTTTGAAATAAATTTTTTTCCTTATTTCTGTAATCACTATATACTCTCGTGTAATAATTATACATCAAGGACAGTACTAAACTAGACCATTAAAATGAACTATTATTATTGAATGCAATTATCATTAATGTTAATTATTATCGTTTCTAATTATTAATGACTATATATACAAATTTTATTTTGAGTATATAATATTTCGAGACTTGTTTTCGAGGAATTAGTTTTGATGTGTGCGGGTATTATAGAATTATTCCGTTCGACCCTTTTCCCCCTGAGGGTGCGTTGATGTGAATATGGGGGTTGGTTTGGAATTTAATATGAAAGGTACAGCCAAGTTAAACTTCTAATATAAATATTTATACAATACTTTGTTATGGAAGTAGGTTTCACTAATAATTTCCAAGTTCTATATAGACTGCATTCTTCATTAAGACATGTATATATCATGGAAACTGGATTAAGATCTTTTTTTTAATTAAGAACATATTTTATATCTGTGTGGTAACAATTTATATATATATATTGAAAAAATGGAAATGTAGAAGATCTTTTTTTTTATAAGACAGAAAAACTGGGACAGTTTTCCCTGTTTTTAATTGACAATTTTATTTTATGATTTTTCTAATTTTTCCCTAACTTCCAAAAAAGTATTATTAATATTAAAAATATTTCTTACTTTTAAAACTTCCAACCAAAAAAAAAGAATAAACGGATATATAATTACGTTGTAATCCATAAAAAATAGTATACACATTATCACTTTTAAATTATACATATTTTATACGCACGCAGAGAGAATTTTTCGAACCAAATATAATTTATTTAAATTAAATAAAAATATATTTGTTATAATTAAATATGAATTAAAATACAATACTTCCTCTATGAGGAAGCACTAATTAAAAAAATTTGTTTTGGCACAAATAAAATTTACTTGAAATAAATTTATAAATTAAATTATTTATTTATATTTTTTCTCATATATACACCCAGAGAAATGATTTATTTTAACCAAATAAAATATATTTGAGTTAAATAAACGTATATTTGTCTCAGAGCCTACTAACTTATTTATTTGAAGTAAATAAAAATTTTATTTGTCAGAAATAAATTTTTCTTTGGCTCAAATAAATTTTTTATTTCAATGAAATAAAATATATTTGCAACAAATAAATGAGTTAGTAGGCTCGGAGACAAATATACCATTTCTCTGAGTGTAGAGAGAGAGAGGAAATAATTATTATAACACTTTTTTTGAGGGTCATTTTACGTACAGGTGGAAGATGACCGGAAGCTGAGGAGGCAAATCTGCCAAATGAGGGTGTCAGCCTCGTTGACCTCAGCGATAAAAGTGCCGCGTACATCTTCGCCTACGTCGATTAGACTCTCGAGAGTCGAAGGAATGATCGCGATGTTTAGCAACACACTGACATTCATTATAAGAGTTTCGCGAGACATGAAAAAAGAAACTCTTATCAATTTTGATTAAATTATTAGTGGTGGGGACGCAGTTTCCTAAGAGATACATTGGCGTAATGAAGATTCAAGAGAATTATTATTACACAAGGACACGTGCATTCAAAAATAGGAAAAAAAAAATTTTTTTTCAACTTTTTTCTTCAAAATTAATTTTATAAAAATTAACATTAACTTTATAATTAAATTATATATTTTTTTAATATTGAAAAAAAATTCTAGAACCATTTTTTTTTGGTATTAAGAGATAATTTTGGAGGTTTTTTTTTCTATTTCAACTCTGCAATATCGTGATAATAATATATGTAATCTTTGAAGTGACAATCTTCTTTGGTGCAACAACGTATCTGACACTCGCGCTATACACGTGTATAGGGGAAATGTTTCCGATAATCTCTGATTGCTGATTCATTGCTGGACAAATGCACCCGGTAATGAAATCAGATTTAATTGCATTGGGATGGGACAGAAACTGAAACCCGTTTATTGGTACTAATACTGACGTGTGTATGTGTGTGTGTGCAAAGGGTTTCAAACTAAATGGAAACAGCTGAAAGAGCAATGTCACGTTAAATTTTCGAAATTTTTTTTATTTTTAAATTATACAGTGTTTTTAAATATTTATCTTTCGAATAGAATTTTCATCTATTTGCGCACAGATAAAAAAAATTGACTTTATTTTCTTTTTGAGTTCAAGTCTTCATAGTAGAATTTTTTTTTTATTTAATAATTAAAATTATTTACACTTAGAGAAAAGATATATTTTTCTCAGTGCTTCATAAATATTTATTTAGTATGAAAAAAAAATTTTACTTGGTTTAAACACTTTTTTTGGTTCAAGTAAAAATTTTATTTGGTTTAAATAAAAATTTGAGAAGAAAGGATGAAAAATGAATAACAAATGTATATTTAATTTTTATTGTAGCATAGCTTTAGAATAATGATGATCTTTCTTTTTTTCCTTCATCAATTTAAAAACTCAACGCTTTCTTGAATATCAAAGGCGAAAAATTGTCTTTTCATCGTAAATATTTTTCAACGATGACATTGACATTTAGGTTAAAATCAATTTTTATAACAAAAAAAAATTTTTTTTTTGCCAAAAAGGGAAATTAAAATAAAATAGAAAATAATTAAAAAATAAATTAAAATAAAAATTGAGAAAAAAATAATCTAAATTGAGGTTGGGGTAATAATACTATTATTACTAATCAATAAAAAAAAATTTTCCCCTTTATTATATGAAACAAGTCATAATAATGGAGAAGGAATTTTCATTTATAATTAACACGACATTTACAGCCAAGTGTAAAATATAAAACATTTTGAAGTCCAATTTAATTGTTTTTTTTTTCACCACACATATATAAGTATAAAGTCGTTCGTTAAACTTGTGGAATTTTTTTTCCAATTAAAAGTAGATTTAAATAGAGAGTTAAAAAAAAAGGTGAAAAAAAATTGAAGTTCAACAAGAAACGGAAGAGTATTAAAAAAATGACGCCCTCGCGTAATATAATCTCGAGGGCAAAATAACGACACAGCGCACACTGTAAAAAGCTATTCTATAAAAGAAGAGAGAGAAAACGATTGCCAAAGATGTGCGCAAATAAATGAGAGAGAGAAAGAGAGAGAGAGAATATTAAGAAAAAAAAGAAGGAAAAAAAAAGAAAAAAAAAAAAGAAAAAAGGCGGGCTTTTAAGAAGCGCGTCTCTTTTCAACCCTTCTCGTGTCTCGTACACTAGTAGTAGTAGTAGTAGTTTTCTTTTCGCTTTTTAGAGAAAAAGGAGCGCGTCTGCGCACAAATATTCCTCACTTTACGTTTGCGTCTTTTCGACGTTGACGTCGACGCAAAACCCCACCGTTTGTGGACTGTGCGGATGAGATGAGCTCAGTGCTCGACGAACAGCGCTGCGACGGGACCATGCCGCCGCGCCCTGCATCTCGAAAAATCCGATTCCAGGTACGAGATCAATCATTTCCTCCGTTACCGATCTCATACGATTCACCGGAAGTGCGCGTCTCTTCGCCTCTTTAAAAAAAAGCCCTTCTTCAATTTTACTTTTTTTTTTCTCAACTGCCAATTAAAACAAATCACTGTATAATTTTATTACCAAAAAAAGGGTGGACCTTAGTTTGGAAAAAAAAATTTTAAACATTCCCGCCCAAACAATACTGTTACAAATAAAAAAGTACACACGTATTTTTTTATGTTTTTAATTTAATAATTACCTCAAATCTATTTTTGCTTTTTTTGATTTATATCAAAAAATTGTTTTCAAAAATCAATATTTTTCAACTGCATTCTTGATTATTCAAGTGTAGAAAATTTTTTTTTCATTGTGAGAAAAATATCCAATTAGATTTATAAAATAAATTTCGATCTTTATTTTTTTTTTACATTAAAAAAACCCATAAATGTAAAAAACAAGTTTTTGTAAAAAAAAAGAATAAATATTGAAATTTTTCTACTCTCTAAATTATAATAATTTATTTATTTATTTACATATATATGGGCTTACAAAAAGCATAAAAAATAAGCCCTTTTTCATCAAGGTACTAAATAAAAATACGTACCTACATTTTTTTTATTTGTAACAAAAAATTTTTGGGCGGGAACGTTTAAATTTTGAAATATTTTAAATAAAAGACCACTCTAATATATATATATTTAGAAAATAAACAGTGACAATAGTTTGAGATAAATAGCATTCAATTAAAAAGTAAAAGCAAAAAAAAAATTTTTTTTTTCATTTTTTTTTCTTTTTTTTAACACCTGGACAATAAACACACATTTGAAGACACATGATAACGATAATGAGACCGTGCGCTTAAGATTTATACGCTCTTTTCATCTTCTTTAATGTGAAATTTCTTCTCATTTTATTTTCCCCTTTCTTTAACAAAAGAAGAAAAAAATTTACTACAGTTTAATTGAAAAAAATGAATTTTTATAAACTTTTTTTTTTAATACTGAAAAAAAAGAATAATTTTTAAAAGTGAAGGAATTTTTTTCCTCGTTAATATAACAATTATTATTATTATATTGTTTTAAAAATGAAAAGTTCTCGTATTTCTTGAAACGATTTTAAGGAAATAAAATTTTTATTTCATACACTGAAAAAAAATTTATTTGATTCAAATAATCGATTACTTGATTATTATAAAATAAATAAAATAATTAGTATATTATTCACTAATAATATAAAATAATCTTCATTTAAATTAAATTCATAATATTAAATAATAGTTATTTAAAACAAAAAAATATTTATTTGAAAATAATCAAGAAACCGATTATTTAAAAAAAAAATTTTTTCCAGTGTATAATATTTTAAAACTGATTTGTTGATCGTATAAACATTGGCGGTCGTGATTTAATAAAACAATGTTATTTACTTATTGAAACTTTTTAATTAGAATTAAATTTTTTATTTCATAATCAAATATTGTCTGCATATATTTCTCAAATTTTTAAAATAGATCAACTTTTTTTCAGTGAAAATGTGCGGGAAATTTTCTTTGAAAAAAAAAAATGCAAAATAATTCGAATAAGTGATATAAATTTTTTTTTCCATATTTGAACATCTTCGATTTTCAAATAAAATTTTTTTTTTTAATTTAAAAATATTAACAAAATTTTTTATTAATTTTTAAAATTAAAAAAATCTCTTTTTTTTGTAAATTAAATTAAATTCTATTAATTTAATTTTGAAATTCTTTTATTGTTATTAGAGAAAGTTGAACTTTTCTTTTTCCTTATTTTTTTTTTTTTGTAACCCAAGAATTTCGAAGTGGAATATTTTCAGAGATATTCGCGAAAGTCCTATTTCAAATAAAACGAAGTAAAGAAATCAAATAAATAAAAGAATTTCAATATAAAAGAAGAAGAAGAAGGGCTAAAGTATTTCAAAGTTATTTATGTATATAAAAATATATCGAAAATGAAATGAAAGGTACGTGGCATTTGTTTGATAAAGAAGAATGAATCACTGATGAATGATATATAATAAAATTTCTCAGAAGATATCTGAAAAAAATGACAGCATAAAAGGTATGTCGTTCTCTCTCTCTCTCTTGTTCTCTCGTGGGTGGGGTAAAAGGGAGGAGGGAAAGGGTGAAACATCCCCTTTATAACGTCGGACCACGTGAACGCTTGGGTAGATCACGATGGAAACGGAGCGCGATAATGAAAATGCAACACGACCTCCGAGGTGTCCGACGTCCCGGAAATACTGGATAGAAATGAGAAAAGAGGGAAGTTTACGTTGACGGAAACTTTCTCGAATCAAGCAAGAGAAAAGAAACATGATTGTACACTAGAATAAATTTCAGTAACAGATTTTTTTTTTGTTATCTTTCAAATATAATAATTAAGAAAAAAGGCTACAAAAAAATAATTCCGAAAATATTTTCTAAATTAGCAAAATTTTTATTTTATTTATTTTTCAATATAATTCATTATTTTACAATATAAAATGAAAATTATGAAAATTATGAAAATTATAAAAAAGAATTCTAAAAATATTTTTTTCAGAAAATAATTTTTTTTTTTTTTTGAAAAAAACTGCTTTATTAATTTTGATCTAAAAAGAAAAAATGGAGAGAAATGTGCTCTTTTAAAAATTACTTTTAGAAAAATTTTAATTAAATATTTTTTAATTTTAAAAAATATTAAAAATTTTAAAAATTCACTACTTTTTTTTAATTTTTATCAAACGAAGGAAAATAATATAATAAATAATAATAAAAAAAAATAGTAGCACCACCGTCCCTGAGAATCTCAGTTGATATATACACACACAAGGACACGATTCTGATCCCCGAGCGAATTTTACCATATAGTATAGAAGGAAAAAAGGCATAGGATATTGATTATCGCGGGAATCACTTTATAAATAACTCATATATATATATATATAGGGAGAGGGGGGAGGGCACCCACTGAGGACGCGTAAATATCGCTTGGCGGCCTTCTTTAAACACGTTCGATCACCACAGCATCCACCCGTAAATCTCCATCAGCCACTACATCACACCCTCCCCTCCCCCTCTTTTACGTATCTTCTTCTTTCCACGCGATTTCCCATATCGTATTTCAACGAAAAAAAAAAAAAAAATTTTCCACTTTTCCAATTATTATTTGCACCAAATCTTAACTAACTTTCGTTCATAATTATTTGCCCGTTTTCTTTCTTATTTTATAAATTATTATTGTATTAATAATAATAATAAAAAATTATAATTGTTATTATAATTTTAGTTTAGTTAAAATTTTTGTTGATTCAAAAAATTTTGAGAGTATGTAGAAATTATTCAGAAAAGTTTTGAGGGAGACGAAAATTAAAACAAAAGATTGCGAAAGCTTTATTCTTTTGTTTTTTTACAACTTCAGGTGTGTAGTATTTTGTCTGTTCCATACAATATTTCTAATAGAATGTTGACTAAAATTCATGTAGACATTCTATTGAATTGTATTTTTTGTTTTTTTTTTCGAGAAATTCTACAGAATTATTCGAGTTAAAATTTCATTCAACTTTTTTCGTCTGGGAATCTATTATACATATAATTAACTTACACGCACGTATTATGATTTGCGTGACTTTCTTAACTGATTTTAAAAAACAAGGATTATTAAATCTTTTTTTACTTTATTACAGTAATTTTACTAATTTTAACACACGTTCTTAACAATATAATATGTGCAATTAAATTTAAACGGAAAATTATAAAATTAATATTTAAATTTATTTTTTTACAAATTTATTATATACAAATTGTCACTAATTTGCATTATGGAAAATAGAATGAATTTTTTTTGTTTTAAATTATAAATGAATTATTTCAATTATCACTCATTATTGTGGGTTTTTATCATAATATCAGCATAATTTTGTTATTCATTGTACATGAATATGTTCTAAAAGTTTTTAACAAAGGAACTTGTTTTGTTTTTCTTTTTTCATCAAATTATATTTTCATTAAAACTTCTAACTCCATTGACCTATCGAAAATAATGTTTTTAATTAAAGAAATGCAAATTAAATTGTTAAGTAATTAAAAATTAAATGTTCCAAATTAAATTAAACGTATTAAGAAAAAAATTAGTACACTAAAGAAGAAAGAAATATTTTTAAAAATATTTTTAAAAATTTGCATTAAAACAACGTTCTAATATAATGAAAGAAAATATATTAATTTCTCGGATATCTACATAATTTAATTAATTTTTATTATGCAAGTTGTATACAAAAAAAAGTATATACGGGAACGCAGTATTCATTTCCTTCATATAATGAGAAAATAATTAGAAAACAAATTCAGGTAGTTGTTTCACATACACACTTTCTTTTTTATATTTTCTAGTTTGTTTTTTTTAAATGAGATAAACAGTTCTCCATTTATATTTTTCTCACTTTATAACAAAGAATATTTTTATAGTTTTATTTTCTACAAAAAAAAAATAGAGCTAAATAAATATTTATTTGCGTCAAATTTTCTATGCTAAAGAAAATTTTTATTTTCCATAAATAAATATCAATACATTTTTTATTAAATTTCATAATGACAAGTGAAATTAAAAATAATTAACACATTTAGAAAATAAATTGATAATCAGAAAAATAAATATTTGTTCGTTATATCATTGGCAATGTTCCAGATTTTCATTCTTGCTCAAATAGAGAGAATGGGAAATTATCAATTTTCGGGGAAAAATAGGGTCACTGCTTCCTAACATAAAAAAACTATTTTCTATAATTTGGAATAAAATTTAAAAAATAAATTTTTCAGATTTTATTATTTTTTTTAATAATTCTTCTTCTTTATACATTCAATTTAATGATGATTAAAAATTAGTCTTAATTTATAAAAAAAAATCTATTAACGTAATATTTTTTTTTAGATAAATTTAAATATTCAGAGATGTAAAATAATTGATCAAATATTATGCTTTCAAAGTCAACTTAAATTTACTTAATTCTGTAGATTTTATCAATTAATTAATATATGAGAAATTGGAATTATTTAATGAAATTACAAAAACTTACTGAATATAAAATACTTGAAATGATAAAGATTTCCTTATAATTCTCATTTTTTTTCTCTTTTTACTTGATAAATTAATATAAAAAAAAATTTAATCTAAAATTACTAACTGTTGATTTTTCACGATATTCAAAATGTTAATACATATATTTTTAAAATGAAAAGTAGAAGAGAAAATTTTACATTTTTTTTCCTTCTTTTATTTAATTAGTATTATTTAATTAATTAATTAAACATTTGAACAATTCATTTTCATGTGACACATTGCAAAATGATGTTAGAGGCCAGCTATAGAAAATACATTGTATAAAATATAATTTAATTCACTCAATTATCTCGCGCGTCTCTCCGCGTGTAAAATTCTATTTGTAATTTAATATTTCAAATGAGAATTTTCGTTTAAATAATTTTTCAACAATGAATAATTAAGATAAATTTATAATTCAATATTTAAAAAAAGAAAATAATTTTCTATGTTAAAAATATTTCTGTAACTTTTACAATTAATTTTTCATTTAAGAAACATTAAAATTGAAAGCGGCTTTTCACTTTTACATATATAAACGAAAAACATTGTTAAAAACTCTCTAAAACGAAACGTTCTTTGTATTTGCAAAACTTGAGGCAAACAGTATATTTAACTATTTACGAATGTGTGCTGAGTCAAGTAAACATTTAGTAACGTTTAGTTACCAAAACTAAGTTTTAATTATTCCACCCCGCTGAATTTCATTACACATCACTTTCATTAGTTTTCATATAATTCAAAACTAAAATTTACATTAATTCTAACATTTATATATTTGTAAAAAATCAACTCTTTAACAAAGATTAAAAAATAAAGAATCAAACATTCATTATAATTACTTTAATTATCGAATATAAAAAAATTGACTTTCATGATGAAATATAGATTATAAAAAAAATTAATGTCTTCAAAAAAACAAATCTTTCAGTATTATTCACGTCTCGTGTTAATTAAGTTACTGAATGATAACAATAGAAGCGATTTTGTATGAGCGCGGGGGTGTTATTGCCATTTTCGAATAAATCATTAATGGAAAGAGTAATAGATTGATCATGAAACGTTTGCGGTTATTTTATATATATAGTAATACCTTCAATTAAACATTGTTAAAATTAATATTCTATCATTTAACACAAATTTTCCCTCAATGTGAAACAGTTTCGAAATTTAATTTTACATATTGCTTGAGTAAAAAAATACTAAGATGTATTATATTATATTTCAATTAATTAATTAATTTATTTATTTTAATTTATACACAGAAAAATAAATCAAAGAAATGTTTTATTTAATTCAAAGAAAAAACTAATAAATTATTAAAAAGTTTTATAAATAATTAGTAAGTTTTTGTAAAGATTTGCACTTCTTTTTTTTTACTGTTTTTCAAATAAAATTAGTAACTAAATGAATAATAAATTATTTAAATACACACGATATACGCTTTTTTTTCTTATTAAAGTTTAACAAAGATTCATTAAAGTTTGTAATTACTTGGAAGCTTAATTAGTCGACTTAATTAGTCGAAAATTTATAGATGAACTCAGAGATCGAGAATGTGCTTTTTAGTATAAAAGCTTTTCTACCAATAAAGCTTTTTTGACAAATGACAATAGACAAAAACAAAAAAAATTCTTTTAAAACATTTTTCCAGATATTCAGAAACAACAAGTCTAAAAAAAAAATTTCCCAGGAAAAATACATAATTTTCCCAACTAATGGAAAATATAAATTTTAAGACATGGCGTATATTTCGTTTATGAATTATCATCTTATTTGAATAGCAAAAAAAAAAGAAAAAAAAATTTGTGCAACAAAAACGAGTTTATCTTTCATATTTTATCAGAAGCTGAACTTTTTTTTCCTTCCCCTCCTACCCCCTTCTCTCTCTCTCTCTATCTCTCTCCCACTCTAACATAAAGTTAAAAATTCTCTCGTAAAATACACAAATTCCGTGACCAAACATTTTTCACTAGAAAAGAATCACAGTCGATGAGAAAATTTATGCAAAAAATTTGCATTCCGCTATCTCTAGTGGAAAGCGCACTCTTTTTATTATACGCCTTATGGTTGAAGGATATGTATTGTGCAAAAGTTAAAAAGGTAGAAAACTTTTGTAATACTGTTTTCCACTTAAAACGATAATTTTTTTTTCTTGTCGTAAATACTTTGCGGATTTATTTTTTATTTAAATGGTTTTTCTTATTTTATGTGACAAGATCCTAAGTATCGTCTTTTTTTGGAATTGAATACATTTATTTTGTATTTTAAATGCGATTAAATCAAAAAGATTACGGAAATTCATTTAGATTATATAGAATTTAAATTAAAAAATTTCTTTTTGTATATAAGATATACAAAAAAAGGAATTATTTTTTTATATAATCTATTTATTATTGAAATTCAGTATAATGGTAAAAGGATTTACTTTTGTGATTCCTGAATAAAATTAAGGGTAACATATATTCAATGTCATAAATAATATTATATTGAAATGAATTTCAATGCTGTTTATTCAATATCATTATTATGTAAATCAGTATAGCATCTGTTATTGAAGAATAGGTATTACATGTGCCACAATAATACACAGTAATATTTTTCTTGTCAATATTTATTAAAGAGCTATATTATAATATCGACATATTTAATGTCGAGAAATATTATCCTCAAAATATAAATTATCATTTTCAATTTTTATTTATTTTCATTTTTTTTTATATTTCTTTACTGTAACGTCAACTATAAGTAGTAAAAAGCAGTTTTAGCCAGACAAAACGTTAAAAAAACTTTTAATTTTCATATTTAGTGGTAAAAGTAATTTTTAGTCAGACGCTGAAAAAAATTACTGTAACAATAAAATTTCAGTAGTACAAGTCATTTCCTGTCAGTCCGAGGCCGTTTAGTTTTATTCCAAGTAGTAAACGAAAATTTTGGTCAGACTGAATCATACTACAGTAGTAAAAATTATTTTATTTTTACTTTTCATTTAGATTAGTGCCAAGTCAGAATGGGGGAAAATAAATATTAAAAATAAGTAAAGTAACTAAGAGAATTAATTAAAAAATTAAATCAGTGATTTTTAATCTTTTTTATGAATTTATTATACAGTTTTTTTTGGAGTTTTAATATATTATAAGAAAACGCACCAAAGTTTATGTAGAATTATAAAAGAATGATAGAGTGCGATATTAAGGTAATATATTCATGAATAACCGAGAACACTTATTCTTTACATAAAAAGGAAGATATTTCACCAAGTGAATAAAATTCTCGTCACTATCTATACTTTTTTTTAGAAGCATAGGTAAATTACATAGTTTGAGATTAAAAAAGAAAGTTATGATTTCAATTTTTAGTAATATAAATTTTATTAATTAAATTTTTAATTATTTTTTAATTTTTTTTTAAAAATTATTTTTTACATTAACCCAGATTCTTTGAATTGATGTATATATGTAAATGTCAGAAAGTGCACATCTATTTAATATTTAATCGATGCATCTTGGCTTTATTCTAAGATTCACAAGAAAAGATATGGAAAATTGCATTGAAATAGTACTTTTGAAAATGTCCTTTCTTTTCCTAATATCCATTATAAATATAAGTCAGAAGTTTATTTCTCGTTTGTAAAACGTCTCAAAAGAATAATCTCTTGCATTCAAGTTCTTAATAACCACTCTTTTTAGAGGGGGGGGGGGAAGAAAAAAATGATTTACCTCAAAATAAAATAATTTTATCCATAAATTATGATTATTTTCTGCAATGAGAAATTAAAAAAAATATATTTAAAATTATAAATTAATTTTATTTATTTTGTTTACATTGAGGAAAGAAACAATTATTATCTGATATAAATTTTATCTCAAATGATTAACTTTAACTCGGGACTTGGAAATAGTGACCTCTGTATTCTAGACACGATGTGCAAATTTTCCAGAAATCAAATTATTGGCCTACCACATTGCTGGCTGGCCTGAATAGTAGGCAAAGTAAATTTTGATAGTGCAAATTCCTATATCTACTACACATTCTGACAATACAAATTTTCGGTAAATATCTTTGTTAAAAGAGAAATTCTACAGATAACTGACGAGAGAAAGAAAAAAAAACTAAAAAAAATCTAAAAAAAAAAAATAATTCTAAAAAATTGAATCTATGGAAAAAAGATTGAAATAAAAAGCAAAAGAAGAATGAAAAAAATAATAAAAATTACATAGAAAAAAAATTCAGAAATATTAATAAATAATTTTGTAATTGTGTAATATAATTATATATATATTTATAAAATCTCAAAAAATAAAATAAAAAAAGAATTTTTTTTGAAAAAAAGAAAAAATTTCTTATATGTAGCAAAAGAAAATAGTGAAACGAAAGAAAATTTATTTGTAGTATCCTAAAGTCAAAGAAATGTTTAAAAAAAAAAACTTTTGTTTTTAATGAAAGAATCTCTCTTTTCTTTGTGTGAAAAATGTTTTTTGATGAAAAACAAGAGGAAACATTTTTTAAACACATTAATTATCAAAATAATTTTTTTTTCTTATAATATATTCTCTAACAATAGGAGGTTTAAAAAGGAAAAAAAAATATTTACATGATATTAAAAAATTTTTGAAAATTTAATTTTAAAATTATTATTAATAATTATATTCTCTATAGAGTTATTTTCTAAGGTATTTTTTCAATCTTTTTTTATATGAATATATATATACGGAATTTACAACAGATATTAAAAAGATGTACAAGCAAAGGTGAAGCTTTAGCAAAGGGAAAACATATTTTAAAGCGACTTCTCTCCAAAGAAGCTTCATTTGCCTAATTGGAAGAGCAATGTGCAAAGCTGACTTAACAGTAATGTCATTAAAATTTTCCCTATTTTTTTTCTTATTAATAATTTTTTTTTTTATTTAAATGACTTTCAATGACAATTAAATTTGTATAAACGACAGATAATGATTAGGATATTAATTAAAAATTTTAATGCAAAAAAAAAAAATTCAATAAAAATCTTCATAAATATTTGTCATTTGTTTTTTATTTTAAAAAAATTAATAATTTAAATTTATTTAGATTTGCCACCGAAACTTAATAGAATTTCTTGTGACAATAATTTTCAAAATAACGTTAATAAATAATATTTTAATAGAAGCATTATTCGAAATTTTGAAGTAAATCTGATTAAATATTAAATGTTTGATGATATAATAAATATTGTGTGTATATATATATATATATATATACATAAACGTGCGAAATTCTCTAATTTGTCGGCTGTACATATTGTAAAATGAGTATATCATAGTTTACGAGGCAATTGCATCACGAGCTTTAATTATTTGCGAGCTGATGTTTGTGGCACGATCATGAGAATACATGATTGGACATATTGAACGAAACCTATCCAGGAAGTTCCCTGTTATACACAATTGAATTTCACAAAAAGAGAATTCATACCTTTTGCAATTTTCTCTATACTAGTACAGTTTTATTTATTTTTTTTTATTCTAGACACAAAGCTTGTTTTATTCCAATTCTTCAGTGACGAACTAAATCGAATTAAGAGATATTTGCATCAAAAAAAAAAAATTCATTCTTTTTGAACAATTACAGAAAAAAAATATTCTATCTTATTTACATTTTTTTTGTTTTAATAAACAAATAAAAAATAAAAAAAATTAAATTAAAGAAGACAAATAAGTTTTTTATTTGTTGAATATGAAAAAAATTAATTTAAAAAAAATATAATAGAAAAAAAAGTCCCTCTAAAAAAAATGTAAGACGTAATTAATTGAAAAATTTCATCGTCGCGAATGAAGCTTAATAATATTACGGTTGATTAAATTTTGATTAAAACGTAAAAAGTGCCTGTTTCAATGGCAAAGAAAATATAAGTCGGTTTAGAGCCAGCACCAATTTGAAGCAACTTCCCTCGAAAATACCTATTCAGACAAAATTGGGTAATATTCGAAATGAAAGTATTTTCAATACGCTTTGAAAGCCTTCAGTTTCCTTCTTATATGAAATATAGGTGTGTATATATGTGCGGTCAGCCTTTTTTTAAAGCTTCAAATATTGAAAGGCTTAACGTTTTTTTTTTTTATTACATTAATTTAAAATATGAATTTTATCAAATTTTATTATTTATAATTTTTTTTTCGCATAAAAAAAAGTAAACTTCTCTTTTATATAAAAATATATATTTTCTACAGAGGCGAAATAACGAAACTATTTTATTAAATTAAAAAAAAAGTAAATATATATATTTTTTTCATCAGCTTTTTAAAGTAATTTCCATTTTGAAAATTCGAATTTTTTATCAATTCAAAAAAGGTAAACTAGAAAATAGAATTCAGTACAGTGGTGAATACAGTCAAGATATTGAGATGAATGTTTCGAAACAGAATTCGAAATAACTTCTCATATAAATTGATTCACTGCTAAATAGACACGCAGATCACAAAGGTTTGAAATTCCATATTGATCAATTAACTCAGGGGGAATGTTAATCTTTACCTATCTCACACCATCTCTTGGCTCACATTCCATTTTCAAACCATTCAGTTCAGCCATTTAACACGAAGACCGGAACTGGGCACGAGAAGAGAAACGGAGGAAATTACACACAAGGAAATTCCTCCAACGTTCTCTAATTGAACACAAAATTGATTAAGGACCTAACTTCCGACTTGGTCAAACCTGAGGGAAAATTAAAAATTAAACTTTTTTTAAAAAAGTTATTATATTTTTAATATTAAAAAATTTTTTTTAACTAATTGGGGATGACTGACTAAAAATTACATTTACTACTGAAAATTACACTTACCACTGAGTCGAAAATTATTCGCATTAAATTCTTATGTCTGACGAAAATTGTTTTTTACTACTGAAACATAATTCAGCCTGACTAAACTTTTCGTTTACTACTAGGAATAAAATTACACTATTTTAAAACACTCAGTCTGACAGGAAATTGCTTGTACTACTGAAATTTTATTGTTACAGATTTTTGCAGTGTCTGCCTAAAAATTATTTTTACTACTTGGGTGATAATTAAACGAATTAAAAACTCTGTCTGACATAAACAGATTTTTACTACTTGAACAATTTTTACTTTACTTCTACTACTTTCACTAAAATTACAATTTCTGACTGCCTATAACTTTTACTACTGAATATGAAAACTAAAAGTTTTTTCCCATTTTGTCTGATTAAAACTGCCTTTTACTACTTATGGTTAAAGATACAGTAATGAAATATAAAAAAATGAAAATAAAAAAAAGAAAACATGCAAAAAATGCGTCTCAACATGAAATATATGTCGATATTGTAATTAAGTAAAATTAATTTAAAAAAATAAGCATTTTAATTAAATTAAAAATTTTAATTCAAACTATAAAAAAGTTGTTAATTATTTTCAGTTTCACAGAAAACTAAAAGGTATTAAAATAAGCTGCAACGCTTCTTATTTTAATCAAATTTTTCTTATTTTAATCCATTTTGGTATTAAAATAAGTAAAAATGGATTAAAATAAGAAGCGTTGCAGCTTATTTTAATACCTTTTAATTTTCTGTGTTTTTTTTATTTTGTCTCGTAAGTGGAGGAAGGAATAGTTTAAAAGAAACACGATAATTGGTGACATCAATGCTTGTCAATAATTTAGCTCCTTTTATGTGTTTTTGTAACTACCTTTTTTGTGGGATTTATTTTATTAACCAATTATAGACCACTGTATAGAGGGCGCTGCATAAAAAAAGAATCTCATTTATATCGAGAGAGAGCAAGAGAGAGAAAAAAATGAAAGAAAAAACATAAAACGCTTAAATGTTCCATTTAGTGAGTAAATCAACTCTCATTTTCACCCTCTTTTGTCTATTTAATTAAACACAAATGGCTTTTCAACTACTTGAGCTGAATTCCTACACTATCCGAAATGGGAATTTAGAAATTAAAACGAGATAAACAAATTTGGTACAAATTTTTTTTTGTCACAACTGAAAATTTTCGAAACAAGTGAAATGCATTTTTATTTTTATTGTAAAAACTGAAAACAAAAGAAAGAAAAAAAATCGAATAGCATAGTTATTGTAAAAAAAACCCGTTATTCTTAAGTAACTTTTCTAATTTTCAAATTAGAAGAGCTTGTCTAACGACCTTAATTATCGTTAAAAAAAAGCATCTTGGGAAATTATTTTTTTTAATTTTCAAGTCATAATGGTGCAAAATTATTATTTCTATTTAAAGCCGCCTTTAAGGAACCTTATTGGCAATGAAATCGCAATATTCGATGTATTTAAAAAATAACATGTATATTAAAAAAAGGAGAAATTTTAATTAGAGTTTATTAATATATGAAAAGTAAACACCGAAAATTGTTTTTCTTTTAATTCAATCCTTATTTGAATTAAATAAAAATACATTTGACTGAAAGAACTAAATAAAAACTTTTTATTTGTTTCAAATTAAAAAAAAAAAATTGTTTCGCACAAATATTTTTATAACAACGCAAATAAAATTTATTTCAAAATAAATAAAATTTATTTATACCAAGTAGAATTTATTTGTACCAAGTAAAATTTATTTAGACGAAATAAAATTTATTTGAACAAAATAAAATTTATTTGAGAAAAATAAATTGCGTGAACAAATTAAATTTATTTGAATGAAATAAAATTTATTTGAGCAAAGTAAAATTTATTTTAAAATTAATTTAATTAAAATTTTCAAAATTAATTAAAAATATTCCCTATTATTATACAAACTTTTCCAAGGAAAAAAAGTTGAGAATTTTATAATTGCATGTACGCGTGACTATCAAATTATACAAAAAATTTCTACCCCTCTCTCCACCCTCTTATTTTTTTTTTTTTTTTTTAAGAAAGAACCTTAGAAATTCAAAAAGTTTTTACTAATAGCATAAAATGTAAGTCACGCAGCGTGAAAATAATACTGAGCGCGCGAGTAAAGTATTTTATGTAAAAAAGCATCAAAATTTTTTGTTCTTAGAGAAAAATACGTGCTTTCGTATATATATATAAAACTTTTGTTAGAATAGATTATATATATTGCATGGAGAAAAGTTTATGAATTTTGAGTGTCTTTATAACTTCTTTCTTTCTTTTTTTTTCTTTTATTTTTTTTTGAGCGGACAGTTTCTTTTCAATTTATTGTTTCACAAAGTATATACATTTAATGAAATTTAAAAGTAATATATCCAGAAAAAGTTGACTATTATTCAAGAAAAATGTGTGTCTTCATTTTATAAAACATGTTACTCTATAAACGACCGCTCACAACTTTTAATACGAGATTTACAGTTTAAAAAGTTTTTTTTGACAATTTTTTTTTTTATTCAGAAAATATTATTAAATGAATGAAAATTAAATTATTACAATGACAATATAAATAATTGTTGTTATTAATAATTATTTTTTTATATTAAATTTTTTTTAAATTATCGATTTATTATTAGTGAAAAATATATGAGAAATAGTTTGCATATTATTTTAACAAAGAATTTTAAACAATAAAGATCAGTTTCGTTGAATAATAGAAGAATGAAAGACAGCGTTTAAAAGTTAATCTTAACTTACCACGAAGCGTAAAATTAACATTTAAACTTTCATTCATTAGAAAGTTAGAAGTAGTGCCTCTTTCAAATTCAAGTGCTTTTTAACAACTTCGTGATGAAAAATGTAAAAGATTTTTCGACTCTTGATTCACAAAACTGCCTAATAAAGTTATTCGTTTGTTTTTCTTTTTTTTTTTTAATGAAATAATGTTACTATTGATAGAAATTTTTTCCACTTGCAAATTGTAGTATGAGAAAAAAAAAGAATAATTGTATTTTAAAAATATTCAATTAAAATTTATGGCACAGTATTTAAATAGAGCTGAAATTTTTTTTTATCTTTATTAAACTTTACTTTATTCTATTTTTTTCTCAAAGTGATTAAAATTGTTAGAGACAATTCAATCAGCTATAAATATTTTTTTTATCCTTTCAAACGTTTAAACTTTTTCAATTTTTTGTTTTTAATGGCTTTAACTGAAACGAAACGATTTTTGCACATATATTGAAAGTTTTTATATATATTTAAATAGTTTTCTTCTTCACTGTTCGATAAATGGTTGTTTTTTTTATTGAACTGGTTTATTTCATTAAAATTAGAATTTTAAACATTTTTTTAAAATGAATTATTAAATAAAAATTAAATTTTAATAATTTAAATTAAAATAAGGATTTTAATTTTTTTCATTTCTTTTCAAAAAAAGTGTTCTTTCAAAGAAAAATTAAAAAGAGAATATAATTTTTTTTTAAATGAAAAAATTCTCTCTTTGAATGAGAAAAGAACTATATTTGATATTTTTTTTCTTTTTTTTTTAAAGTTAAACAAATAATATATAAAATGTGTCGCACTATCGAAAAAAGAAATTAACTGTCACAAAGAGCATTTGCCATTGGAAGGGAAGAAGAATGACTTTTCATTTGTCTCTTGAGAGGAGACATTTTATGAAGATAGAAGGAGAATATTTGACATTAAATAACTGACGAGGCCATTAATGATTTTAGTTCAGCATTGTTCCCCCATTCTTTTGAAAAATCCCAGATGTGCACTCTATAGTAAACTAACTCCCTGATGAAAAATGTGCGTTTTACAAATATTGTCTTTTCAGAATTCAAAGTTTTTTTATTATTATTTTTTTTTCTTCTAAAAACTGCCTTTATTTCAGTTAAAAATATCTCTTTCTGAATCGTTGATAAATAATATCAAATGCTTCAATATATTTTTTGTCCATGTATTTTTTATTTCTAGAAATAAAAAAATCTAATAAAATATGTTTGAAAACATTTTTTTTTAATAAAATGATTTTACAAATTATTTTTGATATTTATTACTATTATAATAAAAAAAATATTAAGCAAATAATTTAAAAATTTATTGCAGTTAATTAATTACTAATAAAATAAATGTTACTTCATTATTCTCAGGAAATGAATAGACTTACTTTTCTGCATAATTTAAAAGCATAATGGGTGCTAAACTTTCAAATCCATTCCACTAAAGCGGTTTAACTTTTGAGCTGAGGTCGAATCTCCGATTTAGGGAAGATTTATTAACTTGCGAAGGCAGATGCAGCATTTAAAAAGTTTATTACGAGAGAAATCAATGTTCAAATTCTTTTTTTCTGCATTTCAATTTGAAAAATAAATAAAAAAAAATATTAATATTAACATTTTTTTAATAAAAAAAAAAATTAACATTGATAAAAATTTATTTTAATAAAATGTTTTACATTAAAGTTTTATGAAAAAAAAAAATATTTCAAAAGAAAGGACTCTACTGATTGTAGCTAAAATTATCCACAGGGAAACAAGAACAAAGTTTTAGATTATCTGAAAAGTTTTTTGTCTTTCTTAGAGAATAATTGCCTGTAACTTTTGTAAAGTTTCCAGATCTTTAAGTTAGTGTAAGTAGTTTAAAATTAACGTTTCTCTATAGTTATCTACTACTATAATACTTCTACCCCTTTCCCTCCCCACACCAATAGAAACAATAATAATAAAAAGAAAAATGAGAACTGCAAAGTTTATCTTTGTTATGGATCATTACATTCAAAAAGATACGCGTATTTAGTGTGATACAATGTTTAACAAACTATACTGTCGTTGAACTCTATTTTTAGAAATATAAACAAAAATAATAGTTAAACAATAGTATATTATGTGGCAAGCACGTAAAGTAGTACTTTTTAGGTGAGGATGTAATTTTCAGTACGAGCTGTCGTTAGTGCGACGTAGGTGAGACGAAGGCGAGCTGTAGGTGAGATGAAGACGAGCCGAAGGCGAGTCGAGTCGAGCCGAAAGCGAGCCGAGTCGAACCGAAGTCGCACAGACAGCGAGTATTGAAATCATCCGAACCTAAAAATTACTACGTGCGAGCCGCATACGCTATTTTTTTCGCCATTGTTATGAAAAAGTGAAACAATTTTAAAGAAAAAAAATAATAAAAATTGATAAATAAAATAAAAGCAAAAAAAAAAATTATGCAAAAATTAACAACTGCCTAAAAAAGACTTTATAGGGCAGTTTACTGCCTAAAAAAGACTTTATACGGCAGTTTGCTGCCTAAAAAAGTCTTTTTTAGGCAGTTGGCCCAAACTGCCTTAAAAAGTGCTACTTTATCTGCCCAAAACAGGCACAAAAAAGACACTTTTTCATGTCAATGGCGAAAAAAATTTATTTTACTACTTTCTTTTACTTTTGTTTAACTATTATACCATTTTTTTTATTGTATCAAAAAAAAAAATATTTTTATAATATTTATTTTATATTTATAAATTACTATATTTATATTGATTTTTAAATATGCAAATTTTAATAAATAAATTTATAAATTATTAAATTTATTTATAAGAAATAAATTGAAGGAAAAAATTCTTAAAAAATTTTTCAGAAAAAATCTTTTTTGTATTTAATGATGTAATCATTTTGAAGATGAGTACCTGGATTATAAATTTTTCCCCCCTCCCTATGAATATAAAATTTTCCATCATATCTTTTGTCATGTATTTTTATTACAGAGTAGTTAAGCTCGATTCTTGAATTTTATAACCAACCAATGCACACAGCAAATACTCTATAAGTTGAGAAGCCATTTCTTGTGATCAGAATGGTTTTATCTTGAACATTTCACGAAATCACGTACTTAAGTTCGATAAAAAAAAAAGTTGGTTTAAAAGTCAAAAGAAGATAGTTTCCCCGGGGTTGTTTCATTCGCAATGTCTCCTTTTCTTTTTCAAAAAAGACCACTTTCCTCCTCACGAAAAGCAATACACTTGGAAAATACGATATTATTATCCAATTTTTGTTACGTGATAACAACTTCATCTATATATATTGACAATTCTATACATTTTTATTCACAACATTTTTTTTATATGTTCATATATATCAGATATACTTTTTATATCAAATAATAAATGTTCCTTCTTTACACACGAGAAAAAAAACTTAAGAACTTTAAAAGAAAAATAATAATTTTATTATGTTTATATTTTTTATAGAAAAAAAATAAGAATTCGAAGAAATTCAAAGTAATTGGTATAATTTTAGCATTGTATAAAAAATAATTTTTTTCTTTCTAGGGGAAAAAATATTTAACCAAAAAAAATTCTACTTATGATTTTTTTTATTTTTTCAGCAGAAATAAAAAAATTCAAATTTCGCGCCATTATTTGCAAGCTTCGAAGCGCCATGGAAAGAATAAAAAAAATGCACTATTCCCTAGCTTCGCGTATGTGACAAATGAAACAGCCCACTTCAAAAATGAATTTTCCCCAGTAAATGAAAATTGTGTCAAGTGGAATTTGACAAATTTTTATTCACTTGTATAATATAATCTGATTTTTCGATCTCTTCAAAAAAGAAAATATCCAATTCTAAAAGAAAAAAAAAAATAAAAAAAAAAAGTAAAAAAGTTTCTTCAAGTGTCCTTGACATTTACACAGGAAAAACAAAGTGTTATTTTAACACCAGAATTGGTGTTAAAATAACACGCAACAAATTTTACCCTAAATCTGCACAGTAAAAACAAAATCTTCTTTTAAGCTTATAAGTTGTCTTTTTTCAAGATGTAAACGGAAGTAGATCATATTGACTGAAAATCAGTACTCAAAAAATGTTTAAAAAGAATACCCTTATCTTACTATAAGTAAGATGTCATACGAGCTGAAATTTAGCTCTAAGCTTGTTGAAGAACTGAAATTCAGTTAGGTTTTAGACTATCATTTAGTCTTATGTTAAAAGAGGGCTGAAATTAAGCTTCCTTACAGACTGTCTTTCAGCGTTAACCTGGTGTGATAATAATCCTAAATTATGACTTAAAAGCATATTAGAATTTTGATATATATATATATTTATATTACTTATAACAATTTTTTCTAATTTATAAATTTGCATTATTTAAATGAAAATGACGAGGAACTTTTATATTTAAAAAAATCTTGTCATTTTCATTTTCAATTCTGCAAACTAAATTTAAAAAATAACATTATACGTAATATATATATATATATATATATAAAGTTAGGAATTAACAGTTTAGAATAATTTAAGCTCTTCCAACAAGTTCCACACAGTTTTGTACTTTTGGTAATATTTAGCGACTTTTTTTCTAAATAGTATAGCTGAGACAAAGGTGAAAGATATGCGTGCTTTGCTGGAATATCCGATATTAAAAACCCAGTAAAAAAACCCATTCTTGTGAATTATAAATGAATAAAACCAAAATTAAAACACGAGAAAATCATTTCTCAACCACGCTTCACTGTACGCGTACGCTATGGCGTTTTCACAACAGACGTTTTGCCTGTGACGTCACAACTACCACTTTAAGACTCGGCAGACTGACACCCAGCTCAAGTAAAGACTTTTAAAAAGTCACTGTCGTCTTTTTTTTACTTAAGACCAGTGAATTAAAAATCAGTCGAATTATAAGCTTATTTATAGTAAGAGAACCACTAACTCTTATTTTAAGCTAATTTTCATTATTAAATAAAGTTTCTTGCTTAAAATAAGTTAAAAATTAAAGTAAGCTTACATTCGGTTTCAGATTTTGTTTTTACTGTGTGGGTTAAATCTTATGGGTTTTAGCATTGGAGAAAATTACCCGCAACAAAAATAACACCAGCTTTTTTCTGTGTATATATGCGCTTGATCTTGAACATCTGGGTCAATTAAATCTCAAAACGATTTTAATCTACATTTTACAATACAACTTTTTTTTTTAATATATATAAATATAAATGTATAACCCTTCTACCCCAAGGAATTTCCAGCATTTGAATTAAAAAGCGGTATAGTTGTTTAGACTAAAGAAAAGCTTTCATAAAGCCGAAAGATTACTGTTGCCCTAAATGGCGCCTCTTATCAGACACTGCCCAGGGGCAAAACATCGTTTTCTTTACCCAAAGTCATCTTTTCCATCTAATATTGTCCCGTGCGTATACTGTACGGTTAGCAATTACTCAAACATACGCCATCATATTCCCTTTGAGATGCAATATTTCTATGAAATATTCTTTACTTATTTATATATATGTACCCGACAAGAGATCCTATTCAATCAAAACAATGTTTACAAACTGAAAATCCTGGATTTTTTTTTCTTTACGAAAAATTTCAATCACACGAGATATAGAGAATTTAAATTAGAAATAAAATTTTCTTTTTATGTATATTTTTTTTCCTTAATTAATCTATTTGTTTTTATTAGAAATGTTATGTCTGACTATAATCGATTTTAACTACTGGGATAATAATGTAAGAATTTTAAAAGTACGATTTTAACTGACTTTTACTACTGAAATTAGAATTACAAGAATTTTTATTACTTAAAAGTAGAATTTAAAAATTTTAGAATCCCATGTCTGACTAAAGTTGACCAATACTACTGACATTATTGTTACAAGGAATTGGAATCTATGTCTAAAATTGATTTTTACTACTAGAATACTTATTTTTATTACTTAAAAGCAGAATTAAAAAATTAGAATTCCATGTCTGACTAAAATTGACGTTTACTACTTAAATATTAATTTTTACTACTTAAAAGTAAAATTAAAGGAATTTAGAATCCTATGTCTGACTAAAATTGATATCTACTACTGAAATTACAGTTACAAGAGTTTAGAATTCTGTGGCTGACAAAAATTCCCTTTTATTACTGAAATACTATTTTTACAACTAAAATTAGAATTACAAGCATTAGCAAAATTTATGTCTGACTTATTGTAATTTTTACTACTGAAAGTAGAATTATAAGAATTTAGAAATTTATATCTGACTAAAATTAACATTTACTACTTGGAATAAGAATTAAAGGAATTTAGCATCCTATGTCTGACTTAAATTGATCTCCACTACTAAAATTATAATTACAAGTATTGAAAATCCGATGTCTGACAGAAATTGACCTCTACTACTGAAAAATAAACTTTTGGCACTCTGAAAATGATTTTAACTACTGCAAGATGATATACAAAAAATTCCTAAACATACGTCTGACTAAAACTGACTTGCACTACTGAATTCAAAATTACAAGAATAATAATAATAATGCTTACACATAATATATATGTATATATATATTATATGTGAGCATTATCATTCCTTCCCACCTGGAAGGATTTCCGGAAAAAATTCCGAAGTGATTTCCGGAAAAGATCCGGAGATTCTTTCCAAAAACGCTTCCGGAAATTTTTCTCAAGTCACTTCCGGATTTTTTTCTAAAAAGCCTTCCAAATATTATACTTATCAATTTTTTCAAAAAAAAGCGAGAAAGCAAAAAAATAGAAATAACCATATTTTTATTCACTACTTCAGTTATTGTTATTCATTTTCAATAGAAAAAAGTAAAAACCTTTCAATTTATAGAAAAAAAAATTAAATGTTAAGTTGTTGAAATAAAATTCGATTGAATGGCAGTAGTAAAAAAAAATGCTCATTGAATTCGGTAAATTCTAATCAATAGACACGATAGAAATGATTTTTTTCTCTCTTTTCTCTCTTTGTATATTTTATGAAGGGTCAATTTATTTTAAGTAAGTGGCTCGCAATCGATTATTTACACATGTACATACACATTCATACTCTTATATATTGACTAGGAAATACACTTTCAAAAGACAAGCGGAAAAAAATAAAAAAAAAAAATAAAAAAAAACCTCACTAGTAAATATATTTGTTGGTCTTTTTTTCCTCCGACTGTTATAGTGTGGTTTACCTTTGCGCGCCATTCCTAGCATCACGCCACTTTTCACAGCTAACATCGACCGAAATGAAGCTCTCTCTCTCTCTCTCCTCTTTTCTTTGAGGTTTCACGGGAGACACATTAAATAAACCCAAACAAGATCCTTAATTATTTAGCTACCAACGTATGTGCTTTATTCTAATTGAAAAAGTTAAAAAAAAAAAAAACTATGTTCATCTACTTTTCTCCTGAGAAAATAGATATTTATTGCATTTTTATAGAAAAAAAATTTATTTTACTCAAATAATAATTATTTGACAGAATAATATTTTTTTTGAATTTTATTTTTTTTTAATATTAAATATTTTATATTTTTTTCAATAAGGGAATGTTTTTTTCTTAATATTAAACATAATACTTTACTTACTTCATTCGCAGTCGCTACTAATTGACAATGATAAGTTAATGAATTTCATTATAAATTAAAAAGAAACCTTTCAATACTAATTGTTTCGCTTTATCTTTTCATAAATTCATCTTCAAAGATGATGATTCAATTGTATTTTGTTTTTTCAATATTCCATTTTCAATCTAATTGTTTTTTAAAATTACATTATGTCAAAGATACGATTTTAATTGCATTTCTGCATTTACAATTTAATTGAACTTTTTTTTTGCATCTTTCAAGATAACAAGAGCAAAATAAGTTATTATAATAGAATATTTCACATCAAAAAACAATTTTTTTTTTTACTCAAAGAAATTGTTATATAATTTCAAAGGAATTATTTTTTTACCTTAATTTATTTTATTTTAAAACATTAATTTTAAAAAAATTGTGTAAAAAATATTTTTAAATAAAGGATCAAATTTATTTAAAAAAATTTATTTAAAAAAATGTAAATTTTTTGAAGATATAAATGTGCAAATTTTCACTCTGATATATTTCAGTAAATCCTAATTTTAATCTCTATCGATCAAATTTTTTGTGTCTCTAGTATAAAAACAAACGAAACTGCTACTTTTTAGCACAAGCAACATATATCTGATTTATAACGATAAGAACAAATTTACTTTTTAGCTTTTTTTTTGCACATTATACACCTTAATCTTCTCACGTAATTTATTCGTTCTAACTTTATGTAAATATAAATCCCAAGAAAATATCAAGAATGAAGAAAAAATGCGGATGAACATAAAAAATTTCTTTATACGTTAAAAATAAAAATAGGTCAAAATAGGATTTAAAGAAAATTAAAGTGTAAAAATTCTTTTTTTGTTTTTAATTAATTTAATTAACTAAGATAATAATTTCAATAATTTTTCTTCTTTCATGACACAGAAAAAAAGACAATGAAAAAGTAGTTATTATTTTAAGAATATAATTTGTTGTATAAGACTGTATGTGAATAATATTTTAAACTTTAGAATATCGTTTGTTTCTTCACTTTGCTGGACCACAAATTAAAATGTTTTCGAGAGAGCCACAAAACGGTCCAGTATTTTTAATTTACGAAACTTTGCAGAAGTAATGAAAAGGAGAATGAAAAATTTAGTTTTTAATTAGTGGATGTACTTCACGAGTCTAAATTAATAAAGTTACTAATGAAATGCCGAGGAATCATTTCATGCACTTTGCAAAAAAAAAAAAAAAAGAAAAAAAGAAAACGTCATTGGAAAACTTTTTCACCAACTACCTATATATAATTAAGAAAAAAAATTCTATTTCGCTTTCAATTGTTTTAAATTTTTCAAGTTTTTCATTTAAATTGTTAATGTAATGTTTTAAATTGCAAATTAAAAAAAAATTTGTATCGCCAATGGCTGAAGAAATTGCCAAGGATAATTAAATAATTAATTAAATAAAAAAATTTTTTAAATTAAAAATATTTATATAAATATAAATAATTATATAAAAATTATTACATAAACAATTAATTTATAATTTTCACAATTTCATTTCAATTCTATTTTTCACATCAAGTTTGTATTTTATTTAATTACAGTCGACTCTTTTTTTGTCGAGAAGAGAAAATAAACACAACAATTTTCAAAGAGTGAAAAATTCTGATTTGAATTTCAAGATAAACATTGAGTGACATTCTTTACTTTGTCTCTGTTTTCGCGATACTCAGAAAAACGGGTATTTATTTTTCTTTTTTTTTTTTTTGTAAGAAATCAGAAATAAATCCACTTTTTTTGGTTTGCACACACTATCTCTGTTAAAATATATTTCGAAACTGTTTTTTTTTCGTTGAAACTCGAAATTATTTACTCTGAACCAATATAATTTGGATTTTTCAAATAAAAAAATATTAAATCTACTAAATTTAAAAATAAAAATTGCATTTTAATTATATTTTAAAATAGAAAGCTTATATTCTTAATTTTAAATATATATTTTTTTAAATCTTATTTTTCCCCAACAAAAAAATATATGTCAGAGGAAGGAAAGGGGAAAAAAATAATTTTTTTTCTTCTCTTTTTAAATTACAGTGTGAATATTTTATTGTATAAAAATTTTCACCATTCGATTTGTAGTCTCTTTCCGGTTTGCGTTGGACGGAATACTTTATCATAAGCTTGAGATATTTATTACACTTGCTTTTACTTTTTACCTGGTAAAGAGTACAGTGCCGTGAATTATGTTTCTTTTTTTTTTTTTTTTTTAAATCGTTATGCCATGCCGTTCTTCCGTTTGCAACATGGGGATAACACAAACGCATAATTTTATACACCCCAAAGCTTTTTGGGGGTGGTGAAAAAAAATAGAGGAGAAAAAAGCTAAATAAATAAAAGTTAAATAAATTTGTTATAAAGCAAATAAATAAAAGTATCGATACTTGTTATTTATATAGAACCTTTTTTGTTTACAGAAAAAAACTGATAATTCTCTAGGGGAATAAAAAAATCAAAGAATTAATATAAATTAATGTTATAAAAAAATGATTTTAAAAAAAATTGATAAATTATTTTTTAATTTTAGAAAACTTTGTTTTTATATTGTATATATTATTTTTAAAAAATGACTCGTTAAAATTGGTGAATAAAATATCACTTTCCTCAGAATTGGAATTATTAGAATTGAAATGGATTTATGGAAATTTAATTCGCAAAATGATATTTGAGAAAATTATTTTATGATTGGTAAGATAGTAAACTAAGGCAATCATTTTCTGAATTGAAGCTGTTTTGAAACCTAAATATATATGAGTGGATTATATATTTAGATTCCTTGTATAATACAAAAGCTAATAAATAATGCAGTAGTTATATTATGATAGTTATTAATTTTGCATAGAAAATAAATAACTTCATATAAAAAAAAATTCTTGTGTCAAGATAAGAAAAAAAAATTACCACAAAATGATATTCATTATTATAATAATAAAACGAAAAAAAGAAGAATATAAACAAAATTCTCATTTAAAATTTTTAATTTACTATTTCAAAAAAATTTTCTTTTACAACCTTTAACTTTTTTTCCCCCTCTTTATCTTTAATTCAAATACAAATTAGATATTTATGAGATTTTACATATTTGATGGCATTAAATTGTAAAAAATTCAAAAGCTCTCGGCAACTCTCATTTCACTTATAATGACGTTTTTTTCATTAACAGTTTTTCATTCATTCATATATTGAAACGAATTTATTAATTTTGTTCGAAATTCGAATATATTATTAATTGGAAAAAGTTCCCGGGTATTAACCACTCGAAACTCTTGCAAAAATTCTTGTTGGAAATTTTGATAAATTTTTTCAAATAATTTAGCATAAAAATTGTTATTCAACATAATTGAATTATTATTATGTGGAAAAACTGAATTTTTATATTAATTTATATGGAAAAAATCGAAATTCCCGGAATCTTTTTCACTGATATAAAAAAATTATTTATTAAAAAAGAAAAAAAAGAGGACAAATGAAAAAACAAAAGAATGAAAAAAAAGAAATTAAAGACAAAAATTGCGAGAGAAAAGTAGGATAATGTCATTAAAAAGAAAATTGGATTAAAACCCGAAAAGAATCAAGATTTAGTGGTCGCGTCACCTTTGGTACTTGATGGCATTGAGCTTAAATTCGTTTTGTCGCGCGCAGGAATATAATTTCATTAGAAAATTGCTTCTATTCATTAAAGAGAAAGAGTGAGAGGGATGAGGGTATGAAGAAAAGATGCGAAGGGATGAGAGAGTTAAAAAAAAAGAGAAAAGAAAAAGAATTTAACATCCGTGAAATGTGATGGTCTGTTAGTTACATTGAGATGCAGTAGTGAAACAGTGCAACAATAGATTAGAGATAAAGGAACTCCACACACACACACACACACACACATATATATATTTATACAAACACAGTAAAGTGAAACCAAAGTACGAAAACAATGACAGGGCGGTTGCACCAAGGAAATGCGACGAGCTATTCAACGTTATACTTGGTAACGTTATTTGAAACTCTGCACCTGACCATTCATAACTTAATCTCAGTATGACCCAGAAAGGGTGCATTTTCCAATTTCAGAACACTTGCACTTCCTATCAACGCTGGCAGACCCACAAGTTTGTTGCAGTCTACGCTCGCGGCTAGTGACCTAGGTATTGACATTTCTGTCGTCGAGAGAAACAATTAATAACACTGTTTCATTGTTATGTATTTCTCTCTCTCCCTCTCTAATATATATAGGTTCCAAGTTTCGATGACTAATTTGCTTCAGAAAAAAAAATATTGCACTTCTCGTTTCAATAAATGATTGTTTCCATCGATGGAAATTACAATTTGTGTTGTTTTAATCAATAGGGTCGAATGGCCGAGGTGCGCAAGGCGTAGGTATTTGAGGAAAAAAACGCGCGTTCGATCCCAGCTGCCTGGGGATTTTTTCTAAAACTATTATAAATTTTGAATAATTAGTTGGTGTAGTTACAATCAATTATTGTTAAAAATAATTACAACCAATTGTAATTGCAACAAATTGTAGTTAAAATTAATTGTTTAATTGCAGCCGTTAGTTGTTTAAAATCGATGGGTATTTTCTAACAGAAAAAAGTAATAATTGTTAGTAATTGGTAACACAATTTACGATTATTAGTAATTAGGGATAAATAAATAAATATAAATAAATGTAAAAAATTTTAAATAAAGAAAATAAATAAAAACAAATAAAAAATAAATAAAGAGAGAAGTACATTGAATGATAATGGCATTAAAATAAAATCAAACTAATTGTCAACCAATAGTCAGAAGTTTCAATAAATGGAAATATTTTATAGATAGTTTAAATTATTAATTATAAATAAAATTTGTATTAATAAACAATTTAATAATAACAATTCATTAATAAACATTTTTTTTCATTTTAATTTGCTATTTTTATTTAAAAAAATTTTTATAAAAAAATTATTGGATTTTTTAATTGCAATTTTTCATTTATTTTGATGTGAAAAATCACTCACGTGATATATATTACTCAATATGCCACAAACGTTAATTAAAATGTATAGTTCAATTGGAAAATGTTACCATTATGAAAGTTTCTTTATGAAAAAAGTAAAAGTACATAAAAAAAAGTTTGATAACAGTTTATAACGAACGTCTCGTAAAAAAATATATATATAAATATCTATTTTACCTTTACGGTATTAATATATATTTTCAAAATTAAAAAAGTTTCATAAATAGAAAAATACGAAATTTCCATATATGTGTATTTCATATCCAAGATTCAACTTTATATATATATATATGATGAAAAATTCATTTGGCTTTACAGTCAATTTTTATTTTTCTTGTATACATACTAAAACAGCTAGAGAGCAAAATGAGATTCTTGAAAAAAATAGAAGAGCAAAAAGAATATACCATGCCTATTAAAAATTGTCAAATTCATAAAACAAATTTTCATTTCGAAAAATCGAAAAAAAAATTGTCAATTATATTTATTATTATTTTATCTAAATTATTTTTTTAAATTTGTCAAATTTCACCTTCTGTAAAATAATAAAAAAGAATTTTACGCTACAATAGAGATCACGTGAATGGCAAAAAATTGATAAGAAAACATAAGGCAGTGAGGTATTTTGTTCATTATTTTTTTTTTATCGTCTGACAGGTCCAAACCATGATGGTTGATTTTATTCATTGTCATTTTTCAAAAAACTACTGCCTATCGTATTTATTTCGTGCAGTTGAATGGATTTGAAAATAATTGTATATAAAGGATTCATGTTGGTACATTAAAAGGAAAAAAAAAATGTTTTTATAAAACATTTCCCTCATCTGTTATTGTCGTTTTCGAGTAATGAATGACGATTGACTTTATCACCGAAAAAAAAATCTCATTATAAGAGAAATATTTCGCTCGTAAATTATTTTTCATTCCCCTTTTTATGTATGTAATGCTATATAAAAAAAATAAAAAAAGGATTTTTTTAGGTTTATAAAATCTTTAAAAATTGAGATAAAGGAAATTTAAATTAATTGAAAATTATTACAGTGTAATAATAAAAAAAATTTACTATTGAATTTGTAAAATATTTTTTATTAGTTAAAATTTTTACTATTTCAGATTTAGAGAGATGGATCAAGATTGTAAATGTTTTTTTGTATTATAAAATTAAAATAGAATAATAATTTGTATAGAATTTTTTTTTGTTATTTGTGCCAAATTTATTCCGCCTGTAGGATGTTTAGAATATTTCCATACAGATATTATGTGTCCAAAAGCAACATAAACCTTGTTGCATAAGCTCTGGATAGACTTCATCCTCTCTCTTGGAACTTTGTAAGGGTCAACTCTCATGATTTCGTATAGTCCTCATCTTTCTGACTATATATATATATATACCTCCTGCCCCAAACTATAACATTCTATTCTATTCTAAAGTTACTTCTCTAATGTCAAAGTTGAAAACAATTATCTTTCTTCAAAAAGGAATGCAGTGTAACTCGTCCTAAAATCTTGACTATAAATTTTATTTACACAATTTTTGATATTAAATAATCCTAACAAAATTAAACTATAATTTTCTTATCATTATTATTCACAGGGAAAAAGATTTTTATCTGAAACGCAGCGATATGTTTCTCTAGAATAACGAAAACTATTGCTGTTTTAGTGAAACATATCACTGTTCAAGTGAAATTTATCGTTGTTTCAGATAAAAATTTTTTTCCATTACACTGTTTCTATAATTTATATAACAATTTGTTCTTTCCATAATTTTTACTGAATTTTTATGGTTTAAACACCTTTTATTGAAATTGGAAAAAATTAATTTACAAACATAAGTAACCTCGCGCACTTATTGGATCCGGGTTAGGTTATCAAAATGCGGGCAGTAAATGGAAACGCCGTAACTCGAATTACCCTGACGTACTCTAAGCAATAGCAATATGTAACTTGAATCCCAAAGACGTAAACTGAGTATCTAATAATGTGAAAACAACATCTCGTAACTTGAAAAGCGTATATATCGTGATTTTCATTTATTTCAATCTTAAACAATATTTTATAGAAAATTTTAAGGCGTATTAAAATAGTATTCTTATTTTAATTAAATATTTTATAGTTTATTTTATTTCAACTTTGGTATTAAATTAAAACCATATTGCATTTTATTTTAATAGCTTATACAATTTTCTATATATTAAATAATTTTTCAAAACCGTGAGCAGTTTTTGTTAAATATAAAATATGTTATTGAAATGAAAATGTAAATTTGGATTGCGATTTTCAATATAATGATAAAAGAAGAGGGAAATTCATGAGATGCACAATTTTCTATATATATATATGTATATAAATCAACGTTCTTCCACCTAAATCCACATGGATTCCTATGTGTACCTAATTTAGAAATTCGTGGTCAACTAACCGATTTTGCTTAAGCCAAGAGAAAATGAAATTTGAGTTTGCTTAAGATGAAAATGGTACATTTCATTTGCATAAAATATTATTATTCATGAATTTTCAACATGTATATATATAAATGTAAACTGTAAATATGTAACGCAACCTTAAAGTATTTACATTTTCACATCCATCAAATATTATATTTTTCACACTGTTAATTAAAAAAAAAATCTATTTCAAATCAAATAAAAATAATAATTAGAATTATTTTAATAATATCTGTCTAAAACTTACTTTTACTAAGTAAAATTTAATTTAATTTTGATATTAAAATTAAAAACATTTTTTTAAAACAAATTTTGTCTGACTAAAACTCGCTTTTACTACTGATGCATCAAGTTGTGTCTGACTAAAACTGTCGCTTACTACTTAAAACTATATTGATAGTAGTACAATACTTATTACTTATTATCAAAATCCTGACAACTAATCCTATTTTAAAAAATATATATATAATTTTCAAAGAAAAATAAAGTTAAATTCCTACACAAATTGTATTTTATTTTGCATTTGAAGGTTTTTCTTGAAGCACGATTTTATAAAAACTAATAACGAACATTTAGATATGCAAACTATATTAGTATATATATAAAGAATGCAAGATTTAAATTAATTGAAGATTATAATGACCTGCGTGCTCACATTAATAAAATATATATAGCAGCAACTAATAAAAGGTCATTTAGATAAGCGAACTAAAAGCTATTATATGATTGGAATTTACGTACTACTATATAATCTGCGTAGAATAAAAAACATAATTCTCAAATATACGCAAGCTTACCTCGTGATAAGAGGCTTGGAGTATAAATGCTCGTTTTCTTTATAAAGAGAAAATGTACTTTCACAATAAAAGAAACCCATAAAAAAAAGAGAAACTAATAAATTCTTTTTATTCATTAATAATTTTAATTTAACGATTTGAGAAGGAAACTTAAAAAAAGTGAAATAATTCTGTAAAAAAAAGTGACCGCGATTATAATAATAAAAATCTATTTTTATTAAAGAAAATTTAATTGAAGAAAAAAATTTATTTAAATCAAAAAACCTTTTTTTCATTTCAAAGAAAAAATTCATGTGAAACAAAAGAAAACAAATCAAAAGAAACTGCGATTTCTTTATAATTTTAAAAAACTTTTTTCGATATGATAAAAAAATAGTAGAAAGTTAATTTTTTTTTTTTAGTGAAGGGTGTAAATTGAAATGTTTATGGGGGATTTCCTCTCAATTTTATACTCCTCATGTAGCACAACAAGAGTCCTTATGATTCCCTTGTTTGCACAATCGTGCGCACATACATATAACACATTGCATTGTAGCAGCTGCTCAACCAACGTTTATCGAAATGTGTTCATGCATCTACACTTCACTTATTTACATATATATATATAGAAATGTATATACATATGTATATATGCAACAAAACACCAGGTTCGATGGCCTGGCTTTTCAGTCGAATAACAGTAACTAGAAATTGTCACTCATACTAAAGGACACTATATATATGGTTATGATAAACATCACAATAACACTATCTGGAATACTTAACACGATATACATTCAAAAATATTTCACAAATTTTTTCTATTTTTTCCCTACCAATTCGATTTTAATTTTTTTTAGATAATAATTATAAAGAAATCAAATTTTAAAGGAAAATTAAACTAAAAACTCTGAAAATTGAACCCAATTTCCTCTAAATAAAAAGAAAATTTAATTAACAATTTTTGTATGCGAAAAATTTATAGTGAAGAAAAAATTAGATAACACCTTGCAGTTGTTATTCATTTTAAACCAAAAAAAAGCTCTAAAGCAAGTCACCCTGATCACTATAACCAAAGCTGACGAGTTAAGCTGAGACTATATATACAAAAAAAAAAAAAAACTGTTTCAATGTGAAAAATATATAACGTCAAAATTCTCCTTTCTCGCACAAACAGGAAATCAAAAGCATCACTTTAGTAAAAAAAAAAATAATAAAAAATTGATATAAAAACGAAAGAGAAAGTCAATAATGATAAAAATAAATTCTATAAAAGGAACTTCTTTTTTTATTTAACGATAGAGAAAAAAGTTGAAAATTGAAGTAATCTATTTTTTCCACCTGATATTGTAAAGAATATCTGTCAAAAAAAGAAAAGAAAATAATAATAAAGAATTTAAAACTCCAATATATATATATATATATATATATGTGTGTGTCAAATATAAATTTTTAAAATGTTTCTGTCACATACAGCTGTGAACATCCAATGCTTTCAACCTAGTGTGACTAAGATTCTTTTTTTTCAACCATTTTACGCTAAATTTTATACGTCGTATGCACATTGCAACGAAAATAGATATAATATGTCACATTTTCAGTCGTCAAGTAGACAAATATTAGAAAATTGGAAAATTATATTTTTTTTTTATTAAATTCCAATTAAATAATGCGTTAAAAAGGAATTAATTTTAAAAAGAAGCAATTTTTTCATTTAATTCTCTAATGTAGGGAAAGAATATTTCAAAAAAAATACAAGTTTAATTTTTCATTTTACAAAATATTCGAGAAACGTATATTTGTGATTTCGAAAAAAATAAAATATTTTTTTGTTGTACAATTAGTTGGAATTTTTCTTTCATTAAAAAATTTCGTTCTGCTTGATCTAAATTGATATTTATTATTTATACAGTGTAATTTTTATGTTCCTCACTCCATAAAAATTTTTTTAATTCTGTTTTTTTTAAAACGAAAATACAGGAATTGTAAAAAAAAATTCTAGTAATTTTAGTTTCAGTAGTAGCAGCAAGACAAAAATTGTCTAATACTTGTACCGTTTACAGTAGTACAAGTAATTTTAAGTAAGATAATTTTTTTGTAATTTTAAAATTATTGGTAAAAAGTAAAAATGATTTGAAAATTTTATATATTATAAATAGAGAAAGTCAATTTCGATCAGAAAGAAAAAAAATTTTTTATGTAAAAGAAGAATTTTACGGTCAAAAAAATAAACAAATAAGTGAAAAAATCAAGTAGTAAGAGTCAATTTCGTTCAGACAGAACGTTATTTTTTTATAACAGTAGTAAAGGAAAGTTAAAGTGGGACAAAGCGGTTTAAATCTTTCTAAACATTTTGTTTCCGTAATAAAAAAAAACAAGTGAAATAAAACAGTCTACTCATTTTTATTTTTTTTTCTAGTTCTGGAAAAATAATTTTTCCATTTTCCAAATAAAATAATCGGAAATTCACAGGAATTTTTCCACAAAAAAAAAAATTACCAAAAAAAGTGACTATTTTTTCAAAATAGAAAACAAAAAATAAACAAAAAGCATCATAAATAAAAAATCAATAACAGATATAATATACAAAATAAGACTGTAATTTTCTGAAATTTTACTCGCTACTTTTTCTGAATTGAATAATCAAAAGAAATGAGTGTATGTATATATATAAGTCTGAGAGAGGACATTTGCATCTCATTTTCTATTTATAGAATTCTTTTCGAGACCAAAATGCAAAGGTGTCTCAAGAACATATGTATATATATATATATAAACTTGAAAAGTCTTTTTAATATTGAAGCTGTAGAAATTTTTTTGTTTGTTTGACACTTTTTTCGCAATGAGAAAGAGTGAAAAAACAATTTTTTTTTTTTTGTAAAAATTTTGCTATATGTGGAGGAACTTTGGTGACAACTCAACTATAAAGTTATTTGATCGGAAAGGTTCGCACTGCAACAGAGAGTGAGTGTAGGTCACCATACGGTGAATGGGGAAGAGATGTGCACAAATCGTGCAGTAGATTAATGCGGTTTTGGTCAGCCGACTACTAGGTGAGAGAGAGAACGGATGCTACGACCCGCTGAAGCAGCACGTTTCATAGTGCTTTAAACGAATGAAACCGATACTCCTGCAGAGAAATTTCAACTTCCATTGAAGTTGACGAGGCAATTTCTATTTTTAAAAATCATATTTTTCTCCCCTCTTTCAAATAAAATCCATTACCGAAATATTTTAACCCTTTAGATATACAGTAGGAGGAGAATTTTTTTTTCTCTCTCGCAAATCAATTTATTTTCCATATTTTTATTATAATTTTTAATATATTCTTTTTTTTATTTTAACGTTTTCAATATATTTTTTATGCTAATTATAATTTCTTGACTAAAAAAAATTTTTCACAACTTTTTCTCATTAACAATTAATTAATTTAATTAATGAAATAAATAATTAAATTATTTTAAATTATTTAAAAATTTAAATAGTTGAATAATCCAGTTTTATAATTTAGAATTTAAATCACCTTATAGGCAAATTTTCACTTAAGTAAATCTATTATATGTAAATTATAAATTTTAATTATCACACTATCTTAAAAGTCAAACAATAATTTTTAAGTGTCCCATTGAAAAAAAATTATACACATCAATAATAATGATGAAAGACAAACAATAAATTACAAAATTTACAAAATTACTTTTCTATGTAAATTATATTTTCCTGCTGTATAAATATACAACTCCACGTACATATTTGATTATAAAATTACAATCTAACCTTTCACGTTAAAAATAAAATGTTAAAATTCTACTTTTTCCTATTTATTACAACATTTTCATTATTTTTCACATCAAGTGATTCAATATGTTGCCAAGGCACACAAATACGATTCAGTTCAAGAAGAAAACACTGTCATTACTATGGTGCTGAGACCGATTATTATAATCCAACAAATGATTCAAAAATTATTGAAGACACAAGAAAATGTCATATGCTCATGTGTAAAGACGGTAGACCAGTTGAAGGATATTTTTGTGGCAATGGACCGTGTAATTGGTTTGGTTGTCAATGTCAAGACGGTTGTCGACAAGGATCAGGTATTGTGAATTTTAAAAAAAAATATGGATTTGCCGTATACGATGTTGTCGACAGTGAATAATCAAAATTTATATTTATATATTTAAAAAAAAAATTCCATAATTTGTTATATTTTAATAAAAAGCACCTTTGAAAAAATGAATTTTTATTTATTAAATTTACCGAAAAAAATCGTTTAGAAAATAAAAGGCAAAAGAGAAGAGTATACACAGAAAAAAAAATTTATTTAATTCAAATAATCAGTTACTTGACTAAGAGAAATGATATATTTATTTATATTTATTATTTATTTTATTTGGACCAAATAAATATTTAGTTGATAATAGTCAAGTATTATTTGAATGAAATAAATCTTTTTTCAGTATAATTCAAAAATTTGTTCAATGTAAAAATATAAATTTTCAAAAATATATAAATTAGTTTAAGGAGATAAAGGACAATGTATTCAGCCTATTAGAATTGTGACACCTTTTGAGGGGGAGAGAGAGGAGAGAGGGGGGGGGCTAATATTTGTCTGTAAATGTATGCATGTGACAAACACACAGTAATACTGTCGTAAACAGTTAGCATTTGAACGTAAACGTTATAGTAGAGGAATTGTACTCAAAAGCAAACTGCTTGTTCAGAAACAGTGAAATCCAAGCCACGTTATATTGAAATTTAGACAGACTGTAACAATATCTCAAAATGTTATAAACACAGGAGAATAATTATTACATTTTATGTATATTTGTATATACGTGTAAGATCTACTTCTCGTTAAATGTGCGAAACATAATTAACATACTTTATATATACTTTGTGTATCCTACAACACTTTCTCATTTAATTCCAGTGAGAACATTTCTCAAAGAGGTAAATTTTAATTAACTTCAACATTTATTCACTTTAAGGTGTATAATTGTCTCGGCTATACAGTCTCTGATAAAAGTCAATAGATCTTTAAGGAAAGAAGAATATTTTTATTTTTATAAAGAATTTCTCAAAGGAGAATTTATTTTTCATTATAGAAAATAATAAAACAGGAAAAAATTATTTTCTCTTAATAAAAAATTGAAATTTAATAATTTTTTTAATGGCACAAAATAAGAAATAATTGCTATCGGAGAGAAAGAAATTTACTACTGTTATAAATAAAATGTTTTCTAAATCTAGGGAGAAAAATGGCCTATTTTTCATACGAGAGAAAAAGGAACGAAATCCTAAGAAGAAAAATGTTTTTTTTTTTACCCAAATTAGGACTTTTCACATTAGGGAAAAAATAGCCTCTTTTTGTCCCTAGGGAAAAAAATTGTCCACTCTACTTTCAAACCTTTTTATTGCTATTCAAAAGCATTTCATTATCATAAACATAATTTGTCTGTAATTAGTGATATTTTATTCTTAATTTGTGTAATTCAATATATTTGTATTTAAATGCAAATTACAAACATTTGTACTCACATCTGTGAAATTTATAATTTTTTTTTTTTGCAAAAGAAAAAGCAATTTTAAAATTATTTACAAATTTAGAATTTCTATTCAATATTTTTTTTCAATTGAAAAATTTGAATTGTAAATTTATATTTGATTTATACGAGTATAAATACAATAATTAAAATAAAAATTTATGAAAAAAAACTTGTTTGCTTCAAATATATCGTGTCTTAAAAATATTTTTTAAAAAAATGTTTAAGTTTTGCCTACTATTAATTATTGTGACAATATCATTATTTCCGTATTTAAATAATGCTGAATGTTGTCATAAGAAATTAGTTCGCTATCAAATGACAGATAAAAATAAAAAATGTTCATATTTTGGTGGACAAACGGCCGATTTTGATATGGACGATATTTCAAATCCAAGAAGTGACTATTGTTCAAATAAAGTTGCCAATAAAAGAATATGTGAAATTTCCATTTGTGACGATGGTGAACCACCAAAAAATGGAAAAACTTTTTGTGGCCAAGGATCATGTAATATATTTGGCTGTAATTGTGACGGTGGTTGCATTAAAGGACATTATTATCAAAATTTTCTATCGAAACATCAAAATGAAGTGCAAAGTATCTAAAAACACCTAATTGTGATACTAAACAAAACACACAAGAATAATTAACTAATATTGTATAAATTTATAAATAATATTTTATAAATATTTATTAAACTCAAAATCTACTATAAAAAAACAGAATTATTTTCCTTCTTTTTTCCCCTTAATCTGAATTAATTTAAATCAGCAGAAATTTTCACTTTTTTTTTTTATTATAATTTTACTTTACATAGAAATTTTGGAAAATTTTTCGAATTTATATAACAAATTTGCATCGACATTTTTTTTTGATAAAATTAATGGATTATAACTTAATCACCTGAGGGAGATAATTCCAGGAAGGAGAGGATTAATATATAACTAAATGTCGAACAAGGCTATTGTCTTGAAAATTTGATGAAAATTATCTCGACAATTTCTTTATTATTATTATTAATTATTATTATTATATAAATCATAGGTAGGTACTAATCAAGAGCCAAAAAGTATTTAAATTATCAATGAGAGAAATTTCATCTTAATAATAAGTGATGTAGACGCATTAATGTCTAATTGATCTATTCTCCAGATATGGAATCAGTATATATAGCGAATCTCTCCAAAATCAATATATAGAATATATTCAGAGATTAATTTGCCGCAAGAGTGACCAATATATATTCAATTCGAAGAACCATGGGAATTGATATTTTCCATTCGATTATTGTTATTATCATTTTTATTATTTTTATTATTACTCAATCGTAAAAAAATAAATATATTTATAACAACAACTTCGTTTCAAAAAAGCTTTTTAGTTATAATAAACAGAAAAATCGTGTTTATATAAAGAAAATGTCATTTATTGCGAGAGTTATTTTTTCAAATATAGCATTCGAATAAAAGTATTACTATCACTTGAATTCAAATGGCAAATAAAAAATCTGCGGTATGTCACTAATTTTTCAGCGGAATTGCGATTCAGTGATTTAAGCATTAAATGGAGTTAAAATTTTTATCTGCACTTTGATTCTAGGATTTATTTCATGCGGATAAGCACAAAAAAAAGACAAATAAATAAAAAAAAAAATGAAAGGAAAATCTCTCGCTTAAATGGAATAATCATTTAAAAGATTTTCAAGAATATTTATAGAGTAATACTTTTTGCTAAGAATAAAAACTGGGAATAAAGTCGAGAGAAAGTCTGTGAGCTCGCTAAAAAGAGTTTGAGAGCATAATTATGTACTTTTATATATTTTTCTTTTTTTTTTTTTTTTTTTAAATAAAAGTCTAGTAAAATTCAAGTAAGTAATCAATACCACAGACATTCAGATATGAATTGAAAGTTATTTCTTTTTGTATTTTTTAATTGCAATAATGGCGCGTTAAAAAAAATTCAAGTACATCACGAATTTCGAATAATTTAATTAATATTTATTTTAATACTAATTTTAATTAATTAAAAATATTGTAATACCAATATGCTAATATCAATATAAATAATAATTTAAATTTTAAATCGAAGAATTATATTATTTTCTATAACAAATTATTTTTATATTAAAATAAGATAAATCATTGATTTTATTTAATTTCTTATCTTCTGCTTTTTTCAAATTTTATTAAATACATATTAAAAAATTTTCATAAACAAACATTTCAAATGTTACAAAGTATAAAATAAAAATATATCAATACAATTTAATGTGATAATGACTCCAATAAATTATTATAGATTTATATATATATATTTTTTTAATAAATTGTAGATAGAAATGTCTATATTTTATAATTATAAATTTAAATATAAATTGTTAAAAATTATTTATTGATAAAATAAATAAAAAATGAATTAATTTCCATATGTATTATTTTGATAATATAATTACTGGACAAAATAGAGTAAAATGACAAATTTTTTTAATCGAATTTTTGAAAAAAAAATTTCTAATATAAAAAAAAAATGGTTAAAATAGTAAATTTATTATTATTTATTGTAACACTTTCATTTTTTCCATATCTGATTAATGCACAATGTTGTAAACCATATTTAGTGTCGTTTAAAACGATAAACGAAGATTGTGAATTCTTTGGTGCATATAATGATTTTTATCAAAGTAATATTGGTCTTCGAAGTGATAATTCAAAACAATGTGTAATTCGCCTATGTGGCAATGGTGAATTAATATCAGAAAGAAATTATTGCGGCAAAGGATTTTGCAATACATTTGGTTGTAATTGTAATGAAGGTTGTATAAAAGGAAATGCTGTTACAAATTTTCAAACTTTACATGAAAATGACGTATATAATGTGATGATTCATTAATAGAAAATTAATTCATCTTCTGAAAAATCAACGAAACTTTATACTTTACTCAACTATATAATATATGTGTATTAATAAAATCTAATACTTAGAATTTATATATTTCAATAAAAAAAAAATACGAAACAAATTTTCTTATTTAATTTTTTATCTAAATTTTTTAAAAATAACTATAATTATTTCTACTAATCATTTAATTAAAAATCTTTGACTGTTTTTGTCAGTTATTTTTTTAATTAATATTGATAAATTTAAAATAATTATTATAATAGTAATAATAGTAATAATAATAATAATAAAATAATATTAATAGATTCATATAATAAGAATTGAATATTGAAAATTAATTGCAGGTAAAAAAAATCATATATGAGAATAATAATCATAAAACTAATTATGTATAAAAATAATTACTGTTCGCACCCGAGAGGCTACTTCCTCATTCAATATGGTTGATCACTAATAGAGGTGTTTCCTATCAGCATCCTCTCAGGATCGAACAAGTGCCATAAACATGATGCGTATATCAGATTGCTTTAGTTAATCATAATATAAAAGAGAGACCATAATCTCTCACATTATTTTCAACATATAGACAATTTAAATTTCTTATACATGTAATTAGTTATAATGTTATCTCACTTAATTTTTTTTTCATTTATCTAATTAATATTTTAATAATACATTACATAGCAAAAAAAAAAATTAATCAAAATCAATTTTTAAAACTAAAAATTTTCTGAATAATACATTTTTTTTAAATTTCTATTTTGTGTCTATTTTTTATAATAAAAAATTTTTTGTCTTTTTTTTCTGATTTACAATCATATTCTGCGGGCACTTTGAAAATTTGATACTCCGAGGAAATATATATAGATATAATTAATATTTTGAGTAGTACCAACAAAAGGTACTAAAATTACGAGATAGAGTTTCGAGAGGGACTATAGTGTGGTAAAGGACAAACCCCAATCAATGGTTTCACTATACACTCAAAGGCATAGAATACAAGAACAAATAGCCGAATACTTCTCATGAAGTTACATTGGAACCCACTGATGTACAAAGAGGAGGCTTTCCTACCATTACTATATACATACATAAATAAACTTGTCAATGTTACTCTATACTAATCACTTTTTGACCATGTTCATTTTCAATTGATTTTATCACCGTTTAATTAAAGTAATTAGGAAAAAAATTCTACAAATCTTGCTTAAAATTTATCAACAAAAAAATTCGACAAAAATTTATTAATAACAAAATTAAAATAATAAAAAAATTTTTATTTTAAAAATTTAAAAAAAAAATTTTTTTTATTAAAAAAATTAATTTTTTGTCAACATGGAAAAATTTCCACTTTTGACTTAATAACAAGATAACATTTTCAAATAATATATTTTCTTATTAAATTAATTTAAACTTCAAATTTAAATAATAAAAACCAATTTTGTAACTCATTTATGAAATGTGTGTTTTTTTTTTTAATAATTCAAACAATTTATCGAATTGAAAAAAATCCATCCTTTTACATATAAAAAATATAGATTCTTATCATACATTTTTAATTTGAAAGATGTTTAATTTTAAATCGCTTTATAAATTTTTCTTTGCAAATAAATTAACTAAAAATTAAAATCGTAAAATTAAATTAAAGATACATCCAATATATATTAAAAATAACATATGTTATTATAATTATATATTAAATAACATATGTGATTGGAATTAAAAAAAAAACATCATTCTCTTTTTAAATTATTGATAAAAATTATTTTGAGAAAAAATTTACATTATTTTCAAGTATATAAATATTACAAATTTTTTATATGCAGAATTTCAAGTCTAAAAACGAGAGAAAAATATTTAAAAATTTTGGATAACACACTAAAAATTTAACAACAACAAAAATTAACGAGAAAAATGTTAAAGTTTTTTATATTATTGTTTGTCGTAAAGTTAACATTATTTCCATGTATAATAAATGGAGAATGTTGTGGAAGGCAAAAATTATATTTTCAACGTGTTGACGCGAAATCAAGATGTAATGATTTTGGAGGTTTAATACCAATGAACGAGGTGATATCACTTTATCCATATATAATTCCAGCTTCCTATGAAAGTAGTATTAATTGTGAAATTTCTGTATGTGGAGATGGCAAAAAACCTCAAAATAAAAAAATCTACTGTGGCCAAGGTTCATGCAATATATTTGGCTGTAATTGTGATGGTGGTTGCATTCCAGGAAATGCTCTTAAAAATTTTAAAGCATTATATGAAAATAAAGTGCGCAATGTTAAAATGTAATATATTTTTTTATCGAATATCAGAATATTGTTCGAGAAAAAAATGACAACTATGTAATAATGTTACAAAATTTAATCTCAATGTATATGTAATATAAAAAAAAAATTGAAATAAAATTGTATTTTTTTAAAATGAAAAATTTTTATAATTTCTTTTTGTTTCGACACAATAACAATTTAATATTGCACTCAAATTTTAAAATAATTTCATTTTATTCAAATAAATCAGATATGATTATATATCAGTGTATTAAATTAATTATATCGATAATATTTTATTGTATAGAACAAAATTTACATATTGACAAATGTATTTCAAGTAAATTAAAGATTAATGAGATAAAATAAATACCAATCAAATTAAATTATAAATTAAATTTTATCAATTACATTAAAATAAATCTTCAGACATTTTTTTATTACTTAAAATTAGTAGATATTAAAAAAATTTTAAAAATAACTAAAATGATAATTTCCCTTCTTATTATCATATATGTAAAATAAGATAAGATTGTGATATAAAAAATATATATTAAATGAAAATAAAATAAATTAATTTTTTTTTAAATATAAATTTCCAAGATTTATTTGATGATAATGATTTATTTTATTTAAAAAATGTATTATACAATCAAATTTATTTTATTTGAGAAACTTTATATTTGTATGAAATATATTTTTTTAAATAAAATTTGAGATACAATTCTTTAAATTGAAAAAAAAATTAACTTCATTTAAAGAGAATTTTTTTTTAAATTAAATTTTATTAATAAATAAATAATACTTCTGAGTTGAATAATCGCAGTGATGGAGATTGAAAAAACAGTAAACTTTTTTCTGGTTGTGAAATTGATCATGTTAGACAAAAAGTTTGCCTACTCTAAATAATCCTTGACATGATTATAATATAATTTAAATAACAATAAAAACTATTAACATTTGACGATAGAAATCTGAAAATTTGCAAAATGATAATTTGCCTATTCTACTTTAACACATCTTCAACTACATTTAACATATGTATTGAAATTTTAACCAAAACAGTATTTGATTATCATTAGAAAATATAATCAATTTCGCATTTTAATGTTGAAGATTCGAATATAAATGCCGACTCTCGTAAAAATTATTATACATCAGTAAATTAAATTTCAAACTAACAAAAAAATGTTCAAGTTTAGTTTAGTATTTCTCATCGCTATTTATTCAATAATTCCTCATTTAAATCATGCAATATGTTGCCCTAAGGAGAAGGTGTTGTTTCAAAAAACAAATAAGAATTTGAGTTGTTCACATTTTGGTGGAGTATTAGCAACATCAAATAATGGAGTCTCAACGCCATTAAAATTAAAGGAACACGATTATGCTCGTAAATATGGACATTGTGAAACATTTGTCTGTCAAAATGGCAAACCACCAGGAGAAGGAATTTATTGTGGCAGAGGACCTTGTAATATATTTGGATGCAATTGTGACAATGGTTGTATACCAGGAAATGCTGTTAGATATTTTCAAGCCTTACATGGAAGACATGTGTACAATGTCAGATAGGAATTAATAAAATTTTAAAAATTTTTATGCAATAAGTATTATTTATAAAATTGTTTTCAATAAAATTTAATTCAATAATTTCTGTGGTATATTTTTCTTTTTTCTCTTTCGAATAACCTTTAAAAAAAAACTAAAAAATTAGGAAACGAACAATTATTATCTATTCACTACATTTCAAAATCAGTTGCACTAAATTGTCAAAACCAAATTAATCTGTTTCTATTCAGCACACTTAAAAATCAGTTGGTATTCACTACATTTTCCAAAGCGAAAATTCGTTACTATTCAGTATGCTTGAAAAACAGTTTTTGTTTCTAAACTAAAATTCACGAATGAAAAATTAGTTTCTAAAAATGTTAAAAGAGAAATCTAATCTGTTGCAGGAGGAAGCCTGGATGGGCTGAACAAGTAAGGGCGGACCCGGAGGGACGATGGGAGAGGACTACGACGGAGATGGGGGTTGCGGTTCCGGTGAGGAAGAAACCGGTTCAAATCTTCCAATTTGGGAGGCTGCAGCTGCCGTATTAATTTTGGGCTTTCTAGTGTTAGCGACAGTACTTGGCAATGCCCTCGTGATCTTGAGTGTCTTCACCTATCGGCCATTAAGGATTGTGCAAAATTTCTTCATAGTCTCATTGGCCGTTGCCGATCTTGCTGTGGCAATTTTAGTGATGCCTTTTAACGTCGCCTATTTGCTACTCGGCAAATGGATATTTGGCATTCATCTATGTAAACTGTGGCTCACTTGCGACGTACTCTGTTGTACAGCTAGTATTTTAAATCTTTGCGCAATTGCTCTCGATCGATATTGGGCAATAACAGATCCAATAAATTATGCCCAAAAACGTACATTAAAAAGAGTCTTGGCAACGATAGCTGGTGTTTGGGTATTATCGGGTGCAATTAGTTCACCACCATTGGCCGGTTGGAATGACTGGCCCGAGGAACTTGAACCAGGTACACCATGTCAACTAACAAGGAGGCAGGGTTATGTCATTTATTCAGCACTTGGTTCATTTTTCATACCATTATTGCTCATGAGTCTTCTGTATTTGGAGATATTTTTAGCGACACGAAGACGCCTTCGTGAAAGGGCTAAACAAAGTCGATTGGGCGTTGCACAGTCGGCGAAACATCGTGAAACTGATGACAATGAAGAATCAGTGAGTTCGGAAACGAATCATAATGAAAAATCAACACCAAGATCACAACCGAAACCATCGCTTGTCGATGATGATGTTACTGAAGTGACAGTGGCTGGTGGTACAACGGGACATTCAAGACGTGGTGGTCCTGGTATTGCAACAACATCAACGACTGTTTATCAATTTATTGAAGAACGGCAGAGAATTTCTTTGTCTAAAGAAAGACGAGCCGCAAGGACGCTTGGTGTCATTATGGGTGTGTTTGTCGTTTGTTGGCTTCCCTTTTTCCTCATGTACGTCATTGTACCATTTTGTCCATCTTGTTGTCCTTCCGATAGAGTGGTGTACTTCATCACATGGTTGGGATACGTCAACAGTGCTCTCAATCCGCTCATTTACACCATCTTCAATCTCGATTACAGGAGGGCTTTCAGGAGACTTCTTCATATTGGATAAGGAGTTCGTTAAGAGGTTCAAGCTTCCGGACTTTGTAAATATAGTATATTCATTGTAAGATTTATCACTGCAGTCGCGCGTTAAATAATGGAAAAATTATTGCACCGGAAAAAATACACTTTTGGAGAAATCTTTTTTGAATTAAACCATTTTTAAACTTATAAATAAGATTATGTGGTATGAAAATAAATCAAACAGGTTTTCTCGAAAATATATTTTTCGGTGTGAAAAACAAACATTCTCAGACTCTTTGTCCGTGTCTATATCGATCGGAAAAACGTCTTCTTCTTATAAAAGCCTTGGGGTGAAAAAAAAGTAACAACGAAACGTTTTTGAGCTGAGAATTTTGTATATATAAGAAGGGAGTTTAAATTGTCGGCCAATAAATATTGTTTCCGCAATTGTTTAATAATGCAAAACTAGATTCATTTTTTTTTTTTTTTTGAAAGTGGCGAAAGAGTAAACTCCAAATGAGATATCTTATATACTGATTTCGCGGAAAAAGTAAAAGACCTGCCACTTACAGAAAAACCTCTTTATTTTCGGAATTGAAAGTTTCTTATCGAAATGTACAAGGGATTGGAAACTATGCAGCAGATCTTTCCCGATAGACGTCGGACGTGCAACTTGAGCGAACTGTGGTTTTCAACCGAGGTTCGAATCGTTCGGAAACTTTGGCCCGAGGGAGCATATTCAATAAAGTACCCACGTATATACATGAAAGATGATATCATTGAGAGTTGACTATAGAGAGCTTACTCGAATAGATTCGAATCTGTTATCAAGAAAATTGTTAACGATATATAAATATTAAATAAAAAAATATTCTCCAAGAAAAATATATAAAAAATTTGAAATTTTTCGCGAAATTTTATCAAGTATATAAAGTATCGTATATGCCCCTTAATTATTCGTAAATTGTTCCGATAAAATATGTCTCATTTATCAGCAATAAAGTTTCATGCTATAAACTTTATCAAATGTAAACGCTTGATTAAAGTGTGCAATACTTTATCAAAATACCACTTTATCAAAATGGTCTCTAAGGATTTGTTATAAAGTTTAGGAAAGTTATTCTATATCTCTATAAATTTTCCCTCGATTAGAGAAGATAATCGTGAATTTCAAATAGAGAACGAAAATTAGTAAAGAGAATTTTTTTAAAAATTCAAAATATGAAATTTATATTTTTCTTGGGAATTTTAAAAGAGTGCGACAAAAATATATTAGCCAAAGAGCAACCTTTTTCAATCTCTTTGAACATCATCTTTCTCTCGCTCATTCTCTCTCTCTCTTTCTCTCTCCTCTCTCGTCATTTTGATGTCAAAATCAATGAAAATAGAAGCTATCGCTGCAAATCCGCCTAACCTACTTTCGATACTAAGAACGATCAAGAGAGACGAAGTGCGCACCCAAGTGGATGAGCTTCAAGTCGGTTTATGTGGTGGTTAGACATAAAAAAATATATATATTTAAACCCGCAAGAACTCGTTTAATGTTATAGAAAAGGTGTAAAAATTGACGTTATATATATGTATACAAAAGAAAGAAGAGTGTAAAACGATCTGCTTCACGAAATGAATTAAGTAAAAAGAAAAATAAGTATGCGGAACATTTTTAAATAAAAGTCTAGTGGAGTAGAAAGAATCGAGTGTGAATTTATCTCTTTCACGATTTCTCTATATATAATAAAAAGAAGGAGAGAGAGAGAGTTATACTCACTCTTAAACTTCAATCAGTAAATTTTACTCTCAAACCATATACAATGTCAAATAAAATTACAAATCGCTTCAAATGGAGTTCAATATTTTTTAAAAATAAAATTTATCTAAAAGATATAAAAATATATTTTGAAGAAAAGAAAAAAAATTCTTTAAAATTTATTGAAACTATAAATTGTAAAGACACTTACAATAATAATGCAAAAAAATTTTTGAAACCAGTATATTCAAACGATATACTTTTGTATATTAAACTTTTAAAACGATATTTGATCCAAAAAGGAAAGAAAAATTTTACTAACATTTTAGAAAAATAATTTTCGCATTATATCGAATGTGAAAAATTTTTCACACTCGATAAATGCTATTGAATTTTACCCTAAACGATTTTGTAATTTTTCATGTTATTAAATTTTATTATACTCTCTTGTAATTTTTCACAACGGTAAAGTAAATTTTACTATATGCTTTGGTAAAGCAAACTTTACTACCATTTTATCGAATTTTAAAAATTATTTCATAGTAAATTTTACTAAATCGTTTTGGTAAAATTTACTCCAACTTCTTATTGAAAAAAATAATGAAAATAAAATTTATTATAACTAATTGCCGAAAAATTTGTCTAAAAGAAAAATAAACTTAATTTTATTTTACAATTCTTTCATTCCTATAGGTTTTACTGCTTTTTTACAACACGAGTTAAATTGAAAAAAAAAACTTTGCTCACATAAACTGTGAAAGAAATTACATAAGTGGACGTCAATTTGCATAACTATGAATAAAGTAACAAGTTTTTAAGTTTGTACATTTATTACTCAAGTTCACGTAACAGTAAAGCCTCGTTAAAAAAAAAGAATGATAATCTATAGATTTTACTGTAAAAATAATTTCCTGGTTTCAAAATCTAGATGGAAAAATTAACTTATAAAAACACAAAAAAAACCTGAGCGCCACGTTCTTTGTCGTTTGGTTCATTTTGAACTGCAACAAAAATTGAGTCCAGGTTTTTTTTTGTGAACCAAAAAGAAAAAAAATATGTGTGACATAAAATAAAAAAAACATCAATCCTCCACGATTTTAGTACCCATTCGGTTGCATACATTGTAAATGTGAAAGAAAAACGAGAAATTATTTAACGAATGTTGAGAAAAATTCTACTCCACTGGGATTTTTTATATATAAAGAAACGTGTGGGAAATTTTTTTTTTTTTTTTTTTTGAACAGCACACAATGAAAAATGAAAGAAGACGTAAAGTAACAAAGTGTGTTGCCTCACGCTATTGCAAAGAATACATGAATCTCTCAAGTGTGGAGACAAGTCACATTATTAATTCAGATTCGTACATAAAGTTTGATTCCCAACTTGAGGGATAAGGTTGGTAGAGGGGGTGTGTGATGAAGGTGGGTTATAGTCAGTTTGAAAACTTGGATTCTCTATGGTACAGTGCATTGCCTGAGATTTCACCTTCGCAAAACTTTGTTCAAAGTCATGCAGTTGTATCCGGTTAGTGGATCGATGGTAATGCTCTCCCACTGGAAAAGCATGTTACGATTGCTCGACCGCTATGTGTACCTACTTACTGACAAACTTGTGCTTTGGCGAGACTACAACGTTTAACCAACTCCTTGAGGTTGGTTTGGTATAGAGAGAGAAAGATAGAGAGAGATTGGGAAAGAAGGGGAGGAAATAGGGAGGTTTGTTGACGTCACCGTCGTCAACGCAGTCATCCGGAAGCTCGAACCCTCTTAACTCGACGTTTTACTTAATAAGAAGTAAGAAAACAGCGTTTCACGCTTACGAAATAAGACTTTTCTACGAAACTCGACCAAGACTCCAATTAAGCTGTTTAGATGCTAAAATCCGTACCGTAATAGTTGGTACTCGTCGTTGTAACTATCATTCCCCCTAAACTACAAAATTAGGTATATCGCCGTGCACATACATTCTTCTCATAATGGCTAATATATATTCTTCCAAGAGGACAATGAAAACTAATTTTTCGAAAATTTTAAATGAATTTATAATCAAAAAAATTAGAAACTTATTCTACTTACAATTTGGATCGTAAGAATTCATTTACTATCTGTAAGACACACTAAAAAAATATCTGATTAAAATCAAAAATATTTTATTCAAATAATCGGTTACTTAACAATAACAGTAATAATTTTAAATTTTCTAAAATATGCGACGCTCTGCGAGAAAAATACAAATACCTTACAGAACAAAAATTTTAGGTTATTTTTAGTGATAGTTTTACCTTCATAAAAATCTCAAACATAACCTAAAATATTTTTTGACGTAAAGTCCCTTCTGTTGTGGTTAAGTGGTATTTGTTTTAAATAGAGAAATTTGGTTCAAATACAGTTTAATTAAATTATTTGGTTCAAGTAAATATTTATTTGATAGTCAAGTAACCGATTATTTAAATGAAATAAATTTTTTTTTTCAGTGTAAAACAAACTTTATTTTTATATACTTTTGAACACAATCAAATATGATTTCAGTTATTGAGATACACCAACTTTATATTAATGTATGTATAACTTTCTAATATACATTCACAGAACACAAAATAATGCGATTATGACGACTAAATTATCCTATACTTGTAAATTTGTAGTTTCTCGAACAGCAAATTTAATTAAGGTAACTATTATAATGTAGTTGGTGCTACCAACTTTATATCATTATATAAAATATATATATAATAGTTCTAAACATCTGCACATCTATGACGAGATGAAGCAAAACAAAGGACATAAAATCAAAAGGAAAGTTTTTCAATCTATTATTATAATAGAATTCATTTTTTATACTAAAATTCAAAAATTTTCGTTTCTTTTAAAATCGATAACAAAAAATGAAAACATAATCGATGAAACCACCTTTTTGCATTTTATTATACATATATACATGTACATTTGAAATAAAATGCGTGCCCCAGCTAAAAATGGACTGCACTGAATCAGCAAAATTTTAGGCAACAGCGCTGCATCGATTTATTTTAAAAGCTTTCACACTACCGTGAAAATAGGTATTCATACACGGCATTCAATATCATGTTGATTTTAAATTTCACTCTTTAATCGATATAGTAATGAATTCAAGCGTGAAATTAAAAAAGAGCTTAACTTTCCTATACTCAAGATATTCGCCAATGAAAAAATATTCTTATTTCCCATGTCTTATTTTTCTAAAATTACAGGAATTTTCCACAACAGAAATTGATTTTTATTTTATTTTTTCTTCTAAATTAAAAATCTCTTTCGTTTTTTTTCCACAATGAACACACTTTCTCTTGGAGGTCAATTCAATTTTTTTTTATTTAGAAAATTATAATTATAAAAACCAATAATTTTTTCACTAGACAGATTGTATCAAAAATAGGTCAAATGACGCACATTTAAAACCATAGGTCTAGAAATTGATAATTATAATTATAGAAAATTTAAAATCCGAAAACTCACCATTTTCTAAAATTTTAAATATTAATTCATTTTTTTTCTAATACCTAAAAGTTAATGAAAATGATTTATTAGCAAATTTGAAAGTATTTATATCCCAGTGAAAAATTGACAAAATTGATAAAACAATTTAAGTTATCGATATTCAATTCCCTTGAAAGTGCAACCTTGATTTACGAAAACTAAGAGTTGAATTCGAAACGTTAATTGAAAGTGTCTGACGCCAATTAAAACATTAATAGGTCGAAGGTTAATTTAAAAGGTTATTTCCTTTCTAAAATTTTATGCAAGGTTGAGAAAGCTTGTTAACGTCAGTCACTATTAAATTCTCAAAAAAAAAAAATCTCATATATATAAGAATCCTGAAGAAAATCAAGTGTTCTTGAAAGAATTCACCTTCAACAATTTTCTATAAACGAATCCAAATAGCATCTTTCTTTAATCGTCGAGTTGAACATAAAATTCTCAAAAAAAATATATCAAGATCGTATAAATTACCATTGTTTTGAATTATAAATCTTCTCAAGCAAGAACGGTTAAATTAATTGCATATCTAATAAATTCACATTTCAATTGCAGAATTTTCTCTGCGCATCGTCATCATATTATTTCGCTTCTAAAAATTAAATCGCATATATCGTGTTTTAAAAAATTACAAATGCTGATATTTTATATAAATTAAATAATTTAATAGCGCAAATTTAATTTACAAAAAAAAAATTATTTCCAATTTAGTTTTGTAAAATTGTATATAAAGATATTATGTATAAAGTTTTTCAAAACCCTTCAGTTTCTCGTCAAATTTTATGAATTTAAAAGTTTTAATGAGGATGGAAATATACATGTTAAAAGTAATGGAATAAATCGTAAAACATATATAATTATTCTCTTTCATTTTATTAAATTAATTGAGTGCAATATATGTGAGAGAGAATAAGAGAAAATCTAATGTGTATTGTATTCAATAATCCAAAGTATACGAGAGAGACAAATTATATACAGTATATATATATATATATATATATATATATATATATATATATATATAGCAATAAAGAGAAAAAGTACTTGCGATCTTTTATGAAACACATTCTCATTGATTCTCTACGCTCTTAAAGTTTCTCTAGGATGCTTAAGGAAAGAATGTCTATTGAAAAGTTTTTCGTTTTTTTTCACTCTTCTATTTAAATTTAATTGACTGAAATCAATAAGTCCCTTTTCTTTCTAAAGACAGAATATTATATATCGATTTTAAAATTTTATTCATGATTTAACATTTAGCCAAATGATTTTAAAGTAATTTGCCATATAGTGACAATTTCGTAAAAAAAGTTATATTAAAAATTATTATTAATAATTTAACAATTTTATTCATACTTTAACATTTATCCGAATAATTTTAAAATTTAGAGTAATTTACTATTAAAATGACAATTTCGTAAAAAAATAATTTGTAATAAAAATTATTATTTAAACATTAAAATTATTCTGAATTATTAATTATTATTTTAATTTAATTTAAAAAGTCAAATTTCACAAATTATTTTTCAACTGAAATCATTTCAAACCATAAAAATCAGTTTAAAAACTAATTATTTCCTATCCCTATAATAATAGTGTATTCACTGTTTTAGTAATTACTAATTAGAGATATAATTAAAATTTTTTTTATAAAAAGTAATTTAGGCCGCTGTCCAGTTACAAAGCAATTATATTATATAAACCAAAATGAGAAAATCGATTTTATTTTATCTTCTTTTTATTGGAAATAACTTAAGATATTTTTTTGAAAATATATTACAAAAATGAGTGAGAAAAATATTTTACGTCACGTAAAATGAGTTTTGTAAAAACTTTTATAAATATTGTAAAATGGTATAGACTCAATATGCAATTCTCTTAAAAGCAAAGTTTTATGTTAGAGTTTCAAAAAAAAAAGAAAAGAAGAAACTTGTGAGACACATGCAAAAGCATCGAAAAGGGCTAAACTTTGAAATACTCGAAAAATAAATTCACAATATGTTGACATGTCTAGCTGTGGATTTTCTCATTTACTGTATAAATATTAATCGTATAAATAATTATACGACTCAATACATATATATATTTTATGCTCGCGCACGTGATTTATGACCAAATTAATCTCACATTTAATCTTACGTTTTCTATTAATCTCGCGTCAAGGAAATTTGGGGAGAGAAGGCAATATTCATGCGACTCATAAATAACTTTTCTTTTTCATTACACTGAAAATAAATCGAAGAAACATTGACATAGGATATAAATTTATTCCCCAAAAATTGTAATTAGTAAACTAAATTAATTATATAATTGCAATAATTAATTTTGTAACTTTGCAATTTTTATTAATTCAGATTTAGAGAGAAAACTGTATTATATTATTGTAACAAAAAAAATAGAATTAAACAAATTTTTGTCTGACTGCAGTTGATATGTACTACTGAAATTGGAATTGCATAAATTTATATACCTTCTGCCTGACCAATAAAATGACCTTAATTACTGAAATCAGAATTACTGAAATTAAACAACTTCTGTCTGACTACAATTGACCTGTACTACTGAAATCGGGATAATAAGAATTTAAAACGTTTTGTCTGACTTTAATTGACCTAAACTACTGAAATCAGATATAAAAATTAAAAAACTTCTGTCTGACTCAAATTGACTTGTACTACTGGATTTAGAAGAACAAGAAATTTAATCCTTTTGTCTGGGATATGAATAGAAAAATTGCAAACGTTCTGCCTGACTAAAATTGACCTGTACTACTGAAATCTGAATTATTTTTAATAAAAAAATCACAATTAAGATTTCTATTAAAAATAATATACTCAGTTTTTTTGTTTAACGCAATAAAAAATAACCGATTTTTATCAAAAATTCTAAATTTAACAATATCAAGGCGAGAGAAAAGAAAATGAAATGCAAAAAAAAAGAAAATAATATTTGTATAGATAATGGAAATTCTCTTTGGTCCATTTAAAAAAAAAAGTACAGGTGGTTTTATCGGTTATGTCTAGTATCTGAAATTCAGATTATCCATGAGAAATTTTACGATTCTATATATATACATGAACTAAAAAAAAAAACGATGGCACTTGGAAACGTCCATCAAGTTTTGGACAGCAATCAGAGAATCGTCCAGTCAGCGTATCGTTCAAATTTCGCAGACAAAACGGCACGGAAAAACGCGGCCAATAAAAAAAAAACAAATAAAACCCGCTTGCCAGTTATGAGAGGAATTATGTTCTCGCTATAATAAATGGTAAAAGATTTGTCATATAGATGTAACGGTAGATATACCTATAACCGATAAGTTTAAAAAAAAAATGCAAGTATTAAGGTTGTGAGTAATGTAATAACGAAACAAAAAAAGTTATTGTGATTTCATGTGTGAATCTTCTTGCCACTGATCAAGGCCTCATTTTACATAAAACATTAATTAATTAACTAAAAAAAAAATTAATTATTATTTTAATTAAATTATAAAAAGAAATTTTCAAAAATCAAAAACTTTTTTCAAAAAAAAGTTTGTTACGATAGGTAAAAAATTTTCATTATTGTTATATGTAAAAAAATTTAAGTAACAAAATTATTGTTAACGAGTAAATATTTATGAAATTGTTACATAATTGTTATAAAAACGTTATATATGTATATTAGCAAAAATTGTCCAATTTTTACCTGAAAATGTTTTTTCAAAATTTTACATATATAACATATCATATATAAATTATGTTATAAATTAATTATAAATTATCTGTTACAAATATTAATGTTCCAATTTTTACAAAAAAAAAAAATTTATGTAATCGTTTTTTATATTATCAAAAAAATTACTATTCCTTCTATATTATACAATATACCGATTGTTTATATATAGTTAAATGTATATATCGAAATGTACTCTATATTTTATCAAGTAATTAATTTAATAGTAACATTTGTTAAATTGAATTAGTAATTTTTTTCATTTTTAAATGACCAATTTTCTTTAGTAAAATTATTTACATTTTATCATTGAATTTTATTATCAAAATTTTATTATATATATTTTTTTATATACAGTAATTTTTACTAAATAAACAATGAAAAAATAACAAAAGAATAATTAAAAATTTCATAAGAACTTTTTTTTTATCAATCAATTTAATAATTCTAAGAAACAAAGCCAATTGGTCAATATAAATATATACACCCAGAGAAACGATATATTTGTCTCAGAGGCAAATAAATATTTATTTGAAACAAATAAAAATTTATTTGGTTTCAAATAAAATATTTCTCAGAGTGTACACTTGATTTAATATTTTATATACAAAATTCAAGAGAAAAGTAAATTGTTTATAATTAATAATTATTATTAATGTCTGAATGATTATATATCCACTGTATTTTTTGAATGATAATTTAATTTTTAATATTCGAGACATTGTCAGAGGCAAGAATGAAAGTATTATGTTTCCCAAAAAAAATGTATACTTGTACACGTGAAAACCTCAAAATAACATTATACACAAAATATACGGATATTAATATAAATATATATATATACATACAAACACAAACATTCACGCGTGACAACAATAAAGAATATAGTTAATAATAATCGAAGGGGAGTCAAAAAAAAAAAATAAAAAATTTAAGGCCAGCCCTTTTAGAGTGCTAGTTGAAAGTACTGGTAATTTTCGACCACACAACAGGGCACTCATTCATTAAGGTTGTGATAAGGTTGTGAAAAACATTCGTAGCCGTGCTTCGAATGACACAAGATTTTTTAGTTTAATGAAAAACAATATATAGAAAAAAAATTTTAACATAAAAAAATAACGTTGTCCAAAAAAAAAAAAATTCCTGCCCAGTTTTATTTTCCCTTTTACTGTTTTCTTTCTTTCCAGTGAAATCTGTTTCGAAAAAGTCAGTTATGAATTTATTAATTATTTTCTTTCCTATAAAAACAATTTAAAAAGCTTTTTTGAAAATATGTTTTGCAAAAAAAAAATTAAGCTTTGAAAGAATATAAAAATTTTCTTTTCGCAAATAATTGAAAAAATAATTTTTCATTTTTATTAAATTTCATAATTTCAAAAAATGTAATAATAAATTGCTATTTTCAATAAATATATTTTTTATCTAAAAGATATTATTCACTTTAAAAAAAGAGTGTTTTTATTAATAATTAATATTTTATTTAAAAAAAAAAATCTTTTAGTGATCAAAAGTTAAATATTTCTGTTATATATTTATACATTACTTCAATAACTTTCAAGGACTAACATGAATATAAGAAGAGAACTCTTGAATTTATTGGAAAATCTCTCGTTGCTATATATATTCAAGACCAAAACTAGGTACATAATTCTGATATCGTATTTCTGAAATTAATAGAGCGAGGAGACGTCTGTAATTGAATTTTCGACTATATAAGGTCAAGACAATTGTCTCTGCACAAAACAGCATTTCAATTGTCACATACGTACCAATAAATTAATTGAAATATATTCATAAATCCATAACAAAAAATAAAAATTTTTTTTATTACATTAAACAAATTATTCAATTTATATTATTATTATTTTCAATTATTTTATTATAATAAATTCGCAAATATTTTTTAAATTCATAAATTTTCAAATTGTTGAATGAATAAAAAAAAAGTTGGGAAAAAAAATTTTTAAAGATGAATTTTATGAAGCAATTTTTCTAAAACTTTTTCCACTTTATTTGAAGGAAAATTTACACCGCGACGAATAAGGGAGGATTAAAAGGATCTTCAAGTATGGCCATTTATTTAAAAAAAAAAGTTTCAAACTGAAGCAAAACAGTCTTAACTTGTCAAATGTAAAGATTAGCCCATTGTTAAAGGGATTTACTTTAAAAAAAAAGTCTCTTTCTCTTTATCTCATTCTTTATGTATTTTTTTTCTTCTTCTTTAAAAAAAAAAAAAAAACTTCGTTTCTTTGGCACCTCAGCTAATAAATATGCATTAATTCTCAACCCCGACGCTAATTTCATTTCTCCCCTTTTTCACACTAGGTAAATCGTAATAGTTGTCTAATTACAGACGTCGAATTTGCAAGTCACCTTTAAGCAACTCTCAACTCTTCTATTTCCTTTTATATTCAGAATATTTCAAAGTCTAAAAAGACCCATTTATTCTTATATACAAAAGAAGAGAAGTTTTACTAAAAAGCAAAGTCTCTCTCTCTCTCGCTCAGAGAAAAGTTGAATTAAGCAATTCAAGTATAATTGTCCAATTTTCTTTTACTCCGCCTTTTTCCAACAGATTTCAACCCTCTTTCGTTTTAAAAATTTATTTTCATAATAAAAATTTTGTCAGTTAAATTTTTTTTTTTTAAACTTGGGCAGGATTTTTTTTTCAAATTACGATAAATACGTGTGACACATAAGAGAGAGAGGGAGAGAGAGAGAGAGGAGATGGTGAATATCGTCCATTGCCTCGCCTGTCAGAACCAGCCTGAAAGTTTTTCAAAGAAATGTGTAGTAAAACCGAGGGAAAAGCTTTTAAGTCTCAAAGGAAGCTCTATAATCTAGTCCTGCAGTAAGACATGTCAATTTCTGTTTTTTTTTCAATTCCCCCCTACTCCTTGCCACCACTTTCATGAAAAAAAAATTGATTTATTTAATAATAATCAAAATTATATTTAAAAAAAAATTTAATTTTTTTAATCATGAGAAAAATTAATTTATTTAATAATAAAAAATATCATTTTACCCAATATTGAGGTAATTATTATATTGAAATACAATTCTTTAAATAATCACTGCTTTTATATAAAAGCAAAAAATTGCACAATAAAATACCTCTCCGTAAAAAACAATCGAACCAATTTTACCTCAATATTGGAATAAAATATTATTTTTCAAATATGAAATAATTTTTCCAGTTTTTCACACTTAATAAAAAAAAAAAATTAAAATGTGAGATAAAATATAAATCGGAATGTAAAATTAAATTTTACACAAGTAAATATCTCAATTTAACACATTTAAATTTGTATATAATTTAAAACGAGAACGGTAATTGCATCTAGCCAAGTCGCCCATTAAAAAAACAATACACTATATATGATAATATATATCGTGATATACAGGGCGTGCACGTTTATCACTTTCGACCCAGGGGGAAACATTTTTTTTTTAAATTAATATACAAAAAACAAAAACATGTGTAACTATACTATAAAAAGTAACATTACGAAAAAAAAATGCGCAGCAATTTCCACATACTTTTTCTGGTTTCATTTTTTTATATATATAATATATATATTAACAAGCCTCATAAGTAGGTGAAAATAAATATATAAAAAAAATTGTAGTAAATAAGAAAAACGTGGACACCCAGTAGATCGAGTTAATTATTGAACTAATACTCCATTGGTTGTGATTTATAATTATAGCAGTACCAAAAAAAAAAAAAAAAATAAAAAAAAACAAAAAAAAAAAAATTTAGCCTGCAATTGCAATCAGGTCGTGAGCAGTCAACCCCTATAAAATCTATAAGTGTTCAAATGATTAAGGAAAGAACAAAAAAATTATAATAATTTTTATCTTCCATGTACATAAATATCTACGAGTATTTTATATTTCTCCGATAATTTTTTTTTTTAAATATATCCTTAATTGGAGAGAAAAAATACAAACTCTTTAATTATAAAGATATCTTTCTGAATAAGAAAAATATGTTATATTTTATATATATAATTTACATTATGTAATCCACGTTTAGTTGCGTAATCTACTTAACGAAGAGCATTTTAATTAATTGTTCGTTTCAGCGAAAATGTAAATTCATCTAATTTACCCTCTCTGATCCGAATAATAAAATAAAAAAAGAAAGAAAAAAAAACCATCAGTATAATGAAATTATTCAAAATCGACAAATTTGTTAATAATAATAATTATTATTATTATAAAATTAATCGCGTAATTTAATATCCATAATTCAATTTATTGAAAATTAATTATATATCGTTAAAAAATTTATATGTCAAAGAGAACTTTTAACTGAAAAAATATAAATAAAAATTATAATAAATTGTAAATTATTTAAATTTTAAAAATTATTATAAATAGAATTAAGTTGTTAAATCATATTTTATAGATATTTAAGAGAAAATATATAAGTGCAAACAATCAAAATTTGATATTAGGAAAATAGAACGAAAATTATTCAGTTATTTTTCTAAGAATTTTGGAAATTTAATTTTTTAAATTCGTAAATTATTTATAAATTTACGAATCTACTTTTTATATATAAAATTATAATATTATCCGTAGAAAAAAGGAGGCAAAAAAACATGTACTTTTTTTACTGATTCACTCAGATCTTGGCCTTATTTTTTTCTCAAATCAAAAGATATATATATATAAACTGCAGTCTATCTGTTTAAATTAATGAGGAATTATTTTATTTAACTGGAAATGAAAATGAATTGCTCTCTTATATCTAAAAAAACGGGTAGAAAACTAAGAACTAAGAGCATTTCCGTGTCTTATCGTACTTTCCATTCCAGTCTCCATAGCAATATAGAATCAATATTTACTCAAGAATTACTATTATCATATAACAAAAAAAAGTCCTTAACTATCTCTCATGTATGATTATTATTTTTATTATTATTTCTTTCGTTAACTAGAGAATTTTACAAAAAAAAAATCCCCCTTCTCCAAAAACAAAAATGTTCAGTAAAAAAATGTCTTAAAATTTTTTATTAAAAAGTTAAAGAAAAAAAAAATTTTTTTTGTTTTTGAAAATAATAAAAACATATAATAATTTGAGAGAAATATTTAATACAATATAAATAATTGTTAATCAAAGCAAATTAAATTCGAATGACAGTAAAACATGACTTTTGTTATCGGTGAATGAAACGAAACAAATAAACATTATTAATTAACAATTAAATTATGAGATAAATTCATTGATTTGGAATTTTCACAGAATTATTAATCAAAACGGAAGGAGATTGATAAAGAAAAATTTTATTTCTATTTATTCAACATTTAAAAAAAAAATAATAATGAAAACGGAGTTTCCAAAATTAAAACATTCTTGAAATTTGGAGAGGGGGAAAACATATGAAAATATCGAAAAAAATTATACTTTCTAAATTTTAATCAGTAAAATTTCCACTGAAAATTAGTTATAAATGGAAACAAATCTGTTTTACCAATGGCTGATAAAACAAATGGATTTAAATAGTAAATTCTGTTTTATCAACAATTGGTCAAACAAAATTGATCGAAAATTTGAATTTTCAGTGAAGTATCACCATTTAAAATATCGATAGACTTAACAAAATATGGTATTTTTAGTGCCTCGATCCATGTGAACTAAAAGTTCGTTATTGCGTGACACGTGGATGATTTTCGTTATCGAACATATTACACTCTCTTTTTCGTTCCATTTTCCATTAATACCAGATGAAAACATAGATTGCACATCGATATTCGATGGTTATCGTCAAGATAAAAAAAAAAAAAAAAAAAAAAAAGCTGCTTGCATTCTCATTTATGTACTATTGAAAATGAACAGGATGATCAGAGTCAGCACGCGAATGAGAAAAAAAGACAACAAATTATTATAGATCATTTACTTCCTTATTTTCAAATACTGCAAAATTTTCAAATTTAATTTGGAATCATGCAAAAAATACAAAATTTGTTAATAGGGGTGAAATCTGCTCTCGTCCAAAAAGCAACGCAGCATGCGTATGTTAAAAATAAATGCGAATCCGAAGCTTCAACGTTGTAAATATCGAATGATACTTGTTTTATTATTTATATGTAAAACCGCATGACTGAATGACAAGTGTGATTGTTCGTTCGATCAACTATTAAGCACACTAAAATTATGATCGACAAAAATGCGAATTAAAAATTAAAAAAAAAAAAAAATTGCACGAATGTTTATTTCGTATTTGAAAGAATGACTCATTTTGTGAATTCCAACAAATAAAGAAACAACAAATATAATTAATTTCTTTTCGTTTACACCCCACCGTTAAAATTAATAATAATTATAAAAAATATTTCAAATATGTTTTTCTAAATTAAAATTTTTTTTAAATATTAATTTACTAGACACTTTTCTCAAGTGTATACTTTTTAATTTTACTGAATGTTTAATTAATAATTTGAATATCTATTTTTCAAAAATTAAAATTAAGTTTTTCAATTTAATAAAAAATAATAAATTTTTTCTAAATCATCGAAGAATGATGAAACCGGTATTTCTTTTTTTCTTATACATAATTCATGAGAGTTATATTCGTGTCAATACCAAGATAAATATACGAACCCCTTGGTGTGTAATCATGTTAAGTGAAATTTTTCTCTATTTTTTTTTCATCGATAAAAATTGATGTAATTTAATCAAGGTAACAACTTCCGTACGCTTGCCTGATGGTCATTAATATTTAGTGGGAAAAACATGTTGACTGAACACTCCGTCATAAAACCGTATATGACCAAAAATTCACGGAATATATCTTTTAATTAAAAACACACATTTCAATTTGCAAAAAAAAAATCTCTTTGATCTTTACCATAAACAGTTTTTTTTTTTAATTTTTCAATAACGTATACGCATAAAAGCAAAATTCGACAAAGAGTAAGATAAAAGCAAATATGTGCTCATCTAGAATGATATTTATATATATTTTTTTTAATTTCCTCCAAATAACATAAATTTTAAATTAAACTCATATATTAATGTATAAACAATATATATATATATATTTATATATATTTTCACTAATGTAAAACGTCAGCGAGTAATTAATTGCAAGTCTAAAAGCTGGTACGTTGCTTCTCCCTGAGGCGCAACAATCTAATTTGCTCCAATGTAAAATTGATTACTGAGAAATGTAATTAGCTCCGAGAATTTAAAAAAAAAAAGAAGATATTTTCCTCATTTTTTCTATTGTTTGATTTTTTCGTTTTGTTTCGTTGAAAATCTGATTTGACAATTTCATTTTCGCGCGTGTACATTGAAAATTATATTAAACTACAATTGAATATGTTTACATCGAATTTGTCGGTATTTTTTTTCATTTGACAAATTTTGCATTCGGAAACCCGTGACTTGAATTCAATTTACATATAGTTTACATTCATTTGCATCGCGCGTGAAAAAAGAGTGTATATCTAACGAAAGAAAATGATACAAGTTTTTCCCGTTTTTTTTTACATTCGCTACGCGCCAGAAAAGATTCATTTAAGAAAATGGTCCAGATTTCTCCCTCACTTCAATCATTCTTTTGCATTATTCAAATTCATGAAAAAAAAAATCTGTAACTGCCAAATGCAATTAGATTTGTAAATATATTTTTTTAAATTTCTAATTTTCAAAATTTAATTTTTATGATTTTTTTTAATTGTAAAAAAAATTCAAAAGAACAATAATAAATTTGTCGATTGTATGAAAATAATAATTAATTGAAGAAAAAAAAGAGAATAAAACAATGGGTTAAAAATGTTATCACAGGTAAAATGTCATCAACAGAAAAGAGTTGTGACAAGTTTCTAATTGAATAATTCGTTATATCTTAACCAGTGCTATTGATCTCTCTTCTCTCTGGGATTTGATTAAAAAACCCATGGACGGTTTTTGTGTATGACTTGATAAACTCGGGGGAATGGAGAGAGAGAGAGAGAGAGAGAGAATAAAATCCGTTTAAAAATAAAAGAAAAAAGAATCGAAAAAATAGAAGAAAAAGAAGAAGAAGAAAAAAGTAACTGTAAAGTTAACGAGACTACATATAAACGAGACACGAGACATTCATGTGTCTTTTGCTTTGAAAGATCCACAAACTCAAGAGCCGCATGCGCGCAAACCTCGTATATGGTCGATATACCCAGAACGAACAGTGAGAATTCACCTGACGTGTCCAATAACTGTGAGTCAGTGAGAGAGAGAGAGAGCTGCTGTATCTGTTCTCATACAATCTCATTTAAAAAACGCGATGAAGCATACACAAAAAAAAAAATTCTCCTATGAATACTGTACCTAATTCAGAATTAAAGTACATTCTAAAATCCCCCATTAATAAATTCTTTTTTATCAGTATCACTAAAAAAAAAAGAAAACAGTGCAATTTTTATCCTTCGAATTATCACGAAATATAGAAAAGTTTTTTAAATCAATAAAAAAATTGATATTATCTTGAAAAAATTTTAAAAACTGAAATTATTTTAAAATATTTCATCAAATAATTGAATTTAATATAATTTTCAAATAATTAATTAAATAATTTAAACAATTTCCAAAATCAGATATTAAAATTAAAAATATTCTTTTTAAATCAAAGAAAATTATTTTTAGTCAAAAAAAAAATAAGAAACAAAAACCAGGAATTATAATCTTTTTTTCTTTTTGTTTAAAACGAAAAAAAGTGTTTGAATGTTTCATGAGCAAAGAACTTGTTTCAGTCAATCGACAAATTCACGTTTTTTTTTTTTTTTTTTGTTATTCAAAGTGGCAAAAAAATCCTGAACAGTCGACCGTCAGATTAGTAAATCCATTTAATTATTCTCGTCTAATCCGGAAAAAGGATAAATCCTACTGCCACTATTTTAAATTAAAACAATACTTAAACTGGTATCAGCATCAGATTAAGTCTTAGAATCGATGCAAGGATATCAAACCTGACAAAAACTGATCGTATTAAGATCATATTTCTTTATATATTAAAAGAATGATTTATCTTAATTTTCGAAACAATGCTAAAGACCCTTTTTTCGAATCATACTATTCTTTATATCTAAGGATATTTATTATGCTCAGATAAATACATTCATTCTTTTATCTTTTTCTATATGAACTTTTTAAATACATAGATATATATATATATATTTATATAATTCTATTATATCTCACAGAATATATTTTTATCGTAAAGTGTAAAAAAAAAATAATAAAACAATAAATGTAATCTACAATTTTTCAAAAGAGGAAAAAAAATTTTTGAATAAAATAAAAATAATAATGAAAGAAAAAAAGAATAGTAAGTTTCAAAAATTAGCGTTCGATTTTGATAGAGTCGAATTTTGTATTATTATAAAGGGTGATTAAAAAAAAATTAATATTTCATTTCTCACTAACCTAAATTTTTACGAATGTAATTACTGCCACAACATTAAAGCGACGTCGACAGCTTTCTAGAAAATTGTTTTCCGGAAGTACTTAATTAAAAAAGTGGAAGAAAAATGGAAGTGAAAGAAAACTTAAAGTTCCTTTTAGTTAAAACTAATGTATAATTACTCTCACAAATGAAAAACATCTTTTTTTTTAAATCCCCTTGTTTAAACTTAAATTTATTTTATATTTTAAAATTGTAAAGGGGAGTTTTTTTTTGGGGGGGGGGTTCTCTTAAATAATGTTCTTTTTAAAATATAAAATATAAAGGCGATTGTATCAGTAAAGATAAAATAAGAAAAGTTTATTATTGGAAGTAGTAAAGGAATTTAAAATTTTTCAAAGTAAAATAGTTTTCTCTCTAATATACATACATATATACTAGACTAGAATTCAGAGTAATTCGTTTCATGTTACTTTTATTCAGCAATATTTTAGAAACTTTTGACAGAATCCCATATGGGTTCCTTTGCACAAAAAAAAAGTTTATTTCATTTTCTCAAGTCGGAAATTTTACGTTTACTAGGTAAATCACATTTTGATAAACGTATCTACTCACGGATGCATGGAATTTTTTTCTAAAGATAGGCGGCAGAAATTTTCATGCATTTAAAAGCAGATAAGGTATTTGCTTAAGCTTCTGTATAATGACTAATAGGGATGAGACATTTTATGTGAAAAATTTTAACTCACAACTACTTTATAAAAAATTTTTTTTAACAAATTTTTACTGACAATTCTGTATTTAAATTTGAATTAAAAAATTGTTCATAAACGAGTACTAAATTATTTTACTATCACAGAAAACTCATCTGCCAAATTAGATAATTTCTATACTATCTAAATATTAATTTTTTAATCAAATTATAAAAAAAAGAAGAATACGACTAAAAAAATTTCTACGATTTAAAAAGATCAACGAAATCTGATAAAAAAATGGTAACAAAAATATTGTTTGTATTTACAAACTTTTATCCAACAAAAGAAACAGGAATTTGATTAATAAAACCTTCCTATACAATTTTAACAAAGATCAACAAAAAACCTGATTACTCAAAATAAGTCGAAAATATAGAAATTTTTTCTACTTTTAGAAAAATTGCAATCATAAATAGAAGCAAGCATTTTTCTATAAAAAAAACTTGCCATTATGTTAACAAAAAAAAAATAATAACAAATAATAGTTTTCATAGTGTTGTAAAAATAAAAATTTATGTGGAAAATAGATGAAAATTCCAATAGTGACAGTGGATATAACGCTTTTTGAAAAGACAACTATTAAAAAAAATTATATTCTTTATTAAAAAAGGTTTTAAAATTATTATTTAAAAAATAGTTGACTTTCCATAAAATAAAAAATAACAGTACCTTTTAATAACCTGTAAGAAAAATATTATTAAACATCCTATTTAATAATAATATATTATTACCATTTAATTTAATATAAGAAATAAAAGATTTTATTTTTTTACTAAAAGTATAAAATTTTCTATTGACATAATCTAATTGTTATATAAATCTCTTCTTGGGTATTAAAAACTCCATAAATTAATAAAAATTTAATTTAATTTAATTTTTCAATATTTATCTCAAAAAGATGTTTAAAAATTAATTTAAAAGATTTCACTCAAAAATTTGGCTTTCCACGTTTACCAAGAAGAGTCCACCTATTATATATAAGAAATATAAACAAATAAGATCCACTTGCTTATTAAATGGATTAGTTTTAAATTTAATTAAATATTAATCGATTTAAATAGCCATCACTATGGGATTTTTCGAAATTAATTACAACCTGCTTTCGCCACATTTCATTGAAAAACAGGAGGGACTTACCAATCGTTGATCTCTTCATTTCGTATAGGGATGCAGACGGTCCATTGAGAGTATATATCCACCGCATCTTCCAGTTTTTAATCCTCTGCTCTGTAAAAAGTAAAAGATAAGTAAAAATTAATTGAAAATAATAAATAAGTAGACAATTATAAAAAAAAACATATATAATTTTCAATATATAATTAAAAAATTAAAGTTTTCTTTACCAATAACAATATTAAATAAAAAAAAAAGTAAGACTTAATAATTAAACTTTTTAATAAATTAATAAAAGAAAATAAAATTACTTAAGAAAAGTTAAAACAAAATATAATTGAAATAGATAATAAATTATATTCACCTCAATTAATAATGGAAAATTGTCCGATTGGAATCCTTCCAAACTTTTTAAAGCACTTCACACAAACACATCGAAATAAAATATTTGAATCAATGTTTTATATGTAAATTTATTACACAAAAAATGAAATAAAAAAATTAATATTTTAAAAGAATAAAAAAAAATTTAATTAATTATTTCGAAATGTAACAATATTTTTAAACTCTTTAAAATAATATTTTTAAAAGAATAAATATTATAAATAATTATATATAACACATCTTTAATTTCTGTGTGATTCAAATATTTTTAACTCCCACACTGAATTTAGATTTTATGTTAAAATTAATTTATACACTTATAATAAAAACAAACTTTCATAAAATTAAAATAAATATTTTTATAACACTGCACTGACTCGAAACTAACAAATTGTCCACAAACACTTTTAATTTGCAACATACTTTTAGTTCACTTTTAATTATTTCATTTCAATTTTAATCAAAGTGTTTTATTTTTTTATAACTTTTCCTTCTTTTAAAAAGGAATTTTGCTTTCCTTTCTTTCCAAGTGTCACTGAAAAAATAATAAAATAAATTTTTAATTTTTAAATCAATGAGAAAAAACTATAAAAAAGGAGTTTATAAAAAATTTTACTTTTAGTAACAAATTAATTATGTAATACTTTAGAATTTAATAATAAAAATATTAACGATTAATAAATTTTTATTCACAGTAAAAAAAATCGTAACGATAAAAATTTTAAATCTTTTTTCCCACTAAAGTTGATCTGTACTACCTAAACTTATATTTACAAGAGTTTAATTAAAATAGAACCCGGAATCAATAAGTCGATGAAAAAAAATTCGAAAAAACAATTTTTTTTCTAAATTTCGAAATTTTTTGTCCAATTTGATTCATTGTAGCCCGAATGGTGTTGGTCCATTCAAAAAATGCCACATACATTTTTGGTAGGGAACATTTTTTGGATAAATTCTTATTTATTTTTATAATTAACATTTGGTCGGACTTTTTTCAATATTAAAATATTTCATATTTCAAATATACAGATATCACTTTTTGAGAATCCATTAAAAATAATTATATTTTGTCTATATTTGCATTTTATTTTTAAAACTATTAACTAATATTACGAAATATCGAAAGTTATTACTTTTTTTTCATTTTTTGATTAAGTAAAGTTGGTAGTTACCTGGTCAGAAATTAGTCGTCGATTTAGGTCCAGGAATTCCTTAATTGATTATAAGTTAAAAGCCTTTAATTAAATGAAGCAGCTGAGGGCATAAGGCGGGGTCTCTCCCTATGAAGGTCATTTAAATTGATGCAATTTCAAAGTCGAACCATCATCGCACACGCCATGCTCGCTAAACATGCAAATAGAGAATACATCATATAAAATATATAACTTTTATAAAACACATTATTAATAAAAAAAAAATTGTATTTTAAACACCTATGTAAGATATATAATGAAAATAAATTATTATTAATAAAAAAAAATAAAATAAATTAAAATCTTTACCTTAATAAAGATCAGCTTCAAGGAGATTCTTTCAAACTAAATAGCCCTCGGAGATCCCTACTTTCAAGTTAAATTTCCATTCAGAAAATGTGAAAAATAACCGTAAAAATAGACCGAGTTCTAAAAAGTCTGTGTGGATTCTGTGTCCTTCAAGATACCCTTTTTTACTTTTGTCCTTATCTTTGAAGTACGTGACACTACAAGCCATCGGGGATAGAATCTGCAAAAAGAACAGTTAAAATAAGTCTAATATTTCTAATGTATAATAAATTAAAAGAATAATGATTGGACTAATATAATTTTTAAATCTAAAAAACGACTATCATTTTTAATTCAGTTAGAAATTTTAGCTGGTAAGAATACGTTTATTTTCTCTTCGGATGGCCAATTAGTTCTGCAAAAAAAAAAAAAAAATTGCGGCTTAAAAAAAGGGTAGTTTTTCGCGCTTGACTTTACTTAACCACACGTACTCGTTGCGTTGTTCCGCATTAAGCTTTGAGACTATGGGAAAAATACCAGGAACATTTTATTCTGAAAAGCACTTTGAACTTCTAGTATCATGATGAAGGTAAAAACATTCTTATTTGTTTTGTGTTTTTTTTCATATTTCTCACAGTTGAAAAAACATTTAAAGTTAATAATTCTCATTTACGTCAATTTTTTTCTAAAAAAAAAAGAAGAAATTTTTTTAATTCGAAAGTTAATAATAATGATTAATAAATAAATTATTACGTATGTAAAATGAGTAATTAAGAATAGCATTTTAAAAGAAAAGTTTAAAGATATGAAACTAATAAACATCAAAGAAAGTTCAAAAGTGATACTAAGAACATCAAAGTAGAAACTTTTCTAATGAATTAATTAATGTGCCTCATGAAAATTAACCTCATTTAATATTTACAAAACCAACTTCTCTAAATCTAAATTAGTACATAAATTTTTAACTAATTTGAATTTAGTATTTTTTTTAATGTACTTTTTTATTACAAATACCTAACAAAGTAAATTTCACTATTTAGTTTTAATAAACTTTTTCCCTGAGAGATATATCTATATGATAAAAAGAGAAAAATGTTTTTATAACTGATAGATAGATAAAATAAAGAAAACATTATATTGTTTCGAATTACAACAATATACACACAAATGGAAATTCATTTGTATTCGATTGTAATTTCAAGTGACATATGAAAGTAACGAGAGACAGTAACAAATATTGATATTCTTCCATTTATGTACTTCAATGTTATATGCCCTGCGGCTAATGCAGATTGTGATATATATATAATCTCGAGAAGAAAATGCCTCAAGCATTCAAACATACCAAGTCTATCACATGATGAATAGTGTAGTCTTCTCTTATTATAAAGTCAAGCAAACAATATTCTCTCTTTCTCTACTTGTGAAAACTGATATACTCTTCTTTTTTTTTTTTTGATTATTTTAAAAGTTACATTTCCCCTATACAGAGACAAAGTTTCTTATCAACTTGACACTTGGGCACTTTCAATAAGTTACGAACAATCTCACCTCGTCAAGGGAAAATTTGCTTCTTCAGTGGAAAAAAAAATTACAGAAGAAAAATATTTGATGGATTTTTCGTTTTAACTTTCTTTTTCAACTTTGAAGAAAACTTCCCTAGCGGAAAAGCCGTCTTAAGGATAGTCTCCAACAAGTTGTGAAATTTCAACTATTAATGTTTTTGAAATATAACTTTTTACCCATCGTTTTCCCCCACGATGAATTTATTTGGCAAAAATAATTTGTAAACACGTTTTTAAAAGCATGAGATTTCTACTTATTCTGAGGGAGATTTTTTTACATAATTGAATTTTAATTAGAAGAGCAAAATATGAAAAAAAATATGTATATTATTTGGGTTGGGAATTTTTGTATGTTTGTTTAATGAGAACAATATGGTGCATTGCAGAAAGTCTTGTACATACAATATATAGACAAAGAAAAAGCACAGCTGGCGTATTCGAAACAACGATAACCACGCGTACACAATATTTTTTCAGATATGTCTTCGTAGATAATAGCTAATTTTTTACCATTTTTCTTTCCTTCTACCAACATTTTTTTAATCTAATAATAACACATACATACACTTTGTTAAATATTTCTCCTTAGCTTCTTTTACAGTAACTCATCATTATTTCATTACTTTTTTTTAAGGGTTGTTTTAAGGGTGGTACTAGGGGTGTCCTCTACTCGTATCAGAAAGACAATTTTTTTCTACACCTTTAGGTGTATTTTGTGCAAGAATATGCAATAAAATCGTCTGCCTAAGAAAAATTGAATTTTTTTGGGAACTTTTTTATTTTTTTGGATTTATGGGTTGGATGACTTTTTGGTGGTAATAGGTTTGTTCCTCTACTCGGATTTGGCTGTCGATTTTTTTCTACACTTTTAGGTGTATTTTGTGCAAGAATATGCAATAAAATCGTCTGCCTAAGAAAAATTGAATTTTTTTGGGACCTTTTTTATTTTTTTGGATTTATGGGTTGGATGACTTTTTGGTGGTAATAGGTGTCTTCCTCTACTCGGATTTGGCTGTCGATTTTTTTCTACACTTTTAGGTGTATTTTGTGCAAGAATATGCAATAAAATCGTCTGCCTAAGAAAAATTGAATTTTTTTGGGAACTTTTTTATTTTTTTGGATTTATGGGTTAAATGACTTTTTGGTGGTAATAGGTTTGTTCCTCTACTCGGATTTGGCTGTCGATTTTTTTCTACACTTTTAGGTGTATTTTGTGCAAGAATATGCAATAAAATCGTCTGCCTAAGAAAAATTGAATTTTTTTGGGAACTTTTTTATTTTTTTGGATTTATGGGTTGGATGACTTTTTGGTGGTAATAGGTGTCTTCCTCTACTCGGATTTGGCTGTCGATTTTTTTCTACACTTTTAGGTGTATTTTGTGGAAGAATATGCAATAAAATCGTCTGCCTAAGAAAAATTGAATTTTTTTGGGAACTTTTTTATTTTTTTGGATTTATGGGTTAAATGACTTTTTGGTGGTAATAGGTTTGTTCCTCTACTCGGATTTGGCTGTCGATTTTTTTCTACACTTTTAGGTGTATTTTGTGCAAGAATATGCAATAAAATCGTCTGCCTAAGAAAAATTGAATTTTTTTGGGAACTTTTTTATTTTTTTGGATTTATGGGTTGGATGACTTTTTGGTGGTAATAGGTTTGTTCCTCTACTCGGATTTGGCTGTCGATTTTTTTCTACACTTTTAGGTGTATTTTGTGCAAGAATATGCAATAAAATCGTCTGCCTAAGAAAAATTGAATTTTTTTGGGACCTTTTTTATTTTTTTGGATTTATGGGTTGGATGACTTTTTGGTGGTAATAGGTGTCTTCCTCTACTCGGATTTGGCTGTCGATTTTTTTCTACAGTTTTAGGTGTATTTTGTGCAAGAATATGCAATAAAATCGTCTGCCTAAGAAAAATTGAATTTTTTTGGGACCTTTTTTATTTTTTTGGATTTATGGGTTGGATGACTTTTTGGTGGTAATAGGTGTCTTCCTCTACTCGGATTTGGCTGTCGATTTTTTTCTACACTTTTAGGTGTATTTTGTGCAAGAATATGCAATAAAATCGTCTGCCTAAGAAAAATTGAATTTTTTTGGGACCTTTTTTATTTTTTTGGATTTATGGGTTGGATGACTTTTTGGTGGTAATAGGTTTGTTCCTCTACTCGGATTTGGCTGTCGATTTTTTTCTACACTTTTAGGTGTATTTTGTGCAAGAATATGCAATAAAATCGTCTGCCTAAGAAAAATTGAATTTTTTTGGGACCTTTTTTATTTTTTTGGATTTATGGGTTGGATGACTTTTTGGTGGTAATAGGTTTGTTCCTCTACTCGGATTTGGCTGTCGATTTTTTTCTACACTTTCAGGTGTATTTTGTGCAAGAATATGCAATAAAATCGTCTGCCTAAGAAAAATTGAATTTTTTTGGGAACTTTTTTATTTTTTTGGATTTATGGCTTGGATGACTTTTTGGTGGTAATAGGTTTGTTCCTCTACTCGGATTTGGCTGTCGATTTTTTTCTACACTTTTAGGTGTATTTTGTGCAAGAATATGCAATAAAATCGTCTGCCTAAGAAAAATTGAATTTTTTTGGGAACTTTTTTATTTTTTTGGATTTATGGGTTGGATGACTTTTTGGTGGTAATAGGTTTGTTCCTCTACTCGGATTTGGCTGTCGATTTTTTTCTACACTTTTAGGTGTATTTTGTGCAAGAATATGCAATAAAATCGTCTGCCTAAGAAAAATTGAATTTTTTTGGGACCTTTTTTATTTTTTTGGATTTATGGGTTGGATGACTTTTTGGTGGTAATAGGTTTGTTCCTCTACTCGGATTTGGCTGTCGATTTTTTTCTACACTTTTAGGTGTATTTTGTGCAAGAATATGCAATAAAATCGTCTGCCTAAGAAAAATTGAATTTTTTTGGGAACTTTTTTATTTTTTTGGATTTATGGGTTAAATGACTTTTTGGTGGTAATAGGTTTGTTCCTCTACTCGGATTTGGCTGTCAATTTTTTTCTACACTTTTAGGTGTATTTTGTGCAAGAATATGCAATAAAATCGTCTGCCTAAGAAAAATTGAATTTTTTTGGGAACTTTTTTATGCTTTTGGATGCGTTTTTGGTCATAAAAAGGGGTCTTCCTCTACTCGGATCGGGCTGTCAATTTTTTTCTACACTTTTAGGTGTATTTTGTGCAAGAAAATGCAATAAAATAGTCTGCCTAAGAAAAATTCAACTTTTTTGAAAATTTTTTTTTTACGAAAAGTGCTTTATAGGTCATAAAAGGGGTCTTCCTCTACTCGGATCGGACTGTCAATTTTTTTCTACACTTTTAGGTGTATTTTGGCCAAGAAATTGCAATAAAATAGTCTGCCTAAGAACAATTGAATTATTTGATAAAATTTTTTAAGGTTATGGTTGTCTTTTGGGTGTTAATAGGTGTCTTTGTCTACTCGCATCGGGATGTTATTTTTTTCTACAATTTTAGGTGTATTTTGTGCAAGAATTTGCAAAGAAATATTCTGCCTAAGAACAATTGATTTTTTTGAGAATTTGTTATTCATATATGTTTGACTTAAACTCTTTTTTAAATGAATAAAAATAATGAGACTTTTTCTTATATAGATTAGAAATTTGGAATTTGCAAATAAAAAGGCTTATTGGATATGTTAGCTAATTAGAACCTCAAACCCAGCGATTTCATGATTTATATTCAGTCAATGTTCAGGATCATAATACTATCAAATCTGAAATCATAATTAGATAAACTTTTAGGTCAAGAGGCTGCTGGGTTTGATGTTAAATAGGCTTACATATCCTTAAAATTGGGTCAATTTGCAGATCAAAAGGCTGAGTATCTAATAAAATAACGCCAAAAGTAACTGAATACAATTATTTTCTAACGAATTATTTTCAACAAAATAAAATGAATAAAAAAATAAATAGCACTTGAAAGAGCAATTTCAGATTTTTGAGGCGTTTTTAATGTTGGTATTCGAATAAAAGAAAAATCAAGGGAAAAAACCCTCTCTCGGAGAAAGAGAGAGAGCGCACAGAACGCATCCAAAGACTTATTTCTCTAAGCCGGATAGTTTCTGGTTGGTCGCTTTCTAAGGCTGAATGGTTCTTGAAGTCTCAAAAAGAGAGCAAGATGAATGAAAGCTCGAATTTTGGGTAGAGAGAGAGACATCGAGGCTTGACTAATTTTTAAAACCGAATGCCTTTAGCACTTTCGTAAAAAAAAATAAAAAAAATACCTTATAAACTTTTCCAAAATAAAACGAAAACATATTCTATCAGTTATAAAATAAATACCTGTTTATCATTATTTACATAAAGCATTGAAAAAAAATATTTTCATTTAAATATTTATTAGAAATTGAATAATAAACATTTAAAAAAAATATATTTTCCTTAAATTGAGATGTTTATTTCAGATACTGTATATATCAATTCATTATTAGCTTATCTATTATCATAATATATATTTATATATATATATATATATATATATACATATGATTTTAATCTGAAAGAATAAATTACCCTCGTTTTTTTTATAAATTGATTTCTTGAATGAAGAGACCAGTAAAATCAACATTTCAAAAATTTACTTACGTCAAATTTATTCTGACATTGTTTAGGTTCTAAAATTATTCTAAATTATTTTAATTTGAAAAAAAAATTTAATTTTAGAAAATTGTAACAGAAATTCATATTTTAAATTTTTTAGAATTTCGAGTCCTATAAAAAATTAATTGATTTAGTTTCTTTTTAATTTTTCATTACATTTTAAATATTCAATATTGTCAGAAAATAAATTAACACCCCTAAACGGTATAAATTTCCATAGGTTGAAATTTCAGTAGTCTCTTCCCTTAATTTTTTCTCTAAGTAGGGGGAGACTGTTGTTTAAGAAATCGCAAACTATCATCATCATATTATTATTATTATTTGTGCAGTCGCGAAGGACGTGCAATGAGGTTGACAGAACGGGTTGGTCTAAAGAATGTCGCACCAATGCGCGATCGTATAAGGCAATTTCTGATCGTGTAAATACACACATATAGAGAGAGAGAGAGAGAGAGACATGAACAAGGTCGAGAAAAGAATGGGGAGTGTCTCGAAAAGAAAAAAATAAAAAAAGGGGGGAAAACACACAACCACTTGGTGAGAATTGATTGGGTCATCCCCGCGGCAACCAATGGACAAACACGATTCGGCTATAAAGCATCACTAGGAGGGAAAAAAGAAAATGTTTCCTATACCATCCATTTAGTTTCTCTTTTTGCGAAGCAACATTCCTCACACAGGGTACATCACCACTGCCACCTATTTCTATATACTATATATCCTTTTGTTTACTTATCGACACAATAGCAAAGTACATTTGAACACGCGAACAGTTGGCTACCTCAACGCCTGACGGCGCGATGAGGTGCCTCCGGCTTGCCCTAATCATTTTCGGCCTTTTTTTGTTTACTGGAAGTTTGGTCCACGGCCAAAACAACTCACCACCAGTACGACCTACTTCTACCAATTCGAGGCCAGTTAATCTCTGTAGGTTTTTAAAAAACTTTTTTTTGTCTCTTTCAAGATTTTAAATTTAGTTTAAAAAAATTTTCTTTTTCTGTATTTATAATAGAGAAGTGATTAGAATCGACTAGAAGATTTTCTTTTTTTAAGAACAGTTTTTTTATAGACTGCCTCTTCTTGATAAAATTGTTTTTCATTTGTTAAAATAATAAAATCTTATTTAGAGCTCAGTTCAATATAATCATTAAAAAGGGAGGCGTCGAATTTAAAAAAAACTGTTCTGTAAATGTAGGAAATGAAATTAAATTATTGATAATTAATTATTTTAAATTATTTATAATTATTAATAAACTATATTAAAAACTAAATTACCAAATAATGCAAAAAACTATTCAATTACTCAAATTAACTACGTCGATATTTGTATTAAATAACATAATTCTAATTTTTAATAGTTAGCAACTAATTAATGATATGAAAGTGCAAATTTGCTTTAGTGAGGTTATTAATTAGTTTATTTAACCTCTAACAAAATTGTTGATACAAGCCAAATAGTTATTCAATTATTATTATTATTATTATTATTTAACAATAATAATAATTTAAAATAAACTATAATAAAATTTTAAAAATAATTTAACTTTTACTTTAGTAATTGAAAACAGTTTTCTAACTGAATTATCGCCTCATACTCAGAAAACAATTTAGTTTATTGAATTAAACTATCTTTTAAAGTGGTACTAAAGTAAATTTCTCTTTTATTTTATTAACCATTAATTTTTAAGTAACACACTGAAAAAAAAATTTATTTGATTCTAATATTCAATTTCTTGACTATTATTAAATAAATATTTATTTGTATTAAATAATTATTTGAGTCAATTAAATGGTATTTGTTTCAAATACAAAAATTATTTGATTCAAGGTAATATTTATTTTACTAAATTATTTGAATCAAATAAATTCTTTTTCAGTGCAATTATCAATTAAATTATTTAATACAAAAAATCGTCGTTTTTATTGAATATAATAATATATTATTATATATTGAATATAATAGTTAAACAATATTATAATTAATTATTTAACTATTTTAAAAAATAACTGATTATTCAATACAAAGTATTTTCTATGTTTTCCAAACACTTCAACAAAATTTTATGTCTTCTCAAGTTTTTCAATTTCTATAAAAATTCTAATTAATTAATTATTAATTACCACTAACACTAATGATTAACCAATTTAGAATTAAATCAATTTTATTATTATTATTATTATTATTAATTTAAAAAATTAAGAGCATATAATTATATATGTAATTATTTCATTCGCCTGAGAAATATTGTATTTCATGACAGAAATCGCCTGACTGTCTGACGGCACACTGACCTTTTCTACTGAAATTGTCTCATATAAAATTGCTTCACTGGCACAAACGATTTCTGCAATCGCAATTAATTAAACAATAATTGCACAAAAAAAAGAAGAAAATGTTGGCATTTTAAACAAAAAGTATGAAAGTTGACTAATCACATTGCTCATTATTATTCTGTACAGTTTACAAATGTCGGAAGTTTTCCGTGTTCTACGTGGTGTAGGTTGCGTTCACCTAAAGAATATAAAGTAACGAGCATGAGCCATGTGCTGAAACAGCATTTTTGAAATAACTGCTTAAAGGAAATAAGGGCTCACAGTAATAGTCAAGAATAAACTTAAAGGGAGAAAAAATATTTTTTAACGAGTCAAACATTTCTTTAAACAGGAAATATAATTTTTTTTCTGAAACAATAAAGCACTATATCAATTTTGCGGATGAATTGTTTCATTTTTCTTTCTTTGATTCTTTCTTTCTCTTTTTCTTTATTTCTTTTATTAAACGTGCGTATTCAATTGAAAAAGAAACGAATTTTTTAATGCAAAAAACCACTTTTCTTTGACCATATATCGATAACTAAAATTTCTTTGATTTAAAAAACTTTTCTTTGACTCAAAGAAACTTGTGAATTTTACCAAAGAATAAATTTCATTAAAAAATAATTAATTTTTCTAATTCACGGTTAAAAAAATTGTTTTGAACTAAAAATACTTAATTTTCGATTGTATTTATTAGGGTTTATAAAAAAAACATTTTTAATAAATAAAATGTTTTTAAATGAAAAGAAATTTTATATAAAATTAATTTATTTATTTTTTAATTAATAAAAATAATATTAAATTAAATTAATAAATAAAAACAAATTTATAAAATATTTTTCAATTAAAAAAAAAATTGTCAAGTTAAAACAAATTTTGAAAAATAGATAAACAAATATTTTTGCACAATTATTTTTCTATAGTTGCGTTTTATTTGGATTTTTCTATAGTTTCAAACACGAAAAAGAAAAGTGTACTTTACTCTTATTTCGAGTGCACAAGAAAAGATCAAAGTACCAGAAAAGAAATACCTTTGGTTCTCGCGTTAAGCTTGCAATAAAAAATAAATCAGTGACGCAGAAAGTGAAGAAAAAAGTATCGAGTAAGAGAGAGAAAGAGAGAATTCATTTGATCTCATAGGATTAACTGTGCTCAGTGAAACAAACGAAAACACTCAGGAAAGAAATCACACTGCTATATATCAATTTCCTTCCGAACTTTTATCATTTTTAAATATTTATTTTTTCTCTCTATATTTTCAAAAATTTATCTTCTCTTAAGACATTCAATTTTAAAATTCAATCTATAGATGGAAAAAAAAGATTACGCTACTCTTTTTTCCATGATATACAAAAATAATAATAATTGGATTTTTTTTTTGCATTTTATTTGCTACTTAAGTGCTTTCTTTTTGAACATTTCGACCTTCTAACATCGTATTACTCTCGAAACACTGGTCTTAAAATGAAAAAATAAAGTGGGATAAGAGAAAGCTCGTAAAGTAAAGGCAGGTTCATTGTAGTTTTTGTTCCAAAAGAAACAGGTCGTTAAGAAATGTCGTTCACTTTTAAAGTCAGGGCATTTTCTGACAAAAAAAAGAAAAGAAAGTATATGACTCGTGACACTTTGAACAGTGCAATGTCGAAGTTAAAAAATATCCTCACCTATTCATTTTAAATTTCTCGCCTGACTTTTTTATTATAGACAGTTATGCATTAATTATAAAAATTATGATAAAAAAATTTTTATTTATCGCCTTACTAATTTCATAAATAATAATAATAATAATAATGATTTAATTACTAAATTAAATTATTTTTTTTTTATCAAATTAATTAACTTTAACAAAAATTAATTTTTTTATAATTCACATTTTTGATTTTGAATTAAAAATAATTTCAAAACGAAAGAAAAATGTAATTGAAAAAAATAGAACTTGTTCATGGACTTATAATGGATATTTGAGGAAAAATGAGAAAGTTGAATAAAATATTAGCAGAAAATAATCAACTTGATGAGAAATTGAAAATGTAAGTGGAAAGGAAGACAGTATAAGCTCTCAAAATGGAAAGACAGAAACGAATATTACAGTACTTGTGTGGCCGGTAGATGAGACAAAACGAAGGTGAAAATGAGAAATTATAGAAATTCTCGGTAGAATGAGGAAGTGAAATTTGAAACGAAGAGACTTGTGAATAATAACTTGGGAATTTTCAATTATTTTCTTCTTGACTTTGAAAAAAAAATTGTTAAATTGCCAATATTTATTTTTAAAACATTTTTTTTATACGCAATTTTTTTTTTAAAAAATCGTTTCAATTTTTATTTATTTATACGACAAAATTAAAATTTTGACTATTAACTAATCACCAATAAATAAAAGAATTTTTAAAAAAAGTTACATTTTAATTTTCTCTATATTAAATTGACTGGTAATTAGTCTATTTTTATAATTTTAATTTTCGATATAACATTTTTCCTCATTATTATTTAGAAAATAACTATAAATATAAAATAATTTATAAATTATTTTATAATGAATTCTATAATGTCATGATCATGAAATATTGAACGATTTTTCAAAAGGTTAAAATTTTTATTTGCAGAAAAATGCAATATATATGAAGACCTTGACTTTAGTTCAAATAAAAAAAAATATAAAAAAAATTATAAATTTTCCATTTTTTATCTACACTTTGCTATTTGAAAAAAAAATTGTTGGTGATAAGATTATAGATATGAAGGAAAAAATACCATTTACTCTACTTAAAGTAGAGTTATAGTCTTGTCTGACCATACACCGAGACTATCTACTTATTTTCCTATATATTCACTTTATATTGAAAAAATTTACACCATATTGAAAAAAAATCGAAAAAAATTATTAAATTAAATTATATTAATATTTAATGAATTTATAATATTTAAATATTATTATTTAATTCAAAAATTAAATATTAATTTAATTTTTTCATGATACTAAATTTTTTCAATATTCGTTATGCTCATACTTTATTAAAATCAATAATAAAAAAAATTTTTTGAAAGAAATATTACGTGATAGAAATTAAATAAAAGTTTAATCGAGAATTTAATCCTCGAGTGAAAAGTGAACAAAGGAAAAAGATTTTAATTTTAGTAGTCGTACCTTTTGTAAATATTTCCGTGAAGGCGATGCTGTGAAAATTCTGATTTTCCATTACTCTCTGGCTTTTAAGAAAATTCTATACAGGAAGCTGCGAAATTGCCGAAGAATCTGTTGTATCATTATTTCTCCCTCGATGAGTCCAGATACTTTTTTACATTTTACTTTTCTCTTCAACACCATCTTGAAACAATATATATAATATACCTTTTCGTATAATATATTGATAATTTGATTCGTAAAATTTCCGTATGTTAACAATTTTTTGATTCTTTGTAAAATTTCATATGAAAGTTATTTTTTTCCTGTAATATTGAGAAAATAAAGATGTTAGACGTTACATAAGAACAATTTTCTTTGGAAATTTTACAATTGTTAACCCTGATGTCGAAGATGACAAAAATTGAGAACGATTTTAGGTTAATAATTATATATTTTATTGAAATTTTGCAATCGGAACTTTATAGGTTAGATATTTAGATATAATAAAAAAAGTGGTCAAAATTAAATATAATGCATAAAATATTTAATAATGTTAAGTAAAAATTAATTTCTAAACATACCTGGCAAGTTGTTCCGAAAAGCCCTGTAGACCACATGGATGTAGAAACAATTCTGCTTATTTACTGCACAATGTAAAAATTTGCATACAACGAACTAGTTTGATGTCGCAATAGTAACACAATCATTAAATTAAAGTACATTCTTTTATTTTTGAGCTTTACTGATGATTTGTAATAAAGTAATCATCAACTTCTTATCAAAAAACTTGCTATGGATGCACGCACAAGGCCCAAAATGGCGCCTAACAATACTTCCGGCGTGAAGTGCGCTATCAGTTGACTAATGCAAATCACGTGATGGGCGCCATTTTTAAAAATTATAATTTGATTGGTTAGAATAAATCGGCACTTGCTACCAACTTCTGTTTTGTTTATGTTTTGAGTGTATAATAATATCACCTGAATAGTGATAAGTGTCGTTTTCCTTTAATTATTTTTGTTAAATAAATGTATAAATTTTGTATTTATTTTAAAAGGGTTATATTTAATTTTTCTTTCAAGTAATCATCAACGATGAAGAAAATGAAGTGGCGAACAAAAGTGTGACCAGCTCTTTGAATATGCTGAAAGACCAGTATCCTGGTTTTTTGGGAGAAATTTATGTGATTCTAATCAACAATTCTGATGCTGACAGTACACTTCAACGTGTATGCGGAACTTGGAATACGACACTTTTAGAAGGGAGATCAGGATCGAAAATTCCGGATTTAATTCTTGATGTTACAAAATCCGGATTGGCAACGGAAACAGTTAACGCTATCACTGCCGCTCTTGGTTTACCAACCGTTTCTGGTGAATTTGGACAGAAAGGTGATCTACGGTAAGTGTATGCATTTTTTTTTTAAATTACAATTTTTGAAACAATAGAAAAAGAATTAGACAACATAACTTATTTAACAATGAAATTGCTCACACTTATTACAAACAAAATTTTATATTACCGTTTTATATGCGAAAAAAAGAATTGCAAAATGTTTTTCTATTTAATTCAACACATCTGGTTTGAGGGAAAACTATTTTATAATTAGGTTAAATAATATTAAAAATTCTAGACGATGGAGAGATTTGACAGAAGATCAAAAGGGATATTTGATTCAAGTGATGCCGCCAGCAGATCTTGTACCGGAAATTATTCGACAATTATGTCTAACATCGATAAATAATCGAGCGGTATATAATAAATCAATAGACAATGCAATGATTCTATTTAATGGCGATTTTGTAATGGATCACAAATACAAGAGTCTTCTTCTAAATGTTCCAACTCGTCATGTAATGGTTGATATTGAAAATGATGAAGACAAGGCACGCGAACAAATAATACGACTACGCGATTTAGATATTGTTCATTTCTTTATTTTGGGAAATCAAGAAACAATTTGCATGGCTATGAAAATTGCTGGATCACAAAATTATACCGGTCCATTTTATTCATGGTACATGATAACTCTCGATGAATTTATTCCATCATGTGATGTTAACAATATCTCAATAATGTTCATCAAACCGGAATTTCTCAATAAACCACAATTGGCCGAACTCATTTCGAAAGGACTTTTGCCTAAGCCATTGATAAGCTCCGCCTTTTACTATGATTTGACACGAATCGCAGTTATGGGAATGAAAGCGGCTATCGATGCTGGTGAATGGCCTGCGATACGAGAACAAATTATCTGTGAAGAATTTAATGGTGAGAAATTTTTTAAAAATGATTTTTTTATACTTTTTTTAAAATCAAAATTTTATTTTCAGAATCAGAAATTACTTAAATTTATTATTATCTTTAAATTGAAATTTAATTTACAAAAAGTGGAATTTCATTAAAATAATGTGAAAAAGTATTTCAAATTAATTAAGTATATTGAATCAAATAACACACAATAAGGAAATGAGTGGATAAAATCGGTCTTTTTTTAGATTAAAGTAATTTTATGATTAAAGGGAAAAAATGTCTTATTTTTATTCAGAAAATATTGAGTGTTTTTTATTGAATTCTCTTTTTCTTGAAAATTTGATATAATAGTCATGTAATTTGGAAATTGAAAAGATTTTTTTATTTTTCCATTTTATGAATGATTTTTTCAGGCAGCAATGTGCCGAAGAGAAACTTGAATCTTTTACCGAAATTAAAGGCAGTGACCGAGAGTAAAAGTTTCACTTCGACCTATGCAAACTTTGTTTGGGGCGATGAGAACGGTGACCATAAAACGGAATTCAACATGACAGTCAACATAATAAATATCTACAATAAAATTGTTGTTGCTGACGAACAAGTTGCCACGTGGCCAGCCAATATCGACGAGTCCTTGAAGGTATGTTTATTTAAAAAGAAAATTGATAATTTTTTTTTTCTTTTACACCGAGTATCGCACGCACATCAATATCGATCGGTACAGTTACATTTTGTTTGACTGACGAACGACATTTACACCTCCTCATTTGCAGTTCACCCTTCGTTCCTGCGTGACCTCCATTTTTCAGCATCGATACTGACAATAAACACTACAATGACCATCGATTCGCTGCATTCTTCGTTTTAATCTTTAAAAAAACTAGTGATAAAATGTTCAAAGAACAATATTTTAAAAAGTTTTTATTTTTTTTCCTCTCTCTTTATTTCGCTTCATGAAAAGGTGACAAATCCGGGCCTAATGGCTAATCAAATGGCGGAAAAAAGTTACCGTGTTGTTACGGTTATTCAAAAACCATTTGTGATGTATGATAATGAGACGAATACATGGAAAGGCTATTGCATTGATCTTCTTGATCATATACGTGAAACTGTTCCATTCAATTATACAATTGAAGAAGTTGCCGATAAGGAATATGGGCACATGGATGAAAATGGTGAATGGAATGGAATGATTCGACAATTAAAGGATAATAAAGCTGATATTGCACTTGGTACACTGGCAGTGATGGCTGAACGTGAAAATGTTGTCGATTATACAGTGCCTTATTATGATCTTGTTGGTATTACAATTCTGATGGTGAAACCAACAATACAAACGTCACTTTTCAAATTTCTTGCTGTTTTGGAAAGCGATGTATGGCTATGTATTTTGGCTGCATATTTTTTCACGAGTTTTTTACTCTGGATTTTCGACAGATTCTCGCCATACAGTTATCAAAATAATCGTGAAAAATACAAGAATAGCTTGGAAAAAAGGGAATTTACATTGAAAGAATGCCTATGGTTTTGCATGACATCATTGACACCTCAAGGAGGTGGTGAAGCGCCAAAAAATCTTTCTGGAAGACTTGTCGCAGCAACATGGTGGCTTTTTGGATTTATTATCATTGCATCGTATACGGCGAATTTGGCTGCTTATCTCACTGTTTCCCGTTTGGAGGTACCAATTGAGACGCTCGAACAACTTGCATCGCAGTATAAAGTTCAGTATTCGGTTATCGAAAATTCTGGCGCCTACACGTATTTCGAGAGGATGTCAGCAATTGAGGATAAATTTTATCAGTAAGTTGAGAAATATTTCAAAAAATTTACATTTTATTTTGCATTTCTTTTTCTGAAAAATTTTATTAAATTAAAAAAATCAATTACAAATTTTTTTAGAATTATTATAATTGAAAATTATTATTTCATTAAGTTATATAAATTTTTCCAAAGTATGAAAAAGTATTTAATATTTCGTATAATTAAACTTTTTTATATTTACAGGGAATTTTGTATTTTGTTATTTAATTTTTCTGAGACTAGTCGCTGGAACAAATATTTTACAAAATCTAATAAAAAAAATTTTATTTTTGTAACATTGTAAATTATATTTTTTTTTAAAGAATTTTGGAAACTAGTAAATTAATTTCAAATTTATTGAAAAATTTTATTAACATTTCGAATTATTTTGCAGAGCTTTAAATTTTATTTATTTTGAATTTTTTCCCATAAATTCAACTATATAGGAAAGTATTTTATTGATCGATTTCACGCCTCATGTAATTTACTTTTATCGTATGGAAAGGCGCGCGTGAATTCCGTAATATAATTTTTGTAATAAGTGTCAATCGATCGTGTCTTATAGAAAATGTTTTATATGTAACTGAATTTTCAAATCAACCACAAAACACGTCATTTTTTTTCTTTTATTTATTTGAATATTATAATAAAGGGAAATACAATTTAAATCAATTATAAAAATTAGAGAAAAAAATATTTATAAAAATATAAATGTTTGATAGAAGACAAAATATTTGTTTACCAGCTCGTGACGAACATAGCATATTGTATCGATTTAGTAATTTATTAATATATATCTAGACTGGAAAAAAAATTTATTTGACTCAAGTAATCGGTTATCAAATAAATATTAACTTGAAACAAATAATTTTTATTTGAATTAAACAAACTGTATTTGAATCAAATATCATTTAATTGACTTAAATAATAATTTTACTTTGTTACAGTTTACATTAAAATATTAGTTGGATTTTGATTTAATTCAAAAATTATATATTAACTGCCTCATGGGAAAGAAAGATTTTCGGAATAGTGTCAGAATAAAAAAAGAGAATTGAATGAGAAATTGTAAATTTCAATTGAAAAGAACATTTGCGAGAACAATCTATCGAATGTTTATAGAAAAGAGTAACATGAATAATGGAAGTAAATGAAATTGCTCTAATGTAAATTTAAAATATTTTTTAGCAAGTACTAAACTTGAAGGTGAAATATATATATATAGAGAAAGAGAGTTAAATAATCGCCCAATGCAATATGTATTTAGTGCAGAGAATCTATGTATATATGAAATAGGGAATGTATATAGTTAACATCGGCAGTTGCAAAGTGTCTCTACTTATCCCTTTGAAAACTATTGCCGTAGTACTGTGCAAACCCCAAAATTTATTCCTCTTACGATAATTGATCAAATTGATTAGTACCTCAAGTTTGTATTATTCACAAAGTGAAGTACCTTAGATATGCAAATTCGCTTACCTCTAATAGTATTGTTTCCAAATTGAGGCTTATAAACTTTATAAATTACATGCGCGAAAGCTAATAATTCAAATTTCCATTACGCAAGTTTAAATTACTGACAGAATATCAGCTTCTATAAGTCTCGAAATTATAAATTGGAAATTTATCCTTCCTTCTTTTATATATTTCCATGAAATTTACAGGTAAAAGAATATAAATTATTTTAAAATTTCCATTGACTTTACAATTTCTTAAAATTTATATTACTCGCAAATATTAAATTCAAAATTTTATTAAACGCGAAAATTCAATTAATAATAAAAAATTTGAATTTAGTAAAAGCATCATTTAAATGAAAATTTTGTTAACGAAGACGAATAAACCGCGAGATTTAGGATTACAAAAAAAATTTGATGGCAGTTTAAAGATATTCAATAAAAAAAAAGATAGAAAAATGTAGTCATTTCTGTCAATTTTCTGAAACTTCAATTTCTCATTCCTTCCTTGGAGTTCAAAATCAATAAGCAATTGTTATCGATTATAGTAGACGTTCTTTCGCTTCAAGAATCCGTATATAGTGAACTAAATTATTATTTTAAATTAAAAAAAATAATAATAAAATAATTGAAATTTTTTATGCAAAAGAAATATTAATTAACGTGGATATTAGTTTTCTTTAAAATGCATTTTTTTAAAAAATGGTTTTCATAAAATTCCTTTAAATAATGTTTAATTTATTATCCATACTGAATTTTTTTTTTATTTATTTATTTCTTTGACGAGAGAAAATTTGCAGTATCGATAATATTGATTTTTGTTGTTCTCTAATTATTTTTAAATAAATATAAGATAATTACAAGGAAAAAAGTCAAGAAAAAAAATCAATTTTTAAATAACAAAACAAAAAATTCTTTTAATTTGTGAAAATGTTAAATTATTTACTTATTAACTAGTCATTTATAAAAGAAAACTTCTCTTTTTATTCGATTCATTAATTCGTATTTGTCACTCGATTTATGTGTGTTTTTTTTTATATTTTTTTGTTACTTGAAAACGTGTGGTTTGATTCTGATGTTGGGTAAACATTACAGTGCACTTTTTCGAAGTAAATGCATTCAGTGCAAAAAAAAGAGCAACCAGAAATGTTTACTCAACAATTTGGTCCAACAAAATCAACTCAGAGTACATTCCATTTCGAACTTTTATATAAAAGCACAAAAATATTCAATATCCTGTGTATTGTGTTCAAATTTCTACTCTATTAAAGGGTATCTGACTTTTTAAAAATATTGAAAAATTGAAATATTCTATTTTAATTTATATAAGACTTTAATGAGATAAAATTTTTGTTTAAAATCGCATTTTTCTTCTTTTTTAGCATTTGGAAAGACATGAGCTTAAATGATAGTCTCAGTGACTTGGAGAGAGCAAAACTCGCCGTTTGGGATTATCCAGTTAGCGACAAGTACACAAAAATGTTTCAATCAATGAGGGAAGCTAGATTCCCACAAACCCTTGAAGAAGCTGTTAATCGTGTGAGAAACCTCAATAAGACAAATGAATTCGCTTTAATTGGAGACGCCACTGACATCAAGTATTTAACGATAACAAATTGCGATTTGAAACAAGTTGGCGAGGAATTCTCGAGAAAACCATACGCCATTGCCGTTCAACAAGGATCGCCACTGAAGGATCAATTTAACAATGCGTAAGTACCTCCAATTACCGCAATTATTACATAATTGATCCTCGTCCTAATTCGATACAAGTTTAATGCTTGAGAGTCTTTAAGAGGAAATATGGTTTGAAAATAATTTTCATTTTCTGTAAAATTGAACAAATATTATTTATAATAATAATAATTAAAAAACTGATTTTTAATTCAATAATTTAGAATTTTAGAAACATTCGTCTTTATTTTACTCCTGCTGACTGTGGTAATAAAGATTATGATTTATAAATCACAATCAAAATTTCTTTGCTCAGCAAAAGGTCTTTTCAAATATTTTAGGCGAGCCAGGAAAATAAATAGCTCTTGATATTAATATTGAGACGAAATATTCCTTGGGAGAAAATATTCAAATATTAAACATTATTTACAATGAATGCGGTTAAAATGACAAAATAAATTTATTAACTGATGACAAGAAAATATTTTAAAATATTAATTTAATAGAATTATTTTATTTTCAATAAATAAATAAATGTTTGTTTTTCTAACAGAATTTTAGTCTTGTTGAACAAGAGAAAATTGGAGAAGCTAAAAGACAAATGGTGGAATCGAAATTCGGAAAGAAAGACTTGCAGCAGGGACACTGACAGAAATGATGGAATCAGCATTCAAAACATTGGCGGAGTGTTCATTGTCATTTTTGTCGGCATTGGATTGGCTTGTCTCACATTAATGATTGAATTCTATTATTATCGATGTCGTCCCAAGGCAAGAAAGCCACAGAATATGGAAATAACGGCAGGTGACGATGTTGGTAATGTTGTTGGCGGAGGCGATGGCACTACAAAAATCAAGTCTCTCGAACCAAACGTGAAGCCAATCGCTTTCACCTTGCGGCCAGCTCCCACGCAGGCTTTGCATCTTCAAACTCGATACAGATCGAGATATTAATTCCAAAAAAAAAAAAAAATTGCTGGTTGCTGCTACATATATACGAGCATAACGAAATGAAAACAAGAAAAAACCGGGAGAAAAAGAAGCAATAAAAAAAAACTGAAAATCTCGTTATCTATGAAAGCCGATGCTTCGCGCTTTCAGCAACCTCAAATCCTATCAGATCGAATATCATGATTGATTATCGACTTCAAGTTGAGAGATTCGGAAAAATATAAAAAACGATTCATGAAAGCGTCTTATATATTTTTCTCAGTTACACTCATCAATCGTAGATCAATCATCAACCAATCTTGCGAAATTGACGATTTAATCTTATTTTGTCTATTTGGAAAATTAATTTAAGATTTCTGAGGCAAAAAAAACTCACTAATGAAACAAGTTTTTCATTCAGTGAACTAATTTCTTTAAGTTAAAAAAATTTTTCCTCAGTTCTTCTATTTCTTTTCTTAAAAATTAAGAGAGAGAAAAGAATTTTAAAAAGATTTTAATATAACAAACCTTTTTTCAATTGGAAACTTTCTTGTAGTTTTAATTACAGCTGAAAATAATTTATTAAAATTGTTCAAAAATAAAATACACAATTTTTATTATCTTTCTCTCTCTCTTGTGTAGCTAAAAAAAAACTTGAACTACAAGCAATCAGAATTCAACGTGGACACAAATTTAAAAAAAAATTTCGCTCGTGTCAAACGAATATTCATTTTCTTTAAAAGCAAAAAAAAAAGACAAAAAAAGGAAATATTGACAATCATTTTGTCCATATACAATCTCTGTTTTTGCAATTTAAATGTAAAATATTTTTCCAAAATTTTTTTAAATTTTTCAACTACAGAGAAAAATATTCTGATATTAATTAAACAAAATGTTTCACTTAAAAATGATTCATCAAAATTAAACAGTAAATAGATATAAATAAATAATAAATTTATCGATTTGAAAATTAATTGAAATTAATGTGCTAGTAATTAATTCCTATCAAGAATGATAGGAATTGTTTACAAAAAAAATTAGGAATTAAATTAAATAGAAAATATTGAGAATTAAAATTAATGGTCATCTAATGAAAATTGATTAATAGAAAAAAAAATTCTAAAAAAAGTTTTTCGTGATTTATATAATAAATTCTCGTTTGCGAATGTTTGATATTGAATACATTTTAACAATTTTTCTATCATAAAAATCACCTCTTATTGTTAACTCAATTATTATTTAAAGCAGTATAACAGTTTTTTGTTCGTTTAATATTAAAAATAATTCGTGAAATATGTATTGAAAATTTTCTGTCATTTGTGCGGTGTGTTTTCAAATATATAACATTTCTTAATAATTCTGCGTTATAAAAAATATATAAACAAAAAAAATCATAATATGTATCTTAAAAATGGTTTTAAAAAAAGTATACAAACCAATAATGTGCCTTGAAAAAAAATTGATAAAAAGTGTTTTTCAATTCTTGTAAAAAAAATTCACAACTTTCTACCTCTCAAACAGAATTTAAATATTTATAAATAATAAAAATTCGTAAAGATTTATTGTATATAATAATACTTCAGCCCATAGTATTTAAAAATAAAATATGGAGAAGTTTAATTTTTAACAAATTTTAAAAATAAAAAATTCGTAATCTTTATTGAAATAAATATTTTCAAGAAAATATATTTTTGAAAGTAATAAAATATTTTTGTTCCATTGGCAAATGATTAATTGAAATCAATCAATTATTTATGAATAATTATTGTATATTTATTAATCGCTAATTAATAACTAATATAATTTAATAATGTAATACCAGAAATAATTTTGAAAAATAATAATCTTACACTCATTTGCACTGTGAGTGAAGCAATAAAATAATTTGATTTGCTGTGTAACTCTCATTTTACAATGATTAATTTCATAAAATTAATTTTAAATTAACAGTATTAATAGAAAAAAAATTTCAGTCATGTAATAACAAAAGACTTGTGTGTTTTACTTGCAAAATTTTAAAAAGAAACAAAAAATACATACAACATTTCTGTGTAATTGTTTCTTTTTGGAAATTTTAATTTCAAAATTTCTAATTATGTTTGTAGTGAAAGAGGTTTTTGAAAAATAAATAAATTGAACAAAAAAAAAATTTGCAATGTCTGCTTTGCCTTTATTTGGTCACTTCCATTTTGTGTACAATTGTTTATTTTCAGAGATAATTCTCTTTCATTTTTATTACATTTGTCACATTTTCTCTATTTTTTTCGGCATAATTTGCATTCACTTTATATATTTCATTTTTTTCTTCTTCTTCTTTGACTGGATTCCTTTTAAGGAACAACTTAGTAGTGACTCAATCACTCTCTTCACCTTTTCGAGGTCTGGACTTTTACAAATACAACTTTTTGTATACACATACGGTTTTTTTTTTTTTTTTTTTTTTAAATTTTTTTTTGTTTAATAATTATTTTGCACGGGGAAAAAAATTGACGATAAATAAATTAGAAATAATTTTCACTTTTTTTTGATTCAGTAAAATAAATAAATATTATAATTGAAGATATAATATATGCATTAATATATCGATACAACTATGTAATTTATTATTATTTCGACACTAATATAACTACTTCAGCTATTAATCAATTTCAATTTTAAAAAAATATTCATTTATTGTATTGAATCAAAATAAATTTAAAATTTATCACTAATTTACCGAATGTCAATTTTCCGTAGAATTTTTTCAAGGAATTTTTTATGTTTTTTTTTTTTTTTTTTTCGTTTAAAGGGAAGCATAAAGGTACCAGGAATTTGGGAATAAAAAGGGGGATAGTGTTAATTATCTAGGGAGTTAAAATATAATTGGGAAAATACAATTACAATAATTCATTAGATATAATTACAGAAAATAACAAGGAAAATAGAATAAAACTTTGAGTGCTTTTTTTTACTCTTGTCAGCGTGGTGCAGTACGCGTTAAGATTTTTTTTTTATAGATTTTTATCGGATATTTTTTTTCAATTTTACGTGAATCAGTTTTCTTTTTGTAATACATATTTTGTTTAATTATTAAAAGTTTATTTTTAATTCATTTAAATATTCTGCGCGTGAAGTTAAAAATTTTTTTCACGTATTGAAAATTTTCCGAGTGCCAGAACGGAAATTAAAAAACAAGCATTATATGTATGTAAAATACGTGTGTAATGCGCTATTTGAACAAGAGCGAATCAAAATTTCTCAGCTTTTCAATAAAAAGCAAAAAAAAAAAAAATTAAAATAAATAAAATGAAAAGGAAAAAATTCGTCAACAATTTTTAATTATTAATAATGAATAAAACAAAAAAATAATATCACTCGTACTACTTTTTGTCGACGATTTTAAAAACAAAATTCTCGTCGAACGAGGTATCAGATATATAATTATTATTATTATTTTTTTTTTTGTATTCTTTTACCCTTTTTCTTTCTCTCGACAAACAGGTTAATTGATAAATAAATCTTCTAAATAAACTGTATAGTTACAAGTTTCGTCGCATGTTCAATGTTTCTTGACTTGCTTTTTTTGTTTTTTTTTTTTTGTTTTTTTTTAATATAACTGCTTTTTATTTTCTAAAGGAGGCAAGGGAGGTAACAATGCCATCTTGGATTCATGCATAACAAATTCCACATGCCAAGAGGACCCCCACACGCCAAATAATTACAGTTTTGCCCATTTTTTTCTTTTTGTTTCTTTGTCTTATATTTTTGACAAATACATAGCTAAAACATAAATTGCCGGTCATATGGGTTTCACAACAGAATTTACAGCCTGTTTTTCTTTTATAAAGTCAACGGGCGTAAAGCTGTCAGTGGTCGATAGCTAAAACTGCTACTGTATCTCCTGTTTAACAAAAAAAAATATATATTTATAAATAATCTGTAATAATAAATAAAATTTCCAATACTCGTTGAAGCATATACGTTTTTTTTTCTTTAATAAGATCTTTTTTATTTATTTCCATAATATTCATTAATTAAAAAAAAAATTCACTTTTAAAAAAGATGAAAATTATTTAAAAATAATTAAAAAATATTAAAATAAAATAAGAAATTATAATAGAATTATTTTTATTATTCCAACTACTTTATTTCGTATTTTTATTTTTTTCCCTTGATTGTTAACCGATTTCCAGTACTTTTTGACATTCTAATTTTCTTTTGTTTTTCATTTAAAAGGCGGAAAAAAATTTTTTACGTGTCTTCCCTCAATTTTTCATTGTCATCAAAAACAAAAACAGAAAAAAAAATGATTGAAATAGCGCTTACGTTCGCCAGTAGTTTTTCTCTTTTAATCAAGTTTTCTTTTTTTTTTGCTCGTTTCCCGCTCACACGGCCGCAATTGAAAACTTTCACGTCACAATATTTCAAAATTAACAACATTCGAAGGCGAAAAGTAAGCAAATGTACGTGACTGAATTTTCAATAATATTTATAAAAAATGATTCACATTTCGTAGGGGCCTGTTTAATATGTAAAAAATTATAAATATTTCGAGTTTAATGTTTTTAAATATATATTATCCGACATATAAGTTTCGTTTTCTTGAGATTAAAATTAAATAAAAATACTCATGTATTATGTATTTTCTCACGAAAAACGTAGATACTTCAATTTTTTATCTGGTTTTTATTTCAAGAAAAAAATTAATTGTAAACAAATTCAAATATCGAATATATTTTAAAATAATTTAAATAAATATATTTAAAGATGTAAAATAATAGATGAAATATACTTTTAAAGTTAACATTAATATTTTTGCGATTTTTATCAATTAATGGAGAAAGTGAAATATTAAATAGAATTATATTACTATTTGATGAATATAAATCAATTTTTAATTACAAATTAATTTATTTATAATTTAAACTTTTAGAGAAACACGAAAAAAATTCAAAAATGATTTTTTAAGTTTCCAAAGACTTTTTTTCTTTGTCATATCAAATAAAATTCTCTGGTTTTTACAAGTTTCTTGAAAGCTCGATTTAATAATTCTATTTTCTATTGATAAAAAACGATTATTTCCCCCCTGTTATTTAAAGAGTAATAAATAAAATAATAATAATAATACAAATTAAAATAAAAGAGTGAAATACCTTTTTCTCTCGTTGTGCAAGAGCAAATTGGACTGAGTCCAACCCAATTGTTCCAGAAAGAAACAATCCTTCTCCGTATCATCAATCTCTTGCTTTGCAGTTTCTTCAACGTCGGACGATGAATAATAAACTCGATCTTGTTCCGACAGGATTCTGCGTTTGACCGGCGATCTAATGGGTTCTGTTTGAATCGATTTGTCGCATTGTCTCACACGAAATTTCAATGTGAGATTTGTCGACACCGATGACGATGACGATGATGTTGTTGACACATCGCTCTCACGATATTCCATATAGGGGCTTTCGCCACCCGGTAAATAGAGCAAATTGCCCGATTCACTACGTTGATATGCGACACGTTCAATGGCATCATTAACGGGAAATGTTGTACCATCCGCCCAATGCCCATCGTCACGAATTGGACGAAAATGAGTGCGTGCCGATGTCAATAAATCTTCATCAGGCTCCTGAAGGCTGTTTACCTTCTGCGCGAAACGTGCCTCTTTTTTTCCAATTGTATCATTATTTTTCGATGATACATTTGAATTTTCATTATTCTCAGGACTATGATTTGTATTATTAGTCGTTACAACATCCTTGTCCATACTTCGCCAACACCACGAGCCATCCAATGTCTCTGACCAAGTCACGTTATAATCTATAAAAAAAAAAATCCTCAATAAAAAAATATTTTACATTTAAAAATAAAAATCTTTAATAGCAAATGTTACATTATTAAGTGAACAAAAAACGTACGTGTGTTATTTTTGATAGCGATTTCATCAGAACGTTCCTTAGTGCCAACTAAATCAAGGTCCCAGGGAATAAGCGGTGAGTCGTCAACGATAGATTCCTGAAACGGCGTTGTATCCACCACGTGTTCGCTGCTCGATGTTGTTGAAACAGTAAACGATGATGTATCATTGCCGTCAGTTGGCCAAAGTGGCTTCAATGGAATTGAGAGCGAAGGTGCTGCCCAGATTGAATCAGTGCCTTGTGAATTGCCAGATGCTGTATCCCAAAGAGCTTCCAAAGACTCATCAAACTTTGCCGTTAATTGCGCGAGTCGAAGTTTATCCAATTCAATTTCCTCTTCTTTTTCATTATCGCGTTCACGTTCCATCATTAATTTTGCAAATCCAAATCCTTCTTTCTCGCTCTCATGCTGCGATTCAATTGTCTAAAAATCAGTAAATCAGTAAATTTAATAAATTTCATAAATATGTTTTATCAAAAAAAGAAACCAACTCACAATGGACATTTTAGTTTTCTTTGGACGATTTTTGTTGTTTTTGTTGCCAATTCCATTTCTGTTGTTGTTACAATTATTGTTGTTGTTATTATTGTTATTATTATTATTAATGTTGTTATTGTTGACAATAGTTGAGCCAAAATTTTTCTCCTTTCTGTGCTGAAATTTTTTTGGTGTAGCTGGTTGTAAAGCTGGAAATGCTGCATAATATCTGAGAGCTCTATCTTGTGGTGTGAGAGTTTCCAATGCTGGTTTTGTTACAACTTCCTTCTCATGATTTTCCTCATCGTTTTTTGAAGCTCCTCCTTCTAAATCTCGCAATTTTGCACACAATTCATCAACTAGGGTTTCAACTCCACATTTCTGAAATTATAAAATTTTTTATTATAAATGTAAAGAAAAATGAAATTAAAAAAAAAAAAATGTACCTGATCAGCGGCACTTGTGAGGCATTGAACAACAGCACGTTTCTTTTCTTTATCTTCTTGGAGCGGTAGTAGTCTTGATTTGGGACGTGCACGGGAACGACGTCCTTTTCCTTTACCAGTAACAACTTCTCCAGGAGGAGTGAGGGCCGAGTCGGGGTGGCGCAAAAAGCTGAGTATAAAACGCGAGTACGCCACTGGGTCAATTCCCAATTCGTCCAAGCGTGTGTCCAGCCACTGGCGCAACTCCTCCTCGGCCATGGTACCAAAGACCCCACCTCCTCCAGGGGACGCCGCTATCCCGACCAAATGCAGCCCTGGATTCCTCATTCCCTCGTCGGGAGTTTCCTCCAAGTCTCGTTAACTCCCTCGATCTTTACTACTTCCGGGGTGATCATCCTCTCTTCTTTAGAAAAAACAAATTCGTCAAATAACTTCAAATATATTCTTAAAAAAAATATAAATATTAAATTATTAAATTACCAATTTATGATTAAAATTTCTTGTTCCTGGGAATTTTATTTCTTGAATGTAACAGATCCAACTCCTTCTTCCGACTTAATATATTACTACGAATAATTTTCTTGTTGATTATAAGTGAATGTTTAACAGTATTATTTTATTATTTGGTTCCTTTATCGTAGAATTAAATGTCGGGTTCAGGTGCGCAATTGGTGGAGGTATCGTCGTTACAAGGATGACAGGCCTTACAGTGGGATAAACAATATTGCCTCCTTTCCATTTTGACTCTGTTAAACAAATACAAATTTTGTAAAAAAAAATTATTTTGAAAATATTTAAATTAACAATCAAAATATCTATTAAAATCACCAAACAGTAAAAATAGTTCAATTATTCTCTAAACTGTACAATTTAAAACTTTTGGAGTATAAAAAAAGAACTCATCACTTTTTCTTCAATCAATGACATAACTGTTTCGAAATTCGTCTCCTTGATATTGCATTCTTTTTTTTTATTATTCTTTTCTGTAAAATAATAATGGTAACTTAAATACAAACTCTTGCAAAAGCAAGATATTTGTTACGCTTTCAATTGCCATTAATTTCTAAATAATCGATATTTAACATCCAAGAGAGAAAATTGAAACAAAATTGGATCAACTCTTTTTTTACACAATCTCACGATTAGAAACTCTTTG